>NC_142611.1:20005000-21291224 GCF_059453375.1 Lepisosteus platostomus
GAATTTCACTCATTTATTAATACTGAACAAACTGAAACTTGGTCTTGCATTACTTCAAAATAAGAAGTCTCAAAAGATTTTATAGTACAATTAGTGTGAATTGACTATAGAAGAAGTGTTGAGCTATAAAAAGCTTAATTAAATATGTAGTGAGATTTTACACATGTAGCGTAAATAACACCTTCACAGACTAGTATATACAGAAGGACATTAAAATTCCAGTACAGTGTCTGTAAATAGTAGACTGAATACAGATTTATAGTTCAAGACTTCAGCTTCAAACACATCTATAGTAAATCTATAATACTTCCGCTTTGGTGTTAAACAGGTTTGCCAGTTATTCAAATGCGTTGCTGGTTTATACTTAAGCAATTATTGCTAGTAGAGCCTTTGCCAGGTCTGATAATAAGCAAGACTGAAGCTATAATATTTTCTTGTAACCATTATTTTAACGCTCTATCTCTGTTCTAAATAAGATCATCGCAGTCTCAGAAAAAAATATATAAACCATTTTTTTTAGAATAATAAAATCTGACTAAAAATAACCCAGCTTTTTTCAATAACTGCTTATACAGTACAGTATCGTGGTGATTCTAACCCAGGAGACAGCTGGAGCAAAGCAGGATACACTCTGAATGGGACACCAGTCCATCGCAGGTCAGACACATAGTGGACAATGTAGAGATGTTGAGCTGCCCAGATAGCACGTTGTTGGACTACGGAAGGAAACTCCACACAGAAGGACCTCTAGTCAATGCCCAACACCCAAGAACTGTGAGGCTACAGCACTAATGCACCCCACTGTACTCCCAAGCACTGAAAAGTTTGCTTTGTAGTGTGTAAAACCAGGTTGGTCATAGTCAACAAACCATGGTTTTATGTTAGTGATTTTATTTGGAAACCTTTTAAAACAGATATCTGGAGGAATATGTAGACAAACTGTCCGCAACCCTGGTCCTAGAGACCCTCTATCCAGCAGATTTCATAATACACTGCCACTTTATCCATTATAATGTACTGTATATATACATTATAATGTCCGACACAGTTTAACTAGTGTATGTTGAGTTCAACAGGTGTTTTTTTTTTAATATAGTAATTTAGGTATAATTTGTAACAATGTTGTGACTCTTCCACTGTCCCAACTTGCTGGTCTAAAAAATGGAATTTCTAACAGAAGCTCAGGAGGAAGGTTCAATCCTAACCTTGCACACTTCCACTCGTTTTTGATATACAGTACAGTACGTCTTGCACCCAGGACTTGCCTTTGCTTATCAGCTTCTTCCTTCTGGCAAACATTTTAGGGTTCCCAATCAGATACAAACATTCCTTTATTCCACTATCCATTCAAGCTGTCAATGCAAATGTCAAGGATAAACACAATTTTGACTCTTACAACCCACTTGAGTGCAATATGTTTTGTGATGTGTTATAAATGTTACATGTTGTTATGTGTTATACTGTGTGCAATAGAATGATGTGGAATGTTTTTCTTATTTTTTGTAATAGAATAATGTGCAATGTTTTTCTTTTCTTCTCTCTCTTTTTTTTTGCATTCTATTTAAATGTACAGGAGTGCTGGGTGTCCATTAAAAGTTCCCTCAGGGGACAATAAAATCTTATCTTATCTTCTCTATGTTCCTCCCACTACCCCTGTGCACCCTTGCAGGGATTCTAGCTCTCTCTTGACAATATTGAGGGGGCTTTGGACAGTCTATCCTCATGGCTATGCTGCCAGTCTTTCAGGTACAGTAGGTGAGTCAAACCCAGTACTCCCTTATGTCTTATTAGAATCTAACTGAAGTACTGAAATGCAATAATTAGTATAATGCGCACTGTGGTGTCTCTTTACACCTTTTCTTCTGTAGTCTTCCAATGGGCAAATGTTTTTATCAGCCAACGAAACACCACTCTGATTTTTCTGACCCACAGAGGACAGTGATTTTGTCTGGGTCCCTATATTTTCTCTGAATTTGTCTTTCCTTCTTTTATAAAGATTTTGTGTTTCAGCCATTCTTTTGATCCATGAATGTCTCATGTTACAGAGCGACAGTCTGAAAATGATTACTCAGTGAATGAGATAGTCCTGGATTGATGTGATGATGTTCCAGGATGTGGCCTACCCCTCATAGAGTCAGTTACCTGCTTTCTCTGTATTTGATGGTGATTTTGTTTTCTCTGAAAATCTCTCACACAAAGGCCTATTATTCTAATGAGGAAAGCAACCAATTTTCATTATTCAGATATTTCTTGAGTATTAGTCATATTCTTTCCTCATTCAAGCATTAAATAAAATCATGTTTTCGAATGACTATACTGGGTGTTAGTCAACCTATCAATTGAGAACTTGACAATTTCTTTGAAATAATGGCTCGAGCTTTGTATTTTTTTTATCACACAGAGCAATACCGTTTTACCAGTTTCTTATTATTAAATGGAAATAACATTATTTACTGTACCAATTGAGCTATTCATTTACATGTAGACAGGTGTGTTTTTATTATGCTTCAGAATATTTGCATTATTGCTTCTCTAGAAGGTACTTAATTGTGAGATGGAAAACTCAACTTAAGGTACTCTTGGTTTTAAAAATTAAACTTCAAGTTCAAAAGTCTGTAAATAATAGGTCAGGTACTGTACAGTGCACTTGTAATCAAGGTAACCATAACATTTGACTTTTTTGTGTTATTTTACAGTGATATTATCGATTGTTAATTGTCAGGCAGACTACCATTAATTGCAGCACTTGCTAAATTCCATGAACTCTTTATACTTTTAAATAAAGATTGAGTAATGCATACTGTACCTATTTTCACATATCCAAGTGAAAGTACTATCTTGCTGAACAAGGATGGGACTTAGATGAATGCACCCCCTCATTAATTATAATAATAATAATTGCTTACATTTATATAGCACTTTTCTGGACACTCCACTCAAAGCGCTTTACAGGTAATGGGGACTCCCCTCCACCACCACCAATGTGCAGCATCAACCTGGATGATTCGACGGCAGCCATAGTGCGCCAGAACATCAGCTATCAATGGGGAGGAGAGCAGAGTAATGTAGCCAATTCATAGAGGGGGATTATTAGGAGGCCAAGATTGGTAAGGGCCAATGGGAAATTTGGCCAGGACACCAGGGTTACACCCCTACTCTTTTCGAGAAACAATGACCACAGAGAGTTAGGACTTCGGTTTTACATCTCATCCAAAGGACGGCACCTGCATAAGGACCCACATGGACTGCAGGGTGAAACCCCTGCTGGCCCCACTAACACCTCTTCCAGCAGCAACCTTGGTTTTCCCCAGGAGGTCTCCCATCTAGGTACTGACCAGGCTCACACCTGCTTAGCTTCAGTGGGCTGCCAGTTGTGAGTTGCAGGGTGATATGGCTACTGCCTACTGTTGGTATTGCCTACCCAAGAACTACCAAAAACCACAGCCCAGAGAGAAGTCCTCTACAAATGTCGCAGCTTTTAAGTTTATGTGTTAACCTGTTGTAGAACAACATAAGTAAACGAGCCTCTCTATTTTATAATAATGCAAAAGAGAAATTTGTTTTACTGTATTTAATGAATACATATTTCATTAAAAAAATAAAAATATTTCAAAAACTCTAAGTGTTCATTTACATCTTTAAAAGTTCATTTACTTAAATGAATATAGCTTGAAAATATTGATGCAGAAAAAGAGTTTATAAATACTTCGTTCCTGACTGCGACAATAAGGAAACTGCAGGAAGCTACACGACAGCCCGTCAAGTTAATATTTTCCGTTGTGTGTCATTGCTTCCACCTTGTGGCCAAATCTCAGCAATGCATTCAAGAATTTTGTTGTGTCAACAAAAGTAATTTCCCGAGACGGAAAAATGTAATTTTATCTTCACTTCTTATTATTGCTGCTGTACATATTAAGGAATTGGTTTCAGCCGCTGATAATATCGGGTTTTTTTTTTCAATTTATGATATTGAGTATGGACCCAACATGAATATCTGAAAAGCAAAAGAAAGACATTTTAATGAAAAAAATCAGCTTAATTATAGGCTTGATAAGCGTAATCGTAAGGTTTTCGTTTATTTCAAAGCTGAATTGAGTTGTACTTGCCATCGTTATTAATAATATTTTAAGTGATTATTAGTCTCCCTAAACGAATTTCACAGTAGAAAAAGACTGGAAAAAAATCGATGTTCACATTTTATTTAAAATTAACCTAAACAGCATATCAGTGAACTGGAGGGAGAAAATCAGAGCGCTCCGTTCAAACCCATGTGACCACGGAGACAACATGCAGACTCCACACAAAAGAAGGCACAACAGAGCACAAGACTCCAGAGCAGTAAGACAGCAAAGCCAACAGCTCCACAACCCTGTTTTGTTGTAACTGCATAATGAAATATCGAAAACTGGGACAATGTAGAACTGTATAAATAGAACTATGGGGACTTGTTCATATGGACAATGACAACAATGTTCAGGGGGCACTTCCATTGTTAAATGCCGTTTATATAGCATATAGTGTGTTAGATGCTTACTACAGTATACATATGTGCCTGGCAGCTACGATTAACAGCGGGTACACAACCAGTGGTCGCATTGAGCTAATATAATGATCTTAAGGTACTCACTGTTCTTGGGGACCTATATTTATTTTCCTTATATAACAATTGCATGGCTCAACGTATTAATATTTTAGTTGTTTGATGGGGAAATTTAATCAGCTGTCCAGCTTGTATTTGTGTTTGAAAGGAGTGCCATCTGGTGGTAATTGAAAATTTTGCACTAAGAAGGTTACATCTTTGGCGAAAATTCATCTTACCGCGACCATGCTTTTGCATGAAGACGGATCACTGTTTTGGACTTGTATTGTAAGCTCACAAGGCACTCATTGAGTGCCCTGCGTCTTATGTTGATTTAGAAATCAACAAGAGCACATATTATCAGATCAAATAAATACAGAGACCATTGTATTTAAAAAAATAAGTATCTGGATTTTAGTTTTTGATTAAATACTTTGGTAACATTTATTAATTGATTCATTATAGTTACAATTACTCAGTGATGCACTTGAGTGACTATGACTGCTGCATAAGAACTTAATTACAGGCACAGGTGACCTTTCACCTTCTGAAAGCCAAAGCTGTTTTAAATCAAGAAAACTAGACGCAGAAGGAATCAACTCGCCCCATTATAAAAAGATGAGCCTTTGTTAGGGGCTGGACTGTTGATCAGTGTCTGGGGTATTCCCAGCTAGCAGTTTCTAACCTGGCTAGACATTACAGCCAAACACAGTGACAGGCCAACATTCCAGGACAACACACATTCTTTGTGCTGCTCATACTGTATAATAGTGGCTGTTTTGCAAGACAATTGCAAAGTCGCAATTGCTCTGTGGATGCCCAGAAGGAAGGAATTAGGATAAGAACACTTTGGAAATGTTGCTACAAGGTGGCTATATTAAAAGTAAAAATAGTCCTATGATACTAATTTAATAATTACCCTTTTATGTTGCAGTGCCCAAAGAGCAGGACAAATCGCACGTGCTTTAGATCTGTATGTAGAGATATATGTCCAGAAGGAGTGGAGACAGAATTAGAGACTGAACTGACCTGAGTCTGCTCCTTATATAGATGACAATTCATCCTGATCCAGCCTGTCGCGAACTAGGCCATCCCAAGACCAGTCTGCCCTAGCAACAGGCCTCCTATTGGTTGGTAATTGGAGAATAACCCCTACTTTGACCTGGGACTTTGGTAGTAGAGCCACTGAACAAATGGCCTTAATGAGCCTCTTCTTCCCCTCATTGTTTTCTGTTAAATATGACTGAAGATGAAATCGCTGTTTCACAGTGCATACTGGTATAACTAGTATACCCTAACATGCAACAATCTTTGTTTAAGGGCTTTAAAACATTACTGTTTTTTTTATTTGAAGGTACTTCTAATTAATCTTCAATTAATCAAAAATGGTTTTATATTTTAATAACTCAGAAAGCACCATGGGCTTAACTGCTCTCTTGTAAGCAAAAAATACTTCCAGGAACACAGGTTCAAATCCTACCTCTGGCTTTTTAAAAATCCTATTTTAATGAGCAGACTGTTTTTTTGTGATTTTAAAACTAAAATGCTCTTATAATGTGTAGTGTGTAATGTGTAATGAGGTGATATCGCTTTATTGATTTCTGCATGAAGTAAAAGGTAGAATTCAAAACAGAAAAGCATTTTAGTCTATGCATTGAGATGTACAGCACATCAACAGTCAACGAAGAACTTTAAAGGCCCTGTGGTTAATATAACTTTTTAATCTCATTTAAAAAATGAATCAATCATTGTTACTGGCACAGAAATTTTTATTTTTTCCCTCAGTTGCTACATTTTAAAATATAATCAGCAGTTTTTTAAATACTGTTATAATCTCAAATACGATTTGATCAGTTCCCATCATCCATCCATTTCCTAGCTGTTCATTCCAATTCAAGTTGCAGAGGAGCAGGAAAGTAATGGATACAAGGGAACAAACCCACACCAGCGCCAATTATCCCCGAAGCCAAATAACCTACCAGTATGTTTTTGGACTGTGGGAGGAAACCAGAGCACCGGAAGAAAACACCTCTGAACACACCATAAACCCAGGGAAAATTGGCAAACTCCACACAGATAGCACCCAAGGTCAGGAATTGAAACTAGGGCCTCAGTGCTGTGAGACAGCCATTACATTTACTCCAATTCTCATTAATTTATTAATAGTTTCTTTCCCAAGTAAAATTTATAAAAGCTCTAAAGGGTGACATATAGTACAAATTCAAGTTCAGGAACATTGAACGTAGAGAACAAAGTCACAGATTAGACCTTGACCTACAGTAGAAGAAACTTCAAAGCTGCTTCTGCAGTGAATCTTGATTATTTAAATATTAGTCATGGATTAATGAAAAAAAAAGATCTACTGGTCCAATTGTGCTGCAATTAGAGAAAAGCTTATGTCAAAAAATATATTTATTGAAGGCAACACTCTGGGATGAGGTACCTTCTGTGTGGAGTTTGCATGTACTCTCATATTTCTCCAGGTGCTCAGGCTGCTTCCCACCTCCAGAGCCCTGTAGAGTAACAGAGTCTGACTGTTACTACTCTTTTCTGTATCTTCCTGTGTGGCCCTGAGATGGTCGAGGGAGCAATTACAAGCACTCTCTTTTGCTTTATACTGGATCTTTTAATCCTCACCAGATAAAGCAGCTCTCTGATACTGAATGGATGTTAAGTGACCTTTGGGTTCAGGGTTATGAATGATTCTGGCAACCTAGGACTTCCAAAATCCAATCATGGTAGACAATATATGAATAATTCATGTTGTTGTGGTAGAATAAGTAGTAGTTGGCATAATAGAATTTGTAGTAGTACAACCCTCCTCCTGTGTAGCCACTTGTATGGACCAAGAACACAAAATAGACCTGAATATGAACAGCAGATCCAGCCCTTTGTTTTATTAACTTTCTTGTCCAAAATGCAGTTTATATTTTAAGAACCAGAATGATAAGCCTCTTTAATTTCGTTGACAAACTTTATGAAAATGTTTACTCCAAATTTATACTCAAAGACAACCATTTGTTTTGGCTTTCAGGATTTAAAATTTGTATCTTTCATATATGTTTCAGAAACATATTAATACGTTATTAGTTCAGGTGGGTAGCTACGTCAGCATGCGTAGGCTGCAAAGGAACAAGTAATAGGCTTATTCCATGCTGAAAAGAGAAGAAAGAAAACACAACGTTTCGGCCGTGGAGCCATCTTACAATATTATGCATTGAATGTAGATTTTCTCTCCAAATTTTTTTTTAAGCAAGGTACAGTATATATATATATGAAACCATGGTATATTCAGGAATATTGAAGAAAGTTGTAGAAACTTCTTTTTGATACTTTCATGGCCACTATCTTGCGTGCCTTGTCTTTCGATTGAATGATGACAACACCAGCTCAATACTCGGTTGATTTGCAGATTAATATTTGCAGTTTCAGTTTGTGAACCGCACCTGTCTAATGGAAAAAAAGTTGTACACTAGCCCTGTCTCTTTAACACTGAATTACAAGGTTGCTGGTGGAAATCTCTCAGTTAGCAAGACCGTAATGGCAGCACAGACTCGCTGAGCTCCTGTGGAGGCTCCCTGATGCTGGAGAGGAAACACAGGTCATCTGTCACAAAAAGTGCTTACAGCTTTTAAAAAGGTCTGGTCATCTGTCACAGTTTCATTAATGGGATGCCATCCCCTTCCCTAAGAAATCACACATCCACTCAAACATGCAAATGTAGAATACCTGCATCTTTAATTGGTCCCATAGATACTTTCGAGCACAAGGCTTTGTTTGTGGGGCGCCTCTTGTTTGTCCTGAGGTCTGGTTCGTAGTTGTGTGTTCTGTAAATGATATGCTAACAAAAGTCCTTTGTTGTTCGCTCATTATCCCGGGAACACAGAAGAATGCAGATTTTACCAAGATAACCTAAGGTGTGCTACTTTTCATGGGGCAATTTGCTTCAACGCTGTACAACAACCGGAGGCAAAATAATAAAGCTCCAGGTACTGTAGTTAAAACTTATTTAAAAGGCAGCAACAGTAGTAGTCAATAAGAGTACTTTAATTTCTGCAACACCTTTCACAACAAAGCATTAAAAAAGTACTCCATAAAGTGTTCATAAAATACATCATACGCTGATAATATCGTAAGGACAATAACAACGAAGGCATGTACAGTACGAGTGCAAGTCATTGCACCTCAAATAAATTACAGTATTTACAAGAATTTGTACAAGAAGACGTAAAACTGGTAATGTCATTACAATGGGGCTAACATCGCCATGTTACTGCTTTGTGAAGAGTGATGGCTTGAATTGACTGGAACAAATTAAAAATTGGAACAATAAAATGGGGGAGTACTTTCACGGCTGCTAGGAATTAATTGGACAAAACAAAAAGCAAAATACACAAAGAATCAAAGTCTATAACATACAATTTTATTAATACCACATCAAAACGTGCCTTACAAACCCACACAAGAGTACAAATGGACAGCATGTGACTCAATCTGCCGTGATGAAAATGGCTGATCCCTCACTCATGATTACAAAGATGTGAATAGCATCAAGGTTAAAATACTTTGACTAAAATTTCCAACCTCGTTATTTCAATCAGTCTCATATAATTACTTCAATATTCACACGCCCAAAGACAAGTAAATATTTAGTTATTGAGGTGAAATAAACATTATCAAACATGTGTTTGGAATAATAGTTTAATTCTCAAGGGCTCTGATGTGTACACTGAATTTATAGTCTTTCAAAGAGAAATGGTTCTGTGGAGAGTGCAAAAGTCCCGCAGGACACTTTCCGATGGAGCTGTGCTGGATGTGTTGCAGCTGTCCTGCCTTCCTCCGCCAGCTCTGTAACAAGGATACCCTGTGGTTCAGAGAAAAGGAAAGGATTCCTTGCTCCTATCATGCTGCAGTCAGCATTCCTAAAATGTAAATATGTTAATATTCAGGCATCAACAAAAGTCCAGCTGTATCGGTTTCGTTAATGAGGCAAAATTACAGTTGGAGGAGCTTGTTGCCAGACTTCTCATGTTGCAGAGAACGTCTGGGGCAGAAGTCTGCTCTATGTACAGTATGGCAGACTAGATGGTACCAAGGTATGATGTTCAAAGTACCCAAGAGCTTCCCAGCCACATTCCTAGAGACTTCAATCAGAGGAGCTAATTTGGAGCAAAGCTGTGCCAGGATTATTCTTTGCTCAAGGCAATAGAAAGATAAAATTAAAATCTTTTTGAAAACGTCATTCTAAATGTAATGGTAAGCCTTGCTGCTACAAGACCAGTCCTCTGAACTAAATGAAATTTTTAACACACACGTGCACATGTGAATATAAGGAGGTATAGTCACATAGTCACATGGCTAAAGCATTAGGTAACATACGAAATCGATTCATTTTCTAACTGCCTTATCCAACACAGAATCGCAGGGAAGCCGGAGGCTATCCTAGCAAGAAATGGACTCAACGCAAGATACACGCTCCGTTGCAGTCCATTGCAGGACACACACACATTCACACCAAGGCCAGTTTTTCCAGAAGCCATTGAACCTACCAGTATGTTTTTGGATTGTGGGAGGAAACTGGAGCACCTGGAGGAAAACCACATGAACACTAGGAGACCCTACAAACTCCACACAGATAGCACCCCAGGAACTGGCTCCAGTGCAGTGAGTCAGCAATGCTCATCACTGCGATAGTGTGCTGTCCACATACTGTATACTGTAAAAATGAGCTCATCAAAAGGATAATTCGGTTAAGTCCACCTCTTTGCCTTTCGTTTCAAAAGGCCAAAAATACTGCTCAATAGGAAGACAGTGTAAAGGAACAAAAACAAGTTGAACTTGACAAGTCTTATGTCAAATTCACTTTTTGACTGAATTCCCAATAAGAGTTTATTTATTAAGACTGGAAACAGTATCTTGTCGGTAAGATGAAACACTACCATTACTACCCTGACTATGTTTAATGTTCTCATTTTGCAATATCATAATATTTTGCAATATCTGGAATGCTGTAATTCTCCAGGTGCAATGTGTGTTATCTTTCCCTGAAGTAAAAAGCAAACCATTCCAAAAATCAGAGAGTAGCGTAAGTGTGTTTGCAATGCTTCGCAATTACTGTACACATCTTGTAAATAGAGCAAAGAGCACTCTGAACACACAATATCAATGAAAAGAGAGAAACAATTAAAAAGGATGACATGGCATTAACACATTGACATTGTATTAACTTACTTGTATAATGCTACTGTATGTTAATAGAATGAAGCTGAACCATATGATAAAAACCTCATCAGATTGTTTGTGAAGGATGGGAAAAAAATGATAAAGTTGAAGATTTAAAAAATATAAACGCCTTCAGTACAGTGTAGTCTAGCACACATCTTATTTATTGAATGACATACTATTTTTTTTATTTCCACACCCACTTGTCAAAAGGGTGGAAATAACATTGTATTATCTGTTTATCTACCAGTAAGCAATCGTCTTTTCCTGTAAGAAGTGCTCTTTAACTGTAAAAGCTTTTTTATTTACTGTAACTTATCATTTTTTAACTTTTTTTCTCCTGCTTTAAAGGCTTTAGAATATATATATATGTGATAGACTTTTCTAGACTGCCTGTTTAAGTTACTCCAATCATTAACTGCAGAAAATGCAATTGTCTGTATGATATCAGAGAATCATCAGCAAAGCACTCCTAATTTTCATGAAATCCGTATGCCTTTAACAGCATTGATTCATGTACAACCACATAACCAAATTTTGTATTAGTAGAACAGTAATGGTGTCTTTATTGTTCCCTTTGGTTTATAAATTCACCTTTGGATCCCTTTGGTTAATCAGAGAAGTACAGTATGCTCGCAAAAGGAAAATTTGCTTGTGATACAAAGCGTAATAAAAACAACAAAAAACTTGTCACCTTTTTCTTCAGATGTAACCTGGTTAAATTAATTTATCAACATTTCGATAATCCCTATTACTTCTTTACACTACACTCCAATTATGAACAGCCACAATTTATGATCAACATTTAATTTGAGCAATTATCCAATTTTCCCACATTTCTTCGATGTCCAATGGTGTGAATGCCACTAGCCTCACACCCACCTTGTTGCACCAGACCAAGCTGCCAGACTCTCCTGTGTTCCTGATCCAAGACTTGACTGTGCTGTTGAATATTCTTGTGGAGGCAGCTCATTTGGCAATTGCCATATCTGAGAAATATTCTTTAATAACTGATTGTTATCTCAGGTCATGAACCTGAGCTGAAAAGAATATGGGTTCAACCTGATCTTTAAAAAAAAAATTATGTTCAATCCATTTAAATGGCGAATGTGTTGAGGAGGGAAGACATGCCCCATGTGTTACAAACTCAAGAAGGGCCATTCTCGGACTGCACCACAGAGAAGAAAGAACTCAAGAGGTCTCCCCCCTCTAGCTCTATAAAACAATGAACAGCAACACTGCACACATACCGACCAATGATTCAGTCCAGTTAACAGTCACCGCTGTTTTCAAATTATTAAGTTACACACCACGTACTCTTTGTTCCGACCCTATACTGTATACTCTTGTGGCGAAAGGATGGCAATTGCTAATCGAATTCATGTCTGTTTCCGACATGGCATCTGTAGATGATCGATGTAGATGATAGGGCGGGAGATTTAATGTTTCTCTCCTTAATTCATTCTTGCCTCATTTCCAAAATCGGCAAACTCTTAACTTGATGATGAAATCGCTTTGTTTAAAAATATATATATATATAAGCTACCATTTCAAAGAGAGGGGAGGAGAACAGGGTTTGTCCTTGGCTGGAAACGCAGGAGCCAGAAGAAAGACAAAGTTTAGCTCGGTTCATCATTTGGGCATCAGCCTTCATCAACTGAGAAAGGGACACGTGGAAGCATTTGTTCTTTTCTGGCATAATTAACACAAAGGCTTTTGTTAATTGTGCTCCAGATTCTGGGGTGGGCCCTGTGCCAGCTCTGATCCCATGATTCTCTTTGTACTCAGCTGCCTGGATTTTCCACCCTGCGACGTATCTAAACACAAGGGGAGCTTCCATTGATTGCTTCGGCATAAACTCTTCACCTTCTCCCCAAGAACACGGCACAAGCCCTGGAAACTGGGACAGGTGGATTAAAAAAATGACACTGTGCGCATCACATCTCCAGGAGAACAGAAAGGAGGAGGGGGGGGTCATAAAAAAACAACTTTGCATTGGTAACTACTGATCAAAGTAATTCTCCAATGAGACGTTTTTTAATGAGAGAGTTGTGAAAAAAGTGGATTAGTCTCATTCTTCATTCCTATGGAGGATGTGGAATTATATTTGGTATCACAACGGATTTGAAGTGTACATTCTGTATCTTTTAACATCTTCACTGTAAAGCAGTGTAAGACCAGGTTAATTAAACCTCAGGGAAAGGCCTGCATTTGAATATGTCACATAAATAGTAAAGTGTCAGTAGAAATGGCACGAGCGGAAAACATGTTGACTATGCAGTCTGCCGAACTTAAAAAAAAAATGAATCCATATGCATTGCATAACTTTTTCCTCCCTCTGTGAAATTACTCCTGAGTTATTAATGTTTGTCATTAGGAGCATTATGCTTTAGGACAGTGACTCGAAACTGCAAATTTAAATGGGACAAATATTGACAATAGCCCACTCCTGGGTATTCCAAGAAGAAAAGATGCAAACTATGTTAATTAATGGTAATTAACCACCAGGGTTTCCTTATCCTGGATCCTAGATAAATTGGTCCCTGTGTTGCTGGAGACACAGTCCTGTGCTAATCCTTTATTATAAAAAGATAAAGGAAAACGACATCATTAGCATAAATTTGATGAGATAAAAAGTTGAATTATTCTTGTTAATTCCTGAATGGATAATTGTACATAAGGTTATTTAAAAAAAGAAAAAAAATGAAAAGAATGTAGAAAAAGAAATGAATACAGAATAAAAAAATCTGAAAAATTTATTCAAAGGAAAAAACCGAGAGGGTAACAACTGAAAACTCCCCGTTGGTAAGAGCAGCAAGGTCAGCACAGTTTCTGGGCTTTGACACAAACAATGAGACACTTTATATTTGATTTACTGTAGTAATTCCAAATACAGTTGATATACATAATTATCTATATAACTCTTACCTTTACGCAATGCTTCCAAATTCACTGCCGCCAGAATTAATCGGTTGTGTTAACAGAAGATTAAACTAGCTTTAGAGCTGCTCTTGACTTTCTATTTAAGCAGAATGTCTTATTCTACAAATACGGCTCTCTGGAGTTCGGAATGGCTTCAGATTTGAAAAGTGTGTAAGTAGTGTGAAATACTCAGTACGTTCTCATCACGTCCTTGTGATTTTACAGGGAACAGCAGCCACAGAGATCAAACAATCTGGATTCTTAGTGACTTACATTCAGCACAATAAGAAACATGCCAATCAATAACTAATCATACTGAAATACTTAAGTAGTAGCAGAGAAACTGCAAGAAATAAAACACCAACTGAGGCTTGAAAAGCCTAAGCTCTTGAACCTCTTGGAAATGATGTACAAATGAAATGCTCCTGTAACTACGATTATAATGGCTAACGTATTTTTGACAACCAAAAACCAGAAATTAAAGTGCAAAGTACTTTTCTATTTGTACTCAAAATTCATGGTCTGATGGGGCACTGCTACAGACAGTGATTTATATGCAATTGCATAGATTAAAGTAATTTCAATTGCAAAATAGCAGAAATTGTATGTTAGAAGGTTTTCTGATGTGGAAAGTATACTATTCTATATTAAGTATAATATTGTGTCTCCAAATGTAAAGAAAAATAAGAAAAAAAATCTATACTTTAACCAGTGAACTGTAAGGAGTGCAACAAACAATTGCTGAAAAGCAGAAAGACTACAGTGGCTTAAGCAGACTACACACCTTATTCAGACCCTTGTCTTTATTAAACATTGAAAATTCTTTGCAAAACATACCACATGTTTAATTTCAAAAGACAAACATAAGTGTTAAATAAATAAATCCCAATTAAAAAAAACAGATTAAGAAATAAATCTGATATACTGTAGGATTTTAACAAGGACATCCTATGCATGCCATTTAACTTGTAAAAAGCAATGAAAGGCATACAAATGTAAAATTATAATTAAACATATAAAATAAAACATGGGATGTGTTCACTGTTTAATGTGATAAAGCACTGCAAGCAGCTAAGCACTGAATTGCTGTTTCACACAAAATCATCCTTCACTGTGAGGATGTGTTTGGCTAGGATTTATTTTGTACTGTATAAAATATGCTCAACACTAATTTCTTGCTACTATACGTATAACCCACTTGTATCAAGATGATAAACAGCTCCTCTCCCTTTTACCCTATACATGAAACATGAATTACCCACTGTGTAACTTTCACAGTTGCATATTTTATCTATATTTATGTACTTATGTTTTAGCAAGCAACAGTCTGTGAATGCAAAGCATTAAATAAAAGGGGTTTCTGTTTAATGGCACTGAAAAGGCCACTACAGGTAAGGCCACATCTTCTCTTGTTCATACCACCCTGTCCAATCTTGGTAGCCCTTGGGGAATGATAGGGTTCCGATCAAAGCTGGTTAATGCCATAGTCTGGATTTGGGCAACAAACAACATATAGGAATCTCTGGTTACCATACTCATAACATGCATATTTGTTTGTACAAATGTACAAAATGGCCTGCCATTATACTCTATAGCATCGGTAGGTACTGGATGGGTAGGAGGAAAAGACGTTTGGCAAAAAAACTACCATCAAGTACTACGGTCTATAATCAAACACTGGGGAACAGGCAGAATGCAGGTAATAGGCCTGTTTCATGTCTGCTCTTCCTCCCCTTGATTCCAGCTTCTTATAGTCACTAGGCATCATTTTTTAAATCCAACCCATTCGTCTCCACTCCTTATCTGGTACCTGCTTATCATGTATTTACAGGACTTAACAATGTGACTTTCCATCTTAATTTCTCTTACCTCTCAATGCATTTTACAAGTCACGGTAGTCTTGGTTACCCTGTTAAGTTTCTTGTAATCTTTAATGAGTGGTTTATAGAATGAATAGATTGCAATTATACAGCACACACAAATCAGCTAAATTTATACAGCTAAATTTCAATAGGAGAGAAAACAGTGACATTACACTATCACATTAATGTTTTAATTTCTATTTAATTATTAACCAAAGTCAATTTCATGTACAGTATATAACACAAATGGCCTTCACGGCATACAACGGAAGCACCAAGAATGTCATTTTTACAATCAGAAAAAAGCTTTTATTGCTCCAGTGCTTGAAGAATGCAGTGAGCTGTATGAACAAGGTTATCTGTAAGCAAAGAAGGTATGATGAACTTCAGTTCTTCTTTTCAGTAATTAAGTCAAAGGGCACAAATGACATCAACAGAGGAATAAACGTAAGTGTTGTTACTAGAGAAACAGCTAACAAATCCCAAAGAAGCAATTCTGCATATGACACTGGGGGGCATTCTGAAAGGCATAATAATGCCTGCAATGTCAACACCACCCTTGTCCTCATGGGTAAGAGTCAGCCTTGTCAAGCTGTTTGAAAAATTTAAATCTCAAAAAACAAAAAAGGAATAAGCTTCTGCTTTATTACCTGAGGTTCACATTGTGTAAAAAAGTCAGTAAATTAATAAATGGCTAAAGGGTATTAGAGCTCAGAATAGCTGATGTATTAGATGCATATTTACAAAACATGCCTCTAGGTCTCCAGTGAACTGTTGAATGAATGCAAGTGCTAATTTTGTCAGCTTCCCACCCATTAAAGCAACAGGTCATTATTAAGAATGTTGTGCTTTTGTACAAATATTGATGCACCACAAGCTGTAAAATAAAAACCTACACTTGAGTGAAAATGATTCGTGGCACAATAAAACACTTGAAATGGATGACAGATTTTAGTGGAACACAAAGCAGCCTGGAGTCAGGCTTTTTCGCTGACTTCTCTGAGTGATGCCAGTTCTTCTGTCAGCATTTTCTTTTCCTTCATCTTTGCAAGCACGGCCTCCATTAAAAGTGTTGCGAGAGGAATCTGCGAAAGAAACAAAACAATCAAAAAACATGTTCTGGGTTTGACATGTCGCTGCTCTTCTTTGTTTGTGGAGATCAGTTTATAACATGAAACTGAAGAAAACAATAAAAGAACTAAGTATTGGAGAACCTGTAAATCAATCTAAGAGTACCAGGTAGTAATGTTGCTATGGAGTACTGAGGTAGTACTGCATGAAGATATGAAGAATGCTAGTAGCATAGAAACAATACATCATAATTATTCACTCAAAACACTATTCTACTTCATGCAGTTTGTAATATTCTGAAGTAATTCCAAAGCACATTAAGGAGTAAGAGCATTAAGTCACCAAATCAAAGACATTTTTGTACTTCTTCATTTCCTTTTTCTTTGATTACATTTCTTATTAACACACTGACACTCAAAAAGCTGAAATTAATTTAATTGGACATCCAACTTTTGGGTTATTTCAAGTATTTGAGAAAAGGTACTAGTATAAAAACATAAAGTATATCATTACATTATAGTAAATGTATTATAAATACATACATTATACTGTATATACTGTTGTAAATTCTTATCCATTCATCTATTATCAGAAAACTGACTATTACAATTAAGAATCACAGTAACCAAGAGCCTATCCTTTTATCACAGGGATCAAGTTGGGATTACAACCTGTACATGGTGCCAGTCTATAGCAGGGTGCATTCACATGCACAAGCATACATAAAACATTCATTGGTTTTAAAAATGTATATTTCTGAGGTAAAACATTACTGTGTTTGTTTTCTGTGTGGATGAAAGGGTATATTTAACAAAGCATGTTCCAATAACTCATTTTAACATGTAGGCCGACAACCAGAATGAACCAGAATATGTCGATATACTATTTTATTCTGCATAATTATTGCATTCAATTATGTAGGCTTAATTCAGAGCAGCCACCTGAAAAAAAAAGAATAATAAATATCCTATCATTCAAACATCCCAATATCTAGCACCTGTGACTATCCTGTTGAGCTGCCAGATCATTTGATAGGCTGCTGGTTTTTACAGCTGTAATCCATTTATAATGCAGAATTGCAACTTTGCCAGACACTGCAGGAGTCTTTCCTCAGCCTTCTTTAAAATTTCAGCATCCTGTGTTTGGTATATCTAAAGGGTTCCACAAGATATTTGAGCAAATACAAGTCAAACAGCAGCAGATATACAGTATAGGTATAACAGTCACAAACTGGTGATGCTAACACAAACTTATCAACTCAGCCATTAATTACATTGCAGCTGTAAGGGATTAGTGGTGTAGTGGCTAAAAGCAAGTTTATTTTCCCCGACGTCCAGGGTTCGAACCTCATCAGCCTTTCTTAAGAAAAATGTTATTGCAGAGAAATATACATACAGTATCCACCTTATCAAACAAAATGTCCTTTAAAGTCTCTATGAAACACTTCATCTGTTAAAATATAGATCTATATTTAAAATAGACTATTCTATGAAAATGCCTAAAAGCCCACTTGGGAAATCTAGCTGGAATTGTTTGCTGTAGTTCATATTTCTTTCACTGTACCCTGGTAAGTCTTCAAACAGAGAAGTACAACGGGAGCCTTTATAATTCCACAAAGAAATGTATTTCTCAAAAAAGGAGAAAACAAGATTTCAGAAACCACATACCTGTAATCTGGTATAACTACTTATGATAACTGACAATTGTTTGGCTGTAGAAATCTACAATATTAAAATAAGTAGCAGTTTCAGGTAACACAATTACTGTACTACACCAAGCACTTTCAAATTGAATAAACACACAAGTTAGTACTTGGAAAATATTTAAACGAATTTTGAATGGCCAGCTACTTTTTCTTTTTTGATAATCCCACTCGAAATCACTAATTCCTCATTGGTTTGACCAGCAACAGCGACCCGTGAGAATGCAAGATCACACCAATCTTCTCATTTAAGATGGGCCTTTTCTTGCTTAGTGCATCAACTGTGCGTACTGTATATTCACATTTTCTTCTGAAGCCGAAGATGGTCAAAACCACCACAGAAAACGGCGAATCTAGTAATATGTTCTAATGAAGTGAATGTTCTTTTGAGATACTGCAAGCTTCCCTCAAATCACTTTTGAGTTTCATTTTATTAAATGTTTATACAGCTTGTTATGGGGACAGTGACTCAGCTGGTTAGAGCATGGGGCTGATTAAACATTTAATAGGGAATCTTACTCCCAGTAGAAATAAATGGGGGAAAAAGCTAATGTCAATAATAAAGGCCAGCTTACAGTATGTGCTGCTTCAAACTGCTTTCTCATTGTTAATGATGGAAAAGAAACATATTGACATTTTTGTTGAATTTCCCTTTCTCCTTCTCTTCAGTACAGATTTATGGCCTTTTACTAGAACACCTGAGATACTTGACTTTTGAGTGTTGTTTTTAGTTGAAGTGCAACACCATTTTGGACAATTTTGTTGTACTGTCTAACATTGTCTGTTTTAAATTAGTTACTCCTTACAGGGTTACTGCAAATCCTGCAAACATGATTACACGGCAAAATTTAAACTGCAAGCTCTTTTAACATATTATGAAGTCCACTGTGAGGTGAACAAATATCTTGAAACAGTGGATTCCAAGAACTGACTAGTTGTAATGCACTGTGGTAGTGGCATTATTACATTTAACCAAGCCATAAACCTGAATATCTTCGGCTTTGTTTCTTACTTACATAGCAACATGTACTCTGAATTCCATCATTACAATTGCACAATGTAATTCTATATGCAATTTTATTTTTGCTTTCATTGTGCAATTCAAAAATTGCTTTCATTGTGCAAAAATACCTGTAAGTGTCAACAGATCCCGAAGTGTCTTTGGACCAAATTCTAGTTTATGTGATGAGCAGTATGAATTAAGGTGTCCACCAGGCCACATCAAAACTCATTGGCTGTTTTCTCTCTCCTTCTCCATCTCTCTTTCATGCATGTTCTGGGAGTTCTAGTTAGTGACACTGAAGGAGCCAATGGCACCAGGTGATTTCAAAAGAAACTGTCTCTGCTGGTACTGTAACTATTTACCTGTCAGCATTAACATTCACTGGCTATTTAATAAATCAGGTTCAAAGAGGCCTTGGTGAATTTATTTATTTTGTTTCTGTGTACTTCATGTTGAATATAATTTTGTGTTGTTAATGTACTGGGCACAAATTCTAAATTAAAATAATGAATTTTCCAACTTCTGAACCAAAAGCACAGGCCAAGAAAATAATTACAGTACATCCGACATCATCAAAAATGAAAGAAAATGAAAAGCTGATGAGAGGACAAGATTACCATCTTATTGAGCGCTTCATGGATTACTGATCATGTTAATTATGTAATATGCAATAGGAGCAAGACTGTCATTCATCTTCAATGAGCTGATCAATAGGAGAGGTTATACTTATCTTCAGGGCATTTCCCCTCCAGCACCACAGCATTGCTCCTGTGAATCACACCTACGAGACTCTGCTTAGGCTTGCTAGTCCAAGCGGAAACACAGTGGCATGTCTCGTTCATGTCTCGTTCATTAAAGGAACAACTCCCTCTCGGGGAGTTCAATGCTGCATCATTTAGTAAGGTGTCTGGTGTAAAGCAGTCTTTCTCCTGAATACATCAACAGCAAAATATAAAATGAGCACAGAATTCTGTAAATAGGCATAAAAAACACAGTGATATGTGTTTTTGCAAATGGTACAAAATTCACGTTGTAGGAAGAGATACTGTAAACAAGTACATTGCTTGTTTTCTGCAAACTGAGTTCTTAAGATGACTTATTAAACACTGACCTTTATTCTGTTGTTATATTTGAATATACATTAATGAAAAACACAAAAATATATGGAAAAGATATGAATAATAACTCATGATTGATCTACATTCACCTGATGGTAAAAATGATAACTTAAGATAACTTAAGAAATGAAACAGTACACTATGTTTGTCCAGAACACAAATGTTAGAACATTATCAGCTTGTGGCATTTAAAACAGAAAGGGAAAATCAAACTACTCCTCGTATTCTATGTTCTGAAAAGAAACGCACACTGATACGCCTATCAAGATTATTAAAAGAAATACCACACATGCTAATTATAGTTATTATTGAACTCAGAACAGTGACAAGAGCAGCACTGCTTTTTTGGTAATGTGCCCCAGTATCTCTTCCATTAAAATGAACTATTTCTCAGTTTTATTCGTATAAAATATACAGTAACAAAAGGTTCAGCCATTCATCTTCATGGCTACTGTATATTGTAAGAATGAAAAAATATTGTACAAATGAACAAATATACAGTAAATGTTTGGTTTTATTTGATTATTTGATTACATTGAGGTGACAAAGTCTCCATTATTATGTTTTGATAATCAGTTTAGGAGATATCAACTAGACTGGCATTTATGGCTTTGTCCTTCATTACTGAATTTCAGTTTAAATTCTGCAAATTGGATGATTACACCGAGCTGAATCCAGTCAGACAATGCTGAAATACCAATGTACTTTTCTTCAAACGTTAGCATTAAAAAAATAATTCACAGAGGTTTAAATGCTTAACCGTAGCAATTCTATACTCCTGGCTAAATATATAATTTACGAAATCACTACATTACATGAAAGCACCACACATACAGTAGTATGTGTAACTGAGCCTGATTCTCAATGGCTTGATGATTTGTCAAATTAAGACATAGCTTGACACTGCCTTGTAAAACAAGTGCCAGAGGAACGACCAGTATTTTACCTAAGATAATCTTCGAATGCTGCAGCAATAACATTTCAGAAGCAAGGAAATGGTTGTAAGATGATGAGTCCTGTCTTACTTGACAGGCATTTCACTATTTATTCCATGGAGAAAACAAGCCTTTTGTTGTCTTTGTTCAACCACTCATATCAGTGCATTATTTTTTCCACAAGATTCCAGGTTGGAGAATAAGAGAAGAAGGTCCTGTACAGTCAGGTCAAGGATCTGGAAGCTGATGTCAACAAAAGAAAGGAAAGCAGGGAGAGAGATCTCTATGCAGGGCAAGGTTTATATAATTGAAGCAGCGAGGGTTTGGGTGTTAGGGTGAAATCTGACTGCAGATGGAAACACTCTTTAATAAGAGCCCTAAGGGGATATCATGCACTTATTAACTAAAGTATGTGACCCTGAATTGGATGAAGTGGTTAGAAAATGAATAGATGGATGGATAGTTTACTAGACTCCTGCCACTGGGCAAGCTAAGAAAAATTTTCTGGAACCAGACATACTGTACAGTACAGTATGTCTAATCATCATACCACTCTTAGGGGAAAGACTACAGACCTGTAAGTGACAAACAATGTTTCCAAGTACTTGCATACAATAAAAAACAGGGTTAACACCACACATTTTTCTATTTTAATTAAAATAATGCACAATGTGAAGGTGTTTTACCGGCCAATTTAATGACACTGTAGTGTTGATAGTGCCTCAGGCAATCCGAAGGGCACGAACACTACACAGTAAAAATATTTCCCCCTGTGAATTATCACCATTAAGAAGTAAACTTTTTAAGGTATTGATTATTTTGTCCTTCTTTAGAGGGTAACAAAAGCATCCTAAAGTCCAATTTGTGTGAGATATAGACAAGAAAATCCTGTAGCAAAACAACTGAAAATAAAGCCCTTTGAGAATCATAGTCCTAATAAACAGTGCTGGAATACAATTTAGTATTATGTGTGCTGATCATCCTTTAATTTAATAAGAGGCCAGCACTGAAATTTTGCAATCCCTTGTTTAAAACATTTCTGGATTGTTTGACCCTCTTTGACTGCTCTTTGGAAAAACACATATCCAGCATAACATCACTTAAGCTGTGTTTCACTACTACTTTGTGTCATATGTTATTGTGTGCACAATACTTCACTGATGTAGTTATGAACAATGTGCAGTACTAATTTGTTTCCCCTACCACAACGTCAGGCAATCTATAGGCCAGATCCAAGAGCACGGAAATGCAGTGAATGGGTGAGATACTGTATATGAGATTTCAACTGAAGTGGTTTCTTAGGCTGTACAAACATTTCTTGTGTAATAAATTATTATTTGTTATTGATTTCTATAGCACACCTCTGCTTTGACCCTTGTAACCCTCTGGTATGCAGACTTGGGGGTTTGCCAAAGGAAGTTGTTAAAACATGGAATGTGGATACTGCCCAACAACAGCTAACCAGATAACCAACCAATAGTTCCTAACTGTGACTCAGATTAAAAATTTTAAAGGCAACCAGTGAATCAACAACAGCAAAAATAAAGCACACAAGTGAACACAAATGAAAAGCCCTGTTGTATATCACTCAAATGTGCAACAAACATTTTCACACATGGAAGTATTGCCAAACTAACACAGAAGCACATCAGGAATGAATAAATGCAGATCTTACAGAAGAGTCATGATCCAGCCACAAAGACCCATCAATCAATAAATCTTTGATCCCATTAAGCTGCCTTTTTTAACCTAAAGCTATCACAGCTACAGACTGAAAATACAGTCAAATCCTTTTTATACAAAATGACTAAAAATGAGACTCATTCACCAAAACACTGATTGATTACAAAACTGACCTATTTGCACCTTAAAGGGGAAAGCCGGTATGAAACAAAGTCAGAAAATCTATCCAAAACTGCAGCTGACAAGTTTATTAGGTCATTGCATCTAATTGTATTCTCCAACACATTTTCAGAATGTTGCATTACACATCTAAAAAAAAAAAAAAACAGTTTTCTTAGTGCATCTTCCTAAGCAACAGTATGAAGGGCCTCTTTCTCATGTAACCCCAATGGAGTATCTGTAAATGTACTGACATGGCCGTGTGGAAACACCAACAGAGGTAAAAGTAGTCTCTTGCAAATCACTAGGCAGCAATGTTCTACATTCATAAACTAATTTCCACCTTTAATTGGCCGCCCCCTTGATTGTTAAATACTGTCAATTTGCTACAGTTACCTTGGAGGTAGGTGTGCATACATATACAAGTAATAGGTTTATTCCATGCTGAAAGAAAGAAGAAAGAGAACACAACGTTTCTCTGACACCTGACACCTGAAGAAGGCTCCAGGGCCGAAACGTTGTGTTCTCTTTCTTCTTTCTTTCAGCATGGAATAAACCTATTACTTGTTCCTTTGCAGCCTACGAATGCTGACGCAGCTACCCACCTGTACATAAATATATGCATTGTAACAGATGGATAAGACTGATGAAAAAATAAAACACTGGTAGCTAGATTACATAACATACTGAGAAGCATAATTAATTTTACCATGATATTTGCACAATTATACAATAACAAAACATACTTTTCAAATGGGTAATGTTACACCAACGGCACATAAAGAAATTAGACAATTCACCTATTCTACATAACATTTGAAAGATGGCTAGAACCCATATACAGTATATGTATACAGAGATACAAACTGTGTATGATATTTGAGACATCAAGTAATAGATTTTCAGATTTAAAACTAAACCACACTATTCCTACCATAATGTTAGTTTGTGAATGGGAAAATGTTACACGCAGACCAGAATTTGCACTTAAGAATAGTTTACCTGGCATACCAAACTCTTTGCAGTCTCTCAAACTACGGGTATAATATTAAGTATGGGTCTAAGCTGACTTTCACCTACAATTTATTTAGAAAAACTAAAAACGTATTAATAAACTACAACAACAATGCAGAAAGTGTCATACTCAAATTGTTAAATCCTATTTTAAACTATCAAAACACTTGCTGATCTTACTGTTTGTCTTCCTCAAATAGTGAATCATCTTCTGGCTCCTGAATGAGTTGAATTTAATTAGTTGAATGTGAGGAAGGACATTGCTGCTCATCCTGTCCTTAATCATTGATGGTAACGCCTTCCATCATGGAACATGTTTGTTTGAACATAACAATTTACAGTATATCATACTATCATATTACTCTAGTTCTGAGGCTCCAGCAACAGCCACAGTGCACAATGTACTGTATTGTCTAAATAATGTAGCAATTTCATTAGTCATTTATCCATTCACAGATTGATACATATACAGTATGTACAGTACATACCCCTAATAAATATCAATACAGTATATACAGTATTTAGCAATACAGGACAGAAAACCCAAGATTATATTTATGATTGTGAAATATTGCTGCCTAGTGACTTGTAAGAATTTTTTTTTAGATCAACATGATAACATTTTGGAGATTTGTTAGAGGAAAACTTTTTACACAATGACCTAAAAGCTCCTAAACTCTGGTTTTGGAATATTTTATTATTTTTTATTTTGCACTGGATGTCTTCCCTTTAAAGACAAAGGAGTACCATCAATGCAGTAAGGATGTTCCTTCTTTCCCTAATCTTTCTTTCAACCAGTAATGCTTTGTTAAGCTTTCTGAACCCACTACTTATGAAGGATCAGAGAAGCCAGATCATATTGCCACACCAAAACCACACTGATTTCTTCACTTTATTTTTAAAGCAATTAAGAATGGACTAAATATTTCAAACCTGTTAAAGGCTCAATTTTGCATTAAAAACATGCTTTCAGGTAGGGGGATTTTGGACTGAATAATTTTCGCTAAAGCTCCAATCTATTCTTTTCAATACTAATTATACACCAGTGATGAAGCTGCTTTCTATCCTACCCCAGAGCCCACAGAGACTTATATGAAAGGGAATATTCACTCTTGGGACAACAGATACAGTAATTAAAATGTTTTTTTTTATGTTGTTTATACCATCAGGTCTTTGCAACCTGTGCTGTTAAATCTGACCTACATACACCTAAGATTAAATGAAGACGCATTTGCGGCCTTTGTTTTAGTTTATTTTTATCTAAAGAACAGACAGATAAAAAAAAACAAAAGCAGAACATTGTAAGTAAGTGAAGCAATTTTCCATAATATTCCCCAGCAGACTTGACAGAACACAAGACATTCCCAGTGCCACTAGCTCAATAACTGCTTCTGGACATACTGTTTGGACAGGAGGCTCCTATACTCAGATGCTTGGCTAGAAGTGATCATTCACGGACATCCACAAAACCATGCAGGCATGTTATCTGTCACCAGAGCTTCGGGCATGCAGCATTATGAAGGTTGTGTGACTTTTGCCTCAGCCACACCTGGTGGCACCTTGGTTAATTTAGTAGAATTGTCTGGATCTCTGCAAGTTCCTTGGCCTAATCTTCAACCTGCAATCTCCAGGCTGAAGGACCAAAGTCTTTTGTAAACAAAAGATGACACTTTTTAACCCTAACTGTTGGGAGTATGAAAAAAGCTATCCAACCATGTTGTTGAAGCCCATACCCTGGTTTCTTTCAAGAGATGACTGAATGAAATCCTTGGATCAAATAACCACTAACTACTAAACAGGCCAGATGGGATGAAGGGCTTCCTCATTGGTAACCTTTCTTATCTTCTTAATTCTCCAGAACCTGTTTCTGTCTGTGTTCCTTTGCACTCAAACCACAACGGATTTCTTGAACCGTTTATTCTGAGATAAGTGAAAAAAGGACAAAAGTGGTTCCCTGGTTAGTTTTTGGGACAACATTGCTAATGTTAAAAATGCTATTGCTTTCTCAACATTTTCAAAGATTAATTCATATTCATTCATAATGTATGACAGATGTATATAGTCTCAATGGTCCATTATTGTTTTGGGGCTTTAGTAACATAAACATAACTAAATGCTTGAAAACCACCCAAAATGGGAAGAAGCCATCAGGGTAAGCACATTAAAGCAGTAGCAACAAATGAAGTCTATCACACTACAGTCATTTTTGACACAAACATTTCATTTTCTACTTCAGGTTTCAGAAGAGAGCTTTTCAAAATGTACAGTACTGTAATTAAAAAAAATAGTTCTGGAAAGCTAGTATTCAAGTTTGGAAAGCTAGTATCCATTTTCAAGAGATAAATGTCTAAACAGAAACAACAGTGTAACTGGAAAAGGCAAGTAATGAAATACAAAACAAATATCATCTACATGCAACACACAGCTGCAATGCTTCAATACACCCTTGTCATCTCACAGCCCCTAAAACAACTGGAGCCTGACAGACCTAATTCCCCCATCTCCTACTTCTCTTATCTTTATTCAGATTTGGCTAACATTTTAGAGCCCACCCTCTTTAAGGTATTTCCTAAAGACCTTTAATATCATAGAAAAATAAACATAAATGAGCTCAAATACAAGACAACTGCATGGGGCAATGCAACTACAACTGTGAGCAGGTCTTTTTTACACAAAGGGTTGTCTGTGTCTGAAACAAGCCTCCTAGCCCTGTTGTCAAAACAGATATTCTGATATCCTCAGATCACTTTGCTACTAGCAAGAAAACCATAAACATTTCCCAAACAGCGTACTCTAATTTCTAACATTCTTACTGTCAACCAAAGAAGACTTATGACAGTTTATACAGTCCAATATTGCAGTCAACAGGACACATTTACATTCCACTTGATGATATAATCTATTCACATTTCAGGACAGACTATGTTGACTGAACCACTTTTGTTCTGTGCAAAAAAAGACAGTACCGAGTTCTATAAAAATCTAAAAATATCCATCTACAAATAGCACTATTATCACAACAATAATTTTGTAATATATTAAATCTTTCCTGTGCACACAGACATAAATCAAAATGTCCTTTTTTCTTTCATATAGTCTCCATGGATCCTGCATAATGCTATGGGCTGTTTTATTCCTCATCTCAGATAGCTTACTCCAAGGTGGTGTACAGTATGAAGTACACGTCACATGAACAAAAAATTAAACAGAAGAGCAAGGAGAGCTGCACTCTTGAAAAAGATAAATACTGGAAATCATTGTTCTCTTTTTCCATTTCGAGACACTAGGTGGACCTGTTTAAACCTGTGCAGGAAAATTTCTCCCATGAGTCCAATAGAACACAAACATTACTGAGCAACTGGTACCGTGCTCACCCTAATGTACCAGTAAAGCAGGCTGTACAAGTAATAAAAAATAAAGAGTCAATGACTTTTTAAATGTTATTGTGCTGTCAGGGTGGAATAAAATTAGCTTGAAAAATGATCTAAAGGGATACGATGCAGTTCATTATGTATAACAGCAGAAGCAGCCGTATCCCAGTGTTCATAAAGACTGCTCCATTAAATTTACCTCCAGTCAATAATTAGGATTCCACAAATAAACCCAGGCAATTAAATCAATACTGCTGGGCAATTACCTTCTGGAGTCCTGACTCGGTGGCACAGAAAGACACTATATCTTAAAATACATTATTCACGGTATGACGCAATTGTATGCAGGACCCTTCGTTTACTTATAATAATTAGAAGGCAGCAAGCCAGCTTTCTTGGTGAACAGAGCTGCAGTGACCCTCTTCAGAGAGCCATTCTGCTTATTTCATTAAAGGCCACTGGTAAAAACCAACAACCGACTATGAATTAATGCAATTTATCACCCAACTTTTAGTACACATGTGAGGCTCCCAAGCAGTTGCTATCAGACAAGGGTGATGGAAGCACAGTTGCTATTGAGGACACTAATAAGGCATTCCTGGCATCTAAAATTGAACAATATTAAAAAAAGACAGATGTTAAGACAAATAAAATATTTACATTATACAGCAGTTTCCACATTTATTCATGGCCTTGAAGAACTGTGACAAAGATGACATGGCAAAGACAGTGGTGGTATACATCAGGAGATTTCAACATGTACTGTATGAATTAAACTGTGATAAAATGTATGAAATGGAATACAACAACAGCATTACTTTAAAAAGCATACATTTTAATTATGTTAAAATATATTAATACCTTCTTAATATGTATAAATATTTAATATGTATAGTAAATATCAAGTTATTTAAATATATATGCCAGTAAATATAACATTTAAATATATATGCCACTAATATACCATGCTCTTAAATATTATCTGATCATATGCCTGATGACAATAAAAATGGCACATATTTGCCACATAGCCTCTAATTGACTTATGATTGAATTGATTGGTTATATGAAATTCAAATTAGTTTTTGGAGCCACAGCAGCAATACAATTAGCACAGCACAGGGAAGATCATTTTGAAAAATAATGCCATCCTTTCAATATGGAATAGAAATGGATTTGTTGTGGTTTAGGATTGTTTTGCATTCTCTGATCCTGCCCTTTTTAGAACTGAGGGATGGATGGTTCCCCGATGCTTCATATGAGGATATTACAACCAAAAACCTGGTTACTTCTTCTAAGATGCTTGGAAAACCAAATAGACTTTTTAGTTGGATAATAACCTGAAACACACCTCCAAATCTACTGCCAAATGGGTAGGGGAGCATAAAATCAATGCTGTTTGGCCATCACAATCTCCAAATCTCAATCTGATAGAATACATGCTGCTACAAACGAATGAATTCAGAACTGATTTAACAGAATGAAATGGTAGGTTTGACAAAGAATCTCACAGAGCACACTTTAGGCAAACACAGGTTACTAAAGCTGCCTGTTATCTGTCTACTAGCACTTACATTGTTTAACATCTCAGCCCTGCTGGCAGTTAGGACAGAAGAGGCAACCTGGTGACTAATAGGTTTGATATTGACACTGCCATTCCAGTAATGGAGCTTTGTTACTGAGGCCAATTCACTAACAGCTGACAGTGACAATGGCTCAAGAGACTTCTAGTGACAACGTATTGAGAGTCTTAGAGCACTGCTGAAAAACTAAGGCCTGTAGTTATCTAGAAAAGACTGTACATGATATTCGTGTTCTAGATCTTATATGAATGTGAATGGGATGGAATGGTGAATTTTATTGTACAGTCACTCTGACTGCAGAGGGAAAGGTATCTTTTTTTAAAGTGTTTAGTAAACCATAGCATTTGATTATACAAAGAGCCTACAAACTCAGTGACGTCTATTGTACAGTACCTAGAAGACAATTTCAGCTGAATGAAGACCAATGGTTGGACAACTAATCAGACCATATTGTTCCCAACTTATAAGGCTTCCAAAAGGTAATGTGGGAGATCCATGGTAAGAAGAAATTAAGTAAGTTTAAAGCACAAGAGGAGAATTGTAAAGAACAGACCTCGGCTTTACAGCCTGTCCTTACCACCGGATTCCCCCTTTATGGACCAAAACTGATCAGATATTGGACACAGAGGATACTTAGACCACCTGACTTGTCTGAGTATTCCTTAACCAGTGGGGTGTGTTATTATTTAACTTTTATAAATTGCTTGTAGTCAGGCCAATGGCATATTTAACTATTGCCAAACTTCTTCTGTATTAACACTTCTGCCCCCTTAACATTAACACTTTCATAAAATGCCACCCTATTGTGAATTTAATACTACAGTATGTCCACAAAATTGAAACCAATACTTATTAATAAAATTAATAAGCCACATTGGCACAATATTCTTTCTGCATAAATGATTTGGTTCATTTGATTATCTTTTGCTTCATTTAAAAAATTGTACAGTTTTTGCAAGATTATTTTCTCCACAACAATTAATAATTGAAAAGAGTATTTTAAATTAGTACACAGCTTAATAAATGGCATACTGTTTTCCAACAGTCAGCTTCATGATGAATAAATACATACAGTATTCAAATAGAGACTTTTGTCTAGTAACATACTGTAACGTAAAATAATAAGAGACACCCACACAGTATTGACATTAAACATACATTTGTAATTAGAAAAAAACTTGTTGTTTACAATCGTAGTGTGAAATGATTTACTAGCTCAAAACATAAAAACCCTATAAGGTTTTTAATTCATTGGCTCCCACTACGCTGTGTTTACGAAGACACTCAATATGGTGCTGTCCTAGTTAGCTGTTCCACTGTCCATTTATGAGCAGGACAGCCCAGAATTCACTTGAAGTGCTCCATTGTTACATTCCAGCTTTAACCCGAAATAACCACAGACTTCACACATGCAGAAGAGAAGAAATGCACATGAACATCCTCAATTATTTTCTAATAAAGGAAAATATAACATCCTTTTGAATACCTTTCTAAAAAATTATAAGAAAGTTCTTAGAACAAACACTAACATTTTTCTATGCTAGTAGACCAATACCACTTAAACAGTTCTCCTTTCAGCTGTACCTACAGTAATACAATTGAAGACAGATACGTTAGAATCAGTAGTCCAAATCAAATGTGCAGACTACAAACTGAAATATGTTTTCTCCGTAGTGCAGAAATCTTAAAATTCTGATTCAAATCCAACTCACCATGATATTTTAATTATACTTCTTCAGCATCCTTCAGTATCTTACATTAATACAGTTAAGCTACACAAAGTGAATTATAAGGTTTTGTAACCCTGGCAAATATAGAGTGTACAGTGTTTTGTACATACACCAGGCCAGTGTAAGCAATATTAAGGTCACATATCCAGCCACTTGGATGTCAGTGCTAAGGGTTGGCGTGCTCCACAAAGTACATCTAGTAACACAGTAGATAAGCTGATCAAAGTCTATACCACAGCTTTTTTTTTGGGTTCCACATCTGCAGACAACCACTTTTGGATATACAAGCAAGCATGAAATGTGAACAGATGTTTTGCTGAACTTAATTACATTGTGAAGAGCAGCAATATTTTTTTAAAATAAAAGAATGTAAAATCTTTATCGAAAAGAAGAAAGAAATTTTGGTTGGCTTTGCTTTTATCAAGCAGTCAAAGACATCTTTGTGACTGTGGTGGCCATTTACACTTTAATATATAATGAAGTGGACAAACAACCCAAATTATACAAAACTAACGATGTAAGTACTATTACTGTATTTTGGCTGATGCTTTTATCAAAAGGGATGTTTGCACTCATTTATACAGCTGAGCACTTCACTGGTGGAATCTGAGTGAACTACTTTCCTCAAAGGTATAACAAAAGTGTCCCGATCCACGATCTGAACCCATGACTCTCCAGTTCAGAGTTCTAACCACTCTACACTTGCTTCAGCACACCATGCTTCAATATAATTTAGACAGATTTTTCCTGAGTAAAGATACAAAATACATTTTTATACTTAGAACAAACTTTCATGGTGTCTCTGAAATCCTTCAAACAATCACATTATTATAGATGGATAATTCAATATCCTGTCCAAGTGCAGTCTTCCTTTGGATTACTGTTACCACACAAGCCCTGCGTAGCACATTTTGCAGTAACTGGCATAATCCACACAGCATGTCATGAAGTCATCTCTGTGCTCTTAATAACACTATTTTTTCTCATAATGATGCTCATAATAATGAGCTTAGCATTTACTGGCCAAAATGGCAGTTCAAAGAGTACAGTTAATCACAGCAAAGCTAAAAGTCTAGAAAGTACAAGGCAATTATTATAGTTGCAAAGGGCTGCACAAAGCCGTTTGACCTTCACATTCTTATATTTAAAATTAATAAATTATTTGCAGCAAACAAATGTTAAAATGTATACATACTGGCTTTTATACAATTACAAACAAAATTCCAAATTAAGTGCAGAATTAATACTTTTACTTAGTAAATCATCATTCTAAGAGGATAACAATAAGGTAATACATTCACAGCGCTCTCTGGCTATTTGGTACGCTTAAAGAAGATTACATCGAGTCACGATCATACATGACTGTATGTATAAAATTTTTCTTCTCTGTCTTCTGTTTTTTGGTCATGTGCTTATCACATTAAGACTTGGAATTTTCTTTTCCTTTTTGTAAAGCTACCAAATCATTCTTCAACATCAAAACATCACTCCGGCTACGCCTTTCTTTCTCATTTTCTCTGTTTCTCTCTTCTAATGTGTTTTGTTATCATTTTGTTCCACATGTACATGAATATTTGAGATATTGCTTCACTCTATTTACTTGAAATGGATCATCAGTGCACCAGTGTCAACAGGGAAACAACAATGTTTGTTTAATAACAGCATATTTATTTTTTAGAAACAGAAAAAGGGTTATTTTGTGTGGGGGGAATGGTAAACCACACTAGACATCAATCAATATTGGAAGATTTCCTGAAAATTTTGATTTTTTTTGTAATAAGAACAGCATTTTGATCCTTTTTTAAACAACCATACAGCTTTCAAAGCCTTCTCATATGATATTTTCAACAAAAAATCAGAGGAAGAGGAAGACCAGATGCACACATACAGGGCCTGCACTCACTCTCTCCCTCTCTCTTCCACAAAAATCTCACCTGCCAATAAACTGCCCTTGATCACTTACAAGAGCGGCACAGTCCCTGCAGACTGTCTGTTTATTAAGAAAAGGGGAAAAAAAACTTGAAAGAGAAGAAAAAGTATCACACAGGTCACCACAGCAGTCTCAATGGACTCCTCTGGGATTGGAGCTAGTCTCAGTCTTGTCATCCGCTGAGCAGCCTTCCACTCTGCCCAGAAAATGTCGATAGGAATATGTTTGAGAGGGTCTCTGGTGGACATTTTTTCATTCTTCCTGCATCGACAGGACGCCAAATCAATATTTAGTTCCCACTAACAAGCTTCTCGCGGTCTCAGTAGAAAATATTGTGTAGAATACAGGATGGCAGAACAGCTATCAGCTGTCCGGCTGTGAGGAAAACATGAATTGACTGGATACAGGTCTGTGGATAAAGGTCACCAAAATCTGTGAAGTGCTCCTCAGGTGTCCTGTGCAGAAATATCTAGCACCAGTACTCACACATAACAAAGCATTCCTGTTCTCTTATTTTCACTTCGTTTTTCTTTTGGACGTGTATATGTTGTTTCAGAGGATCAGGCACTTCTTTCATCACTTAAAACTAAGTCTATTCTCATTTTGTATGTAATGAAATCTCTTTTATTCATCCTTACTTTCATAAAACCTACAGTAGATACTGTACACACAAGAACATCCAGCATTTAGCATTTGATTTTATTCGGGGATATCTTTTGAAAATGTGCAAGAATGAATGAATGGTTACCTTGGTTGTAACAAAATAGAACCCTGTATAGCATCTTTATTTAACCTGAACAGTGTTTGAGAACCTTAGAGATACAATCTGCATTTGAATCTTTTACCCTGTTCTAATCTCTTTGTGAGAAAAGGAGAAAAAAGCATATTCAGTTTTTATTCCTACCTATCTAGGGGAAACCTTTTTTGTTCTAATTGTTTTTATATTGTAAATTATGGTATCATATTTAAAAAATGGCACGGCAAGAATTATACCATAGTCCTTTTTGCTTCTGAAGTGAATAAATATCTGCACATCAGTAACACATGGTGTTTTTTTAAAAAAAGATCGCTTTAGCATCAGCAAGATCACACTGAAATTCCACATCAGTACCTGCTGCTGGAGGATGTTTGCAATATGATCCAGCCAGTCCTGGTCTTTTCTTCTTTCTATTTTGGCCTCTTCAGTTTCCTGTTAATAAAATGATAAAAGTGGATAAGAAAATCACTTTGATGCACGCAGGTCTGTTGAAGAACTTTCAGCTTTTTGTTAAAACATCACAAATGATTAAATAATTATGAAAACATTTTAATTTTAAGGTTATTGGGAGTGGAAGGGTGATGGATAAGGGTTCAAAATTAAATACTTATAAATATAAAATCCTTTACTACCCTTTTATTACACCGTATATAGATTTCTCTAATTTCAGTGTCTCCCAGCTGATCGTGAGGCATCAGCGCTGTGCATTTCCATTCGCTCTGAGCATTTTAACCTCACATGCCGCATTTACAAATGATGCCATGTGCTGGCTTGTTCCCGAAGGACTAAAAATCAAGTTTGGTACCTATTGTGTGTTTCAGCCTCCTTGACTCTAATCCTGTGTAGGTCAGTGTATTAGCAGACCTCTCCTAATTTCCATGCTTGCTGCTTGTAGTTCATGCTCATTATCATCAGCCAAGGGGGCTGCCATATTGTGCTCCATTCCTCTCTGAATTTCTGTCTGTACAACTCCTCTGGGGAGTAGACCCAGCCTGTGTCCCTCCAAGGATGCATAACAATGCACTGACCCTCCAATTCTCACTAGGCACCCATTGGAAAACAAACACGGCTTAGCAATTATAGGCTTATTACAAATGGATCATTAACTTTAAACAAGCTGTCGTTTGAGACTGTGTGCATAATCTTGGACAGGAAAAAAAAAAGATATATTTTTCAACAGACCTGATTTAATATCAGTTCAATTATCAGAGCCTTGGCCCTGTGTTTTGACATTGTCCCCAGAACAAAAAGACTCAACAGCAAGATAATGCTTTTTAATGATATCATCAGGTCCTTCTCCTCTTTCCTGGAGGACTTGAGGAATATTTATGGCAAGCAATATGTCATGACATTATCCTCAGTATCACCTTCATTGATTTTCCTACTGTATTCATAATTTTTTTTTTACTTTTATTTGACAGGTATGGTGGTTGAATGCTGAAATGTTTAATTTATTTTTAAATGCTAATTTTAAAGCATTCCTTACTCAATGCACAACTCATCCTGAATTCAGAGATAGAGGTGCTTTAAAACAGCTATACAAAATATGGAATTTTATTTAGATATTTTTAAATGTAATGTCCAATCAGGACTGTATCAAAAATGCTACATTTTGTAAATTATGTTAACCAACAGAAAACTTGAAATTTAGTGAATTATAACTAGGATAATTATTATTTTATCTTTGTTTTAATCCTAATTTTCCCCTTAACGTGCTTGGACATCTTCGGAATCCATTTAGTTTTGCAAGCAAAACTTTAGTTCCCAGAACCTAGCAATCAGTTATAATAAAGATCCTATAAAACATGGCTATGCTGCAATTTGTTCTGCAGTCACAGTCTTTTTTCCTCAGCCTATTGTCCTATTTCTTGTCCCAAGTCAATCCCGATTTACGTGTGGAAAATCTCGTAACATTTACAAGGAAATGTACATTTTATAGCAGTTTGATCCACTTCAGGTTCAACCTGAAGGACAGATAGAGCATAAGGTGAATTCAAATTGATTGTATGTTAAAACACATTAAAAAAAGCTTTGGAATGTCACTCTGTGCAGACGTAGTCACAATAATTACCAAACTTCAAACACAGAACACATGGTGTCAATGGCAGCTTACATAAAAGGCCGAGGCATGTAAAAGGGCTATAATAGTTGTGCAAAGGCAGCCTTTATTTCCCAAATGTATATGTCTACAACAGGTAACATGCATGAACACTGAGGTTCTACAACATTTAGCTTAATTCAGTTGCTTATTCACTGAATCCTTATGCACACATCCTGCATGGAAGCTTCAATTAGAAAATGCATTTTTTCATTCAAGTTGCTTCTGATCCCTTGTCCACTGTTAGGGGGGTGCAATAATGTACAGGTTAGGGGAAGCACAAGTACCAGAATAACTATTTTTAATATGTGCTATATTCTACTGTAAGTAGAAATATTGAAAATGTGAGATCTGTGTCAATCAATATGCTTTATTTTAACTCACACAGGTACCTATGTTACATAAGGGCAGATTTCCCCAGAAAATTAAATAAGCTCAGTTACATCATTCTCCATTAAAATGTATTTTTTCAAACATCTGTACGCCTCTGTGCATGTGACCATCTGCAAACACTGTCTGAGGATTTCACTTCTGCCGCAGTTCTGTCCTGCTGCACACAGATGTCAATGTGTACCTTTAAACCCTACAATTAAGCTGATCATGTTGACGGTTCAGTCATTAGCCCATTAACAGTAGCGATTACAAATCTACAAATCTATGAAAATTACTGTATGTTCCCAGAAATTACAATGCTTATGCATAATTAGATGCTTATTAAGATAAAGATATGGTATCATGAGATATGGTAAATGGTAATAAAGAAGGTTTACATAACACTGAATGAATGTAACATTTTTAATATGAATGTAACAGGTTTATGTTTTCCATTTATAGTAATACAGTATGACAGGAAATGACTGCATTTCCCTTTGTGTTTCTCCATGTTAGAGTAAATAAATATTTATTTACTCTAAATATTCTCTAAATCTGGGTAAATATTATATAAAATATTAATGTTAATTATTTATGTTAATAACATCTACAAACTGGACATTAAATTATACACATTTATAGTCATTTTAAACCTTTTTCATGAATACAAATGAGATAGTTAATTTTCACAATTCTCTTTGCAAGTCATCTGGTAGTGAGTCTGACTTTTTCTTTTGCTGGAATCAAGTCTTTGTTATCCAACATGGATTACTCTCATATTTGTGTAAGTGTGTGCAAAAAGCTATGAAAGACAGGGGGACAATAAGCACACACCACAGTCTGATAGCCCATTATTTATCCATCAACCAAATGTCTAGTTCAAACAGAACAAATTTAGTTTTTAGCATGACTTATTTTTGCTAACACACCACACACTTTCCAAGGATAGACAAACCTTTATTCTCTATTATTTTATTTTTTATTCATAAAACTTCCTTGCCAAATACTCTCCCTTAGTTCTAAAATAAAGGTTTGTGAATAATTTCACTTGTGTTTGTTTATGTGCAATATTTATTAATTTGCTTTGGAATGGTTAGCAGAAAGGTACAGTATGTCTTGTTGACTGTACAAATACTGTATATCTCCCCTGTCATCTGAGCCCTTCACTTGAAGATTAAGCAGCCATGTTGCTGAAGCTGATAGCCTGGCATCTTGCAAAACTCAGATGGATGAGATCTTCAAATCACTCAAGTACTAATATTCAAAAGAGCTAGATGAGCCAAAAACCTTTTTGTCATTTGTAACCTTTATTTTATTCTTCTGTTCTCTTTTATTATTTTTTTTTCTGAAAATATGTTTTTCCTTCAATACCCCAATTAAAAAATAGTTATCCAATTATCTTAACTGCTATGGTCCTTATCCTTGCATGGGAAGGACTGCGACTGTATGGTTTTTTCTCTAAAATACACTCTGTCACAGCCATGCTGACATGTCAAAGTGTAAAAAACGTAGGAAAGTGTGAGAAATGTTCTCGCAGTTCTCAAAGACAGCAAGCACGGTTTGTAAGAGGGAAGGCTACAGTGCTAACTCATAGGAGCCTGGCACTTCACAGGTATTGTCATTGGGTGGCACGATCAATCATTCAACTCTGTTAGGGTTTGCCAATCATGCATTGCCACTTAGAGAATTCAAGTCAGGGTCAGCTAATGGCATGGGACGGACATAAAATGTTTGGACTGTACAGTAGGTCTCAACCTTCACTCAAAAAATGAACGGATTTCCTGATTGAGTCATTTGGGAACCCCCTATAGCAGTATCTAAATCCACACAACATAACCAGTCCTTGTTTTTTGCCCTTACTTCATCGTCTGTTTTCAGCATGTCCTCCACATCTGCCTCAGAGATGTTCAGAATGGATGCTGCGATAGACTGAGCTTTGCAAATGGACTCCTTAGAAAGTCCTCCTGTGGCTGACGGCTTCTTCTTCCTTCTCCTAAGCTGGGCCTTTGTGCCTTGTACATCCCTGAGTATCTCTGTTGCCAGAGCCTGCAGACAAAACAGTAAAATCTGTGTTATTAGTATAAACAAAAGAAGTCCTTCCTTGCTAACTTAGACAAGGGTAAAAACAAAACATCAGAGAATTTAAAGGTTGCTATACTGTAGATTTCAAAGGTCATTCAGTAATTTTTGGGGCTATGACGCACTTACTGATGGTACATTACTGAGATTTGTACAGAATGTAGCCAATCTATCTGGAGGTATAAAGTTATGAACATTATACTTTTTATTTTTTCAATTACTCTGAAATTTCCTGTAGAATAAACATACTTAATGACTAAAAAAAATACCAGGTTATGATGTTTGCTTTTCTCATCATTAATAGCCTTCAAGGGAACATTTTTGTGAAACCATTGGAAAATGTTGATTCTGCTCCACTTTTGACCTCATATACACTTTAAACTGCAGTATTGAGACCTTAGTTGAGACTTCATACCTTGTTGAAAGCTAAGAATTTGTATTTTTTCATCATAACCCAAAACTTACTAACTATATGCCAAGTTTCATTAAATTAAAGCAATGTGGTTTACATGCTTGGCTAAGTTGACAAGGAATGACCCAATGTGCACTGTTTCTTGAAAGTTTGTATTTCACCACAAGGGAATTCACAGAAAAAATGCATTAAGAAAAATCTACACAAGGACACATACCGAAATGCAGCAGTGATAAATTGGATGCATCTTAATTTACATTTTTATGAGACCAATTATTTGGTCTTTTTTATAAAAAGAAATATCTTTTATGTTTTTTAAATGTTCTTCCCTAGTTCTCTCTATAGTGTCCAAAACAAAGGATAATTATTTTTATTTGCTTTCAGATGATGTAGCAATGAGTATACAAGAAGCCTATGATGACTGTTTTTCTAAAACTTATCAGAACAATCCAAATAATATTTTAATTAAGCTTTGAAGAGTTTAAAACATACCCATATGATTTCTGCAGCACTAAAACCTGATATTTTGAGTCTCTTTGTACTGCAGAGGAAGAAGTGAAATGTGAGATGTGTCTAGCTGCAGAAGACAATTAAATGTGCAAAAGCTGCCACTGTACTTGAGAAAGTCAATAAATTAATCTCCCCATTGCTTCATTTAGAGTTTATTGATTGCAGTAATAATCTTCTATATCATTTGCTATAAGTCTAATGAAGATCTGACCTCGAAATGGCTGGTCAGCAGAGATACGGGATAGCTGGATATTTCCCAACACATAGCACTCATATTCTGTGTGTATATAACTAGGCCTAATCATGAGTGTCCCAAAGCACAGAATTTATAACACATCTTCACAGACCATGCTACTGTTTTATTTTTTTAGTTTCACGCTTATGATTTCATGGAGAGAAAGAAAAAAAACTCTTTACTTAGCATAGCCACCATTGTATTTCAATTGTGGTTTATATTTTTGAAGATTAAATTTAGGGGTGAAATTACTGTTGACAGATTGCAGACAGCAGATATTGGCATGCCGAAAAAAAAAAAACACATATGGAATGGAAAGTGAAAACAACCACAATGCAATTGTAGATCAATGCTCAAAGGCATGCTGCAGTGTGAGTAAGAATCCATCAATAATTTGGTAAGTTTACAGCAACACTGTGCCGAACAGGGCAAACATGTAAGCCTTTTCCTTTCTTAAAATTGAAGTGTTCCAATTACATAAAAAGTCCAGGCACTAAAATAATATTTTTCCCTTAAAAGCTGCAAAATGGACATTTTAAGGATTGTAAGTTTATGCAAACCTCCCACAAAAATTGTAAACACATACTGTATGAGACAAAGAGAAACCTAAGACACTTAATACAATAATAAAGGAGTAAAACCTTTCCAGTAGGAGATTTTGCTTGAGAGATATGTGAGTAAAAAAATCATGCAAGTCTAGTAAAATATATAAATAGTGATTTTACTTGAAAACCTTATCCTCCAGTAGGATAATAGTTTGTGTGCTGTTTCTTTAGGAAGATGTGCAGCTTATTAACATCCACAGTGCCTATTACTTTGTTTACTGCCTAATAGATATTCATTGTCACTAGCCAGGACTTCGATTCCATTTACCTAAATCCCAGGTGGAGAGTAATCCTAACAGAGATTAACTGAATTTATCACTTATTCTTTCTCAGTCCCATCACCCATGAGAGGGTTTGTTAATATCTGTCAAGTGCTCTGACAAGGGACAAGTCAGAAAAAAGAAGCCTTGATGAAACACACTATTCTGCGAGACATCCTAGCCAGAGGGGCAATTAAAGGCTGGGAGTTTTACCAAAGGATTACTTGAAATAATGGAAAGTGGAAAATGCACAATTTTTTTTGTGACCTTTTTTAATTACTGAGCTTTAGCGGTTTAACTTTCAACCTTCCTTTTCCCTCTAAAACACCTCTGTGTGAAGCCCTCTGTACTTCAAATGCTGAATGCACTTCTTCCTTGTCTGTACACCTACTATAGCACTTATGTCATGTCCGCCCACTACGACTACACAATGAACACTGCTTCTCGGCTCAAGTGTTAAAGTGCACGCCTCACCTACAGTAGGTCCCAATCAAGCAACAAGCCATTAGCTCCCTATTCCTGTCAACAGAACCTCTGCAGAACTCCCCAGTGTTGCTCTAAGCTAAATGAGCACATCATGTGATGTGTCAGGTGTACTGCTAATTAGGTTCATTAGATGTACAGAGGACCTGACTAGATCAGAACACATTCATCAATCTTCAGACCTCCTCAGTTATGTGATGGCTTCCAAGCAGAAAAAAACGAGGAAATGACAATTAGAAACAAAAACACACAAAAAACAAATGTGAATGAAACAGATTTATCTTCATATGTAAAGAAGGGGGAAAAATCCTTCAAGGGAGGTGGAAGAACAAACCTTAATTTTTCGTCTGTGATTTATCAAGCAAATGTCATCCTGTAAACGACATTTACAATTTTAGAATCTAACTCTAAAAGATAAAGAATGCAAAAACAGGATGAAAGTGCCAGAAAATATTTTTATAAAACGTGTACGGTTCTATTAAACAGCAATTTTTATGATGTATCTCTCAGAGTTCATTAGTTAATGTGACTCCTGGCATCTAGAATGACTGCTGGTCATAAAAAGGACAATGAAAACTTGATAGAATTTTTAAAGGATGACCAAAATTATTTTTTGTATGAACAGTGCTTTTGGTAATGTTGAGTATATCATTGCTTTTCTGGTACACATTCCTAAAAGCACTTACTAATTTAAAACCAAATTATTAACAGTAATTTACTTCGTTTTAGTGAATCTGAAATCATGGTAGGAGCTTTTCCCAGGTCCTATAGCAACATTCTTTTTTGAGAGTGAAAATACTGTGTACAACAGGTTTTGCATATCATATACAGCAGAAAAAAGAAAAGAAACTGCGAGAAATCTAAACAATACCACTGAGATTTTAAAGGGGAAAAAAATGATGACTACATTTGTATTTCACCGCTATTCATACTGTACCTCATACTATTGCATACAATAACAACTGCAGAGCCCAAGGCACTCCACTGCGCATTAAGTTAAAGCAAGATAAAGTCTTAGAAGTCTGCAATCTGACTTTAAAAGTTGTATCTGGTGCATTGTAAAGTGATTTTAAATAAAGGAGAAAACATCGGTGGACCCTGAAGGGCTGAAACTGTTGGGACTGTGAGCTCTCTGCACTGTGAAGAAATCCCAGTCCTGATCAATATTTGACAAGACTAAATCTCTTCTGAGCATTAGGTCAGGCCATCAAAGAATCTAATGTACTTTTATGGATCACTTGGATGCACTGTTTCAAAAAATCTGCATCATGAATGGTGATGTATAACACTGGGTTATGTGAAAGTTACACTTATCTTCCTTTTAGCAGCAGACTTTGAATTGGACTTTCATGAGCGAGACAGTGAGCTGAAGTCGGGTTACGTGAAATACATCCCTAGATGGCAATAGCTCTAAAACACTGAAGGAGGGTGGCCTTTTAAGTGTTGATTCTCACAAACATGAGAATCTATGCTTTTTTTAAATTACTGTGACCTTTCATTCAGAACTAAAACTGAAAAATATGGAACACGTAGAGCATAAGTAGAAAGGAATCCATTTCTTTTAGAACTCTACATATTCATACACAAGGGACATCACAAGAACATATGGCCACACTGTATAGGGTTACAGAAGTCACCAACAATGCATGAATAATATCAAATTAATTTCCATTTAAAGCTGTAAAGTATATGAAACAGGACACATTTACCCCTTTTGCATGTCAGAAAAATGTTTAATATTATTTATTAAAATAATAGTACTGTATCTCAAACAATAGTCTAATCTGCTAATTTAACATGTTTAAATTATCACTTAAAAATGATAATGTTTTTAAAGGGATGTGATTATGTTACTACAGTATGCTAATATACATGGCAGCAGATCCAGAATGCGTAATGTGATAAAGCCTCCCATTTTGACTGCTTCTGACTTTTAAATATGATTTCTTAGAACTCAGTCTTACTTTTAATTATTAATTTATGCGGCTGATGCCTTTAACTAAAGATACCTACATCAGTACCCATTTAAACAGCTTGACAATTTACTGGAGCAGTACAATTTAAGTGAAGCACCTTGTTCCTTGGTACAACAGCAATGCCTCCTAGAACTGAGCCATTCTCCTTTTCTCAGAATGTCAGTGATTCTTGCACTTAGTGGTGCAGGATGGTCAACACAATAATGATTGCCCCCTGATGGGATTTCAAAATATAGACAAGAGCAGATGATGAAACAAAAAGGGTTTCTTAAATTGCTTTGTCACTAATTTAGCATTACCTATAACAAAAGAAAAACTTAATTCAAAAGGTAAAATGTGTTGTGTAATGTTTACACTTACTGATTCATAAAAGAACCTTAACACCCAGATCCAATGGATTGAATAAAATATTTAGAATTCTTGTGTAGAATTCAAATCAAATCATGTTATGTTAAAAAATGTACAGTGCACTAGCTAAGCCTTATATAGAATAATGTGTTCAATTTCGGTCAGAATGTTAAAAAAATATTGCAGCTCTGGAGTCAGTCCAGAGGAAGGGCAACTAGAAGCTTTCTGGGTCTTCAAGAAATGTCCTACAGTGACAGGTTGAAGGATCTGAACCTTTTTAGTGTTGAACACAGAAGACTATGAGGGGACCTGATACAAGTACTCAGAATCATCTACGGCAGTGGTTCTCAAGCTATGGTACACGTACCACTTGTGGCACCTGGCCCTGCCAGGTGGTACCCCATATGACCCTAGAACTGTTGTGTGCACTGAAAAATTGGGACAGGTTTTCTATTTTAATAAAATTAGTTTGTGTCAAATACGCAGCCTATGTACTACGATACAGCACGCACTAATACTTGAGTGGACACAAGAGCTACTATGTAATTCTATACCATTATATAGGAAAGCATGCTACGAATGCGTGCTGCGTTAAGATGAGCAAATACTTTTTACTGCAATAAGATGAGTCTGTAGATGTCGTTGTTTTGGCCAATTTGCTCATTTACGTTAGATACAAGTTTGAGGGTACGTCACACGAGGACTCTGTTCTGTAAGCCCCTACCAACAGGAACTACAGGAGAGCACATATTTCAGCTTCTGAATTAATTTATCGAAGAGAGTGGCATCAACTGGTTAAAATGCGTCGGAGTTTGTACAGATGGTGCTAAAGAGAAGACAAGCCAACATAGCGGTATAGTTGACTGAATTAGACAGGGTACTCCAGATACGAAGTGGATGCATTTCAAGAAAATGCCTGACGATTTAAAATCTGTTAGAATCTGTTGTGAATTGTATCAAGGCTTGACCAATGAATTCACATCTGCTTTGCTCGACTAAACAGTCTCACCCCTCTCACTGAAATTGTGCTTTTGTATTATTTTTAATTGTTGTTGTTCCTGTTATTCTGTAAAGCGCTTTGAGAAGCCACCTTTATAGGCACTACATCAAATAAAGTTTATTATAATATTTATTATATGTGTATGTGAGTGTGCTCATGATGATCATTTAGATTTTCTGGGGTTCCTATGAGAAGATGACTTGTAGGTGGTACTTGGATGCTTTGGTTTGATCAGGGGTGGTACTTGGTCCAAGAAGTTTGAGAACCACTGGTCTAGGGCACTGACACAGAGGATTTATTCTAGTGAAACATGAACCTCAGGACACAAACCGAAAATATGTTGAAGTGCATTTTAAACCGAAAACAGCGAGCTCTTCTTTACTCAGACGGTTTTGGGTGTATGGCACAAGCTATTCAGACATGTGGTTGATACATGTGGTTTCCTTCAAGAAGTGGCCAGATGAGACCCAGGATCAATACCAATGGACCTGGTGGGTCTTCTCGTGTATAACATTTCTGATGTTTCCCTTATGTCGAACCAAATTAGAGAAATGTGAACAAAATTACAGATGAAAATATGATCATCTATTTTATTGTGATATGTAACATACTACATGTCAATGTGAAGTTAGTATTGAGTATGACCTTCCTTAGCATTAACACAATAACAGTAGCATTGAAGCATAGGCCTGATCAGAATCTGGAGGAATGTTTATTGAATGTTCAGCCACTGTTCCTGTGCAGTTTTTGCCAGCTAGTGAAGTTTACTCAGTTGCAGTTGTCTCCCGTTAATGGCGTTGGTGAGTTGGTCCCACAGATATTCTATTGGATTCTGCTGGAAAACTAACACTTCTGCATTGACTTGTAGGAACGGAAAAACTGCTGTCTCATAATCAGTGAACAGTAAGACTGCCTGCAAGTTGCAGCGAGAACATTCGTGTGTGAAACAGTTAAAGGAAGTCACTGCTCAGATCATCACACTTTCACTGCTTGAACAACAAAACAGTCAGCATACCGCTTACCAAAACCACCAAAAACATCCCTCCTTACATGGTAGCCTGCTTTAGGATGTCAAAGGCGAAATGGTATTGTGTCTTGAGTAAAACACTCCACCACTTTCGCCACCACCTGAAATGTTCTTTGGAACAAGATGGGTAGCTTCATACAGTGCCTTGCGAAAGTATTCGGCCCCCTTGAACTTTTCAACCTTTTGCCACATTTCAGGCTTCAAACATAAAGATATAAATTTTTTATTTTATGTGAAGAATCACCAACAAGTGGGACACAATTGTGAAGTGGAACGAAATCTATTGGATTTTTGAAACTTTTTTAACTAATAAAAAAATGAAATGTGGGGCGTGCAAAATTATTCGGCCCCCTTGCGTTAATACTTTGTAGAGCCACCTTTTGCTGCGATTACAGCTGCAAGTCGCTTGGGGTATGTCTCTATCAGTTTTGCACATCGAGAGACTGAAATTCTTGCCCATTCTTCCTTGCAAAACAGCTCGAGCTCAGTGAGGTTGGATGGAGAGCATTTGTGAACAGCAGTTTTCAGCTCTTTCCACAGATTCTCGATTGGATTCAGGTCTGGACTTTGACTTGGCCATTCAAACACCTGGATACGTTTATTTGTGAACCATTCCTTTGTAGATTTTGCTGTATGTTTGGGATCATTGTCTTGTTGGAAGATAAATCTCCGTCCCAGTTTCAGGTCTTTTGCAGACTCCAACAGGTTTTCATCCAGAATGGTCCTGTATTTGGCTGCATCCATCTTCCCCTCAATTTTAACCATCTTCCCTGTCCCTGCTGAAGAAAAGCAGGCCCAAACCATGATGCTGCCACCACCATGTTTGACAATGGGGATGGTGAGTTGAGGGTGATGAGCTGTGTTGCTTTTACGCCAAACATATCGTTTTGCATTGTGGCCAAAAAGTTCGATTTTGGTTTCATCTGACCAGAGCACCTTCTTCCACATGTTTGGGGTGTCTCCCAGGTGGCTTGTGGCAAACTTTAGACGAGACTTTTTATGGATATCTTTGAGAAATGGCTTTCTTCTTGCCACTCTTCCATAAAGGCCAGATTTGTGCAGTGTAAGACTGATTGTTGTCCTATGGACAGACTCTCCCACCTCAGCTGTAGTTCTCTGCAGTTCATCCAGAGTGATCATGGGCCTCTTGGCTGCATCTCTGATCAGTCTTCTCCTTGTCTGAGCTGAAAGTTTAGAGGGACGGCCAGGTCTTGGTAGATTTGCAGTGGTCTGATACTCCTTCCATTTCAAGATGATCGCTTGCACAGTGCTCCTTGGGATGTTTGAAGCTTGGGAAATCTTTTTGTATCCAAATCCGGCTTTAAACTTCTCCACAACAGTATTACGGACCTGCCTGGTGTGTTCCTTGGTCTTCATGATGCTCTCTGCGCTTTCAACAGAACCTTGAGACTATCACAGAGCAGGTGCATTTATACAGAGACTTGATTACACACAGGTGGATTCTATTTATCACCATCAGTCATTTAGGACAACATTGGATCATTCAGAGATCCTCGCTGAACTTCTGGAGTGAGTTTGCTGCACTGAAAGTAAAGGGGCCGAATACTTTTGCACGCCCCACTTTTCATTTTTTTATTAGTTAAAAAAGTTTCAAAAATCCAATAGATTTCGTTCCACTTCACAATTGTGTCCCACTTGTTGGTGATTCTTCACATAAAATAAAAAAATTATATCTTTATGTTTGAAGCCTGAAATGTGGCAAAAGGTTGAAAAGTTCAAGGGGGCCGAATACTTTCGCAAGGCACTGTATCTCCGCTGTCAACTTTACTCCTCAATAGCCTCCAAGCATGCAGATCATTATTATACAGACTATGGACCACAGTCATTCTTCTGATGGCTTGGCTCTTTATTTCCTGGAAGTTCTCATGCTGTAGCCATTGCAGCCTGAAAATGAGGGTGACATGGCCTGTCCCTCAGAGAGCTGGTTCCTGCTCATCTGGACTAATCTGCTGATTTCTGAAGCAGAACATTTCATACTCCATCTCTCACAGATAGGTCACCTTCCATACCTACCAATAGAAACCAGGTGATCTTCATTATTCAGACATGGTTATGTCTTTCACTTTTTTAGTAAATCCTGTCTTTATGAATAGCTATATCTACAGATTCTTCAACAATCTTATTTAAAATGTAAATAACATTAAGTACATGCAGAATGAGATACTGACACATGGTTTAAGGTTGCTGTGACCCTATAATGCATTATTATACAGTATATGGAAGTGCATGCAAGACATGTCTTACATACCAATATTGCCACCAATATTCTGCCAATATTTCATGCTGGCACTTAGTTAATTACACTCTGGCTGGATGAATAGTTTTGTTTTAAAGCCTCAGTTTAATAAACTTTGTGATGTGCCATTAGGCATAACCAACGGTAGAAAACAAGCCACATGTGTATCACTGTTTCCATCATCAGGTGTTACCACTCCCGCTGCAACAGCTACACTAAGAACAAAAAGAAAAGAAACTTATCTTGGGGCTGTCATAATAGGATATCAGACAGAAGTAGTAGTCTTAAAAAAGGCCTGAACCATGCAGTTAAGATAAAGGAAGAACAAACAATGTAAATTTTTTAGTACTCTCCTTTAGAGAAACAAAAACACGCAACAATAGCTGACACAACAGTCCTAAACTAGACAGAAAAGACAGAACTTTAAGGTTCTCAAATCATCAGTTTTGAACAGAGACATATCTCTATTACCTGTAGGAGTTTTCAGTGAATTTCAGCTCTGTCAAAAATGAAGTCTTGAAAGTCCACAGGAAACAAAAAAGCAAAATATGCCAACTGTATACAGCTGAGAGTTTGTCAAAAAGATTTATTGGACCTGATGATTTTAAACACAAATATGAAATGCGTTTTTTTCTCTCTTCAGAAAATGTTTCAAACAGATGCTTGATAAAATGTTGAGTTTAAAAAATATCCTATTACATTGGGTCATTTAATAAAACCTGAAAATGTATGCTATCGTGATTTTGCTGTCTGCCCTGAATACAATAGAAAATAATGTAATTAAAATCCCATAAATTGTCGCCACAATTTGTGCTGGAATGATGTGCTGCTATCTCTTTAAATGTCATTTATACCTTCAGTTTTTTTTTACTTTCAGTTTTTTTTCAACTAGCAAAGCTAATTAGTAGATGTCACCCAGCTATGGAGCAATAGAGGACAGGATGCAGCCTGGCCAGTCTTTATCTGACATAACCAGGCGCCTGCTTAGTTGAGTCTGCAGTAGCACGCCAAGACAAACCAGTCAATTTTCACAATAAATTGTGAGAGGCAGACCACTGCCTATATTCCCTCAATTGGGATGTGCATTGTTTTTCCCTTACAATATTACTAATTTTATGATAGCCTTCTAAAGCTCATTAGCTTTACTTTTTTGTCACAAAATGAACAATCTAGCAGTAAATTACAGTTACAGTATATTAATCTGGCGGCTTTAACCAATTTATTAATCCCTTTATTAATGAACATGACATGATAAAAAATATTTACTTGGTTAAATAGTGCACAAAAAAATCAGATCAATGAATTACCCATACAGAAATAAGAACAGCTGGAAAAAGACTAAATACCACTGGTGTTATCTCGGCAGCAGTAACATTCTTTTTTATTCTCCTTTGTTGATAAAATACAGCCTTGGCATACCTTGATGAAGCTGACCAGCTCCTCCAGCTGTCTGTTGGCGAGCCCCAGTTTCCTCTGCACACCCTCCAGGGCCTGTCCGCTCTGCAAGGCCAGCCCGTGCATCTGCTGCGAGGCTGTCTCCTCCAGCTCTGTCAGGGCAATCTCAGACTCTGCCACCCTGGATTGCAGGTCCTGCACTTTCTGGTTCTGCAGTGTAAATCAAGAGCAAGATCCCTTTGAGCAACACACTCCAGTAGATCTCCCTTAAGACCCTATTATCATGTGAGAAACGCACTATTAACCTTCCGGCAAGTTTAGATCTAATGGTGGAGAAATGTATTTTTGTTCAAAAAGTCTTTAAAATAGACTACAAAATCCACTGGTTGCAATGACGTTCTGGTTTCATGGTACCATCAGATGGCCCACGGAACATAGCAGTTTTCTCTGGCTGATCACAGGTTGCATCAGACATTGGTGTGGAAAACATCAAATTAAGGAAAAGCACAGAATCAGAAATTAAGAAGTTTAACAAAAATATAAGAAGCTTACCTTCTTTTCTAGCTCTTCCCTCAGCTTGAGACAGGTCATGTCATGTTGATTCTTTTCTTTGGTGACTACGTTGAGCCTCTGCTTCAGGGAATCAATGAAGGTCTTTCTGTTGGATGCATCTTCAGATAGAGTCTTCACCTATTCAATTAAAAAGAGCAATCCTGGGATGAAGCCGATTCCAGTTCTGGTTGAGTTTGAAGATGCTTTCACTTTTTTTTTTTAGCATTTACAGTTATCTGACCCTTGCCACTGCGATGAAAATGCAGTAAAAATGGGAAAAAAATCTAACACAAACATCCCCCAATAGTGAAAACTAGTATTATGATTACTTTCAATTGTTAAAGAAAATGGGGCCATTTTTTATTGGATGCAGGAGGAAAAGGTTAATTAAAACAACTTTACAACCATCTAGTTCATTTTACTTCAAAAAAGATGCTGTGCTTTGCATTGAGGTGATCACACATGCTTCAGAAAAGTGTTATGATTCTACTCCCCTCTCTCCTGTGTGTGATATGAGTTGTGGGATTCACAGAAGGCAAAATGGCTCAGAACACATAATGCCTTTACCACAGGCAGGGGGGTGGTTTCATTCCCATTGAGAAATTAAGAGCAAAGCTTTATTTATTCAGAACAGAAAAGTATCTTGTACTAACAGATAAAGTAAACCTGCCTCATTTGACTTGAACCCAAAACTTTCAGCATTTGTTTTAAATGGCTTATGTTTTACTTCAATGCTATTCAATTTAATTGAAGACACTGTCAACTGCATATAGAAATTAATACAACCTTCTTGTAAAGAGAATATTGGATAGTTTGGTATACTGTACACTTTTACAGTGTTCACAGAATTCATCTGTGCCAATGTGCTTAATCACATTGCACTCTGAATAGTGAGAGGTGCTTGCTGTAAAAAAATCAAACGTTCATTAAAAAAAAAAATCAGATATAAAGATTTTCCCTCTACGTAACTAATCAAGATAAAATAAAATGGTAGAAACGGGCAGTTCAGTTTCCAGTTATCCCTGGTGCATGAATGTAGTGTCAACTAAAGAATAACCACTGAAAAACTACTGAAGATCTGCATTCATAACAGCCTCCTAATGACCCCTGTAAAGTCTGATCTAAAATAATCAATCATCAATCATATGAAATCTATATATCAACCAGTGTTTCGCTTAGCTAAAAAAAAAGCTGGTCTTTTTAAGTTCTGTGATCTCAGCTCTAAGTCATAATGATTTTCGGTGCACAAGCATCCCCAATGCTGGAACTATTCTGCAATAGTCCTTCTATGGAGGAATAGCCAATGTCAGAAACCAGTCCAGGGATTTTCACAAATAAATGATAACCCTCAGTGACTTGGTAAACCAACTGAGCTATAAGCTTTAGTGCGTCTAAACCGGCTGAGCTATAACCTTTAACAAGTCTGTAAACTGACTGACCCATAACCTTTAGTGAGTCTGTAAACCAACATGCCTTGATCTTGCAGGTCCTCAACCAGACTGCCTGCCCTTACCTCCTTTAAAAGACTTCCAATTAACAGTTACTGGTTGTGCATTTGTGGTGACATGGTGGCACAGTGATTAGCATTGCTGCCTTGCAGCTCTGGGCTCATGGGTTCAGTTCCAGGCCTAGGGTGCTATCTGCATGTTCTAACCATGTCTGAATGGGTTCCCTTCCCCAGACCAAAGATATGAGTGTGTTTGTGGCTGTGTGTGTACCCTGTGATGGACGGGCATCACATCCAGGGTGTAACTATCCCATTGTTTGCTGGGTTATGCTCCAGCCTCCCTACAGCTCTGAAATGGATGAAGCAGTTAGAAAATGGATGGATGGTTGTCCTTTCTCCCTAATTCGTTTCTGGCACCTGTGTAAAACTGCACACTTCTGGTTGGATTCTGGGCCAAGGCTGTTTCTGTGCTGTGTTAAAACTATTTTCTGATGGCCTCCAGTCCCCCTTCATATCAATCTGATAAATTTGGGAAATCATCCCTTAGCTATTAAAAAAAATAACATTAGCTTATTCATCCAGGTGAGCTTCAGTAAGCTGGTTGTAGAGACATTAACTATGAAGTATTAATTTTCCATACAAAAATCTTAATGGCACAGACAAGTTTCATAATATCTTAACAAATCTGTATTTTTTTTAGTTTACCACAGGAGTCCCAAAATAGGCAAATTAGTTATTCGGAATAGTATGTCATAATGAAGCCATTCACTAGTCACTAGGAAGTCATATTTCACAAAAAAAAGAGTGACACACTTTTTTCTCCAAGTCTTCTATGAGGTCTTTGTGGGTCTTTTCGTTTTCCTGAAGTAATTTTAATCTGGATTTCAGATCTTCAATTAGCTGCCTCTTCATGTTGATGTCTCTTTCAGTACGAGAAACCCTAAAAGAATAAAAATATATTACTAAAACTTGTCGGCTGTCATATTTTAATTTCCTTCACTGCAATAGATATTTGTTCCACAGATGAAAATAATACACTCATTAAAATGCAGAATATATAATTAAAAAAAATGCATGATAACAATGTGGATTCATGTAGAAAATGACCAAGATTTGTATAAAATTGTGTTAAAATAGGATTTACAAAATGAGATTTATAATCCCAAAAATAATAGTACATGATAGTTTTTATTTTTTAAGCTCATTACATACAGTATTTCATATACTGTACAGGGAGTTTTATAGTTTGTAAAACTTAAAAAACCATGTTCTTTTACTCTAAACAATTATAAAAGGATAATTCATACCATATACTGTAAGCATTGATTAGCATTAAATTTATCAAGATGTGTTAGAGCAACACAAATATTATATATGCTGAAAATCCTGTGAATAAAGGTTATGAGGTACTCAAAACACATACCACAACTGTGGCCTTAATACTTCACTAATGAAAGAGAAACTGCTAATAACAAAAAATAAATATTTGAATATGAAACTACCATTTCCTGGATCTTGGCCAATAAGAAGGGATAACATTCGCTGTTTCTGAATTCTCCCCACACAATTTGTTACATGTTAATATTCTAAAAGTAATCAAATCCAAAACACTCAAATGCCTGCTTAAGTATTGTTCGGCATTTCGCAACTTTAAAAGATTACAACAGAGAATTCAGTCCCTGCACAACTATCTAGATGTGTTTAACATGTACAGAACGTCACTTCAAATTTCAAACTGCAGCAGCGTGTCTGATTAATATTCTTGTACTCAAGTCACTTAAAGAACATTAAAGGATGTACCTGTTTACACATCTTTTAAAAAATGCAGCTGCTTTCACTTGAAAAAAGCTAGGTTTTTTGGACAAGCATTGATTTTATGTACATGCAGATGCAGACAAATAGACTGCTGCATTCTGTAAAGCTCACATTTGAGTCAACAATAAATACATATGTTTATTTATGTCTAAACATATAAAGATCTCTGTTTCACAGGCTGAATGTGAGTAAAACACTTTGTAAAATGAATGATGCCATTAGAATGTGAGATTCTCTTACCAGAGTGACATTAAGTAAATGTGAGAGGTTAGCCCAGGGGACTGAGCCCTGGTTACCCAATGGATTTTAGCATTAATGAGAAAAACTTATTGAACCTTTAGAGCTCATATGGAGCAAAGCTGGCTCCTCTATTTACTCAAGACTCTGGCAATATCCTACCTGCGTTAACAGGCACTGTCAAGTGCTTCTTCCTCTTATGAAAGAATGCTAATGCCAGTACCAAACATGATTTTTAAACAATTTAACAAAAGAGGAAGGATAAAATGGCATAAACCATGGGACTTCAAATGACAATAACCTTGTTAATTCATAATTTTTCACGTTTTTCAACACATAAGTTGTGATACCTTAAGGCTTTCCCTAGAGAGCTTGCTAAGCATTAATATAGTGTCCATTGACATACAAAATTCTACTAACCAATGCGGCATTCTTTTCTATTCAATTAGCACGTGTGAATAAATGTATCATATTAAAGGCAATGAGTCACTGGACCTCTGATCCTAATTTTTTTTAAAAGTAGTCATTTGACCCAATGACTCTTGTGATTCTCATGGAGTGCAAAACAGTAAGGGAAAACACATTCTTGGCTTGAGCAATGCTTTTAGATCGAAAGGAGAGGTTGTGAATTTTATCTAAACATCTAAACATTCTCTAATATTTAATCTGAATGTTTTTGCTCCTGAAGATTTTTTTTGTATTGTATTATTTGTTTTGTATTTTGTACTTTCAATTTTTCTTGTATTTGCTTTATCTATTGTTAATAATATTGGAACATATACATACTGTATACAGCCTGAATATGTTAACTTTAAAAATACTGAATATTTCACATAATTCAAAAAAGGTGAATAAAGGAAATGTTATGACGTGAATGACAACGAATGGAAATAAAGTAAAAACAAAGAATTTAAAAATATATGCAATTGAAAGACAACAGACTGGAGATCAAAGAAACCAAGCTATGACAAGAGGGCGAATGAAATATGGTTTTGTTCATAAATAAAGCACAGCTTTGGCAGTAGATATTGACTAAAGAAGCCTTAGTGCACTTTGAAATCCATTTTAAAAGAAGCTCTATGTGCACTTTAATACTCTTCTTGAAAATGTTTTTCTTTTCTACTACTTATTACTTGCTTCTGCTTAACAGTTATATCATTAGTATGATTAAAACGACCTCTACCTTCTAAATAATCAACAAATAAGATTTTATATTTATGATATTTTACAAAAACTGTATGTTTCCAATATTTTTTTTAATATACAGTATATATTTCAGATGTGAAGTACAGTATGGTCTCTGAAGTTTTGGAATAATCTAAATTTAATATTAAAATATAATGCAAATGCACAAAGACAGGAATAAAGAACTAATCACTTAATTATATATATTTTTACCCTTTTAATTCGAAAGAATAGATCTACTTGAAAATTGAGTTAATGAATAGGACATAAAGAAACACCAATGTTTTAACCATTTAACTACTGAAATATTATTTTCCAACACTTCAATATATTGTTAAATCCACGTTGTGGAAGTGTAAAAGAAAACAACCACAATAAAGCAATGCAAGTGGAACTGTGAATCTCAGTGCAGCATTGCTAGTGAATGACCACAGTAATGACACTCTCTAAATTATTCTTGTTTAAAAAACAGCATCTCAAATAATAGATTCTCAGCCACAAGCAGAGACACGTTGTTGAAGACAAATCTCCAATTCTAGGAAATCTAAAATCTTTCCAGAAAAAGCACAGGTTTGACTATTGATATTGAACAATATATTGACAAATCATTGCACTGCCCCAACCGTGGTTTCTAATTAATACATTTTTATACCAGTTGGATAAACCATCACAAAATACATCCTGGATTCTGCCAAGCACTTAGGGGTGTTTAGAACATTTTTCCTGTATAATCTATCCCTGTCTCACTTTATATTAATTGGTCAATTAAAAAAAAATAGGTCACAACCATCAGGCTAAATTCCACACAGGGACTGAAATTTAATACAAAAAATAAGATATATAATATCTTGTCTTTCTGTATGGACTAAGTGTATTTGTTTACTGTGCTAATTGTCTATTACACCAGTGTAATACCATATTACCAAGGTACCAAACAATACTAGCTGCCTTCAAACATGCAGTTTTGTCTACATCAAAATGTCCATATGTGGACTGACTCTTGCACAGTTGTTCATCGGTTCTATATTTACTATAAAAGCCCTGTTGAAACTTTTACTTATTAGAGCATAACCTGCCAGTGCTATGTTAGTGACTGTGGGGAGAAAAATGAAAATTGAGTATTTTTTTTAATTTACAAAATAGATTTAAAGTTCCAGTGGGACACGTCAATGTGAGCTCAATACTAAATAAAAAAACAAATCCTGCATTTTCTATATGAGCTAATTTAATAATACTCAGTGAGCACTCTGAAATGACAGATCGTTTATACTGTACAAATACAGCACCTTCCTTATTTAATCATACTCATGAATAAATCTGGAAAGAGGAAAACAATATTACTGACAGACTTATGTTACAGACTACATAACATCCTGCTTACAAAATAATTAATTGAAATTCAAAATACAGGGGCGTCACATTTATTCACACTTTTAAATATAATTGTAGATATAATTTTCAAAAGTATATGTAAGGCAACTGTGCTTTTTGCAAGGGCAACGGAAGACTTCACAAAGTTCCAGAATACAGAGGCCTTCAAAGGGGTCCTATTTCCCTCTGGTAGAAAAGAAGGTAATACAGGGAAGACATTCATGCATCATCATGGTTAAGGTCAGAGAGCTCTCAGAAGACAAAAGACAAATGGCCATTGACCTCCACAGCCTGGGAGGTGGGAATAAATGAATCTACACACCCACATATACATACAGTCATACATGTCACACTAAGAACGTGAAATCAGGGATTTAATCCTAAAACATTTCACCGGGGATTTCACGTACAGTACTTAAATATTTCAGGATTGTGTGAAATCCCTGGTTCTACATTCTTACTGCAGCATACACATGAATACACAGAATTTAAGTGGTAAAGATGAATTTGTTAATAAGATTCTTTTCTGATATACAGTATGTAGGATATAGACTTTGACTAGTCTATATCCTACTTACTGTAGGATATAGACCAGAGCACTCCAGTTGTTGGGCTCTGCATCCTCCAGTAAAAAAAAAGGAAATTAGAAATCAACCATATCAACTGCTTGCCTTTAGTAGCGCACACACATTATGATGGTCTTGTGATATATTTTAACAAGCATTTAATGTTCTTTCCTTTTTTTAATGGAATTACAGTATAACCCATGCAACTGCACACTCTCAAAATATTTTAAACAACTGGATAAGGACAGTAAATTGAGCATTTAGGGATTATGTTTCAGATCTTGAATTCATAAGAATGAAGTGACTGGTTTGTTTAACTAACAATTTATGATTTTTTTTTGCAGCCACCTAGCCTACAAGAAACAGTTTTCAACATGTTGTGCTCTGGTCCTTTACTGCTGTTACAAGCCAACCCTTTATACATCTAGCATACAGAACATGTTACTTGGCCCTTTCAAAGCAATGACTGATTGTATTGATGGATCTCTCTTCATTGTGACAATTTAATTTAAAGTTATATAACTGTAACTAGAATTGCTTTAATTTAAGCATAATTAGCAGTCTGACCTTTAAGCTAAGGACTGTACTTTAAGAATTATTTTAATACATTATTACGCTAACCTGCACGGCAAGAATAATGAGTCACAGCTAGCCTGTCATTAAGGAAACCTCCATTCTTTATTACAATGTTTTTTCACTGCATAGCAAATATATTATTGAGAAAGAAGGATATAACGATTTCATGATTTTAAAATGCATTATTTATCCAGGGTCAAAAGAGGAAACATAAGGTTTGTATCATGGTGTAATTTGGAATTTACAAGAATGCATAAGATCTGGTGGGGTCGAGAATCACAGTGACAAGTGCAGTATATAAATGAGAGACAGCAGAATTGTATGCAGCAACCCCTCACACCATCGTGCTGCTCTCCTGTTTTTAGACACCTGAAGTCTTGCAGCAGAAGCAGAACTAGCTTTTTTTACTTCACTATTCCACAATTTCCAGTACTCATCTTGGTAGATGGCACCTACTGTATGTCAGGAAAAAAAATATGGATCAAGTCAAGTGTTTTGCAGTGAATAAAAAAAGGTTGGAAACCAAACTCTTGTCTTTATAGCAGGACTGAACACTATTAATCATTTTGCTCAGTCAGTGATCAACACTTTGTGTTTTCAAGTTCACCCACGTTTTGTTTCTTGCTCATGGAAAGGCTAAGAAGGATTAAGACGTGGGTGCCTTCATATACCTATTAAAGTTATTTTCTCTGAAGATATTTTCACCACAGTATGACATTCGTGTGGAACGCGTACTACATAATGTAGGTGGGTTGTACTGGATTTTAATTTTCTCTAAAGCTCTTCTCATCAGAAATGCCACACACTTGTTCTGCTTCAAAAACTCAGAGACGGAGCTGCCACACGGTGGCATCAAACACAACAAATAACCAGACATACTTCTCTTGCAGCTCCCCAATCTGCTCTTCCTTTTCCTGCAAGTCTGCTCTCAAGGCTTTACTGGCAGATGTGTGCTTTGCTATCTCATTAGAAGCATTCTGAAAGAACAAAAGAAAAAAAAAGAGGAAAAAATGTATCACCTTAATTGTTTTCTTTTAGGTGGGGAATTCCACTGCAAACAGCATTTTACTTCCTGGTTTTTAAGATGAGAAAATAAAATACGGTTTGCCATGCAATAAAAAGTAGCATTTTTAATTTCTTTTTCTCATAACAGGATAAGAAATCTCAGGGTGGGACATGAAAACTAGGGATGTACATGATACTGTATATGGCAATGCTCTGCAAAATAATAGCATTAGTGGTGTGTACAAAAGAAGTTAACACAGAGAACAACACAGAGCAAAACTTATATTAATGGTGCAAAGGAGTATAGCAGTGTTACTCTGCTTCTTTAAAAAAAAAAACATCTCTGCTTTGGCTTTATAGCCGGTTAACCTTCACAGCTCGATCCCCTTTGGGCAACGAGAGAAACCGAAAACAACAATATTTGACAATGTAGAATTCAGCCCACATTGATGACATCTCCCCTGGCTGCACAGCTCTGCCCACGGAGGGGGACTGTGAAGGCTATCTGCAGGAATGATACAGACAAAAAGCCAAAGCCACTTCTGCACTGTTAAAAGACAAAACCTTGCCTTGGGTTGTAAAAGATGTTTCTCTGTTTATTTACAGCACGGAAACTTCATCAATGAAGGAAGCTCACAAACGAACTCTGGCAGGGTGGGAGACTAGTCTACTCCGTGGATAAGAAAGAGGAATGGTACATTAACTGTCTCAAATTTTTTCTTTCTAATTTCTGTGAACATTTTAGTTGTATACCAATTTTTAACGATAAAGGCAGTATGGGATAAAATCCACAGAGATTCACCTTTTATTTTCAGACAACCTACAGAAGGTACCTTCTAAAGTTTATTATGAAGCACCTCGTACCACACATCCACACTGAAGATAAGATTCGACAAAATCCATGTTATAGTTGCTTAGAGCACCCAGTCTTACTCTGCCAAGTGATTTCTTGATTTAACACATTTTATTATTTTCATTGATTGGGAGACATTCTATAATACTTCAACCCTTGGGTACATTACAGCTGGATCAAAATACTTCAGTACTCAGTATTTATACCTCAATGTTGCAAGTTCTGCATTCATATTTGTTTAGGCATCCAGTTACACGTTGGAACTGGTACAAGGATTGTATTCATTCCAAAACCAAGGGTTATTTGCTCCATTTGATTTCTTTCATTCTGTGTACTGATATCCCTTATCACTCAAGAAAATAAAGGACCACATTTACAGTTTTAAAGACAGGTGAGAAAAATAAATCAAGTCAGAAGCAATTGGGCATTTTACTGTGATAATATTCTGTGATCTTTCTTTTAAGCAAGTACAGTAATACAGTATTTAGCTATTTCTGGTATTATAATATAAGACTGCTCTTTGCGCAATCATCTAAAGTTGACTCTTAAGTTATTCCCACCACTGGTCCAATTCAGCTCTTATCTTTCATAATTCTCCCTGTACAGGTAGCACCAGTTAAATTAAATCTCACAGTGGCTCCAAGGACTGGACTGCAAAAGCAAAAGCAGAACACGTATCTATGTTTGTGTTCATAATAATAATAATAATAATAATAATAATAATAATAATAATAATAATAATAATAATATGTAATAAATACTTTCAGGCCCTGTCCCCATGGGCAATGACTGACCTGGGCTCCAAGGGGGTGTGAACCCCCACTCCCCCCCCCACAAATTGGTAGCACCCCATGCCCAGACACCTCAAAGGCATGTGGGCACACTAGAATCCTGTCTGTCTCAATAAAACAGGTTGTGTCTCTCGTTGCAAAATGGAGGCTGCACCCATGGTAGATAGAACGTCCCCAAGAAGCAGATGACAGGATCAGCAAACACCACAAGTGCTGACAGCTGGAGGAGCCACACATTTCATTAGAGCAGACCATGTCCCCAGTGGTGCCGCTGATACCTCTCCAAGAGAGAAGACAGAGTAAAGAATTTCTGTTCAAGTTGGTAACATTGGTTAATAATTGGGATTACTACAAAGGACCAGCCAGAACGAAAGATATAAGATTACAGGACACAGGATTACACAATGTTAACAAACCAAGACACACGGAATTGGAATCAAGGAATCTGTGCTATGTTTTTTTTTCTCCATTTTAGATAGTGCTGAGGACAGACTGCATGGAACTCTATAAACTGAGATGCTTGAGACTAAACTTGAAACTGAATTTCAAAGTGCAGTCACAAGACACCATCTTCTGATTGAATGACTTCTGATGTTATCAATTTTAAGAATGAGAAATTCAGAAAATCAATTGCATTGGTCCGTAGATTCTTCAAGAGTGGTGTTCTTAACTAGATTTAAGAGATGATGAATTGTGGAAAAAAGGGTGCTAGGATTACTTTTCCCCTCTTCTATTAGCTTCCCAAAAAACGCTGACCTGGCAGCAGTCAGTACATTGCTTGAAGGCAAGTAAATGAACAGATACAACAGGAACCCTCTATCTACGTTCAGGATTATGTCCAAGACATTTCATGAAAGAAAGATGGCTGTTACAAGAGGTAATGACATGTAAATGAGACTTGTCAGTTTTTCGCTGGTGATAAAATCGGAGCTAAATCAATATACAATTTCACCAACGGTGTATTTGTAAAACACAATGGAGCCCCTTAATACTAATTGGCTGAGGACCACTGATAGGAGAATGTAAACTGGGAAAAAGATATCTGCTTTAAACACTTGATGTTGGAGAACTTAGTTAATATGCAAATGCTAGTAAGTACATACTAGAACCTACAGATCAAAGCAAATGGTTAAATGATCTGAGTAACCAGCTCGAAGTTCCTAATAATAATAATAATAATAATAATAATAATAATAATAATAATAATAATAATAATAATTGCTTACACTTATATAGCGCTTTTCTGGACACTCCAATCAAAGTGCTTTACAGTAATGGAGACTCCCCTCCTCCACCACCAATATGCAGCATCCACCTACTGTAGGTGATGTGACGTCAGCCATAGTGCGCCAGAACGCTCACCACACATCAGCTATCAGTGGGGAGGAGAACAGAGTAATGAAGCCAATTCATAGATGGGGATTATTAGGAGGCCATGATTAGGAAATTTGGCCAGGATGCCGGGGTAACACCCCTACTCTTTTCAAGAAACACCCTGGGATTTTTAATGACCACAGAGAGTCAGGACCTCCGTTTTACGTCTCATCCGAAGGATAACACGATCCAGTATGTGATCTTTGCTGTTAGGGGAAAACATCCACCAATTAAAGCCAAAACAATTTAGAAAATAACATAATAATGCCAAAAAAGAAGAGTGAGGAGCATCAGCATGGATATCCCAAAATCTCTTGCATCTCCCCTAAAGTCCTTGTAAACTCAGACTCCAGCAGTAGCAAAAGAACAAAAAATAAATTATCCTTGGATGGTCTACATACAAGCATGTTTGCTAGAGTAAAGATATAAATAATTTCAGCAACCTGCAGTCAAATAATTTAAAATCTGGTACAGGCAATGGCCTCAGAGCACTGTTATGTCAATGTACAACTACCAGCCCAACCCCTCAACCACAAGAGCAAGAATTCTTTAAACAAAGGCAACCAGAGGAAAAGAACCAGAGTTAACAAAAAGGCATTCTGTTTATATCAAGATTATATCAAGATAAAAAGGTTACTGTATATGATTATTCAGACAATCTTAAGTCAAGACACTTCTCATTAATAAATTAATTTAAATAGTAAAGCTGATGCAATATCTGAAACAGACTTTGCAAACATTTTATTGTACTTTAGGATGACTGGCTGTACAATTGAAACAGAACAGTTGAACTACAATATGTAAATAAAGCTGTCACCCAATGCTCTGCACAGGCATTTGAGCCTGTACTGTAGGCCTTACGTACGAGCAAAAGCATTGTGTTCAGAAGAAATACTATGCATATTACATTGAAAATGCAAAAACTGAGATGGCGAATAAATCAGAGACATACTGTTAATTCAGACAAATATTAATTTGAATCTTCAAAGTGAAGGATTCCCTAGTAGGAGCAAGAAAAGCATCAACCAAGTCCATTTCGGTGCCCAGATAGCATTGCCTGAAATGACCCCCAGCAATGATCCAACATAAATACTAGTGAGCTCAAGAGTGGATTCAATCTTTAAAGGGCTTGAAGGTAATCATACAGTAGACCTAGGTGTTATGGACACATTTTTTAAATCTTGTAGACAACTGCGGGGAAACAATACAAAGATAAATGTGTTATACACATATAGTATAGATGTAAGAAGAAGTAGAATTAAGGGATGATTAGCACAATGAAGACATCGCTTCACCAGCATTCCAGTACAACAGCGTGACATTGAGGCTGACTGACCACCCTTTAATTATTTTTTTTGTTGTCTCCTCCTTTTATTTGTGTGGACTTTTACTTCTGAACTGTGTGGATGGCAGGAGCACAAAAGAAAATTGATTCATCCCCAGCCTCCTCTCCAAGAAGGAAGAAATTGAAAAAAAACCTTGACTCTCCGGAACTGTCTCAAATGGCCTAATCTGCTGCAGTGGACCGCATTAGCAATCACAGATTGTGAAAGTAAAGATGGCAATAGTGACCTCTCAAATTGTGACAATGGTGGAGTAATTTGAATGCCTTGAAGACAAGTGCGGCTAATTTGGAAAGTCTGGAGGGCTAAGTATCTGGATTGAGACACAACCTTTGAATCTCATGCTTACTAGAAGATTCAGGGCCCAATAAGATAGCAGAAAAAAAATGTTGTTCCCACTTTTGGCACAGAGATGTTTATCATCAAGCTGCTATACAGGTTTTGTGGAAGTAACTCTTCCACATGTCCCAGGTGTTTATCTTCCAATTTCTTTGGTACAAAGCCGGACAGCTTTTTTTGAGGAACAGCAGGCTAACCCTGCTCAGTCAGCGGAGGGATTCATGCTGCATCTCCATCCTGATTACAGTCCAACATCAGCTCACAGCTGATGCACAGTTGCTCTTTGCAGGAGGGAGGACATCACTTAGAGGAGTGAAGGCTCCAGCCTTGCCTTCTGTAACCCTCAGTGTCTAAAGTTGCCTATGCTGTAAGAAAGAATCTGTTCACCTTGGTGCAGACGGCAGAGAAGTTCACCAGAACATAAGGGATGATCCTGTGTTCTTGGAAGGGGTGAACACTATGAAACCCTTTAATGTTTCTTTTCACTTCTTAAGACGACTGTGCGCTGAAGTAATCAATCCTTGGTTGTATGAGATCCTTCTGACCTTATTTTGTTGTTTTATTTTTCACTTTTAATCTTTTAACCCTTTCTCTCACCCTCAGACTGACCTGCTCTTTGTATTCCTCTTTGATTATTTGTGAATTATTTACTTATGTTTTCTTACAGGGGGACAGAATACTTTGATGCTTGTTGACAGGAGTGTGGAGGGAAGAGCACTGTGTTTTGACAGCAGTGCTGCCATACAGTAGATCCAAGAAAGGGAGGGGTGGGAAGAGGAGGAGGAATTCCCAGCTGAGGGGGGAGGGTCTCCTATCCTCCAAGGGGTTTTCTCTTTGGAGGGGATTCTTGTTTTGAGTGCTGTTTGGGAAGAGTGGCCACAATGGCACAACATCTATCTGTTTTCATTCTAGATGTCATTCCCTTACTGACAATGGATTTGCTTTTGATGAGCATGACTAAAGTTTCTGTGTATGTTCTTGTAGATTGTCTGCAGGCTCAGTTCTTCTAACAAAAGTGTTAGCTGTCTAGATCTGTGTTTTCAAAGGAGAAACAGATACTGCCTTGATAAAGAAATCTCACTAGCAAACAAAAAGACACTGGAAGATTTGCTAAGAAGCAAGCATCAGGAGAAGCATTTATAGAGAAAATAAAACAAAAGGGGTTTTAATTGTATTGCAAACTAATTTAAAAAAAGTCTATGCTGATGTCAGGGTGTGATGAATCAGGGAGACTGGTTTATATGAAAATAAATTTCAGGAAAAATGTTTTTTTTTAGTTTATATTCTTACCTATTTTTAACATCCTGTACAAAAAACCTTTGTACAATGTTGGATCTCATTGACTTTGCTATTATTATGGGTATGCTGTAGATAGGAATGCTATCATGAATCAAATATTTGATAGATCTAAATAGAAAGAGTTGTTTGATCTTTGTTTAGAAGATATATGGCATGAATTTACTCTTTTTCAGCGAGGAATAAATCACACTCCAGAACTGGCTATATTTTTTGCCTCCCAAACACAAACCACAGAGCTCTAATGGAAATGCAGAAGTACGTTTTAAATCAGGAGGCACTTCTTTAATCAGAGGGTAAAGAAAGTATGGAGCCAGCTACCTGACCACATTGTTGAAGTTGATCCCCGATTTTTGGCTCTGGTTGGAAATGCCTGGATGAGATCCTTGGATCAATACACCACTAACTGCCAAACAGGCAAGATGGGCCAAATGGCCTCTTCTTGCTTGCAGCCTTTCTTATGTTCTTATGATTTTTGTTTTAAATACAGATGTCACATGTCACTATCAGATCACCATACCAGACAGTTTAAATATGATGCTACTACAGGATGCAGTGTCAAGCAATACTGAAGGAATGTCTCAATATTACCTGTGGCTCGGTCAATCACCCTCATATTTTATGCACTAGAAAATATCCTTATTAGAATCAGATTTATTGCTCAGACATTGTGCCAATTCTTATAAGTAGATTTAAGCTACATTATTATTTCAATAGTTGTCACCACAGCCACTTACCAGCATAGAGATACTTGTAATTATGTCAGCACAGGAGGAATTACTGGCAGATTTTGTCCAGATAAAAGCCACATTTGCCAAGCTTTATTCTACATCTTAGATTCTGGACATTCAATATGATCAGCGAAAATGTAGGAGGTTTCTGCCATTTCTTCATTTGACTCATCTTACTCCTGCAGAGGCAGCTGTGCTGGATACACCTATATCTTCCACAACTAAAGGAGGCAACAAGTACATCTCTTGACTTTATATCCAAATTTAATTTGACTTTTCATGCTTTTTGTGAAGTTTTTTAGGTACTCTTTTGGTTGTTATGATACATTTGGAGAGAAGTTATTTTCAAAACTATGTTAATACCAGTGTTATATGCCTATTATAAAAAAAGAAAATATCCCACACTTTATGCAAGCTTTCAGCCCATCTCACTAATTTGCCGAGATGCCAAGGTGGTGTTAAGCAAGCTGGAGGTCTATATGAACAAATTTGTTTGCAATGATCAGACACGCTTTATTAGAGGGTGATAATGTTCACATTATGACCGACATACAACTCCACTGTGTTGCTCTTTCTTTCGATGGAGAGAAGGTGTCCTATTGGCTTGAATAACTATGTTACCTAAGTTCTGGATATGGGTATGGGCATGTATGAACAGACTTCTTCAGGAATTGGGGACTTGCAATCAATACAACCTTCTAGCGTGAAGTGTAGAAAAATACAGTTTTCAGTTGGCCTCATATTACTTGTCCTTCCTCCTCCTTCACCATAAAACCTGACATGGAAGAAAAATCCATATCCAATGTTGAATTTGTCCTACAGGGCAAAACCCGACCAAAAAAATATACAGTACAGTACATGATGTAAGATCATTATGCACACAATGAATATATTTATCATGCACTGTACTTGTTTAACCTTGAGATAGTTGCAAAAATGCTCTAGCAGCTCCAATGTGTTGTAAAACTAATTAAGAAAATTATGTATTTGATTATATATGAGCTTCAGAGACTGAAACAGGTGTACTGTCTCAAAGGAGGAAGGAGTTGTCAGCCAAACTAGCAGCATCCTGAGAGGGACAATGTCATTGAACAGATGACAGCCATATAACCCTGCAACTCACAACTGACAACCCACTGAAGCTAAGCAGGTGTGAGCCTGGATGAGAGACCTCATGAGAAGAGGTGTCAGTGGGGCCACCAGGGGGTGCTCACCCTGCAGTCTGTGTGAGTCCTAATGCCCCAGTACAGTGACGTGGACACTATACTGTAAAAAGGTACTGTCCTTTGGATGACCGAGGTCCTGACTCTCTGTGGTCATTACAAATCCCAGGGCTTTTCTCAAAAAGAGTAGGGATGTAACCCCAGTGTCCTGGCTAAATTTCCCATTGGCCTTTACCAATCATGGCCTCCTAATAATCCCCATTTATGATTTGGCTTCATCGCTGTGTTCTCTTCCCAGCTGAGAGCTGATGTGTGGTGAGGGTTCTGGCGCACTATGGCTGACGTCACATCACCTACAGTAGGTGGATGCTGCATATTGGTGGTGGAGGAGGGGAGTCTCCATTACTGTAAAGCGCTTTGAGTGGAGTGTTGAGAAAAGTGCTATATAAGTGTAAGCAATTATTATTATCAATATTATTGTTAATACAATTTTGATGAAATCCCAGCCACAAAGTGTGGTGCTGCACTCTTATTGGCACGGTCACAGAACGTGAACTTCAATTAAAAATACTCTAGGAACTGCGATACCACAGCCAGGAATACTGCCACATAATCTAGTTTCTTTTCATACTGACAAGGGAGACAAGTTGATTACAAAGTGAATGTCTAAACCACCAGTTGATGTATCATTACAGCCTTATGCTATCATGGGACAGTAAATCCCCTTGGACTCATCTACTTATTTGCATAAGGACAGTCTAGGAACCTTGAAAAGCCAGGTAAACCAGTTCACTAAACAGTTTATGCTGTTGACTTGATACTGTGTGTGTTATGCGTTATGCGTTACTATTTGTGTAAGTACAAAAAAGTAACATGAGCATATGAAGTAATTACTGTAATTAAATGTCAGACTTGCTGGGATCATTTACAGCATTATCCTTCAGAACCTACTGTATGTAAGCACTTACAAATGCAACAAAACACACAAACTGCCATCCTAATTAATCCTAGGAGTTTGTTTCAGTGAATTTGAGCACAAGCCTTAAGACAGCACAACTTTAAAGTGCGGAAGACTGGATTCCCTCAATTATAGTCAATGTAGTAAATATAAAAACACATAACTTGTTTCTAACAAAACGCATAAAGGTAAGTGAAGATACAATGCCTACAGAAAGTCTACACCCCTCTTGGACTTTTTCACATTTTCTTGTGTTACAGCATGGAACCATGATGTATTTAACTGAGAATTTTTGCCACTCATCAACACAAAGTATTCTATAATGTCATATTAAAAAAAAATCCTAACATTTTATTAAATTAATTAAAAATAAAAAAACAAAACAATTGAATCCATAAGTATACACCCCCCTCCCACAGAGTTAATACTTCACAGGACCACCTTTGGCAGCAATTAGAGGTGTGAGTCTCTTTGGGTAAGTCTCTATCAGCGTTGCACATCTTGACGCTGGAACTTTTCCCATTCTTCTTGGCAAAACTGCACAAGCTCCATCAAGTTGGATGGGGACCGTTTGTGAACAGCAATTGTTAAGTGATTCCACAGATGCTCAATTGGATTGAGGTCTGGGCTTTGACTGGGCCACTCCAGGACATTTACCTTATGGTTTTAAGCCACTCTGGTGCGGCTTTTGCTGTACGTTTTGGGTTTTTGTCTTGTTGGAAGATGAATCGTCTCTCAAGTCCCAGTGCTCTTTCAGATTGCAGCCAATTTCCTCCAGGATTTTTCTGTATTTAGCTCCATTCATTTTTCCTTCTATCTTTATGAGTTTTCCAGTCCCTGCGGCAGAGAAGCATCCCCAAAGCATGCTGCTGCCACCACCATGCTTCACTGTAGGGGTGGTGTTCTCAGTGTGATGTGCTGTGTTAGGTTTGCGCCAAACAAAGTCCAATTGTGGTGTCATCAGACCACAGAATCTTCCTCCAAATTATTGAGTCTCTAACAAGCCTTTGGGCAATCTCCAGCCGAGATGTGATATGAGTTTTTTTCAACAAAGGCTTTCTTCTTGCCACCCTTACGTACAAGCCAGATATATGAAGTGTGCGTGCTATTGTTGTCTCATGCACAATTTCTCCCATCTCTGTCGTGGAGGACTGTAACTCCTTTAGAGATGCCGTAGGCCTCTCGTTGGCTTCTCTTAATACGGCTCTTCTTGCTCGGACACTCAGTTTTGGAGGATGGACAGTTCTGGGCAGATTCACAGTTGTTCCATATTTTCTCACCTTTTTAATGATGGACTTCACTGTGCTTCGAGGTATATTCAATGCCTTGGAAATTTTCTAATATCCTTGCCCTGAATGGTATTTTTCAAGAACCTTGTCTGGGATATGCTTGGAATGTCCCTTGGCCTTCATGGTGCAGTGTTTCCTTGGAAATGCACTAAGTGGGGAAGCTCCCAGACACAGGTGTATGTATTCCGAAATTGTGTGAAACACCTCAACAGCACACAGGTGGACTCAGTCAAGTAATTATGTGACTTGGAGAAGAGAGTTGGTTACTTCAGAGGTAATTTAGGTGCGTCAAATCAAGGGGGTGAATACTTATGCATTCAATTATTTTGTTTTTTTTATTTTTAATTAATTTAGTAGAATGTCTGGATTTGTTTTTACTTTGACATTTTAGAGTGCTTTGTGTTGATGAGTGGCAAACATTTTCACTCAGTTAAATACATCATGGTTCCATGCTGTAGCACAATAAAATGTGAAAAAGTTCAAGGGTGTTGTAGATTTTCTATAGGCACTGTAAATCATAGATTTCCAGGTAGGCTTGCATGTGTTATTAAAAAGACTAAACACCTGTTCAAATATTTTTGACTATAGGAAATCAGACATGGGTGGAGCTTGCTGTTTATACAGTATAAGTGAGCTCCAAAAGTGCTTACTGATCTAGAGTTTAACTCTGCAAAAGTCCTGTGCTTTTGTGTGATTAATTATTTTGTCACTTTGTTTTGTTCCCTGAGTGTACTATATATACAGTATGTGTGTATATAAAATTGTACGTGTTGGACTATTTTTAACTTTTATTAGAGCTACTGTATTTCAATTTAGAATTGTTTTACCATTTTGATCCTTGTCTCTGGGATGTGTAAACTGTGTACTTTTTCACAATTCATGAAATAAGATCCTTTTGCTTGCTACCCCAAATGAACTTTTTGTCTCACATGACCCAAATGCAAATATAAAGTGTGTAAAGAGACTATTTGTTTTAGAGTTTTTGTTTTTAATATTCAAGTTCTCAATTAAAAATTAAAACTTGAGTATATATTTTGACAGCAATTGTCGTACAATTCCTGAAGGTGTTCTCTAGTTATAGGCAATGAACAAAAATGGGAAAACCTGGATAAATGAGGGACACAAGGAATAATGTAATTAAGAACTTCCACGCAGGAGTGGCCCATGTGTAAATTAAGCAGCTAACATTCCAGCATGGTTAGGGTCATGTATTAGAAATGCTGTACAGGACTGTTTGCCTTTAATTATGGGTGGTGTGGCTGAAATCTGAAATCTCAGCTGTGATTTTTAAAGAGGGGTGATTGTTGTGGCCTATTTGGCAGGAGATCTAGTGACCAAAACAGTTCAGCCTACTGATGTTTTATGTGCAACAATGTCTAAGAGGATGTCAGCATGGAACTCAGTGGAAAAGACATAAACAGCAAAAATGCAACAGTGGGCAGAAGAGCACACTCCATGATTGTGTGAAGTAGAGGACAAAACAGACGAGCACCTTAACGTTGGGTAAGAAAAGCCAATTTAATCAAAAATGGTCCGTCACAGACTCTAAAATGGTCCATCATGAACTCTGCTCTCTAAAGAGCATGATACCCAAGTTGGGTTGCAGTACAAAAACCACTCATCACAACGGTGGTAATGCACATTTCTGAATCCAATGGTGCAAAGAGCACAGGCAATAGACTACCAAGTAGTAGAGAAATGTGATATGGTCTGGTGAGTCATCCTTGGTGTTTTAGCATGATTTAAATTGCTCTGACCCACAGAGCATGTATGGTTGCCCAGGGGTTTGATGAGCATGACACTGATGTTATCCATACTGTATGTCATGGCCTTCTCAGTCAGCAGACCTGAACCCAAAGGAGCATTTATGGGATGTATGGGATATTCTGGAACAATGCCTGAGACAGCGTTTTCCACCACTATTAAACATGTGTGATTTGACTGACCTTCGGATGGAAGCGTGGTGCCGGATCCATCCTGCAGAATTCCAGATGCTGGTAGACGTTATACTACAGTGTATACAGTACTTACTTTACTTAAACAAAAATAATTATTTTCATAAATTATTTCCTTTCATTTCCAAGACTGAAAACCACATTTGATTGTCAAATATAAGCAAGCATGTAATGTACGAAAGAAAAATAGAATTAAAAACAGAGTAATGAAAAACTAGATATACAGTACTGTATATATCCTTGTGTTTTTTCTACTGAAACATTCATAAAGTTTGAGTCTTCAGTCAGAAGCTTCCGTCATGTACAGTAAAAAATAATTTCCTTCAAGCACTGCTAGTATCTGGTTAAAACGGGTAAAATGGTCAGACTGGGCTAAAATGTGGCATAATGAAGAAAGAAAAAACAAAGAAACAGAAGAAATTAACAATTGCTTGAAATGAGGTCCAGCTAAAAGACTGAGTTTTATGACACCACCACATTATGGTACTGCTGTAGCAAGTTAGTATTATCCACTGACCTTTAGCTTGTTCTGGAGCTGTTTTATTTCCATTTCCAAGTGCTTGGGTGAGGGGCCAGGGGGGTCTTCCTTGGGCCCAGGGGTCAGAGGGGGCTGCTCTGGTGTTGCCCTGACTGTCTGGGCCTGCTGTTGTTTCATCTGCTCCACCTCTCTCTCCAACACTTCCTTCTGCTGCTGAAGCTCTGCGAGGTCAGAGGTCAGTTTCTGTTTGAAGCCAAAAAAAAGAGAGAGGAAGAGAAGGTATCACCTCGCTCTGCCTAAATGTCTTTCAAAAGATTTGACTGTGTTGGGGGGAGTAAGGGAGGCAAATGAAACAACACACAAAGTCTCCCTGTGTGTTAGGGAAGATACATTTACAGTATTTGTCAATTAGAGCTCACATGAAAGTCATTCCTTCTTCCTGCAGAAGAAACACTGTTTTCATTTATGAATGGGCAAGTGTGTTAATTGCAAGAATTGTTTCATGTTAATGAAAAGCTAATCATTCAAAATTCATTGGCAATATTCTCATTTAAGAAGTAAATTACTTCAATAATACAGCTACGTTTTGCTCATGAGCAGGCAAGATTGAGGCCTTTGGGGTTCAGTTTAGCAACCGTACTGGAAACCATTCAGGACAGATTCTCTCTAGGTGTGTGGTACTAGAATGCACATAGAGCTTATGTTTTCCTTGAAGATGTTTTTCTAAAAAGATCAGTGAACTGAAAATGCTAAAAAACGGCACAGAGCCATTAGTATTCATACTATACAAGTATAATAAGACAAATTAAGGAACAATAATTTACAACACAGGGACCGTGCTGTTTCAATATAATCAGCACAGAGTATACTTTGAAAGCAAAGCAATGGCTTCTGAAGCCATACATGCATTTACGTATGGCAATATTATAAATATAATATTTTATATTTATATTTTTATATTATAAAAATATAAAAAATATTTTATAAATACATTAAATTGCTTACACTTATATAGCGCTTTTCTGGACACTCCACTCAAAGCGCTTTACAGGTAATGGGGACTCCACCACCAACGAGCAGCATCCATCTGGATGATGCGATGGCAGCCATAGTGCGCCAGAACGCTCACCACACATCAGCTATCAGTGGGGAGGAGAGCAGAGTAATGAAGCCAGTTCATAGATGGGGATTATTAGGAGGCTATGATTGGTAAGGGCCACTGGGAAATTTGGCCAGGATGCCGGGGTTACACCCCTACTCTTTTCGAGAAACGCCCTGGGATTTTTAATGACCAAGAGAGTCAGGACCTCGGTTTTACGTCTCATCCGAAAGACGGCGCCTGTTTACAGTATAGTGTCCACGTCACTATACTGGGGCATTAGGACCCACATGAGCCGCAGGGTGAGCGCCTCCTGCTGGCCCCACTAACACCTCTTCCAGCAGCAACCTTCGTTTTTCCCAGGAGTCTCCCATCCAGGTACTGACCAGACTCACTCCTGGTCACACCTACACCTACATTTTAATAATAATATTTGATTTCTAAGGTACATCTGGTAAAAGTGTGTTTTTTCTCTGTGTGCTTTGATTTCTTTCCACAGTCTAAAGACATGCTAGTAATTTAACTGGCTTCTGGGCTTCATGGCTGTATATCTGCCCTGTGATGGACTGGTGTCCCATTTACAGTGTACCTTGCCCTGTGCCCACTGCTTGCCAGGACAGGCTCATGCTGCCCCATTACTCTGAATTGGAAGAAGAAGTTAGAATATGGATGCATGGTTTAAGGTTTACCAGAAAAAGACAAATTAAGGAACCTTTTACAGGGTACTGTAATTTACAGTACAGGGACAGCACAAGAGTACATTTGGAAACAAAGTAATTGCCTCCTCAAAGTAAACCATCCTCAAACATTTAGCACAATATTGAGCAACAAACACATGCACACTGTTATTTTGTCCTAGACATTTATAGTATGCCAGGTGTAGGGTTCCCTCTCTGTTATTGCAAAAGTTAATCAAAGATGTGCATTTTATTATGGCAAACGAAAACGACCTTGCACAAGATATCTGCAAAATGTTTTGTCCACTGAGTGATAATTGATAATTTCACGTAGTACTTTATTTAGACATAGAAAATCAGGCTCCCGGAATCAGATTCCTCAGGAGAAAACTGACATGAAGCATAAAGGATATATTGATGTGACTCAGCCTGCTGACAAGTTTTAAGAGATCTTAACCAGATCAGGTTTCTTTTCCTCTAAACTGGGGCATACACTGGAATTTTGCAAATATTCGAGCTGATGTTTGTGAGGTTAATGTATGTATGTAATAACTATTTACTTACAGTACATAAACCGATCCTGATCATTCGGCTTCATTAAAAACGGGGACTAAGACTTCCACACAATTTTAACATTTTATTTTCTGTGTATATAGTTTTTTTTTTCTATTCCAGTATAATAAGAAAAAAACATTTCACTGAGATTACAGTCTTAAGGAATTGCATGAAGGAAAACATGAGGAATGTGAATTATTTCATTATTTAGTATTTAAAACATGTTAGGTCTAAACCTACTGTAGGCAAAATGAGTGTACAGTATATAAAGCCAATCACAATAAATTTGTTGTAATAACACAGCATTTGATTGAATAAATACGTAACCATCGTGCCAGTATGCCAACTACAAAGTGAGAGCTTTCAGTACAGTAAATCAGTGCAAGCTAAATTACTAAAGACTTCCCGGATCAACAAGTGTTCATGAGTTAGTGATATCAGAGGAAGGGTATATCCAATACTATATCAAAAAAGGGCCATTTAACAGAGTTAAAGAGAGTTGGCAACTGTAAACAGTGCAGTGGGTTACATCCTAAGAAATTCATTCAAAAATCTTTCTTAAATGTTATGGATATACTTCCTTCCCTCATGTAGTCCATGTTTGTACAAGGCACTGTTGCAGCACTGAAGAGGAAGAAACAGGTTCCTGCTAATTTACTAGACATATCCCAGGGCAAACCAAGAGAAAGACTCATTTACAGCATTCTAAATTACACTTCGAAATGTAAATAATGTTTAAAAGCATAACAAACTTTGTAACCAAACAAGGAAATTACTTTTTGGGGGGAGAGCAGTGGGCTGCCATGAAAAAAAAAATTTTTGGGAAAATAGCTCCATATACAGTAGTTTCATATAGTATTTCAGGGAACTGATCTCTAGAATAATATTTGCTCTAGACTTGCAGTATACAGAACCACTAGAAATGTTGAATGCATAGAGGCAATTGAATTATATAAAATGTCAATGTAATGTGAACCAAAACAACATTATTCTACACATCTTTTGCTAAGCAACATTCTCACCAAATATACATACAAGAGACATTAAGACATCCATACTGTACATGAAGACTTGAGCAGCACTATAACAGAACTGTTAATCCCCAATGACAATGGCAGTGAACAGTTATTTCTAACAACCCAAGGATGTAAAGATGATAATCCCGTACACTTATCCTGCATGAATGACAAACTGTTCTGTTAATATGCATGACTGTAGCCCTGTAAAAGTAAAATTACCACTCCATATTTCACCTGCCACACACAAGTGTCAAACAAAGTTTCTTTAAGCTGCTGACATCCCAATTTCTGCATATAAATGTCCATATAAAAGCTAGGCAAATTCTCCTAATTACTGCTAATTTACTAGCCGACTTTTCTTTCTTTTCCATCTTTCAGCATACTTGTCTAATAAAGATGAACAAAGCTTCACTGAGCACAGCCAATAAAGGGATGACACTTGAGGAGTACTGCATTATTAAAAGGTCGTGTTAAAGATGGTCTGCAATTAACCAAGTAGATTTAAAGAACTTTAAGGCACCAAAAATGCCAATCTTTCATGAAGCACTAAAGTCAGAGCCCTGTGAGAGAAAGAAATGCTCTCCGTTTATTGCAAGGCAATTTTCCCTCCAAAGTTTTACTCACTGTAATTACTTTTTAGGGGACGGCTGTGATGACTGACTGGTAAATGTGTTGTGTGTATGTTCCATTTATGCAGATCACGTCAAGTAAGAACATGAAAGGTCCTGCTCAGTCTGCAGTATGTCAAGCATATTGCTACTGCTATACTTTCAGAACGATAAATTATTGATCAATGAGAATTGATAAGCAATTAAAATAGGGATGTTCCTGCAATTACAGAATGAAAAAAGACAGTTAATAACAATTTTGTGAACTAAAACAATATGCCTTGAAAATATAAGTGATTATGAACTCTTCAGACGAATTACTGAATGTGTAGACGTAAATTACAGGTTCAAAACTCCTCATTTCCTCCATGAATATTAAAGGACACTGCTTAAACTATCAAATCCTTCCTAAGCCGTGAATGCAAAACCACTGCAGTTAAAATAATGTTTTAAAAAAGCCCTTATGTATTCTCACTCTTACAATCTATTCGAAAAAAAAAATGGTACATTAACAAAATGCACCAGCTTTCCAAAAACCCCGTTGGCAGGATCCCCCCAGTGAATGCTGGGTTATCAGACATGTACAGTTAAGTTTCTTTTGGGTAATAGTCTAAGCAGCTGATTCTTGTACAGTTCGCCCTAGAAACATGATCCCAGTGACATTTCACAAATTCCTGGATAAATGTTGCACTGCTCTACCAGCACTGAGACAGGCTGTGTCACGCACAGATCAATAAGAAAGAGAGCGTTTCATCAGCTTCAAAACCAGGAGTGCTTCGGCTGGCAAAAGCCATGGCCCTTGAGGATCTGACATACATAAGGCTGGAGAACATTCGCAGGGTGTTTACTTTACAAGCCATCTGTAGCACTCAGACTTAACCCTTCAAGTGTTTGGATGTTGCCAACTGGTGGCGGTAAGGATCTTAAGAAGATCCTGGTGGAAATGCAAGGGCAAAAGGATTTTGCTGACCTGGTTCTTCTTGTTACAATGACGTCTTGCCTCGCCTAAGACAAAATGCTTTGTTGGCACTACAGTATTACCAGAATACATATGATTCAGTTAGCACTGCCAAGTTCTGTATGAGGCATTAGTACAGTAATATTCACTCCTGGTCATGAAAAGCCAGAATTCATCAGGTTTTCAGGAAACATATAATTCCCAATGAGTAAATACCTGGAAGCAGAGGAAATAAGAAGCAACTAGGTGAACGTTTGATTCAAATCAAGTCACTAAGAGTCAGGGTGAAATGAAAACCAGAAGACAGTGGTAGCAGATCAAGGATCAAGGCTTTCACCCGTGTAGGAACATGGTGCAACATTTTAGAAAAATAAATTATTTCACAGCTGTAGAAATTAATGTAAAACATGCATTTTAGTTTACTGATTTGGCATTTGTCAATAATACAGTACAGCTTGTGCACCTCATCAATAACAGTAATTGGTGTAAGTAAACTTGATATCTGTGTGTAGAATACAGAGGCTTTCCATTAAACTAATCATTTCTAGATGTTTTTATGACTTCTAACTGTACCCTTGCACTGTTTATCAAATTTGTCTACCTCTAAAATGATGAGTAACAGGTATTCTTTTAAAAAGTGTGGTTCTCTTTATATTACGTAAGTGCAAAAACTGTAGTTTACTTTGCCTCAGCACATGTTAAGAGTAGAAACATGGGATTCTTGGAACTTGAGATAAAATTCATCCCTTTATCAGCCTTTATAGTTTATGACCAATAGGAGGTTCTCTGAATCCTTGAGGATGAGGAATGTAATTTCATTTTCAGTTAGCTGTTGATTAAAAAACAACAACAGGGAGATCTTATCCTCCCTTGTCCCAAAGGGCACGTCAGTGGCTTTATTCACTAGGAACACCCTTTAAAAGTCAAATGACTGCACAATGTGAGATGTTTTGTTCTTTCAGTTCTAACATAGTGTTCCAGGGCAGCATTATAAAAGAATTGGGGAGTATTGTCTGTTTAACATATACAGACTGTCTACATAACATATTGTTTCTGTTCAGAAATATCTCTAGCAAAAAAGCTCTGAAGACTACCCTGTTATCCTCTTCTGCTCAACTGATAAATTGAGACAAGTGGCGGTTCTGAACCAGTGGTCACATGGCAATGTGACAACACCTAGACTTAGTTTAAAGAACCTGTTAATCAGACTTCTGAGGAGTTTGACCTTTCTAGAGACAGATACTTGCCTGTTGCCTTTTTCTGCCTGTTACATCACTCCTGAAATTGTTCAGTGGGAAAAGCAGGACAGACAGAGCTCATCTCATTTCCTGTACAGGAGCATACAGTAGCAGCAATGGCACTAAAATGGCAGGCTCACAGCAGTCCTGTTCTATGGCGCCTGACCTCTGCCAGTGAGGGCAGCCCTGTCAGCCTTGCACTTATTAAGCATGATAAGGGCAAAGGCTCTGTTGTGCAGCAAGAGAAAAAAATCATTTCCTTTCTGTCTTTTTTTTTCTCTCCCTTACCTGTGAAACCTGCTTGCTGATCTGAAATCTCTGGGTTAGCAAGTTCAATTGGGATGTTATCTTCTTGTTGGTTTCTCTCAGCTCCCTGGCGGAGTTCTGAGCTGCTCTCTTCCCAGTTTGTAGAACAGCTATCTGCTGCTGTAGAGATATGATCCGCTGCTGAAGTGCCAGTGAGAAAGCTCTCTTCTGGGCCCCAGTCTTCTTCTTCTTGTGTTTACCTTTTACAAGGAAAAATAATACCACCTCCGGTGAGCTACAGTAACAAGGCATTGTCGGATGCTTCCTTTTTCTCTCCCTTTGTGTATAAATCAGAACAAAAATGAGATGTATTGATGCTTTAACATGTCTTTAACATTAACATTGAACATTTAAAAGGGCATTTAGTCTTTTTCCTCATAGAAAATAGTTAAAAAACAGGAGTTGACTTAGATATTTAGTGAAAAGGTTTTTGTACTACCTGACTTTAATTATTTTTGCTGAGGCTTTTATTCATGAATCTTGTGGATGACTTAAAAAAAATTCAATGACCGACACAGAAAACTTTTTTTTTTCTCTGAGATCGGAGTCAAAAGATTTTTTTTTATAGTCCAAACTATCATGTTGTTTTCCTCACAGAAAATGTGAGGATACATCTCCAGCTCTGTACTGGACTGCCTTCCAAGATCAATCCAGGAATGTTAAAATTACAACTAGTGAGGCCTAGTTCTGTAGTTCCAGTGACCATGTTATAGGACAAATATTACCGCAAAAAGTAGTCAGGTCTGAAAGAAAACATAACGCTAAAATCAGCAGAGAAAAGCACATGGGGACTTGATTCAGGATTTTAAAATTCGGAAAAGTATTGACAACTGATTGACCCATAACAAAATGAAATATTAAACAGCAGAGATTTGTTTTTCATCAAGTGTTGTAGGGGTCCAGGACAAACCAAAGACTCTGTGTTGAAATATAATTCCTTGCTCAATAAGCTAATAGAAATAAGCAAAACATATCCAAGGGCCTCCTTGTCTGTAACTTTTATCTTCTTATTTTTTGCCATATCAATGTTGTGTAACTTATAGACTCCCAAGAGGCAGCTCTTCTTTTGAACTTTTTCCAAATTAATGGGTGGAATTAATTCCCTGTCTGCCTTATACACTGTTGCAATTTGTGGATGGTGTGTTGGCTCTGTGGCTAAGGATCTGCGCCTGTGGCTGGAAGGTTGCCGATTTGTATCCCGAGGCCGGCAGAGGAATCCTACTTTGTTGGGCCCCTGAGCAAGGCCCCTAACCCCAACTGCTCCTGGGGCGCCTTATAAATGGCTGACCCTACACTCTGACCCCAAGCTTATCACCCTGTCTGTGTGTCTCATGGAGAGCACGTTGGGGTATGCGAAAAGACAAATTCTTAAGAAATTGTATATGGCCAATTAAGTGATCTTGAACTCCAGCTGGTGACTTGCACCTATTTTACTAATAAGCCATAGCATCATACAGATTTACATTACACATATTTGCATTAAGATTACCAAAGTTATCTATTAAATTTACAATACAATAAAAAACAGATACTATACCTTTGTGTGTTTCTTGTCGTGCATTAGTTGTGGGCTGCCTGCTCACCTGTGTGATTATATTTTTCTTTTGGATTTCAGTACTATCACATTCCTTAAAACAAAAACAACACCATTTGAAATAAAATATAACACAGCTAAGAACAGTATAAATGTAAGACAGAAAAAGAAAACCCATTCCTAACAGATAGAAATGTTGCCCTTTGCTTTAACTTTACAACATAGTAAACTGATCTGTCTTAATCCCCAGATCATACTTACTGACTAATGTATAAAGCAGTTTCTACATTTACATGTAATGATCAACAACATGTTTTTTTACTAAATGAAACAAGGATTTTAGAATTATTTTAGAATACAAGACAAATGAACAACACTTTCTCAAGCACATCAATAGGAAAAAACTGTGACACTCTGTAGAAAACTCATTGGTAGTAGTCCCAAACCTGTCCATAAATATATCCTATATATTTTTTTCTTTGAAGGTTTTTTAAAATAATTCTTTTTGAAGAATGAGAGGATGCACGGGACAGTCTCTCTGAAAGAAACCACTTCACTTAATTTACATATTTCTCGGGCTGTTACTGCTTTTTATGACCGTAATGCATCGACCTTACAAGCAGAACAAGCAAGAAAAATTAGTATAATGAAGGAGTCAGGCCACAGTGCATTTATATGGAGTCAAATGAAAGCTAAGTCTATAATAGCGATGAGTCCTTCTCCAAAAGACAATTTACAACATTTAAAAGGGGCTGTGGCCAGTCTCCATTAAATTTTACCACAGTTATTTCAACTGCTATTAAAAATATTTAAATTAGGAAAAAGATTTCCAAGTTACTTTTTACCAACAAAGCAAGATACTAAAACAAGATGCCAGTGCGCTACTTTTTTTGCAAACTAATAAAAGTTAAGAAGCAAAAATGCTATAGTATGTGGATAAATTTCAATAAAATAAAATGTCTAAGTTCAGTTCTTTGAATGTAGATTGGGTAATGATTAAAGAGAAGTCAAATGCTCAGAAAAACAATTTTCCAGTTTTAATTTGTTCTGGAGCTCTGTCAGGCAGAATGCATGAAAGATCACAGAATACTGAAATTCTAGTTGTTGGGCTGCATTAGAACTGAGTCAACCACATCAGGCTGACAGTCAGATTTCTTCAATTAAAATCAGCACTTCTAATGCAATATCCATTTATCTTACATTTCCATTATAACTTTAAGGCAACAGACAACAAACAAGGCATGGTTTGTTTTTCCTCACATCTCATTTAAAGAATAATTAAGCAAGTTTTAACGTCATCTAAATTACTAAATAGTTTTTAAATTACAGAAAATAATCACTAAAAATAGCTACTAATGCCAGGTGCTCTGAAGTTCTCATTACAGTACAGTGCGTCGCATAAAACAGCATCACCTAACATAAAGAGGTGATATACATTTGCCATCCGTTACTTTTGGAAATAATGAAACTCAGTAATCTTAATCTGGGCAATTATCAATACGTGCAAAGTTATTACTGGCAGGACTGATAGCTTACAAGGCAGAATGCAGCCCCAGCCACTGATTGCTATTACATTGTGATTTGATATTTTAAGCAATGTCAGGAATATAAGTGTTGTGGGAAACCATCACATACTGCACACTGGAGGAAAGCACTTTTAAAAAGCACCTTAAAAGGACAGTGCTTCAGATGAGAACTCTGTGGGGCCAGTATGGGGTCTTGCGGAACGTCGCTTTCTTTGCTGGTGCTCAGAGTGTCATCTGTCTCCCGGGAAGGGAATCTGCACGCTGCGGGTCCTGTGAGCAGCTCATCCAGGCTCTCTGAGCATCCCTCTTCACTGTCACTGGAGAACAAGGGAGGAGTGGAGTTTACAGATGAAATATTTCCACTGTGTTCCCCCACAGCTGGAAACATGTACAGCACACGTATAGTATGTGGCACCTTATTTTAAAACTAAATTAGCACTTAGTTACTTAGTTAGTCACTCTGGGTAAACAAATGACCAATCCCTTGTACTGTACTGAAAATGTCTTCGTAAACAACACTTATTTATAAATGCATGTTGAGTCTAGGAAAACAAAAAATATGTTACTTTTAACTAAATCATTTAGGTAAAGCTAACATATTTGAAAATGTTAAAAATTACTTCTCTAATGATAATTCTCTCAATTTAACCAACATGCATTACTCCTAAATATAGTTCATTAGCCTAACAAAACAGGCTTCGGTTAAAAACTCCACAAGTACTAGTCTGTTAACAGTTCTCATGTCTTTGTACTCTGTGAGCTCACTTTACTTCTGTTATGAAGCATTAAATTGGTGAAGGCATAGTGGTAGGTGGTTTTCTTCTGAGAGCTGTTTCTGAAATAAAAACAGCACCTCTTCCAAATGCAGAAAAAAAAGTCTATGATACATGTAAGGTTAAAGAGTTATACAGTACATTTTTTTTAAAAAAAAGCACTCTTCTCCTTGAGCAAAAAATCAACATATGTAATATAGGGCCATGAGTAAATCACTAATGATACAGTATCTGAAAGGTGTCTCACCTGCAGTTCACCCATTTTGCCTACAGATGTCTACACAGGAAGCAAACTAATTCACAAAAAGATGATTCTGCTGTCATTGTAAAATGATCCACACAAAGAATTTGCAAATGAGAAAAAGTAAAGCATTCTTGTTTAGGACCTAATTCTTCTATGATAACATCCACAAATGTAACAAATTCTGATGAAAGAAGCTGGCAGACTAAGGTGTAGGTCCAACTGTCAGGAAAAGAGCAGAAGCAAAAAAAAAATCTTCACCTCAATTTTTGCTTTATAAACAGAGCAAGAGAAAAACTAAAGACAGCTGGGAAATGTTCTGGCTTCTGTCTTCACCAGGGATGAAGCACAATGTCACTAACAATAACTGGAAAAGTGATGTTACACACCATGGAACAGAAGCTCTCAGTTCATCTGTGGTCCCAAGCACACCTACCAGTTTTTGAATACATGCATCTTTCACTATTCTTTAGCACTAGTAGATATGGATGTATTGCAAGTCTTCAGTTAGAAAAAAGAGTCATCACTTGGGAAGTTTATCTATGAAACAGTGTAGCTAATGTGTCGTAAGTGGGAAAATACTACAGTATCAGGATCAAAGATTGCAAAGTCATCTAGGAATATTTTGATTAGAAGATGTTTTCCTGTGGTATGGGAAATATAATTGAGGAGATGGGATTTCCTTAACATTGTTCTTAAATGCAGTAATGTTCGTGAGCTCATAGTACAGAACCCATTTCATCTGAGAAATCCCAGGTATACCGGCACTTGCTGACCATAACAAGTTGCAATATTTGTACTCTGTGTTTTTGAGGGTAGACTAATAAAACAGCAGAGGAAAAAAGAGCCAAGTAAAAGAGCCATGTTGGATTAGGAGACTCTCTTCATGCTAGCAGCTTCACTACAGTATGTTTCTTTCCATGCTCAGAATTTCTACAGAATTATATACAGGATATAGATTATATACTATAGCTTAGTAATAGAATTTGAAGAATCTGATTGGATAACTATTTGAAAGGAAAATGATTCCTATAATTCAATTAGCTCTTAAGATCTTTTATGCAAAACCAAATGTTAAAGATGAAGCATTTTCAGGGGAAATTTGGGGAGTACTTCTGTTAACACACTGTAAGTAGGTATGATCCCATACTGAAACACAACAGAAACACAATGACACCCTCTTAAGGTAAACCATGCATTTATAGAAAGAAATCCTCACTTTTATTGCCCATCTAAATTTAAAAGAATTTAGGATACATTTTGATGTTGTGAGAGTACAGCCAATTGGAAGCCAATTAGTCAGGTGACTGCTAAAAAAAACAGGAAGAAGTTTCCAGGGTCAGTCTGTGAGAACGAATGTCCACCGTCTGTAGGCCAGAGGGCAGAGACTCTCTGTGTGCTGTCCACAGGACAGACAAGGACTGACTATGGACTAAAGGATGTTTTTCTTAGGAGAAAAAAAAACTGTCCGATTTTTGTGAATTTTTTGGAAGCTTTATTTTTGTGGCCAATAAACAGTTCAGCTTATAGGGACTTCATGAAGAAGTTTAGGCAGGAGCTGAAGAAGTGCTCAAGATTTTGTTTTGATTGGTTCTGGTGCTTTTGATTTCCCCAGAACTGTAAATAAAGGCAGAAGGGTGTTTTTGAACCTCACAGCTTTGATTTCTTTAAAAATCCCATTGTGACACACCCATGGGTATGTCACTATGTTTAGAAAATGTTGCCAGCGTTGCTTTTTGATTGGTGACAAGTACAGTACAAACACAGTACACATATATTGTGTGATGTCATTTTGTTCGAAAATGTCTTGATGCAGAATAACAGTGCATTAATTCTACCATTCAACTGCAAGATACCATGAATTGATAATTGTAAAGATGTTGAATGTCACAGTAGTTGGTGACATTCCGTGTTGGGGAAAGTTATTTTTAAACAGAAATACAGAGCAATTATAATTTATTTGTGTAAGTGATTATTTTTAAAATTAACATTGGAGTTAATTACTGTGATCTGTGTAGTATGTGTTTAGTTACAATGTAAAGTAATACCTTACCTCTTAAAAGCAATTTTACCCAACTTCTTATTAAGTTAAAAAACTAATCCCTCCTTTGGGACTAGAAGCAAGCCAATTAGTGACAGAAGAGTGAAAAAAATGTCTGTCAGACTATGGTTTACAATTCTACGGATCTTAGTTTGGCCAAATCCTTACTCATTAACATCACGCTGGGATGAAGTAGGCACTAACCCTGATCACAGAAGATGGAAAAGTGTCATTTTTTTTTCATGAATGGAGATTTTAATCTGAACCTTGAGGATAGCTCTCTCATCTGATGGCCAGAGAGAGCAATTTACACAGAACTGTGCTGTGGAATGAGATCGATTTGCTGGGTATTGGTCTGGAGTACAATTAACACTGACATCTGACCACAGCTTGTTGTTGATATAGACCTAATGCCCAGCACGATGTGGGAAACATTGTGGAACCAGTCCTGACTCCACTGTTAGTGAAGGCTGGCAGATACTGACTAATAGAACATTGTTTGTCCCCCATGCAGAGAGGATAACAAAGGCATTTCTTAATGTAAATAGCAGTAGTGGATTGGCTTTCATGATTGCCCAATATCAACCATATGAAGATCTGTAGGATGATTTGGGCTGTTGTTTGACAGCAGCATCCTGAACCACAGACTTGTGGAGCTGGTGCAAGAAATCGAGCATCACTCCCCCAAGCACATGTGGGACATCTGTGACAGCCGATGGCTCACAGACTTCAGGAATGTGTCAGGGCACAAGGTGGTCATACCAATTACTAGGCTTCATTGACCCCTGAATGTTATTATGACATTGATTATGTCCCAGTCAATCCATTCCAGTTGGGACTGTGGTTGTTTATTCTGCCTGTTGCATTGACAGTTGTCATAGTCAAAGTTGCCAAAGTCTAAAATTAAATTAACTGATAGATGGCCACCTCTAATCCAAATTATCTCTGGCAACACTGTATAATGTGTGTCTTATATGGTACCTGTCACGGCAGTTTTTAGACATGGGAAACCTGCAAAGATGTTGGATAACATAGGACTTTATTCACTAATATGGCTGACAGAGCTACGAATCGTATCAAAGTCATAGTATTCTTTTATGTTCCTCACCAAGCATCCATTCACTCCAAGAACATGACCTTCTGGCAGGACTCAAAGTATGAATCATGGCATAAGCCTGTTTACCTGGGAATTCCTTTGAGCAATGCCATTCATCACAGGTAGAAATTATTAGACTGCCTGAGTGACATGTCTGTCACGGCTATGAGCAAGAGAAGGCTGACCCCGCTCAAGTCAGTGTAAGAGATTTGCTAAGCAGTGAAAGCAATGCAGCACAGGTGGTGTAATTACTTAGCCTCAAGTTAAAATGAGCATCAGAGACAGACTGCTACAGTATACTGAAAACGCTGAACTTCAAATTCAGGATGAAGTTAAATGTGTTACCAATCCAGAAACGTACATTTACTGTATTTTCTTTAGTTTCATTTCACTGAATAGAACCGACAAATTACACTTTATCATATGTTTCCAGGCAATTAATGAGAATGGCATTACCTTCAAAGACAAAAACTGGATGTGGTTTTAAGAAATACAGCCAAAGGCAGTTAGCTTTGGTAAGATCAAAAGTAAGATCAGGTCATTGGCATTTAGACGATATAGCCTACATTTTTTCCCGATGAATTCCTGGAGGGAATGTGTTAACCTGCCAGCAAAACTGACTTACTTTAACTGTTAACTGTGTCTTAAACATTCCCTTGACATATTAATTAACATAAAAATAACTCTCATTATCTTTGTTATACTGGAGATACATGAGTTCTGATTTAGCTGTGCACTGTTAAATGGTGTTTTAACTTATTATTTTAAAAATTGCACTGAAGTACTTCAATTAAGAACTGCAAGAGACCACATCATTTTTAACCATCATTCAATAAATGTTCGTTCAGTGGCTTTGCATAAAACATACATGAAATAATTAGTGTGGATGGTTCTTAATTTAAAGGATGTTAAACAGCTTGTAGACATCTGGTAGAAAGCCGAAATGGGTCATTCAAAATTTATCTAACTAAATTAAGGGAAGAAAAAAAAATGGTTTCTCATCCTGGATCGACATGTCACGAGATAACTAAACTGACTTAGTAGGCTTGCCTGGGAATCCTTAGCTGTCAGTGGTGAATATGCAAAGGGCCAGCAAATTAAATCAACCTGCCAAACTGTCAATTTCAAGCCTCATGACTGCATGAAAATGGCATCACTGGAAGAAATCAAGCATTGCCTTATTCTGGATTTCCTGGCATCAGTTCAACTGCTCACGCAGAGGTGGCTAATTTTGCATGCAAATTTCAGTCAATAAGCTCCGAGCAAGACATCCCAGGATATTTCAAAGGATCTGACAGTGGGTTTTTTTCTTTTTTTTTTCTCCTGAATACCAAATCGACAGTAGTTGAAATTCAATCTCCCCATTTGCTTATGCTTTGCATATGCACACTGTCCCCTTGCTACATATGCCCAAAATAATGAGAGGAGTACCTGTCTCGGCTCATGTCCTCCCAGTCGTCCTTATTGAAGTTCTCGAATATGCTGCTCATTTCTTTGATGGACTGACTGAGGAACGCTCGCCTCCGTCGGAGTGAGTGTTTGGCCCGGGCTGCTTTGAATTTAACCTTGGAGCCTCCTGCCCTGCTGCCCGAGCGCCGCGCGGCGGCCCGCTCCCGCCGGAGCTCCTCCACCTGCCTCGTCAGGCGGCTGCGCTCCCTCCTCAGCTCGTTAGCGTCGGCCACTTGCCCCCTCAGGGCGGCCACTCGCTTCTCCAGCTCGGCTACGGTGGCCTGCAGCTGCTCCCGCTCCCCCCTGGCCTGCGCCGCCGCCGCCGCCTCCCTGGCCTCCCCCTGGCGGCGCAGCCGGGCCAGGGAGACCTGCAGTCCGTCTCGCGCCCGGGTCAGCTCCTCGTTGGCCGCCGACAGCCTCTGTGTCTCCCTCTCCAGCGCTCTCATCTTCTTCTCCAGATGGCTAATCTGCAGCAGACCAACAATATGGCATCTGGTCTGAAAACCATGGCTGCAGTAACAGCATGTTTAGCAGATGAAACAAAACTGAAGATGGTTACTTTTGATACAGGGCTTATATATATAGACAAACTCTTAGACAATTAAGAGTTTGTAAATATGAATGTTAACTTACAATACAGAACACAGAAGAGGATACAAAAAAACATCAGATAAGAAAATAAAACTTAATTTAATACTTACATATTTTACTTACGTGAAATAATAATGTGAGCAACAGTGTAATTACTAGTAAATACTTTTACCGAAGGACAAAGTGCATGTTGCCACATGCACTTTTCCTATAGTAAGTGATTGATGTTAGAGCAGAGGCAGTACCAGCTTTTTTGCTTATATTTCAGGTGGTTTATCAGTGCCAGTGTGGCTGAAAAAAAATACTCTTTTCTATTGCTGTTAATCCCTTAGGTCAACCTTTCTTGTTTATCAACTTGTGGGAATAACATTTTTCTTTCGTTGTACATTTAAAGACACTCCTGCCCGTCCCTAGAGTGCAAGTCTTTTTATTCAGTGATGTTTGTGATATTAAAAAGACACAGAGTGATGGATGGTATGTATTTTTGGGTGAGAAGAAAAATAAAAATCTTCTGGAACTATTAAAGTCATATGTCAAATAGGATTAAGGAACAGGCTCCGTTTTTCTGGAGTATATATGGGATTAAGTGGCTCTGCTTTTGATGGTAATAGGCCTAAACTGTGTTATGTCAACTGAATAATCAACATATTACAGAATTTGGCCACATGAAATCAGTACAAACCAGCTGCATTACACCTTATAACTTAGCTAATAACTTGGAATCAAAGCAGCATTATCATACTAATGGTAGATATTACACCATTTGGAATACTTTAACATTAGCATTGTTCATTTGCTGAAAATAGTTGTTATAAAGGACTGAAAGAATTGATTTGCTGCTGAAAAATACAAGATTTGCTTGTTTAGCGAAAATACAAATGTGAGCAAACATGAACAATACAGTGTCATGTTTATGCTCCACTTTCCCATCTGCAAAGAAGCATTCTTATCTTGGTCTTATTAATCAAATGAATTTTTACACAGTACATACTTTTGACTTGACTGTAAATGTAAGTGGAAATTACTATTCTCAAAGTGTGGACACTTTGTAAAAAAAGTTGTTGTTAGATGTACTGTAGCTATTAGTCAGTTGATTATTCTAGGGAATACTGTATTGCCGGCACTCAGTTTTATTTTTTACTGTATAAAACATCATTTAGTCATTTTTCATCTGAGAATGTGGTATTATTTTACTGCAGAAAGGTAGAGACTCCTTATTTTTGTATTTTTTATTGTAGGCTGTCAGTTACTCGGACAGAAACACTTTTGACAGCTTTGTTCTTTTCCTTCCTTTTAATTAAGTACTTTGATATCATAATAGAAATCCACACATTCTTACCAGCTTACCAGGCTAGATGTTACTCTGTTTTACATAGCCTTAAAGAAATGTACAGTACTGTATAAGTAAAGGTACTTCTTTTTAAAGTCCATGTGCTGTGGGTTGGCAAATCCACGTGAATGAATTCCATTATGAGAGCCTGTGTGGACTGTTGACTTTCACACAAGCTCCTGTCACCCATTACTAAATACAAAAAAGGTCTATTTTGTCTCTATGTTAAATCTTTGTCAAGCCAGTTAAAAAGAACAGTAAATGCCTGCTGGGTGTATACCCCGAGGCAATCTCCCTTTATTTTGGCACTCTCTGGCCTCTACTATGCATGTTACCTTTCAAACAAAATTACTGTTCCTCTCGCTTACTGATGATAGACTGAAATAAATTGTGTGACATCCACACACTGTGGGGCCCGAATTATTTCAATTACTCACTCTTCCTAAAAATAAATTAGCGGCAGCATTTCCTCTTCTCTGTGTTATTATATTTAACATGATGTTTGTCATTCAGTAATAACGAGATGACAGCCTTCATTACCTGACCATATGGCATTTGTTAGAAGTACATGCAACTGTATCATCTGCTGTAAATTACTCCCTAACAACTTAATTCACAGTCCACAAATGCAGCACTAGCCTCCAAAAAAACAGGGAATGATACGTTTTCCAGACTATTTAAAGGACATGCTGCTCCATCTGCCATTAGTAAGACATTAAACCAGAGATCATCTACTCTACGCAGAAACTAGCAATGGAGATGTTCATTCAGTGGATACGCAGTAGGAAATTAAATGTAGCTGTACTTCATTATGACTGGTGTGCCCTATTATTTCTGTAGCTGACATTCTGACACCAAAATGCATACTTGAAGTTTAGAAATTCTGCAGATCGAAGTGGCCTGGTTTTACAGATTGGTAGATAATACAGACAGAAATTCATCAATTTGAAACAAAAAAAAATAAAGATTTGGGGATTTGTATAAAGAAATACAATTAAAGATTCGATTCTCAGGAAGTTCATATGTCTCAGTAACTGTTTACTATATCCACAAGATGTTTAAAGGAGGCAGTTCTCCCATTTCTCCCTTCCTCTTATCAATTTCAGCTCCTGTATACACCTGATTTTGATAAACACTTAGGTTTCCTCGACACCCTTTACTTCAATTTTACTATTGATGTTCAACTCAATTTAAGACGGAAGGCTGGGGAGGCCGGTCGTGATGGAAACCTGCTATCTGGCAAACCACCTCCTGCTGGAACAGAAGTTCAGAAGGTGCGGATTTCGGAAAGAGAATATCAGCGGAGGGCTTCAAAACACTCCCAGACTTGTCTGGCTCGGGTTCAAAACTTACACAGCAACCCTCATAAAGAAACTCCTGCTGATGTAACTCCCCAGACCTCAGTGCTTCAACTGCAAAATCTGGCAACTGGGACAATGCAAGGAGAATGAACTGCCTCCCAATTGCTCGTCTTTATGAAGACAGCAACAGGAGTTCCAGAAAATGTGAAACAAAAAACAAAGAACAGTGTAAGAAAGTAATACAGTATAATTGTAAATCATGAATGATTTACAGAATCTGTTTGATAGTCCCTCAATTGCTTATACTGTAACTGGTCGAGGGACTTCTGTGCCCTCAGTGGTCAACGTTTTCTGTGCATCTTTCACCCAAGTCTATCTCTTTTTGGTCTTGGACAACTAAAGCTTATTCCTTGCTTTATACTGTACAGTCCAGATTCATGAATTATTTTACCTTCTGGATCTGGCAGAGCAGCTCCAGAATTCAGATGGACTTTTGTAAGCTGTTCTCACCCAGTGCAACGTTTGCTAGACTGAGACTTACAGTCTTTAACACTTTTTAGGGCATTCAGGACAGCACACCTGAAATATTTAATCAGTTTGGGCTTTTTAACCTGAAAGAAACCCTAAAACAAAAGAAAACTGCATCTCAGATTACTCATCTTTAGCCGATTCCCTTGTCATCTGTGTTTTTGTTATTGAAGCATAATTTTTTGAAAAATACAAATTCACCTTGGAATTCACCCCTACTGAAAAATACAGAACTTCACCAAACAACACTTACCACCAGAGAATTGGAAATTATTTTTCAAATACTTACTACTTACTAACAATTAGAACTCCTATATCTTATTAAATCTTGTTTAATATTCATTAAAGATATTCCTTATAAATCTTCCGGACATCCCATTCTATGAGATCATCTGGTGTGCAAAAATATAGGGTGTACTGTACATAATAGTTCAATTCACATTGTTTATTTCGGCTTTATTAACATTTTACTAATTATTATTTAACTTTGGATGTTCTAGCTCATGTGATGTAGAGTTAACCAGAGCACGACTTTCTACACAAGCATGAAAAGACATTCAGATTTTTGAGCAAAAACATCAATGATCTATGGCAAAGCATTCAATAATCCATAGAACAACACTCAAGATAGCAGATACTTGGAATTCTGTTGTTAATTCAGGGAATACAGCATATACAGTTTATTATTTACACAGATCAATTTATATCAAAAGGGGTGTGCTGTAGACTTCTAGAAATGCCAATAAAAACAGATAACTGCATCATATGAAATTAAAAACTGGATTGCGAGTGTAGATGGAACACTTAAAGACAAATTTATTAAAGTAAAAGCTTTAACCTCTACAACTGCTAAAGGGTTCATACATGATAAGTCCTATTCTGGAGCTAGAAAATTGCAAAGTAGTCTCATTTTATTTTCCATTCTTTTTCCTTCATTCACAGTGGCAACCATGGCACGTGGAAAATCTCTTTATCTGTACCTTTTGTAATGACTGTTCCATTCTGTCTTTGTCCTCCTTTTTGGGAGTGCTGCTCTTGACCCCACCATCCTCCTCCAGTCTGAAGAGAAGCTCTGCCAGGGAACAAAGCACATATTGTGACATGACGTGTCTAGCTCAAACAAGCACCTTGTCATCTTCAATACCGCATTCTATAAAGACTCGATTAGCAATAATTAGATCTATTTTCTTTTCACTTTGTCTGGCCGTTCTTTGCAAAGATGGCTTTCCTACCTTAAAGTCGCATAATTGCTCTAGTCAGAGTCTTAAGATATTCTCTTAAAAGACGCATTCTTTGCAATTAAATGGTAGGTGCCCAGGTAGTCTAATCTGTTTGTATCTTCTTTCAGGACTAGTAGCAGTTCAAAAAGTAATAATTATGACAATCCAAGAACTGGGCACACAGTAAAACTGGTTTAGCTTAACCTACTGTAGCTTTGCAGGTCCAATAGCTTTAAAGTGAAAGCTGACCTTAGGAGATTTCCCAGTTCTGCGATACTTAATGACCCTTCTGAAACTGTACTTCTTCAGTGGCTAACCCTCTGGAAGTACTGCTTTAAGTATTTCAAAATTGTTTACGCAGTTGAGCCTAGTGAGTCATGCCAAGCAAGCTGAATAACAAACATTGATTAAAGAGCACAACAGGGTGCCTGAGTGATACAAATACTGTACATGAGTAGAGCACTCAGTACATGAGTACTGCAGTATGCAGTACAGCAAAGAGTCAATCCTAGGCATCATAAAGAATGCATAGGACAGATATTAATTTACAGTTAAACCAATATTCTCATTTAAGTGAGACTATGAGTGTTAGCAGTGTACATTAAAAACCACAATAGTAAATGTAAACCAAACCTACTGTATACAAACTTACAGTAAGCATCCAGAATATCAAAACACTTCATTTACACAATAGTTGTATCATCTCACAAACTGTGTTATAAGATTTTTTAAATTCTGTAACTCAATTTCTAGCTCCAATTAATTGCCAGCAAGCATGTTCCATTCTAACTTACACCCATCAATTTATTGCTGGTATTTGTGCTAGCAAACGGCATAGCAGCATCAGCATCGTAATTAGAAAAATAAGTAGTTTTAAGGTTACACATGATAAATTTTCCCTATTTCTATGAACAATGATGCATTGCTACCATGCACACTTTGAGGTAAATATTTGACTAAAAGAAATCGACTCTAAACGTATCAGAACTCACAAAAAACAAATAATCCAAAAAGATTTGGCGCATACAGATAACAAATTAAAACACATGATGTGTGCACTACATTTCCAAAGACCTGGGAAATAAAGTGTAGTACAGGGTAAAAACAAAACACAGTTAAACATGGCCAGGAGCACCACCAGCTACAGTACTTGTCATATCAGCAAGTAAGAAATTTGCTCTATGCAATAAAGAGCTCACTGAAGCTGAACAATTTAGATGTCTTTGACTAACAGTAATTTGGTGACATAACATCTTAGCAAAAGCAATCAGTAGCACTCGTCCAATTAGTGTTGACGCCATAAAATAACTGCATGCTAACTGCTTTGCAAACAATTGCTGTCTTTATTAAAGTAGTGTTTGACTGCTTAGTCCACTAGAGTGCAAAGTGTCCCAATTTGTTTAGTGACTGCAGCTGTTCAGTCATATATAATATGAATGGACTGAATTCAAGAAAAGTGTTGTTAAATTAAAAAAAAAGTTTTTAATGTTTTCTGCACTGTGCCAATGGTGTATGGTACATCTATACAAGCTACAAAATGCAATGTACTGTACTAGAATAAAGAACAACATGTTTCAAATTAAAGTTTCAAGTTTGCAAATTACAGAAGGGATTCCAACACATGAAAGAGCATGAGAAATTACCCTAAACTTTCTCACAGCAAGATTATTGATCCTGAAATTATGAATTATCTTATTTGCAGAAAAGTCCACTCACTGCAAAACCATACTGTAAGTGAATGAAAGAATTCCTGCTTTCGTGGTACAGTATTTCTTGTAAACTGGAGTCATTTGTAAAAAAAACAGGTAAAAAAAATATAAACCAAGAACTGAGGTTAGCCATTCTTCATGAGACAGTAACTAGGAAAAGTCAACTGCACCTCATTTTAATTGTGTACTTTGACAGTTCATAACACAAGATAAGATCACTTTATTGGTCATATAGAATTTCTTGTATTAGGAATTTGTCTTTTTGCATACCCCAGCTTGCTCTCCATGAGACACACAAACAGGGAGAGAAGCTTGGGGTCAGAGCACAGGGTCAGCCATTTATACGGTGCCCCTGGAGCAGCTGGGGTTAAGGGCCTTGCTCAGGGGCCCAACGGAGTAGGATTCCTCTGCCGGCCACGGGATACAAACCAGGAACCTTCCAGCCACAGGTGCAGATCCTTAGCCACAGAGCCACTGCAACATCCCCAAATTGCAACAGTGTAGAAGGCAGACAGGGAATTAAATGTCATGTGCAGAGACAATACAGATTATTTCTTCATAAACAACGGGCCAGATTAAATAAAAAATCTGATCCATCCGCCGAACACAAATCCAAGATAGGAATGTCCCTTTGAATAAAATACTAGAAGCTTCTGGAAAACAGAAAGCTGCAATCATTTGGAAGTTGCTGGCAGTTGGTCCAATAAATGGAAAGAAAAACTAGAAATCTGAAGCTGAGCTCCAAAATATAGTAAAATATTAAAGTAAGGCACAGCAGGTAACAATGCAAGTGTGCTGCGAATGTAGGATGTTTCGGTACTGCATCAATAATTGTGTAGCTTCTAATTAAAACACAAATCTTCATTTATAAGAATACAAGCCTCACACAAAACAATCTAGCATATTTAGGGGGCTCCCCATTAAAACCTAATGAGCTCTTTATTCTGATTTTACCTTCCTTAACATTTTCATTCTTGATTCATGCCCAAATATAGTTTTATGAAACCAGACTACTAGTTTTAAGATAAAACAATGAAGACACGCTTGAATCGTACACAGAGTAACATAAATAAAGCAAAGAAACAAAAAATAAAGGAGAATAATGTGGAGTCCCATCACATTACATTCCAGCTCTTACTTGTTATTGGCACAAATTATCAACCTGCTGTGTTCACATTTAAATTCTTTTTTCCCCCAATTGCTTTGGTTTTTACAGCAAAGCCAGCATGTTGCATCTTCTATCAAACATATGTTTTTCTGCACAAAAAAAGCGAAGGAAGAAAAGACCACAAAACTCCAAGGAGGCGCATTTTAGTGCAGTTGCTAAATCAGCATCTCAGACTCTCTTGGGTTTCCAAATGAATGCAACTTTCACAGGAAGCACTTTGGTCGTGGCTGAAAACAACGCCTCCAGCTATATTACTCTGCCATTCTCCAGGCACTCAGACTCAGAAGCATCAAACACAAAGGGTTAAAAATGGGAGAAAAAAAACAGTCTGTTTTAAAGAGTCAGGAGAGAAAGAAACAAAGGAAAAAAAACTTTTTGCTAGTTTAAAGAAGAAACTTTTTGGCTTCCCTTTTTTTAAAAAAAACAAACTTTCATGCTGTATCCAGTAGCCAATTTGTTGAATGAGCTTAAAAAAGTAAAATATTGATGCACTAACTTCCCAAGTCAGCTAACCTTTGGCGGGCAAGAGAGTACAGGGGGCAAAGAAGAGGGATATTCTCCATAGGTTAACATTCCTTTTTGCATTAGCAATGGCTAACAAGTTTGTTACATTAAATTAGCCAGCTCTTTTGTCTTGCGCACATGTCACATCCAATTAGTTGTCATGTGTGCATCTTATGAACACAGCGCTACACACAGGATCCTTAAGCAGAAAGAGGCAAATTATCCCATTCTCCTGCAGTTGGGGAATACGTACCTCAACTTTACCTTGATACTAATCCAGTGGCTCCCAAGCCACTTGTGCAGTGTCCCTAAGCACAGCAGTGCTGCATACATTAATGACTTGCCTGTCTAAGGCACAGAAAGAAACAAAGACCAATGTGTAAATGCCTTTCATCTTCTGCTATTATTTATTTTGATGTCTATCTGGTAGACTGCAACCTCTACCCTTTGTTTGGGTCAAGGCATTCATCGGAATCAATGCAGTATTGGGAGGAAGCATGTTTTATGGATTTTGTTTTGTAGTTAAATTCACTTTCCTTACAGGGCAATTTATGGTTTGTTTGTTTTTTTCTTAAACTCCTTAATTGAAACACCAAGACGTGAGACAGAAACACGAGGGTCAACATTAAAACGTTCCTCAAAAATGGGAAGCCAAGAAACCCAAAAAAGATTTCTAAAAGCACGTCTATTGGATTGATTTAAAAAAAATATTTTTTCAATTTCCAATAAAAATCTATTTTGTAAATGAAATATAGATGATCGATTAATAGAAACGTACCTCCTTCCTTCAATTAAATCAACAAATGAGACAAAGAAAAGGAGGCAGATCATAATCATTAAAAACTTAAATTTGTAAGACAAGCAGGGATCTGCAGGACAAATATTCCTAAACTTTGTTCTCTGTTATAATTTTTTTATTTCTGGAGGAGGGAGGGATCATCCTCATTATTCATCCTCTTGGGTGAATAATCTCATTTTTTAAATAATCTTTATATACTGTATACTGTATAGTTATGTCTATAAAGATCTCAATGTAAACTGCACATCTAGTACATAAATAATATAAGGCCACTGTATCTCACATTAAATATTTTAATATATAAGATTCAATATTTAAGATACTGTAAATGTATCGTAACACTGAAATTACAAAAAGAGCTTTCTCTTGGGCTATGCCTGTATTTCTTTTCAGCTAGGAGCCTGCACAAGTCTGTCAATTCCAAAAATTAATACTTTGACATACAGTATATAACGTGACACCTGTGCGTTCAGTTACAGTTACTGACATGTTATGGAAAACCCATGTGGGTCACAACAGAACCAACAAGCAATGGTATTAGATATAAACAGCAGACACATTCTTTCATTTTTATCTAACATCGTATCTGTGTTGGTGGTTCATTAGCTAACTTTAACAAATATCTAGCAAGTAGGGTGTTAATAGGTATGCTGTATTTTTTGGATTTTCTAAATATACAGTAAAATCAATTAAACAAACTTACAAGAGAAACTCTTCCACAATCTAAAGGTGCAAATTGAGACACAGACTAGATTTGAAGCAGAGGTTCAAGATAAATATACTTTTTCATTCAGCAGAAAATGGCTTAGGCAGCCATGACCTAGAGCAAGGAACCAGATCAAATTGTGCTGTGTTGCACACAGCTTCGAATATTGTCCTATTTAATCTGCATTGCTCGTTTTTCATGGTTTCAACCTTATATACTGTATTTCACAAAATAATGCTGCAAATATCAATTGATTGCCAATCCAAGGCTGTGGATACGTCTTTTTTGAGGATTTTCTTCTAGAGTCACTATGTGATCAGATTCCAATTAAATGAGTTCCCTGTTGATAGTCGCAAGTTCCCTTTCAGGAAACTCCAATTCATTTTCAAGCTGGAAATCCATGCTTTTGGCAGTGGTGTGCGCAAAAGAAATGGAAGCAAGTAGAAGCATCCACATGAGCCAGCCACAAGGTACTGTACCAGGAATGCTACTGCATATCAAATATGTACTGCAGAAAGACTAAGGTATTCATTTCTCTACATAACCGACCTTGAGATTTGTACTAAAAATGTTCCTATTTGTCCAACTGGGAATGTCCACACTGTATTACTGTCTCCTTCTGTCACAATAAATTTGGGCACTCAATATGTTTTCTTTACAGGTTCTAGCAGAATAATAGGAAGTGAGACTTCTCAGTCAATACCCCACTAAAGATTTTTTTTAATACACCAACAGGCAGCCCATGTCCACAGAAGATGTAATATAAGTAAATTATTATGATGACTTCATTGCTATTTAACACAAAGTATCAGTGGTAGTAGAGACACAGATGGGTTTTGCATTGGCTCCTTGGATGAGTATTTGTAATATCCTTGCACTAGTTATATTAACCATATTATATGTAGAGTATAAGAATATAAAAGCATAGAAGAAGGTATACACAAACTTTACACAGGGATTGTACCATCCTCACTTCTAACTGATGTGACCTACTGTACTTAGAACCAGATAGCAAAATACCCACAGTGGTAGTCTTGGGGCCAATTCTCAAATACAGCATTAAACTTTCTGGAGTGCAGACATGAGTCATATTTGACAATTTTAATCCACGTTGTATCTGCCCAATGTGAGTGGTGATCTGAATGTTGGAAAACTGTACACGTAGGGATGTCTCCAGTTAGACGTGATTTCTTGGAATGGAACAGATTTTCAGGGTGTTGTTATTTCTTGAGAAGGAGTGAAATTTCAGAATGTAAAATGGAAAGATAGCTGGTTCCATATAGTAACTTAAAAAAGATTTGTAAACCGCAGCTTTAATAGGAAAGGACAGCAAGTTTGTTCTTAAAAAAACATAAAACTGTACAATTGAGATTAAACTTAAGGAAAGGGATGATAAAAATCTGGTGTAAAGAATAAAAGCACTTCCAAGCTGTCCAATAAAAATGGAATATAAAAAAGCAAGTTCATATACAGTAGTATTAATATGCATCTTGAGCAAAACGGTAGAAGAGTTTGATTTAAAACAAAAGTATCATTTTCTGAAATTTTGTACATTACATTATTGGTCACAGCAATATAACAAAATATATATCTTGCTGTTCTGTAATCAGTCCAGAGAAACACAACCTTGGACAGACAAGACCTGATTCAATCAAAAATGTAGCCAAAACATCAAATTTAAGATAAGTTATGGCTGCATTGCTCATTTTTAATCAAGCCTGTTACTGAATTCAACTGAATCAGCGCCATTGTGTTTATAAATGACATATAAGTCATCTATAAGTCAATAGTGAGGAAGCATGCTACAACATAAAATCATAAGAAATGTTACACACGAGGGAACGGTATTCGGATCATCTAGCTAATTTGACTGTTAATAGTGAACCCACATTATCATCCAGCTGGTCAGATTAAAGACAATATTATTATTGAAGTATTTTTAACAGACAGGTGACTTAATGTACAGGAGATCAGGGGAGGAGAGAAAGACTACCTTGCAGATCTCTACTGTTTTTTCTCTGTAATCTTGTTTTCGTCAGCCTACTCGTGTTTCTTGTTTCGCTAATAATTTACTTGTATGCATTGAATAACCATGTATCCTGCAAAAGAAGCAGCTAAAATAATTTAATGCCTGGCAAAATAATCCACCACGGCAATTTAACTAGACAATGCCAAAATGGCACTTTCTAGGTCAACACAACGTACTGTACGTGTAGAAATGTTTATTGCTAACAGCATTCATTGGTTGACCAGTTATTTTATTATTCTTACCAGTACTAAGGGAACATGATTTACATATTGTAAATCAGTGAATGATAATCCTGGAAAAGAAGCATAGAAAGCATATAAAAATTATAAATTTTAATAGCAAAAGTTTAATTAAATAATGTAATAGCAAAACACTGACAGTACCAAAGTAATATATCTGCCACAATTATGAAATCCACTTAAAGCTGCTGATATGAATACTTAGATTTATTTTGAATAGTGGTTTACAAAATAATAGACTCTTCGGCTGGACCTTTAACTTCTGTTCACTGGATTTTCCGCACAAAGTAAACATTAAAATCAGGCAAGTCAATGTTTGGTCTGTGGGTTTGTTCTGATTGACTGTACTGAACCCCTTTATTTTGTAGGCAGTGAAAATATTACATATCACATGTCTGATATGCGTCTCTTGTAGGGCAGGTGTTGGGTAATTAGGCACTCATAAAAGAGCTGTGAACATCCTATCAACCTGACTCTTTGACTTCTGATTCAAAACCTAGATGAAAAAGAAAAACAGACAATTTTGAAAGAAAAAAAACTCAGTCAGATTCGTAGCACAGAAATTGGGAAAACCAAAATTATCATTGGAATATACTGAAGAAGTATTGTATAATTATCCATCAGCCAAGATTAGTTTGGCAAAGAAACACATTTGCAGTTGATGACATAGAAACGATCGAAGCTGTCAAGGAAATCCTAAAACAACTGTCAGTGAAAACACCATCATCCTCAAGAGTACAGAGGTGAAGGTATCAAAATCTACTGTTGACTGAGACAGTAGAATTGCAAAGCCTGCAAGATGTAAACCTCTCATCAGCATGCAGAACAGAAAAGTCCAATTAGAATTTGCTCAGGAATACTAAAATAAACCAGGAGAGAACAAAGTTACAAAAATAAGCTAGGAAAGAATAGAGTTCTAAAGACAGATGAGACCAGGTTTACTGTAGGTTAAAATGGGGAGAAAGATGGAAACAACAGATGACCAAAGAACATCACCTAAACCGTGAAGCAATTGCAACTGTGGGGTAACATCATGGCCTGGGCATGCATGAGTGCATCTGGAATTGGCTCATGTGTCTTTCTTGCAGATGGAACTAATGATAGCAGCAGCAGATTGCAGAATTGTGAACTTTAAAGAAACACTTGTCTGGTTATGCAGAATATGCTTCTATACTTACCATTCAGTATAACTAAGACCCAAGACATATGGGCAATGCAACTGAGGAGGTTATCAGGAGAAAAAAGTCAATCTTACTCTGGTAAAGTCAATCTCCAGATTTAAATGCAGCTCAACATACTGAAGAAGAAACTTGAAATCAGAACATCCCAAGAACAGGCAATAACTCAAAGTAGCTGCAGCAAAGGCTTGGCAAAGCATCTCAGATAATTACAGAAAGACTATGCTGAGCTCAGTGGATCACTGATGTCTTGCTTTTAGAACTATGCAGCCAAATAATGACATTTACACTCTACTGAAAGTGAATTTGTGCTAATACTTATGATTACTTGAAAACACTGGGTTGAATACATGCTAATATGATTATGTGTACAGTATATTATATTGGACTCATCATGTCATGCCTGAGCAAGCGCTGGTGATCAGTCCCGAATACATACTGTACGCAGGCCAGCACACATCCCGGCATTGTTAGAACACCCTAACACGGCAGACGTTCCCGGTTGGCGGCTAATTAAGTTATTATTTAATTATCAGTTCCAATTTTCTTTAAATACTTCCCTCGCCCTTCACAACGGGCTGAGCTACTGCACTATTTCCTACTTCGTAGCTTACTTATGCCAGTTTTCTTTTTCTTCTACGGTTTTGCATTTACTTCTTTGTTCTTTGCAACTATGGCTCTGCAGCCCTGAGTGTTGGGTTACTTTTGTGTCTTCCGATTTCTTTTTGGCTTCCTTTTTCCCTTTTGTTGCAGTGTTCCCTTTTGTTGCTAGTGAGCTCTGAGTCGGACGCGTCTTTTTTACCTTGCCACGTCATTGCACATCATTCATATTAATCTCATTATTAATCACAAAAGCAAATTTAATTTAAAAATAACTGTTGGTCAGCACAGTAAAAAGGCCAAATTATTGAGGAACATTTAGTTTTTGCTGACATAACTTCTTTCACACTCATACTGTTCATACAGTTTGAGCATTTTAGTTTTGATTAAAAATATCCACTTTAGAAAAAGCGTATATAAAGTATCCTTTGTAATCCAACAAAATGGACATCATTGTAAGGAGGTGAATACCTTTGCAAGACACCACACCGTATATATACAGTATAATACTCACTGTATATATACAGTATAATACAGTATAATACTGCTAACTTGTTTGGCAAACAGATTATACCACTCAACAAATATAGATGTTATTCAGTTTCAGTCCTCAAATAATAACAATAATTTTTCACTTATTGTGAAAAACAACAATGAATTACAGCATGTACTATGGCATACAGTAGATGATATCAACACAGAGGTGCACTGATGTCCCCAAGGTATTATTTTATGCACATCATTAAAACAAGGAAATTAACAAAAAATAAGACCCTTTACTTAAAGAGGGGGATGCGAGCGTTTGCTGAAATATGGGCACTTGCTTGAATGAATTCAATTTTTCTATTTCTTAATCTGATACTCCAAACATCTAGGGAAAATTCCTTTAATAAATAGCCAAAACCACGTGCTGAGGAAGAAGGAAGGGAGGAGTACCAGATTTTTGTGATCATAAAAAAAGCATAATTAAAAATGATTTCAAGCACTATTAACAATAGTGCTCTGAAAAATGAAGAATAGTCACTGGAACCTTTAAAACAGAAGAAAACTTTGCAGTTGCACCTTTGAATCAATCCCCAGAATGGAAAAATGCTGCAGCTGATATTATCAATCAAAACAATAAAATCTTGCAGTTTTAGTCACTTTCTTTTAAAGGATATTGCGCTTCACTTGAGGAACTGCCAGCAAGAAGTCTTTTGACATCTGCTGGCAGTGTAGTTGGCAAATGTAAGCTGAATTTTCATTAACTCAAGTGCACAAATTAATTAATTATTAGAAAGATGGGGCCATGACCCTCACCAGGCAAAACAGACAGCAAATGAATAGATTGATAGAAATACAGGGAATTTTTGAAAGCTGTCATTTTCAACATTTATCACAATTATTTATAATGTGCATTTTTTTGATACACCGTTACAGTAGCTTGTTCTTTCTGTTGATATAATTTCCTTTAGGATCTTTTCATGTCTTTCGCTGCCCTGCTCCACAATTCAAACCAAAAGGTCTAAATTCACCCTGTCATTGCTAGCATCAGTTTACTCTACTATGGTAGTGTTGGAGTTCAATTGTAACCACTTTTAAGGTCAATTATGTGGAAAACAAAACTAAGAACAAAAAGGCTTCTAGGTTTTCTAATTATATCATCAAGCAGATGGACTCCTTCACTGGTTTACAAAATAAAGTTGTTTCTTTTCCTTAACCACTTTACAAACAACTGCATACGAAATAAACCGGTGGTGTTCATATCACCTGCAAACAAGATGAACTAAGTGTGAAGGCCTATTTCACATGCTCCCATGAGTGGTCGTTATAGACCAGCTTGGCTTTAAATAGTTTCAATTTTTAAAGGGAAGAGCACATTGTGAACTCAGAAGCAGTTTAGATACAAGAATAATAACACAAAGGGCAAACAAAGCATCACAATGACAGAACTCTCTGAATTAAATGACACAAACATTAACACTTTAAGAATAATAATGAGTTTAATTTAATGTACTGTATTACAAGGTCAGACTTACATTTTCTATCCTCAAAGAACTAAAATAAAACTTTAAAAAATCTTAAACTACATAGTTTTTGTTAGTTTCAGTTTTATTGATTTGATAAACATAACATGAATATAAGCAACGCAGAATGTAAAATCTTCCTGGAGGAAAGTAATATAAGCAACTTTTGTAAAAATACTAGAACCAGGGATCCAATGATGATAATTAAATATCAATTCAAAACAACTACTTAGCTGGCTTTCAATTAGATGAGTACAATAACTTAATATAACCCTATGAATCAAGCAGCATCACAACACTTTGAATCTGCTTGAAAAAAAAAAGAAAATAACAGCAGCTCCACCGCCTCTTTGAATAAGCTGACTTCGAAATTAATGCAACTCTCACTGAAAGGCATTTCACTATGGCCATGAAACAGCAGAGCGCCACATTCTAATTGGCTCATCCTTTCTGCTATGACTGACTGCAGTGCCATGATCTGATTGATTTACCTATTTAATAGGATAATTTCTCTATTTAATATAGTTTAGAGTGCAAAGTGATATATTTATCCCCACTAAGCATCATTGCCATCAATTTGCTCTCATTGTTACAGAAGGACACTTAGCAGTATAGGTGTTAAAAACCACACAAACCAACGGCCTCAAGAATCACCTTAAAACTGGATCTACACCTCCGTGACCTCAGTCTCAACAAACACTGTATGTTGTAAGCTTCACAAAGTTGATATTCATGGCAGGGCTACCATTCAGTAACCACCTGTAACCAAGGCCAGTCCGCAGCAATGCATAACATGGTGTAATAAGCACAAAACCTAGACTTTATACCAGTGGAAGAAGGTAAGGTATTGGTCTGATGTATTGTCTTTTAGTATTTTTCCTACATCTGGATGGGTTTATGTTTGGAGAAAGCCAAAGAAAGCCCTCAATCTACACTGCCTGTTCTCAGCTTTTAAACATGGTGATGGATGTGTTATGTTATAGGCAGCCATCTTGTGGGAATCATTCAGTCTGGTTATTATTCTGCATGGAAGAATCAGGACCAAGGAATACAAAGCCATTTTAGGTGACCAGGTGCACCCTATGGTGCTAATATTGTTTACTCAAGATGTTCCTATATTCCAATACATTAACACACTATACACACTGCTAAACTGGTTCAAGAGTGGTTTCATGAGAACCAGGATGAAGTCGAAGGCCTTAAATCTCCCATCACCAGATCTAAACCTTATGGGAAGTTCTTAAACATGTGGAGTAGATTTCCACTTCCTTCATCTTTCAAAGAAATGGAGGCATTCCTCCACGAACAATGGTGCAATATTCCACTAGAAACCCTTCAAAGCTTGTACTTAATGTATAACAGTATTCCTAGAGGGACTGAAGCAATTTTGAAGGCAAAAGGTGGCCCAACCCCTTATAAGTAAATACATATTCATCTATGGCTTGGTATTTCCATTATTTTGCTCACCTCCTTTATGATAACACATAATTCTGTAGTGGGAAGTGGGGAGGGCTCATCTGAAATTCAGACCAATACAGTGGACTGTATGAAACTGCCTCAAAATTGAAATTACATTTGGCACATGGTGGTTTCCAAATTGAAAGCTTTAGCTTCCTCCTGGAGGCCCAGGGGTAATCCCCATCACAGTACTGATCGTAAATAAGGGCTAAGATAAGAGCTAACAAATTGCGGTCTGTCACAGTGACAATATAGATGGGGAGGGAGGGAGCAGATATAGTGTGTTGTTGTTTTTTTTTAAAGGGATTCAATAAATGTTTCCCTTAGGTCTCCCAAGAAGTGATTACTAATAATACGCTTCGGAAGACAAGTCTATCTCTTTCTGGTGGTCCAATCATAAAAGTGTCAAAATGTCTGAGGTGTGGTTAGTGTCTTCTAGGTGGCTCATCCCAATCGATAGCCAGGATATGAAGGATCGCAAATGCCGCAATAACGATGTAGGTTCTTTTTGGACATGTACGCAAACCAAAGGAGAGACAAGATTATTTTTTTTTAATTCCAGAAGCTTGTTCTCTATCTACAGCTTGTCTTGTAAGAGTGTTAGAAAATACCTCATAAAGAAAAAAAAGATGGTTGCCCAAGAGGCCTACATAAAACAAGGCTTCCTCAGAACTGACCTTGTGGTGGCCCTTGTCAAAATTGCAAGTACACTTGCACACTGTGAATTTTTAGGTCATGGTCACAGATCATCTAAGCAAGTGAGATGTAGGGGGTCCAGAGTCTGTGATCAAAGTAATAATAAAAGTTGACCCTGTTTTTTCTTAGTAAAATACATTTTGGGTAAATGATTAAGTGCCAGTTCAGAAAGAGACCAGATCAGGTCAAGACAAGAAAGAAAAAGGAGAGGAAAAGAGGAAAATAATGTCAGACCATAAGACAGAAAGGAGCACAGGAGATGGAACTTGAAGCTTATGCCAGGCAAGACTCCATACTTAAAGCGTGATTGGAGCTAAGTGTTTGAATCTTGCTAAGAAAGCTTGTTAATCTGTAGCTTTTACAGAACCAGGAGCTCCTGAGGTTTAATTATGCACCTCCCACTTTGTGGGTGCACTTTAGAACAGAGTTAGAATAGAGATAGGCTACCATTTATTTTGTGGCATCCAGGTTAGAGAGAGAGCTTTAATCGTAGGCTGTATTATATTTAGTTTAAAAGGCAACTTATGTCTTCTGTGGCCTCTGTAGGCATTAATACTTGTAAAATATTTGGTAGGAGCCTGGGGTTTTCTGGGTGGACTTGGCAAAGGTTTTTAAATGCCTTGTCTGTAAATTTGTAAATACAGTAAGTTGTATACTGCATGTTTGTTGTGTGTAATGTAGTGCATGTCACTGTCATTGTTAATAAATATTTTTAAAATAAATATTTCTTTAACCAAGTGTGCCTGGATTATTACTCTTTTCACCAAAGTTGTGCTACAGAACAAATAATTAATGTGCCTCTGACTATAGCAACTGCTCGGGTATATTCTTGGCAGAAATCTTTACAAGTTGGAGATTATGATCAATTTTTAATTATTTAATTAATCTGCTCAGTCATTTCCTGATTTTCTCCATTTTCATAGCCCTTCACTTGTACGCAATACGCAAGCCTGTTAATGTAAATCATATCTTTATATTGTTTGTGAAAATGAATTTGAATGTTTGTAGTCTAAAGCTCCTGGTGTTCTAACTTAAAGTGTATAGTACAAGATTATGTAGAAGGGTGGGTGCTCTTGTTCAGTTGGCATGGTAAGATAAGTATCATGTAGCAAGGCAATCTTTCTGGTGGTAGAGCAAACACTGCTCTTATGACCATTTATCAGATCACCCCCGCAGCAATGAAAAGTAGCACAAAAAGCCCAGTGTTAACAAAATCTGCAATATAGGGTCAACAGGGCACTCTTCTTGGAAAGTCGATACCTCATTTTGAACTCATGTTCACAGCATTTTTAAATGGGTCATGTAAATAATGCCTGGATATTATTTGAGCTGATTGTATATGCAGTGCATACTGGACTCCCTTGTAATGGCTTCACATCTTAATACACAAATAACTGTGTCCTTGGGCCACTTTATGGAAGAACTACTAAAATAATTATGCAGCTGTTACAAAGTACTTAGTAATTTAAAATAGTTCATCACCATCACAATTACGCTTAGGTTGAAAAATGCAAAGAATATATTAGAATACATTATGATATATTGAAAGCCCATTTATTAAGTCTACCCATCTGGATTTAAAATGCTTTTCCAAAAACATTCCAAATAACTGATTCACCATCCTGAACCACTGACAATGCCAACAAATTTATATTTGATGATTAATTTAATTAGCCCTTGTTATTCACACACCAATACATTTATTACGCACAAAGTCTTATGAATTTCTTTGGACCCCTGATGAAACAAGAACATATATAAATATTTACAGACTGGATTATGTCTTTTGAAGAAAAAAGAAAAAAAAAATGTTATATGCAATCTGAATAGAATATATAAAATATAACCGAACTAAGTTCTATTTATTATATTAAATTCCAGGAAGAATGAGCATACTATTTATTCATACCCCTGAATTATTTTGTACATCTTCCTCTAACAGGAATTACTTTAACTTGACACCATCTTGAGTGTGATAGAAGATTTAGACACTTGAGAGTGGAAAATTATGAACATTCCTCCATGTAGAACTGCTCTAAGCCCTTCAAATCCTTTCTGTTAGTGTTAGAGAGAATATTCAATTGGATCAAGGTTTGGAGAATGAAATGGCCAATTGGGAACACTGTTTTGTGTGCAGTAATAATAATAATATTAATAATAATAATAATAATAATAATAATAATGATAATTGCTTACACTTATATAGCGCTTTTCTGGACACTCCACTCAAAGCGCTTTACTGGTAATGGGGATCCCCTCCACCACCACCAATGTGCAGCATCCACCTGGATGATGCGACGGCAGCCATAGTGCGCCAGAACGCTCACCACACATCAGCTATCAGTGGGGAGGAGGGCACAGTAATGAAGCCAATTCATAGAGGGGAATTATTAGGAGGCCATGATTGGTAAGGGCCAATGGGAAATTTGGCCAGGACGCCGGGGTTACACCCCTACTCTTTTAGAGAAACACCCTGGGATTTTTAATGACTACAGAGAGTCAGGACCTCGGTTTTACATCTCATCCGAAGGACGGAACCTCTTTACAGTATAGTGTCCCATCACTATACTGGGCATTAGGACCCACATGGACTGCAGGGTGAGTGCCCCCTGCTGGCCCCACTAACACCTCTTCCAGCAGCAACCTTAGTTTTTCCCAGGAGGTCTCCCATCAAGGTACTGACCAGGCTCACACCCGCTTAACTTCAGCGGGTTGCCAGTTGTGAGTTGCAGGGTGATATGGCTGCTGGCAGTAAAGCAGTCCTTTCTCAATTTGGCTAACTACAGTATACTGTAATAGCATGCTAGAATGCCTTTTTTTCTGCGAAGCTCGGGCTTTTAAGACAAAAAAACTGGGTATTTGGTCACCATGGCCTGGTACGTCTTGGAGTTCAATGTTGACAAGGGATTCAGGACCAAAGACGCAAAATCACAGCAAAACATAACAGACCCCACACATTTCAAACTGGGCATGAGTGTTTCCTCTACAAGAGCTTCATATTTTTTTACACCAAACATAACACTAATGAGTATGTCCAAAAAAAGCTAAAAATTTATTTTATCCATGTTTGGCGAGTCTGAGTCGCCTCTTTTTGTGGTAAGACCTCAAAAGAGACTTCTTTTTAACGCCATTATGAATGCAACATTCATGCAGGCAACTTTGACTGGGAACTTTCGACAGGGAAGTAAAAAGTATTCAAATGTCATATGTGAGCACAAGCAGTTATTTTGAAAAATATGTATTTAGGTAAAGGTTTGCTTCTAGAAAACTACTTGAGCATTAGTACAAAAGTATTATCTCTTAACAGTACACAAGTATCAGAAGAAAAACATAGTCGTCTTTAAATTCTACAGTACATATGCAAATCTAGTCTTACCCTGAGTTCCACACCTTTTAATTATCAGTGACACTACGATTTTACATATATTAATGGTTACATTAAAATCTTGATTTAGGGTTTTAAATTATGATCCTTAAATAAAGCCATTCAAATATCAAATGTCAAAATGCTGTTTTGAAAGTGCCTGTTAGATTCCTACAACTCTTCTAAATTACTCAATTGACCCAACACTGCTGAACAGCAGCAAACCACCATAAACAGTCAAATAACAGACATTTCTCCTACAATAGGACAGTTTTATTCCCGGAAAACAACAAAAGCAGAAGGCGTACACATGCGAAAAACTATATTATCAAGTCATTACTTGAAAGTACTGTACATCAGCTTTTAGCTTAAGTATTTCTGAAGTCTACACAATAGGCAGTACCTAGGCAAGTCCCATATAATTATTTCTATCTGTTACACAATATAAGTTGATCATGCATTTTCTTTTCTTTCAAAATGAGATTTTTCTCCTCCAACACATTGAACACATCACATTCACATTTTAACACTGAATACAACATCAACTTGAATTTAAAGTATCCCTTTATTTTTTTGGAGGGAACTACCTTCTTTTTCCATGTTTGACATAACGGTAGTCAGTGAAATAGTTTTGTGATCAAATAAGCTCTAATATAGGTTTTTCTGAACACACATTTAAAAAAAATTATTCCAGTATTCCAAAGAAGCCTAAACATACTGTATGGATGTAGACTGATGATCAACAAATAAACCTAGATCAGGTTTTGAAATTAAATGACTAATTCCTCTTAAGATATTAGTTACGTCCCCAACGTAGTTCTGCATTTACTTCTTGTTGCAATTGGTACTGATTAAATTCTAATGATTGTGAACGTCGTACTTACTAGTGAACAACTTAGTACACAGCTCCATACGAACTCTTTCATGAGCACTGGGCCATGAAAGTGGCCATCCTAAGGTAGGGGATTTTTTACATACAGTACTCTTAGGCAGAGTGACTTACAATACAACATTATCATTATGTGTGAATGCAAGGAGCACTGGTGCAAGTATAATAAGACACAAATACATTCAAATAAAAAGGATGAAAAACAGGGAAGTCAGTGAAGTTGGCCAGTGATCTTGGTGGGGGCCCTCTTACCTTGGTGCTCATGCTGAAGACATACTCGGAGCTCCTGGACAGTAGCCTTGTCCAGCGCCGACTGTACTCTCAGCACATCCAGCTCCTCTTCTAGGTTGGCTCTGTCATTTCAGGCAAAACAAGGTTTGTTTATTTCGTATGTCGCTGACAGTGCTTTTTGTGAGCCAAATTAATTGAAGATGAGCTAAATACTAATGTCTATTTCACCATTACTTAGCGCTAACATGACCAATGTTTTGTGTGTTTTCACACATACTGACTTTAGTTAATCAGTGGAATAGTTTAGTGATCCAATATGCTCTATACTGTATTTCTATTTCTAAGGAACCATACTGCACATTTCATTTAAATAATACAATATCGCCTAATTCCATCAGTGACATATTCATGTTTTGTTGGGGGAGAAAAAAAATTCAAATACTGAAGTTACAATTCCTAAAGAAATCCTGAAAACCTGTTATTTAATGGTAGCAATTATTTGGCCAGGACATAAACATGTCATACAGAATGTTAAACTTGGATTTATGTAAATGCATCGATAAGATATTTATAATAAATATAGATTCATAATGAGCAGCACAAAGGGACAATGGTTAGCACTACTGCATCACAGTGCTGGGGCCCTGGGTTCAATTCTGGACCTGAGGTGTGGAGCTTGTATGTTCTCCCTGTGTTTGCGTTGGTTTCTTCTTGGTCCTCTGGTTTCTTCTCACAGCTCAAAGACATAAAGCTGTGGCAGGTTAATTGGCTTCTGGGGAAATTGGCCCTGGTGTGAGTGTGTGTGGATTTGTCTCTGTGTGCCCTGCAATGGACTGTAGTCCTGTCCAGGCTGTAACCCTTGTGTCCGTTGCTTGACAGGTGAGGCTAGGGTCCACCATGACTCTCTTGGGTTGGATAAAACAGTTAGAAAATGGATATATATGTTATAGTTGTAACATCATAATACCAAAACATTTCTCATGTGAATATTTTTTCATTATTTTGTTGTTTGGAATTCAAATTTAATTTTTTTTTTTAATTTAGCAATCATCATATTTAATTTTAACATTCCAAATGTCTGTAGATGTATCATTGTGAAATACAAATTTGCTTAGTTCAAAACGCATTACGCATAAACTCACAGTCCTCTACAAACATTTTAAATAGTCCTGATGGGCATTATAGTGTTAAAACAACGGCATTGTGAAAATAGTGCACTTCATGCTTTGGGAGAAAAAAAAAAGAAAAACTGACAAGTACTGAAACTAAACCCAATTACCTAACTGCAATTATTTTTGATTCATGTTAATGGCTAATTAAGAGGAAAGAAAGCCATGCTCAAACATGCACTTTCAAGTTATTATTAGGACCTAAAGAAATCTGCAGAGAATTTAGGCAAACTCCACAGAGAGTTTTTCACCTGAAACATGCGCCTATTTTTTTTTCATTTACCCTATATCTGCAGCAAATATTTGTAAACTTTGAATGAAAGCCAAAACACATTTTCTGAAATTCCAAGAGGCTTCCATGTCAAGCTATTTTTATATTTTCCTCTCTCCAGAGCAAGGGACCTTTTCTGTAGCAGACCAGTGGCAATTTCCTGATGTTTCGTAGATATAAATTACACCACCAGTGAATGAAAGGTGGAAAAAGTTCCCTTCTCTGGTTACAACAGAGGCAGCTGTGTCTGTATTAAAAGGAAGTCGTTTTAATTAATATACTCTGTCTTGGCCCTGCAGGCAATGGGAAATTAAACTGAAAATGTGTCCCTTTCCTAGAATGTCCACCATAAAATTACCCCGGTGACATGTTCTGGGCCCTTGATTAAATAACTGGGAAAATAGTTTATTTCTAATTCATTCACTGTTTCAGAACACACTAATCAAAATGACATTGTTTTACAATGACATTTATACACCTAAATTGCCACAATGTGTACCTCTGTTCCATTTTCTTGGAAAATACTTGCTGCAAACCTTCTAATTACATATATTACTGATTTCCATAAATATTATTTCAAAGTACTATTTAATATTAATAGATTCTAAAATATTAATATGAGTATATAAATATATATACCAAGCATATTTTTTCTTACTCAGTCCAATATGATTTTGATTCATACAAAGAATGAATTAATACAATCAGAAATGCTTGACCTCAGACACACTTCTCATATTTTGTGATTGGGAGTTCCAGTCAAAAACAAGTGCAAGATGAAAGTGGATGTTTGAGAATGCTCACTTTGTTAAATATTTCACAAATTATACAGTATTCTTTGAACATTTTGGCTCTGACTCAACATTAAGTAAATGGACGTCATGATTGGTAATTGCTGCATGTATAATATGGGTCGTAGTGCATAAGGCCTGAGTGGCATTTCACATGATACACATAACATGTTCCTAGTAACAGCAGTAAGAAAAGGAAACGCAATTTAATCAAAAAGGAATGTCTCCCAAATTCACATATGACCTTAAGAAGCATATGAAAAATTAACAAAAATTAGTATAAGGTACAAACTGCAAACTGTGCTAATACTCAAACACTGAACCAACTCCTTATTCACTCTTTCAGAACAAATAACATGTTCCTTTATTATAGCAGTTACCAATCAGTTACAATTTTTCTTAGTGTTCATATTTCTAAAATGTAAAGAGCTCATATTTGGAACATGTAGTACAATTGGATTTTCTGTTTTGGATTATGCCTACTAAACCTGTGATGGAATTCATATCTATCTTTTTCTAGGATTAGAAATTTAAGATCTGTTCTAAAATGTACCATACACTTAAACAAAGGTACCGTTCTTTCTTCTCTATTTTATAATATTGGATTTTGACAGTGCTGTTTGAGAAATCTCTCCACCAGAAATTTGAGAAACAAAATTTGCTGTATCATTTTTTTAATTACTGCTGTGATTGAGAAAAAATAAAGATTAGACATATTTGGTTATAACTGAATGACTGAGTAGAGATCTGTTAAACTGGACTGGAGAGAGAATAACAACACAGTGATTTAGAGTGATAAAGCCACAGGAGATTTATAATGTGTTCTATACTGAAAGTGAATGGTTTATGCTAAAATACCAGCACAAGTCACAATATTGAACATTCATACAGTATATATGTTAAAAACACCAGTTACAGAGATTATTTATTAATGTTGATCCGCAGTTGGATGTTGTTGATACTATTCAACATATGGATACATCTGGAGTTCCGGAGAGGCTCAGCCAGTAGAGAAACATGTTCTGAGGTCCATGGTTCAGACACCGCTAGCTCATGTTTGGGTGATGTCATTAACAGACTATGATCTGGATTAACACTATTGTTGTAACTGGTCGTTTGCTGGCCAAAGCTTCTACTTTGTTGTGCTCCTTCAGAGTTACGGCTTTGGCATGCTGGGCTCCTGTGGGTGGTCTTTACTAACTCTGCGTAAGACGTTATAGGGCTTAAAGTGTAAAAAGGGGCACAGGGGCTCCACACTTCACATCATCTTCATACCTCCTGAGCATGTAGTGAGACGAGATTATGGACAAATAATGAATCCAGTTTCAAGGAAACAAAAAAAAATTAACTACTAATTCTAACTTTAAAAACCAAATTTATGAAGAAATTTTTTTACACTATTATTTCAAGCATTTCTTTTTACTGTGAACAGTCTACCACAACCACTGAATGCATCGTTACGGACATGTTTTTAAGGTTTGTTTTGAAACAACAATAGTGGTAATCTAAGAGGTTCTCCTTTTTTTCCCTGCTATTCCTTTAATGTCCCTCTCTACTAACACACATAAGAAAAAAATACCTACAGTAAAAATACTTATTTCTACAGTACGTCTATCTTCACGACATATCACGTGGTAGAACTGAATGTTTTGTAGCATGCAGTTGGACAGAAACTTTCAAAGACTTCATTAAGATATATTAGTTTAAAAGTTTGTAAATCAAATTAAACTATGTTTCAGTTAAACTGGGGGAGTGGTGGTTGTCTTTCATGGGCAATTAAAAGTTTGCATTTAGCCAGCTTTTACAATGACAGCCCCTGCTGCTCTACCAACATCTCTATTACCGAAATTCCTCCTTTTTTTGTCTCTCTCTCGCTTACAAAGCTTTAACAGCCTGTACCTAAAGTGTTTCTGTGGCAACCTTTAATGTACTACTTTGTACTCTTACACGCAACAATACTGAGCCAGACGGTCTGTTTACATATGAACAGCTTGTTCCTGAAGTGGAATGAAACAGAGCCAGTGGTGCAACAACACAGAGAGTGCAATTCCATAGACTACAAATTTCATGAAGTAATTTACATTCTGTACAATCCTTAATTGGGGCTGCACTAGTTGTTACCTACTTATGGTTACTTAGCGTCTCTGTAAAAGTAAGCCATTCACACACTGCTAAAGTTAGTACAGCAACAGTGACCCTATTTTTGTCTGACAGATAATTCTTTACTCTTCTGGTTTTCATTGGTAGGATTTGGTCTATGAGCAGCATATTAAAATGATTATTATGCCAGTCAATGGTTTGCTCATTTTTACAGCTTCATTGGATTGATTTTATGTACAAATTATAAACTAAAACAAAAATTCTATATGGAAGAACTGGGGCGTTCCAATACATTTACATAACACAGCACAGCAAAGCGGGATTTTAACAAGAGCATTCAAACTTCCAGTATAGCTTTGGTCCATCAATCCATTTTATAACAGCTTCATCCATTTCAGAATCACATGGGAGCAAGAGCCTGTCTTGGTAAGCAATGGGTGCAAGGAGGGGTTCATCGTGGACAGCACACCAACACCAACATCACTGGGCACACACAAACACACACACGCACACACTCTCACCAGAGCCGATCTTCCCAGTCAAATAACCTACCAGTAAGTCTCTGGACTGTGGGAGAAAACTGGAGCACCCAGGGAAAATCCACATGAACATGGGTGGAACATACCGACTCCACACAGATAGTACCTCAGGAATTGAACCCAGGGTCTCCGCGCTGCAAGGTCACTTGCACCACTGTGCCACCCAAAGCTTTTGTGTCTCTTACAAAATAAGATTCTGTACAATATCGCTTAAGCGTAGGTTGCAGCTGCCAGGAAGAAAAAAAATCTAAAACTTAAAGGGTGCCATTCCATCTCCGGCCACAACATGCAGCTTCATTTGAAAAGAGCGTGGAAGAAAAGATGTAAAAGACATGAATACCAATTCACACCTTCAGAGAAAGAAAAAAAACTCATACAGTGACTCGGGGGAGTTACAGTTATCTGGGACCGCTGTGACCTGTCATTATGCTGCCAAAGCAGCCACGGAGCAGAAAACAGATGAAGCGATAGGAACAGCAGACAGCATGTTTCACACATACTTCAACAAAGGCATTTGATGGACTATGGGGAATTCGAAGCAGAAGCCATGTGACTGTAAGCCTTAGTGGTAAAAGCATTCTAAATGCAAGGTGATCTGATTTCATCCATCCTTTTACCGTGCCCCATTCTTTCGTTTCTCTTTTCTCCCATGGCACTCCCCACCTCACCCAGCTACTTTGGTCCACAATGAACTCCCTAAGAATCTAATATTTTCTGGTTTCGTGAAGTGCTTCGAGGATTTGTCAGTTCCTTTGAGTAAAAAAAAAATGTTACTCCCTCGTGTAAATGTCTAGACGTAAACGAAGCAGAAGGTTTTGGCAAAGGATTATTGATGCACTTGCACGTGCACTGCAAAAAGCCCGGTCAGCCATGAAAAGCAGAAATTTGTCAGTAACACACATACATACACAAAAGAAAGAGATTTTTCCTGCCAGATTCCATTTACCCTAACCTAACCCCAATAGTCTTTACTATTTCAACAAATAAGGGAAGTTTAACCATGTGTTAAAAAGGTAGAAATAAAGGTTTTAGTTTTAAACACCTTCACATTAAAAGGCTGAATTTTAGGTTTCTCAAATATTAACTGATGAAAAGTACCCCTAGTTTGTAGCAGTCAGGAGAAATTTAAGTCAGAGTTTTTATCTGATTTAATGCAAACTAGTACTATTGTATGCAAACTACAGTAAGTATTAAAGCTTTCTGTGACTGGAAATTAGTGTGAATTATGTAAAAACTTAGCTATTAAATGTTCTAAAATGCTATTATAAAATTATCTTATCAGGAACTGTAGCATAAAGTGTTGGTCCCTATTTTACTTTTGCTGCACCACTGCCATCCACTACAGGGACAGAAACACTAAGGTCGCCCTGCAGTCTCCACACAGACTTTCCACTGGTGTTACTGGACACCCACCACAGGGCACATTGAAATCCGTCTCTGACCACTCAGATTTCTCAAACAGCCCTTTCACCCTTTTGATGTTGCTCCATGTTAATGAACCATCTCACATTGATAGAGTCTCCAGAGCACTACTCTGTCATCTTTACAATGGTCTTCAATGATACAGATAAATGATATACAGTATGAGCAAACAGTAGCTCATGCCTTGGGAAGTACACATAAACCTTTATACCTGAGTTGTCAATTTAATTCAATAGTTATTGTATCAAGGTTTGAATCCATCTCAAGGGTCAGGGTGCTTTTGACTTACTGATTTTTCACTAGTTATCCATCATAGCTGCTGAACAGTTGCATGAAAAGCACGTGCTTGGCATCCATTGAAGGTTATTATTTTCTAACTGTTTCCTCCTGGTGTAAATGAGTTATTTTTCTCCCATTTGTTCTTGACTGAACTTTCTCAAAAGCCTTTTTCAACCAGAAGCACTTCAGACCAGGTCTAACACCACAGGGAAACCTGAGACTTTCTCCTAACTCCAGAAATCCATAAGGCACTGCTTGCAATTTTATTAGTTGCTCAGGTTCAACTCCTAAGAAATTCTTCCTAGAGTTCAGGGATTCCTTGACAGATGATAACATGGTTTTGTCAACTGCACGTAATTGTTTCTGAAATGTTTATTTATTTTTCATTTTGTAACCTGTGATTCTTGTGTGAATACTTCAATTTGAATAACAGATGTTGACTTTCTCTCAATTTGTGCCTCTCAGGACAGCAACTGTCTCTACTTCAGAGGTTTTCTCTGATTAAATATTCTCGATAAAAAATAAAGCAACGTATCACCTTGGTTAACAAATATTTGAGAATTTTAAATAGAAATGGAAAAAGGCATTACATTTCTGTGTTACACATAGCCAGCCAGGACCATTACATAATTTGTTAAAGACTGAGTAAATCTCCAGATATTAATGGTCTATTAAGGAATTCCTGTCTTCATTAGGTACATCGGGTAGGTGATGTTTTTGAGAAAATCAAGCTGCTTTTATATTTTTAAGGCACTTTTACACAGATGAAAATCTTCAATTCATGTGAATGGCAATTAAACAGTGCAAGTTAGGTTTTTTAAAAAATAATAAAGCAGTAATAATTATTGAAGTTTACCGTATTACCTCTGGGAAATAATTCAGTCCATCTTACACTGAGGAAGAAATACTGTATGAATCAATTACAAAACATATTTCCTTTTCTTTAATTGTGCATATAATTTTGGCAGTTTTCTTTTAAACTGATTTACTAGAGGTTATGAACCAAGCTGCAACTTAATTGAATTGGAGAGACAATTTCTCAGTTCTCTACTACCTGGTCTGTTGTGCAGAGGGGCTGCTGATGTACAGTAGCGTGGCTGCTGTGTGTTCCCTAGGTGAGAACTGTTTGAAGTGGGTACCCTCCTATACGTGAAGTGCTTTGAGATCCTTTGGTTTGGACTATATACTGTAAACGCCATTCATTCAATTTAAATTGTTGGTATGAAAACATCTGACGTCTCTAGTCATTCCAAAACTAGTTACTAATAAATAACTACAACTAGGAAAGCCTAAAAGGCTTAAACAGTGATTTTGTCATTACTTTGTTAATAAATATATGAGTTTAAGCCTGCATACTGTAAGAGGACCCGGGGAAGGGTCATCTCTAACAGGTATTTCTGGAACGAAACACTGAAAATACTAGAGATGGACCTTAGCAAGATGGCGGACAAAAAGAATCAGCTGACCAGTAGATGGAAAGGGTCTACCTTGAGAAACAATGAGACACAGCTGAGCCACATCAGGAACCGAAATATAAGTGCCCCGGAGGCAGTGAACAGGGCGGAAGCCGGTAAGGTGAATACGTTTTGGAGGAAAAGAGTGGAAAGAGGTGCATGTTAAGGATCGGGCTAAGGAATAACGGACTACTGCAAGGAGAAAAGGTTTATGGTTTTGGATTACGGACACTGGTTAAGGATACATTGCAGATTGGCTTTATTACGGACTTTTGGAACTCGGAACGGATCAGGACTAAGGGAACGGATTACGGACTGTATAAGAAAGACAGTTATTGGAAGAAACGCCACGGATCTGAGGAAAGAAAAGTGTGGTGTAAGTACTACCTTCGTTTACATAAACTCTCCCCCGGAGACACCACAATTGGTGGAGGATGCGGGCACCTCCCGCTCGGGTTTGAGAATCAAAGAGAGCATGTTTTTTTTTGTGTGTGTGTGCGGGTTTCGCTTTGCGCGTGTGAAGAAACGCTATGGAAGAATTAATTCAGCAGTTGTCCCAGGCCACCCTCGCCCAATTCCAGGCATTAAAAGGACAACGAGAAGCTATCAAAGCACAACTGGAGGTGAACCAAATCCAAAGCGAAACTAACGAACGAATTATAGAGGAGCAAAAATTAGTACGCGCCGAATTGCACAGATTAGGGGAAGAAATCCGGCAGGCCCCGGTAGCGGGGAGAGGCACCGCCCAGGCGGGACAAATTACGCTAGAAAAGATGACTGAGCTTGGTGATGTGGAAGCGTATTTAACCACCTTTGAAAGAACTGCAGCTCGAAATGCATGGCCCAAAGAACAGTGAGCTGGGAGAGTAGCCCCTTATTTAATTGGAGAAGCCCAAAAGGCATATTATGATTTAAAAGAGGAAGATGCAGAGAATTATGAGACTCTGAAAAAGGAGATATTGGCAAGACTAGGGGTAACCATGGCAATACGAGCAGTCCGGTTCCACAATTGGAGCTACCAGATGAACAAGCCTACGAGGTCTCAGATGTTTGACCTGGTACATCTGACAAAGAAATGGCTCCAGCCAGAAGAATTAAACCCAGGACAGGTGGTAGAAAGGATGGTGTTGGATCATTTCGTGAGGAGTCTGCCTGTTCACCTGAAAAGGAAAGTAAGTGAAGGGGATCCCCAGACACTAGATCAGGCCGTGGACTTGGTGGACAGACACCATGCCACAGAGGCCCTGATTAGGGAGGAAAAGGGGGATTTACCGGAAGGAGGAGAGAAGAAGCCCCAAGAGTCTGGAAGCCGAAATGAAGTATCGGTCAATGAAGTATAGGGATTATCCGGAACCTATACAGTTTAAAAAACCCCTGCGGGGGAAGTCTGACTCAAGGCCCCGGCCATGGAAAGAAACCCGGCGATGTTTTAATTGTCAGGAAGAAGGGCATTTAGCCAGCTATTGCCCCGGCCTGTCCGAACCCATGCAGGTAGACCCAAGAGGTGAAGCCATATGTTACTACCTTACAGCACGGGTCCCGACCTGCGAGGATCCCCATTTTACAAAAATTGAGATAGGGGGAGAACCCATCGAGGCCTTGTTGGACTCTGGCAGTGCTGTGACCCTGGTGACCCCTACAATACTTCCGGGAGAACTACAGATTCCGAGAACAGAGGGAATACATATTACTTGTATTCACGGGGACACCAAGGTCTATCCGACGGTCGAATTGAGCATCTCTACAGAACAGGGGACCTACCGTTCAAAGGTAGGAGTGGTTGAGCAGTTGCCATACCCTGTCGTACTGGGACGAGATTGTCCCCATTTCCTCCAGATTTGGAACACGGTCCAAACAGTTAGCCTAAGACCAATTCCCTGCCCGGAAGACCGTGGTGACGGCCCTACCGACGACCCTGATGAGACAGACCCACAAGAAGGCGGAACTGAACTTGGAGTTGAGTTTGAAAATATGGATCTACCGAACTGGGAACCCCCAGAACGTCGTGGTAAGTTTGGGACGGCCCAACTAGAGGATGGGAACTTGAGACATGCGTGGGGCCATGTCAGGAAAATTGATGGGAAGTGGTGTACTGATTCTAATACAGTGAGTTACCCATATTTTATGACAAAGAATAACCTCCTCTATCAGGTGCAGCAGAAGGGACAGGAAGAAGTGGAACAACTCCTTATTCCCCGGGCCTACCAGATGAAGCTCCTCAATTTGGCCCATAGCCACCTCCTGGGCGGACACCTGGGGGTAAAGAAGACATCCGAGAGACTCCTCTCTAGGTTCTTTTGGCCAGGGATCTATAAGGCCATTGAGAAGTACTGTCGGGAATGCCCCGAGTGTCAGAAAAGTGCGCCACAACCTTATTATAGAAACCCTTTGATTCCCCTCCCAATTATTGAAACCCCCTTCGAACGGATTGGGATGGATTTGGTGGGGCCCCTGATCAGAACCACCAAAGGTCACCAGTATATTTTAGTAATAGTGGACTATGCTACCAGGTACCCTGAAGCCATTCCGTTGACAGCTGCCACTGCCAAAAACATAGCTAGAGAGCTAGTACAACTGTTCGCTCGAGTCGGAATTCCTAAAGAGATCCTAACTGATCAAGGAACACCTTTTATGTCTAAAGTCATGCGAGACTTATGTAAGCTACTGGGTATACAGCAGATCCGAACCTCTGTTTATCACCCTCAAACCGATGGTCTAGTAGAACGTTTTAATAAGACCCTGAAAAGCATGCTTAGGAAGACGATGCAAAAGGATGGGAAAAATTGGGATCTGCTGCTCCTGTATCTCATGTTTGCGGTTCGAGAAGTACCGCAGGCTTCGACTGGATTCTCCCCATTTGAATTATTATACTCTCGGAAACCACGAGGCCTATTGGACGTGGTCAAAGAATCGTGGGAACATCAACCTTCCCCTTTACAAACTATCATTGAGCATGTGGAACAGATGAGAGAAAGAATAAATGTTATTATTCCCATAGTGAAAGAAAACCTGGAGAAAGCCCAGGCTCAACAACAACAAATTTATAATAGGGGAGCAGTTGCGAGGGAATTTCAGATTGGGGACAGAGTACTGGTTCTAGTTCCAACCCCAGAGTGTAAATTCTTGGCATCCTGGCAGGGGCCTTATGAAGTGGTGGAAAAGGTGGGGCCAGTCAACTATAAGGTCAAGCAACATGACAGAAGACGGCAGCATCAAATCTACCATGTCAATTTGCTGAAAAAATGGCATGGTTCCGAAGTTCTGTTCACCCACTTTTCCCCAGACCCTCTGGAAGAAGAAACGGGTGCGGTAGCCGTGGGAGACCTGGCTCCGGCACAGAAACAGGAACTACAAGAATTCCTAACCCAAAACAAAGATGTTTTTTCCCGGACACCTGGTCGAACCCACCTTATACAACATAAGATTGTCACAGAATCAGGGAAGAAGGTAAGGCTACCCCCGTATCGAGTACCAGAAGCCAAAAGGAAATTGATTAAAGAAGAGGTGGGAAAAATGCTGGAGATGGGAATAATCGAGGAATCCCATAGTGAGTGGGCTAGCCTGATAGTTTTGATCCCCAAGCCGGATGGAACTATTAGATTTTGCAACAATTTCAAGAGGTTAAATGAGATCTCGCGGTTTGATGCATACCCCATGTCCCGTATAGATGAACGAATCGAGCGATTAGGTAACGCTCGATACATCAGCACCCTTGATCTTACGAAGGGATATTGGCAAGTGCCGCTGGCCAAAGAAGATAAAGCCAAAACCGCTTTTGCCACACCTGAGGGACTATATCAGTATAGGGTCCTACCCTTCGGTTTGCATGGCGCTCCCGCAACATTTCAAAGATTGATGGACCGAATTCTGAGACCGTATCGGGATTTTGCAGCCGCCTACTTGGATGACGTCGTAATCCACAGCACGACCTGGGACCAACATCTACACCACCTGGAAGCAGTGACTGGAGCGTTGCGAGCCGCAGGATTAACGGCCAACCCAAATAAATGTTGTCTGGGGGCTAGGGAAGCCAATTACCTGGGTTATACGATCGGGAGGATTGATCATGCCCCAAGATCAGAAGGTACAGTTAATCAAGAACTGGCCCAAACCAGCTACCAAGAAGCAAATTCGAACGTTTTTGGGACTGGCTAGTTACTATCGACGTTTCATTCCGGGGTTTGCATCCATGGCTGCCCCTCTACATGACCTGACGAAGATGACCTGTCCGGAGAAAATAAAATGGACCGACTTGGAAGAGAGGGCTTTCCGAGACTTAAAAGCAACTCTCGCTTCTCAACCCGTCTTACAGGTACCAGACTTCAGTAAGCCTTTCATGGTACAAACTGATGCCTCGGACACTGGGGTTGGAGCCATACTGTCGCAAGAAATTGAAGGATTGGAACATCCTATTCTGTATATCAGCCGTAAGTTGAATCCAGCCGAAAAACACTATTCTACGATAGAAAAAGAATGTCTAGCAATCAAATGGGCCCTAGACTATTTGAAGTATTATTTATTGGGATGACGATTTATATTATACACAGATCATGCGCCATTAACATGGATGTTCCAAAATATGGATAAAAACGATAGAATTACAAGATGGGGTCTTAGTCTGCAAAGATTTCAATTCCAAACGGTATATAGACCCGGAAGGAAACAAGGAAATGTGGACGCCCTTTCCCGAATGCACTGTTTATTTTTTTCTAGATCGCACGAGGTCGGGGCTGATCTCAGGGGGAGGGAATGTAAGAGGACCCGGGGAAGGGTCATCTCTAACAGGTATTTCTGGAACGAAACACTGAAAATACTAGAGATGGACCTTAGCAAGATGGCGGACAAAAAGAATCAGCTGACCAGTAGATGGAAAGGGTCTATATACTGTAAACGCCATTCATTCAATTTAAATTGTTGGTATGAAAACATCTGACGTCTCTAGTCATTCCAAAACTAGTTACTAATAAATAACTACAACTAGGAAAGCCTAAAAGGCTTAAACAGTGATTTTGTCATTACTTTGTTAATAAATATATGAGTTTAAGCCTGCATACTGTAAGAGGACCCGGGGAAGGGTCATCTCTAACAAGGAATTTCCGGAACGAAACACTGAAAATACTAGAGATGGACCTTAGCAAGATGGAGGACAAAAAGAATCAGCTGACCAGTAGATGGAAAGGGTCTACCTTAAGAAACAAAGAGACACAGCTGAGCCGCATCAGGAACCGAAATATAAGTGCCCCGGAGGCAGTGAACAGGGCGGAAGCCGGTAAGGTGAATGCGTTTTGGAGAAAAAGAGTGGAAAGAGGTGCATGTTAAGGATCGGGCTAAGGAATAACGGACTACTGCAAGGAGAAAAGGTTTATGGTTTTGGATTACGGACACTGGTTAAGGATACATCGCGGATTGGCTTTATTACGGACTTTTGGAACTCGGAACGGATCAGGACTAAGGGAACGGATTATGAACTGTATTAGGAAGAAAGTTATTGGAAGAAACGCCATGGATCTGAGGAAAGAAAAGTGTGGTGTAAGTACTACCTTCGTTTACATAAACTCTCCCCCGGAGACACCACAATACATATACAGTATGCCTATGTGTTTACTGATGCAGACTTATATAGTATATGTGCTGTACAAACTGCCAAAAAAATTAATTGTATCTGCATTGTCAAAATAGTGTATTAAGGAGGTTTAAGATATACAAAAAATGAAACCTATGAGGAATGAATCCATTCTGAGGAAGTACAAACCCCATTTGGGTCTTCAGGTTCTACGTCATGGATACCACAACATCATATAGAAGGTGCAAATCAAGTCATAAAATCAATACAGAGAGTCCCTGTTATACTTCACTCTGATATACATTTCCTCGCACTGACGACGAGATATTGGGGATGCGATTCCAACACTAATGTTCTTTTTGGGATTGCAACAAAACCGTTTCCTGCACTTGAGTATATTGTTATGGACTTATATTGTTCTATACTCATACAAATACAAATGTTGCCTGTCTATGTATAGTAATGTACAGTATACTGTAGTACTGTATTTGGGTAGCTAGGTGAAACACACACTTAGTCTAACTATCAATCCCTACCCTTGTCTTTTCCAAGTATTCTTACAGGAAAAGCCTCCCTGCATTAAATCTCATTGCACGGACAAAGTTTATCCTCTTACAGTCTTTAATGGTTCTAATGGGCAAATTATCCCTATATATGTTGACATAAAGTCTCGACCTTATGTTCCCTAACCCCAACGTCAGGATATTAGGGACCGCCTATAACTTATATGGTCACCTTAACTTTATAAGAGAATGCAAAATATATTACACTAAAAATGGAGTTCTACACTTTAAGGGTCTCATTCACAAAAGGTTCTAGTCTCATTAAAAGTGAGTAAACCTGAGGAGATAAAGCGAATGTAATGAAAAGCAGCATCCAAAAACCTCGAAAAGCAGCAACCAACTATACGTCTCAGCTGTGCACGAATACAGACCTGTAGAAACTTAGAAATGAGCGTAACAATATTCACACAAGTGGCTTAACTGAACACAAGCATGAGTGGGCTATCTGTTCACACTATGCACACAAGAATAGATTCCATTATCAAGAGTAAGAAGAGGTCTTTAAACACCTATATTAGTGCCCCTTATCTTAAAAATGACTTCCACCACCCAAAGCATGGCTGAAAAGTGAGATAAAGTGAGTATTGAGGTGTCCGTGCAGCTGCAGTGGTACAATATCCTGCTAGATAGATAACAATATGAATGTGAATTTCCAATCCAACTTCACTGATTCCACCTAGATGAATCAGATACTGGACCTTAAGATATTAACAGGCCTAAGACAACTTAAGGAAAAAAGATGCACTTTGAATTTTAAGGACCTAGTGGAACAATTTTAGGTTTTCTTTTACAAATCCATCCGGTAAGTTTTACTCTTGCTTATCTGGAAACAAGAATCATCTTGTATGCAAGATCCATCAAGGAATGCTTTCCTTCTTCTTGGACCAGTGCCTCTTAACAAAGGACTGCACTTGAGGGTCTTTTGCATATCTTTCCCTCTGTGTAATTCCGCATCCACCTCAAAGTAAGAGAAAACGGGAGGAAAGGCAGGACAAGCTGCATACATTCTTCCTCCTGAACCATTCACCCAACATATTTCACTGTTTTGGAACAATGGTAGCAGCCTGTCCATTTTATGGGGTGGTGGGATCTTTTGTTGCTGCAGCTATCTCTCCATCTCAAGTGGACACTTGGGAGGCTTCAGCTTCTTTCACTGTCAGAGGATGGTCAGGCTGCCCTTCCTCCTCGGTTACATGGACCTCAGTCTCTTCTTTACTTCCTAGTTAGGGAAGATCTGACAGGTCTATGTCTTAATTCTCAATTCGAAGCTTGACCCCAGGGTCTCGAAAAGGCAGCAGTAGGCAGTTTTATTCGTTCTTGTGGTCTTCCTCAGGCACAAGGTTGTCATTCTCTCCTTCATCCCAGCCAATAGAATTTTCTGATCCTGTGCCTCCATCAATAGGCTCTTAAGATTGACTTAAGATCACCTCCCTCCGCTTCTGAAGGCATACACTAAGAAACTAGGCAATCTGCCTTTCACTCTGATGAATGGAGCTCCTTCTTCCGCACCTTCAAGAACTTTTTAAATATGGGCTGTAGATACAGTAAATTAAAAAAAAAAAACATCCAGCAAGTGTTACTCTTGCTTATTTGGAAACAAGAATCATCCTGTATGCATGACTCATCAAGGAATGTTTTCTTTCTTCTTGGACCAATGCCTCTTCACAAAGGGCTTGTTCTTCTCATTCTCACTTTTCCTTCTTTATATTGACCTGCATCTCTTTTCTTCTCTTTCCATTTGTTTTTGTACAGGATTCTACGGCCTAAGGAATCACCGTCATCAGTTTCCTACTTACAGTATGTGCTGCAGCTCACCTGTTTCTGGCTACATTTTTTTACTCATTCTCCTTCTCATGCTTCTGGTCTGACAGCTTTACAACAGACTATAATCTGGACACTTAATTATCCTGGACCTTTGGGCATCTTGTCTAGCTCCGTGAGGGCAGTTGGATGGGTAGTGGCCATACTCTATCCAATCCAAACATAATGTGCTTTTCTATTTATAGAGAGGGGAAATCAAGACCTTAGTTTGACCAACTTCTTTGTAACCTCTCCATAAACAGCTGGGTAGATAAGATGCCTACTGACATCAAATTAAACTCTCTAATTAAATTACAAAATTCTTCTAAAAAAATACAAGTAAGCTCGTTGGTCAATCCTTTCCTTGCTTCCTCCTCCTTCTGGTGTAACACATAAAAGAGGCTCTGCAGACAGCAGAGGCTGAAGGCACCTGGCAACGTCTGCTTCCGGTCTTTAATAGACACCCAACCAATTGTTTTCCTCTAATTGGTCAGGTGACACAGGACAACAGTTTATTCCTCACTTTATTCCCCTTTCTGGGGAATTAGTTTCAGGCAACAACTTACTTTCTTGTCTAAACCTACCAGCCTCATTCAGGCCCTTAAAGGCTGAAAACCTTCAGTTCTATCAAAAAGGGTTTATCATTAAATTCGAGTCTTACCGTAACTGACAATCTTTGCATACCCTGTGTGCATATTTTAAAACCTTACTTCTACATACTGAGGGCTTCTAGAAATGAACAGGATTTAATTAAATTATTCAAACTCATGAGTTTTAACCATAAAGACATTTAATTTTTGTAAGAATTTTCTTTATAACAGATGCTCAAATCGTAATGATTACACATATATCCATCATCAGAAAGCTGCTTATTTCTGGTTAAGTGTCACAGTATCCCAGATCCTATCTAGGAAGCATGATCAGAAAGCAGGACTACACATTTAAATGGGATACAAGCTATCACACAGCTTACATGGACAATTTAGAGACACAAATTAACCAAGCCATCTCTTTGGAAGGTGAGAGGTAACCAGAGCACTTAGGGAAAACTGAAGCAAACAATACAGAAAGCACAAGCAAACAATGCGAAACAAAAGACAGACTCAAAGCATTCCTTTAATCACTTAAGAAGGTAAGAAGTGAAATGCCTTTCATTTTAATTTTCTTATAACATTACTAAGCTATATTTTAAGTTAGTGCTTATATAAATATTCAAATACTACATTACCTCGTCCGAGTAATGTATGTGCAGTATTGTGACAGTACAATATCATCCTGCACAATAGCAGTAAACTGGACATTTAGCCGTTTCCATTTATTTACATTTTTGTCCCTGTTTTATAGTGCAAGATAAAAGAAACACTTTGACATTTGGACATTTTGACATTCATAAACATGCTGTGTACTCTTCTTGATCAGATAGCGTGAAAAAGGAAAAAAAAGAAAATGCAGCTGGTCTTATGACTTGCTCATTGGCTTCCATTTAACATTGTGCAGTATCTGCATACCAAACAGGCTTTCTCTCTGGTGTGCATATTTTGTATACTGCTATACAAAAGGTCATTTATTGTATTTGTCAGCCACACAGTAACTACAGTTTTTGTACACTTACAGTGTACATAACTATTGAGAACTGCAGACCCAAATTGGTTAATGTTATATAAAGCTAGAAAGGGTCTTTGGGTAACCAAGTCTCACTTATGGTATTTTCCTCAGATTCCTAAGTTCTGACATCCATGCACCCATGACAGGATACTAATGACCGGTTGCCTAAAATGTTATTCATGTCAGAATGAGTAAACCTGGATGAATGTGACACTTTTGTTCTGTTTGCTTTTTAGCAATCCAAAAAGTACTTTCCGGGGTCTTCCATCTGTGGATGACTTGGTTAATAATATACTGTATTACTGCTTCATTCATTTTTGTACCATTTCTTGAAATAGTTCCTGTTGCACTGCATGTAACCATTCATTACATGAAAAACTTTTATATTCATCTTGCAGCACACTGATTATTTGATTTTCATTCATACAAAATGCTACAAGGTTTAGTTCCTACAGACCACAATTCCCTGTGAAACTCAGAAATACATGCAGGAGTATTTGGAATAAATCTGTGTTTACACATGCTAATATTCCACTAATCTACTAAGAGTACAATATTCCAGAGATCTTACATTTGGAATACTGCCGTTCATTTTCAGAATAAGCTGTTTACAATATCACTCCACAATACCGAATGCATATGTATTTACTCTACACTCACTCCATTTTTACAACAGTTTTTCTCATACTCTGCACAAAAAAACCCTGCTGGTACTGCCAGTAAGTTCCATGAAAAAAGAAAAAATAACTTAGGAGAGGTCTACTGAAGATGGAGAAGAGACATTACTTGAGTCAAGTGGGAATTCCATCATATTTACTTCAGAAGAGGCTTGGCAGTTGGAGATTCCCTACAGTACACCAGCCTCTGCAGTCAAGACAAACTGCTGATGTTCAGACTGCTCTCTGTTCCGTGGCTGAAGGCAATATATATCCCGTTGACTAGTAAGTCATGAAACACTTTGCAGCCACAACATCTTAAAAGAATGTGAGATTAAGACATCTGACTAAGAAGCAAATGGTCCTTTAAGAGTTTTACTTCTTTATGCACTGCATAGAATATGATGATGAATTAATGTTGTGAATTGTGAAAAAAAATATCACTAATCATTACTTTTGAATAAATGAGCATTATTTTGTAAAGTCAGAAGAATAACACCGAGGACAAGCAGACATATACAGTACGCAAGCTGCAGAAATATACATCGTTGCTTAGCTGATGTTTGTGCCTCATTTAAAAACCACAGTTCAGGACTGCAAGTAGACACATGACTGAAATACTGTACGCACCTGTTTCACAGAACCATGTCAGGCAAAACAAAGATCAGAAACTGATCTATAAACTTTCTGGTACACAGCAAGGTTAAAGGTCCACGTTAATGCAGTGTGTATACCTTTTCAGAAACAGCCCTCCAAATTGTAGCATGACAGATGTTTCCAATCACAATTATTTTGATCGGGAGTCCAGATTCCACCACCCATGCAGCATGCCACACAATGACATGTTGCTTGGGTGCACATCACTCAAACTGTAATCCTGTAGTGATGAAGACTCATTGCATGTGTTCATCTTTTATTGTCCCATGTGCAAGGGTGGAGAAACGAGGATAAGATTTGGAGTTACAGCTTCACAACACAACAAAATGAGCAACTTCCATTGTCGAAAGTTATATGTTACTTACATCATTCTGAAAGACATCGGAGATTAAGTATGTAAAATATAGTTGTAGACAGGACTGTGTTGGTGGTACTCTGGACCAGTTGTGTCACAACCACAGCAACAAGAGCACAGAAAACTCCCATGATGTTCTTGCCTTTTGTAAGCTCAGTTAACATAGTCATTTTCGCTTTATTTAGTCACATTAAAAGACAGGAAATTGAATGAAAAAATTAATGAAAAGACAGGAAAAAATACATCTTATTTGTAAGCCATTTATTCTTGTATAAAGCTACCTTGTAAAATGTAAAAACTGGCATAAACATACACTGAGATATTAAAAGAGGAGCTCAAAGCCTGCTCTTACCACAGAAAGCTTGCAATCTAAGATCAGGAATGTTGCGTTTGCTACGCATACACACACAGCCCTCTCCATTAAGTTGTTAATTGTTATATTTTCCAGCGTTGCAAACTTGAAACCATTAATTTTATACCCCAGTAAAGCACTGAAATCATCCAAAACAAGAGATGAGGCATGACTGGGTGACATTGTCTACATATAAAAATATATAATCGGTACAGAGTTCGTTAACGTGATCCCAAACCAATATGATCTAAAACTGACCACCAATATTACCACTCAAACTGAGGAAAAGCCTTCTAGGTATTCAAAGAAAGAACAGGCAATGACAATGACTATAACTTCATGTATAATGTGGAGAAGGTAGCAAGTTGTAACACATGAACAGAGTGATAACACCATTAGAGCAAATCAGACACACAATTTCTCAATGCTGTTGAAGCTAGATACACGTCTTTAATCTCTTTTGACTTCAATCTATCACATATACTGTATAATTCATGACTGTATTCATACATTTACCAAGAATAACATCAGCCTCAGAAAGATGCAACAGAACTATTAAAAATGTGGTTGGAAAATCATAGGGGCATAAAATGAAACAACAGTTATTTTTTTAAACTATTTTTAACCATATTAGGCTCCCAAAATCAAAATTTGAATTAAATTAAAATTCCTTGTACTTTGTACTTTGTTTTCTCTACAAAAGAGGGGGCTCACATATCATAATACTTTTTAGAACAGCTACTAACATCTAGTTGTTTCAGATGAGACTCCTGTATCAAAGCAAACACCTGATCTTTCTTTCATATGTAGTCTAAACAGCTAGCACAGTTCAAAGGACACTTAGGCTTGAATAAATATTACAGCAACTAACCATGGGAATGACAGATGATGTCAAATCTGATGTCAAAAATAAGTATGACATGAATAAATATACATACCTGTAGCAGCTGAAACATGAGAATGGAGACAAACAAGAAATGTTTAATCTTGCTCTTTAACAGGTTACTACCAACTCCCTACCAAAACCAAGTTAAAACAGCAGACGTACTCAGGTAAACACAGGTAAAGAGGGCTAGATTGTGTGTTTTCTATCAATAGCAAATGTGTAGATCAGATATTGCTGAAAGTAAAACACCTGGGACTAATCTCCATAGGTTCTTTGTGCCCAATCCAACAACCAGTCCCACTTCACTAAAGCTGGCAAACACAAAGTGATTGCCCTTTCTAAGGATACAACTAATATCATCCTTCTCTCCTCCCTCTAACAACCACACTTTGCAAATGCTATTGCAACGGATCGGCATTCTTACATTCCATTATTTCTGCCTTCATTCAGTACATTTGTGCATTCGAGGAAGAGACGTTGCACATGATAAAAACAAAAAACTGATTTGAGAATATTGCAGATTTAATTGTGATCCTGGTTACGTTATTTTTATCGTCTCAAATATACAGTAAATATGTCACAAATAAAACTGAAAAAAAAGTATTGAGAAACACTAACTACATAAACTATCTTAAATGTTAGATTGGTTTATTTAATACATTCTCAGGTTATTTCTATTTTCTTATAGTTTATAATTTGTTAACTGCCACAGATATAAATTATTGACATACTGTATGTATTTCACACTATATATGTTAGCAGTTAGCAATCTTTTGGTTTAGATCTTTTGCCATCTAGCAGATCTAGAAATAAAGATCCATTCAAAAATCAGGACTGTGAGATACACATCCTGCTGTTTATTATGTTATATTGTAAAATAGAAGATACTGTATAATTAAATAAAGCTTTATGAATAAAACTACAATTATAAGAAAGAAAGAGAAACTTTTGAAAATGCTAACCTTTGACTAATTGATATTTATAATTGCATTAATATTCATTTTTCCACATTCAAAGAAAAACATTTCCCAAGTTATCATCTATAGTAGTTGAACCCATGTTCTCCCATGCTACAGCAAAAATCTTAAAAGAAACAAGTTTAGAAAAACTGAGAATGTTAAAATCTGAACAACCCAGCCGACAACTATTAAATTGCTACTGCTTGCCTGTTCACAAATACACAGCAAAGGCCTTCCGAAAGTTCAGAAGAAGTGGTAATCATAAGAAATGGAAAAGTGGTGAAATCATTAATCACTAATTGAAAAAAAAAGCTTTTTTTGGAATAATTAATTTAGCAAATAATTAATGCAGGGGCACGCCGTGTGGTCTTTTCAGAACATGCATAAAACATTCTGTCTTTGTGTGCTTCTCACTTGCTGCAAGACCCAGGGCAAAAGACACTCATTACCTCTAATACCTTATAGCAATCAAGATGAAAAGAAAATAACTAAGAAAAATTGTAAACTTTATTATACTCCATTAAAGTCAAAGTCTGGGATCATGTCTGTACTGGTCATCTGCAGTAGTAGCAATGCTTTACAAATCATCTTAAAGGCTTCTTTAAGTAATGGTTGCTTAATTTCTTCTTTGATGCTGTCTGAGGGTATTTCTGCTCTGAGTGCTCTTTGCTCTGTTTAGAGTCTGAATAATGTTGCTCTTTCTTTACCAACAGACCTTTATCAACAGTTTACAACCGTGAACATGAAATGCGAATTAAAAATGGTCCTACTTTAAAATGTAGCACTGCAGCCAAGCAATTTATTTTGAAAACAACCAAGTTTAAGCTTCATTAACCCTGAAATTTAAAATCACTTAAGGCTTTTTTTATGTAATGCATGTAGGCTTTACTCACGATAAACAACTCTTTTAACCAATTGTATCTGAAGTGTTTCAAGACCTTCTATCATGTCAGTTAACATCAACTAGCCAGGGAAAAGAGATCTGACAGGCATATCACACTGCTTTTTAACTTCCATTACATCTGGAGTCATCTTACTAGAGTTTCACGTAGTCTTGTGATTAGACTTGTTTCAAGATTTTTCTGATATTCCAACACTCCACACTTAACACACACAAACACAGACGATGGATGGAGACAGGAAGGTTATTACTACATTTAATGTTCATGAAATGAGAAAATATGGAAACTATGGACAGTGGTGACACCAAAGCAGTGTGAGAAAGCAGAAGAAGTTACACATATTCTCAGCTCTCATTCTATCATAGGAATATGAGGTTCCAAAATAAAAGAGGCCATTCAATTTATCTAGTTTTGTTTGGTTTCAGGTATCTAAGTGATGCAAGTGATCTTGCCTAGCTGTTTCTTCAAAGAAACAATGCTGTCGTTTTCAACAATTTTGCTGGGAAGCTTGTTCAAGATTTCTACAACCATTTTGCAAAGGAGTGCCTCCTGTTCGTAGTTTTAAAAGCACTTCTCCGATATTTACTGCTCCAGTATTTTTTCATTGTTTCAAAACCAGCTCCTGACACCTTTGTAGAGATATTTTGCCACTTCTTCAAAACACACAGCTTTAATGTCTGTTTTCTGTTTGGTTTCCTGTTAGCATATTTTAATTACAATCCATGACACCTCAATGAGATTCAAGTCTGGAGTTGGCAGAAATTCTTCTGTTGACTTATTATTCTGTTGGAATACAAATGTGTGTTCAAATACACTGTTTAGTAACAAATATTCTCATGTGAATAGTGCAAATTTTTTAGATTTTACTTTTTATCAGAGTAAAAAAAGTAAAATTGTTATTTTGTTAAAAAAGATTGCAACCTGAAAATAATACTTTAGCAAACAAGAGATACTATCAATACAAAAAATTAAAACTAAACTGGAGTATCACCCACATTATATGGAATATGGAATACAGTATATGGAATATAGAATAGGTTTCAGGTCCTAGCGGACAGTCAGCATGGATGTAGAAAAGGTAGGTCTTGCTTAACTAAATTGTTGTAGTTCTAAGATATACCATATGCAGACTTTCAGAGCGTTTCTGTTAAAGTTACTCATAAAACATTCTCAGCTTGCAGGTAGTAGGCTTTTAAAGTTACTGTATGTTTGGACCGATAACAGGTTGTCCTGATAGGGGTTATGTAATTAGTGGACTGCCACAGGGGGTTGTATTAGGGCTATAGCTTTATCTTATTAATAAAAATGATCTAGATTCTAATATAGTTACTAAACAATCAGAACCATAGAAATTGCAAAGGAAATTTCACAATATTTAGATAGATGGGCAAACACCTGACAAATAACATTTAATGTGGACAAATATTGTTATTAACTACTGTAGTAGAAGCGAACTATACAGTACATCCAAAAGTAACACGGAGCCACTTATGAAAATGACAGGTGTTTATCTTGATGCATTATTTATGTATTTTAGACACTGTGAGGAAGCAGTAAAAAGGTAAAAACAATTACTTATACTGTACTTAAAAGTGTTGAATACAAATTGAGGGATGTAATGGTAAAATTGTAAAAGATGCTAGTAAGGATTCCTTTTGAACAGTATAAATAAAATATATTGCTGCTCTAGAAAAGTCCAGAAAAGAGCAATCACATGCTGTACATTCCCAGACTAAAAAGAATGTTCCAGCACTGACAGATTGAAAGATCTTGAACAGAGTAAATATGAGTACATCGGCTGCAGAAGTGGCCATGCATGTCCAGGCCAGGACATGCTTTACACATGAGGTGGCGTTTTTTGAATCTTCAGCAGGTCCTCTCTTCCTCCACACTTCAAACTTTCCATCACCAAAGGTGTATCTTGGTGTCATCTTTCCATAAAACAATGTTCCAAAACTCTCCTGGTTTCGTTTTTTGTGCTTTAGAGCAAATTCGTGTTGGAGGTGCTGTCATGGCCTGGGTGTGCATGTTTACCTGGTCACTCTTATTTATAGATCATGTAACAAACGAAAAGTGAATTCTGAAGTGTACCAAAACCTTTTCTCTGTTATGCAAAACAAACAAAACCTTATGATAAGTCAATACATATTGGTGGTGTTTTGCCATACAGTACATCATGATAATGACACAAAACATTCAGCTAATGCAGGTGAAAAACAGTAGAAAAACCACAGGAAAAAAAAATAAAAATCATTTGTTGCAGCAGCAAAATATCTCAAATGATTACCCAAAGAGTTTCGTGAACACCATGACTCGTAAACTTCATGCAGTTCCTGCTTCAAAGCACTTTGCCACCAAATACTGCTTTTTACACTCCGAAATTAATTTAAAGCTAATGTGTCTAATTACTTAAGGTAACTTAAAAATTACTGGGTGAACACAAAGTATGGTTTTGTTCTAGTAAGATCACATGTATATATGGGATTATCCAAAAATAAAAAAAAGTTTATTATATTTATCATTCATATTAATCTAATGAACACAAATGCAAATTACTTGACCTCAAAGCAAAAATAAGTTTGGACTTTGTGGTCCCAATATTATTATACGTAGTCCCAAAGGAACAACTCTGTGCAGCATTTACGGAGATTTACTGTTTTAAGCAAAGTCACTCATCTTATTGTAATCCTAAAATCTGCAATGGATATGATCATTAGAGATATCCCTTTTCAACATGTTCAGTATGTCAAAAATACAAGATTTCTGGTGTAACACATGGCAAACTGTTCTATCAAACTGTATAATCATGTAAACAAATAAAAATAAAAATCTTCTCCCACAGTATTCTACTATATAAAAACTGGTGATGAGCCACAGTTCATTGAAGTCTTTTGTCCACATACTGACAGGGTTAAGCTCAGAAATAGATTAATAAAGAAACACATCTGGTGAAGAATCAGGTGAGTCCCTTGGCATACTTCCACACCAGATAAACCTACTTTCATTTTCTGCACCATGCTTCCATATTGATGCTTAATCCTGCCTGGCGTACACCATCAAGTGTGTGTAAACTCCTAGGGTGTGCTTGGCATGCTCCCTAGAAGCACAAAAATGCCTTTCAACTCGAGGAACAGGAAGGCTTAGTGCTAAAATCTCCTTTTGCTTGTGTAAGACTCCTGGAACAGAATTGTGGAAGTGCTTGTTTAAATCTTTCCAAAGGTAAAGAAAAACCCAACAAAAGGCCAGGTACTGTATACAGGTTACAAATGATTCATCCTGATTTGCCTTTCAAATAGCTGAAGAGAGAAAGTGTCATCATCTGAAACTGTGAAGGACAAACCAGGAAAAGAAGAGATGACGCAAAGCCTTAAAGCGAGTGCTAAGTAATGAAACCCTTGTGGCCTTCTCTATTGTATAATAGTATGTAAATGCAACCTTTACCAACAATTATTAAATACAAACACTACACTACACAGTAATTAACCAGTAAGGACACTTATTTGCACAACCTTCAGAAACACAATCATCTTAATACGGTCAGCGGAATGGCATGATGCCACTTACTGGGCTTCTAATGTCAGCATGTCCGCTTGTTATTGCACAAGGCAAGGTCTTAATTGTTGGCTATCAACAATAATTTAGTTCGCTGGCTGCAAAACAGCTTGATAAAGACCAGAGCCTAATTACGCCTTGCATGTTACCTTCCTTTTCACCCGAACAATAAAAAGGCGTTTTGAGGAGCTCTGCTTACTTTATCACACTGAGCCTGTAATAGTCTGCGAGCCTGCGAGATCAAAGGGTGCGCTGGAGTTTTTCTAAAGCACGAGTTAGACCCCGCCAAGTTTATTTTGCACTTACTCCAGCTAAAAAAGCTGTGTGAAGGGATCAGCGCTAACCCCAAAGGACAGGCGGTGCACAGCAAGAAAGAGAGCGACTCCCTCGTGCTTTTCGCAGGTCAGTTCCAAGGACCATGTTAGCAGATCCGCAGCAGACCCTTAACAGGCAGCTCGGCTGCTACCAGTAATTAGCTTGGACAGCTCTGGCTCCGAGAGAGGCAGCAAGGCTACATCATAATGAGCTCAGCTGGGATTAGCAGGACAGGGCAGGGAACCAAGAGAGCTGAGGCCTCCTGCATCACGTACATAGCGAGGAGATCAAACAAGGATGGCTGGCTAGGTTATCCCCTCACTGCCTCGTTCCGAAAATGAAGCACGGCAGTGTGCAAAATACAGGCTAATGAAGAGCGACACCTCCAACAGATGAGAGCCACATTAATTAACACAATCCCTCGATCGCATTATGCAGTTACTGTTACCACTGCTAAACTTGTCACTGCTGCTGATAGGAACAGACCGCTTCGCTCCTGATGAAAGAAGTTCTTTGGGTATGTGTTTATACACACACACACATACATTTACTCACATACTTATATATGCATGTATGTATGAAGTAGCACACCCCTGAGCCAGTAGTAAATGAAACGCAGTTAACATATTTTTTAATTTTAAAAACAAAATTATTTTAATGATCTGCTGTTTGCAGTTAAGCCGGCTCACTGATAAAAGGAGAGAGGACACGGCCAAGCTGCAAGATTTTCCCTTGCGCGCCCCCTTCCAAAAATGACAAGATGTTACGTGTTCATAACTAAGTAATCAGTTTGGAAAAAAAAAAGATAAAAAAGAGAATGCTGCGTCTTGGGCTGCTCATTTTAGAAATGAGAGTTGGCTAATGATCTTTCGCTAGTACCCGCTGGCTGCTAATAACTGGTGAGAGGAAGTGATGCTGTGAAGTTCTTAAGGGTGACCGCAATGTGTCATGTGGGAGGGGGTGGGGTATTTGAAATGACATTATTCTACTGCAGTGAAGAATAAAGCAAGAAATGGAGAGCACTCACTTTTCGGTTAGCAGCTTCTTGTGTTCTCGTTTGAAGTACGCCAGCTCATTCCAGACAGCATCGCTGTTCTCCTGTCTCAGCTGCCAGGGCTCAGCACGCAGACTTCGGCTGCCGCCTCTAGTCCTGTGAAGACACAGATATGGGAGAACCAGTTCTGGGCACACCTGGCTTTCGCTCTTGTGGGTTAAGAAGACTGCAAATACAGGCAATTTGAAGAAAAGCGCATTGTTAGCAAGGAAAGGGAAGGATTCATACCGTAGTAATGTTGTCATAGAGTCACAGCAGCATTAACAGACCATCACATAGAACACAGCAGTGTACATTTTTTATCTCCCAGCATTCCAGGCTTTAATTTGTGCTTGAGATTTGTACCAATTTTTTTATGTGAAGTGCATCCTCTCTGATATTTTGACATTGTTTCATAAAGCTTTGAAAATTTTGACAATGTCTGGGTTCTGCTACAACAAGTCACCATTCAGATGAATACAGCAGGGACATTGCTTCACTGCAGATACTGTACGGCTTTTGCTTTTAAGATTATGCCACATGTTGATACAGGATGGCTTATCAGAAAAAAATTGACTGCAAAAAAACCCTTGTGCAGCAGAAAATGTAGTTTAGCCAGATCATAACTAAAATCACAGAATAGATCACACACTACTGCTCTAAATCCACAGAAATGGCAGATTGTGACAGGACAAGCAAAGTTCTTTACTCAAACTGGTACAAGCTTGTCATAATGCATTACTAATTCAATGTTGCGTAATTAAATTATGAAATAATTTTATTATGGGAATTGTTCAAACCACATTTTAACAAAACGTAGTGTGGACATTTATGTCTCTTATTGGTCTTTGAAATTGCTAACATATTTTACACAAGCACATAAGTCAATTGCGAATATGCAGCATCCCTTATTCCATTTTGTGTTATCTTGAAATACTAACTATAGGCATCACTTATGCCTCAGTTGCCCAGTTTATTTTCAGATCCAGTTGTTTACTATTCTGGGTTGTAGAGTAAAAACTTCTGTATAACTTCTGAACAGCTTCAGATACTGTAGGTACTGTATCATACTGTACTTTCTGCCATTGTATAGAAAAATGCTACTCACATGTTGGTTAACTCATTGCTTCATTCAGACTTTTCTTTTTTCGCATAATGTGTGCTGCTTTATTATGTTTACATGGCATTTTGTTGAAGGCTAGGTTAAAAAATAACGACTGACCCTTAATTAACCTAGTGCAAAAGGTACATAGTGCACAGTTCTATAAACTGAAGTTGAAAGTATAATTCAGAACAATATACTGAGCATAAACAGAAATTTAACTCCAACACATTCACACAATTATCAGGAAAATTAATTTTGTAGCCGGTCAGACATTTACTGAACAAACGTGTAAATTTATTATTCTGACATTTATCATAGCACAGTTGAACAAGAGGGTGTCTGCTGTAAAAGTCTCAGGTGAATAGCATGTGTACAGTAGCATGTGTGGCCACTACCAGCCATACGATGTGCAATACTTGCTTAACCAGGCTGGTAGGATTCTGTCCCATGCCTGTCATAGATCAAGAACGAGAAGCTGTCTATTCGCTGGTCTCTGAGACCTACAGTACATTACATGGTGCATCATTTCTGATCATCAGATATGTTCAACAAGGCACAGATCTAATGAATAGGGCATCCACACCACACATATTACATTCAAAACAAAGCCATTTTTTAAACAAGCAACATGAAGATACTCTCATACTTGACAAGTCTCTTGACAAGAGTCAAAGTCAATCCAATGCATCATGACTGGGCATGATAACTCTAAAAACATTTGATCATAGTACCAAATCCACATATTTTCTGAAAACATTTTAAGAGAAGACTTCTAATTTTAATGTTGGCTTAGATAGTACTACAAATGCGACGATGTCTCAGCTGCACAATTAGCAAATGACAGAGATAAAAGGCTAAAATAACTGACTCTGCATCTCTATTTACTGCATCTCCCTAACAAGTTAGGCTCTCTTTATTATTGAAGCTCTGAAAAAGTAACTTTCCAAACACATGGTTAATTGCTTGAACTCTTTAATGCCGTAAATGTATCAAGCTTTGATCAGAGCTACGATGTTTTATTATTATTTAATTTTATTTACTTATTCCCCAACTCTCCCCTGCTGATTTGGAACTGTTTTTTGAATCACTACTCAGCCTGTTTATGATGTTAAGTAACCGTACAAATAATTATGAATGACACATGAGTTACACAGGGTTGTTCCAATGTAAGCCAGATGAATTTAAATGAAGTCCTGGGTAGCAACAGACTTAATATACTGGAGACTAATCCTTACAAGTGTCCAAAGACTTATTTTCCAGTGTGTTCATTGAGAAAGCCGTTTCATTTAGCCTTTGGAAATCACAGGGAGACAGCCAGATGAAGAAAAAGCAAAATGCACAGAGCAAGTGTTTTTTTCTTGCAGTGTTTCTTGCAGGTAATCCTGCCCTTAAACATTTGTATATGCTTCTTGAGTTTAAATCTCTTCCTGTGTGCTAAAGAATACAATGTCATTTTTTTTAAAAACATGAAACATCCTTAAAATGTACCTGTTTATTACAGAATCTTTGACATGGGTAATATACGGTATACACTCATCGCATGAACTCATCAAAGCCAGTTGAACAAAAACAGACTTTTGATAGACAGAAATATCTAAACACACCACATGCTAAGACTCTCGCCGATCGGTGGGAATCTTTAATAGGCAAAGCATGCAATGAGGACCTAAATTTTCCCCCCTGACTTGTTAGAGCTGATTTTTCTACGTTAACAGGGTGCATTTAAGTCATTTCTTATTGTCTCCAAATCAGGCTAGATTTGCTCCTCTGGGTTTGCTCTGTTTAAGGATGCAGTTAGCCTAGAAACAAGCTATTAAAACATCCCTTTATTCAACTCATCTTATAAGAAGATGGCTCCTTGATTAGTCGAAGAACACTTAAAAGTAACAATGGAATTGTACACTATATTCGTTCTTTCCTTAAAAGTCAGATTTATCATTTTAAATTTCAAAAACACTAAACAACTGAATTTATCTCTAATGTAATACAGTAAAGATATAGTAAAATATAGAAAAGTGCTTAACAATTTACTGTATAAGTGAAAGGATTAATGAGTCAAAAGTACAGTATAACTGCATAGTTAAGACCAGAAGAAGCTAAATATGATGCTTTTACACAAATAAAAACACAAATGAAATCACCTGCCCACTAGTCATTAGCTCAACATACTATAGGAATCCAATTTTATTTAACCCAATAATACACGTGAAAAGATTACTATTCCCATCCTTGGTGGATCTCATGAACTTTCTCCTCACCCTGATAAAGCACCAAGTGTTTTTATGGGTAATACAAGTTTTGATTGGAATGGTGCTCTAAAACACAAAAGTTGTACAAGATGACATAACTTTGCTACATGTGCAGATGGTGTCTGCTACTTACTTGCCCAGCATGCTCTCCATCTCTTTCAGTTGCTCTTTGACAGTCCTATAGTTGGTCTGTATGAGTCGCAGGCGTTGGTGACGCTTATCGTGTGCTTTCTTCAGTTCCTCGCTTTCTTGGGTCTCACAAGACAAAACATTGAAGAAAAAGAAAACAGCACTCACTCAAAATGGAATTGAAAAACGTTTTTCAGTTATATATCCACAGACAAGATGAATATTATAAACCTCATCAGGCCTTCAACAAATGCTTACACAAAGTCGAAGCATCCAATCTAACTCAGGCAATTAAAATATCGGAATAGTTTTCAAGAATATCTTATACACTTCATGTCTCGAAACACAATTAATTTCAATAAAACAATCAAATCATTTTTTAATAAACAGCAACAAGGTACAAAATACAAGGTATCAAGAGTAAGATATAAACCCATTATTTCTAGAAATTAGGTGTCCTCTTTCTGGCCTAAACATACATTTTCAGACTTGGATGGAGCACTTGACTAAATACAAAGATGCAGAGATCTGTTACATATCCAGCTACTTCTTTCACATCATTGAGGACAACCAACAAATCCTAGAAACCAGTTCTCCACCATCAACAGATTGCTTAAGCCAGACTCCCCCACCACATTACCTAATCATCCCAACTTTGTAACAAATTCTTAGCTCCAAAATCGACAACATCTGGCATCACATTCTCCCTACAACGCATGTGACCTCCACACCTCCCCCTTCAAAACTGCTTCTGTCACCCCTATGCCAACAAAAACAAAACAAACATGACTGTGGACAACATAAACAATCTCTGCCATATATCCAACGTACACTTTCTTGCAAAAATGTTGGAACATGCTGTTACATTTGAGTAAAATAACCACTTCATTGGTAATAACCTCTTCAAACCCCTCTAATCTGGTTTCAGTACAGAAACTGCCCTGGTTAAAGTCACTAAAAATTTTCTTTCAGCTTCGGATTCTGGTTTTCCCACTATCCTTATTCTACTTGCTCTTAAATGGTTCAAGCCTTACTTTACTGATCGTCATTAGTCTCTTGGCGGTTTCAGTTCTGAAATCGAAATTGTCTGGCTAAGTCTGGCGTTACTCAGGGCTCAATACTAGACCCCCTACTATTCAGCATTTACATGTTCCCACTTGGTGAGCTAATAAGATCAAATGGTCTAAATGATAATTTCTATACTGTTGATAATCAAATCTACATCCATACTAAACATAACACTGAAGTGCCACTGCTCTGTCTAAATGTACTTTTGACATAAAAACATGGATGACTCAAATTTGCCTACATTTAAACTGTGACAAGACTGAAGTCAAGCTTCTTGATGCACCCCTATAGCAACTGTTTATAACTTGGTAAAGCTAATGCAGTAAGTCTATCTGTGGATGGTACTGTATTTGAATGCCAATCTAAATTGAAGAACCTGGGGGTGACATTTGATCCAGGCTTGATCTTTGTCCCACACGTTCAACATATTGTAAAAACATAATTCTTTCACTTCAGAAATATCACCAGACTACATCCCACGTTTTTTCAAAACTGTTGCTGAAAAGGTGGTCAACACGTTCGTCTTCTCTCGAATTGATTACTGTAAAACCCTACTCACTGGGATATCTAAATCCACATTGAAAATACTACAGTATGTCCAAATTTCGGCAACCAGAATCCTGACCAGATCTAGTGCAAGTGATCACATTACTCATATCCTGGAGTGTTGCACTGGCTTCCTATCAAGTTTTGTGTCAACTTCAAAATCCTCCTGCTCACCTACTGTACAAAGCACTGCATGGCTTGGCACCATTTGTCTGAGTTACTATCGTCCTCCTCTTCACTTAGTAACCTTCATTCGTCTAGTTCTGGTCTCATGTTTGTCCCCCAAGCTCTTCTCTCACTCTGCGGGTGACAGGGCCTTCTCTTGCTATGCACCTAAGCTCTGGAATTCTATCCCTAGGGATATCAGAGAGTCACCTTCCCAGAGCTCTTTCAAATCAAGACCAAAACCTTCTTCTTAAGAAGGGCTTTTACAGTATTTAACTGGTTCTGTGCCTGCCCCTTTGCTTTCCTACTGTATTCCAGACCCATGTTGTAATTGTGTAATTCTGACTCTTTCTCTCATAGTGTATTTTTTTTTCTTTAAGAAGCCACTTTTAAAGGCACTATATCAAATAAAGTTGTATTTATTATTTTTCAGTAAATCTGAATGATACATTATAATAATTATAATAAATTATATCACTCCAATCATTATGAACCAGTCACTCAGACCTCAAGAGCTCATCCTATCTAATAATGCTAAACAACATAAAAGACAAGGAAAAAAAGAGTAGTTAATAATAATAATAATTGCTTACACTTATATAGCGCTTTTCTGGACACTCCACTCAAAGCGCTTTACAGGTAATAGGGACTCCCCTCCACCACCACCAATGTGCAGCATCCAGCTGGATGATGCGACGGCAGCCATAGTGCGCCAGAACGCTCACCACACATCAGCTAACAGTGGGGAGGAGAGCAGAGTAATGAAGCTAATTCATAGATGGGGATTATTAGGAGGCCATGATTGTTAAGGGCCAATTTGAAATTTGGCCAGGACACCGGGGTTACACCCCTACTCTTTTCAAGAAATGCCCTGGGATTTTTAATGACCACAGAGAGTCAGGACTTCGGTTTAACGTCTCATCCGAAGGACGCCGTCTGTTTACAGTATAGTTTCCCTGTCACTATACTGGGGCATAAAGACCCACATGGACCGCAGGGTGAGCACCAACTGCTGGCCTCACAAACACCTCTTCCAGCAGCAACCTTAGTTTTTCCCAGGAGGTCTCTCATCCAGGTACTGACCAGGCTCACTCCTGCTTAGCTTCAGTGGGATGCCAGTTGTGAGATGCAGGGCGATATGGCTGCTGGCACAGTTCTCATTCAATAAAGAAATGGTGGTATCTAAAATGTTAAATTATTCTGATTCTTCTATGGAATTCGTCTTCTATAGAATCCCTGTCAAAATCAAAAGTGATACCCCCTGAATCTTGCAGTTCTCTTGGACTTAAAACACTTTCAGTTTCCCTCTAAAATCAATACAATTTCCATTCATTTTGTCAATGTTAAATTATCTGTCACCACTACACCATAATTATAAAAAGAAAAATAGGCTGGTTAAAGCCATAACGTCTTTCATTAGTGGATAAGGCTTTGTGGTATGCCATGCATCGTTGCTGACAATTTTCAAGATTAAAGCTAAAATATAATGCATATTACATCCCACATTTGCTATTTTACAGGCTAATTATACACAACTGTGCAAACGTCTTAGGAGTTGTTTTACGTTCATTGCTGAAATACAGTATTTGTACGTTATGCGCATCACAAAACCTCCTCCTAGTGCTTTCTACTATTTTAACAGTGTTGTAGTTGTTAAATTTAAATATATTTAATTGTGGGTGAGGAGAAACCCAGCTTGTCTTTTAGTGATCTTAATTTACACTGATGAAAGTCTTCTAAAACATGATCACAGGAGCTCAAGGTAAACTAAACAAGAACAGGTAGTACAAACTGTTGTAGTAGAAAATCCATCACTTTTACCAATCAAAACAAATTAAGAACATGAGACAGTCTGCAAACAAGAAGTCATTCAGCCCTTCAAGCTCATTTTATTCTTAGTAGATAACTGATCCAAGAATTTTATCCAGCCAGCTCTACAAAAAGAACAAATCGCTTCCACAACACGATTGGCTAGCTTGTTCCAGACTCCTACAACACATTGTGGAAAGAAGTGTCTCTTATTGTCAATTTTTAATACACTTCCTTTAAGCTGCTACTTGTGTCCTGTCTCACATTTCACTGATGATCAATCAGGTTTTCCTAACTCCAACATTCAAGAAAACTACAGAGCTATTTGTTGTAGTACAAAACCAGTTGTGTAACTTAGCAATCTTTAATCATGATCAAAACCACAGCACCTCAAGGTAAACAATAAATTAGCAACCAGTATGAAGTGTTGTGGTAGATTATCACTTGTGTTAAAGAATCGGATATAATTGGCTCGTTTTCAAATGTTCATTAACATAATTTGTTCCTCTCTACTTACCCATAAAAAGCTTATTTGGGTGACAAAATATACAGTAGCTCTATCATGATTAATTATCTTAAAATAAAATGGTCAAAACAACTAATCAACGAAAGCCACAAAATAGTGTTCCTATATACAGATAAAAATCTAGTGAGCAAAAAGAGGTCTAATCCAAATAGACCAAATGGTCTAATGTCTTCAGCACAGCAGTGTAAGTTTTGTCAGCTATCTAAAAACCTGAAATAGTAAAAAGCACTTCAGTTTGAGGAAGACTATAAATGAAATTCATATGATACTTTGAAATTCGTATGATACATTGCTTAAAAATCCTAATAACACAAGAACCTTTGATATCAACTGAGAAAAACCACACAAAAGTCAAACACAATTTTTAATCAAACTTTTAGAATCCATAATGACCCAAACAAAATTCATTAATTTATTTTCCATAATGATTTAAGGTTACACATAACAAAAATCTTAAATATAATTTGTTTTTTATTCTGTGACTGCAAGATTTCTATAAAATGCTCCTGTTCGTATCGGCGCTCATCAGAGCAACCACTGACATAAAAAAGGGTTACCCACTTTACCACACACCTGAAGATTAAACTGCTGCATTTGAAAAAAAAACAGTACAGAGGCACACAGTTTTTGAAGAGTTTCTCTCTGTTCACTTTTTTGTTTCGAGTTTCTATCAGCGTGGAACATTGACAAGGGTTTCTCAAAGCCAGCTTGGCACCTGAGACACAATTAGTTGCAAACATTTACATTCAATGACCATGGAGACAAAAGAGGTTCTTCACACTCCTTTCCCCCAGCAGGATTTGCTGTTGAGTGAGGGTCACCTAGAATTGTCGGAAAATATTTGGGTAGGCTAGTAGCTATTAAAACTCCCAAATTACATGGGACTTAAGGTGAATATATAGATTTTCCTGACAAAAAACCATTACTCTGACCTTAACAGCGAACACTTTAAACAGGCAGGCTAAAACAGGACAGGTTTCTGCTTCAGTGGCCAGAGCTCTAAGACTTGTCTCCTGGTTTGAAGGAAAGAGCTTGTTTACTGCTGATATGACACGGCTGCCCTGTGGAGAGGGAAATGCAGGCCCTGAACCCTGTTATTATTAACAAGGACAAAAAGAACAAGCACCACAATAAGCAATGTGACAAGTATGGATTTACTGTTAGATATTCACAAAGGACATCAGTTATGCTGCGGCTATTAAAACAAAGTGGATTTTTTTTTAATTTAAACACAAAAGGTCTGTGTGATTGTTCCCGCATGTTTCAGTGTCATGACATTCGGGAAATTTCCACTTTTCAACCCATAAAATGGAACATGGGCCATTTTTGGTACCAAAATCATTGTATTGGTACGTATACTTAGAAACCAGCACTAGTTTATTTTATAACTTCTTTACTTTAATGGATGTGCACAGACTGTATTTAATAGTATGAGATAAATGTATTAAGATGAACTAACTGTATTAAAGCCCCAGAGGACAACAAACTCTAAAAAAACAGATTCACTTTTAATTTGCATGATAGTCTTGGTTGAGAGTTCACACAGAGCAGCACACTGGCACTTCTCTTTGCGTTTGCTAGGCAATGTGCACTCTAATTGATCTATCAGTCTCAAGAAATAGTTGCCTGTAACTCAAAAGAAGAATTCTTGCAAGACAATAAATCTGGAAGAGTGGTATAGTTTGCACTATATAGCTTGGTTAAATAAAAAAGAATGTAAAAATGAAACACAAGAATCAGAAATGAGTTCAAGAATCCTGTATTCTTTTTAAATGTGTAGTTGGACAGAACTTGTACTGTTCATTTCATTTCTTAATTTCACTGTTATGCGGTCTGAGGAATTCTCTCTGCTCTGGTATGCTGTCTGTGTCATTCTCAAAGTGCTGAGGTGGTAATGTGTTGCGCTAACTTAGTTCTTACACCTTACTGACATGAGGATCATATTATCATGACCTTTTCAGTGTCATGATTCTTTCAATACATTATATTTCAAGATTCTAATGCAACACTGATTCGTATTCCATAGTGTATTTTTCTGTAATATTGATATTTTTGGTTGCTGCTGGAAGAGTACCTTAACGGCATAACAAACCATTGCAACTGCAAGAAAAATTTAAATAACAGTTGAGAACAAAAAAACAATTTGAAATTCAATCACGCAATCGACACCTTAAATAGACTCACAAAACCAAAATGTGTTAATTATTAAAGTGAGAGTGAGCGACAGTGGATAAAACTGAAGAATGGGTGACGGCTTGAAAGCAAAAAACAATGGTATAAATCAAAATATAGAGGATTTTTTAAGCTTGTCAATTAAGATCGAAATGTGGGACTATACAAGATTGGTAACAGAACAGTCAGAAATGATCGGGAAACCATCTTGTTGTCCTTTATTTAACCATCTTGGCAATTTGGGAAAAAGAGGAAGAATGAAGGTCAGAAGAATTAAACGGCTGATTAGTTTAGGGCCATTCAGAGTCCTGCAGAATCTTTTTAACTGACCAGCGTGCCAGCTGCTCTCCTGCTGTTTCATTACTTTCGTGGAAATTCAATATGGGGAAGAGACTAAAAATTAAAAGGTCAAGAAGGATGCTGCTGCTGGTTTAAACAAAATCATAATTCAATTCCTCTACGGCTGTCAGTCTTCTCGCACTGGTGGCAACATTTTTTGGCTTTTTGAACCCACTGAGTGTAAACCAAAAGTGCTGCGGAGAGAACTGCTGTCTCGCTGCTCTTCAGTCCTGGGTTTAATGGATACCCTCTGCGTGGGGGTTGCATGTCCCCCCTGTGTTTGTGTGTATTTTTTCTTGCTTCCTGCACCCATCAGGCCTGTGGTGATGGATGTCGCAGAAGTGTATGTGGACGCAATGTAATAGACTGACATCCCATTCAGGGTGTAATCCAGGATGGCTCAACACTTACCAGGGATGGCTTTCTAATAATGGATGGACTATACACGTTACTTACGCACACTATAAATTGAAATAGACTATACACATCACTGTTTTTCATGAAAGCTGCCAACGTTTCTGTTCAGGAGGAAGAGGGTCCAACCTACTACTGCCTGTATCCATGGGAGTGGCGTGGAGATAGATGACTCATACAAGTACCTTGACATTCACATCGACGATAGACTTGAATGGACTAATAACACTGAGGCCATCTACATGAAGGGCCAGAGCCAACTTTACTTCTGGAAGAGGGTTAAGGTCCTTCAACGTGAAGGACCTTAACTCTAGTCAGATGCTTCATAAGTTCTATCAGTCTGTTGTAGCGAATGCCATTTTCTATGCGGTGGTGTGCTGGGGCTCTGGGATTAGAGCTGGGGATGCCAACAGGATGAACAAGCTCATCAAAAGAGCAAGTTCTGTCATTGGGTCTGATCTTGACCCCTTGGAGGAGAATGGTGTCCAAATTAAAAACCATCATGGACAACGTCTCGCACCCCTTATATGACATGCTTGTCGGAATAAAGAGCACTAGGTGTGTGACAGGGAGCACTACATTTGGTCATTCTTACCTTCTGCCATAAGACTGTACAACTCGTCTACTGTGTGTCTGGGCAGGGGCAACATTGACTTGTTTGGGACTAAACCCAAATCCTCTGTTTACAACTGGTGTGCAATATATGCTTGTGAATAATGTGCAATATATTTATACTGTGCAATACATCTTCTTGTGTATTGTACATTCTGGTTTGTTTTTGTATATTCTGTATATTTTTTTGTATATTCTGTACTGTGTGCAATTCTCTATACTCCATTTTTATTGCACTTCTCACTGACTGTGCTTACAGTAATGTATTGTTATATTATTGTATTAGTATGTTACACTGTACTGTGTTGACTGTGCCTGGCTGCTGTTGCACTGCAATTTTCCTCACGGGATTAATAAAGTTTCTATCTAATCACATGATCCAATTTAGCACAAACACATGTTAGCTGAGAAAGTTATTTCTTTTAATTGAAACCTAGACTGGGAAGAAATTACTCAGGAAATCAAGCAACCCCCCCCCCCCCCCCCAAACAAATACACTAACCCTGCCTTTCCAGTTTCTAAACCAATAACAACTGTAGCTTTTATCAAAACATAGCTCCAAAAACACTCTTCTTCTCATCTCTCAAACTGGTAAAATCTCCTTACAATTACAAGGGCTTCATTTTGCTAAGCAATTGATTCTAGGAGAACAAAGCTCAGACAGGGCAAGTTCACCCTAACCTCAAAGTACAGAGGGTTATAGGTGGTGTCTGTAGTACAGAAGAGCTTCTGCTCCACTGCCTGTAATGCACTGACATACCAGCCAATAAGGACCGACAGAAAACATCAAATGGTCTGCCAGTTTAACTTGGAGCCCTCTGCTGAACCCTTGATCTCAGTTACTATGTAAAACAAGCTAATACAGCATAGGTTACTCACTACACCACCATTTTACTGAATAAAAACAAAACAAGAAAGAATGCTGCACACAGTTTAAGGTCATTCATAATGACCCTACTGATAAACATTCTTATAATGCATCAACAAAAAAGGGCATTCTGAGATCTGAAGGAAGCTTACAAAAAACAAAACAACTACAGTCTGCATTCTCTCATTGCTGGAGGCCTTTGATGAATCCTTAGAGACAAACTATAAAGGTTATTTAATTCTGTACAAGATGACTACTATGATCTTCGCCTTTGCTCAAGGTGAAAGTTTCTATGCCTTTTTGCTTTGTCTTGTTCAGCTTCTGGAGATTGCTCCACAAAGCTACTCATTAAATGGGTAAGCCACCAGTTGCAGAACTGCAACATCTGCTTAATCGATGCTGGCGTTTTACTGAATATTTAAAGAATGAAAAAGTGCTGAACTTGAAAATGTAGGCTGTAACAAGTGTTCATTAATGGAAAGCCATATCAAGTTCTGGGCTGGAGGAGGAGCTTTTAAATTTGAAAATTATAACCCAAGATCATGGGGTACTATAGGTGCAACACCAGAGACCACCAGGAAGAATCCACAGTGGAAAAAAATACTACAAAAGACGAAGAACTGCTCTATATCCCACCTGCTGTTTGGTGGGTCATCTGAATTTTTTTTAAATATGGAAGTAAAGGTCACAGCTTTGTCACACTGTTGACAAACATCCGGTACGTGATGGGTGAAACATATACAGTAAAAGCAAATCTCCTTGACTTTTTATTAAGTTACTTATATTTCCGCAGACAAAATCAAGAAAAAAGGAAACTCCTTACTGGGTGAGCATTCTTGAATTAAGAGCACATTTCTCAAAGGAGGAATATGATATTCATCTGAAGTTTAACATTTGGGTGGTCAGAACCTTCTATGTATTTTATGGCTAAGAACGGAAGGGTATTTGTTTTTTAATTCACATCTCAAAATCTTATGACTTCCTATCGCAAACAAATTTCACCTTTTCTTGATCAGTCTAATTTACAGTCTTTTACATTAATAATAATAATAATAATAATAATTGCTTAAACTTATATAGCGCTTTTCTGGACACTACACTCAAAGCGCTTTACAGGTAATGGGGACTCCCCTCCACCACCACCAATGTGCAGCATCCACCTGGATGATGCAAAGGCAGCCATAGTGCGCCAGAACGCTCACCACACATCAGCTATCAGTGGGGAGGAGAGCAGAGTGATGAAGCCAATTCATAGATGGGGATTGTTAGGAGGCCATGATTGGTAAGGGCCAATGGGAAATTTGGCGAGGACGCCGGGGTTACACCCCTACATTAACTAAAATGAAGCTTTGCTCACACCCATGTGTCAGTTTTTACACCTGAGCTAGCCAATGCACAGTAAGCAAAGGCTACATACACAGCCCTAAAAAAGCCTCAAGGGCAATCAGTCCCCAACAAAAACACAATTAATATAACACTGCAGTTCATCCATGCCAATACCTTTTACACAATCTAGAATTTTGTATTGGAGCAGACATGCAAATAAGCATTTCATTGCACTTTTGCATATGACAAATAAACTCAACTGAACTAGAATTACCATCCATCCATCTCGGAGCCTATCACAGCAAGTAATGGACACAAGGAAGGATACACCACATTCAAGATACAGGGAGCTAATTCATTGTAGGGTACACACAGACATAAACACAGACACACGCTCACGCCAATTTTCACAGAAGCCTTTCTGTATCAGAAAGAAGAGCACCCGGAGAAAACCCACACAAACACAGGGAAAACAGACAAACTCCATGCAGATAGGACACTAGGTGCCAGGTATGGAACTGAACCTAGAGCCCCAGTGGTGCGAGGCTGTAATACTAACCACTGAGCCAGTGTGACACCCATCTAGAATGACCAAAATACACAGTATGCAGTATAGTGTGATTAGACATTGTTATAGAAAGCTACAAATATTGCAGTCAACAGCGCGTTGTTCTATAGTTAAAACATGTTGCTTATTAGAGCAAAGATACCCAAAAAGGCATTATGTATATTTCTGAATAACTTGTAATAACCTTAGAACCACCTGCTCTCCATAAACATAAACCTTCTAAAAAAATCATAGCCTTTTTTACTTACAGAGGTTTTATTCAGAGAAATGGTTAGACGGATTTTTTAAAAAGAAAATCAGACATCACAGATGTGATAAATCTGAATCAACAGTACAGCCAAGAGTGATATAAGAAGGAGTGGGAAGTTTGTAAAATAAAATAACCTGAATATGTTTGTCTTCAAGGTCTGTTTTCTGGCTTTATGTCTCTTGTCGAAAGTAAGCCTTGCTACATGGTAACCTCTCTAGAATTTCACACTGATTATGTTTGGCATCACAGAGGGTCGTAGGCTACCGTCTGCAGACAATACTATTCCAGTTTAATCATCTTTACTCACAACCCAAAACAATCCAACTGCTTTCGGTTTGGTTTGTCCCTGGCTTCAACTGGACACCTTTTAGGCTCTATACTAGGCTAATTAATATACAAATTATAACTGAATAATTTGAATAATATGTATATCAACACAAAATATGCATGGTCATTTTATTACTCAATAGCTCCATAACAGAATCCTTCACTGGCTGGAGCATACAAAAGAATGTGAAAAAGGAGATCTTAGCCCACATCGAGAAAAACGTGATATCACAAAATCCAAAACTTTTTTTAAAAAAGCCCATGTGTTCTTCTGAGCAGTCACTTTGTTGTTCTTTACCGTCTCCCTCCCACTTTTGAACTGTTTTGGAATTTTACGGCAGAGAAACACTAAAGCAGGGCTCCAATCAGCCAGAGCTAAGTGAGGAAACTGAGCAAGGGATTTGAGAAAAGTCAAACCATGTGGGGAACAGAGAATCCCCCTCTCTCCTGAACATTTCATCACTTTCATGGCCGCAAAGTTACTCGCTATGGTTATAAACATTCAAGCGCAAAGGTGGGCTGTTCTCGAAACGGCCAGGAACAGGTGCGCGATATTCATGCTCTGTAGTGCTGTATATTCAGACATGGCTCATCTTGAGCAGCTTATGGGGCTTGGTTAACTACAGCCTAGTGTCACATTTAGCAATGCGGGATGATGATCATTTCAGCAGTATGATTGCATTATATCGTGTTACCTGGATTTCAAAGCATTGGGATTTTTAATTCCCTATATAATTATGCTAGGAAATAATAAGAAAATAAAATGGACCGTGCTTTCACCTTTAACTTGACAAGCTCTTCCAAGTTGCGGATCTTACTCTCGGCTATTCTGAGTCTCATCTTTTCCTCAGCAACACCGGCACAGTTCATCGGGGACAGAGACCTTGAACGCTTCACAGGTGGATCCTAGAGAATAAAACCAGGACATGCTTGAACAAGTTTCAACACTGTATTATGAAAAGCATGCAAAATTAAACTACAAGTAATTGAGAATACTAATAATGAATTATAAAAAATCCTATACAGAATACCAAAGGAATAACAAGCAGAAGTACCACAGTGCTACCACTAAAGGTTTCTCTGTGACTTGCTAATGAGTATATTCATTTACATTTACATTGTTTCTTTCACAATAATGATGTCCCATTAGGGAAGACTAAAGGGTTATAGATTCAGAAATGCAAGAAACCTCATTACAAAGGAGGGGATGGAGGCTAGTCTAATTGCTCTATGAGGGTCCAAGGTTACACTTGATAGGACAACTGGAAACAATTGGGAAATGATTTCTCTTTCTTTGAAATACTTAAACACATTGTAAAGCAGAGGGAACAATATGCTGGAAGAATATAAATACAAGAGACAGTACTTCATAGTGTGAACTGACCAGATGGTCGTTAAATGTAATGTGACTTTGATGATAAATTTCAGTTCAAAGCAAGATAATCTGAACCTCAAGGATGAAAATGGAAGAATTCATGTAAAACCTACAGCTATTATTGATTAAATACCATTTAAAATATTTTTTAAAAAATGTGTAAAAACAAAACATTAGTTAAATATATGAACTTTTAATTCAAAACTGCAATGATCAGATTGTATGTGAAGGAGGCTGAACATCTGAAAAAACTGCAAAGAAGACATTCAAAGTGGAATTTACAGACTGCAGTATTCAGTCCACTAAGTCAGTACTTGACATTGGCAGTAATTACTACTGTCAGTATTTTGGATAGGTCTCTACAAGTTTCACTCAATGGGATGGCGTAATTTTGGCCATTCTTCCTGGCAAAATTGCTCCAGTTCTGACACGTTTACTGGGAACTGCAATCAGGAGCCAAGACCGACGTCAAGGCTTTGACCGAGCAGCTTGAGGACAATCACACTGATCATGTCAGGCCCCTTCAGTGTGGCTTTAGCCTTATGCTTTAGATCAGTTTCCTGATTTGATCCATTTTTCCCTCAAAGCTTACAAGTTTCCTTATCCCTACTGATGAGAGACATTCCCATACACGGTGGTGCCGCCTCCATGCTTAACAGTTGTGATATTGCTGACTGAGTGATGTTGCGGTGTGGGGCTTGCGCCAGAAGTACAGTATTATTTTTAGAAAAAAAGTTCATTTTGGTTTAATCTGCCAGTAGAACCTTCTACCACATGTCTGCAGGATATCTCAGACAAGATTTAAGTTAACGTTTTCAGTAAAGGCTTTTTTTTGATCACCCATACAGGCCATGTTTGTTTAGAGACCAGGATATTGTTGATGTACTCTATGAACAGTTACTCCCATCTCAGACAGAACTTTACACATCTTTCAAAGACTATCTTTACATACTATCAACGTTGGTTAGTTACATCAATGAACACTTCTACAAGGCACCCTATTGTTGTAGTGTATAAGTGACAACATCATGACAAACAAACTTATTTAATTTACTGTAGCCATCAGATAATATCTTGTGAAACAATCTATTTACAAACTAAATTTTCACTGTGCTGTATATATGAAATTATGCAATATGAAGAAATAGCACAGAGGCACAGTGGTTAGCATTGCTGCGTTACAGCACTGGGCCCTGTTTCAATTACGAATCTGGGGTGATGCCTGCATGGAGTTTGCATGTTCTCCAATGGGTTTCCTCTGCATACTCCGGTTTCCTCCTAAAGTCCAAACATACTGATCGGTTAACTGGCTTCTAAGAAAGTTGGCCCTGGGTGTTAAGTGTGTCTGTATGTCTGTTTCCCACAATAGACTGGCAGTGTACAGTATATTGTGGATGGGATGCCAGTGTGCTCGTTGCTTGCTGGGATAGTCTCCGTATCCCCTGAGACACTGTATTGGATGAAGCGTTTGGAAAATGGCTGGATGATGGATATGATATAAATACAGTATGTGTTGGCATAGTGATCATATCATTTTAAGCTCTATTTACTTTACGTCTTTGAAGGTACATTAAAACTTTCTGATGGCCATGCCAAAAAAAACACACTAAAATCTTATGAAGAAATATTTTTTATTATTATTCTGGGATGTGTATAAAAAAAACACATCCCTATTATTTTTCTTTTTCCTCAATAGTACACTTTTTTAAAATATCCGTAATCTTGTTAATATATCAGAGGAAATTAAACAGAGCAATGGAGCAATTGACCACCATTAATTAAAAATAGCCTAGGTCTAATGGTATAGAGTTGTACATTACAGAGGAAAACAGTACAACAGAAGACGAAACTGAAACTATTTTTAAATAAATGATAAAAAATAGACTGAGAGGCAAAGATAAAAACAGTTGATGAGAATCTAAATAAAGAAAGAGGAAAGCATTTTAGTGCATGAAAGTACAGTGGAATGATCAGTAATGAACATGTATTAGGTCTCCAAGAATATGTTTTCCAGCAGCTTTTCAACAAACACTAAAGAGCTGCAGTAACAGCAACGGTGATGCAATGTCAAGGGTGCCCGACGTTCTTTCGTGTTTTGCCATCTTCGAAGCGCTGGAAAGCCTCGGGACAAAAGACGAACCACAATGATGTGCCTGGCAGCAGGCTTGTGGCAAAGTCCTCAGTGTATGACATATGGTAGAATCACTTTAATTACATGTAAAGCATTGCTTTAAAATGTGAGAATACAGCAGTTATTTGCCAAAAATGATCTGGCTGCAGATCTCTCAGGGCTATGCTTCATAAGGTACAGAGTGTGCAGCCTGGATCAGGCTATCATTAGCAGGACTCTGTGTAGTATGGGAAATGTGTTGTGCAAAACATTTAAATTTTTATTTGTCCATGCCTTTTAATCATAACTACTGAAACATGATATTGTGTAATACCTATAAAAGTTATCTTGAAGCCTAAAAAATAAGTCATAAGTTAAATAGGAATCATTGTTATAACAGAAGAAAATAATTTAATTGGGTGGAGCTTCACCATATGGCCTGACAATGACTCAAAATATACAGCCAATGAAGGCAAGATTTGCATCAGGAGAAAAAAAAAATTCAAATGAGTAAGCAATATAAATGCTGAAGATAAAAATGAAATCAAAATCCCCAAGAATTCAAAGTGGTTTCATCAAACAAGCATCTTTAAAGATTACACAGTTTGCTGAGCTCAATGCGTCACAGACTTCATGCACAGATTCCCTCAAAAGGACATGCAACTCAATATTGACTTCTACTTAACATGAATGTGTCTCAGTACTTGAAATTATTGGGTTGAAGTATGATTTTCCTCCCAATATGACCAAATGTACTGTATGTACAGTATGAAACGTCACAAACATATAACATATTATACTGCAGTTATTATTCATATGAAGTTTCTTATAACACATATTAAGTACCTGACTGCAAAGCAAAAACACAAATTTTCACTTTGCTGTCTCAAGACTTTTGTACTTTATATAAATGGAAACAACTTAAAGGACATTTTACTTTGCATACTAGACAGCCTTTATTATTAATAACATTTTAATATTTGTGTCTTCAAATTGGATTGGAAAAAGGATTGTAAGTGAACCCATTTTTTAATAGGGGAACTATCCCAAATGAAGAATGTGAAGATCCTCACTGTTACAACTACTGTAATGCCTGGTACAACTGTGGACGTTTCACTTTGTAGATGCACAGGGGTAATTCACATCTTCTTGTGTTAAAAGCATCCCCCACAAAAAAAGGAAGATAATGTAAAGTCACAAGTCTAAAGATTTTGGGAAATATGGAGACCAAGATCAGCCATGACTAAAGTAACCAGAAACTGGGTAGCCCTCAACACATTCAGTTGACAGTTGACAGGGGCATGATAAAGAAACTCCTAGTATTTCATAGAAATGTGCTGCTTTCTAGAGCATTTCTATGGATACCCATCCATCCATCTATATTCTTACCTCTTCTTCCTATTCATACAGTATATCACAGAGAGCCGGAGTCTATCCTGGCAAGCAACAGGCGCAAGGCAGGGTACTGTACACCCAGGGTGGGATGCCAGTCCATCACAGGGCACATACAGACACAAACAGTCATGCACACACTCGCAACCAGGGCCAATTTTTCACATGATCAAATAGATTTGTCTTAATTATGTGACAAAGTCATCAGTTTCACTCAGAATACACAGAAAGCTGACTCTAACATTACAAGAGATGTATTACGCAAGGGTGAAAGAAAGATACACAAACAGGGTGTTAATGTATTTGATATTTTTGTGTGATTCTTTGTAGGAGCAGTGGAATAGTTCTTTCATGTGTTTTATTAGAGTGTGATACATCTTTACACATATTAACTGTAAAAAGCTTTGAGAAATTCAGAAAGAACCTCTATAAAATACTGCATTTTAGTATTAGCCAAAAAGTCTAAATAGTCTTAGGCCTATAATGGAAATGTGTGTTGATCCCAGAATTGCCACAAAAAAACTGGAAATACTGGTGCTTTAGTCAAAACTATATTGCACACCAATTTTTTCATAAATTATAAATTTATAAATTTATCATGCATCAGACTGCACACTAGCTCCAGGTAACCTTCAAAATTTCCTGACATTTACTAAAAGATTAAGGCTCAGACTTTCATTCTTGAAATAAACCAAAGTTTAAAACTGAAAGATCCATGTTCCAGACACCACAGCGCTGTTCTTCAGTTTCCGCGTCCTACTTCTGAAGTTAATATGGATTACTGAGCAATGCTGGGCAACAGACTGAGATAGCAGCCTCTGTGCTGGTGATTACTGTTGGAATAAATGAGCTCCATCACAAATGATAAGAAATGAGCCAATAGAACATCATGCCTGTACCTTGCGTCTCCTTTCATCTCTCAACGTGCGGCTGTTTTGCCCATCCCTGCTGACAGGATTGAGAGCAACTAGCTTGGCGTTGGCTGTCTCCAGCTCCTCCCTCAGCTGGTTCAGCTCAGCCCTCTGTGCAGCAACCAAGGACTCCAGCTCTCCTATGGACACATGCTGGTGCTCCTGGAATATAATAAAATTAAATTATTTAATTAACTGATTTCCCCGAGGCTAACAGAGATCCATTCAGAGGCACTACATGCCCAAGATAATCTGGCTGTGACCTGTGTGTAACCGCTGTGACATTCAAGAAAAAAAACAGACGTTGGTGCACGAGGGCCCTATGCAGTCAGAGCCAATAGTGTTGATTATAAATTCTACCAGGATGTCACCGCAAACTACAGCTACACACATAATGAAGGTTCAAGAAGGGCTCAATTGTTGCCTATCCCCAGCTCTAAGATGTACTGTAAGTATGTGTCTCTGTACCACAAAGTCCCAGCATTTACCATACTAACACCTCTCCATCATCCCTACATCTACTAACAATCTGGCAAACCTTTGGGTTATTGGGGAGGGGCTGCAAATTCCTCTTTCATTAGTCCAGGGGGTTGTCCCTCAAACCAAGAAGGTAAAACCTAAAACATCAATAATCCTGCAATCGCAATATTGGGGGTGTTCTTTTATCTTCTTAATTTAAACTATCTAAAATCCGAAGCATCTTAAAATATATGCAGGAAAAACAAAACATCATGATGGGAACATTACATACCCACTATACAAGATGTAGGTTCCTTTTCAGGCCATAAAGGCCCACTGGGGAATGGGGGGGGCAAGGCCCACCATTTTTCTCAACCATCCGACACTGGAGGTGAAGGTGATGTGCTCAGCATCATGCTCCAGCCGGCCTATTACCCCCGGAAGGATTAACCCCCGGTACTGGTACTCATTTGGAAAGCTGGCTGAGTGGACCCGGGAGCCGTCAGGAAGGAATTAGAGCAAGCTGCAGTACATCGCTTGCCCCTACCTGGGATTGAACCCAGGACCTGGTCTGGTCAGGGGCTAGACACCCTTGCTGTCTGATCTACCACGGCTCCACTATACAAGACGTGGACAATCATAATTATTAAAACCCAATCAAAAAAAACAATATGCTAATAAATGAACAAGACATTGACAGGGCACAGGTCTGTGTTCTAAGGAAGCTACCGCAGCTAATTACTAAAAGAAACAGATTTACAATAATGGAATGATCTCCATAAAATCTAACAAAAGCCCATCAGATTGGGACACAAAATGGTCCTGATCAATAAAGAATATCAAAATAGACAAAACAAAACCTTTTATTCAATTTCATGGTATTTCTGTAAAACAATATGACATGTCCACTCTGCTTACAGACATTAATAAGATTCTCATTACTCAAAGCAATGTGCGTTTTGAAGTAATAAAATAAGCAATAAAACTCCCATGGGCCTGCTTTACAATGCTGCCATGCTTCAAGTGTTCTCGGGTGTACAATGGGCACTCCACAAAAGTGTACTCTCCAGTGTTTGGATGCTATTACTTAATTATCACAGAGTATTTGGGGGCATTTAAAATTGAGCATAACTATTTTAGTAAAAACACTTTGCAATGCATATCAAAACACTACTTTAAAAAATTACAAAAAATTCCCCTTAATTGAGTATTTGTAGAAATTAATCTTCAGAAACATCCTCGATTATGGAGAAGTAATAATACCTGCCAAGGATCCAAATGTTCCTTAGGTAGGTTTACTTATATTACAATCTGTAATCTCTATCCCTGAATTGGTAACAATTTTCAATGAGAAGGAAAATTAGGATGTGACAACACCTTTTATTTATGTGGTTTCATTATGTTGGATAGTATGTACATTATATTGCTCTGGAGTGTCTCTATGGCATTTTATTTTCCTTCCTCTAGGGTACAGGTTCAGTCTCCACTTCTCTCTGCCAGGCGCAAGTCAGCCGGCTCAATTAGAGACTGGGAAATCTCACAACATGTTGATGTATATCTATTCATCACCGCCTACGAGTCAGTCAATTAAAGAGCATCTTCAGAAACTATTAGGCTTATTAAAATAATTGTAAAAAGGGAAACAGTCAAACGGGCATAGTCTGAATTTACCGTGTTGACTCAAATTGTCTACAAAATTAAAAAGATGTTAACAGATTGTCACTTATTTGTTCAAGAATATAACTAAATTTCCCCAGATCATAACTACAGTATGGCTGTATATACACACCACTGCTCTGTTCAAACATTAAAATTAATGTTAAAAAAGCACAATAATGTATTTTGCTAAACAAGCTGCTCATGTAAAAGTGTATAATAGTACACTGAGAGAGATTATGCTGCCAATTATATTGAGATTATAAGTAAAGGACAAAAACATCAAATTTCCAGTCTCTACCTCCTGAAGCCTTACTCACAAAGTTCAGAAAAATCATACAGGATAAAACTTCAAATTTGAATACTATATTACAGAATTCTGGGTTGTATCAATGCTTGATTGATATAAATGTGTGTGACATTTTACATATTAAACCAACTTGAACACTCTCCTTTTCATATTGAGTGTATCCATTCTCAGTATCTAATATAATAATGCATATAATTAACATATAATATTATTAGTATATAATAATATAATTAAAAGAGAGAATATAAAAGCATTTATATTAGCAATATTAAAAAAACCTTCAAAAACAGATTTCAGTGCTTGTATTGAAAGTACCTGTGAATATTTTTTTCTTTATTTCTTGATTCGTTCCAAGTAAAATCTATGTTTTATTCATGTATTCTCCTCACAAAAGGAATCTCCAATTGTTAATTAACCTTAGTCACCACTACAAGCCTTGTACTTTAACAGAAGCCGACAGCAAACTATCATCCCCCTGAAACAACAGCTGCAGAGTTATCTACTTCTTTTCACTCTGCACAATAACAGCACGAGAAGTGCAAGGAAGAGGCAATGGGTGGAGGACTGAAGCAGCAGCCTCTGGGAATACTGTCAGCTCCCTTAAGCTTGACAAGCTACAGGTGTAGCTATTGCACGGCAAAAAAAAAGGAAACACTGGCTGCGTTCAAAAGCAGCCGACCCCAACAGTATTTGACTGCGCAACTCCGTGCGGAAGTGGATTTAAAATCTGGCAATGCTGTGACATATAGACAAGATTCAATTCAAACCACTCTAAACTACAAGTCCTAAAATTTGAACCATTCCAGTTCTTAACCTCCTTCGTTTTGCTTTTTTTCAGTCAGTTTGAGGTCATCTAAGAACAATGTACATCTCTGCTAACTAAGGACTTGTGAAAGCAAGCCACATAACATACAATATATATAGCTTATTCTCCCCATTTATAACCAAATTTATGAAGGACGAGTATTAGATGGAAGACGTTAGTCTTCCTGGATATACGGATCCAGCATTTGTCGTGTTCTTGGAGGGAACATTTGCATTAAAACCCAGGAAGAGATAACACACACATCCCCCAGAGATGTAAAGAGGTTGGGAAGCTTCATACATCTGGCACTTTTGAAGGGGCAGGAGATCTCACTCTTGACACGGGAAATGTATAAATGCGCTCTAGTGCATTATCATCGCTATAAATTAGGACCTCAATCATTATCAGACAAAAAAGGAGAAAAACTGCTAATGCACAGTCTTCAATCTGCTAACTATGCATTCCATAATAGCATATAATTATTAAAAACTGACAAGTAGGCTTTGCCACCTGTGTTTTCAGGAAGCCAGGTAATGAAAAAACAACAACGCTGTCATCACCTCTCGATTCCTGATTGCATTATCAAAACTGCAGCCGAGTTTGGCATCTGGGTGTGACCTTGTTAACTGCTAGGGTAATTAAGTTTAACCAATTGGGAGAAGGGATGATAAATTATTAGCAAGAAGATTTTGTTCACATTTTATTAAATTGGCCTGTCAAAGGGTCGGCCAAATTATCTGGGGCCTCATTTATTGGAGGCCAGCCATATTGCCACATCTGTTACAATTATTTATAATTTCAGCAGTTGAAAACCAACTGAGTTAGGCATCCGCCATGTAAAGTAATTTACAAATTATCTGATGAGGGAGTGTTTTAGCTTTTCCCTTATTTCTAGCCAGCAGAAAGCCGCACTGTAATTACCGAACACGATTAGGTTCTTTGGGGAACTTATCTTGCGCTCGTAGCCGTAGTAAGATGCGGCAAGAACATATGGAGGAGCTTGTGCTTGTACTCCCTGAAGCTCGTGACCCGTCTGCCGCTGAGCCCTTGAGCTGAATTTGAATGAGAGTGCCATGGCTAATGTTCTACACATGCACCATTTATGCCACAAAACAAATCTGATCACTGTTAATTATGAAGCAGCTATAATCAGCCCTTCACATCTGTGTAATGTGAAGCTCAGTAGGCTGTATTCCAATAATGCATGACTACCTTTGGGTCGCCAATAGCAAGCCATATTGTCTGGGTTAGTAGCTCCTGAATTCAAAGTAACTCCATTGACAGGAGCCCAACAAAAGGACAAGGCAGCCGGTTTGAAAGCATTGAGTCTTATCTTTTCCAGTCTTGACCGAAGCGCTTTAAGCATATGGTGGTAGCTCATTAATGAGCTGCAACACACAGTGGTATAATTTAATGAAACCACTTGAGCTATTAAAAAAAAATGGTCTTTGTTACTCTCCATCCTAAGTGTTTAAGTCTCCAAACCTGTCATGGACAAACATGCAATTTTTAAACAAAGTTTTACAACACTGTTTAGGATGATTTCTGAAAAATGTAATAACACGATAAACTTTAAATTTTCCAAAAATTGCTAATTAAAATAAAAGCATCATGTTGCCAAAACATATCTAATGACTGTACACTAAGTGGGCACATGTAACATTACAAAATGAATACTGCTATGCAGTAAACTCTAGCAACTGATGTACTAAAGAGTTGTATATAAAAATCTGTTTATATTTATCTGTTTTTGTCAGCCCACATGGAGAGTATACTGTATGCCTTTCATATCACCAATCTCAGATATAATACCATTGCTTCTGTTAAACCAGAGTCTTCTGCTAATTTCTTTGTCTTGCTGGTTAGTCTAATCGAATACTGTGCATGATTGCACTTTTTAAAATCCTTACAGGAAAACACCAGAAGCAAGCACAACAATATGAATGAGGTATAAACAGACCTGTCCATGGTCCTGTTCCTGGTCATACATAACTTTGAATAAAGGTCACTGTTGCTAGTTGTCTTGGATAACATCTACTTTTTATAAAACTGAAATTCAATAAAGGAACATATTCTTCAACCTTACAGATAGTATAATTGTGGCATACAAGGATAGGAACAAAACTAGCAAACTATTTGAACAAGAACACAAAATTTGATTTTCTGAACCATTGAAAAACATTAGTATGGTTTTCAACAGTGACTTCTATATTTTACTGACATACTTTTCTGAGCAAATTCTGTTTTTGCAATTTATAGATTAATAGATTTCAAGTCATGATATAAAGACGACAAAGATGCACCACTTGTTCTGGAACAAGATGGAGTAACAAAATGAGGTAGAAGCGTGCTTCACTGCAAACTCACAGGTAAACAGTTACACAATGGGCTCCGCCATCATCAACTGCACCAAAAGAGGAAACATTTAAAAAGAGAGGATGACCATGGGGTGTTATGAAACAGCCCACAAAAAGCCCTTTAAATGCTGCCATAAGTGCTCCTGTCAGGAATTGACCCAGGAGGGTGAATACATATGGAATCAATGTATTTTAAAGTTTGGGGATTTTCTTTGCGGTTTGCACTGACACTGCTTTATCCCATAAAGCGTTCAAGTCTGAGCATTCAAGCTTTAATTACAATATCCACTTTAAAAATGCATATGCAGTATATCATCTGTAATTCAACAAAACAGGACATCATTAGAAGCAGTTCAAGTTGGTAGCTGTGTCAGCATGCGTATGCTGCAAAGGAACAAGTAAAGGTTTATTCCATTCTGAAAAAAGAAGAAAAGAAATATAACGTTTCAGCCTTCTTTGGGTGTCATCATTAGAAGCAGGTGAAAACTTTGGCAATGCAATGTATATCAGGGGGTTTCCTGAGTGGTTCAATGGGTAAATGCAGCCGACTGAGCTTAGTTTGAGCTCTGTGATCGCCGGGTCATGTCACTTGCTAACTGTGTCCGGGATTTGCCAAGCAGCAACACAGTAATAAGTGATTGTGCACTGCCAGAGTAGGGTGAGATTAGTTGGACAGGGCTCTCTCAGCAACTCCTATGGTCTCCTGGGTGCTTGCAGGTGTCATAGGTCAGATAAGAACCTCTTCTAATCAGAGCTCAACCTCCGGTACGGGGCAGTGCCCCCTTGCGATGTTTTAAAAGACAAATGTCTCAAAGGCAAGAGAGTCAGTCATCTTGGACTTCCTCATTCTCCCTCTCGCAGTCGCAGGGTTCATCTGAATTGAGATGTGAAAAATACAGTGGGCTATGTTTCCAAACCAAGTGTAAGTAAAAAAATGACAGACAATTCTAAACAAAAAAAAAACACACAGTACAGTAGAGTCTCGACATTCCTATGGGTTCGATGCACAGAACCACTCTAAATAGCTAAATCTGCATATACTGTAACTAAGGCCACCTCTATACAGTCACATAATTTACTACAGCATATAGTATGCATGGTTGAAAGACATACAGTAAGTAACCCTCCATTTTATGATAATTTAAGTACTAATGCATTGGATTTAAGTTGATTAAAATATCATCCATCCATTTTCTAACAGCTTCATTCAATTTAGAGTCGCGGGGAGAGTCTCAGCAAGCAGCAGGCAAGAGGTAGGATACACCCTGGACATGACGGTCCATAGCAGGGCACACAGCCACAAACACAGACACGCACACACTCCCCCAGTGCCGATATTCCCAGAAGCCCAGTAACCTACCAGTATGTCTTTGGACTGTGGGAGGAAACTGGAGCACCCGGAGGAAACCCACACAACTACAGGGGGGGGCATACAAACTCCACACAGATAGCACCCCAGGTCCAGAACCGAATCCAGGGTTCAGCGCTGCAAGGCAGTAAATGCTAACCACTGTGTCACCGTGCCACCCAAAAAACATTGATCAACTAAAACAAATAACAGTAAAACATCTATGCTCTGTGACAAGCACACCCCACTGTAATGAAAGGACCATAAAACTGTCAGTGAGCCTGTAAAGTTGTCTCCAGCCTGTCATTCCCCCCGCCACCAACACAGAACTGCAGGGGTGCTCATTACTATACAAGGATAAGCCCATATTGAGATGCTTGAGCAGAGGTACTTGGGCAGGGAGCAGGGAGAGGTTCACCCACTTGCTAGATTCGCATCGCAATCCTTGTGTGTTTGGGGGCTAATTTAAAAGTTGCACTTAACAACCTTCAGTCTGTGTTTGTCCCACTCTGCTCATCTTCCATTTAAGACCTCGTCAGGCAGAACAAATGGAGAATAAGAGAATTTACGAATGTTAAACTCACAGATGTTGAGACCTTACTGTATATAATGTTAGAAATATTTTAAAAAGTTACAGTGCATATGTGATGTACTGCATTTCAAAATATTGTATAATTTTACTCAAGGTTCATTTCATTTGCATGGATTGCTGGAACTTTTAACATTTAAAATGCCTTTTCTTAAGAGGGCAATCTCAAAACATCTCAAAATATTCAAAAGAAAATGTGGATTATTGTGACATAAAGAACTACATTTTTATATTATACATTTATACTTCTGTTTCAGGATTCTAACTTCCAAGTAAAGGTTCTTCTCATGGTTAGGATACAGTACTAGCAGAACACAGGAATGATAAGAAAGTACAGTTGAAAAAGTTTGTGAACCCTGGATTTCTGCAATAATTACCCATAAAAATGTGGTCTGATCTTCAACTAAGTCACAATAATAGACAAACACAATCTGCTTAAACTAATAACACACAAACAATTGTACTTCTTCTTGTCAGTACTGAACACATCATTTAAACATTCACAGTCTAGGTTGGAAAAAGTATGTAAACCTCTAGGCAAATGACTTCTTCAAAAGCTAATTGGAGTCAGGTGTTCATATCAATGAGATGAGATTGGAGGTGTGGGTTGGAGGTGCCCTGCCCCATAAAAAAGGCACACAAAGATTGGTTACTGACAGAGTCTGCTCTTCTCAAGAAAGAGCTGTTCATGTGAACCATGCCCCGATCAAAAGAAATATCAGAGGACCTTATAAGAAGAATTGCAGAGATGCATAATTGCAGAGATTGTGGGCGTCCTGCAAAGATCATGGCAAGATCATGCAAAGATCATGTGCAGCGTGCAATGCTGAAGTAGGTGAAAAAGAACCCTAGGGCAACAGCAAAGGACCTGCAAGAATCTCTTGAACTTGCCAAAGTCTCTGTTCATGTGTCCACTATAAGAAAAACACTGAACAAGAATGGTGTTAATGGAAGGACAAAACGGAGGAAACCACTGCTCTCCAAAAAAACATTATTACACATCTCAAGTTTGCAAAAGACCACCTGGATGTTCCACAACGCTTCTGGGACAATGTTCTGTGGACAGATGACACAAAAGTTTAACTCTTTGATAGAAACGCGCAACGCTATGTTTGGAGGAAAAACAGCACTGCACACCAACACCAAAACCTCATCCCAACTGTGAAGCATGGTTGAGGGAGCATCATGGTTTGGGGCTGCTTTGCTGCTTCAGGGCCTGGACAGCTTGCTAACATGGAGGGAACAATGAAAAATTGTATCAAGAAATTTTGCAGGAGAATGTCAGGGTAGCAGTCCGTCACCTGAAGCTTAATAGAAGTTGGGTGATGCAGCAAGACAATGACCCAAAACACAGGAGTAAATCATCAACAGAATGGCTTAAACAGAAGAAAATTTGTGTTCTGGAATGGCCAAGTCAGAATCCAGACCTCAACCCAATTGAGATGCTGTGGCATGACCTGAAGAGAGCTGTTCCACGCAAGGAATCCCAGAAATACCAATAGTTTTGTAAGGAGGAATGGTCTAAAATTCCTCATAAGTGTTGCACAAGTCTCATCAGCAGCTACAGCAAACATTTGGTAGAGGTTATTGCTGCTAAAGGAGGTTCTACCAATTACTAAATGATAGGGTTCACATACTTTTTGCAGCCTGGACTGTGAATGTTTAAACGATGTGTTCAATATTGACCAGAAGAAATACAATTTTGTGTGGTTTTTTTTCTGTATATACAGAAAATAATATAATTATTCTTGTAAATCAATAGGTCCCAGACAATTCACGCCAAACTGCAGTTCTTCAACATATTAGGTAACTGCATTTTAGAAAGCTGAACCTTTTCAACGTATTCACAGTTCCTAACACAAGCAAGAATTGAAACTAAAAGGAAATATGTACTAACCCAGTTAACAATATGTAAGGATAAAATGGATCCTTAAAAGCTGCGTTTCAACTCATGCCACCATCATATCACAATAACCTATTTGCATAGTCTTAAATAACTGAAAATTCTATAAACAATTAAAGAGATGTTAACAGATTGTCACTTATTTGTTCAAAAGAATAACTAGATTTCCCCAGCAATGCACTGTACAAACATTAAAGTAAATAAAAAAACATTTTTTTTTGCTGAACAAGCTACTGTATTCTTGTAAATGTGGACAAAAGTACATTGAGAGAGATTATGCTGTTGATTATACAGAGATTTTTAGTAAATCACCAACACATTTCCGGTTTCAAACATTTCTGCCCCCCATATTAATATTCCATCTATCCATTTTTTAACCATTTTATCCAGTTCAGGGCTGCAGGGGAACTGGAGCTTATCCCAGCAAGCAACAGACGCAAGGCAGGATAAACCTGGATGGGATGCCAGGTTTTGTTACAGATAGGATATCTCAACACTGTTGGGTGTTCTTTGGTTGTAGATGCTACAATACTACTGTAGTACAGACGGTTGGAATGCGAGACGTCATGGCGTAGTTACGTGTAGTTTTGAAATAAGTTCATTACGAATGACCCTGGAGAGCTGAGTTGAGAGATACCGACATACCTTCATTTACTCAGCTCTGAAGCACAGACTATCTGAGTCCCTTTTATACATAAGATACAGTATAGCCACAAATTACCTACTGTTTTACCATAAATGTTAGGAAACATTATATAATTGGTATGAATATATTTTAAAACCAGCACAGAATGTAAATTCCATACATTATCCGGATGCTCCCAAAAGTCACACAATCTAGGCTGGTAAATAAAGATTTGTCATCATACAACATGTGCTCTGCCCTTCTTTATCAAACATGAAGCAAAAAAGTCTTAATTAAACTCTACAGGATCATACACATTCTAATTGTGTCTGTACTGAATCTACTTCCAAGATTTTATGAACTTATTTTCTGAGTTGCCTGGTTTAACCGAGTCCCATTTCAAGACGTCAATGTCCCTGGGTAGTCAGATTGGGCTTCCATGCTCCATTTTGTTTGGCTTCTAAACCTTTCCAGTAAGTGATTCACTGTGTTAATTCATGCCCAGTGCTTAAATATTATTGTAGAATATTTGCAATTGTTGTTCAAATTAAGATACAGTATTACTATTTATGTTTTGTGTTGTTGTTTGATAGGGGGCACGTTTGTAGCTATTGTAGTTATAATTCTGCAAAACACATTTTATGAACCATCGGTATATGGTATATGTTATTTGTTCTGGCCGTTGGCATTAGCTTATTTTCAAAAGAGATTCTAGATTAACCTTTATTCTTAACAATTGTTTCCACACAAATGTCCAGGCACGTACAACAACCCTGTGTATTTTAATATTTCACAGTTTTTATGAGTGTTCGAAGACATAGACGATCAAAGGAAACACAAACCACTACTCTAAACATGACCCTGCCTGTACATAACAAGCAAGATGGCTTAGGTCAAGGTTTTGTTTTAAAGATAATAAAGTTGTACTGACAGATTCCAAACTGTAGGAGCACCGTTGGAAGAACAACATTTCTAGTTTGGTTAACAGCTTCTGAGAAAATTCTGTCATTTCTTTTTTACTTCAGCAAAAATTAAAATGGCTTAAATATTTATAATCTGGTTTGGAAGTTTGGAGTCTTCTACTCAATATGCTCATTTGAAGCGCTGAGACGACAGACATTAGACAATAGTTGACACTAGAAGGTATAGAATGCCATGAAAAATCCTGAATAAATGTCCTGCTGTTATTTTGCTATTTTTCTGAAACCTTTTTCCTAAAAATGTTCCCATCAGCTATTAAAGCCACATTATTTCATGCACGTTTAGTAACTAATCGCTATTGTTAACCCTTCCATCATAATCATTCCTCTTTCCTGTCAAGCCCATCCTAAATCATTTCAATGGGATTGAGGTTAAGGGACTGCAGACACCTAAGTATCAATTTTCTCATCTAGGTTTGAATCCAACAATGTTTTTAGATGATGGATCCTTGCCATGTGTTTTATATTGGTCACTATGTCGTTCAAATCAAACATTAGTCTTTTTGTCTGAAGGCAAAAAAAGGTTAAGCTATATTCTTTCCGGGACAAAAAAACCCTTTTGCATAAGCAATACAAAAAAGGAAATGCAAAGTCTGACAATTAATGTCAGATTCATATTATGCTAAATTTTAAAGAACAATACAATAATGTAATACATTATACACCGGGCTTTGCAATGTATATTCATCCCCTGCAAAGCTCCAATATTTTGCCTGCAAGTATAGCACTTTCAAGCAGGACTTCATATTTGGAATCTACACACTTGAATCTACTCCGCACTGATAAAAACAAAAAAATGCTGACAGTATGTAAATAACATTTTTAAAGAAAATTAGAATTCCTAATTCAATTCCATTGCTATTGCTAAATCAGTTCAGGTGCAAAAGAAGAATTTCAAAGGTTGTTAAATTAGTCTAATACTCTCTGTCTCTAAGAACAGCAATTTGACTTGACCTCAGAGTAAATGCATCTGTCCTTGTAAGATCCCACAGATACATATTGAATTTCAAGCCACAGCTCGCAGTGATACGACAAATTGACCATGAAGACTAAGGAGCTTTCAAAACAAATCAGGGATAAAGAAGTAAAGAGGCACAGCAGTAGAGAGTTTACGATATGGTTGCATCCAACTTTGAGTACCTCAGTCCATCATTACGAAGTGGAATGTACATCATCAGACACCACCTGGATCAGACCACTGCTACAAATTGAACAACCAGGTGAGTAGGAAACCACATTTGGAAAGATTTTCAAAGTCTACTGTCTGAGATGATTGGCAAGAAAGAATCCGTGCTGAAAAAGACATTATACATTTTTTATGAAAAATACCGCAACATTTTTGCCAGACAATTTTCTGGTTAGATGAGACAAAAATTGAACTTTTGGTCTATATACAAAGTCTGGCAAGAGCCCAGCAAAGCACTCAATATTCCAACTGTTAAACATGGTGGTGCTAGCAACATTTTATGGGGAATCTTCTCATCAGTAGGGACCAGAAAGCTTGTCAGAATTAAGAAACAATGTAGGGTACATAGTACAAGAGAGTCCTAGAGGAAGTCCAGCCCAAGTCACCCAAGAATCTGAAAATGGATCAAATATTCAAATTTCAGCTGGATGCAAAGAATTAGGCTGAAGCCACACAGAAGTAGTAGAAGACATTAAATGACCTTGAACGACCCGGTCAAGGTCTTGACAACAGCTCATCTAATGAAGTTCTCAGAACGTAAGCAATTTTGCCAGGAAGAATGGAGAAAATGTTACAACCTATGCAATAATACTGACAGCATTAATTGCTGCTAAAGGTGCTTCTACCAAGTACTGACAGCAGGGGGCTAAATACGTATGGACTTAATAAAATAGAAAGGAACAACATTTTTGAGAAAGGTTCTTCTTGTAGATTTTGACAGTTAAATACCCCCCACTGCATAAAAGTGTAAGTTGCTTTGCATAAAAACAGCAGTCAAATGAATAAACTATAATGCCTGAACCCATAATTAAGGCTTTGTTGACAATTATCCAGTCAATGGATAGGTTCACTAGTTCACAGCACAGCCAAGCTGGAATTCAGACAGATATCACTGTGCCTGTACCTAAAATGTACTATTTTACTACAGTCTGCAGGTATGTATAAAGCGACACAAAATACTTGGAAACGACAAACATTTGCACCTGCTAACAGTGCAAACCAGCTATTCCAACGTTTTTTACTAGTAAATGTAATATTCTACTTTCATCTTAAAGGAATATTTTTATATTGGAATTGTATCATTGTTAACATAATCATTGAGGACAATTTCCTACAGCTAATAAGAGAAATATGAACTTGCATTTGATATTATTAAATATTGCTGCTAAACTAAAGCAATTCCTGCAATTTCCCTCACGGGATCAATAAAGCATCTATCTACAGTACCAATCATTTTGATCATTTCAGACATGTGAAAAAAGCTCATATACAAATTCCTACAATTAAGTACATTTCTGGTTATACTGTACATGTTAAGGAACAAGTAATAGGTTTATTCCATGCTGAAAAGAGAAGAAAGAAAACACAATGTTTCGGCTCTGGAGCCTTCTTCGGGTGCAAGAAGGCTCCACCCAAAGAAGGCTCCACAGTCGAAACGTTGTATTTTCTTTCTTCTCTTTTCAGCATGGAATAAACCTATTACTTGTTCCTTTGCAGCCTATACATGCTGACACAGCTACCCACCTGTACATTTTAATGCTCAAATCAATCTGCAACAAAATTTGCAACCGCTAAAGAGAAATCAGCTATCAATAATCCTTTGCATGTACTATTATATAACTTTATGGCTGAATGAATACCTCTGATTGGTGGGCAAAGTTGTATAAGAAATTTGTGATTGGCTCTATAAGGACATGAATGAAAACACCATTGTTGCACGGACTGCAAAACTAGTATGGTGATATCTTACAGAATACAATACTCTACCTAACCTACACTTTGAAAACACACCATGACGTTTTCCATATGGTATTTTTAAAAGCGTTTTTCAGGTTCAGAAATATCTCAAATGTCAGTAAATAAATCATGATTTTTACATGATTTTCAATGTTTTCATTGGTGAACAACTTTGATGACTCAAGTAATTTTCTCGTAATCACAGCGATTTCACGTTTTCCCAAATCTCCCGCCGCAAACCCAAAGCAATATGTAGCCGTCAGTTCTTTACCCTCTGCACGAAGGAACACTGAGATTTATCTCCATGGCTCTGATGTCTTGTGCCGGAGAGGAACAGCTGGAACTTTGTTTGAACTGCCGCCCAGACAATTAAAAACCCACCATTTACTAAAAGCACAGAAAGCCTGAGGACTGTCATGTATTTAAATCTGGATGCTGTCCCTGCATAGCTTTTAAATACCAGTTTAATTGCATTTCATTATACTGACGCTTCGGATAATGTCCTGCTCTTGTCCACCTGTGTGCTTACACTAGTGATGTGTGCCCTTGGTGGGCATGCTGGATTGTTGTTACAGCAGCTGTTAGGTTGGCACTATCTGCCATTAGATTTTCAGTTCCAAGTGCCAGGCCAAAGCAGCATGTCTTCTGGTTTGCAGGCAGAATGGTGTCTAGAGCAGCCATGCCCTTTGGCAGGTTAGGCAAGCAGCCATTCTCAGCACTATCCTTTATGGCTGCCCTCCGCAAGGCATCAGAGACAGGAATCTGGGGCTCCAAAACAACTCATTAGGGGCAATTAGGAATGAGCCCTTAAACAAACTAAACCGGATTTGAGGAATGTGGTCTATACTATGGATTCAGTTCCACAAATTCTTACGTTCATGAAGGACTTGTCACAGTGACAAATAAATCGTAACAAGGTTTGGCACCGCCTTATTTAATATGGCATAAATTAACATCAAATTCATATGCAATTGCATATTAATTGCACATTAAAATAATGCCATATTACTTTCAATTAGGGTTTAAAATTAAATGTTTTCATTAAAGGAATGTCAACAATGTGAAGCGAATTAAATTTGACAACTAGTAACTCTTATATGGTAAAAGTTGCCAAACCTTGGCACAATCCACTTCTTCTGACAGAAATGTGTAGGCAATAAAATAAAGTAATTGCTCCTTTTTCAATTAAGTATCATCTCTGCTCTGTAATTCCATCAGCCTTAACATTTGTGTTTTAATGTTGACTGAAAGTTACAAGGTGGGTGAATTTAATATGCAAATGCATAATTTATGTTATGCAAAATAAAAAAGTACCCAAAATTTTGTATAAATACATGTCACTTCAGGAATTATACTTTAAAATAGGTTCTTTACAAATCTAAATGCATCCAAATACTATTTTTTTCGTTACATTACTAATAATTTAGTCCCTTTCCTGTTGTCTAAAGAACAATTTCAACAAAATGCAGATTTCTCTGTTCTGTTACTAAAAATATAATGTTACTCAAAGATAAAGCACTCTTTTATATGGTCTAACAATACTGTTAAGTATTCTGAATGCCTCCAAAACAATCTGACATTTGCTAGTAAAAACAAAATAATTTCCAATGTACATTTTCGTACAGAGAAAACAATAATATAACACCAACATCAAGGGGAACAAAGTCAGTCTTTTAACTAATGTTAAAGTCCACATCTGTACCATTAACACCATCTGCAGTGACTTGCTCAATAAAACGAAAGACAATTGAAAATAATCATGTAAACATATACAAAATACAGTTCTGCTCATTTAAAAGAGTAGAAGAAATCACTATTCAGATTAAATGCATTACTATGATAAAATTATTTACAGTTCATTGTAAGTAAAAAAGGGCTCAGTACCAAGAAAAAATACTGTAAAAAATAAAATCCTTTTTCCATTCAGAAACCAAAAGAGAAAAATGTTGATCCACAACATGGAAACAAAACACACAATGCTAGTTTTCTCCCTTCACGGAACAATGTTCAAAGCCATCTCTCTCATTTATTTAAATGAGAGCCGAGTTACTGGGTCTCCCCAGCGATGAGTACTTTGATCATTTCCAACAGTACTTCCAAACATTTAAAATTAAAATAAATCTCTCTAACAACCTGTGCATTAGAATTTAACAGGTGTTCAGGAAAAAGTTGCAACAGAATTTCAGATTACACTGGAATACACACCCCTGCCAGTGCAATTATAAATAAGGAACAGAAAGCCCCGATGACTGCATTACTCCTTGGGACGCCTTATCTGTTAACTTTGATGTCTGCAGGTAAAAAAGTTAAGAAACAAAGCAGTTAGGCACTCACTACATATGTTCTATAAACACAATTTAATATTAATGAACTGTACCGGTTTGTGTATCAAACATACAATGATTACAGCCCCCAAAATATGTGATTTGCCTTCTCATGCTGGGAAGGTCATGCACTGAATCCACTTCCATCAGAGAGCTCGGCACACAACAGCACACAGGCCTGCAATGCAGCTATAGGGGTTCAGAACTAACTGTGGGGAAAGTTGCACTGTTGAATTTGATTAAAGTCTAATTAAATCATTAACAGTTTGAAGTGTGCTGTGTTTAAGCAGAAGAAGGCACTGTGATCTCAGCAGTCACACTCTATTGCAATGGCTTTTGTGGTCTTTTTTTTATCCTTTTTGGTTTTGTTTTTATGCTGAACCAATGTGGAATCGCTAATTGTTTTATGTTTCATCTCAGAGCAAAGACTCCTGTACGGCGTGGGGAAACCGAGGGGCAGGCAAGACAGGCCAACTCATCCACCCATTAGAGCAATTCGTTCAGCCACACACTGCAATCTCCACACTGCCTTCCTGTACAGTTAGACGACTAATTAGAGGCTCATTAATGTCATTGCAAGCGCACAGAAAGTAGCAGGGGTTGCTATTTTCACCAGGACCAAGAGAGCCATCTAATGCCAACCCTACCCCCCGTACCCCAGTTGGAGAATCCTGGTCACAGATGGCTTGTGACTTTGTCATTGCTTCAGAGTTATAACTACAGAAATTTTGCACTTCTTTACATTACAGCTGTCACCTCATACAAAATGCTCAGAAAAAACATCGATACACCAACCTGTTTATGAATTGTGGGTTCTAAATTTGTTTTTAAATGATGGCAGTGAATTAAGAATCACATCCATCCATCAATTTTCTAACCTCTTTATCCAATGCAGGATAAAGACACACACACACTGCAGACAGACACACACACGCCCACACCACGGCCAGTTTTTCCAGACGCCAATGAATCTTTCGGACTGTGGGAGGAAACCCGAGCGAACATGGGGAAAACATACAAACTCCATGCAGATAATACCCTATGTCTGGAACTAAACCCAGGGCTTCAGCACTGTTATTAAGTGGTGAAAAAGCCTTAAATAAGCTGCTTAATTGCCTGATTGAGATTGGGAGGGTCCGCCTGATTGAAAAATTTATGGCACTGGGTCGGAAGGAGGCCTGTCCGAGCCCATGCGAATGTACTGGTTGCCCAGGGCAACATCCAGATGCAAATCACTCCCAGCCCAGGCGCAACACGCCTATCATAGAATCAAACACAATGCAGGTGAAAATTACTGAAAAAAACTATTAGTTTATCAATAACCAAGAAAATAAAATGAATACACATTTCATGAGTGCTCAGTATAGTGGTGGAACACCCACACATGAAGTAAGCAAGCCAGTGAAAAAGTGTCTGGAATCAGAGCTCATCAGGCACTTGGCATAATTTTAATGACTGTATAAGCAGTTCCGTTTAAAACCTGTTTTGGGGAGCTCGCTGAAAAAGAAAAATGAGTAATTAAAATGAGTAATTTAACTTGTGTCTACTACATTAAATTGTGAGCAACAGGAAAGATTTTTGCAAGCACCAGCTAAACATAGCTGGTGGCAAACACTTGCAATATTTATTTTTATTATTTGATTTTTTTTTTCCGCGGGCTATGGTGTAAACTTTTTTAATCTTTTCAATTACATTCAATTTTTAAGAAGCGTCTCATAAAAGCTCTCTATGGCATACTCCCTTCACATCAGGGGATGCTTGCAAATGAAAACAGTTCGTTTTCAAAAGTTATCACAATGCAAATACTTTTCCCTGTTTCAGTTCTTGGCATTTGTACATTCATGGAATCGGAGACCACTGGTGACGATACTTCGACTTGGACCTGTCGGCATTCACCGAGTAGAACATATGAAACTGTACTGCAGCAGGCCTGATCGGCACTTGACCAGGTGCACCTTCGTCTGAAAGAAAATGCACTTTAAAGTGAGATAATGGAACTGGGAAATGTTCTAAAATTTTACTTGGGTGGCTTACGCATAGAACTGAAAGCACATATGTAAATACTTACATAATTCCTACTGCTTCTATTATTGGGTTAGTATGAAAATATCCTGACCAACAGTATGGCAAAGATGTCTACTGCTTTATGTAAAGATTTAAAGAGATTTTAGTATTAGTGAATAAGACACTATGGTGAAAAAATTGGGGTTGTTTTTATATTTTAAGACTTAGTCATCCTAATGGGCTTGTAAATGCACAGTAAGTACTCATTTCATTTGACTGAATTGTGAAAGATAAAAAACCAATTCTGTACAAGTTTGGAAAAACAGCACAAATAAGGCATTTTATAGAAAGGAATTAGGATTCACAAGCTGAAAATGTTCTTCCAAAATGAAACAGAAAATGGTTGCACAGAGTATTTTATAAAGTAGTGTGACAATTAATTTGCAATTGAAAACAGCAATAGAAAAGTATAACCACATGGTCACATGTTGTGCCTACAGTGACTGACAAGTCCGTCACTGGTCATTGGGGAGACTTTTTGCTTGTTTTTTCCCCTCTCTCCTCCAAGAGTAGGGTTGTCTCTAAAAAACCTCCAGATCATTTTCTCCATCAGCTTTAAAGTCACTGAGGTACTCTGAGCCCTTCATTCGCAATATCCCCCGATGGCTTATCCTTAGACCCTGGTCCATTACAGCTGCCAGTGTGGCTCACTCATGCCAAGTTACCACTGCTTTTGATCCTCATGGTGTCTCCACTACATGCCGACCACCAGAAGCCAGCAGCTAGACACTGCCCTTTCAATATCCTGCACTTGAGGTGCAGGATCAGGGCCCCTACACCACACCACTTCTCTCTGGTTCTCACACATTGCCGGAGGCCAGCTGCTAGTCAGATCATTCCATCACTCTGGACTTCCCGTGTTGAGTGAGGGTCTTCCTGGCCACACCCCTGCCCTCTGGATTTCACTCACTACTCACTAATACTTTTACTTAAACGTGTTACTTTAGCTCGCACATACAGAATTACTTTAACTCACTAACAAACTTCCTTTCTATCAGGCACAACAGACAGGTCAGCAGCCCTGCAGCTCAATAGCACTGTTCCTTTGGCATGCCTCCAGAACAGTCTGTTATTAACTTTTCGCAGACGAATCCCCTCCGGGTCGCTTGATCTTAGTCACTCTCCTTCTAGGGGGAGGTCTTCCTCTCTGTTTCTCTTGCTGGTTTCCTGTTTCACAACAGTCACACATGCAGACGCCAGCCTTATGCTCTCACACAACACCGACCAGCTCACTTACAATACAAGACAACTACACAAATGCCGGTCACGAGAAAGAAAGGAACTGCAAAGAATGGTCAATATGGCCCAGAAGATCATCGGCAGTGGTCTCACCAAGATTAAACAGCTCTATGTGGACGGCTGCCGTGGTAGAATTCTGGCCATCACAGAGGACAGTCACCACCCCGGGCATGAGCTCTTCACCCCACTGCCCTCAGGCAAGAGATACAAGAGCATACGGACACTGACCACTAGATTCTTCAATAGCTTCTATCCACAAGCAGTGAGATTGGCGAACACATTTAGCCACCCCCCTCGGACCACACCTACACCTTCTACCTCATTATGATTTCTTATTTATTGCACATCTCCAGTCATTGTTTACACATCTGCATTGTTTACATTTAAACTGTTTACTTGTACATTGTCTACTGTTTGTTTGTATATTGTCTTGATGCACTGTCTGCACTTTGTGTTTTTACACTTGTTTTAACAATCGAGAGACTTTCTGTAAGTAAGAATTCCATTGTACCAGTACATGTACCAGTTACATATGGCAATAAACCTCAAGTTCAAGGTCACTCTCATGGCCACACCTCTGCATAAACTAAGCCTACAAAAACACACATAAGTCTGCACCTCAGTCTCTCCGGCTCAGCCAGGTCTTCTGCCTAGCCCCAAAGGTGCTGGCTAAACTACATGCTGCACTCCTTGCTTTCTTGGGAAGCGAGTTCAGAACTGACAACCTGATTTGTCAGCTCTGCTCACAGGGTAAGATCCAGTCTGCACTTATAAGTCCGCCCACAGCTGTAGCTCATCAGCTTACATGCTTCCTACAGCTGCAGTCATTCAGATACAAATGATTCTCAAGGAGAAGATCCATCCTTCAGCATCCCCATGCCTTGTGGCAACTTACAATTGCAATGGATATTATATTTAAAGAAACAAGGATTACATTTTATCCCCAAGTTAATAACCTCTGAAAGTCGTACAGTACAGACAATCTATACCTATTGGAAAAACCCAAAGTAAATATCTGTGATTACAACACTGCTATGTAATTATTTTGTTGAAAGTTCGTCATGTCAACTTTCTAGTGCCCTGTTTTCAATGGATTGATTATGCTGATATGAGATATTTGTTAAGGGAATATTTAATGTGTTTCACATGCGTTTTTCTACAATTTGCTTATACCCTTCCCCTGATTTGTGTTTTTCAATAACTCTATCCCAGATTTTCTTTGAATGTTCTTTTGTCTTCCTGATGTAGTTTTTGTTGGTTGCTGTAGTTATCAACTTTGGAACCTCCCTGTGAAAGGTGTATTTAACCTGAACTCATGTGAAACACCTTAACTGTACACATGTGTACTACAACTAAGTTCTTCTAAACACAATTGATTGCACCAGAGACCATTCTGGAATGTCATAGAAAAGAGGGTGAATACTTATGCTGTTATTGTCTGTTTTATAATTACAATTTAATAAGGGTTATCTGTAGAATTAGTTTTCTCTTTAACTTTATACAGTAGGATGCTTTGTGTCAATCAAATATGAACTTTTTTACAGGGCACTTATTCTGTATTTTACACTTGATCTGACAAACACCTTATAATTTAATTGCTCTTATAGTTAAATTGCTTTTTTCTCTTTAAATAAAATACTCAGTTTAGGACTATGTTGAGTTTGCAGTTATTGTGTTTTTTTTATTCTGGACATTTGTTAAAGTCCCTCCTCCATTAAAACTTGATAAAGGCTGCGATTCTGAATGCTTGCATTTAAGAAGTACAGAATGACACACATCACATTATTCAAAACAGATTAAGACTTTTTTACATATCAAGTAGTTCCATGTACTACAGTACATAATTATTTTGTGACTCAGTGTTACATAGTGTGGAAAATTAATAAATACATAATTGCTCCGCATTTATGACTGACATTCTGTCAATGGTTCTCTAAAATACGTCTGTTTCTTAGGTTCTGGCACTTTTACCATTGGGTTTCAGGGAATATGGGTTTCAGTTGCAAACAGGCTTGATTTGAAGATGCAGTACAAAGAGAATTCACATAACTTCTGTAAAGTTTATTTCTCCCTACCAATTACACATGTAAGCCTCTTTCATACTGAAAAGCTGAATTTATCTCTCCATATAACTGGCATACATTTTTTTTACCAGTTTATTACCTGAAGTGAATTTTTATTGAATCCTACAGAGCTATAATTGGGATAGAAATGAAAAAACTACTTACATGTTCAGATTTATTCTCTCGCTTCTCAAGCATCTATCCACCTGGTACTCTTTAAAGTCTGTTACAGTTTCAGATACATCCTGCAAACATATTCAACCACTCTCACAAGAGAAAAGGGAAACGGCTGTAGTGCATTATAATAACATAGAACAAAAAGTGTTTCAGTTATTATTTATTTTGTATAGATGCATATAGCAGGACCTCTTATTCTTTTTGATTTTTGACAAGAGATATCATGAAGGAAGCTTACCCTTAAATAATTGAATGATTACAGTAATGCTAGATTATCTGCATTGCATAAACCCGAACTGGGACTACTACGATAGGGGCAAGCAGAAGTTGGCACTGAGGAAATGCATACAAACATGATGTTGTCTTAACAAGACGTTTTGCATTTTTAATAACTCTTTTTGGTAACACCAACAGCCTATCCAAATGAATACAATTAAGCTATAAATATATAAATTGATGTGATTCTGGCTATTTCAAATAAATATTACAGTTTTGTATTCAAAACTGAGTATTTCTATACAGTTTGAGCATAGGAAAAATTAAATTGCTTAAATGAGCAATTTAAGACCACAACTAAATAGGAATTTGACTGCCGTATTAATTTATCAGCAAAATGAAAAAATGTATCAAATTCTTCATTTCCTTTCAGCAATACAAATACTAAAAATGAACAGCACCAATAGAATGGATCCAAGCAAAAACTATGAAATACAAATCAATTTTAGAATAACTGCAGCTTCTGTTTTGCACTCAAGTGTTCTGCCTTTGATATTCCTAATAAAAATGGTCTACTCCATTTAATATAACACAACCAAATTTACAACTCAGTTACTTGAAACTCTTCTGTGAAAGACTCAATAACAAAAATTACTCTGTAAGTTTTTATAAACTTGCTGCTATTTCTTCATCTCTATTATCAAATAATTACTATTTCTAGAAAATAAAATTCTGCAAAATAAGAGCACTTCTGATTTAGTTTATCCTCCTTTGAAACAGACCATTAGCCACTGAACGAGCAGGTGAATGAGAGCACCAGATTGGAATCACGTGCACACAGCAGGGACAGGAGCTTCTGGTTTCATACTGTATAGACTCTGAGGTTTATCTGATCGAAAATGTTCTTCTCCCTCATTCCTAGCTCCCTTCATTCCAGTCACATTTCTGAAGGGTGCAGCAAGAACGTATTTTAATAAAAAGGTTCTGGGTAACCCCAAACCCACATATTGTATGTACTTATGTACTGTACTAGAGAATTATTTTGTGACTCAGTATTACATAGTGTGGGAAATTACAACTATTATAATGCATAAATGTTATAATTTTATAATCATCAAGAGTACCTTTGACACCACATGGTTTTACCTCTAGATGACTGGAACATTCCCAAGTGTTCCTTTATCAGTAACATTCAGTGTTGAAGAGCATGATCTTCTAACCGTATTCAGCAAATGTCTGACTCTGTCATGCCCCTTTAGGTCCAAAACTGTCCTCCGCAGTCTATCAATTCAACAAAACCAGAAAAAATCAACACAGAAGGACATCTGCTACCTTGAATATTGGGGCAAAACTCTGAGAAAGTACAAATTCTTACCTGTTAAACCTGGTCACTAAGAATCTCATGAGCTATTGAACCAATGTGCGATTTTGCATTCTATAAGCAGTGTGTGGCCGTAATGAAAAATACACGTGTTGCTTAGTTCAGAAACATTACCTCCAGATGCTTGGCATTTGTCTGCTTTGCCTGATGATGAGCCGTGACCAAAGCTTGCTGCAACCTGGCTTGTAACTGGCTGATATGTTGCTCCTTTTGGTGCAACTGTGCTGTCAAGGCAATGTGGCTTTGACGCAGCTGCGTCTCGCTGGTTTTTAAGGCTTCATACCGCATGCTCAGATCATTGTACAGCTGCAAGAACCAAAACAGATTTACTCACAAACCTGAGAAATGGCCAAGCAGGTAAAACGCACATACAGTATCTGCAGTTTTTTCTTTCCAAGGAGATTTACAGTACACTAGATGCTAAAATCACACGGAAATAAAGACATGGGAAGCCTACTTCGAAGACTTGAGATGGTGCTGACAAAGGAGCAAGCAGCTATTCTAATCTGCCTCTGAAATGCAAAAACAGAATTTCAGGAACAATTACCCTTTGGCAGGATATAGTTTCGGTGGTGTGCGCATCTTCCTGGTTGCGCAGCACCTTCTGAGTGTCCAGATTGAGGCCCTCGAGCTGCTGGATGATCTCTGCTTGCTGGGCCGCATGCTCGGTACTCTGTTTATAGAGGTTCTGAAGCTCCTGCAGCTCCTTCCTGCAAGGAGAGTAGAACAACGACCTCAAGGATTCAATAATGAACTCCTACTGCATTTTCATTTACACCTTCTCCCCGGGTCACAAAAACCCCGATTTACCTAAATTTGACAAACCCCCCATGGATCCCATAATAATCTGATTTTCCAGTTGCAGAAAGTTTACATTAGATGGGTAAAGAGCAAGTCAAGTGGCAAATCCCTTTAAAGGTTTATTAGCACAGAGTACACATAATGCAGTCAACCATGACTCCATATCACGATCAGTTTCACTTTGTTTTTGCTCTCTTGTGACATCCTCTGTGTATCATCAGGTGCATTTTCACGGAAAAGTCTGAGTAACATTGCAATCATGGCAGGGGAGCCCCCAACTAATTTTATTATGAACTGTGTATTTCATTTTATGCTGAATTACTGAAAAGTACAGTGCACGGCAATGAATTGTACAGTATATAAAAGATCATTCTCTTTCTCCAGTATTTAATTTATTTACTGTAGTGTAAATATTGTAGTGTATTCTGTAAATGTAAGCTATATTCGGTATTTAATTATTTTAATTATTGGATTTTAAAACTTTTTAACTGCTTCATTTCATTTCTCTCCCTGTATGTAAACAGGTAAAGTTTCCTTTCTGTCTAACTCCTGAATTACTAGCTGTAGCTATATTCTCTCACCTGCTCTGTACCTCCCTCCATGATCAGCACACACATACCTCTTACCATTACAGGACAACAGACCCTGGTGAGCCTGTGATTCTGCTATTCTGCTCCTTTTTACTTGCTTGCCAAGTGAGGGAGCAAGGGAAAACAAGGAGGAACTCCAAAATATTATAAATGGAAATTCTCTATATGTGTTTAGGCAATGGCTAAAAAAACGGCTCACTTACAACTTCCATTTAGCATAAAACTTCGGTTACATAAGGATTTATAGAACTGAAAAGGCGTAACACAGAAAGTGAATACATTTTCCAATCAGATATGTCAGCTCTCTATTCCAACAGCAGTCTCAATGTTTATACTGTATGCTTACAAACTCTTCCAGAATAAAATAAAAGCATTTTTTAAAGAAAACAAAGGCAGATACAAGACACCGTGCAGAGTGATTTTGAATACTTCTAATGCACCTTTATCTTTATTTGTGTTTTACTTCTTTCTCATTAAAAATCCTCCAAGATGAAAATTAAGAATTTTAGATCACCCTTCTCTACACCTGTTTCTAAATTTTTTAGCTGAAGGATCCCTTTCAGGTTATACGTTTCCACAAGACAGTCCCCCACACCCCCAAGAGTAAGCTGAAATAAAAGCAAATTGTAATGCTAATTATAAAGCAAGGACTAAATAATCCATTCAACATATTTCCATTCACAAAACTAAAACTGATTTACAGTCAGCCTTTTCTAGGAAACCCTGGAGTATGTCTGACAAAGCTGAAGGGTGCCCAGATCATGATTTGGAAACAATCTTTTTAAAACATAGAAGAAAAAAACTGAACTTGAAACAACTTATTCTTTGAACAAAAGTGGCATTTACAAGTATTTCAATTAAGCTTTCAGAAAACCCTTACAGAAGATGTGAGTGACATCTTATTCAAACGGCTATGCTAAGTACCAGTATAAGCAACAGTTTGATTAAAGCTAAGGCTCTCAATCTCTGTACATTTTTATTATATTGACTAAAGCTCACTGCTCTTTGCCAAATCCTGTGTGGTACCCTTTTTATTCTCCAAAGCACATCAAGTATGCAGGGCTTATCCAATGGCTTTATCACAGAGAAGATTTACATGTCGCCAGAGAAACTCAAATTGGAACATGTTAAAGCTTTCACCTAGGCCTTTACAAACTTACGCTGCCCTGTTAGACTAAAACCACAATTAAACTACTCAGTCAATTTACTAAAACTTTAAAAGATTAATGGCATTCAATAAGATTATAAATCAATTAATTCACTGCCTATTTTGCTTAACATAGTGCCCTCCTGAGTTATAAGCCATACATAATTCAAAAAAGGATCAAAAGTATGCCTGAAGAATTATAAGTACATATGTTTTGCATGCATGATGTCTCTATGACACTTTTATTGCTACTGATGACATTTTTATAGAGAATAGAGAAATGTTAAAAAAATTACTATTATACATTTTGCCAAGTGTTGCTGCACTCATTTAAGCAATGGCTCTAATTATTCTCTTCAGTTCAGGATGTGATTTGAAACATTTAAGCAGTACTGATGTAAAAGTTTTATTGCATTGACTTTCAAGACGTCAGATTCCAGTCAATGCATGGCAGTGGCTTCAAAGCTCCTGCCAATCTGATGTTGGACCCATACCAGCTACACGCGCTGCCATTATATTGAGGTTTAAAGAAGGGCATCTCTCTAACAGCTCTGAGTAGTGATGTCGAAATGACTGCAACCTAAAAAGCAAAACGGAGGCTGTCATCTTAAAAGTATGTGCATTGGACTGAAGACATTCGAAAAGCCATGTGGCGGATGTGGACAATGAAAAGAAACAGAACATGTACAGTATATTACGAAGACAGCTGCAGCTATGTGATATGTTGAAAAGCAGAAAATGGATGACATGCCTTTTTTCTTTTGGAGCAGAGTCATGCATTTTTAATTTAATGGGTACTTACTGTACATTTTCAATGTACTGAAAAGTGGAGTATGCAAAGTTGCTATAGTATAACAATGAATATGTCATGTAATTTACCAAACTGCTTTATACCATACGGTGTCGCGGGAAGCCAGTGCCTACACGGTGAGCAAAGAGCGCAAGGCAGGGTACACCCTGGACAGGGCGCCAGTCCATCGCAGGGCAAGTGCAAGCCAATCATACATGGGGACAATGTGGAAGCCACGGTAAAGGCTGAGGGGGGGGAATTTGGCCCAGACACCGGGATAACTCCCTACTCTTATCGAGAAATCCCCGGGGATCTTTCAGGAACGCTGAGTCAGGACCTCGGTTTAACATCTCATTCAAAAGAGGGCGCTATACAACCCACACAGACCACAGGGTGGGTGCCCCCCACTGGTCCCACTAACACCACTACCAGAAGCAACCATAGCTTCCCAAGAGGTCTCTTATCCAGGTACAGACCAGTCTCAACCCTGCTTAGCTTCAGTAGGGTAGCCAGTTGAGAGCTGCAGGCTGATACAGCTGCTGGATGAATTTGAATGAATATGAATACTGAAATTTATGTTCACTACTCTTTTTAAAAAAATATTAATTTACTTGTAATTTTAACCTTACAAGATCAGCAAAAGGCACTATAATAAAATCAAATAAGGTTTGATTACTGTATCCTAAAGGGCTAAGAAAAGACAAGAATATAACTATAGGAAGTCATCAATTATATGTGATAAATATTTTTAAACATTTTTATAAACACTAAACCTTAAAAAATAAACATCAAGGAGAGTATTATGAAGGCATTGACCAAGAAAAGAAAATCAGTTACGCAAAGTGCTCTCTTCCATACAACCTATATTGTATCATTTTACAGAATTAAGGGTATTTTCTTCTCCACACAAAATCGGAATCAGATGCTATATAACTAAAACAAAAATCTGAGTGAATTAAGATCTCAGGCATCCATTATGTAGTGCAGTCTATTACTAGAACAAAAATTGACTTTTTCTTATACACAAATGTAGAGGTTTTAATGAAACGATCTCAGCAGGTAGCTTTTTCAAAATTGTATACAAACAATAATTTCTCCTAAGAAGCATACTGGGCTTGCAATGTTTGTGTGGAAGAAGTGATTTAATTCAGGATAAAGTTTGTTCAGTTACTTTTAAAGTGTATACAGAATAGTTCAAAGACACTTATGTTTTGTTAATTATTTTCTTCATGGAAAATCGCTTTTGATATGTTCATTGTAAAACTCTGCTTCAAGCATCTCAGTGCTACAGATAGTATTTTCAAATGTAGGTGCCCCTTACTTAAAACAATGAAAAACATTTATGCTGTGATAAGTAACATACAGAATAAATAGTAACAGTTACAAAACTGCTGTTCCACCTTTATCAGTTAAGGTTGAGGACATTCTCTGTTCCTTGTGCCTTCTGTGTTCCTTGTCTTTTTTAAATCAAGAGAATTCTTACAAATTAAAGGAGTCACATTATTCCAGCGCATATGGCTATATACAAACTGCCTCGAAATTTAGGAAGGAAAAGATGAAATAGGAAATCTGAAAATAATTATCTGTCAGAATCGCAGCCAATCACAGACCACATAAACAGAAAGAGGTAAAGTTTCCATCCTACTATGCCTGAATTGTTAACATAAACTTCCATTAAGATGATTTCAGATAAACTAAGAAAACCAACGCTGGTTTGAAACAATGTGTCACAAATTTGTTTATCATTTCAGCTTGGTTAACTACTCTAACTCCAATAAAAGCCTAGAACATTTACATTTTTGTGTAAGAGAGAAAAAAAACAACACAAAAATGTAGCACCTCTTAAAATTAGATGCAGATTGCCTCTTATGAAAATGAAACTATAAAAAGAAATGTATACATTGTCCAGTAAAGGCATACATAAGAAAATCATGCTGTACATAAGCTACAATCCCACTTGCCTGAGTCTGGTCACATCTGCTTCTTTTTGTACCAGTTCAGTTTCTTTGAATGAAAGTTGAGCAGCCAGATCGTTGCATTTGTTGTGCATCTCTTCAACCTGCTTTCTGTATTCTTTAACGTCATCTTCTAACACCTGAAAATGAAAATAAATAGGAGACTATCTGTGTTGTATATTTTCTTCATAAATGCAATGAGAGTACTTTAATATGATGCAGTGCTAACCACTGCCATTGTGTCTAAATCAGCTTAAACAAAATAATAAACTTTAAATTCTGAGGGCATACATTCAAAACTCAAGACACTTAAATCCCATAAGAGGAACAAGAATTTGTACAAATGTAGAAACAGACACACTGAAAGGAAGAAAGCAGTTATAAGCGACTTTGCTCTACCAAAACCTAAATTACCTACAGTATCTGAACAAAAGCCATATGGACATCAACAGCAAAACATCCTTTAGGGAAGCAAACTACATCATCAAAAGACACAATACCGTTTTTAATTAAAGTGCTGAATGTGTTTAATTTTGTACATTTTCCAACAAATTATTTCTTCATTATTACAGTTTAGATGAAGGACTTGGAGAGAGTCATTTGCTGCTTTTGAAACGAATCGAGACTAACATTTCTCCTTTTGGAAAAGCACTTCCATCTTCAGCGATCATAATAACACCTCTCAATTAATCCTCAGTTTGTACAAACCAAACCACATGTAACACACTGTCTATCTCACTGTACTAGATAGTTTCACTTCTATAATTTAAAGATTTCTATGCTAGGTGGAGAGCAAAAAAGATTAAGTCCCGGTAGTGAAAGGATTCTCAAGGTGTGCATCGCCTTCAGCTTGAGTGTAGATTCTTGTGGGTCATCTTCAAATCACAGGAGCAGCCATAATTATGAAGTTAGACAATTAAGCTTATGGGGAAAGACCCACAGACTGCCAGCAAAGAGCACAAGGCAAAAATAAAAGAAAAACTCTCCAATGGACAACTTTAATTAATAACACTTTGAATCAACATTGAAATCATTTTGATCAAACAGTAATTACCCATTTGCTGAGGTTAAAGTACCTGTGGCTCAAAGTAAACTTTCATCAGTGAATACCCTGTGTTTTAAAACTATGAATGTGCACTCTGCATAAAAGATTGTTAAAATACAGGAGACTTCTTTAAGCAATGTGGGGCCATGAAAAACAACCCTACATGGTCTCTTGTTTGGACATAATAGAGCACGTAACATTTTTACATGCCAGGTACGAGAAGAAGGCTTTTTCTTTAGAACAGGCAGCCCAGCCCTCCCTATTCCACCCCAGTTGAAAAGAGAACTACAGACCTCATGATGTACCATGAAAAAGAACATATCTTGCAATATCTGTATCTGTGTAAGTGGGAGGACATTGCTCTGTTCAAATTCTTAAAAACAGAAGTTCATGCATAATTCAACCAGTGGTACTGAGCTTGAAGCCCTAAGAAAATGCTTGGCATCGGTCAAGTTAATTTGGCTGAAAGAGCAAGAAAATATGGTTCTGACTTCTGGAAACTGAAGAGAAGTACTGTAGTTCAAAAGATGATGTGAAAATACTGATTACTTTCACATATAGGCTTCTATTTTTCTTTCTTATCTACTGTAATGTTGTGTATTTATGAAACAGCAGTGGACCGGGTATTAATGAATGACATACTGTACAGCTCTAAGCTAAAGTAGTGCTTTGTCGGATGGTGAGGCAGAGAAATGTACCTACTTCCTCTAAGTAAATCACCATGGTCCAGTTATTGTAATGCTACAGACAGTGCATGCATCTTATATTACATTTGTCTCTTTGATGTTTGAATCGCAAACATTTTTAGCTCACAAGACATATTCATTGCTCTGTCTACAATGTGTCAACTGATACAGTTATCAGCTGCAAAATGAAGGTTAGGAAGCTTGAGTACTATACATAGCCCAAGCCCAAAGCGTGGCGGTAAGCAAAACTCATAATCCCGTGAAATGTCTTAGACTGTCACCCTCTCAAGTAGTCACATGTGGTAAATCGTACTTCAGATAATATTGTAGACACAAATGTTTTCTGTTAGTGCCATGGCAAGGAAGGAAAGATAAACAGGAATGGACTAAAGCTATGTAATGTGAGGTAATCATTCTGGCAGTATGAACGTAGTCTGGTAGTAGTTTTTGGAAACACAAAAATAAACTGCATCACACTATTTCAATCAAGGAAAGGATAGTAAATACCCATTGGTGAATTTTACGTATTAGCCACCACAGTATTCAGAAAGCAGCCTGTCATTCCCTTATTGCAGCATTTACTACTGAAAAAAAAGCCTAACTGGAAGAAATACATAATAGAAATGTTATCTGTGAATGTGCTACAGCTAGTACAGCCACAGCTAATGATGGTCTTCACAAAGGCACTATCTCAGAATCAAAGAGTGGTTTAATCGTGCAGGGTTTGATTAAAAAAGAATCATTACAAAATAATTCAAACACTCTTGGGAGTACCTTTATTAAATTAGCTCCCAGGGCTGCTTTTTTGAGTCAGGGTATGATGTGTGTCTTGTTACCTCCTATGGCAAAGACCAGGATGAACAACCACAGGTTGTATGGCTCATGTTCCAACAAGGTGGATGGGTTTTAGAGGAGGGTAAGGGTACATAAAACAGCAGAGCGGTCTGTGTTCAGCCTTCTGGTCACACACCACATGGAGCAATACCATGCTGTGTAAGTAGATGTCCAAAACTCTTACATTTGAAAAACTGAATTGCTGCCATCTTGTCTCCACTCTTGCCAAGATTGTGAGATGTTGTCCCAGCAGGGATTCAGTCCTCGTGTCTCAGGCATCCACCTAGTCTACAATGAACCCAACTCTCCTCAGTCCTACTCTCACCACAGGAACATTCTCTGTTACAGGAGGGTTACATCACTGCACACTGTTACTCACCTTACAAGGCTACGATCCCCGTTGATTGGTTAAAGCATTAATTATACATGTTTGTTTCATTATTTGCATTGATAAATGCAGTGCCCTATGCCTTCTGATACAAATTTAATTGTATTGTCTGTATGTAGTGCGTTCATACTGTATCTTCAAATCTGAATGGCTTTAGTAAACAAGTTCTGCTTAAGTGACCAGAAACTGTTTGGTATGAACTCCAATAAACCACATCTTAAAAAACATTGATTCAATGTGTACCTGGTGCGCTGTTTTTTGTTCTCCCCTGGTTGTTTAAACAAAATGGACTTAATCATTACAGTGTTTTTTTAATTAAGTGAAAATAAATATGAAAAATATGACAAGTCAGGCAAGTCTGTTATTTTAAGACAATATACTGCATGGGTTTCATTCCAGTCTTACATCACCTATAAAGGATTCAATGGTGAGGGAGTAGCTATAGGCAGAACCTAGTGCCACTGATTACTTTTACACTTGTAAGTTTCTTCCAGGAGGAGGTAACTAGGCTGAAGAAAGGTTATTTACACTTGCAAAAGTTAGATCACTGGAGAGTTAAAAGATCAAAGCAGAAACAACAATAGAGATCAGTGAAAGATGCATAACAGGGAATGTATTAATTAGATAAGGAATTAAAGCAAAAGTCCAGATCATATTAAAGAAACCCTTAAGACTCAGGTGTTAAGACATGAAAAGTCATTATTTCTCCAACCCTTCTGCAAAGAGTATCAATTTTTAAAAACGCCAAGTCGCAGGACAACTTATTTTACATGTATGATGGTAAAAAGAAGTCTGAGGCACACAGAATAAAGGGAACCCTTCCTCTCGTCTGCCCAGGGAGTCCCTTCATTTGCACACATCCACCCCAGCACCCCCTCCCTGTGCTTCGCCTCTGTGTTACCTTGACTTTGGAGTCGATGCCAGACTTCTCCTGTTTCCACTGGGCCGCCTGCTTCTGCAGTTTCTCCAGGTCACTTAGCAGGTCAGAGCAGCGTGTGTTTAATCCTTCCTTTCCCTCCTCCAGATTCCTCACAACACGCCGCTGCTCCTCCTCCTTCTTTTTCGCTCTCTCCTTAAAATCCTGTAGGAGAGAGTCACAAGGGCCAAATAAACAAAAAAAAAAAGGCAGGAAGGTTAATATAAATATGTATACTCAGAACTGTGCAGCTTTACCTACACAGCAGCTCCTTACATATCTGATTGGCAAGGTCACCTGGATGCTTTCATTGGTCTTCTCTCATGCAGGTAGAAGGGCCATATTTTCACTTTAATGACAGCTCTAATGAGAACACATTTACTACAAGCCCATTAATTGATCAAGCATCCTTTGATGCTGTCCCCAGCTATTTTTGAGACCCACAAAGACACATCCTCCCAGACCTCGCCTTTATCAATTAATAATGTGAGTCCCATCAGAATCTAATTAGGAGAAGCCACATCATCACATGCCTACTTTCTTTGCTCCATTTCCATCATTAACTATTTATCTGGAAGTTATCAGGCTTAGATTCTCAGCTTTTAAGCAGCTTTTTGCCGGGTTTGGTGTGCAGAAGAGAAACCACAAGGTTTTTTAAAGTGATTTTGAGGCCTTAGGCAATCTTCCTGTGGGACTTGTCATTTTCTGTGTCACAAAGGCAGATACAGCTTCAAGCGCTGCTTCAAAGCCATGGTACTGGAAATATGTACAGACCTTATGTTCTTGACTTTTATCCTCCAATTTCTGTCGCAAAGCAGTCAGATCTTTCTTCATTAAGCCTTTCTCTTCATCCACAGCTATCTTTCTCTGAAGAAGGTTGTTTATTTCTTGTTGCTGCCCTGTCACTTTCTGTTCAAGTACCGAGAAGGGGGAAACAGAAGAGAGACAGCCATTAGAGAAATGCAAGCTGAGGTCAGGCTCACTAAATGGAGCTTATAATATTTCTCAATGTGATTAAATATTAAATAAAGGGTCCCTTTTAAGTGAAATTGCCCTTGGTAATATGTGAAAGTTCTAATGCAGCAGAAATGACATTTTCTGACGCTTGACTTCGAAGGACACTTACAGCACAGTGTTTAACAGCAACTCTGAGTCTGAAAGCATATCCCCAGAAGGCTAGTTTCATTTTACCGGGAATACATCGACATGCAGTCCTGTCACTTTGACTGCATCACCTTAAGGCTTTGTTTAATGGAAGGACAGAAGAAGTTTATCTAAAACCACTTGATACTTCGATCTTCTAATACAGGATGATTCAAAGCATTATGGTACAGGTCACCCAAATTTCTCGACGCCTGCAACCAGTTATCTGTACTGGACTAACGTCTCTTGAAAGAACACAATCTTTTTAATATTTTTCCATAATCAGTAGTCTAAATTAAAATGAAAAAGATACAAAGCCAAGCACTATCCACTTGGGCGGGTACTCTATATGCAATTGATTACTGAAGAGCACACAAGTGCAGTAGAAAAGCAGCTACAGTATCTCTCCTGAGTATTCACCTACATTTTCAAAGTAATTATGTTGTTTACAGAACCTGATTTCTTTTCTGAGTCTTCTCAAATATCTGATTATGTCTTAACTACACATTTTAAGTATGCTGAAAATACCTAATAATGGAAAAATGCACTGCATTGTTGTAGTTTAAAAATATATCACCTTATTTAGCTCAATGTGCTAAATAGAATATTGTTCGTATGTGAACAATTTTCCCAAAACACAAACTCAGATTCAAAGATAAAAATAACCCACTCTACATGTTTACAGGTTCAAAATGAAAGTCTGGCTGTACTCTTTTTCCTTTTCAAATTTTCATTATGTCATATTGAACTACAAATGCAAGTTTGAAATCTATTATTGCTCAAAGGATTTTGGTCCTTAAGATCTGATTAAGGTATTCTGGTGGAATGGATACATAAAAGAGTATTCACTTTGGTTTGAGCACTATGAGGGAGCACAACTCTAAATGAATGCCTCATTAGGTGAAAAATATAGCATACTGAGCATTTTATACAAGATACCTAATGGTTCTTCAGAAATCCTCAGTATGGTACAAATGTAGATCTTTCATGGTTCCAGGAGTTATCCCTACAAGTCAAGGTCTTAACATACTAAATGCTAAATATAATCTTTTTGTGACAGGTTAAGTGAGATAATCCACTCATCGAACAAGTTCTAAAATTACACTTTCTGCAATTTATACAAGCACAAGTTTTATTAAAAGAAAAAGAACTTGCCACCATGAAAACAGAAGCAAAAATACCAAATACAATGTACTGCCTTAACAGCTGCCAAACAATTTTCAGTGAAGCAGCAATTTGAATGAATCCATCACTCATTGTCATAGCACTGGAACAATAGTGATGTAACACTAGTACCACATGATTTGCCAAGTGGTCCAACTCTAGACCACAGAGATCATCCTGCTCTCCATGAGTAATTCTTTAATAGAATATGCAATAGAAAAGACAGATTTTATTATATTTTTTCTTTAATCACTATCAAATTAATTACGAGCTTATTCATAAATGAATTGGGTTAGTCTCCTGCAATTATATTGTTATCTGAAATACAAATCCTCATATCTGAATTGCTTATTCCCACAATGCACTTCAGTTCTAGTATCTAGACTGCAGTTGATCTCTAATTATTGAATACTGGGGAAGTGTTTTAGCTTCCCACAACTCCAGTCTTCTCAATGATACAACAACTCACTATAAACAAGAAAAATCACTTACTATTCTATGAAAGCCTTCATTCCATTTGTGCAAGGATTTACACACATTCAAATCTTTTCAATGATGAGAAAAAACAGTAGATCTTCAAATAACACATGAATCTAAGACTAAAATGCTCACATCCCTCCCTCTTGTTATAAAAAAACTTGCTAAAAACAAACCTGTACATGAATTAAATTACCTTTAATAAATAATATGCAGTAGGTGTTATGTGAAAAGGATTGTACTTGTGCCTTGATGGCTGTTCCAAATATGAGAAAAATAAAGTTGGATGAGGATTCTCCTTATAATAGTTGATTTTTGAGACATCCTTGGAACAGTCTTTGGCAATGATATAAACCACTGCTGGCGAATGATATTTTAAAAATATAGCATTGTGCCCTGGGATGTAATTAATTGCCATGTTGGGAAAACACTTAAAATCTTCCAGATAGTGGATCAACATTTTTGTCCATTCAAAATGCAGAAGGGTTTTAATAGAGATTTATACTGTAAGTGGAAAAAAATCAAATGCTGATAATGAGGTAGGCAAGAACAATTTTAACCCCAGAAGAGTTCAACTCGTAAAAAAAAAAGGTTTAAAGAAGTTAAGAGGTCTAGGACAGAAAGATTAGCATTAGAAATTCCCTGTACAGCTCAAAAATGAAAGCTAATTATGTTATAAAAAATGGAAAGAAAAAAGGATTTCTTGTCAAAAGTTAGTGGAAAAGGCACCAGAAATACATAATTCTAAAAATGCAGCAGACCATCACATCTCTGATAATAATGGGACAAAAGTTTCATTTTTTATTTGTGTTAGCAGCTAAGATTCCAATAAAGGGTGTCAGTAGTCAAAAGGACGCTGGAGAGAAGGCTAAAGATTTAAACCTCAGAACATTATTTTTCTTGTTGGATTCCCTTACACACTGCAGACTTAAAAAAGAGCATTAGTTTTTGCAACACAGGCATTTAAAACCAGATCTTGCTCTCAGTTAATTTATAGGCAAAAGGGCTATCCTTGCCTTTAATGGATTAAAGAGGAAGATCTTACTACTGTTATCCTATTGTTGTCTTTTTCTTGGCATTTTATTCCTGTAGCTTCCATGTTTGAAAACAAATGCTGCACAGAAGATTAAAAAAAAAGAATATTCTAAACATATTAATGACAATTAACGGGCTACTGAGCATACATCATAAAACTTTAAATATTGATAACACGCACTCCATAATAACATTAATATCCTGTGTGATCACATTCTAAAGTCTAGAGCACACAAATTCAGCTTGTTATATTGTTTTCACTAGTGATGTTTATCTCAGGATGCAGCACACAGCATTTTAGCCCCCACCTCCAAACGACTCTCTCTCTCTGCCTAAAAACTATTTTTGACTCAAGGAGTACATGAAGCATTTCCAACCATGTACATTAAGAGGGGAAAATAGTGTTTTAGGGGGTCAAGGGGGTGGAAACAGTTTCCCAGGAATCACTCAATAAACAGCTTTCTCTAAGCTTAGGATATTTTGTATGTTTCTGAACATAAACTGAGCAGCCAACAAACAGCAAAGGAAAAACTTTATGGTAAAAGGAGGTGTTAGTATTAACACTTGCAGTATTAGGACACTGTCCCCAGTAGGCCTTTGAAATACCCTGATGCCCTAAAAATATGCTACTTACCTTACTGGATAACTTTAATGATTATCTTCTCATAACCACACTTTACTGACAAACCCTCTCTATATTATAGTTTTGTCACAAGACACTTTAGAACTGTTCTTGAAACAGTCACAAATGAAACTAGGCAATATGGTTGACCTCTGACCTCTTACCAGTGCCAAAGTTCAATTACTGTCAAAATAAAGATAACAGTACCTACATGTAAATTTGACTAAACAATTACAAGAAAAGAATAAATTGCATGGTCTAGTCATTTAAAATCTATTTCAGGTTCAACTTACAGTATAACTTATATGAACCCTATACATTTTTTAACTTACTATTATAATAAAGCATAACATACCATACACTGTAGTGGTTCTGTATCTTTCTAAAAGGAAGTTATTTCATGTCTAACAGAAAGCAGTTCTACTGCATTTCCAGCTGGAAAAGAGAATAATAAATGTCTCTGTGCCTCAGAAATTGCAGTAGGAATTTGTTTGAATCTATAAGCTTTAATTACACAGGAAAATATGACAAAAACAGGCAACTTACAAAGTATTTTACATAATCGAATTGTAACAGTATACACAAATCATGGATGCCAGATTTTATGTCATCTAACAAACCCCTTTCAACTCTTCTATGACTCTTCTATCATAGTGCGTACTTACTATCTCGCAAAACCTGTGATTTTCCAACTCAGCTGGGATTTTTTAATCAGTTAAATGATGCAGGGTGCTTTTTATATTTATGTTTATTCATTAATAGAGCTTACTAAGAGCTGCCGTTCCAAAAACCTGCCTTCAATGATGAAAATCTAATGGCTTTTACTAGCTCAAAAGATCAGAGATGCCGCGTCATCTTTTCTTGTATGGCACTTTTTATTACTGGCATCTTTTACTGGAAAATGAGGTTCAAGTGGCAGTGCAGAGTGGCTAAGGGACCAGCCAGAATAACTGTATTACAACAGCACCCATAACCATATGAAATGATGGTAGAAGTGCAGGAATTTGAAAGGGGATTTTGTGGAATAAAAATAATAATTTCCAACATGCCTTTATGTGTCAATATAACATATTCTGTACTGCATAGCCTATAACATTATAACTAAATGACTATTGGCTGCAAAACAAAAGATGAATGAAATATGAGAGTTGTATCAAGAGACCAAACGTTACCAAGAATTCCTGTAAGGCGGCAAGATAAAGACAAGCTTGCAAAAACAAAGGATGAACACAGCAAATTACAGCTTTTGGTGGAAAAAGACTGTGAAGCCCTTCTTCCAGCAGTTCATTAAAAGCTCATGAAGATCAAGCCAAAATACTCACAGCAAAAGATAATATTCATCCCCATGATTCATAGCAACTGCATGTTCTAATAAGCACCATAAAGTGGAAAGATGTTTCTTGTAAGATAAATATGCTGAACAAAAACTATTGAAAAAAAGATAAGTTTAATTCATGCTTTTATAAAAAAAAGTACCTAGAGTGTGGGCATAACTTAAATGGTTTTGGCATCATTTTTATTAATTGGTCATTTGTGAGTGACTGTAATACACTTGAGTGACTGCTGCATAATCACTAATCACCTCATTAGTGAAAGATTTGATGGAGCACAGGTGATGAAGTGATTTAAACTGTTAAATGTCAAACACTCAGAAATCAAGAAGGAAAAATAAAGAAAGGAGCCGATATGTTGTGACTATAAGGAAAACAACACCTTTGTCCCATCAAGATGTTGGAGGCTAGACTAAGTCAGTGCACTGTCTCTCACAGTCTGGAGTGTTCACAGCCAGAAAAGTTACCTTATTCTGAAGGTTTGAAACAATCGCTATTGTTTTGCTGCATTTGCATAGCTACCTTGGCCAAGATACAGATGATCAAAGGAGTGTTCCTAATTATTAAATAAAGCTAAACTAATTCACAAAGATCATTAAACCAGCCATATTAAAACATGAATATTCAACAGTGACCAGAACATTCCCAGTGAGGTCATTAAGCTTGAGTCCATGGGAATTGACCGTAGAATACGGTAAGAGACATACAGTATACTGTAGACACAAGAGGAAAAGGGGGAAGAAGGACAGACATCATCAGAAACTTGTCCCATGAGAAAGCCCTGTTGTTTCTTTAGACAAACCTAAAAATCTGAAAATCTAAAAAGCGGAAAGAATACCAGACTCTTAACCTTATTATAAAGAGGTTAGCAGTCTTATCTTTTGGCTAAATTCAGATTTCCTTTTTTATTCTCTGGCTATATAACTCCTACTGTATGTTAGTGAAAGATTGTTAAAATAGGGAAATTAATTCCCCTTCATTGATGAACATTCCTTTCGAGGAAGAGATTGATTCCTGGTTAGACCCATTTCATTTAATAGAACACAGGTTCCATTCTTGCCTAAGTGTTTAGATTTTAGGGGCAGATTTCTTGGAATTTGATATATACAGAAGGTAGGACTGTGTGTTGTGTAATTTTGTGTAAGTGTTATTTATTATTGATAAATATTTGTCAAAGTTTGGGTTTGATTACATCTCTGCTGTGCTAAAGCACACATGATGCATGCCTTAATTGCTCAGTAACCCTTAATTTTAGGGAGTGAATTATTCATTTTTATTATTTGCTTCCTTAGGTGGTATCAGGATCAAATTGTTATTTTATTTTGATATTAATCTAATAACCTGTTTCATAATGCTAACACCCCCCACACACACTTATTCATTACAGTACTATTAACTTTAAGTGTTTCTCTTTAAACAGGCACATTTTTATATATCACAAGTTAGGAATTTATAGACCACTTAATATAATTAAATATTGCACATAGCTATTTACTATCACTGGCATTGCTGCTAATCCGAGATTTTCTTGTGGATGTACTTTGGTGATATGCTGATGCCAGTCTCATTTGGCATGAGAAACTCTTGTTGCACTACGGTATGAAACCCATCTGTTAATCTTTAGACTTCAAGGAAAATTATGAGGAAAGCTTCTAAATTAAAACAAAATTGATGGCCAGTGGGCTGGGGAACTAGATATGCAACAGCATTCCAAAACTAAACTGGCTCTTAAGAATATTTACTTAGAGATTAAGACCAAAGAGCCAAATAATATTCAAATATAAGGTACAGTATGCACTGCAATATTGTTAAATGTCCACTATCAGCCTACATATATAATTAATCATTTTTAATAATACACTTAATTTATATTTTTCTATTTCACTTCATTACCACCATTAATAGCTGCACCTGAAACCCTAACATTTGTCCATCCATTTTCTAACCACTTTATCTAATTTGGGTCACTAGGGACCCAGTGCCTAATCCAGCAAGCAATGGGTACAAGGCAGGATACACCCTGGACAGAACGCCAGTCCATCACAGGGCACACATAGACAGACACAAACATAAACACTCATACCAGGGCCTATTTTCTCTTGTGAGAGGAAACTGGAACACCCAGATGAAACCCAATCGAACACTGGGAGAACAGAAAAACTCCTTATGTATAACACCCGTGGTCTGGAATTGAACCCAGCTCTGTGAGGCGGCAATGCTAACCACTGTGCCACTGTGTCGCCTGAAAACCTACCAACATAACATAAATCACATTTAAACATTTATTGCCACTTCATTCCAGAGGGTCGAGGCAACCCAGATCTTAACAAGGCAGACAAAAGGGCTCAAGGCCAGACAAACCACCAAATGTTTCTCATTTGCTACAAGGTGGCAAAAATGTGAGTTCTCATGTGAATCACTCCTTAAAACAAGTTTCAAATTACATAACTTCTTTGAAGAAAGAGGATGCTTCCCAAGAATTGAAAGTTTTATTTTTCCAGCCAAGGTCTACCACTTGTTTCATGTGGAAAAAACACTGTCTCTGCTTTTTTGAGGAAACTTGAGAAAAAATGATCTAATGCTCTTAATGCTCAACTACCCTCTCCCAGGAAAACTACAACACCTGCTATGATAGGGCTACAGGTTAATTTACAATGTCACCTGCACTGTGATAGATTCAGCTCAGAATATAGGCACCTGTCAGTCAATGGAGAGTCTTTCATTACTTTCAATTTCAATTGCTGCATGTACTGTAGGCTAATAATCTCCGAAGAGGCTCCTTAATGCAATCATCAGCTGTAATATATTTGCTTTGCTACACTGGTCGCTCATCTTAACAGATTTAACAGATACAATTAGTTCAGAGATAATAACATGACTGACTGAAATACAAACTGTTACAAATAATGAGCATCCTCATAGAGAGACTCCTCTATCACTGCTGTGGAAGTGAGAGCTAAACATGCAGGCACTACACTGCTGATCTTTTGGGTGTGAAAAGGAACTGACAAGAAGAAATGACTTGCAATTTAGTCACTTGAAATCCATTCGTCTAGGAAACGGAAGACAGCTGCCTTTTAAGTGTTGTCTGTTTCAATGCCTTCAGGGGTACACTTAAATGTTAAACAATACCCATCCTAAATTTAAAACAATGTACCAGTTTTTCTGGATCAATGTAATACAGCTTTCATTTCTGCCACTCTTTCATAATCTCACTTGAGCTCTCAAACTTTTTTTATTTACTCACTGAAATATGATCACGTTTGTAGTATTTTACAGATTGAGCAAAGTGTTCAGAAAAGTGCTATATAAGTGTATGGGATTACTATTAGAAATTTGATGTAATGGCATGCTGGGAAATACCTCAATATTAGCCAACTACATTTACTGTACTTATAATTAAATATCATGAGATCCATGGGATGATAATTGAGCAGGGCAGATCCTAACACAGAATCCATCACTAGTGCCTCTCAACAAATTGTTAAAATAACTGCACGTATTTTGAGTACAGTGCTGCTTGAAAGTTTTGTTTCTGTTACATTATTACTATGAAATCCTTGTTTAATCAAAACTAGTCCTTACTTTTCTAAACAAATCCACAAATTCTATGTAGTGTTTAGAGGAATTGATGCATATAATAGGAAAAGAAATAAGTAAATAAGAATTAGAGCATTTACAAATGTAATTGAACCACAAAGTTCATTAGCCCACTCAAGGAGATAAGTATAATCAAGTGGGAAAATAACCTCTTAACCAATCCAAGAACCAATCACTAGGACAAAGTCTGGTAGGCCCTAAACTACATTAAGGAAAGAAATATGTTTTGGAATTCATCAGTTTACTGTGAGATAATAAAGCTAGTAGTAGTAATAGGTTAGAAGTTAGCTGATAGTTAGTAAGATAGGTAAAATAGTTAATAGTCATCCAGGGGGATGCTGCACATTGGTGGTGGTGGAGGGGAGTCCCATTACCTGTAAAGCGCTTTGAGTGGAGTGCCCAGAAAAGCGCTATATAAGTATAAGCAATTATTATTAATTATTATTATTATTATTGTTTCGAAATGGAGAAAATTGAAGACCACAGTGACTCTACCTAGATGTGGATGTTCTTCAAAATTATCCCACAGAGCAAGAAAACCAAGAAAATCAATACAGAATGTCTAAAAGAACCCCAGGACCACATCCAAGGCTCTCCAGGCTCTTTTGCTGCAGCTGATGTCCATGTTCATACCTCAAGAATACAATGCAAACTGAACAGTAATGGCATTCATGGGAGAAAACCTTTCACCTCAAAAAAGAACATTGATGCTCGTCTTAAGTTTGCAAAAGATCATCTAGATGATCTTGAAGATTTTTTGTGGATTATTCTCTGGAAGGATGAGTCTAACATTGATCTTTTTGGCCACAAGAAAAAATGCCATGTTTGGCAAACACCTACCACCAAAATCACCGTATCCCCATTGTCAAGCACGGTAGGGGGAGTGTCATGGTTTGGGTCTGCTTTTATGCCCATGGACCTGGATAACTCACCATCATTGAGAGAACAATGAATTCAGAATCATACCCAAATATTCTGGAAGAGAATGTTAGGCCCTCTGTCCATGAGATGAAAAAAGGTCCTCCAGCATGACAACTACCATGAACATTCCAGCAAATCTACCAAAGAATGGATTAAGAGGAAGAAATTCCATTTTTCTTTGGCAGAGTCAAAGTCCAGATCTTAACCTGACAGAAACGTTGTGGCAAGACCTGAAGAGGCATGTTCATGCAAGACAGCCAACAAATCTGGAGCAGTTGAAGCTGTTTTGTAAGGACGAATGGGCAAATATTTCTCAAAGCAGATGTGAGAATCTGATTAGTAACTACAGAATATGTTTGTCATACTGTAGCTCCTTATGGATGTGCCACTGCTTACTGAATTAAAAGGTTCACTTGCTATTGCCCAAAGGGATCATTGAGTTCCTGTTAAATAAACATGTTTTATTTAATAATGAAACAATTTGTCTACAGTACGTATGTCTGTTATTTGGGTTAATTTAATTTAATATTGCAGTTCAGATAAAATATTTTTTAAGATAATTTTTCTAAGACTATGAAAGATGAAAGGTTCAAATACAGTACTTTCAAGCAACACTGTGTATTTGAGCTTTGTTGCAATGTAATCACAGTCAATGTGTTACACCAGTGTTCTCCTTGAAGAATCTATAAATCTCTATGTTGTTATTATTTTATTATTCTTGTGAATAGCTGAATAGAACATTAGCCTGGGTATTTCAGTAGTATCAATTTATTTTAAAAACTGTGTACCTTTTAGAAACTGATACAAATTGATAATTTTGTTCCAGATTTTCATGACTCCTTTGTTCAGAAGTGTCAACTGTTCGCTTTTATTTTGAGGCAAGCCTGATTTCAATAAAATATGTTTTTATTAAATATTACAATTTCTAAGATCCAACAAAAGACACTCTGATTGTATCTACACAATTTTGTGGAAGAAAATGTTTTTTTTATATGAGATAAAATAAGAGTCAGACTATTCCTAAAAAATAAAATGTCTGCTCATATGTCTAGGCAATACAGTACCTTGCAAAAGAATTCAACCCCTTCCAATTATGTGCCATTAAGGATACACTTTTTAAAGTAAATATTTTAATTGAACCTTGAATGTTTAAGGGGAAGTGCAGTCCCAATTTTTTCAGACCAATTAAATGTTGTTAACTAATTAAATTAATTTACATGAACAAATTTTTTTATAAATTTAAAACAAAATCGTGAACTTTGTGAAAGTACTTTATAGTTTCCATGCTGTCACAAACCACTAGTCTTGTCACAGCTGAGAGTGAGAATTTGCATGAATTGTGATACAAAGCAGCCGTTCCTGCTCACTAGTCACTGTAATAACTAATAATGAGTAATGTAATGAGATTAATAAGTACAGTATGCAGCAGAAATTTAACTGCAGGAATGTTCCAACATGATCTATATGCAGAGTTAACAAAGAAGTTGTATTTGTCAGCAAAACCGTCTCAAAGTCAAGAACAACATTCCTATTGGATTAAAAGAGATGTATTCACAAGCCTATACTTTTATAATGTAATAGGATCTCTTCACCTCACTGGAACTTTGGTTGCCTCGTTCTGAACTGCAGAACATGTCACTGTGCATACCTGGAAATGTGGTCTATTTTGTGATGTAAATTGGAGGGTTTACACATTACTGTTAACATTTTACTTTCATTGTGGTTTGAAATACACTCATCAATGCCAATTGTTTCTAAGCCCAAAACAAAAATAGTGTTACAGTTCCCCTTTAAACCTGAATAGTTTTACAGCTGAAAGAAGATACAGTAAATGTGAGAAAACACTGCAAAGAAGAATCAAAAACTAAAATATGTCGATTGCAGAAGTATTCACACCTCCCCCCAAGTCAAAATTTAATGGAAGCACCTTTGGCAGAAATTACAGCTATGAGTTTCTTTTGGATAAGTCTCTACCAACTTTACACACTGGGATGACGTAAATGACACCCATTCTTTTTTAGCATCATGCTCAAGTCCTGTCAAGAAGGTTGGGGATTGTTGATTGAGTTTTCCTCTAAGATTTGCCTGTACTGTGTTCCATTTTCCCCTTAATCTTGCCGAATTTCAAAGTTCCTACTGATGAGAAGCAACCAAATAACAAAATAGTGTCACACAACCATGCTTGAAAGTAGGGATATTGTTGTCTGGGTGATATGCTGTATCGGGTTGGGTTTGGGCCAATGTTTTACATTTAGACCAGAACATTCCAATTTTGTGTCCTCTGACCATAAAACCTTTTGCCACATATTTGATCAGACTGGCATCCTAAAGAAAACCAATCAGTAGTCCCTAAGATACTTTAGTAAAACGTGTTACAATCTACACCCAGCAAGAATTTATACTACGAAACACTGAAGAACTAAAATAAATCATTCTTAAAGATTGATGGGCCTTTCTTAATTGTGAAGGAGGATCTTTTCAATAGTTGGAAGCTTAATGAGATAATTGCAAAAAGATTATTGTCAAATACTATAAAAAATATATGGCTTATCCATCTTAAAGTCTACAATTTAACCACAGTTTAGTTTTTCAGAGTTTACTTTCTGTTTATACTCTCATTACAAACCTAAAATTTGAATAATAACAAAAAACGTTTTCTAAACATAAAGAAAAAAATATTTAGGAATGTTTTTCTAAATGTAAAGTAAAAATTTTAAACTGCAAAGTTAAACAGATTGAAAATGACAGGGGTATCTTTACATACCTGCTCCAACTCCTGTATTTTATTGTCTTTAACTTGCAGAATCTCCAATACCTTCCGGTCTTTGGCTTCAGCTTTCTGCTTCTCTCTAGAAAAAATACATAATAAAAAGCCCTCAGTGATCATTTGTAGCTCATCATGTGAATTCTCCATCGCCTAATGATCAGTGTCATTTTCAAGTATTAAAGATCATATGAAACTGACAGACCCTGCATAAAAAAAAATTGAGCATATGGCATGTGACAGCAAATTAACTCATCAGGCAAAAAATGACAACTATATTCACCAAGAGGAAAGTACTGTACAGTATGTTGTTTTGTACAATGAATATCCAGGGGAAAGACACAGTACATCCAGCATAGTTTCTTAAATTCGTGTGTAACAATAAATAAGTTCAAGAAAGGAAACAAGGAGATGTTAAAGGAAACACCTTACTTTAGCCCTATTTACAAAGGAAATGATAACTTGCACAGAGTTCTATTGTACCCTACTTGCTTGTACTGATGAAGTACTGATAAAATGAGCAAAGGTATTAGTTTACCAGCTACTGTACATGTGATTAGTCTTAGAAAATGTATCAAAACAACAAAAGATTAGATCAATTTCATGGAAGGAATTGCCAGATTATTTAAAAATAATTATCTTTACATTCTTAATATTTTTTCAAATTAGTCCTCTGTAAAATACCCTTAGGTTCCTGTTGCTTACTTTTCATGTGGGATTAGAACCTTCAATGGAAAGAAGTAATGATTCTCTAATTCTGTTCAACTAAACACAATTTTTACCTGGTTTCAGTACAGATTTCCACACACCAAATGCAAGCACTTTGACTTAAAGATACTGTACATACACCTCAATTTAATGACATATACTCATCCAGTTAACATTTCTTCCACTCCTTTTAATAGTGCAAAAATCATCATGATACTGTACATCAGCTATTCAAAAAATGGAAAATAAAACATTAACACAGACAATGCTATTAAATATTTGTTTTTATATATATTAGGAAATGTACATTTGAAAATAACTAATACCCTGCAATCTTTTAAAATATTACTAAACACTCGAAGCACTCACAGTATTCTAACAATGCACAGCTGATACAACATCTGTGCACTGAGAAGTTAAAGAAACACGCATGACAACATCTGCAGTCAATGGCATGAGCTTATTCACAACTGATAACACATGAACTGAATATCTTATATTAAGGGCTGATGGATTTATGTCCAGCACAACGAAACCAATGTCTTGCTCTCTATCCCCATTATATGGCCTTGTGATCCTGGGGTGAGCTACAGTATACAGTATGCAATAGATCTACCTGGACACTTTCCAATCATTTCAAATGGTTTTAAGTGAACCATGACCCTCTGACATACATCTATGATTAAGAAAAACTGGATACTGAATAGTTAAAGAGAACAACTGATGTGAACCGTGAATACTACACAGTTTTCCACAATAAGACATGGACTCAGAAATAGATGTTTGTTTAAATGTCAGATGTTCTGGGGAAAAAATGTAATATCACTTGACTTTCACCTAGTCCTCACATAGATAAAACTGACCCCATTTGACAAATAAGACACAAAAATTCTACTTTCTTATTGCTTTTTGTTAAAATAAATCTGCCAGCATTCAATATCTTTGTGTGAAAAAGTAAGTGCATGCCTTGATTCAGTAACTTGTGGCGTCCACTTTAGCCGCAATAACATGACATGATACTGTTACATGTTTCCTGTAAAAGTTGATCAGTCTCGCAAATCGCCTGGGACAAATTCTGGCCCACTCTTCCTTAAAGAACTGCTTCAATGGCTTTCTTCTATGCACAGCCTTGTTTAGGTCCCACCACAGCATCTCTATGGAGTTTAGGTCTGGACTTTGACTTTCCATTCCAAAATCCTAAATTTCTTCTTTTCAAGCCATTCTGTCATAGATTATTTTACGTGTTTATGATTGTTGTCCTGTTGCATAATCCAGTTTTAGTTCAGCTTTGCTCATCGGACAGACGGTCTCACAATTTCCTCTGGGATACTCTTGTTATTGTGTGAAATTCATGGTAGACTCAATGATAGCAAGGCTTTCAAGACAACAAAGCAAACTCCACCATGCTTGATGGCTGGTATGAGACTCTTCTGGTCAAAGGTTGTTTGATTTTTGCCAAATTTGATGTTTTGCACTATGGCCAAACGACTCCACTTTTGACACAGTTCAGAGAGCACTGTTCCAGAAGTCTTGTTTTTCATTTAAGTGGTGTCTGGCAAACTTAAGACATGTGGTAATGTTGTTTTTGGAGAGCAGAGGTTTCCACCTGGAAAACGTTCCATTCTTATTCTATCTTTTCCTGATGATGGACTCATGAACTCTGACATTTGCCATACGAGAAAGGCCTGTAGAGCCCTGGATGTTACCTTGGAGTTCTTTGAGATTAGGAGCATCATACAGGCAGATCTTGCAAAGAACTCGGTTGGATGGCCACCCCTTGTTAGAATGGCAACAGTGTTTAATTTTCTCCATTTGTAGATTATCTTTTTTACCATGGAATGATGGACTGCAAATTGTTTGGATATGGCTTTGACAAGCAACAACAATTCACAGATTTGTTTAAATTTGGCCTTGATGTGTTACCATAAACCTAAGTGTTAAAGGCCAGACTGACAAAGATTCTGATTTTAAATACAGGTGAAATCACCTCCTGATGACCAACTAATCACTTGCACATGTTTTGGTGCACTTGATTCTATGTACCATCTTCATTGAGATGTTAGGACTAAAGGTGCACTTACTTTTTCCACAAAAAGAGTTTAATTGCTGGGTGATTATTTTAAAGGGGAACTGCAAAACTATTTTTATATTTCCAGGATAGAAAGAATCAGCATTGATAAGTGCAATGTAAACCACAATAAAAGTAAAATGTGGCTTGAAATGCACTTAGGAGGAGGTAACTTGTAAAACCTCCAATGTACATCACAAAACAAATGAAATTTCCAGGTATGCACAGTGCCATTTTCTGTGATACAGAACAAGGCAACAAAACTGTAATGTGAAGTGGCCCTATTACATTTTAAACAAGCAGGTTTGTGAATACAACTCTTTTAATCCAATATAACTATTGCTCTCATCTTCAAGATGGTTTTGCCGATAAATGGAACTTGCTTGTTAACTCTGCATGCAGATTTCTTGTACTTATTCTCTCGTACATGGCATTACATTAGTCATTACAGTGACTAGTGAGCAGGAAGGGCAGCATCACATCACAATTCGTGGGAACTCTCCCACCCAAGCGAGACCAGGGGTTTGCGACAATATGGTGACTTACAGTACTTTCATAAAGTTTGCAATTTTGAGCTTAATTTGAAATTAATATTTTGTTCCTATACCATTAACAAATTGATTTTGTTACTGAGATTTAATTACCGGTCTGAGAAATTGAGACTGCAGTTTCCCTTCAAATAAATTATAACTAAGATTTTGTGTGGTATTTGTACAATGAGATTATTTCTATCTTCTTGTTGTGGACTAGGTGAAGGTCAATCATGTTTAAATATGTTAAACCATAATATCCTAGGGAGGTATACTTACTTTTCAACACACTCTATCTGAATATACAGTATTTACAAACTGAATTTGATATACCCATATACTGTAAATGTGTCACCAAATTGCAAAAAAATAATGCTACCACACAAACGTAATTAAACATAATCATGGGGCCTTAAAAGCCCTTTTTAATATTACTTAGCACTTCCTTTCATCACATTGCTGGTTCACCATTAAGTGGCCGATCCACCGTCATCAAATGATTGTAGGAAATGTAAACTGGGCAGAATATTTCAGTCCTGATTAATAAAGAACCTTAGCTACCGACTGAAAACAGGCTTCTGAGCCAATGAGAATGTACACCTAATTTCCAAGTACAAGTAAAACCAAAAAAATGAAGTCAGAAAAAAACTCAGAAGTTCCCTTTAAACACTGTACACACTTCCCTAGTGCAAATAACAGAAGAAGTGTGTCAATCAGCACCAGTATAAGATTACACTGATCTTCAGATACTGTAATTAAGATGACATCAAATCTGAAATTCGGCTCACATTCCCTTGTGAACTGTAATCATTTCCAACATACCTTTCATACTAAATGTCTTTTTTGTGAGCACCAGGGAAGAAAAAAACAATCTGAGACTCAAGCCAGTCTTTTTTTGAACATCTGCAGATCGCTGGGGTTCCCCCGAAGGATTTTTAAGTGATGCCTGCCTCTGCTGAATAAAGTGCTAAACTTGCACCTTACAATTCAGACTGTGTCCTTAGCAGCCATCCAGTTGGTATAAGACCAGCCGAATTCCCACAGGCCCAGCGCACTTTCAGACTTAACTGAAGTTGCTGCAATTATCATGTCAATACCCCATGCTCTGATATGCTGATACACACGCAGTCATAGTGCGTGTTACCTTGTCTCAGAGGAACTCTCCTCATTTCTTTATTTTCCAATAAAGCAAAATATTAACGGACGGCTCAAGGTACCATGGCCTGCTTTCTGTGTTCACCAACTACTGGATTTTTTTTTAACTGAAAGGCTTGGCCAAGGAAAACCTTTTGTATTCTTAACAAAAATGGGGAATTCCCATTCAAAACAGGAAGAGTATGGCATTAGTTTCAAGGGACTATATTTTACTTTCAATGGGAGAACCCCCAATTTCAAAGGTACAACATTCAGTCCACTAAACTATAGGTTTAAAAGCAGTGTAACAGGTTCACCACAAAGCAGTACTGATTAGAACATTATAAAGATTTACAACACAAACCAGACACAAGAAAGGTCCGAGCAGTTATATACTTATTGGGTTAGCCTCAGTTATTACATACCACACTATATCTTGTGCTCTGATAAGCCACGTACAGCTGTGGCTGTTTGCTTTTTACCCTGATTTGTACTGTAGTGCTCCGGTTCAGTACCTGATCCAAGGAAAGATTGGAGTCGTATTCATTTTCTTAGCTGTCAGTCACTTAGAACTACTGAACATAGAATTAAACATGAATCAGAGATAAAACTAATTCTAGATCATTTTTACATAATTTAATGGTGTGGGGTTAAAAGAAGAGCCTCAAGGGTTGGCAGAAATCAGGTTGTGAAAAGCATTTCCCAACAAGACTAACAATACAGTATACAGGTATGTTCATTTTCACTGAATACTTGCCCATCAGGATATTTTTCAGGAAACAAAAGACAGTTTAACTTCACCTTCTGAATTCCATACCTCAAAATGGTATTTGATCACATGTGAATCTACTTTTAATGTCAACATTATGGGCTCTTTTCATCAAAGTGGTTCCACTGTTGAGTGACTTGATTAAGGACAAAGGCCCTTTACATCACCATGAATGCAGAAAATGGCAAAGATCCTTCTAAAGAGTCATAGTTTATTGCCATATGCAAAACACAACCTGAAACTGTTGCCATTCTTGAAACTAAGTTACCTATACAGTAGGTGCCTTCTCTTGTGAATTGTGAAAAAGACACTAGTGACAGAATGAGTGACAAGAAATTATCAGTTTACAGCCTACAATCGGTGCACAGTAGGCCTGTGTATTTCTCTGGGCTGCCTGTCTTCAAAGGTGGCACCAATTAAATATCTTCAGGACAATCGGCTGCTGCCACAGAATCTTAAGCATCAAGAGAAGGGCAAACCATGTCGGTCCATAAAGTTTTACATGTTTCCTTAAATCAGAAGCAACCTAAGAACTGTGCAGAAGAGTTACTGGTCTGGTTATGCTGAGAGTGAGCTAATTTAAGTCATCCAGACACCCTGTGTTGCTGACAATTCAAAGAGACCTACAAATCTTTCTGGCATACTGCCCTGAGGTTGGACTAGTAGTACAATAAGCTAGAGGTGCATCTCATCCAGGAACAGCATACAATACTCAAGATATTCCTTCAGGTTCTCAGTCAGCTTATAAGAGAAAAACTACAGCCAGCATTGATAGGCATCACACATGACACTAATTCTGGAAAAAACAAAGGCAGGATTATAAACAGTTCCCAGCACTGAATATTATTTGTGCTGTCAATTTCCCAAAGGGACGTACAGTAAGTTCTGTATAAGAATGTATGTTATACTAGAGCAGCTTCATCACTCACAATGACATGGTGGGGTGTAGAAGCTAATGATGCATCATTCTTTACCAAAAAAAATTAAAAAATCGGCATCCACCACAAATTTAGAAAAAAAAAAGAAACTCAGAATTGTAATTACCAAGTGTTAGGCACTCTGTTGCTACCAAAACATCACAATCTAACAAAGAGAGTGAAATTTTGTTTTGGTATTTAGCATGTGTTTCATGTAAAATGAATGACTTGTGAACAACTGCTTGCACCCCATGAAGTGAAACAAATCAAAATGTCTGCAGCTACAGTAAAGTCAATCCCAAATGCCAAATCCCATGTTTCTACTCACCTCTCCACAACCAAGCTCACGGCCTGGGTCAGGTCTGGGTTGGCGACTTGAAGGCGTTTCCATAAGGACCACACAAACTCCTTATCGGCCTGAAGAGAACAATGTGTCAATCAGGTCTAATTTTACCCTGACATATCCATCCATCCATTTTCAAACTGCTTCATCCAATTCAGGGTTGTGAGGGAGAGGGAGCAAAGGGCACAAGGCTGGATAGACCCTGGATGAAATGCCCAGTCCATTGCAGGTCAGACAGATACGGTACAAACACACACTCACACCAGGGCCAGTTTTCCCAGAAGCTACAGTAGTTATCCAACCAACATGTCTTGGTAGGTGGAAACCCATATGAACATGGGGAGAACTTACAAACTCCGCCTTGACATACGTTTTTAAAAATATAGCCACACAGAAAGCAGCTTATCACAGAGAAGCTAATCTGGGCAGAATGTCTTCGGAAAGTGAGACGAATGAAGATCCACTGGCAGAAACAAAGAGAATGTGCAAACACCACGTACAGTATAAGGAGTCCAGTATTGCACTCTGGACTTCATTTTTGTTTTCCATATTGCCAACATGATTAGAGGTCACTCATCTACTGTAGGTTCAAGTTCCAATTTTAGTTATGCAGCAAAGCCAAAATAACAAAATGTTGTAATGGTACTGGACATGACAAATTTCAAATAATAACATAAATGAAATAACATAAATAGTTCCGATATAGAAGGATAGAAGATGACACCAAGCTAAAAATACAAAGTATTGTAACAAAGATGTTCAAAGCCTCATCTTAAATGAGAAAAGTACCTAAAAAGACTTAAAGAAGATTCTGATAAAGTGTTGAAATAGGCTTGTTAATACTGTAGGCTTGTTCATAGTACATCAGCAACAGTTAAATTAAACTCATATCAGGCAATTCATATTTCTTGAAATTAATTACAAATTCTACAGAAAACAAACTATGAAACTATGTTACACAAAATCTGCACACAGAAATAACCTCAAAGTATAACAGTTAGTATAAGAAACAACTAATCAACTGGCTGTCATTGAAACGTTGACATGAAACATATCACAAATCATAGGTGATAAAAATAGTTGACAAGGAAAGTTGCACTGCAGGGGGAATGTAGCAAGTCTGATAAATTTCCAATTCAAATATGCTGGAAGTATTTTCTTCTTTTTTTTTTTAAGATGAATTACATTTAATGAGAAACATCTAAAACTACACAGTTTTGAACATTAAAAGACAGACTGATTCCAATTGACTTAACATAAAATTATCTGTTAAAATACGTTCGTATCATCATAAGATAAAAGTCACTGCTCTCGCTAGAATCTACTGGTCTCCAATTAGTACATGAATCTTGAACCAGATTCAAAAGTGTCTGATCAATTATTTATTAAATGGCAGAGGCAGACCTTGATAGACCATTGGTTGAACATACAAAGTGGAGCAAAGATGGGCAAAATAAAGATCTCACATACTCTGAACCCACATTTGCAGTTAATGATGAATTAAGAACAGTCAGACTTCAAAAAGGTAGTCTCTTATGCTGTCAGGAAGGACCCAGGGTAAGAAATAGAAATGTATCAGGAGCTCCTTGATGCATGTTTGTTTCAGTCAGTTTTCATACTCTCCGAATATACAGCAACACATAGTGACATACAGCCCCTTCCATTTTCCTGACGTACTGTAATGCTTACTGGTTCTGATAAGGCCTTGTCACTTGGCCCAAATCACCGTGGCAAATGCCAAATATAGGCACAAGGATGTATTTGTAATAAAGAGTGGTGACACGCCTCTTCTGCACAGAGAGGGCTGTACTGACATAGAAGATCAGATCTACAGCACTAACAAACCTTGACTGAGAAAACGGATATTCAAAATGCTGTAAAGACAGTCTCTTTCTCTCTCTTTTCATATGGTGTTCTTGTGATATACCTATCAGCAAACAACCTGACAAAGCCAATGAAACCATCAAATTTGTCAGGATGCAAAGTGGATGTCAATTAAGTGGCAATGAATAGGATATTCATTAATTAACTGAATCGGCTTCCCTCAGCTACTGTAGCAATGGACTAATCTGACTTCTTAGATTGACCTTTTAGCCTAAACCGAAGAATGCCGAGCAACATGTGCTTGTCTTGTGACCTTCTCAAGACATCAGGTTTAGTGGTGTGAACACAATTCGTTTCATAGAGTCCAGCTTTCCCAAATTTTAAAACACTGGGCTACATATTTAGCTAGTAGATTCAAATATATGTTATATATTTTCATAAAATGCAATTATTAATTTCAAATAAATAAAGCATATGCATGTTGTTCTTTTAAAAGTTTTTTTAAAAAAAACAGTAATAAAGCAAGCCTAATCACTTTAATCCAAGACTACAGACTTCAATTTCTGTGAATTCTGAATAGATTAATCCCCCCAAAAAAGCATGATTATTTAGCTGAACGGTAAATATGTTAAGAACTAGAAAACGACAAAAAAACTGACTTGATAAATATCTGAAAGCACGCAATGACAGAAATGACTGTAAAATTCAACTGCATTTTTAAAAATGATTCTATGTGATCAGTAATGGAGTGACATCTCATCCAGGGTGTACCCCGCTTTGCACCCATTGCCTGGATAGTTTTGGGCTCCCCAACAACCCTGATTGATAGATGGATTCTATGTGATGATATGACATGTTCTTCATTCACGTACATGTCAGCCACAAACAGCTCTATCTTTCACCAAAAACCCTACAGGCCGTAACTCACTTCCACAAAGTCCTACAACACTTTCCTGACTGAATGTTTCAGGTCAGTAAGGTTTAACAGCATAAATGTTCAAGAGGAGAAGCATTTGTCAATGGGCAGGTATTTTTTTGCATATTGTACTGTAGCGCTTTCGGGTTCACATGGGTATGTGGCCTCGCCGCTGCCGCCTCAGGTCGCCCCACCCCCACCGCTGGGGGCTCGAACCTGAACCTCCGGCGTCACTCAACAGGGAAGCAGCCAGCTAAGCTAAAGGGAGATCTCCCCTCAGCCCGGTGGCTGAGGTCCCTGCTGTTCATATGGAAGGGCGGTGACATCACCGCTTTGGCAAGCCGGCTCACACAACCTGTAATGTCGGCCATATGCTTTACAGTACTATATACTGTATATAAGATTGGTTTTCTGCATACTTCTGAAATATGATTTTTGTTAGTTTTTTTTTTATTCGTACAAAAGCAACCCCTGTTGCTTGCTAAATGCTAGGGATCTTGAAAAGTTAATTAGTTTACAAACTGGCATAAAGTGAATAGCATAGAGCTAGTCTTCAGCTCTTCTGGCCTAGGAATTGGCATACAGTGTTTCTAACTTGGAGGATGTGTATAAAAATAACTCATCCATCCATCCATCCTTCTTATAACTGCTTCTTCCAATTCAGGGTTATAGGGGACCCAGAGACTATCCTGGCAAGCAGTGGGCGCAAGGCAGGGCAAACACAAACACAGACATACACAAACACAAACAAGGGTGTAATTAACATCCTTTCTAGCAGCACCTTCAGATGAAAATGATGACTGTATTTCTACAGTGTTTCAGTCTATGTCAAACAGAAAATTTGCTGTGCAAAGGGAATCACATGCAATTTACCCATTTGTGCTGAAATCGGAGTTCATGTCTTTTTAACATCAGTTCAATTACATTAATACTCATCTTTCAAGAAAAAGTCTAGTTTACACCTGTTGCATAATGTGATACAATGATTTAATCCATGAATAGAGACAAGGTTTGTCAACCTTTTCCAAGATTGTCATATTCATGTCTCCAGTATCTCCAAACAAACTGAAGCAACACAAAGTTGACTTTATGATGACATAATAGCAAAAAGAGTGGTGATGTATACACATTGGTTGCACCTTGAAGGTAAATTCTCTCTCCGTGCTCAAAAATGAAATTCAGTTCAAAGTGGGGGAGAGTGGCACATTTTGAACTTTTTGCTTGCATTTATTTATTTGAAAAGTTTCAATCGGAGCAAAAAGCTGTCAGCGTTATCCTGTGTCATTAATAGGATTGGCTGTCGCAAAGCATACTTTAGCTACTGCAGAATCTCAATCTACCATGGTTACAGAAAGAAACTATTAATCAATTTACAAGAACTACTCGAAAGATAGGTTAAGAAGTAAAATAGGTGTCTGACTATAGAGAGTCGTCTTATCACAGGATACTGGCACATACTGCACTGACTCTAAGAACAAACCAATAACTTCCTCTTATACTACTCATATAATACCAGGACGAAACATGTATGTAGAAACGTCTGTATGGCACACAAAACATCAGCCGTTACCTGACATTGAACGAGCTCTTCGGTGAGGTTTTTTACTTCTTCTTCCAGCAGCAATATTCGACCTCGATCACCCTGCTTTGCAGCCATTGCTATGATGTACAGTATAACCACAATCAGAAGGGACTTGAGGGGGAAAAAACATTACAAAACTCAGTTTCATACAGAATGTAGGAGAGAGCAAATAAGAAAAGATACAAATATTGTATCTGAAACATCACGGATGTGGATATGGCCGAGTAAGAGCCAGTTCAAGATCTCTGAACTTAAGCATTTGATTGCAAATAAAGCAATGCAATTCAAGTCCATTATTAGTCCAAGTATTAGAACAAATATTGTTGAATTTGCACGACTGCAATTTTACTTTCACGTTTTAAGATTTATTTATTACGTTACAGATGGGACTGATATAGCATTCCACCTGTTGGACACGACACCAGTAAAGATTAGAACGTAACTTGCATTCATTTTTAAGATATAACTGGTCATGCGCGGAAATCAATAGTATGTATTACACTTTGTAAATCAGTTAAAGCACCGAACATGTGTACAGTAGCATTTAGCAGTTACTCGGTTGCCCTGGAAACAGCATAGCCTACCGGGTTCAGTAGTGACAGATGACAGGCCAAGAAAGCCTTTAAATGCATAAAGCCGCGTTCCTGTAAATCACGTACCTGTTGTTAAAACTTGTCCCTTGTTAGCCAAGTTTGTTTTCAATGTAATATGTGCTATTTTACATTGTCGAACAATACGCAAAACTCAGTTCCTCCCACAGCTCGCCCTGTTCCGGTAGCAGCTGTCTGTTCAAACCTGCGCGCTGTTTTCCGCCGCAAACTGTTTCCTCTTGTCTAAGCTTCACGGCAGTTCACTACATTTCGTTTCGTAATATGGCTAGAGGACCTGTAGTGAAGGGGAAGCTGATGCAAACTTGTCAGAAGGCAGTTCGTGAAAGAGTGGCGTTGGATTAGTTTTTGGTGTGGTGCTGTGTTATTTCCGTAGTCTCTTTACTTTAGTGCTTTTGTGTAAAAGGAGATGTTTTACAAGTTTTTTTATATCGCTAATAACTGCATGGATGTTTTCGATAATGGATTGTAGTTTGCTACACATCACAAATATGTGCGTGCAACGAAATTAGCGCAAAGAAAATGAAAACTACAAAATATAACGAATGTCAGCACGATAGTTTTGTTTTCAAAGCAAACAAGGTTTAAAGTACAGTAATTTTCCAGTATCCGTTTTCCGTTGTTGGTTCATTTTGTACTCCATCGTAAATGATCCTGGAACTGAATTTTTTAGACTAGGCTCAAGTTTATTGTTCTGATAACGATTTGTGTAGCTTGAACAATTCAAATACTGTACTGTGATTCGTCTCGTATGTTTGCATTTGTAAAGGATTTGAGTGCCTTGTGTCTCGCGTTCACTACAGTACAAAATCATGCGTTGTATGATATACATCATTCATATTTAATGATATCTCTGATAACAAGAGTTATCAGATATCAACAGTTTATGTATGCAAAGATACAATACATAAAAAACAAGGACAAACGTTGAGAAACAGTAGTCTAGAGAAAAAAAATCTGTAAGTTGTTTGATATTGCCAGGCACCACTGTAGTGGGGCAGTTGGTTCTACTGCCCCACAGCTCTTCTGATTTCAGACTGGGGTTCCTTCTCTTTCTGGTTTTACGTGGCCTTCACTAGTTTGCTGGGTGCTCCAGTTTCATCCTACTTTCTATGAGGGTGCCAGTTAAGTTACCTGCTAACTCCACACTGTCCCTGTGTATTTGTATGTGTGCTCTGAGACAGATCACCATCCCAAGCTTGTAGCCCTACTTTGTACCCTGTTGTCCCATGTCCCTAACCAAAAATAAGTAACTTACAACTGCCAATCTGATTTAAGATTTGCACAAAAATGACCACATTTTCATGTAGTTAAAAAGCACCGAATCCCCCCAAAATTCCTATATTTTGCATGTTCTTAGTTTTAGAAAATTAGAATTTTAGAAACAGTATTATTACATACAGTGCTGTAGATTGGAAACAATTCACCTTTTTTTGCATAATGACATTATACCACCTTTACATCACTATTATATTACATCCATATAATTAAAAATAAACTAGTTATAAAAGCATTTAATTGTTAACTATAAATCTTCAGGTGCTCACACCTGAAGAAGGCTTCACAGTGCTGAAGCGTTGTTTTCTCTCTTTTCAGCATGGAATAAACCTATTACTCGTTCCTTTGCAGACTATGCATGCTGATGCAGTTATCCACCTGAACTACTATAAATCTGTAATCCAAATGTTCCACTTGTTAAAAGGTTTCCAAGCCCAAACTAGAAAATAATAATTGAGATTTACAAAAAGCTATTAGTATTTACTATGTTAAGAAAGTGTCAGTAAACTGCACAGATATCAGATTCTGATAATCCCATTTCTTTTTCTGTAATATGTATATTGTTCATACCAAAGAGAATGACTTAAATTTTACACTGAATGAGCAAAGAGAACCTTATGTTCAAGTTATGCTGGCAGCCTATATTTCTTAACAACAGATGGATTATGTCTTGCTATGAGAGACTCCACCCCAGTATTGGAAAACAATGCTTAAATAGATTTGGAAACTATGAATTATGAATAATTATTTTCATAGTCTTCAGCTCTTCTGTGAATTTGGTTTCCTTCATTCAAACAAATCTTATCAGTTTAGTTTTTTTGAAGACCTAAGTTACTTCTAAAAAGAAGTCAATTGATTTGACATGACCACAGAAACAGTGGTTTCTCATTAAGAATCTCATTTGCAATGCAATTTCAGAGTCTCAAGACTGACTCGTAATTCACAACATCTGCCCCATGGGTTGTGTGAAACTTGGCATTTATAAATCATCCTTTTTTCTGCCTGTTTTTTTTCCTATTCCATTCATTTTTGGCATCTATTGTAAATACAATTTAATACAATTTAAATACATGCACTATACAGTGTATATTATCTGTGTAAACTAACCAAATTATCACATATGGAAAAGTAGAATTCAGTACACTGTGATAATACAAAGAAGGCCCACAATTGTCCTTGTGCTGCCAATATCATTACAGGGATTCGAAATATGATCATATTTCTAGCAACAAATTAGTTTTACATTAAGGAGTGAGAATGGTATGTGTCTGAAAAAAAACCGTGAAAGTGACATTTTCTGTCTCAATGAACGTCTTACTTTCTAAGCATTTATCTTAAAATCAACTACTGTCCACATCTGTCTCAAAGAAATTCAAGGATCAAGTTGCTGAAAAGTATTATTAATAATATTGTCATTAAGACATTGTAGGATTTAGCCATTTCTTATCATGTTCAACACTTTCTGTGTTTCTAACATTGTACTGTACACTGTATCTCAATTCATCTACCCATTTTCTATCCGTTTTATCTAATTCAGGGACAGAAGGGAGCTAGAGCCTATCCCAGCAAGCAAAAGACACAAGGCACACTACATCCTGGATGGGACACCAGTCCATCACAGGGCAGACAGCCAGAAACACAGATATACTGCATACACACCCATACCCAGAAGCCAATTAACCTACCAGTATACAGTATTAGAAATTGAATCCAGGGCCCCAGTATTGTGACACAGCAATGCTTGCTGATCAAATATAAATTACAAGTTCTTGATCTTCAGTGGTAGAGTGTGTACATCAGCTTTCGATTCTGTTTTCTATCTACTTGATTTATTTGCGTTGTTGGAAAAAAAACATTTTTTCTTTACTTTGTTATTCTGCCATCTCTTCTTTCTGTTCTCTCCTCACAGTCCAATGCTAACTTGAGTCAGATTCAGAAGGGGAAATTCTGACTTGAGATATCGAGGCATATCTAAAATGTACTGTACCAGAGAAGCTGATGGAAAGATGAGCATCAGTTTGATGTCTTGTTGGTCTATGTAGATTACTTTTAATATAATGGTCATAATGGTTTCCAAATTCAGTGGCCACTTAAAATGCCTGTTAATTATTCATTTGTTTTATTTTTTAATTATGTAACTAGATGAGTCAAGTGAGAACACATTTTCATTTACAATGACAACCTGGAGAGTACATGTATACAGTATACAGTATGTACATAAATATACATGGACAGTATATGTTTTACTACAGCAGTTTGAGTGTAGTACCTTGTTGAAGGTTACAAAAGCAGTGTTACTCTCAAGACTTGAATGCAAAGCGTCCCACAGCTATGTTTTTGCCAAAACCAAAAACCAAACAGTCACTTATCTAGGACATATTTGAATAAACAGCAGTGAAACAAAACACAATACAGTGCTGTAATTCCTTTATCATATTTCAATGGCGACTAAAAATATGTTGTATTTGTTTACATATTATTGTACATACTACATATTTTTTATAAAAACCTATATGCACAGCCGCATAAGAGTGTTTTTTTGTTTGACACAATAAACATTTTAATTGTGGAGATTCATTTGTTTTTAGATTTTATTACAGAAAGTAAACTGCACATCAGGTTTAGAATTTTACAATGCTAATATTGATTACTTCTGTATTCTTCAGAGAAAAGAGCAAAGTAATGCAACATACTGTATACTGTACATACAGTATGAAGGGAAGAGCACTGTAAATTGCATTAGTCATAAATACGTCTTTAAACTGTTATGATTGTTCTAAAGAGTTTAAAAAATCCATCTTAAAGCCCATCTGTTTTAATTGGAGTAGAATCTCAGCCCTGCTATAGCTCTTTGGTATTTTCTTTGAAGTCTTTGATTTATGTTGACTTGTTACTTTCATGTTTTCTGATCATTTCCTTATTTATGAATCCACATTTTTTATAGCTTTCATTGTTATTTATGTTATTCTGTCCGTATCATTTCAAATACTGTGTCTTTTGAGTCTTTTTCACCTTCTTTTGACAGTCTTTTTTAAGTCTTTGTCAAATAGTAGGCATTTCTCCATTGTGTTTTTGTGTACTGTGTTGTTTATATGAAAGATTAATCCACATATGAAAGTCTCTTGTAGCAGTGAGTGAATTCCTCTGTAGGTTTGGTTTTGTTTCATGTTACTAGAGTGTAGTCTTTACCTATTTTGGAAAGCTTTTCTGTAAAATAATTGCTTTAACTTTAACAGGTTGCTTTTCAGACATTCTCATCTCAATTAACCCTTCCTGTCTCAATTTGTTCTTCTTTTCCATGAAACCTCATTAGAAGTCTACCCTCTTTTATTTTAGATTTTATTTGAGAACAATTGAAATATCTGTACTCTGTGTTACATGATTGTTGTATTGGATGAATGTTAAGAGTTAGACTGAATCACAGTAATTTCATTCACTGAAAAACAAAAATCAGCTCATCCAATCTTGAGCTGATGTGATGAGGCTGAGTGGTTTCAGTGCATGGAATGGTGTTTTCATCAACGCATGTCCTCTAAAACTTATATAAAACTGTACAGTGGTATAACATACATACATCCATTTTCTAATCACTTTATCTAGTATAAGGTTGCAACAGAGCAGGGGTCTATCCTGGCAAGCAACAGGTACAAGAAAGAACACTCCCTGGTTGGGACACAGGTACAGTACATCACAGATAATATAATGTGCAAAATGTAACCTGAATTACCTCAATACAAGACACCTTACTTTTAAATGCTCATCTTTTTAACAGGTTACTTTCAAATTAAAATGGACCAAACTGAAATGGTTAAAAAAATCAAATGTATCAATTCCTTTCTATGAATGATGTAAAGCCACATGTACTTTTCATTAGGTTACACAAGTATCCAACTCTTTTTCTGCAAAGTCATTGTCCTGTAGTCATACAGGGAATCATAAATATTCAGGTAGGAGAAATATGAAATACATGTTAATTTATTTTAATTAAACAATTGATTGATTCAATAAAATAACCACGCACAGACAGAACTGAAAATTACGATTACTTCTGAAGTTGTATGTAGTAGGCATTCACAAAAATTCAAGTGTTTTGATTGAGAACTGGGTAATGAAAACAAAAAGTACAGTTATGAAGTGATATAATTAGTGGAGTCCAACAGGGTTTTACATTAGGCTACTGCTCTTCCTAATTTATATCAATGACTAATCTAAATTTTGGTATAGTTACAGAAGTAAACTAGTTTGCAGAAGATACCAAAGAGAATTAGCTAACACTGTAGAAGCAGCAATGGAAATTCAGAAAGACTCCGATTAAATCTGGGTAAACACATGGATACTTAAGATGAACACGTGCAGAGTATTAAACACCAGTAGCAAATATAAGCTGTAGATACAACATGGGAAACACCAAACTTGGAAAGTATACTTACTGTATGAACAAGATTTAGGTATTTATAATGCCTTAGAAAAGTTTTCACCCCCTGCCAATAACATTACATTTTGAGGAATCACAGGTAATGTGTACAGTTTTTGTCAAACTAATTTGTTTTTTGAAAACTGTAATGATCATACTGAACACTAACATACAGTATGAAGGAAGTTGAATGTCAGGAAAATGCCTAGAAGAATTCCAAAGAAGAATTCACAGATTTTTCAAGTATTCCTTGCTTGGCTTTGGGAGTAATTACTGATGTCTGTATTTTGGATAGACCTCAAATAGTTGTAGTGGCATGGTGTAATTTTGTCCATTCTTCCTGGTATAGTTGCTTCAGTTAAAGTTTGGTGAAGATAGTTGCCTGATGAACTATCACTCATGCCTGATACTAGGATTTTGACTGGACCACTCAAGGAAATTCACTTTGTTCTTATCAAACTCCTTAGGTGTAGTCCTGGCTCAGGACTTTGTTCGGCTGAAGTGTGAATTTTTGTCCCAGGTTTAGATTTTTGGGCAGCTCAAGCAAATTTTCATCAAGGATTCGCCTGGACGTTTTTTACCTCAGTCCTGATACGATTCCCAGTCCCTGCTGATGAGGCAACATGCTTGACAGTTGAGATAGTGCTGACTGGATGGTGTGCTCTGTTTGGCTTGCACCAGACAGAAAGCTTTGCATTTACACCACAAAGTTCAATTTTTGTCTAGTCTGACCATAAAACCATCTGCTACATGTCTTCAGAATATTTCATACAAGACTTAAAATGAGTGTTTTTCAGTGGTAGTTTCTAGGTAGTATAATGCACATTCCTCTTCTCTATCATTGACTTCACTTTACTCTAGGGAATAATTATTTTTCCCTTGATCTGTGTCTCTTTACCACCTGATTGTTTTGGGAAACTCCTTGGTCTTTATAGTCAAAATAGAATACCACTGTGTGAATTGCAGCCAGTTTGTCACTTGCTCAAAACTTTACAAACAAGAAATAAAACATAAAATGGTTACATTTACATTAAATGGTTACATACAGTAAATGGTTATGCAGTAGGACAAGAATTAAAGGGTTATTTACAAGAACTGGACTAAAGGGCTATAATACAATGTAAAAAACACTTGTATTTACTTACAAATGATCTGTGAGTGGCACAATGGTGTGGTGGGTCCTGGGTTTGATTCCAGCTGTAGGCATCCACCCATGGGGAGCTTATATGCCAGCAGCCATATTATCCTGCAACTCAAAACTGGCAACCTACAGTACTGAAGCTAAGCAGGTGTGAGCCTAGTCAATACCTGGGTGAGAGACCTCCTGGAGAAATTTAAGGATGCTGCTGGAAGAGGTCTTAGTGGGACCAGCAAGGGGCATTCACCCTGCAGTCTATGTTGGTCCTAATGCCCTACTATGGTGACGGGGACACTGTATTGTAATAAGGTGCTGTCCGTCGGATGACACGTACTGTAAAACTGAGGTCCTGACTCTCTGTGATCATTAAAAATCCTAGGGTGTTTCTCGAAAAGAGTAGAGGTGCAACCCTGGCGTCCTGGCCAATTTTTCCATTGGCCCTTACCAATCATGGCCTCCTAATAATCCCCATCTATGAATTGCTTCATTACTCTGTTCTCCTCCTCACTGATAGCTTATGCGTGGTGAGTGTTCTGGCACACTATGGCTGCCGTCGCATCATCCAGGTGGGGCTACACATTGGTGGTGGTGGAGGGGAGTCCCCATTACCTGGAAAGCGCTTTTGAGTGGAATTTCCAGGAAAGTGCAATATAAGCGTAAGCAATTATTGTATTAATTTCTATATGTTGTCACTGTTTTCATTGATATGTTTTCTAGGTACCTTGGTTTTCTCCACCTCTCAAAAACATGCTCAATCACAAGTCTGACTGACTGTTCTAAATTGTCCCTGTTCTTTATGGCTCTGTGATGTACTGTACTGACTCAACAACACTTGACACTCATGCCGCGCAATAAGAAAGTAGTAAACCAATTGTTGGATAAAAAACACCAAAGACAAATAATAATTAGTTATTAACTAAAAAAATGTTTTGCATTTATCCCATGAAGACAGGTAAATCACAATAGATCTTAGAAGAATAAACCTAAATCAATATGGCATTACTTTATGTTCAAGATTAGGTGCCAACTGCAGACTTCTGACAACGGTATTTCATTTTCTTCAGATTTTCCCCTTACTGCAAGGCAACCAAAAAGCATTAATTTGGGGGGCATTTTGAAATTTTGTATTTGTTTTCAATCTTGAAATTTTAAATTGATTTAATTTCATTTACAGCAACCATTTTATCCTAAGAATGGCAAGACTGAGCAATCGTTGACTTTACTGATAGTGCATCCATTTGGAAGTCCAGGGTTCACTTTTACAAGGCACATTTATAACTTACAGTACTTGCATTTCTAGCTTACAAGTACATCTTAGCTGACTTCCTCCTATTTCATTCATTAAGCGATTATTTCACTGAATATTTTAAAACAGAAGTGTACAATTTTGTAGAAATAATCTCAGCTATTTGTATGGTTGAATAATGCAATGTTTTCTCTCATTTTATATTCTTCACTGTGTTTGACAGGAATTAGTAGGCTACCACCTAGAAGTGCTTTGTGAAACTGGCCCCAGGTTGTAAGTCACAGACTATGTGTAGTGCCGTCTGTCACTTCAGCATAATGGTTATGCACTTCATCTGTGAGTAAATAGGTCTTTTCTGGTTTAAAAACAGATCTGTGCTTGAAACCTCTCACTGAAAATGTTTACTTCCCAGACTTTGCTAAAAAATTCAGTATCAATGTGTGCACTAGAAAAACAATAGGTTACACAGTTAACTTTTTTTTCAGAAAACACTGCCAGGAGGAGTAATTGATCATTGCTTTCATAAGTATCTTATTTAAGCTATGGCAAGACTTCACTAAAATTGCCCTACAGGAGACAGTTCCTTGCTTCCACACTGTGTCAGTGAAGTCTGTAGGGAAAAGAAAACACCAGACTGCTGGTGTAAGCAGTGATGGTGGGTGGACCAGTAGGTGGCGCTCAATGGCAGAGTTTATGAGTAGGTGTGTTCCACTGGTGATCAGTCTAAACTTATCTCTGGGCGTGTGTCCTCTGGCTTATTCAAATTGTTCCATTAATTCAATAAGTGAAGTAATATCTCACCTCTCTACCTGCTGCTGGTGCGTAATGGCTACCTTACATACTGTAGATGAAGCAGGTTCCCTGCTATGTGTGAAGGGATTTTGGGTCATTTGGGATGAAAAGCACTATACAAATGGAAGAAATTATTTTTACCTACTATGTATGTTTATTTAACATCCCTGGCACATTAAATAGATTCCCTGTGTGTGGCCATTTGTTTTAACAACCTAATGTAAAACCATATTGAATAACCAATCTGCAAAGGGTCCCGTTTATAATGTGAGAAACAAAGCAATCAGCTAAATTCCTTCTGCGTGTTATTTCAATCCACTTCCCCTGTGTGAGAAATCTCTTAACGTGTATGATTCTCAGGCCCATCTTTTGTCATTAGATGAGCTTGTCTCAGCTGGGGTCATTTGAACTTCTTCCACCCTTAGAAACATTGACACAAACTTTGTAATTCATCTTTCCTTAGTGAAAGCTGAAATTGCTGAGTGTGTAAGCTTGGTTCTCTGTATGTGCTATTGGTCTTCTTTAGAAGGCTTCTAGGATTCTCTACGGTATCTAGTGGTCACATTGCTCTGATCCTGGCTATTTTACACCTGCCCTTCGATTCTATTTAAAGTTTCTGTAGGCATCGCCCAGTTTTGAAAGAACACACTAAGCAAGTTCTTCATTTTAAATAGAGCTGGATCAAAAGGGATGGATGCATAGGGACACTGTTACTGTGCATGTCAGGATTTGTCCCAGTTACATTCCTCTGCATTTTAAAGGCATCACACACAAAACCTAATGAGTAGCAGTGACACAAAACTTTTTGTACAGTTGAACTGTTATAGTCTGTTTTGAAGGGAAGTGGAAAAAGAAAAATGTAATTTCTGCACAAGATATGCGGGAGATTTTCTGTAGTTTAAGAAAAGGGTTTAAACAACTCTTCTGAATTAGGCTAGGGGGCGCTTTTTACCTCTGCAGGCTTAGGCTGAATTTCTCAGTGAAGATATGCAAAGCTTAGTACTGTGCAACTCAAGTTGCAGCTTTAGCCTGGATGTCTTATCTAAGCCCTGACAAACTGTGAAAGGCAGGAGCAAAGAATTAGACATCAAATGTATAATTCCTTAATGAAGGAATGTATGACAGTTCAATACCAAAAGTGTCTACAGTATATTAATTAAAAAACACTTTATTGCTGTTCCTCTTTTCTAATCAGAAGACAGCATTTAATTGGAACTGTTAAACTATGAGAATTAAAGGAACAAACCTGATCTTTTGTGTCAATTTTTTTAAATCCAGTATTTATGTCTTTTTTTTTTATTTGGCAATGTTAATGTGTTTAATTTACATATAATAATAACATCTGTAGTAAAGGCATTAAGTTGTGTCTGGAATAGAAGGTTTGGCTGTATTACTCACCTCAAAGTTTACATCTCACTTTTTAGAAAACTGCCTTATTCCAGCTGAAGTAAAGTATCCTGACGCGATAACAAACCACCTAATATTTTGAATAATTTATTAATGACATGCCTTACGTATTCTGGCTATAATTAGGCAATAGGACCAATTTTTACGATGACCTAAATGTATTTTTATTCTCAGGCAGCACTGAACCTTTTTTTTCTCTTTTGCACAACACTGAAGTAAATGAGGGACACCATGATGGCACAGTGGTTGGCACTGTTGCAGTTTCTGGGGTACTACAATATCTGCGTGGAGATCCAAATGTGTTCCTCCAGGTGCTCCGGTTTCTTCCACCAGTCCAAAATCATGCTAGCAGGTTAATTGGATTCTGGGAAAATTGGCCCTGGTGTGAGTGTGTGCGTGTTTGTGTGTGTGATAAACTGCCATCCTGTCCAGGGTGTACAGTACCTTCCCTTACACCCATTGCTTGCCAGGATAGGCAAGCAATGGCTCCCCATTGATCCTGAATTGTAGGAAGTGATTAGAAAATGGATGGTGGGATGAAATAAATGAGAGTATTGCATCTAGTCAAAACATAGGAATAGCTATGGCTCATTTTATTATCTTTCTTGCTATTTCTTTCATTTAAATTGACTCACATCTTACAGTTCACTAGCACTTTGAGATCTTACTGTGTATCCCCGATTTGCTGTATTTTCCCAAAGAAAAAAATTGTGACCAGGTCTCCTACACCCAGGCACATTAGAGTTAATAATCAATATTTGGTGTTTTGATTTATTCTGATTTTTACTTGCACATTTTCTGACTTGTTAAGATCTGAAACTGATAAAGCTCCCTTTTAGGGAATGTCAGTGAAATTAAACCGTACTATGTAAATTAAGTTTCGTTTCGGATACCACATATAAGGTTACATTCCCTTACTAATTTTTATTTATTGTTTTCTTGGACTTTGTACAATATTACCTACTGTAATAAACTACTATATTTGTTTCAGACACAAACTTTTAGGAAGTTAATATAATTCTACAGACATACAAAATGATGTTTGATTGATAGGCTGAAAAAGGTGATAATTGTTTTCACCTTGTCATAGACATTTACTATATAGATTATTAAACACATATTAAATGTACGTTTAAGTAAAAGTTACAAAACTATGAAGCATATAAATCAAGAAATATTAAGGAACATCCTAGTCGGCCTAAGTTATATTATTTTTTTGTTTTTATTTACAGTATAAGGCACTTGGCTAGGTTAGGTATTGACACTAAAAAGAGCATATCCTTTTAAATTCATCATCTAAATCAAAACGAGCTAAATTAAATTGTGTTTTGCTTCATTTAACGAAGACTTCTTTCCAAGAATGTGCAAATGAATGACTTAGTTTATCTTAGATAAAAGTCAGATTTGAATATTACCCATACCCACTATTACCTATTGTCACAAAGCCCCCAACCTGAATATTCACTCAATGAAACCTTTGCAGTCAATGATTGTGGCCTTAAGAAATGAATGAATCACCATCCAACGAGACAGATTTTCCTAGAAATGAGGAAGTAGTGAGTGAACGGCATCTGTTTGTCAAGTGGTGAACTGAGCAAGATTTGCCTCAATATGAACAGAATATCCTGGCAACGGAACTGCACAAAATTCACTCCGACGTTGTTAACCTCACTACAATGTCAAAAAAGTCATCTGTGGTGTGAAGGGAGAGGATGCACGCCAATGTGAAGGGTTCTGATCTAGCTGTGCGGAGCTGACCATTTTGCCACAGGAGACCTGGAGGCCTCACCCTTCTCAGCATCTGGAGAAGGAAAATTAGCGTTTGTTTCTCCTACCCGTGACACAGGGACTCTGTTCTGAGAAATCTTTTTGAGAGGGCGTAGGAGGAGAAAAGCTACAGGATCAGATGTTCTCTATTCTCCAGTCATGAATAGTCATTAGGTTTTAAAAGTAATTTAAATAGCCCAATGAATAGAGAATTGCAACGCAGAAGTACAAATGTGGCCATTAAAGAATAGAATGGCCAATTATTTTTTAACCCAGATAATTTATCATAGCCAAATGTATGTTTACCGCAACTCAGCGTGCACAAAACCACACACAGGGGAGAATGAGGAAGTGTAGGCAGACTCCTCCAACTTTCCCACCTGTGGGCCATTTGCCTTTTTAGATGTCACAGGCTGCACCCAAGCTGGAATCTTTTTTACTTGAATCATAGAGCTTGACTAGCACTTAAACAAGAACCTTAGAATTTGTCCATTTACAGTAAGCAATTAAGAACTCACATGGAATGAAATAAAAAAGTACCTAGGCCCTCCTAACCAGGGTTGTAGATTTGTGTTCGAGGGTAAAAAAAAGGCTGCCAAAGTCTATTTATTAATTAATTGCCGAAGAAAGATATTGCTCCCCTTGCTCACAAATTGTTTGCAAAACTCAGGTTAACCTGAAACTGACTTTCCGAACCAGAGTAAACAGGGAGAGCTGTGAATTCTTGAACTTAAAAATCGAAAGGTAAAATTGAGTACAAAATTAAAGTCTTTTTGCTTTGAATATACAAAGCCAAGAACTAAAAACCTTCAGGGATTTCAGAAGCCTGACAGTCTCCGCCTGCCACCTCAGATAAGTAGGCTGTCTACTGAATCATGTTTAGAGCATCTTTCATTCTGTGGAAGATAAATAATACTGAATGCAGGCAGCATTAGGTCGGCTGCTTTGAAGAACAGTTGTTGAACAAATACTTGTTACAGTGACAGTTTGAACTCCATTTGGTAAACCGTGTCATTTTTGTGTATTCATTAAGAAAACGGTTGAAAAGCATCCCAATAGTAAAAAAAAAAAACTTGTTTTATAAGAAGAGCCTGTTCTCAGAGCTCTGTTTCTCTGCACTGAGCAGGTTCCCTAGTGTTATGTCTTGTCAGAACAGTAGATATTTCGCAGATGTGAAATAGGTGGCAGCACAACGCATGCATCTTCAGCAGAGTTTGCCTGAACCCAAGCTGAAAGACTTCAATGAAACTCATGTCAGTTGATTTATAAGGAATACTTGACTTGTCACTCTCCTGGTTCACCTGACAGCATCCCCACGTTTGAACCAGAAAGAGCTCTGGTTTAAATCTCCAGTCACTCTCTCTTCAGTAGAAAATAAAGCACATCAAGGAGAGTCCCAGTCCAGCTTCCCCTGATAAATTTTGACTCTGGAAAATCACAAACCATTTATCCAGAATGGTCACGGTTTCCAGGTTCAATCTAAAAATATTTCAGCTCTTCCATAACATGCTCAGATGGAGAGTCATGTCTTCTCTGACAGCCCTTTCAGTTTATCTTCATAAATCAGGCACTCTTCAGCGTTCTTTGTCCTATCCCTTGTATGAACCCCACATCATGTGCCTTTATCGCTTGCACGCACAGACCTCGTACTCCCACAAGACCTTACAAATCTTTGCACAACTATCTCTGTATAGCCACTTGGCACTTGAGACTTCTTCGTCTGATAACCTTTGGGTCATCCCTAGTCTGTAAAGCCTCTTTATAATAGTGGAATTCATTAAGTTGAATATGACTTCCTGGAGGCAGATGGGATAGGGTCAAGACATGGGCAGTGGCTGCCCATGTGCCACTGCAGAAGTGTGGGAAAAGAGATTAAGTATTGCCCCTTGGGCTTTTAATGGTCAGGGACTGAAATGTAAGGTACTGGTTTTCTGTAAGTAAAATTCCCCATGGGAGGTTGGAGAGCTGTTACCCAGGTAAGAAACTCCTGATAAAGGTAGGTCCAAGGAGCCATTAGACTGAAGATTCTGCTTACTTTCTTCTTTTAATTCCTGCTCTTGTTATGTTGATAACATCCTGGTGAATAAAAGCATGGGGAGTGGAGAGACTCCCTATGTAACGAAGGAGACAAAATGAAGCACGTACTGTATATTCAGCACCTGTATGACCATGGGACACGTTATCTTTTTTTTCCTATTCCTGTTATTTTCATGTCCTGTGTCCTGGAAGTTCTGTGGAACTACCAGATATTTATTAACTAGGTTTGTCCCTATAACCCGTGTACTGCAGTGTAGCCATTTGTCACTTGATGTGCTCCACAGAACCTACCAGACTGAATAAGATAGTATGACTGTTAATCAGACTGTATGACTATCACTGCCATTACTGCAAGCTCACAAAAACCTGTCGTACAGTGTAAGCTGACTGAAGCCCACACAGGCCTGGCAATGCTTGCCCAATGGTATGCCTCTCCTTGAGGAATCCTCATTGCTAGCTAAGGATTTAGCCAGGTCTCAACCCAACCATGTCTCAGCTATGACCTTAGGTAATGGCACAGTAGAATCATTTGGGAAACACTTATTTATCACATTTAGTCTTGTATCATGAGCTTGCTCTCTTTGACAACAATATGCCTGTGTTACGGTTCATTTGCTTCAAGCAGTAGCTTGTAAATGTATTTAAACACCTGATTTCTTCCTCAATTTGTGTTTGAGGTGCATGCAAAACATCCTGATTCAACTTAAATCAATAAAATAATTGAAAACAGGGATCCCCTGTCACCCAGGTAATTAATATTAAGTTAAATAGAAAATAGGCATGTACTGTAGCTAGGTATTGCATATTGTAATGTATACAAAAATGATCACATTTTAGTGTAAAACTAAAAAGTGACACTTTTAATGTTTTAGTATACATGTATGCCACCTGTATGCAGGTTATACTTTTGCCAACCCAAAATGAAAATTTCACGCAGCACATCAAGGAGTTTTGACACGTTTCCTTCGTTTTAGCTTCACCGGGCCTGAGTGTCTCAACCTGACCTGCATACAGATTGAGTTCTGTGATCGTGGGCTCGAACCTGGGTCATGTCTGTAGTTAACCATGACCAGAAGCCCTCCAGTGGAGGCTCAATGATCTGATCATAGATGTGAACTGTGTGTAAAGAGTGGTTGTAACAGAATATGAAAAAAAAACTATCCTAAATTTAAAAATATGTATTATTTCACAACACAACAAATGGCATCCCTGACACTCTAAGCTGTAACTTTCTCTCCCAAGGTAATGAACCAAAACTATCAAGCTATATGTTTGTGTGTGAGAACTTACTGGTATTAAATCTAAAATCGTGCCCCTAAAGAGAATTCTAACATGTCATGAAAGGGCTTCATCTGTAAAATGTCAATTACTAATTCATAAATTTACTTTAAGATTCATTTATCTTATTAAAACAAAAAAATATATATTTGAAAGTTATAGTTTGAAACACTATAAATAATACCTTTTAGAACCAAAGGGTTTTAGGTATTTGTTTCTGTAAATAACATCTTGTTAGCTGTTGGCTTGCCATTTATCAATGCCTCATACATTCCCTATGAATGCAAGCCACATGAGTTATTTATTACTACCAAAAAACATATTAAGCAAACATCAATACAGGGCTTTTAAGTGATAACTACAATGTGGAAGTGAATTTCAGTGATGGTTGGTGACAACTGTAAAGCAGTTTAATTGTGAATTACTTGGATAGATGATACACTGTACTAGCAAGTAAATGTGAATAGATACATTTTTCTTTTCTGACAATACATCTTTTGGAAATCTGGCCACATCTGACTTGAAGGGCAAATATCGTGTTATTCTGAAAGACCAGATTCTGAAAAGAGGAGAATGTTTTAATATCAAAAGATTCTATAATAGAACATCCATTTGGATGAATATGATCCTGCACAGGGACGTGGTCATTTTGACCTCTGCATATCAGCATGTCAGGAAGAAAACCTTCCTGGGTCGATTTGAGTGGCCACACTTTGAAAGCAATAGACAGCTAGTGACCCAAAAAAACAAATTGCCTAAGCTGATCTTTACTCTCGGAAGCTCAATACCTCAAATGCAACCTTTAAGTTTAACTGCAAGCAAGGAGAAGTCCTCTGGGCTGATAAAGCTATTGAGCAGTCACCAATAGTTCAGTAGTTCTGTCTGAAATCACTTTCATGTGAGCTTTAAATTGTAAGAGGTTATTTGACAATCCAAAAATGGGGAGATTTACACTATGAGAAGAGAGATGGTGTGTCAGAATAGACTTCCGCTGTCACTGGAGCTGGTCCAGGCTCCCGCGAAGCATAGTTCAGGACCCTACGCAGACGGTATAATCCGGAAGTGACTGGAATAAGACTTCAAGGGAAACACAGCAGAAGCAGGACGGGATGACAGACAGGGGGGTGTGATGGCTGTGATCTGGTGCTTAGGGGGCGTGGCACAGGCGAACAAGTCCTGAGGTAGTCCAAAGGGTAAACCAGGGCGCAGTCCAGGGTAGAGGAGCCGGGAGAGCCAATTAGAGACAGACAAGATTAAAACCGGAATGGGATCCGGAACAGGAACCAGGAGGATAAAAACAGTAACATGGCCAGATGCTCTGAGCCCTGGACTCAGCTGGTCATGATGCCGTGATGAAGCCTATGCCATTGGGTCTCTCCAGGACCCGCTGGTAGGCGGGCTTCAGGGCATCCGTCTTCCAATGCAGAGCGGGGGATAATGGGAGTGCCAGGCTTAAATAAGGAGACGAAACAAGGGGCAGGTACATGTACTCAACTTAAATATGAAAGGGCAGGAGCTCCCCTAAAATTAGGGATTACGATCATGACAGCTACCTCATATCTTCTGGATTCAAGTCTGGCCTGGGACGTAATCTTTCAGGAGTTTGCATGTTCTCCTCTTATCTGCGAGGAGTTCCTCCCACTATCATGGGTTGAATACAGTACGTGTCTCTAAATTGCCTGCTACAGTACTGTACATGTGTGTCCTACCATTGACTGGCATGCCATCCTGGCTGTAGTTAATAGCTAATTGAGGCTGTAGCTAATTTAGGCTTCAGCTCACCATGACAGTCTAGAGATATATGAGTTACTGATGATGGAGGGATGGTGGATGGATAGATGGTTGGGTATCATATTTATACACATCGATTATAAAGCTAGTTGGCCGATTCAAACAGCTGCACACAGAGAACTGGGTTGTGGAGCAATTCAATTTGGCATACAACACAGTTGTGTACCAAAAGTGAGATCATGGAGTACATGGTCACATGGAAAATGTGTCGTACACACAGTACTAAACAGTTCTAAATTGCTGGTATCCACCAGAAGACACCTCCAAGCCAGCATGGACACAAATGGTTGTCATATTGAGGAGAAAACATATTCTCTGATGTGTACCACTGTTATCAATGGGATAATTCACCCCTGATTCCTTCTGTATATGAGATGAATGTTTTTGTTCAGTGGTGCACAGGTCTCTTGTTGTTTGATCTTATACATTAAACTAAATGACAGGTCTGTGGCTGTCAATGAATTGCAGTGCTGTTTATGGAATCAGTGACTTCACATGTACCTGCCTTCTTGTCTATTGAGAAAATTAGCCCTGCAATGATTTAAAGGCACAAGATTTCAAACTACCAAATAAAACTGGTATACAGTATCCACAGTACAGGACATTTTTCTTCTAGGGGGACAATAAGACCTTTAGAAAATATTTCTGCACATATATAATTTAACATACAGTATGTTTAACCTCAAATCAGTATAGCATAGGTTACATGATGATAATGAAATTATAATGATAATGAAAGGACACTTGATCCTTTCCAACACTGTTCCACCGTAATATGCCAAAGGAGCAGAACGTGAATGACGTTAATAAATTTAGGGGTCATTCTCTGTGTCATGCAAGGCAACAGCTTACTTAGATTTTATGTGGGGAACTCCATCAGCAATGCTAACTCATGATACGGCACTCCGTTGCAGACAGATAATATACACTTTATTTTAGGTACTGTGAGCCCACATGTGCTCAATGTGATTGAGGTTCAGTGGTTGGTCAGGCCATGGAAACTTTCCTTTCAATCTGTGTGTGCCAGGAGGAGCTTGAGCTGAAAACACTGCTGTCTTCAGGCTGGTGACACGGACAGGCATCATTCCCTCATGAAGAGAATCCTGAAGGACTGTATCAGCCAGAAGTTACAGAGGCCCTCAAGTAGACAAGACAGCAACGCATGTTACACACTGATGAGGCATCAGACCTCTCCCACAGCCAGACCAATCCACTGCTATAAACAAGTGAGAACTAGTTTAGAAAAACCCTTTGAAACTGGCCCAGTAAATCTTGAGGCTAGGATTTCATATCTCTGCCACACAACGTGCTCAAGTATTACTGTTTGCATTCATGTTATTAATGTTACTGTTGTTACTGTTAGGTTTAAGCACATGGCAGATGCACAAGGTTACTTACTGTAGGTTGCTAGGAGAAGAAAAGGCAAACCACAAGAACTAAATTTTAGTTTCATTGCAATTCTAGTTTTTTTTTTAAAGCAGTCATATTTGGGTAACTGCGAAGTGGAAATTTAAGAATGACACTGCCTTTATCTTAATAGTTACACTTCACTTAAAGGGCTTAAAGAGAAACTAAAGTTACAGTAGCAAGTCTTATTTCTTTCAGTGTGTGTACTGTAACTATATACAGTAGATATACAGTGTACAACAAGTTGCATATATTTGTATATGTAGCAGATGGCCAATGTTGTAACTAGTTTCTACATGCCTTGTGCTCACTGAGTGCAGTCTCCTGTAATCCCGTGGATGAATGACTAGTACCCTAATTTACTTTCATCTTTAAAATGAATTGTTTTATACACCCTCGTTGGTGATGTATGATTGTACAATACATATATACCCTGTAGATATTTTACTGTATAAATGTAAATACAGCATAAATATGATTTGTGTTGAGTGTTGGTAGCCTTAAATTCTTTATAACAGTATGATTTCTTTGCAGGTCTTACTTTAGAACTTTCAAATGATCATCTGCAACATCATAGTTTGATGTGAAGCATGGATTTTTTTAGGGGTATGCATTAATCTACCTAGGCACAATAATTCATTTTTGGTTTAATCGTATACATTTCGTTCTTTTCAGCAACGAAATACTGATGTTCAATCTTGTATGACACGCTAAACTTCATAAACCTTAGTCTATAGTGTTCGTTCCATAAGAGACTAGCCGGGACAAGACGTGCAGCTACTGTACTATGCTCGCAATTCGCTTATACAGTACCTAAGGTCTACAGGATTGTCTTTTGTAAAAAGAAAAATCTTTACTTATAATTCAAACTGTTAAGTAGATTGCCATACAGTACATGACTGTCTTCCTCCACTAGAAACATGCATTGAAATATCATGTTTTTACAGTACGTCGAAACAGCACCCCTGTCCCTGCAATGAAAGTAAACTAAGTGCTGTGTAAGTACTAATAAGTGGTGTACGGTCTACATGTCTGCAGGGCAGGGTTTTAGTTTAGTTGGCTCAGTGTCACACACAGATGTGACTCTTTACCCCTACACAACACCGTGACGGCTAAAATCCAGCCTAAAAATCACTCAGATTACACTCCAGAGGAAAAGCTACTCGACACGACAGACGAAAATCAAATCTGTAAGCATCTCGTCTAATTCCGAATGCGCCGAACTTCCAGAAATCAACTGAATCTTCTGTTTCCCAGTCAGCAGCGATTGACTGCCTTCAGCAGACTAAGCACTTAAACGCGACCGAGGAGGAACACCAGAGAGCGAGAGAGACGGTCTATTTTTTTCCCCCAGACAAGCGCAGAGGTTTACTGGGATAACTTATTACTGTTCCTGGAGAGGAGAGCCAATAACAGTCAGCGATTTCCTTCTGCAATTTGTGTTCCAGGTTTTGGAAAGGGGACAATAGTGTGTTCTAATACTGAGAACTGCGGTGCTTCACGAGGAACGTCGTCTTGCGCGCAGCAGCAGGCGAGAATTCCGTGCAGAACCGGGTGTAAAAGAAGACGCGTTGCTTCCTTCTTTTAAAGTCATAAAACAATTAATACGGCTGCATCTCAGCAGCACTACCCAGGAGGACACCTTCAGACTTCTCGATTTCCTCAGAGACTGAAAGTGGGGAGAAAAGAAATTCCCCACTTGAGGGCGAAATCATACTTTTCAGGACGTCAAGTTTAAAAGCTACAGGACCTGGGCTCTTCCAGAGACAACATGCAGAAATGGTAAATATGTAAACGGTATGCCTCTTGCTGTATCAAAAATTCATTCAATTTCGTGTTACTCCATACACAGCTCTATGCATGGCAAACTTTTTTGAAAACTTTCTTGAATAGCTTGGCCTGGTATGTTTGTACTTGTCCTGCAGAGTCGATGAAGCAAATACTAATAAGTATAGGGACGCTTAGGTGGCATTGTTATTTTGTTCTGTATCAGATTTTACTTTAAAAAAAACTTTCACAGGATCCATTCGCCCATTGTGTCTTTCATTATTTTATTTTATAGAATTTCATTAAACAAACTTGGTTTTCCTTGATATTATTCATATTCCTCTAGTTCCTTGTTTGTTATCTCACATTTTATAAAGCGCTCAATATTTGTTTTATGCTGACAGAATAAAAAAAATATCACGTCTGTTTATTTTTCCTATAGCTAAGTTTATATACTGTGCAACTTCAAAAGTTAAAATGTAACCGCCAAACCAGCCTTTTCTAGTACTAGCGCAGACCCAAAAAGCATGTCCATTTCATTAAAAATGTATGAAGACTAATGAAATGTATTTATTATTATTAACAAGAATAATGCTGAGCACAAGAAAGTGTAACAGGGTGAATGTTTTATCGCCACGCATTAGACAGTTTTAAGTGAGCGTTTTGTTCTATCGTTTGCTATTCTTTAATTGTGGGCGTAATAGTAACGTGTAGTGCTATTCACGGCTATCGATCGATAAGTCGGTTTTCGGCTGTAGTGAAGACATTACGGGCATGACGCAGTACAAAGATATCATTTTAACAGCAATACCTGGTCTTGTTCAAGTTAGGAAAGACGCACGGTGAACTGTCAAAAGCAGGCAACTTTAAGAAAGCTCACAGTGCTTTACAAATACTGGAGAAGGTGTGCTGGTACTGTGCATGATACAACAGCTTTGCAGTGGATATTCATTTTCCCGAGACTTTCAAAAATAAGTTACAAGACTAGGTCTGGGCCACGAAAATTTGTCTTTTGGCCTGTACCTGTTTAAGACTTCACCAGTTTAATTGCTCCGCTTATTATTACGTGTGACGAAACTACACCCGAAACAGCACCGAAGAACTTGTCTTCGCGTTTCTGTTAGCGTTGCCGTGCTTTTTCCCCTCTGGTGACACTTTTCGAAGATTCCTTTTGAAAGAATGCGCAACCTTTAGTGGATGTAAACAGCGAAATGTTTTTGTTTTAAATAAAAGTGTGCTTAGCATTTTTAACAGGGGAAATGTATTACTCGTCTCAGCAAAAGGGCATGAAACGATCGATGTCGTCGGCACGAAAAAGGGTTTTCGCATTGCAGTTGTGTTAAAAAGCCTTTTTTTAAAATAATGATGCTTTGTAACAGGCGTGTATTAATTTGTTGAAACAATTGAACACTTTTATTCTTTATTTAAAAATCGGACAACAATCCAATAAGACAAACCAGACAATACAGTAAGACATATTTACACTAAAGATAGCGATAAATGCTGTTTGAAGGCAGTAGCTTAAGTGTAAGCGTATTGAGTGGGAATAATACATTTGAATAAATAAGTAGTTGTACATAAGCAGGGTGGCCCCAAAGTCAGGTTGTTCTACTGTTACAATGCGTTTATTAAGATTTTAAACCAGGATGGCAGTTTTTCTTAAATTCAGTGATGAAACCAAAAACAAGCTTTGATACAAGTTGAAAACAAAAGTTAACCTGGACCAAATCATAAATAATAACAATGTACTTTATATTATAGTCCAATATTGGCTGAGTGCTGATGTTTAAAAAAAAACTGTCAATAAGCTGCTTAAGCGCCTTGTGTTGTATAAACCAAATCAATAAAAAGATTAAAGTGAACAAAGTAACAGCAATAGAGGTTTCACCATAGTTCATTCAGCTTTGATTGAATTATAAATACAATCCACCATGCAGTAATTAAGATAAATTTCATATTGAAAGAATGTGATTTTCATAAATAAATTGTAGATTAATAATTTACATTGTTCAGAAGTGTTTACACTGTGGAGTGAGTACAACATTCAAGTACTGCATGAAGCCACACAGATATGAAAATTGCATTTACTTAATCATTTCAATGAAAAGAAAATGTGCAGCTTTATGTCTTCACAGACTTGTGGTCTTCAAGAAAACAAGAGCACAGTATTTATTCTGTTTGGTTGTGAAACTAACAGCTGTTTTTGCCATTTTTTAAATACATACCTTCAAAAGAGTGCCAACTAAGAATCATGTTCGAAAATCAGCATTACACGACTTTCTGCCTTTTTTCATTGATGCATATAACAGGCTCGGAACGGGGAAAAAAAAGTTTTCATGCAGGAGTAACAGATTTAAGCTTGTTAAGGAAATAAAAGAAGGAAAAAAAGATCACAGCTCCCTCCTTTTAAAAGCGCTTGTACTCTCCAGTATGACTGCTCCAGTCAGAGTTTATGAGTTCAGCGCTTTACATAATATTTTGTCCTAATCTTGGTTCCTGTCAGAGATGTTTCATGGTTGTGTAAGTGCTGCAGTCAAGAATGCCAATTTGCATTCCAGGAGTGTCATTTGATTACTTTTATCTGTGCAGCTTCTAGACTAGCCCAGACCTTCGCATTTCATCTTGCCATGTCACAAGTCAACACGGTGTCGTCTTTTTCAGAAATCAGCCCAGATTTAGACAAGGGAAGGGGGTGTGGGTGGAGAGGGGGGGGCGGGGGAGCACTTTCATGTTGTAGGCTGAGTCCCAGGCTAGCTTGTCAGCAGTAGGCTGTGATTCACTGGGGCTCTGAAGAATTGGAAAGTAGATGATGGTTAGACGGTTCAATAAGCCCATGGACAGGTAGCCTGTGACGGCCCCAAGAGAGCCAGTCTTAATGAAGAACAGGTCTGCTTAGTTCTTCACTCCCTGACCCCATGTTGTCCCCACAGTTTTCTCATTTGATCTCTCCCAGCAAATTGATCTTTTCTAGTATTTTTTTTACCTTCCAAGTTAGTCCTTGTGGGAGCTAAATTAACAGAGCAACTTAAGTTGGATAATACAGCTGTTGGAAAAGAAATTGGACACTGGCCTTTTCTGTTCGTTCTTTTCTTACTGTTGTTTGGGTCTTTCAGTGCCGGGGTTTAAAACAGTCTTGTCTAAGACAGATCAGAAAGGTCAGGTTCAAGCCTTGACTCAGGATAGTAGCACCACATGTATTTATTAAGTATATACTGTATCTAAACATACTGTATATATTTAAGTGTGCACATTTTTCTGTCTGTCAGATCAGTATTTTGTTTACTACATGAGTGCTGTAAGAAAATACTTAATTTTCATTTCATTGTTACATATTCACGTCAGATACAAGGCAGCCATGTTTTCTGTTAAAAACCAAATTCATTTTAAGACATACCCCAGCATATTTTCCTTTTATAATGAGGCAGATATTGGTCTTTGTTGAGGAACCTCAACAGCAAAATGACAAAAGCAATCAACAGAAGTAACATTTACAAAGTGTTTAGTTTTTTTTTGCAAGGTAAAAAGTAACTACTACATACACCTTAGTACTACCCTAAAGAATAATCATCCATCCTTTATCAGAAAGGTCCTTATTAATAGATGATAAATATATAATTTAAATTTGGCATTTCTCCTATTAGTTCAGTATTTCATTTTTCTTGGTTGTGTAAGGCTTTGGTTTTTGAGTCAGTTTAGCAGAAAACATAATTAAACAGAAAACAAAAATGGCATTACAAAACTATGCCAATCTTTCAATCCATGGACTAATTAAACACACAAGTGTATAAATGTAAGAATCCAAATTAAACCGTTCATTTTCATAGAACAATGGTTTATTTTGTGACAGAAGTTACAGCCTGAAATGTAGTCATGCTTGTTGCAGCACTTTGCCTTTGAGACCATACAAGAAGAGCACACCATCTGCTGAGCTCTTGTGACGCATATGGAAAGGTTATATGCACAAGAAGATGAACTGCAGTTGTATGCTTGCTTTGTTGTGATCTTTGCTTGAGCCTGGCCTCTTCTGCTGTATCCTTCTTGGATTGCTATTGTAACGATAGTTCATCCATGAGAACAGATTATAGCCAACACTGCCATTGGCAAACTATTTAGACCTGCCTTAACAAGGCATTTCAGAAGACAGTGTCATGGCAACATGGCAAGAGGTGATGTATTGACTTGCATAGGTTTTGAAACAATTTGGTTCGGTAGGTGTTCAATCTGATGCAGCACTGAAGCTTTGCAGTTTCCTGTGCATTGTATATTTTTTTTGGACAAACAGGAATTGCAGAGGCATTTTCAGACTCTTACGTGATGCATGATTTACAATAATCAAAAACATATTTTGAAGTAGAACTTGCTTCAGTTGGCTTTCCTTGAGTGGCAATATACTGTATGTATATACAGCCCACGTTATTCTCATTTGTTCCTCATGGAAATATCTCTTCTTCTGGCAGTCGGATTTACAAGTACAGGAGGGCATGTCAGATCTTTTTCATAATCGCATGTGATTTTACAATATAATTTTTTTTTAGTAGTTTTAAGTTTTTCACTGTCTGCTGTTCGTTTAAGTTGTACAGTATGTGTTCCTGAAACACAGTGGGCAGATGTTGATGTCTTCAAACTGCTTGCAGAATAGCCTTGTCCCTAAAAAACAGCATATGATTATATATATTTTTTTTTATAAATACTGTACAAACACTTAGTGTTTTAAATTAAAGGTTTATATGAAGAAGAGGCAGAACATTTCCTAGGTGACTTCTTCAAAATTCTCCATGTTAATGTCCCACTACCCCACCGAGACTGGAGCTCCTCTTGAAAATTCATTTTCTGTGCCCATCCAAGTGATACTTCTTTGGAAAGCCGCAAGCTGCCAAGCTGTAAATGAAACCACCTGAGGATAGAGGCCATCAGATTCGTTTCATTTATGAGTCCTGTTGGACATTACTCCCCCATCTTTTAACAAATCCAGAAGTGGAAAGTTCCAGAAGTTTCCTAGTCAGACATCTGAAATGCTTGTGATTCGTTTTCTCCCTTTCAAAACAGACTTTTTTAATTGTTATTAGTTTGTGTGCTCCTTGTTTGTGAAAATTATTTCCCAAATAAAATATGGGTTTTGCTACCCAAACAATGGAACCTTTCAAGTGGTGTGTGAAAAACTGTGTAATTAAGTGCGAATAATTTAATTATTGCCATAACAAGAGTTGAAGAGTTTTGTGATTTTTTTTCCTATTATTTTTCTTGTGAAATTCAGGAAGATGCCTTGGCACAATCAATAGTGTTAAAAGAGTAAGCAAACAGCATTTTCCAACCTGGTGTTATTTTTCAGGAAAAGGACCCAATGAAGAAAATAGCGCTATTCATAATTGTTGGGATGGGGAGTCCAACTGTAAAAATATGTTTTAATTGTTGTTGTTTGTTTGAGCATTGCCAATCCTATGCCTACTGTGAATTTATTCACAAAAAAACAGAAAATGCTGTCCCTTAAACTTTCATTTTAAACATTTAAACATGTTTGGTGTTTTTTTACACCAAAAATTTAGTTGTGGTTGATTTTCAGGGCATTGAGAATCACAGAGGGATATCATTTAGCTGTGTAGAGATAACTGAGGCATCTGTTGAAACCAGAGTTAGTGATAGTGTTTCTTGGCAGTGGCAGAAAAGGTAATATTTTCAGAACTTTTTTTCCCCCTCTTAAGCTCAAATGAAGTCTTTGAAAAGGACACTGTAACTAAAGCTTAAGACATAATGATTAAACAAAGAGGCTGTGAAATCTTCAAACAAATTGGAATGCAAACTGTAATTTAATAGAAAGCACAGTGGGTGACATACTTGATTTAAAACAATATACATTAGCTGGACATTAATTATACTTATAAACAACACAGTGAAAAGAATATCAAAAACAGTGAACCCCTTAAAACCACTTATGTAACTTATGTAACAGACGTCAACTAAGAAATTTGGATACAGTGGACATTTTCCTGTTATAGTAAGACAAAAAATTGAATACAGAGGTACTGTACAGTATATTTTAGGGATGTTTGTATAGTTCTTTATTTTGTCTCTTAAATCCTAAGTTTAGTATCTGCATGTGAGATTTATATCTAGGCCTGTAGTTTAAACTGATAGCGGTTTAGTCATTTTAAGGAGCATATAAGGTACCTGCTAGTATTCCTATGTTATGCATATTTTTGTTTTTTCGAAGAGCTGTAAAACAAATAAAAGAAACATAACTTACATTTAAATTTAACCCTTTGCAAGAAGTAATAACATTGTATGTTATTATGGTACATTCCATTTCCTGGAATTCTAATGCCGTCACTCAGTGTTGATATAGTTTGATTATTTGAATAGTACTCACGTGCTTCCAGGTGTTGAAGAACTCGGAATGTGACGGCATGCGCTGTGGAAAGACTTGAGTAGCTCTTCTTCTGAAGCGACCTTTGTGTTTCTGAGAAGTTTGCACCTTGAGAGGCTCACTTCTCGAGAGGATAAAGGATTGTATTGCTCTGGAACTAAGGAAGAGGCTACTAAAGTAGGATGCTAGGATGTGGTACCAATTAGAAGATCTTGCCAATATTTACAAGGCCCTTTTAAGATGTCTTTGGTTTTTAGAGTGTAAAACATCTTTTGTAATGTTTAATTCTCTTAAACTGTATTATGCTCTTTAATGTTTTAAGATCAATATGTCATTCAAAAACCTTTTGCTTTTTCAAAAGAATGGGTGCTGTTGTTTCCACAAAGATTACTACTGAATTACCTTCCATTCCTTGTTTTGTTTTCCAAGACAGTTAATTGTTATTTAGGGCCATAAAACTTAATTCAGAGAAAATGTTATCTGGATTGAGTTAATGTATCTTTCAAGAAATAAATATGCAGCTTTTCTTTATTTATTATACCGGTGTGTGACATGGGATTATTTTTTCTCAGAAATAATGAAGCTCCACACAGTAAAATGAACACTTTAGTGTGTCAAACAGTGGCTTTAAGCTGATCGGACTTGGGGAGAGTGGGAGCTCCAATTCAGCTGCAATTCGTCCTTTTAAAGGGGGAAAAAAGTAATTCAAACCGACTGGAAAGACGTAGGAACCGGCAGCGATTGCAAAGAACAGGAGTTTGTCTGTAATGGATGATTCAGTAGGGAGGTATAGGGTTATGTTCTGTAATTTGTATTTTATAGCCAGCACAAGGCTGTCCAATATAAATTGCCCGACGTTATGCTGGGTGGAACATGCCGAAAACCTGGGAAAATCATGTGGAGCCCAGGCACCCCTTTCCTTTTCTCAGTTAATCGTTTGCGCACTCTTTTTCTCCAGTGGATAACCAAACCACTTTGCAATCCTGTACGAAAGGCTCAAGGCAGTGGAGTTTTCTGTTTTAGGAAGGCAACATTGTGTTAAGCTGGGTCTTTTCCTGTATTTGACTTTATTTTTTTTTTGCGTGGAATTAAAAGTTTTAATTTGAGGTCTTCAAGAAAGGTAATACCTATTAATGGTTTCTTAATTTTTTTCCTAAAATCTTTATTATATTACACTGTACAGTATATAAAGAAGCCTCACAAAGTTTTATTTTACACTAGTGCTAACTGCACTACCAGCTAATGAGTTTTAAAATTTCCTTACCTGTGTTACCTCCGTTGATAGATTTACATGTTTCATTTTGTAGCATAGGAAATAAAATGTTCAAATACTTAATGCTGTAAAATGTTTGTATAAAGTGAAATACCTCCAGCAAATGATGGGAAAATTAAAAGACCCCAAGATGCCTTCTTTTCTTACTAGGTTTACTGATCATCTCGTTTTCAAGATAATGCAGCTCAAGGGGTTATATTCTATCATTATAATAATATATATTATGTCAAAATATATCCACATTCTTTTTGAATACTTACACAATAGTTTGACAAAAAACTTAAAAACTGTTTATACCGTTACCCTCTCTGCCATTTTCAGTGTGCCTCAGGTGTTGTTGGTCTCTGACTGTACAGTAATGTGAACATTTTGTGAGAGAATTTCCCTTTGTAGAAGAGATGATGTCAACCAAGCTATATTCAGCTCTCTGTTATTCTTATTAGACAGATGCAAAGTGTTCAGAAGACAACATTTCCATGCAAAGCACAAGTATAGTAGATTGAATAAATGTTAATGGTTGCACCTTTATGACATCCAGCTAAGAACGTAAGGTATCCTAAACAAAGAAAACAACAGTAGAAGTTGTTAAAATACAACAAACGCAAACTATTTATCTTAGTAATAAACACTTGTCAATTTTTTTCCATATTAAAATCTCATAAAGGTTTTACACTTAATATACTTTTTGTTTTTAAAGACTCTGGAGCACCTATTTCTGAATAGGCATTGCTTTTTTTGTTCAAGAAAACTCACATTACTGAAGGGTGATGTTCTTTTTCAAAGAAAGCTGGAAACCCCTTAATAGACCCTGTTGAGGTCCTTGTTAAGTCATAGGTTTACAACAGTGACTGATTTATTTATTGTTTTACGAAACACTTTCACAAGAAGTTCAAGTTGAATTAAACCCTTAGCCAGAGCCCTAGTTTCAGAGAGTTGAGGGCCTCACACCTTTTCTATAGTAAAACAAAAGGCTACATAATTACGGTATTGTCCATATGTCCAATACTTGCTCTTAAGTGTCTGTTTATTAAATATAAAATATTACTTTTTGAAGTGGTGTAACATACAGGTCTTGGATCTCATGCTTGCCTTTTGTATTTCTGTTATAAATTATAATATCTTTTGCTAATTTTTTTTAAAGCAAAACCACAGACATTAATGGCTAAAGAGGTTACAGGACCTAAAACAGTACTAAATCCCTGTCTTTACAAAAGTAGTAGCTCCTGAAGTTACATTCACTAAATGTAGGTAAACTACACATCAGACATAGAAAGTTGTTTAGGAAAAGTTAGTATAAGAAGAATATTGTTATCCACATGTGGTAAACTGTATAAACAAACTCTGAAAACACTGTGATGATACTATTCTTTCTTATTTTGGAAGCAGTTTAGTTGATAAAAGGAAAAAGCACACACAAGACAAAAAATCAGTCACTGTTTACTTAGAGACGTAGTCACGTTAATAAGTATGTTTGAAGGTAAAGAATTCTATCAGCAAAATAAAAATCACAATGAAATATATTTTTTGTTATTCATTTTAATAGTTTAAAATGTTCTTTATGAACACAGAATTATGACAGTTCATTAAAATTGCTAATACCTTGAAGGAGGACACTGAAGGGTTGAAAAGAATGTAATAGCTGAACTGTGTTTTTATGGTGTGTGCTGTATTATTTTAAGGGTAAATGTATTAGTTGATTATGAAGAGCACAGTGCTGTCATGTCATGTCATTGGATGGTTCTAGTAAACAAAACAGGAGTGTTTTGTTGTTTTTGAAGACGTATATTCACACTTAAAAAAACATAACACATTGCATTCTTTGAGCTACATTTGTATGTCCTAATACTATACATTGGTACATAATGTAAGCTCTTTAAGAAACTAATCTTGACAATAGATTAAGAGACACACTCTATTTCAGTGAGACTTTATGATCAGCTTGCAATCACATGATCAACAGGAAAAAACAATGAGGATGTACCTGTAGCTCTGAAAATTAGCCTTTGTTTCCTTCATTCAAACAGCATGTTTCATGCTCTTACTTCTTAGTGTAATAAGTAAAAAACTAGCTACACTTGAAGGAAAATATGACTGGTTTTCCTTATGTTTTACATCTGGCTCTAAATGTTAGTTGCATTAGTGGGCTTTCCTCAGCCATTATAAGTCAAATACGTGAAGGAACATACACAAGCACTGACAAATGTATTTTTCACCCTATTTTATTTTTAAATAATAAGAGTTAGCTAAATATAATGAAAAATAAGGATAAAATAAATAAAAGTATTTTTGTTTTAAACAAATAGTGATGTGTACATAATCAGACATAAACTTGAACTGTAAACTGGCTAGATTAGGCTCTTGAAGTAAACTTTCAAGATGGAATTGAATTCCCAGTAACAATCATGTGACTGGTAATATAATTAATCAATTTTTTCAATTGCCAATTTATTGCGGTTTTGTGTAAGACAGTCATTAGAATGTGCCTGTATTTTTGCTTTGAAATGATTATGCAACAAATAATAGTCATATGCATTAAAAAGCAATATTTTAAATAAAAACAACTAGCTGTTCGAAGTAATGGCAGTATTGACAAGTTTGATAAATCAATAAACACTCGAAACCTCCTTTGTGCAGCTTTAATAGAAAAAAATGAAGCCATGTGGGGTTGCTACAGTATAAAGTGAAAATATACAGTACATTTCCTTAGCATACAGTACGTGTTAGGAGGATTGTGTGATCTTCTCAAGAATCCACTCCATTTAATAATCAAGAGGTCTAAATGGGCCAAAAGCCGCTGAGGCACATTCCCGTGTTTCTTTATGCGTAGTTCTGGGACTTTTTTGTGCATTTTTACCAGAGAACAGTTTTACAGACTTGTCACAATCAGGTCGGCATGTGTAAGGAAGAATTCAAATCGAACGGTGTTTTTTCTTAATATATTTTGATCTTTCATTTCAATTGATTTGATTTACTCTGCTTTCCCCCACCGCTTCCTGCCCTTCTTTGAAAATGATCGGGGAAGCCTTAATGAGAAAATTTATCGCCAGGAGCAGAAGACATGACGAGTTATTTCAGAGCCGGATAACACTGGCAGGTATTCTGCAGGGAAGGGACAGGACAGCATGCCGGCTGATAAAAAAAAAAGAAGTTTCTAAGAGGCTTCTTTCATGTGACTTTACATTCCACTAGGGCGCATGTACCAAAGTACACAAGACAAGACTTGCAAACCCCCCCACCCCCACCCCACCCTTCCACCCTTTCTTGTGATGACCTTAACATTTATCAAAGAACCCCATGCTGAAATTCTTTTCAGTATCTTTTCGTTTGTGAAAGCCAGACATGCACTCAGACACAAAAAGACTCTGTTGTAGGGCAAGCTGGTTTAAATATTGTGACTCTGCGAAAGGGTCTGTCCTTGCTCGGCTCTGAGCCCCAAAGAGCTCGGCCTCAGGGGCCTGTGGATTACCGCAGCCCCCTCCTTTATTGTACCTCTTGTCAGTTTGTCCTATTCATTTAACCTTTCATTAGTGTCTGCACAGCTTCGCTGTCTGGGAAGGCAGGAACAAAGCCAAAAGCCCACTGTCACAGTTATTAGATTCTTCGCTCCTATCCCGGCAACCACAAAAGAGAAATGGGGAACACCATTATTGTACCAGCAAATTTCCTGGGGTGCAGCCCTCCTGTGTTCGTCAAGGACATGTGCCACATGTTGATAGTGCACGGCGGTCAGAGACGAGAGTGTCGTGGGGGTAGGCTGAGGTCTGGCTGTAATAGCACTTCGTAGGAGTTTACTGCAAACACAAACAGTTAGTGCTGGAATTCTGTTTTTAATAGGCATCCAGAGGCCAGGCTGCTCTCAGTGTATTTTCTGAGGCCTGTTAGCTTCACTCGCTGACAGTTTACTTTAACTGTAGCTCTGAAAAAAAAAAGAACTTTTGGAGCTGTGCTGATATCTAATATGTTTGAATGCTTAAACAGATCTTTTTTTTTTTATACAGATGATTAAGAAAACTAAACTCATATTTGCCTTTCTTTCTTGGTTTGGATTCAGAAATTCAGACTGCCAACAGACAAAAAAGTCCAAAAGCAGCGCATTCTGTTAAATTTTCTTTAAAAAATGCTTTGGGGTTTCTGCTGTTGTAGTTTGAACTCTTTCATTAAAAAAATAGTTTTTTTGTTAGTTTCCGACAACTCACATTTGTGACAGTGACAGAAAAAAATGGAAAATGTTTAAAATCTCTTGAGTTGATTATTTTGAAAATAGCCTATTTATTCTGTTTTACATCTGGTAACATTCTTTATGCAATAATTTGTGCAGGACAGGTGAAAATTGTTTTTGTGTGTCTGAATTCCTTTTGGAGAATTGATTCTTTTATTTGGTTGTGTTCTGGAGACATGGCTCTTGGCAGTGGTGCTTGACTTGACTTGTGGTGCCATACTGTATATGAACTGGTTTAAGTTCCTATCTGAAAGTAAGTCAATCTGAAGTGCATACTGTATACTGTATATGTTTTCTACCAGCACTAGAGAAATACTAGGGTATTTCTGTTTATTTTTTATTTTAGGATTACATTTACTGTAAGTGTACAGCTTCAGTTATGATAAGCTGTATATTTTTTCTGATTTTTTTAATTATAACATTATATGTGTAATTTAGATTTCTATAAATTATTACTTTGGGTTTTGTTTGTTAAATTTAATGATTTATACGTCTGTGCATTTTCATACTTTTTAGTTTAATATTAAATTGTAATGCAGGTTAACTAAAAAGAAATTGGTCTTAAACATAATTTCAGCACCTACAATATTAACTGCAACTGTAAACCCATTGAAAATGTACAGTAAAACCAGAACATGCAGATGAGAGCTGAGGGTGATTAGATAGAGTCCTTGCAGTACAATCATGCCAATATTTCAGTAGTCTCCCTGCTATTTGTATGGAATTAAATGGCTATGCATCAGGAATCCTGTCATCTTCCTTGTAAGTGTAGTAATGTGTCACCTGAGTCCTGAGGTCATTAATTGTTTACCTGTCGAAATATATTGAGGCACTAAAGAGAGGAACAATGTACAGCATCAGAGCAGAGACCATTTCACAGGGCCTTGATTAAGCGCATCCTTCAAACTTGTCACTTGCTGTGTGCCTGGCCACTGCTCATTTTCAGACTTTAATACACTCTGTACTAATAGTACATACAGCTCAGTTAGAATACAGGGCTGAAATGCCATTCTCTACCACAGACCGACTTAGCAAGCTGACTTTTCAGTCTTTCTGATGTGTCCTTGTTTTAGACATACAGAATGATTTTAGCCGTATTTTTATTAGTGTAGCATAACACTGTTTGGGATCTGGATTCATGATTATAAAAAAATACTAAAAAGTTTTAAACTTGCCCAAATGTCAACTGTGAACAACCCACATGTGATACTGGATACGTGTCCATCTGAGGTTTGGAGCAAAACTGGGCAAAAATGACCTATTCTCTGGCTGTGCTTCAGGCCATAAAAAGATACTGTTGGCATTGCCAATTGGACCTGGGCTTACAGTATCTCTGAAATGTGATGTGTTTGACAGTAAAGCAGTAAATAAAGAACGAAAGGTGTTTGACATTTGAATTTGTGTGACACATTGAAACTGAACACGCATTGAAACTTATGAACTTATAAACTCTGTTTTAAAATCTGACAAGTTTTTTTTTCCTTTCTTTGATTTGAAACTTAATTTTGGTGTTCGTTCTGCTTTACCACTGACTGTACACACGTTCTTTCTTTTTAATTTATGTATTTGCTCTGCAGAGCTTGCTTGTGGCGTTTCCTGGGGCACAGAACTCTCGTCTTACTCTTTGCACAATACACCAAATGTAAGAGGCAGAACAACAAGACTGGTGTCCACAATTTATACTCATGTATTGAGCAACTCCTATAAACCACTGGTGATAAGTGCTATGTGGAATAGGGACATTCCTCTTGTAAATGAACCCATCGCAGTTTAGAACAATTTGTGTTGTGTCTGAAGAGGCCCTGATCATCAGCTGATCTGTTTCTAATATACTTAACCCCTCGGATACAATTTTTAATGGGTCCCACTGATACCCCTTTGTTTGGACTGTGCCTCAAGGGAGAAATGGCTATTTTTTTCATATGACATGGGAATGTTCAGATGTGACTTTGTTTTGGGGATCTGTTCAACTTTGGCTACATTTCTCGGGGAAAGAAATATTCCTTGCTGTTTGGTAATAATTATTTCTTGCTTCGCCGTTGTAGCCGGCTGTGGATAATGGGTATCCTTTCATGGTTACTGAAAGAACGGTCACCCTGTTTTGGCAGCTCCTGCATCACCTTTTCTGGTGTCTATGGGCCTTTCTTGGTTGATCACATGGCGCTCTCCATTACTTGGGCCCAATGGGGCAGGGAGGGAACTGTCTGGGCCTGGGGAGTAGCAGTATTCACCTTTTAAAAGCACTGTTAAACCCATCTTCTACTTTCACTGTTGGAGGATTTTTTGTGTCCTACAGTAAATGAGTATAAGATGCAACCTAAGGAAAACATTGGTGGTGTTAGGAGGAGAAATAAAATAAGTGGTGATATTCTATGTTACCTTGTTGAATTCTGTTGTTTGTTTCCTAATAAAGAAAAACTTTTAAAAAATATTCTTTGTGTGATGATATAAACCCCGCTTACAACTCAAAATGGTTAGTTGGAGACACAAAAGTGGCATAAAATAAGCTTAAAATGCGTCACTTTGCTCCATTTATGTTCAAAATAAGAATAACAGTTCATGAATAAATGGTGTAAATTGTTGTTTGATCCAATGGTATTGTGAATCTAGCTTCATGACATAAGGTCGAATGCGTTCTAAATGAGGTTTTATAAATACACATCGAGCCAAATAGAAAGGGAGATCAAAACAGAAGGAAATTCAAATCCAGCTTGATTAGCTTTGATTAGACTTTGTTTTTGGCTTTTAATTAGCTCGATTCAAACACGCTGTTGGGCATTTTGAGTGCGGCTATAGATTTAAACCAAACTTTAATTGTTTGGTTAATCTACATGTTACATACTGTATGGCTTTAGTTGTTTGTCACTTTATTTTAATAATTAAGGCAAAGGTTACTACAAAGTCCTAGATTTGGATCTGTCTCAGTTTAATTGGTGGCAGAACTAGGCTGTACATGTAACTCATTTGTGGTTTCCCAGGCAACCTCAGGCCAAGCCCTGTGATGCCTATGACTACTTTAGGCACTGTGTTTGCTTGTGTACTCGGTATTTGGCGTGTAGCTACTTTTCCCTGGCTTTACCATTTAACCTGAATCTGGTAGCCCTGTGAAGCTGCGGTCTCTCTGAACTCTAATTGCTTGGGGAAGAAGTGCTTATTTTATCTAAGAGGTCTGAATTTCCTTTTCTTCAAGTTAACACAGGTCTTTTATTTATTACTGTCTGAGTAATTACTTTTGTAGTTCTTTTGATAGACTGTTATTGCTTTAACTACATTGTCCCTATAGGAATTTGGAGGCTTTCCAGTTTTATTAGACAAAAGTTTCATTATTCATCTTGGCATTAAGGCAGCCATTAGATGCTTATTTCCAGCTTAACATATCCATTCCAACCGCACAATATATTTTTTTTGAAACTTTGGAATCCGTTTGTACAAAATGTTTGACAACAAACATAAGGATATTATTTCTGCAAAGTGGCTTGTGCCTCACAATAAAGATGAACACAGATGGATATCTCCTCTCCAAGACAGCCCATCTTGTAGTTTCAGTAGAGTGCTTTTTATTTAATGTTATTGACTGTCAATTTAACCAAGTCCTGTTTAAATCATTCCTTCTGTTGTTCTGCTGCCCCAAAGACACATTCACTTATCATACCATAGCAAAATTTAAATTTTACTTAATTTTTTTTATTTTGTGCTTTAAGAAAAATACATTTTAAATTGGTGGTCTGGAACAGAAAATTACAGTATGTGTAAATGTCATATATACTGTAACAAGACAACTGAAAAGTTTTGCAAAACACTTTATGTTCATGTGATCAACAAAAACAATAGAGATCCCAAAGATCAGACAGTTGAGTCAAGAGCTCTATGTCTTCCTTCTGTTGTTTGTAATTTACAAGTCACACAGCTCCCACCCTTCTTGTTTGTTACTAAGATCAATGGCTTGGCTCCTAGGTCACTTCACAGTCCTCACCCATGACCCAGGAGCCACGAGCCATTTCAGCACCCTGCATAACTCTAGGAAGCGACTGTTTATAATTAAACATGGTAGTTTCAACTGTGCTTGAGTAATTAAAGCTCTGTGCCAGGGATTTAGACATAGTACAATATCCATGCTCCATTTACCAGAGATTTCAAATTGATTGCTTTTGTTTGAAGTGCTCCTTTCATGACGATAACAGATTCATAACAGAGATGCCGCCCTACTAATGTAATCATAAAAAGGCTTTTTTTTTTAGAAATTGGAAAGAAAACAGCAAGTAAATGTAGCTGGGAAAAGAGGTTATACATTAAAAAGTTCAGAAGAGGTCTGTGGGTGAGCGATGCTGGGATAACCCAGAGCGCAAAGAAAGGGCTTGAAAGCACCAGTTCACTTGTGATTGGCCTCAAAATGTGCACACACTTTAAAAGCCATGACTTGCAATAACTCCTTGCTTTTATATAGGACTTTTCATCCCAAAGGATCTCACAGTGCTTTACATACAGTATAGATGAAGACTATTCAATCCACCACTGAAGCTCAGAACTTACCTGGGTGACACATGGAAGTGCATTACATAGCAGACTACATAAAGAAGTGAGAAATTGTATCGGTACTTACATTAAGGGAGAACTGCAGGTAGGTAATACTGTGCAGCTTCACAGTTTGACTTAGCCAAGACATCATAATCCTGTTCTTATCAACAGTTCCTTGGGATCATTATTGGTCAAGTAGTCTGGAAGAATGCCACCTTCACGTCCACCAACAGTGCTTACAGAAGCAACATGGTGTTCCTCAGATTTCTCCCTGCTGAAATCACAATAGAAAGTTGATTAAAATAGGGAAATACACTAAATATCCAGTGCGTGTTATTGCAATGATAAATCATAGAGTATAAATGTGCACCGAATCCTCATTGTAAGCACACATGAAGAAAAAGGGGATCTTTAAATTCTGTACACAAGTGGAGTTAAGGTTGACTGGAATATGAACATAATTACTGACTTTGGCTGGTATACTGTACATGCCAGTTCTTTCAAAAAGTTTTCAATTGTCATAAAATCCGTTTGAGATAATATACTTTAGCTGTGATGGTGAACCTGCACTGAATATTGTTTCCTGGAAGGCGACCCAAATTAAGCACAAGTTGATGTGACTTTACAGGGTGTCTCGTGAGGCTAAGCTGCCTTGCCGTGGTTTGGGCTGGGGAGTGGGGTGTTGGTCGCGTGGAGTCTTTGGCGAGTCTTCAAAAGTCTTCAGGGCCCAGTGGTTTTTATCAGACAGACCCTCCGTACTTTTTCATCACTGGGGATTAATTCTGTTTACGCTGGAACTTGTGTAATTGGCCCTTAATACATTTAGTGTGCCATTTAAGTTATTTTTAATTCTGTTGAACAGAAAGGATTGGGAAAGGTGCTTTCTTGAGAAGCTTTGTGATGTCTGTATTGTAAAAAGATCCTGCCTGATGTCATTTTAGATATTGAATTAAATGGTAAAAACTGATAGATGAAATGGAAGTTGTGCTTTTACAAGCATCTCACACTAGTGATTTAGCTGCTATTAAGCAGTCAGCATATAATTAGAGACACTGTGAAGTCAGTGGGGGTCATTTTCATGAGGATAATGTAAATACCACTAGTTGCAGCTTCTTTCAGTGGGAGATATGCTGGTTTACTGTGACATAGCTTTTACAACGTACTTACTGTATATAGTGAAGGCTGGGATCTCGAAAGCCATTTGTTACCCTCTTGAATGGCAGATGTTCAGGTAGTCGACAGCAGGAGTTATTTCTTATATCAGCCAGATATGTGTCGTTCACGAACATGGAGGTTTATATTGCTTAAAATATTAAGAAAATATTAATTGGATCTTTTCAAATGTTGCTTTAACATAAAAACTACATCTGAAATCAACATAAAGATTTAATTTGAATTTAACTTTAAATTTATTTCAGAAAATAATACTGTTGAATTTGTGTTCTTTTGTTTTATAAAGGCATGTTTTTTTCTTCTTTAATCAGAGGTATGGTAATTGTTTCTTCCTTTGTAGAAATAGGTCTGGTTTATTGTTTTCTGGTTCAGAAGAGGCACAGTACTTCTCTGGCAGCAATGGAAAGAAAACGTGAAGGAATTCATCACCTAGTCCATAAAAAATGCATTTTGTATTAGTAGTATAAATGAATTTCTTCTACAACAAATGCCAAGATACAGTAATTCCACGAAAGAATATGTTAAAATGGGGTAGACGTTAATGATTTAATAGGCCAAGTTGTAGATTTGATTTCAGGACCCAAAAAAGGAAAAAATAAAGTTTTCTCAGTGGGCTCCCTTCTCCCCACCCTTTTTAATTTTTATTTTTTGTTATCCATTATGTGTGATATGGCAACACTACACATAATCAATCCTTTCTAATTATGTTTCCAGTTTGGTAAAAGAGCTCAACATTTTCCATAGGGCCCTGGGCTAAGGGTTCAGATTAATAAGACCATTTGAGTCTCTGGGGCAAACCCAGAGAGCTGGAAAAATATAGTTTTTTTTTCTAGCAGAGTTTATTTTATTTCATTTATATATATATATCTTTCTCCTTTGTTGCACAGATTACAGTGAAAAAGAGATGTGCAAAAGCATTATAGCCAGACATTTTGTGAATAAGGTCTGTTCATCTCGTAACTAACCATCATCCAATTCTTTTGACTGAAGGATGTTATGAATTTTGCAATACTTTACTTAACACTGTAAACTGAAGTAAAGTATTAATCTCTTACAGTTTTCTGGAAAATGGTATTAGCCCTAAGTAGACTGTGCACAGATAATGTCTCCCATGTAGAAACAAAAAGAAAATCCTACAAGATTTTGGTCCGAAAAACCTTCTAAATTGCATGTGTCCACTGTGAATCCCATATTTTTCCTGTAATATAAGTCCTGTAGGACCTTCCCTGTGAGATTCCTGGAGATATCATTTTGTGTGTGTGGGTGGATGGCAAGGGGAGGGGAGCTTTGTTTGCACATGAAACACAGCAACAGAATTTGAGGGAATTTGAAAGGCCCATCATTAAATGTGAAGATCCATGCACACAAAAGCCGTGCATTAATTAAGTATTAAGCGATGTTGAAAATCCCTTACATCAACTTTTAACTGTACTGAACAATTATTATTTTTCAATTTTAGTATGGCTTTGTACTTCCATTTTTCTGTGCGGTCAACACATCTTACAGTAAACAAAGTTCTTGGTAACAACATCAAGTGAATCTTACTGTAAGTAATCTTGTGTGGCAGTAATTGACAGTTTTATCAGATTATTATGGTCAAGCTACCATATCTAAGTTGCTTCTTATTTCATAAATGCCAAAGACGTTTTCCTTAGTGTTGATTAAGTCACTCTCTAGTGGGGTAACTGTCAATTGTGACAAAAGTATATAATAATGAAAAAACATGAAACACAAATGACAAGAGTCTGCAAAGTAAGAGTAGCACTTAACAAAATAAGCTATTATTATAGTGTGCCATGCTGTCTCATAAAGGCTTATAATTAGATGCTTTCTACAGTGTAATCATTTGCAATGAAACAAGATTTAAAGTAAGTGAAAAAAGTCACTTTCTTATGTTGCTGATTACAGGCAGTATTGTGGGCTGACAGAATATGTGAGCACTTGCTCAGAGAGTTGCTCTGTGTAGTAAACCCCTAAGCTCCCTGCTGTAATGGTTTCTGCCTAGCAAAGAATTTAGAGTTAAGATAAGATAAGAGATAAGATCACTATATTAACCATATACAATTTCTTGCATTAGGAATTCATCTTTTTGCATACCCCAACTTGCTCTCCATGAGACACACAGACACACAGACAGGGAGTTGGCCTTGTACAGGAAAATGTTATATATATAATGTATATGATCATTTAAATGTTTTATTGTTAAACAGCCATTGTTCCCACTTAACTCAATGTTATATTTTTATTATTCTACAATTTCATCAAGCTGAACCCTGAATACTCTACTTATTATGCAGTTTTTAGCATATTTTGCTTATCAGAAATAAAACAGGTACTCATTTATCAATGTGAAATAAATTCTGTTTTTTAATCTGTATTTGTCAATGAAATCTGTTAAGAAGTTGTTGAACATTAGTTTATTCTAGCAGGTGTAAGTGTGTTCTTCTGACTTAACTTATTTAAGATACTGGGTTCCAGCTGTACCTCTAGGGACTTCTATGTAGACCATATATATATTGAGTTCGGTCAGTCTTGACATATATTTTTATAGGGCAATGAAAATGTTTCAGGCAAATGTTATTAATATACTTACAACATGTCGATGTACTTAATTTCAACTGTAAGCTTGCCACTTTGTTTTTAAAGCTAAAGAATTCCACAGTTTAAAGAGTTGGAGTTTATAGCATTTGGCAGTCCTATCCTTTGTGAGATGGGCAAGATCTCAAAAATTCTTTTTGTTGTATTTCAGATACCTTGGGTTTGAAAAACACTTTGAAAATGACTGGAAGCAACAGGTAGTTTCTAGTGAATTTAGCCAGGAATGGGCTACTTTTAACAACGTGAAGACAGTTTGTAATAGTTTTCTGGTCAAGGGTATTATCTGATCTGTCTTTGTACTGTAGATTGTTTAAATTAGAGTTCAGTTTGATTCAGTCTTTATTCCATACCCCATTCCACACTTTATACTTGGCAGATTCAGCCATTCCTAGAACACCACCGTACCAACCTGCCTGTCTAATTTTAGACAAATGCTGCAGAAGTAATTCACAGGATCAGTAAATACCAAAACTTTTGAAACCTCCCCAAAAATCACAGACTGTTTCATTTCACTCTTTTCTGGTGGGTGCAATTGTTTTGGAAACAGAACAGGATTGAAGTGCTCAGTCTTGAAAAGGTATCAGTTTAATGGACAGAAAAAGTGAAAAATATTCTCAAATCTTCTGCATCAGTATGTGTTTTGTTATTTATACTGGAACATTTATCTCCACAAAAATGTTAATCAGAAGGCTGTCCTTATTTTATTTTTGTAATATTAACATATATTATGAACACAAGCATAAGATTAAATATGTAATAAAATTAAATATGTAGTCCTTTGCATGCATAACAGTTCATTTTATACCTTTTGATTGCTATTTTATACATTCTTTTTTGTTCTTGTTTGTTTTTCAAAGATTTGTAAAAATGCTAACTGTGACGGTAAATACACAGTGGTATTCAGATTTCTTAAATTCAGTTTAGTGCCTCTCCAAAACTGCATTCATATTGTTGTAACATTAACAAGACTTTTTGTTTGCTTCCTTGCCCAGAAAATATTGCAGTTCTTGCTGTGATCACTCTGCAACAGGCACATAACTGATGTTTTCCCCAGTTCAGCTCAGCTGTCTGCTATAAATTGTGAATGAGTTTCAAAACACTCTCTGCCTTGGATTTGTTTTTCTGCATGTGTCTGCAAAAGTTGCATTGTGTTTCTGTCAATGTGGTGTAGATGCGCGCAGAAGCTGTTTCTTCATCTTGGGCTTGTCTGACTGGCATGAACTCTCATGCAGGCAGGCAGGCAGTTATCCAAACACAGTTGCGCCACAGTTCTCTGAAAATTGCTCTTCAACAGGCTGATTACTGTAAGCATATGTTTTTGAAAACATGCTTCTATTGACCTTCACAGAGTTTAGCCCTAAAGGAGTTAGTGGGTTTGGAAAGGGTGTTAAGTTTGTACAGGCTGAAATAGTGAGGTTTTTGAAGTGCATATACAGTAAATATGGAAATATGAATATGCTGTTGCAACATAGAAGATCTTACTATGATGTATTGTATAAATACTATACTGTATGTAAAAACTCATGGCAAAGCAGTGCTGGATTCTCTTGTGATGTTTGATTTCATTGGGGAATCATTCTTCATTGCTCAGAGCACCTGAGTTTATTGGAAATTCCAGCTACAACTGACACCTACAGTATTGCTTTCATGGATTGCATTATTGCAATTAGATGTTGCTGTTCTGTTATGTTGTGAGCAATCTGAGAAACACCCATTTCTCTGTAAACCAAAGTAGTGGTAACAACAGATAGTCTGCAAGTCTGACTCTGGGTAGCATTTAAATATTCCTACCTGCTTGATTCTTGACCTTGGTTAGGCAACGCATAGCATTAGTTGCTTAGATGAGGAAACTTTGTTTTTTGGTACAGGTATGTCCATAAATACCGTTAATGAGTTTGGATGACTTGACTCAGTTTAGTCTGCACAGGAAAAATGGTACAAACTGAGGAGATATACAAGCACTATATGTCATATCCCATTGATTTAATTCTGTTTTGGCAAAACAAACAATAATCAGAACCATATATGATTGTGTGTGTATATATGTATTGTATTGCTGGTTTAAGAAAATGTGATGGACCAATTAGCTCTAAACAGCAGAAACCATAAATCTACTTTTCATTTAGAATTAAAAGCTGTGTATTACCCTAGAAGCCCGTGTGTGCACACAACAATGTCCCCATGTCACACCTAATTATATCTTTGGTGGGTTTCCCAGGGCCATAATTGGAAAAAACAGGCCTACCACAGCAGAGCATAATACAGTATCGGATCTCGATGAAATATTTCCCACTGTTGAGCAAGTCAGAATTGTAAACAGACGGTGGAAGTCTTGAATGTCATTCTTTCCAACTGGATCCTTGCAGTTGTGAATAGAGTTTTGTGGGCACCAGCATTCTCTCTTATTTTAGTGATGGTTTGAAGGCCCAGGTTGGTTTAAATATCATTGCAGAAAAAAATCAAGAGTGCCTTCAGCATTTTGTGGTCCAGACAAATTATTTTCAATTTGTGCATGCCTATTAAAATAATAATAATTTTGTTTCCCTTTGTGTAGTTATGCAGCCTGTGTGATTAGTTTTCCCTGTACAGGACCTTCTAACAGAGACTGTGTAGATCATTACCATAACATTGTTATTTATGGTTATGCTATAGTCAGTGTAGAGGCAGGAGTGAAATTAAAACACTTAAATTGATGTAAATAATCAGTTTGATCCCCTGAATATAGTTGTATAAATATTTTATGCATAAGTGTGTGGCTGTGCTTCTTTCATTTTATACATTTAAAATCTATTGGACAGGTATATTGAAAAAAAATAGAAGGTGGTATTCTTGAAGTGCTCAAATGGTCACTACAAACATCTAAATTAATTGATCAAAGTTATAAGGAGTTACATGGAATCAAAAAGAGTAAGAGAGGTCTAATACACTAACAGGCATGTGCTTAACTGGGAACGTAGTATAAAATGTCTTTAATCACAAACATTGCTTAAAGGATGGAGACATTTGAAAAAACAAAAGATGGACATACTAGGCTCTAAGCAAAACCGTTGTTTCAAAAAATAATCTAATGTAGCAACTTGTTATAAATGATAAAAGCAGTAGACAATTAAGGAAAGTGAACACATCAACACAATTCCATCTGAAAATAGTTTCCAACCTTTGGTGTTTTTAAGGAATTGGATTACTGGTAGTTTACAGTAAAACTTAAATTCTGGTGGGCTTTCCTTTTATGTAACCTTAACCAGAGCTTTGGTTACTCAAATTACAGTAACAGAGTATTACTGTAGCTCAGTAACTTCAGATTGTCAAGTACCAGAATATTGCACCTGTATTATAAAAAGCTCTAGAAAGCTTTGAAATGTTATAATGCACGTTAAAATGGAATGTTATAATCATATCAGAGGGGGGAAAATACTTTTGCTTTCTTTGTATCAATACATTCTTTAATTTTATTTATAATAATGGATGTTTAACAATGGAAGGTTAACCCTTCTCAAATAATTAGACTATATATATACTGTTAATAGACTAGCCTTTTCCAAATAAAAACAAACTGTTAAAAGAATATTGGGGCATGGTGAATAAGGTCAGGCTGACGTCAACGCATAAGAGAGTTGAAGAGGTGGATGAAAAGCTGGAACAAGACAGCTAAAACATAAAATGATTATCATACCTTAGGGTATAAAAAGGTATTACATTGGAAAAGCTCTTCCATCTTCTAATGTTTATGCCTACATCTCTGAAAGATTTGGGAGTGGCAGTGTTTTGGAATGATCATTTCTGAAACCTTTTATACTATTTTAACACATTCATAGTGACTAGAAATTATTCGTCCAAAGCTACACCCTAAACCCACCCCAATTCATTTTTTAACAGCACTGCGGTGACCACAGGAAGGACATAATGAAGTGAGACCCGTTCTTTTGCAAGTTTATCCAAATCTTTGTACATATATGCTATAAATTCAGTATATTTTTTTATAAAGGTAAAACAGTTGTAGAATGTTGAAAAAACTTACCCGATGAAAATAATCTAATGATTGTTGCTGTCAGTTATATTCAGTTCTGGTCTTGGGGGGCCATTGTATTTCCTGCATTTCATTTTAACTCAAAGGATTTTATTTCAAATGAATGTTTACTTAATTTGTTTGAATTACCACTGTTTCCAGGTCTTTACATATTGTTATGAGTTGTTTCTAAAACCTGGTGGACTGTGGCCAGCCAGTACTGGAGAGTGAATATCACTGAAAGGAAAACATTGACATTGTGGTAACAGCAGCCTCTGGTTTTATGGATCCTTTTATACTGTACTCGATCAGCTCTTTGTTTCACATATTCACCAAGATCCTTTGTTACTTCATTAATCTTGAGTTTAAGTAAATTATACCTGTTAGTAATAATCCTAAGTAGCCACTACCTTCAAAACTGGAAAAACGATGTAAAATAAAGGGCAGAACTTGGAAGGCAAAACGTGATACAGAAAGAGACTGAGACTTAGAAAAATTTGTACAATTTAATTTTCTACTCTAATGTATAGAAACTTTCCAGTTCCTGAAAATGTAATTGTCTTATCTTCAGCAGCACACTGACTAGCTACAGTATGTATAGGTAGTGGAGAAAAAATGGAAGCATCTGGGTAAATGCGGGACACTAAGTACACTGCAAGCAAGGGCTTCCACTCAGGTATGGCTTATTTGTAAATTAAACAAATAACTAAAGCATGCTTAAGGTCTTGTATATAACATGTTCATTGACTATGATTGTAGTGGAAGTACACACTTCAGGACAGTGATATCTGTGTATTAGTTTGAACTGCAAGGCAAACGGCTACAGAGCAATTAACTGCAAATTTCAACCTGGGGTGCAAACAGCAAAATGAGTCAAAAATGGTCCACTGGACTCCACAGAGCAGGGTACCATGGTCAGGTTGCAGCATACAAATCACACATCACACCAGCAATGCATGTTTATGAGTCCAGTAGTGCAAAGAGCACAGGCAACGACCTGTGTATGAGCAAGGGAGAAATGTGATAAGATCATACTTCACCATATTCTTAACAAATGAACAAGTACACATGTGGCTACAACCCAGAGAACTCGCTAATGCTTGGTGAAGGGCTGTTGGTTCTGTAGTGTCAGCACACTTTCCTGGCAGAGTATGGGTGCACTCATTCCCTTACAAGGCAAAGTCAGTGCTAAGGGCTACTTATGGTACTGACTGATCATCTCCCCACATTGCACCACTTCTTTCCTATATCGAGGGGTATTTTCCAGGATGAGTGCTCTCCATTCGCAGAGCATGTGTGTTTGCCCAATGGTTTGATGAGCATAATACTAAAATGTGGTTACCAGATCTGAACCCAACTGAGCTTTTGTGAGTAATTGTGGAACGATGATTGAGACAGCATTTTCTACCTCCAACGGCCATGCAGGAATGGTAATGGTGTTGCATCCCACCTGCAGAATCCCAGATGCTATGGTGTACACAGCACCTACTGGTACGAAGCACGGTTTTGAAGTTAAACACAGAATGTTTGGTCTGCTGTAGCACAAGATTTCAATATTTGAGCTGCAATTTAACTTACACGACAACATCTTTATCAATAACTGCAGAATTTTCTTTGTGTCGTTTCAATGTAAAGGTCTGTGTATAAGAAATCTTTAACACATACTGTACATACTGTGGTTGATCCCACCTTATGCATTGAAATGGGACTTTCGGTAAGTTTGATGAGGGCTCTAAAGAGAGGATTAGGGTTTTATTTGTTTTCATGGTGTTAATGGACTTGTGAGGATCCATTGTTCATTAAACTCATACTGTAAGTAAAGCACCTAGGCACCTTCATTAAAATGCTTCAAGTGATGTAATATATAATGTGTTTCAGACCATTAAAATGAAATCTGTTAGTATATATTTGGCTATAATTATTTTATTCAATAGTTGTAAACTTCAATTAATGTATGAAATACTGTTGTTTAAGGGTTTTTAACATTTTAACTAGGTAAAACGTAGAAAAAGAGTACCCTGTTAGATAAAGTGTGTCACAGAAATCCTACCATACAAGTGTCTATAAACAGACCTAATTTGTTATATATAGTAAACACAGTTTATTCCTGGATTGACTTGAAAGGTCAGGTTGATGCAACGTGTAACAACGGATAAGAAACCTCTTCTGTGGGTAAAAAGTAGCACAAATTAACTCAAATTAATGATAAGCAACATAATGAGATCATTGTATTTCAAAAAGGGTTACAGGTTGACGGAGATTTTGCCTGCCATTAGTTTTACTAATCCAGCGTTATTGTTTTGGCAAATAAACAGAATGAACCCGTTTGTAAATAATTATTATAGAACGTAACTAGTAAATTCATTTAAACATCAGTTTGGAATTTATTTCACATACTAATAGATGTGCAGTAGCCCATTATATTTATAAAATGGCTCAGCATTGTATCTAGCTGAATTGCATACTTTGAAGTTACCATTTACATTTTGTAAGTATCAGGACGATCTTAGTACATGAAAATATTGGTTGAAGTTGGTTGAAGGCTGCTGTTAGATGGAGACAGAATACTGGGGAATGCCATTTCTTAAAATATTGAATAAATATATTTTCCCCCAAGTTGAAACAAAGATAATAAAGCATTTTTTTGGTATGTGATAGAGACCATATTAATAACAAGTTATACCAGATACAGTACTGTTCTTAGACATGTGTCCTCACTCATAACCATACACAGTGGTTAGAACAGTGAAACAGTATGTCACACCAGTCCGTTTGCTCACAGTAACTGACCTTCTGCAATATTATTCCTCTCCTGAAATACCATTTCAAGATACAACCTCAAGTTGAGGATCAAGGGGCTCCATCTTGAATGCAGTAAAGTCAGACAGAAGCTTTGAGAAATGCTACTGCTATGGTAATTCTGTTCAGAATGTAATTAGGAATACCAATATTTGTCTCACAGAGATACAAACAAACAAAATAGGAAAACACTGCAGGAAATGTACAAACATTGCAGCCATGTGTTGTTGTAAGAGTAGCTGTTTTATTTTGAATAACCTTGTGCTTTTGTTTGGGGAATTTCATTCTGCTGAGGAAACCTTCAATCAACAGACATGCAGAAGTATTGCAGTGGGTGTTATGCTCTCAAAAGCAGGAAGCTTACCTATTAGATAGCCAATTAATGGGCAGCTAAACATGAAATCAAAAACAAAGACTTCAGACGCACAGGTACCAGGCCTGGCTGTTGGAAGCTTACATGACATGCCCTATAAGTGCAAGTCCTGACTGAGCTTCTCAAACAAATAGCCTAAACCATGGGTGCCACTCAGCTAGACATCGTCAAGCATCTGCAGACTACTTTAACAGCTGTCTTAAGTGTAGGATGAAGACAGACATCAAAACTTTGGAACCAGACAAAGTTCCTGTAAGCATTTAACAGATGTTATAATTGAGTGTTAGATGTTACGGATGATCCTTTTATGAAGGAAAAAGATATCCCGCAGCTTCAGGCTATTGTGTGTGCTCTGTGAGAACCTCCTTAGAAAAAGAGATTAACTGAAGAGGAAGAGAAAAAAATCAAGTGAGTGAGTAGTACCAAACAGAAGCACTTTAAGCCCTTTTCAAGTAATCTCAGATGCATTATTTTAGAGCAGTGATAACTTTCAGATATGTAAATGATATATTTTTTTAATGTATCCGTGCCCTTCTCCACATTTAAATCACGTTCCAGATATTTACAAACTTCACAATGAAATCTGGAGCAACTTTTAATAAAACCATTTTATTTCTAAGCGCTTTTCAAGTAAGGAAAAGCTTTGTATAAGAGTGCATGTGCAATACACAGGAGTAAAAAGACAAAAACAGCACACGTGCATAGTAACACCAAGAGCACTGCTAAATTATACTGTACATTAAATGCTTTAGTGGAAAAAATGTCTTTAAACAGTTTTTAACGTTGTCTTTAATGGATTTACCCAGTGAGTTCCACAAATATGGTGTTGCGCACTAGAAGGCTCTAGCCTAGTGTGATATTTGGCAGAGTACAAAGGTAAGAATCAGCAGATCACAGAATAAGAGATGGACTACAAAATGTGCTATACTGTATGCTATATACTGTAGCATAATTTCCTTAGGATACTATGGAACTATGCTATTCAGTACCTTATACATGAATAGAAGAACCTGAAAATCTACTCTAGTTACACAGGTAGCAAGAGACATTTACAAAGGTTTGGGGTAATGTGCTGATGCAGAGCACTTTTATTTAGAAGACGAGTCACATAATTCTGGACATACTAAAACCTATTAACTAGTAAGTAAATCATTATGGTAACCTGACCTTGATGGAAGTAAAGGCATGAATTAATATTTCAGCATCAGATGGGCAGAGCAAGGCATGCAGGTGAGTAATAAAGATATGCTCCTGACACGAACTTCACACAGTCAAGTAATAATATTTTGTACAGTATGTAGCCCTTTCATCACAAAAGATTCCAGAGTCCTTTACATATAGGACCAGTTCAGCTCCCATCTGGTGATGCATGTTATTACATGCAGTTATTATGTGCTAGTATCCCTATTATATAACAGATCAGATAAAGAAGGGACAAATTGCTTTACCAGTTGACAAGAGGGCATTTGACTATAGGTTGGACAGATCAGATTTTTCAAATCTAAGGTAATCGCTACTCTTGAGAACCATAAAGTGGGATCTTAAATGACCAGGTTATAAGGACCTCAGTTTAATTTCTCAGGGATGACACTACCTACTGTATACGACAGTGTCCTCAACCACCATACTAGGAGATTGGTTTTGGATATTGGTCCAGTGGTCCAGAGGGAATTACGCCACCTATTGGTCAACCAGCACCACTTGCAACAGTAACCTCGTTTTCCTTAGACGCCTCCCATCCCAGTACAGACCAGGCCTGGCCTTTGATTGGATCAGGCATCAGGAGGTAACACTGCTGTCCAACCATGACCCTCCCTTTTCCCTAACCACGTATAGAACCAGGCTATGGCCTGGAATGAAAACAGATAGCCCCTAGTTAGCCAGTCCTCTGTCATGTACAGTATATACAGAAGCCTGACTGGAAGAATGCCAGAGTAAAAAGTTTCATCTGGATCTCTGGATCACTGTAATCATAAATATCAGTGTCTCTTTGAAAGCTTCAATTACAACTAGCTTGCCAGTCTGATATAAATTCACAATGATCATTATATTTTATTTAACACTATGTGATGCCATTTTGAGTAACAGCTGTTTTGTTGGGGTTCTGGCATGCCAACTTTTAAAAATATAATTTCCCCTTCTTTGTAAGCTTCATGTAAAAGGTCTGTGCTTTGAACCTCATATATCAACAGCAGTTTGAATGTTTATAATGGCAAAGTGGGAAAAAAACACCTTTACATTCTTATTCTTAAAAAAATGTCTGTCCCCATCTTTTACAGAAATACGTTTAGAATCAATATAAATGGTTTATGATTATGGCACAATATGAGTGAAGCAAACTAAGGCAAAATGGACATGTTAGCTGCACACATCTTCAGTTACGTTTTTAACAGCTACTTTATATCCATATGTTTGTTATTTATAATAACTGGGATTCACAATAAGTATTTGTCAGAAAAAAGGTAGCTTTTTTCTTAAATACTGTATATAGCAGCCTGTTATGCCCTTATTTTTAAAAGGGAAAAACTTCTAATATGGATTGAGAAGGCAGGCTGAATTCCACTCTAGAAATCTAAATCTGCATTATTCCATTACTGTGGGCTTACCTCTAGCATTTAGGTTGAAAAGTGTCGCTCTAAACTGGTCACATGACTCAATGCCAATCTTAACCAATTGCCAGACTAGGGAATTCTGAAGCTGTAATATAAATATATATACACATCCATGTGTTATAATCATCATTAGCTCCAGTTTATCCTTTAATCCTTAAATGGATAAGCCTTCCCGATTAGCTGTAATTAGGCAAATTGTTGGTATAATTATCTCCAATTAAACTTTATTAGCCAGATAACAACACTTCTCAAAGTATGGAGTTTAGCCTAAATACGATGTGTATTAAATACTGATGTTGTCATTTTCCCTATCAGACTCGCTTATTTAAATAATGGGATTTGACTATAACAGCTGTAATAATTGCAACTGTAGTTGGTTTAAAAAATTGCATATCTCCTCTTTTAAAAAAAAAAATCTGATGAATGTTTCTGCGTCATCCAAGGTTGTGGTCACCTTCAGAGTGTTTTGTGGAAAGTGTTACAAGACCTGAATTTGACATTTTTAGTTTCTCTGTGCTTGTGTTGGGAGGGGGTGGTAACGTTTAATGTTTTGCTTTGATTAAATGACTGCGTTTTGAACAAAAATTGTTGGTACAAAATACTTGTAATCTGTGCTTTCTAACATTACAATGAAAGTTTCTCAAAGAAAATAAACCATGCTCCTATTTATTTCTAGGCAAAAAGAACGCCTTCTTGCTTAGTTTGAGTACAGTTAAATTCATGAGAATATTCACGTATCATTTACGATTATTGACATATTTGGGGAGAAATGGTAATAAATTACTTACAGTTGTTTTACAGAAATAGTTTTAAAAATAATGGTTGCTACACTGGGATTAAAGTTATACAAGGTACTAAAGAGATGTAAGTCTATGGAAGTACACCATTTTGTATTCTTCTTCAGTGTACTGTAAGTGTACTGTAGTTCCCCAGAGTTGTGTTGTACAAAGCAATGTACAAAAAAGTTAAAGTAATAACATGGATAACCATTTTATATAATTTGATAGTCTTGAATTTTATGTATTTGAGGGAATAGATACTAAACACACACGCTCAATTAGACAGGGGCTGCTGTGAGCCTGTTGGGGGGACTGTTCTGTGGCTTTTCTCAAAAGGCTACCACTGCCTGACGCTTCGCCAGAACACATCCCAGACCCCTCTCTCCCCTTTTCCTTTCCTGTAGTTCATATTTCAGTTTGCTCCCAGGAGCTCGCAGGTCTGTGCCAGACGGAAATTCGCTGAGGCTGCAGGAGCCCCTCGGAGGCCACACGGAGGAGGGACAGGCGGGGAACAATCGGGCCCAGTCCTCGTGCTCCAGCCTGCCAGGCTGCACAGGTCCTCAGGGTGACTCCTCGCCTGCTCTTGGCTCGGTTCCCTCTGCCTCCCCCACCGCCGCCTCCTCTCTCCTCTCCCTTTTCCAGTACTCCCCCGAGTCAACCGTGAGGCCATCCAGTCATACGTTGTCCATCAGATGTGTTTACTTTTTCCGTGACAGCCGACACATCTGGAGCGCATATTCAGGTTATTCCAGTGCCACTAGACACATTCCACGAGATCATTTCAGCGGTTGTTATGGCGATCTTCTCCCCTCCAGTGATTTTCAAGTTGCATGACAGAAATTGCTGGAGCTAACCAGGAGTGCAGGGGAGGAGGGGGGGTGGAGGGGTGGGGGGCGGAAGGAGGAGGGGGACAAAAGTCAACGGGATCAGAAAGGGGTTCCTTTCAGAGAGCGAACTAATTAGTGACCTAGCCCTCTTCCCAGGGCACTGAGCATATGGTTTAATGAAGTAAGGCAATGACACTTTTTTTTTCCTTGTGTGCCCCTGTCTGTCTGTATGTTTGTGTGAGGCTGTAATGTCACAAGCTGTCAACAGGCAGGAATTTTCTCTTTTCTCACTTTTAGGCTTGTTTGGACTTAATCCTTGTCTCTTTGCTGCTTGGTTTAATAAGAAAAAAAGTTTACAACTTGATATATTTATTTTTAGTTTTTATTTAACACCGGAGTTATAGACATTTTACAGATGTTTGTATTGATATGTAAAGCCTATTTTACTTTTGATATTTGGTGTGGAAAATTATGATTGCTCAAAAGCCAAAAGTGAATTTGTTTTTTGTTTGTGCCAAATTATTTGTTTCCTGACAGAAAATCATGTCCTGTAGAAGAAAATGTGTTAGATTCTTGGTGTCAATGAAGAATGGGAATATGTGAATATATAATTTATCAAAAAAGAAAAGATAAAATGGAGATATGTCCATGTTCATAAAGATATTCTAAGCAAAGTGTTTTTATGGTAGTGAAGTCAAGTAACGAGATCCTTTTTATTTGATAAACGTGCTCTTTTGTTTGACATATTCTTAAAAAGACCTTTAGTGGCACTGTCGACCGAAGCTGTATTTTGTGCAAGAAACCAGTAATTCTTGGAATACTTAAAAATACAGCACCCAGTTCTTGTATTCCAAAGTCCTTATTTCAAAATCTCCAAATTAACAAACGTGAAACAAATTCTTTCAGAGGGAAGACTCAGACTTGTGGGACACTGCCATACAAGTGGTGCAAGACTATGGTAATGAAATTGAAAACATGAACAAGATTTACATCTATCATTTAAAAAAATGTAATTTGCCTCAGATCTGGAAACATGCTGAATTCATTCTGTTGAGGCAAGGGGTTGAACTGAGTAAATTAGGGCGGATGTGTAACAAATGAGCAGGCCCCTTAGGCCATGCAGGACAGGAGGTTTGGACAACCCCTGTCCATATTATCTCTTGGAAGGAACTAGATCTGATTTTGTTGCTGGTCCCAGTGTTCAGGTGAAGGACAGAGGGGGCTGGTCTCTGCTGAGTTGAATCGGAGAAGCTGAACTCATGTTTATTCAGCTCAACGCCTCAACAGCCAGGGCCCAAGGCTCAGCCTGATTAGACGGTTCTGTCATGCCACCAGCGACTCATCAGAGATTGCACCTAGGCTGGGGAGCTCAGTGCGCTGGCCGTGGGGTTGAACGCCAGTCCTCCAGAGATGAGGGGGGCGACCTGTTCTCTGGGTTGTTTGATCTCATAAAGGAGAACGAAGACATGAGACTCCCCCCTCTCCCCCTCCCACCACACGCATACACTGTAGCTTTGCATTCCAGTGCTGGTGTAATGTAGTGATTTTCAACACTGTTCAGCAACATATTGCATCAGTGGGTTTCTATTGTTGGCTGCACCCGTCTGCCTTTGGAGAAGTACAATGAGATTGAATCTTTCATTGTGGGTCCTGTGATGTTTTTCACGGGCTGCTCAGTATTGTCACGTACATCTTTATTCATGGTTATGTTAAACACTAATGTTCACACCAACCTACAAAATACAACATAATTGACTAGAACTCACCCCAATAATGTTTCATTTAATGAATATTATAACAATTCTAGTGCTTTAGGATGATTGATTCATATTAAATAACATTAGTAACCAAATCAACTACACAAACACAAAGTTATAGTGAAAAAATATATTGCTAAAAGTGCAAATGTCTGCTGGTCACCTTTGGCAAGTCTTTTTACGTCTAATAAGTAGCCAAATTTGTGTGTTTATCCATACTCCCCTAGCCACAGGTTTCAGTTTTCATGTCTGATCTTCTAGTCTTCAAAATTGTGTGGGGAACTAAGCTGTGAACCCCAAACTCTGCTCATTTGTGGCATGAATTGCACTTGAAATCAGGGCTTCTGAGGTGATAGGACAAAGAAAGAAAAGTTTTCCCCCTTGTTACGGTAACTACAGCCACTGAACTCGTAACACAGTTCAGCTATTAGACACATTCAAGATCAGCAGCCCAGCACAACGTCCTTGTACCTCTTGGTTCCGATGGGGGGAAAATTCAGAACTTGGCGAAACCTGAAGTGTTTGTGTAGTTTTAAAGTAGAAGTAACTGCTGGTGTTGGTTTAAGGTAGAGTTAACTGCTGCTGTAGAAGGCTGCCTTCTTTGTGAAAACGCATTTCAAAGTCAGGTCACAGTGTCAGTGTGCAGGTCATGTGTGTTCTGGAGATCCTGTTTCTGAAGAGTTTCATATGTGGTATGGCATGTTAAGCCCAACATTTGTCTTACTTAACTGATTTTGAATGATTTCAAAGCATGTTTTGTTTTTAAATGATACCTTAAGTATAGATATTGTCAGTACATATGAATTCTAAATTGAAGAAATTATTGTTGCTGTTCTCTACATTATCATTGTTTCGCAGGAGCCAGTTCTTTTGGAAAAGTACTGTATTAGCACCTGAAACCCCTTTAAGTTAATTTTTTTTCCAAATTACATTTGTTGTGACTTAAGTACAGTAGTGCTCCAAAATGATATTAGTTCCTACTTGATACACAGTAATTGTATTGGAAACCTCTAAGCCAGTCACTCTGTGTCTAGGTGCTAATTTGATTCTTTCTCATGCTAAGAGCCATATTCACAAATCATTAAGCGCAAGGTTTAGTTGAAATCTTTTGTATTGTTTGTATTTAAGGTAAATGAAGCTGGTTACAGATCAGAAAAAGGTGCAGGGATGTATTATCTCTCCTAAGCAGATGAGTCCTTTACGAAAAAAAACAAAAACAATTGTTTATTGCAAAAAAGTTTGCATTAAGCAGTTTTGGACTTACTGTATATTTTGCATTAAAAACATATACTCATACTGTATATATATTTACCAAATAAACATAATGTTTAGAACCTCTCTTTCACAACCTTCTTATGCTCTTCTGTATTTTTTCACATAAAGTAAATCTTTATTTGATTACATGGTATATGAGAACAGCTCCATTTTCAGTGACAGCAAAGCATGTCAAGTAACAAGCATCTTCCATAAAAATCAGTGAAACAGTTTACTTTCTCCTCAACATTGCTAGAGTTATGCACAGGTCACTACCAACTTGTCCTGGACTGGACGTGCCTTAGTTTTTAATGCACAGACATGCAAGCAATATTTTTTTAAATCTGGAATAGAACACCACTCTTCAGTTGTTTTCTCTTTTGTTGTTTTTGCCATTAAAAAAATCAAACTTTGGATTTCATCTGTAACCTTGCTGACACAGTGTTCTTTTCTCAGAATACTCTGACTCCGTTTAGGGAATGGCTCAAGACCACCTGAACTGCAAACCAACCCCAGTCTGAAACAGTTCCAGTCTCTTGCCGTTTTCTTTTGATAACAAATAACAAAGCCCCAGCCTTTTCAGGGAATTTTCATTACCGCCCAGTCCCCTCTCCAGTGCTCCTTAAAGCGTTCAACAGCTGCACCATGTATCATGTCCAAACATTGTTAAATGCTCTGTACAGGGTGTGACAAAGAGTTAGCTCAGAGCTATACAAACCATCTTTGCGTGCGGCCTCTACAGTCATCTTCCAAACAGATAAGGCAGTCTTGGGAGCCCTTGTAAGGTTTCAATTTTTCTTTTTCTGATTCTTTGCTTTCCATCAGGTTTTTGCTTTCTATTGCCGAAAAATGTAGTTATGTCATAATAGGTGCGGCGCAGAATGGGGTAATAATTAAGTCCTAATTATCATCATTATTTTCTCTCTTCCCTACACCTACGTCGTCTGTCTGTTGCTGATTTCAGCCTTCAAACATTTCCAGTTGCTCTCAGAAAATGGGGAGTACATTTTGAACCAGTGCTTGGAGTTCAGAAAATTGCTGTTAATTAATAAAACAGACGAAGACGGAAAGAACGAACAAATCACTCCATAATCACTAAAGTGTGGACATGTGAGCTGTGGTTTAACGGAGAATCTGTGAATTTCATGTAACAGCAGCATTCCTGGTCTGTATGTGTTTTTAATTTAGTTCTGAAAACAACTTGCTTGCTTACCTTAGCAGAGAGATGTAGAGACTCGCCTAAAACTATCACGCAGTGCAATCGACTCAGTTTTCACAGCAGTGCACTTCTTGTTTTCAGCACTTTCAACTGAAATGTATGTTTGTCCTCAGTTTTACACTGGCTGTAGGTATGTGGTCTTAAAATTCAAAAGGGTTAAAAAACTCCAAATATTTTATTTTGCATCATTTGGAGCAAAAAGTCCATTCTGGATGTTTGTTAGTGAAGATCACTATCCCCCCTGGGAATAAAAAAAGTGAAGGACACAACATAAATGTCCATTGGACCGAAATATGATGATTTGTTCCAGTCTCATTTTACATTTCAGATACTCTCCTTTGGCCTACTGTAGCCTTTCATGGAGCACTAACTACTGCTCATACGTTATTTTATTCTCCTGATACTCATACAGATCTCATGACTTAATGGATTTTGGCATTCATTGTAGGGAAGTCCCTAGGATTAAACACAAGAAAAGCCTTTTGGTTTCTTTTCAATGTCCAGAGCAAGTAAAACTATACAACAGTTTAGTAAAACAGTCTGAATAGAAACCCTCATGGTATAATGCAGTGCCCTGGTGGACATACTGTATTGTGGATGAAACACAACAGAGCAGATAAAAAACAAACACAAACAATTTTAAATAGTTATAGTGCATCATTTGGGATGTGCTTGTGCAGAAGCCTGATATTTACAAATTGCTGAAAAAGCTGACAGTTCCTCTATGTCGAGGTGGGATTTATTTATTAGGAAAGTATATTTATTTTAGTAGTTTAACTACAGTAGATCTCAGGACGTCATGCAAACGTTGCTTTAGAAGCATTATTTACTTGTGTCTTTGTCTGGTGTTTTCTGAAAAGGCACTGGAATTGCCAGTTAAAGATGATTTCGATGGCTTGAAATTGTAGAGGCAGGCATTGCAATTCTGTAAAACATAAAATGAATAATACAGATATGGATTTTCAAGCTGAACATTGTAACATTTTAGCACCACAAAAAGGCTTCTTTGTCAAATGCATTAAAACCGATTTCTGTAGTTTTGATGAAAGCATTTGGTGCGTCCCTTAGCCCCCTTAAGTCCATTTTCCACATTCCTCTTACTGGGATACCACTGTGACCGGTCATTAAGGCCATTGCACATACCTGCCCCAGGGAGCCCTGCAGGGTCATGTTATTAGCACAGGTTTTAATTTATCAAGAGCTGTGTGTCCCAGCTCTGGTTCTGCAAGTCATGTGTTATTAACTGCAGTGCTGCATTACAAGGGGCATTACTGAGAGATGCCTAAGTATATCACATAGACCAAGACAGCATGACGCACATTTTTTGTTTCTAGCTTTTTCTGAATTATGACCCCCTGATGGAATCTTAACCTTAAAAGTAATAATGTTTTAACCAGGCCACTTTGTACCCAAGTTTGGATCAAGTGATCTCTGGTTATTTGATCAATTTCAGGGATGATGGGGAATCAGTTTCTTTAATAGGGGCAATGATTAAGGTGCCCCTTTTAAAGTTAGCATAGATTCTCCATCTCAATCTCCTGTAAAATGACTGTTTTAAATTGTGCTATCCAAGAGAACTCAATTTGGACTTCTTTGTTCAAAGACAATTTAAGCCTACTGTGAAGACAGTTTGGCACATCTAGAATATTGTTAACTTTTCCTGTACAAACATAGATAGCAGTTCAACAGAATGAACATTATTCAGTGTATGTGGATCATAATGCAAAATGACTTCCCCCATTAAAAAAAAAACAAATTCTTTGAAATTGCTGTTAAAATATGAGTGTTTTGGGATACAAATGCTCTGTTAGGCACAGCCGCAAATGTCTATCTTAAAAGTAAGTTATGCAAAAAAAGACTGACCTACCAGTAATGTAGTACAGTTTTATTTTAAAAATGTTTTCTCAGTACTGCAGGAGGTTTTCAGATGTACAGTATAGAGAGCCAAGCAATTTGTAAATAAACAGGCTTGACATACAAAAAATATGTGACGCATATTGACACAAAATCAGGAAAAGAATGGAGAACATTCAAACAGCATAATTCTGGTCTTATGTATTATCTAAGGCCTGATGCAGTAAGATAATTTTCATATTGCATGTATGGAAGTATCATAGTGAAAATGGAAGATTTCAGTGAGTGTGCTTTTTTTAATGTGGCATGGATTATATATTGGTGTGTGTACTATATATGCTTCAGCTATAATTTTAGAAATCCAGCTGAGTGGTTTACATCCATTACTTTGTAAAGTCTGCAGTTTTCATAGGTCAGCTACCTAAAGAACTGGAACCGTGTGCTATTAAAAATTGCATTATGAAAATTTAAAGTGACAGAAGTCGATGAATTCATTGCATTTTCCACAGAGACATTTTGTACCTTCTAGATGACCAAAGAAGGATGTAAATCTTCTAATCCTAATCCTAGTACTAAGATTTACATTTCAGAAAATTTCTCAATACTCACCAAACTTTCTAATGCACCTCTTCTGAACATTGAAAATAATGTTGAATAATACCGATCAGTTAGGGCTGAAATAAACAAGTGCTAATTATTGACAAATCAACATTAGCATACTGTATAAAGTTTTTGAAAATCTAGAAGTTCTTTCTCTTCAATTGTACAGTTGGAGTTGTACAAAGGAAAAATAATGGACAAAAAAGTACAAAATAAAATCTTGCATGTTTTTGAAACACAATCATACTTATTTTGAATGTTGTTCATTTTAAGAAGTTTATATTTTTTAATGTCAAGGGTGAAAATAATCAGTATACAGTATGAGCAATGAGGTTCTGGTATAAATTATGTCATCAGTGAGCTCATTGCCATTGTTTTGTATTTTAATAATTCACTGAGGCTTTTTTAGATCCAAACTTATTTGTGGCTTTTTCCGCCACACAGGATGAAGGTTAAGCTTGCATTGATGTTGCCCAAATCCCTTTTTGAAAAGGAAAGTTTAATCCGGAACATTTCTATTAGAGGTGTTTATATAATAATGTTTCCTTTTATGTTTTCTCAAGTACAATTGCCAGATTTTACCTGAGAAAACAAGGCAACCAGATACATTTCTGGGCTTAAAGGAAGGTTCCACCATGATAGGCTAGAAAAACCGAACCTTTTTAGTTCCAAAATGAGGAGACTGAGGGCACCTGATCCAAGTATTCAAAAGCACCGACAGAATCAAACCAGTAAACTTCTTCAGTAACAGCAGAGAAACACAAACCCAAGGACACAAGTGGGAACTACATGGAAGAGCATTTACTGTAAATCTGAGACAAGGAGGCACTGTCCACTCTTGGCAGAAAATTACTGTCAAACAGGCTAAACGGCCAAAATGTCTACTGAAGCCTTCATTTGTTTTTAATCAAAGTATGTATGAATTTAAAGCCTGGCATATATCATTTTCCCATCATAACAGTATATGGCTTAGGTACACAAATAAATAAGTGACATTTAATATTTCAGTGCCAATGTTTCACTATGAACTCTTTGAGTCTGCTCCTTTGTCTGCTCAAGATGTTTTTTCCTTGAAACCGCCACCTTGGGACTAACTTTGTTTTAGTTCCTCTAAGGATTTTCTGATTAAGTGATATGGATTAAAAGCAGCCACGAAGAAAGTTTGGAGGCTGCATCCATCATCGGGCTGGCGGATGGGCTAGTTAAGGCAGCGGGAGGGTGGCGGGACCAGTACACATTTGTCACTGGTGAGTAGCTTTTAAAAAATGTATTACATGAGCACGTTGGGAAGTGAGCTGCAGCTGCGGGGGATTACGGCTCTGAGTGGGTCTAGGATCCAGGAATGCATTCAGATCCACCAGGGGATTGCCGTCCCTTGCTGTTCGCCTGGGCCTTACTGAAACAGGAGTGAAGAGCCAGCGCAGGCCCCACAGACTCCTGTCACCTCGTACAGATGTCTGTTGCAAACGGTAACCTCAGGCGGTGTTACTTTTCAGTCTGGGCCACATGCGTGCCCCCCTGTCCTGTAAACTTGAATGGCGGTTGCAAAACACCCCCTTTTAGATAACGATGGGGGGGAGAAGAGGTGTCAGTTGTTGCCGGATCTTCAGCCACACACAATTAATTATGTAAGAAAAAGATCTTTTTGAGTTATTTTGTTTTAACAATTGCAGTTAACACAGGCAATAGAAATTGTGCCTTTTTATCACGACTTTACAAACTCAACAAAGTCTACAAAACGCAAACGGCACCCGTCGTAAGCAATTGACCTACGCTGTAGATCACCTTTGACATTTCTGAATTTTAAACCTTTGTAGTATTTACTGTATTTTGTATTTGTACATTTTACAGAGCTTTTTATTCTATGTATTGTTTGCATTTAAGTGGATTTTTTTTTAATAAATGTTTTTAAAATTTTGTTAAACCTTTCAAAAAACAACACAGTTCATGAGCAATTTGCTTACCCCTACACCAGTTGTGCTATACTTTGTCTTTTATTGCAGGGAAAATCCAGTATTTTTGCTTTTACAAACAAAATTCCCCTCTAGCAGATTTTGTCCGTTAAATTTGAAGTCCGTTAATGGGAAGTCAGTTAAACTGAAGGTTTTCTGTACATTCATATTTTATTATACAAACACAAATGTAAAACTGATTTTTTTTATTTTACCTTGTGCTATAAGCCTCTCAACTCCACTTGAAACAAAATGATTTCTCAGCTGTATATGAAAGAAACCTATTCATTTTTGGATGAGCTCGATTGTTTTCTTGTCACAACTTGAATGAGTCTTTGATTCTGCTTTGTTAATGATAATGCACAGAAGGAGGGGACCATGAGTTTGTCGCCCAGCCTGATCATGTTTGAACTGCTCTGTCAGCTGCCCATTTTTAATTTTCTTGGAACACAGAGAATCGTCTGTCAGAATTGTCAGTGCTGGAGTTTGGAAAACTTAGTTGCCCCATCTCTTGTATTCCAACAGTAAAGCAATATTTATTTTAGGCTTGCCAAGTAATTCTGAAACATGGCAAATGTGAAAAGGCAAATGTGAAAGTTTAAATTTGTATCAATTTCAGATTAGCTCTTATGCCTAAAACCTCACTCCATATTGTATACAAGAACACATTTCTCATACAGTACCTACACACAACATACTTTCCTCTCACGTACTTAGAAGTAATATTTTGTATTGTCTTTTGACATGTTGTACAGGCATTTAAAAAATTGTATTATTTTTATAATTTTCAGAGTTCACACATTTTTGTTGCTGTATGTTTTGCGGCATGATCTACACTACAATTTGCTAATTTGAAGAATGAACATTGTGCTGTACATTCATAGTCATGCAGGCCTTAAGCATTAAAGCAGAAAGATCATTTTAAGCATGATTCATTGCTTTGCCATAATCTTCAAACTTCATACAGGCTATAGTACAAGCTCAGGCACCTAGAGGAGGGGGTGGGTGCACCTTATAAAATGCTGCATGTTTTGACATATTCCCCTGCCACTTCTCCCACCTCCCTATGCTTCACTAAGTGAAAAACTCATACATATTATTATTAGCAGCTTTGGAAATGCATGAAACACAGGTAATTTTGTTGCCCATAAGCACTAACATGTCATTCAGAAAAGCTGCCATTGTTATGGACATGAGAGGTTGCTTCTCTTCCTGGTCAGACTTTTAGTGCATTTTTAAAGACATAAATTAAGTTGATCTTTCACACAGCAGGAATGGGGTTTGTGAGAGTGTACCTTTGGACATTAAAACTCAGTTCACCATACTGTATGCATTTAAAGCAATTGTCTGCAGATAACCACCCTGTACTTATGATATTTCAATACAACTCCCCTCTAACCTGCATCAGCATAAACCATAATTCATTTATCCAGTGTTTTTTTTTTAGTTTACTCTAAATGGGAAGTCATTAACTGAAATTTGGGAGGGATAACAACAAGTCAGTCTCACAACAGCAGCACCTAATCACCAAACCACCTACATAAACTGAATTCAAACACCTCCCTTTCGTCTCAAGTAATCCTCCTCCACCCTATCTCCAGCTTGCAGCTACCCCTTGGTTCACTAACCAAGGTTGAAGCCTCGTAGTCCTATGGCCAGGAGGATACCCAGTAACCAAACGAGATAAGCCAAACCTTTCTCACCAAGTATTCCAAACACTCACAAAGCATTCAGTCCTTGGATGTTGTTGTCCCTACTTAACTTATTATAACCCCAAAGAATTATATAAAATTAGGATTTTCTATAAACACGTTAAAATGAATTCATTTGGTGAGCAATTTCATGCTTTTCTGTTTGATCTGCTGTGTGGAGAGGCTGCTGGCAGATAATGGCTGCCAAACACAACCAAGGTAGGGGCTTTACTGCAGTTGTCTCAGTGAAGTGAGTCCTTTTTCAGGGGACAGGTTGCTGTGATGTAAAGTGCTATAAAATGATAAAAATTGATTATAACAAACAGAATTATTGATGTTGTTGGATTTGCTAAACAAGAAATAAATTAACTTTTAGATGTCAGATTCACCACAGTCCATTGCTGTGCTTCTGTTTGGTGTAACAGTTACTTCTTTGAGAAATGTAGGGACAAAAGAGAGGTTAGGACATGAACTACACATGTGGAAGCTTTAAGAATAGAAACATTAGAATGCTGTGATCTCAGTGTGATCCAATTTTATACAAATTTCACTTTTTCAAAGTTCGGTTTTAGAATTTTACTGTTCTACCAGAAATAATGTACAGAGCTCTGTTTTAAAATGTACTCTTGGAGTGGTGAGGCAGGAGGGACAGAGGCAGAGATAGTCAAATGCCACTATTAGGTATGTGAATTCCTGCTGTAAGCAGAGTTTCTCTCTAATACCTACAGAGTGGATTTCTAAGCATTCCAGCATTGTCCAGAGAAATGGCTCTGGAGTGGACCAAAAATGTTAGGAATGACAGGCTGTTGTATATCTTTGTAAAGGAAAGAGCACAATTGCCTGTGTCCAGACTACCTGGGGGAAAACTGACTTCTCTGGGTTGCTGAGCAGATTGTCCCAGGGAATTCTGAAAACATCTCTAGGATTTCCTGTGATTCAAAACACATGAGTTCCTTATTAGAATGTGGCTGTTGATCTGAAGTTTTCAATGGATCTTGCAGTCTGAGGGGAAAATAGGAAACTGTAATAAATTTGCTGAATATATTGGATTCATTTATACCATGTACTACAAGAGACTTTTCAAATGTTTAATTTCCTTGCAAAAAAGTATAATTAAGAGGGCACTGGAATGTATAACATATGTCTGAAGTAAAAAAAAAAATAGCTTGAAGTATTTAGTTCAGGGCGAAGAACTGTAACACAAAACAAGTATTGCCTTCACCTTTTTGTATAGTATTATTATTGTTGTTGTTGTTATGTAAATGTGTTGGTGTTAGTATAATAATAATAATAATAAACTTTATTTTATATAGCGCCTTTAATGGTGGCTTCTAAAAGCGCTTTACAGGATGACAATAACAATAAATAAGAAGACTACAACAATAAATAAGAAGATTTCACAAGATAAGACACAATTACAATTACAACAATAACAATAGAGGAGACTGTGGAAGTGGTACTAAGAAGAGCAGAGGTGTGAAGAATGGAACCAGTTAAGTTAGGGCTTTTCTGAAGAAGAAGGTTTTGAGTCTGGATTTGAAGGGGTTTAGAGAAGGTGACTCTCGGATATCCTTGGGCAAAGAGTTCCAGAGCTTGGGGGCATAGCAGGAGAAGGCCCTGTCGCCCATACAATGTAGACGGGCTTGGGGGACAGTAAGGAGGGCAGAATTTGAAGAGCGGAGGTTGCGAGGTGGGGAGTAGGGCGATAAAAGTTCAGACAGGTATTGAGGTGCCAAGTCATGAAAAGCCTTATAGGTGAGCATGAGGATTTTAAAGTCTACGCGGAATTTGACCGGAAGCCAGTGCAAGGACTCCAGGATAGGAGTAATGTGAACACTTGCACTAGACCTGGTCAGGATTCTGGCTGCTGAATTTTGGACATAGTGCAGTTTTTTCAGAGTAGATTTAGATACCCCAGCGAGTAGAGCATTGCAGTAGTCAATTCGAGAGAATACAAATATGTTGATCAGCTTTTCAGCCACAGTTAATGATAGCATAGGGCGTAGTCTTGCGATATTTCTAAGGGGAAAATAAGATGTTTTGACAGTATGCTGTACATGTGGGTCAAATTTTAAGCCAGAATCAAATATAACCTCAAGGTTTTTCAATTTTGATTGAAGCTCAAGTACAGAGCCATCTAGAGATAGGGTTACAGGACTGGCTTTACGAAGTTGATGGGGGGTACCAATAAGCATGACTTCAGTCTTGTCACAGTTAAGATGAAGGAAGTTTTGAGTCATCCAAATTTTTATGTCAGAGATGCAATTAGATAGAATAGAGACAGCCACATCAGTGTCGGGTTTGGTATGGATGTATATTTGAGTATCGTCAGCGTAAAAATGAAAGCTGAGGCCATGTGATCTTAAAAGGTGACCAAGTGGGAACATGTAAATGCTGAAGAGCAAGGGGCCCAGTATTGAGCCCTGGGGGACACCAGACTTGACAAGACCAATTTCAGACCTGTACCCATTGAGAGAGACAAAGTGACAGCGATCAGTGAGGTAAGATTTAAACCATTTTAGGGCAGTGTCAGAGACTCCAAACACAGTCTCGAGACGAGAAAGTAAGATGTTATGGTCAACAGTGTCAAAGGCAGCACTGAAATCAAGAAGGATGAGTATGGAAAGAGAACCAGAATCAGAAGCTATTAGGAGATCGTTGGTGACTTTGACCAGGGCGGTTTCTGTGCTGTGAAGTTGACGGAAGCCAGATTGGAGGGGTTCGAAAAGGTTGTTTGTCATGAGGTGGTTATGTAACTGAAGTGTGACAGCACGTTCTAGAATTTTAGAGAGAAAGGGTAAGTTGTAGATGGGGCGAAAGTTGTTAAGATTGTCGAGAGCCATGTTAGGCTTCTTTGGCACGTGGTAATAGCAGGATTTAATTTAAATAGTATACTATTTTTAGTATAAATCCATTTTCATGCTGGTCAACTTTCATTTCTATAAATTTCCAGTTCTGTTTTTTGTACTTGTATGTTTGTGATTATTTTGGATCTTTAGATTATCTTGCATATAAGTTACATCTGCTTCTTCTCCTTTTATTTATGCATGTGTGTATTGTTTTCAAGTGTTAACAGAAAGATACATTCTGTGTTCTCAGGTCATCCTGTTCTGGACAAATTGAAGTTTCAGCAGTCAAGTGCAATATGATGTAAAGCGAAAATATCCATTAATCTGTCTGATTTAGCATCCATTACCAGAATGCTGGTAATAAAGGAAAAGGTGCTCATTGAGAAATTAAATGTTTTAGTCATTGAGTCTCACAATTCAGTTGCATCATGTCACACTATACAATATTTGATATTGATTCCTTCTTTTTAAATATATTACTCTAGCATTTTATTTGACTTTTGTTTCTTAAAAAGTTAAAGCCCATTAGCAAACAAATTTTAGTGTGGTTTGAAAGGTTTGATATTTTTCAAAATACAACCCTAACCTACAGTAGAGAAATATAAATTTTAAAGCTTAGCAGAACATACCAGTTTTCCGATACTTCAGCTGGTTTTTACCTGCCAGACAATGTTGAGCTTGCGTCTGCTCTGTTTTGTGCCTAGTTTTGTGTCATACTGTCATGCTGTGCGAGTGTGTGCAGATTATTTCTTAGCAGGACTGTTTATGTTAAAATGGCAGAGCTCGGTAACATCAGTAAATGACTGTTTCGCTTGCAAGACAAAACATTTTTTTTTTTGTTGTGGAGCTGAGTGAAATTGTTTTCCAGGTAGAGAAGAGGCTGTGGGCACAGATTTGAGACACAGTTTTAAAGCGCAGCCTAGGTGGGCCTGCTTCCGCAGTGTATTGTACCATTACATCAGTTTTCCATAACAAAAACCTGTCTGGGCTAAAGTATAGGATTGGGAGCACACTTAATTGCATTCCCTGATGAGAACTTTACCTAGGCTGTCTGTCTTTTCTAATTGACCGTCACTCAAGCCACTCAATACTTTTCGCACTTTTGACATGGAGTACAAAAAGAGACTTGACCTGTGAGAGGCAACACATCTGCGGTTGGATCTGTGATATCTTAACATCAGATGGCAGGTTTAGGCCAACATCTTAAAAGCCCATTTTAGGTGGTCAAACGCTTTAGAGATTTAATCTTTAGCTTCTCCACCTCCCTGCCCCAACCCAACAGTAACTACTGGTGGAGGCTCGCCAATTATCTACAATCAGACTTTAACTGCTTGAGGAAGCTCCCTTAAGTGCTTAACATTCATTAAAGGGCACATCATGATATTAACTTTTCTTTTTTTTACAAAAAGCATACTGATACTACTAATAACAATAAATGAAAAGCACATGCCAGGAGCTAGCCCTGCTAAATGTACACTTTCCTAATAATGAATTAAGAAAATTAGTTTTTTCTTCTTTGTGCTATGTATGCCATCATAAGGAGGACACATTCAGAGATTCACTGGGGTGTTACAGATATTTCAAAACGGCACCTGTCTTTCCTGGGGGAGATAACTGAAATCAGTGTATGTAATTTTCACTATTAGTGCAGATAGTGATTACAGTACTTTCTCTTTCTCCAGGAACTTTGCCTGTTCTAAGAGGATCTTAACAGGCTGTTCAGTGAATCCAATCCTACTATCACAGTAACACTCTGATTTCGGACAACCAGCATTTTGGAAATGTATTATCTTTTTGTACATACTACCCAAGGTTATCCACAAAATAAAGTAAAAATATGTTTTTAATCACTGTACAAGTCTCTTATAAATGATATAAATATATCGCTTGTTGTTTTTTTTTCTTTTCAGTGTTATAAGGGCACCATCAGGGGTATAGCATTGCATTTTGTGTATGGTGTGCTCTCTGCTTGGGCAGCTTTTGCTGATATTCTGCAGTAAAGAGCTACTTATGAAGTGTTGGATTGCTTTGTGAAGGAGACCACTGCACTGTGGTACAGTACCTACAGTATGAACAGAGAGAAAATTGGAGTCTTGGATGTAGCATTCGAAGCAGGGGTTTCAAACAATGTAAGGGAAATAAATTCCTTCCATTGTAAGAAAGCTGCTTTTCCTTTGGAGGGTTGTGAAATCTTCGAAGCACAGGGCCGCAAGGCTGGACTGAGAGCACATGACTGTGCTGTCCCTAGACAGAACGACAATCTATCAAAGCGACAGGAAAAAAGGGACCATTTAGAGTAGGCAGCTGAATCTAACCAGCACATCCGTGGGAGGTGGAAAGCTTGTGGAGAAAACCCTTTCAGACGCAGGGAGAACATGCACACTCCGCCCAGACACTCAAGGCCAGAATCAGATACGGGACATCTTGATTCATGAGGCGGCAGTAGTAACTGCCAAGTCTCATTTCCGTGCTACCCAATTAGATCAATTCAATTCCAAAAACACAGAAACATGCTGACACATATGGCCGTTGAAATTCTCACGTTTCTTTTTGCTCTTTGTGCCTTTCCTTTTTTCCTTTTAAAACACATATGTCAGTGGGGCTAAGGTGTGGTGCCTCAGAGTGTGTGATTCTTGTCGTGACAGGCATGGCATTAGGGGCTGTTAGGCAGTGACGAGGTGTGACAGGCAGGCTTGTGGTGCCTCCAGGGTCCTCAGTCAGCACTCCTACACAGCAATGCCAATTGAGAAACACAGCACAGCTGGTACTTGTAGCCCCCTCTGTCAAACAGCATTATAAGACAGAATAGCACTGCAACTTGACTGGATCTTCTGTTTGTTGTCTGGGAAGATCATTGTGAATTCTCCTTTAAAACTGTGCTATGTGTAAATATTCCAAACCACAGGGCAGAGAATGTTGAAATCACAAGATTTCCCATCCGTTTAGTTGCTTATTACAGAGTGTGCACTCAAATGAACAATAGATGTTCATCGCATTGAGTGGGCAGAATGGTCTTTTGAGACTAGGGAGGGAATTCTGTCTTTACAGGTTTGTGGTGTGACGGGAGGAGTGGGGAAACTGAAGAAATTAAAAAAAACTCAAAAGTGTTAACGGTGGTAGTGTAGAGGGAAAAGTTGTAAAAGGGAGAAAACTGATATCAGATTATTTGACATTGTGCTGTACACAGTGTTTACGATTCCTGTTTTGAAGTCTTCAGCTCATCAATAGGGCATAATGTAAAGAAGGATTCTCAAAATCATAAAGTTGCTTTTTTTTCTCCGCCTTCTCTTTTCATTGTAATTTTGATTACATTTCATTGTCATTTCTTTTCAGAACACGAAAAAAAAATGTCAACCTATCTACTGTATAAAGGATTTGTAAATGGCACAGAATGTGAATGTCCTTCCGTTAAAACAAAATGACACGAAAAGAGATTGGAACTGAAAGAGCCACAGGGACGTTACCACACGAGAGGGGCTCTTAAGTCAGCTTGTAATCGTTGTCTAACAGTTTGAGTGTACAAAACACGTTCCACTTGGCTGGGCGAGAACAATGACCCCAGCCTGGGAGGCCAGCACACCTCGAGGAGTTGGGAGTGTTAATGACCACGGTGTGTGTGTGCGCCTGTCTCTGCCTGGCAGACGCTGATGGGTGGCTCCAACACTTAAGCTAATGACACAGTGGGAATGTTAGTGACCACCAAGCGCAAATATAGCCCGCTGCTTTGGAGCATCTCAAATGTCTGGCAAAGGAGGTCAGTGAATAGCAAATAGGCCGGATAGCAGTGTGGCTGGCTTTGCCGTCAAACCTTTTCAAAATAGTGGAATTGTAGGTGTTAATTTTAATAAAGTTTCATATTCACAGAGCTTTGCCATAGTAACATCTTTGCTTCCTACAACAGTTAATATTGCCCAGCTTTCTCACAGTGAACTATTTCCAGGCTCATTGTACAAGCATCTGGCTTCTTCATGACTGTGAGCATCAAGGTACAGTATACTTCATGCACAAGGCAAGGCTATGAGATATGGATATGTTTGTGTCTGTTCCACTTTGTGCTGGGTGTTGTGTTGTAGAAGTATTATGTCTATGTCTGTGAAAAGATGGTATTGAAATACAATCGTGCTGGTACATGTACAGTATTAAACAGAAATATGCAGCAACTGGGATATTTTTTCACAAGTGAAAATTGTTCCTCCCAATGAACAGTTATTAATCTCATTTCCAAGATGAGATTGGAAATGTGCTTAGAGTTTGAGAAGGATGGAATTTGCCATGGTGTTTCTCAATGGGAAAATCCACAAGATTAGAACTGAAATGAAAATTCCCATTTGCTACTAAAATATCAAAGTGACCTTGGGCAACCTTCTTTTTTATGGTGGGTGACGCTCGTTGCTCGGTAATGGCTTCTGCTGTAGGTCTTCCACAAGAGCTAGATTAAATAATATGGCTTCATTCAGGAGTTGTATAAATTGGATCCCATACAAACTATCACCTTGTTCATTGAAACACAAAATGTGAAAACAAATGCAGTCTTTCATCTCTTCCGAGAAGTCATGTTTGTAGTTCTGAAGTCCTAGTGATTTTTGAAGATGAATTGTATCTCCTCCTTTTTTACCCTAATTAAGCGAGTCTCTCTGTAGAGTCACTTTACAAGCTATACATCAGCAGATGTGTTAAGTTTAAGGCAAATTTCATATTGGAGCATGCTGTGTTTTTTTTTCTTCTCTTCAATAAGGACACCTAAGGCCTGGGGCACAGTAGTGTCTCCACACGTTGAAAACTGAATCAAACCACATTAATCAGGACAGTTTTAAAAGATCTTTTTAAACAAAAAAATCTGTTATTGAAGTGTAGGCCCCCCATACCCCCCCACACAAACTTTTACAGGCAACAAGCAAATACAGTAACTCATTAAAGATAAACGAAACCTTTCAGATTTAACTTCAGTATAAGGGTTAAATTGTTTATATCCTGTTTTGCATTTGTATTTGGACACCAATTTCAGTTCATTAAGTGGAACAATTTCAATTAGCTTTTGAAAAGATTTTCCTTTCCGACTTGCTTTTTATTTTTATTTCTTCCCCTTGGCTTTTCCTCCTAAATTTGTATTGCAAATTTCAGCGGTACCTCTCCAGTGCTACCCACACAAAAGTGAGAAATGCTCAAGACTCATAACAGCTTTTCTGTCTTACCTTTCTGACAGATGTTTTTTGTCACTCGCAATATAAACCCTTCTGTCACAGGTCACATCTTTGACGACCTCTGACTACCCATTTTGGGTACTTGCACTATAAGGATCAATAGTATTTTGTCCGGTGTAAAAGTTTGCTTTTTTGAAGATGTATTAATATTTGGTTTTTCTTTTACAAAATTGTTAGCATTCAGCTTTGGAAAAACAACTGAACACATAGTCATGTACTGTAGATTTTCATGTAGTTCATGATAGGCTGAGGCCTATGTTTGTACTACATACAGTGGAGTGTTAAGTGATCTCTGCTTCCTTTAATAAACCTGATAGATTTAAAATTTTGGCATTTTATGTTCAAATATATCAAGAGCTATTATTATTTTTATGAGTTGTGTAATTTGTGTTATAAAATACTTGTAATAATGAAATACCTAACAATACCTATCCCTTTTGTATTCATTATAATCTCTGTCAAATACAGTACATTAAGTTATTATTCTCTGTAATCAGTGGACAACATCCTTAGGGTTGTGTAAAAACATTTTACAATCAGTTGTACAAAACATTGAGAAAAATATATGTAATAATGAGCATAATGAGAGATAATCATTAAGAAGATCTTGATTTTCAGGTCTGTTTTACTCCCATTTTAGACACAAAATCCCAGAAAGCCAGAACAAAGCCAGTACAATTTAAGACTATTGTAGTAAATCTTAAAAATAAAAATGGGTTTTTGAAAAGAAAATTAGCTTATATTTATCAATAATGTCTCTTGCAGAATGTCCAAAAAAGTATGCAAGGAAAAGTGCGTTTATCAGTTAACCACAGACCCATCTAAAATGTATTATACAGTATTTAAGAATACGAATACATGTACTCGATTCATCACGGTTAAACGATTTTCTCTATACTAAAATTAACCTAATGCACCGTATTGAAGTATGACTTTTCTCAAGTTGAGATTTTTAAGTGCTTATAAATTGAAGTGCGTGTGTGAAAAGGGGGAAATATCCGTCAATACAAACGGCCGCGAACAGCTGTAGCTTCCTGTGACTTGCAGGCAGATGTTAGTTGCAATTACGCTTCAGAAAATAAGATCACCTTCTTGGCTGGATACAGCAGCGGGTACTGACGTCTTTCGGATCGTGTACAGCAAACTGAAACCAACGGTCTACCGAAAGTGTTATACGATTGGCATGAGTACCATTTACACACTTTTCTGACTTGCAGAACAGAACACAGGTACCGATTCTTAAAAACAAGTGTAACTTGATAGCAATACAACGAAAATGTATGATATGTAGCACTAGCAATTAGATTAGGATACGTCAAAATGATGTACTGTACGTCTAAGCTGCTTAATTACTTGTAGAGGTACAGTATTTGCACTTTTTGCGTATCGATAGAACCGCTTAAAAATAAAGAAAATGTAATAAAAAATACTATTGAAATACGGGCGCAAAGAAGCTAATATATGCATCTAAAGTAGATTTCAGTTTCACCCGTTATTATTTATATTATTATTATTCTCTTCTCAGCTTCACCGATGTAAACGGAGTTTTCACGAGCTCCATTAAAATTTGCAGTAGTCTTCCCTTGACAATTGGGAGATTTGCATCTGGTATCGAATCACTCAACTGAACGGAAGATCGCTTCTCCTTGGAGTGCTGATAAGCGGACACATGACATTTGCAAAGAGCGCTTTGCCCACTCGAGTGCCAGGGCATTCCGAAGAAGAATCCGCACTTTCCAATTTCATCAGAAACGTAGGGAATATTGCAAATGACACTACCAAATCAACTGTAAATAGATGATAATTTGATTGACATCTGGAAAGCTGTCACAAGCCGAGCAGCCCATAACAGGAACATTTACCGAGTGCAAAGGCAGCTTTCAAGTAAATCACTTTTTGTCCAGTGGGGCCCCGCCAGATTATAATTGCTTGTCCTTCCCTTCACTGCAAATTCCCCATTACCGTTACCAGCAGTGTCTCATTTAAAGCAAGGTTGTCTTCTAAATATTCACACGGCACCTTGTGTTAACCCTTACCTCGACTTCCACAGAACGGACTTGGTGTTGCGTGCCTGTGTACTAGAGCCTAAATGTCTGTACTTGTAACAGAAAGCAGACACGATTTGCGTATTATTCGAGGGGCTGAATGAACGGAAAGGGTTGTGAATTTATAAATTACCGAAAACACGAATATTTTCAAAAATATCTGACAACAAGAAAGCAGATTCGGCTTGTAGAAAAAAAACGAACTGGTAGTGATACAGTAGGTCCTCTTTGGATTTTCTGAAGCACATTTTTAATATTCTTGTGATTTACAGGTTTTATGTAACAATACATACTGATAATTAAACAGACTTTAGATTTTTTAATTTAGTATTTAGATGTTGAGAGCATGTTAGGCTCTTTTTTCTTTAGGGTACAAAGTTGTAGATTTTCAAAGATTAAGTGTTTGAAATACATAAACCTACAGTAGCTCACATTTTATAATGTTATGCAGTTAAATTTGGAAAAGCAAATTGTTATCACCTTAAAAACTCGAGTTTCTTTTTTCTTTTCCCTATTGTTTTATTTTCAAATCATGTACATTTGATATGTATAGAATTCCCACTTAAATAATCGCCTTTTATGCCATTACCTTGAAATAAAAAGAGCTACTCTGTGTCTAGTATTAAATGGTTTTATGATAATGATCCAATTAAAATTACAATATGAATTTGTATTATTAGACAGTTATCTCTTTAAAACAGTGACATATAGCTGTATTATTGTTTTAAAAATTATTTATTAATTGTATCTCTTACTTGATTGCAGGAAGTTTTTTAAAAACCAGCTCTTCAGTTATCACAATGTTCCTGTACTGGAGATAATCCAAGAATAGTGTGTACAGTAACCCTTGTTACCACAAATGAAAGCATGTTAAATAAGTAGACGATTCTCAGACTACAACAACGAAGGCATTCAGGAGATGTAAATGGCCATCTATTTTGTTTTACTCACGTTCCAGTCCTCAAGGTCTACCTACAGTAAACGTTCACTTAACTTAAAGAACAGAAAAACAAATTTATAAGAAAAATGTATATGTGGTTTAATCACTTATAAGTGGATAAGAAAATACTGTATGCATTTGCACTAATGGTAGTGGTTGTATGGAACAAATAGCCAACCTTTGGTGTTTCTGGATTCTCTGTTATCCCTGAAGTTTTAGCAACCTTATGGGAACTGAGCAGTTCTAGGAAATGGAAAAGCTAAAGGGTGGAAAATGGCCTTTTCTTAAGTGTTAACATGTATTCTTAAAAATGAGCAAAACGCAGTACTTTTAAAGATTAAATAGCTTGGTTGTAACAAAGCAAATGGTAGAAAGTGGCACATGGGTCCCTGAGGTGAACTGAGTTGAGTCGCCTTATTAATTAATCAGTGATATCGTTTATCGCAAATATTTATCCAAAGATTAAAAGTAATTTAACTTTAGGCCAGTGTTTGATCTGGTCTTTGAACTTACTTGTGGATGAGGTCTTACCACTTGCAAATAAAAAAAAACTGCTACTGTATGAAATGTGTTTAAAATGTTTGGTGGTGTGGTTCCCACTGGCTGTCTAAAGGACTGTGCCCCCTGGTCTTTGACATGTTGAGTCTCCTGTGCAGTTTTACCTAACCGTTGACTGGATGTAAGTCATGAGAGACCCCTAGAGGTTGTGCCTACTTGTGCCAGTTAACATACAGTATAGCAAAGTTTAAAGTGATGCTGTAGCATGGTGAATAAACAATTATTTTAAGAAGCCTGTGAGGACTAACAGCAGTGCAGGTGTGTAAGTACAGTAAAGATCTCCACAGTACATACAAAGAAAATGCTATGAAAGCCCAGCTCTGTAAAGCAGCAACAGTAATTTTCTGGTTAAACTCCTGCTCTGTTGTTTCTGATCTGTCCAATTCTCCCTTCAGCTTTTTGCTGCTGTGTCCTTCACTTTAATTCCTTCAAAGGTGCTTTAATGCATTTGAGCCTATTTAACATCACAAATTTCATATGACATTTGTGTTCTCACTGTAAACGTCAGTTATAACTGACATGTAGTGTGTGCATCCAAGAAAGCTTTCATTTTCTCAGAAACGTACTGTACAGGTATTTTTTCAAATGTATTTTATGAAGACTTCAGTAAAGCAATATGTTTCACGTTTTTGAAACTTCACATGTGTGTACAGTATATGCCACAATTCCCAATCTGGCAATCCTTTTGAAATATGAATAGGCAGGTACTGGCTTTTCATAAAATCTAACAGCTTGTGCACAAAAAAAAATGGATCAAACTGCATTGCCAAGGGAGTTTTATCTGTTTCGGCACTAAGGGACCCCTCTCCTTACTTGAAGCTTTTAGCAACCTCATGTTCGTTCCTGTTCTTTGTACTGAGGTCAATAGCAGATTGTGTTGACTGACCGTGTTTGTCTGTGCCAAACTGTGTTTCTAATGTGGAACTGTGCACTTACAGCATTTGCAGTACTGGCAAGTGAAAATGATATTTAAATATTTTGAACAGTGCATACTGTACCTCAACAATATAACAGTAAATTACAATGTTAACCAGTGATGTAAATAATTGCATCTAGATTAAGACAGTCTGCAAGGACAACATTAATAAATGTAATTGATGTTCAGTATAATATCTGTGGATTATTTGTGGAATTCTTTAACGTGTGTGACATCTTGACGTAGTTTTTTCTCCATGTATTTGGCTCATGCACCAAATTAAAAACAACAGTATGTGTTTTGTTTGGTAAGGGAATTACTTCCTGTTTTGTTTTAAAAAGGCCCTTGACAAATAAAAGAAAAATATTTTATTTTGTAAAATAAATGCCACACACAAAATCTAAAAGTATTCTGTATATTTGTATAACACCTCGTTATTTAGCAATCCCTAGTTAACCACTGTCACTAGGACAAAATAAAATAAATACAGTAACAACACAAAAAATGAATGTTTGTTTTCTTAAATTTTGTGTATGTTTAGACACTAATCAGAACTTTTCTTTTTCTTTTCATTCTATATTTTCCATTATTTCTGCTGTGGATGCTGGCATCTTTGCTGTAAAAGGTAAGTAGTTTCATTTTTACTTTTTCACTTCTATTTTCATTTCAGGCTGGTATCTTAAAGGAGTAAAATATCCTAATGTACTGTACCTTTTTTTGCTGTGAGAAGCCTACATTGGGTGGTCTGTGAGAAATTTGCTATCACCCACAGAAATTTTTGAAGGAGCACAAACAAATATGTTGGCCTTATAGAAGGTTCTGGTTCTTATTATTTTAAATAACGCACACTTAGGGAGGCGACAATGCCTTTGGTAAGGAAGGAAATCACCCTGGGCAGCAAAATGCAGACCAAGTCTTAAAAAAAGATTTGGGTTTGTGATTTTATAAAAACAGTTCACATGTAGACCTGCCCTCTGTGTTTCATCTAACACATCAAGAGTTTTGAATGTACGTAAATAATTGAAAACATATCACAGAGAGGTGCAGTAGAGTTCAGCTAGCGCAAGATTTCCCTTTAATATACTGTAGTAGATGGGTGTAAACCTAGTCACCTTTTCTCTTGTTTTGTCACTCAGAAAACATGCTGTATGAACAAGCACAGGCCCCAGGCACTCTTTTGTTTTAGCTAATTAACCAAGAGATGCGGACATATGTGCTTCAACAGTGCTCTTTGTGGGCACATAACGCACCCCAAGCTGACAAATTCAAACACAGCTTATCCCATTCCTTGACAATACAGCTGTGTGTTGTTGTTCTCTGCAGTGTGAAATTTCAAAAACAAAAAGCCTTAATTTTGTTGGCTAGTTATTCAGGATTTGACAAAACCATCCTGAAGGCGTTCCATCCATGTCAAATAATGCCTCTCCGAACAAAGCTTTAAGCTGTAACGTGTGCTGAGAAATGAGAGGATTTACATTCACATGGAGGCCTGGCGCTAGCTCACTTCAGAGTGGCGTGTCTCTTGAGAGGGTGCAAGGGTAACGGTAGATTTTTGCCTCAAGCCAAGCTTGCACAGGAGCCCTGGTAAACAACAAGGCACATACACAAGCAGCAGAGAAGAGCTGTCTTCAATATGTCTCCATTCTTGGGGAAAAAAAAAGAAAGAAAGAAATCTTGACTGTCTAACAAGCTGGAGTTGGAGTGGGGCTGTAGTCATATCGGCAAAAGCCGTTGGGCATTTGCCCGGAAGACAATCTGTACTTCGTGTTTATCGCACAAACACTTGAGAAATCATTTCATGTTGTCTCCCTCATCACCTACCCCCTTCTTCTATCCCCGTTCTTTGTAACGCACTGTAAAGGAGTCCAAGGGGGTCGCAGATCCTGCTAATTGTACTGGGCCTGCATGCACCGCGATTTGTCAACAAGATTTGAAAGGGTAGGCATGCAGCTAAATGGAATAGGAAGAGACGCGGCAGTGGACTGTTAGTCCATTAGTTAGCTCCGGCAGCGTGCTTTTGCTAAGGAGCCTTCTAATGGGTTCTCGGCAATAATTACTGTCTCTCTGTCCTCGTGCTATTCAACATGACATGTGCTTCACTGAAGACCTAGCTAATATGTTTGCACTCTAACAGCCCAAAACATTGAATCTCCTTGAATATGTGATCCGACGGTCCTGGGAAGAGGTTCTTTTCTTATTGCTTAAAGTAATTTGCTCTTTACTGGAGAATCACAAAACATATTACAGACTCAGAGTAACTGAAGAGTTTTGTTGTCGATGAACAGGATCCAGGCTTTTTCTCACTCTTCTTCTTTTTGCTCTAGCGCATCGATTGTATACTTGCAATTCACCTGTTCTCCCCTGGGGAAGTCTAGCTTTTGCTCCATGTCGAGCTTAGTGGATATATATTGATTGGAATGAATTAACCCTATAAAGGCAAAGATGTTAAGTAGTACGTTCAGAGGCTGTTCTATATTTGCCTTGCTTGTAAAAGAAAATACCTTAAACATAATTGTAGATGTGCAAGCTTTTGCAAGGTCAGGTTCTGCAGGTTCTGTAAATGTTCAATATGATAGTCTCTCTCAGTATGAAAGATCTAAGAAAGTCCATAAAATTGTCAGATTATTACATTTTCTTCCAAAGCTGTTCCCAAAGATTTCTGTGAAACTGAAGGTTGAAGGTTTTTGTTGAATGTTGCATTTGAGTTTTAAAAGAAAGTTTTAAAGAGTGAATAAACTGCAGTATATAAACTTCTGGTAATCCTGTATTTTAGTTTACTGTGGAACCTATTTTAAACTGTTGTAAAGTAAAACTGTATTGTACACTACTAAACCCCTTGTGTTACAGCTACAAATGATAAGTTCAGTACATAATGATACATTTTGATCTAACCAATGTAAACTCTTCATCACATACCGATTTTCTAATTTGCCATTGACAAATAAATTAATCAAAGTTTTGATTACAGTAAAATTGGCTTTAATCCTTTGAGGGCCTGTAAAATTTCAGTGCACTTCCTCACTCAATGCCTCATTTTGCCCTGCAGAGTCTGCTCAACTGCTTATCTTGACTCTGTTAGAATGGCAATTTCAAACAATGCAATTGTCTCACAAAATGTTATGCAAACGGATTTATGGTGCTAACCAATAAAAATGGTGGTTAGCAAGGTGCGTGATTTTAGTATATTGTACTGTATTGGGTTTTGTTACTATAATTATATAATCACAAAAGTAGTTTTCCACGACTTAGCTTTTAATTGATGTAATCAATTGCTTACAGTACTTCTTACTTAAAGATTTAAAGCCTTAGTTAAACAAACCTTTGACCTGTCAGCCAATCATAAATTCTAAATGCAGAACTTGATTGCTGCTTTCAATTGGGTTGTGACACTTTTAGATGTTTTTGTAACTGGCAGGTAGGTGGAATTTGTCATGGAATCTACAGTGGAAAAGACTGGATTCTTAATGAGACAGGGTAATGTATTTGACATCTGCATTTTGTGAAATGTGTTAAATTGTGTGCCTCTTTTGTTGCCTTCGTAGCAGTGAATTGTAAAAAGAATCCTGGTGCCTTTCCCTGTACTTGAATTTAATATACTTTCCGGAAAAAATACTACACATGAAGTACTTGTATGGTGTCATTTTGTTTTTATCGTATCTAGGTCTTATCTAGATCAATTCAGATGAAGAAGTCAGAGTTTTAATACCATGTGTGTTCATCCCTTGCAGCAAAGACAGCATCGCGTCAGTTGCTCAGTGAGCTAATCTGTGGCTGAGGCTGACCTTGGTAAATGGTGTTCTGTGAGCTTCCACTAAGAGCACAGACATTATGAGCAGTGGTGTTCAAAATACACCATGCAATTTAAATCTCAAGTCATCTGAAAATATTGAACAGGATCCCACTAGGTGTATCCTAAAGATGCTAAGCTTGGATGTGTCTGGGAACAAGTTATTGCTGAAAATGTTGATGAGCATGTTTTGTTCTTTGATGTAGACACCTCAAAATAACGACTAAGCATTCAAATTAAGAGATCTTGTACTGGATTCAAACCAGACTGGATTTTTAGACATCTACTTTATGGTCCCAGTTGCTGAGTTTGTAAACAGCATTTTTACACCATGCACTGAAAAGGCATGCGAAATATGAAATTGAGAATCCTGCTTATAAGAGTCCTAGGATTTGATTCTTCTCAGCTTCTGACAGCTTTGACATTGCAACATTCGTGCTTATGCAGTTTTTGTGTTTTTATTCTTTTTCATTTCTAAACAGTGACTAAATATTAACCACAAAATTTTAAGCTGCCACTGCTGACTGAACTGTGCTGGATGTGCTGTGACATATGATATGCGATGTCCAAATCCCTGTGTGTCTTTATTACGAGTGTCAAAAATATGTACTGAATGTCCACCTGAAAAGTTTCTTTCACTGGATTGTAAATGTAAAATATATTAACCATAGGGAATGATTATGCAATTAATTAAGTTTATGTAAGGTTGGTAAGTAATCACCATATTTCACCAATGGCTTAGCAAATATGAATGAGACCTGTAATAAATCACCAAAAAATAGACATAAGGACATACAAAAAATAAAGAAATTAAATACCAGGGGAGAGAAAAGATATACGTTATTTATAAGTAAATATATCAAGCTGTGAAATATATGTATTTTAAATGTAGTGCCACTACCATGACAGATACAGTTGTGCTTATTATGCAGTTATCTTCTTCTCATTTAAAGGCAGGGGACTAACCATTGATGGTGACCTTTCCCATCTCTAAAAATTGTTGGGTTACAAAATAAAACACCTTTCCCTGCATGGGGACCACAATTTTCAGCAGGCGACCAGAAAAAGAAGGAGGTTTCAACTTTTCAAAATGTATTTTCTTTACATGCCAGGTACCAGATGTGGATGTTGGCAGAGCTTTGGAGGGTCATAGGGCAAAATCAAATCCCAGGGCCAAGGGGAATAAAGTTTCAGGGCTGTTGTGTGCTGCTGAATTTGTGAAAAGCCTCCCTCCCCAACTCTGGGCATTCCTGCAGGGGCCGAGAGCTGTGCTCCCTACATGGCACAATACACAAAGTCTCAGGATCAACATAAAGGCAGCTACTCTGCTTATTGTAGCTGCTGACCAACCAAAGTTCCAGTCTCTTGTAAAGGGGACACCCTGAGAAATATTATTAGCGCTTTTAAGTGACACGCAATGGACAGAAGTATAGAATTGAATGAATCATGCTACTAGCCTAGTAAAAATGAAACATCAAAAATGGAGCCTCATAAATTAAGTGCATACCTAGGGATGGCTGACTGCTTTGTGAATACGTTCACAATTGTTAAAGATTTCTAGAAAACTACCTTTTTAGTGATAGTTATAAAGTAACAACAAAGTTTCATTCCTGTAGGTTTTTTCCAGCCTGCATAAGGTAATTAAAATATCTTACTGCTAGGTTGAGCAGTGTGTCCATAGCTTGGATGGCAGTTGGTCATGATGTGTCTCTAAAATTAATGGATGTCTGTGAGGAGCAGTTTGAATACTGTCCTTTATCAACCGTGTACCCGTTATGTGATGGAAGATTAAATATTTTGTGTAAAAACAATTTCATTCCTTTTCTTTTTTGGTAGTTCTTTTGTGTCATTAATACATTTCAAGCACATAGTGATCTTGCTATCTTTAATTGATTCCCTCTTTTCTCCCTGCTTCAAAACTTTTGATCAGTTCTCGGTAACAATTTCATTATAGAGACAGAATGTTCTTTGTTATTTTAGTCCCAGCGGAGCAGAAGAAAAAAAAACTCAAGAGCCACCCTTAATACAGCAGTTTCGTTTCATTAGTACAATATGCGATGGGAGTACCTGAACAATTGAAGGTTCTCCTTCTGTGGAAACTTCTAGAGAGTCGGCTGAAGAGTCTCACAGGCTCTTATCCTTAACCTGGGTTAATGGAAACTATTATTTCTGGGAGATCACCAACAAAAAAAGTCACTGAGTTCGTTGCCTTCATATACCTTGTGTTCATGCCACCTTTCCAAAGGACAATAAACTTAACGAGCTTTATACCAAAAAAAGACTCCAAACCCCGTGCATAATTGTTTTAGTGTGCGGTTGGCAGCATAAGTACTAAAGTCATTTTTGAGTGATGAATCATTGTGGCAATCTTGGGCCATTTATTGTTTTACTTTTAATTGCTTAAAATCTTTTCAAAAGCAGTACAATTTGAGGTGTGTGAATTCAAAAATACAGTATTGCATTGTAGTCACACTGAGCTCACTGTATTGAACAAAAGAACAGTTTGTATTTTAGGCGGCTGAATTGCATGTTTATGTTAATAGAACCATATCATGAATAGACTACAAATGTATAAAATAAATAGAACTGAAATGCATTTGGAGCTAGACATATATCTTTGATGACTTATCCCCAGAATATGTTTTTAGTTTTGCTATTTACATTGGTGGTCTGAATCTGTCAGAGCTGGTGTAAGTGGATTTTGCCGTATTTCTGGCAGTTTTATGTAAACCAAGAAAGTGAGTAATTAAAAAGCCTGTTGGTTTTTGCTGTTATCTCTGAGTGGGGAAATAAATATAATTATCTTCACTAATTTTTGTATGATAATTAATTGCTCTATTAAAATAATAGAACTTGAATCTACTTTCAGTCTTTTTGAATCAACTTTGAAACTAGCTAAATACCAAACCTTAGTCCTTAAAAATGAACTGCCTTGACAACAAAATAATATGCAATGTATGCAACAAAACACCAAGCACAAAAAGGAGTAGAAACAAATGGTCTTATCCTGGTAGCTTGTTTTTGTGCCTTTGGTGTGGCTTGCGCAGACTGAAGCTGGTGTCCATTCTGCTTGAATGAACTTTGAGTCTGAGGGGGAGGGAGGTTGGTGATTCTTCTGTGAATTTGGAAGGAGGGTATGCAGGGAAACAGAGAATGTTGGGATATCCTCAACATTATCTGTATGTAACTGTAATGGTAAAGTTGGACTGATGTTACAAGCTGTGATGATGATTGATCTCCTGTTCCTTAAATCTCATTTGTTCCTATTTTCAGCATTATTTGCCTTACTGAAAAATGGAAGATTTTTTTTTCTCTCCCGTCCGGTGTTTTGCAGTATATGTCGGGTAGTCTTTATGGGTTTTGGGGCATGTCAGATGGGATAAATATGGTGGATTAGTTGGGGAATTTAGTTCAGTATTACGTGGGTTCAAGAAAATGCCAGGGAAGTCAGGGAACAAGATAAAATTTCATATTTATACTTTATATTTGTTCTTCATTTGTTCAGCGATTTTATGTTAAGCATTCTAAAGTATGTTTTTCTGAGGTAAAGCAAAAAATGTATGTAAAGCAAGGTGAAACCTTCTTCTCATGGTTCTATTGCATTTATTACTGTCTGTGAGAGTCACTCTGTACTGTGTTTTATTCTGACTTATGACCTGGATATAAAAAGATGAGGATATCTTAAAGGACAGTTGCATTTAATAGATCACCGTGGAGCTATTGCACTTTTAAAAGATTTTTAACACTTTTTCAAAGCTTCTTTTTGAAGGGAAATAAGAATTTAGGTTCTAAAGTGCATTTCTTTAGGATTTACTATACTTTGAGTCTCTGCCCACGTTTCTCTTGGAACATGTCTTGTGCAGTATGAAGACTTTGGGTTGGTACACACCTCTTCTGCCTTCTGAAGGTGCATTGTTCAGAACTGCAGTGAACAGGGAAGTGTTGAATTCCAACCCACGTTCTACACATGGTTAAACACATGATGAGAAACAAATTTGCATATAAAAAACTGAACTGACAGAGTTTGTAAGAGAAATGGGATATGTAAACAAATTAAGAGTCAGAATTATCAGGTGGATTTGCTGTTTTCAAGATTTATTTCCTAGAAACAAAGAAAAATCCTTCAACAAACCATTCACTGTTCATTGTTTAAGTTAGTTTTGAGACCTGTTAACTGCATTACTAGTTTGGATCTTTCCCTTTGTAAAATGAGAGTTTTCAATTAATTTAACTATATGTTGCGTTCAAAGTGAAATTGTTTTAATCTTTAGGCTGCTTTAGCTATGCATCCCAAATCAAAAGAGTGATGTTTGTATGTGCCCTGATATGCTTTTACATTAAATCTAATCCTTGCATTTTTAAAATGTTTTCACATCTTGATAGTACTATTATCTTTTAACAATACATTCTATTGTGTCGTGATGTGTTGGACAGTTAGCAGGTTTAATGCACAGTTCAAAATCAGCACTATAAAAGGTCATTTTATTATTGTAGTTTGCACATATTTTTTAGAGGGCAGCTGTATATGGAGGTGATTATTTGAACAATTAATTTCGGAATCACTAATGGAGAGAGAGCAGCATGCCCTGCGAAATCTCACATCACCATTGAAAAGACTGATATCGTAATGGGTTATATTTGAGTTCTTTTTTCTGTTATACATTTAAAAATATATTGGATTTCAAACTTCACCTCAGCACTTCAGTCCATACGTGAAGGAAACACATTGAAACCAGATGATCATGCTCTCTGATCTTATAGCCAATTTTTTTTTTTGAGCTGCTGAAACCGATCATTAAAAGTTATTGGCCTTTGAGAGATCTGACCTTCTCCCTAGGCAGTGGTCACCCAGCATCACTGGACATTTGCTGAGAAAGATGTGGGAAAGAGGAACCATTGCTGTTGAAATAAAAAAACATCCCCTAGCCATACATATTTCAGATACCAGTTTTGGACTTTCCCCAGGTCTGAAGCTGCAGTTATTTGAATAAGTTGGTATTGCTAAAAATGAAGAGAATAGATATACCAGTCACACAGAATTGCTGAAATGTCGCAACATGTTGATGAAAGTATTTTCTATCACAGTTTTTTTCATACATACTGTAGTTCCTAGAATTAAATGAGATATTGAAGCTCTATTTTTAAATGAACTTTCTGAATTGATTTGACGCCCACAAACCTGTTAAAAGTGACCAATGTGAAGAAATTGTTTTGCCTGAGCTCAGTGAGCAGTACGGTGGATGACTGATGGCAGAATCCCATCCAGCCTTTTCCTTAAACATCCTTGCTATTGAGCATGTAAGCAGTGGGTGGACTGTTCTAAGCCTTCTGCACTGATAGGTCTGTGTCCAGTTTTCAGTTCTCAACACATCTTCTCTTAATTTCATTTTGTAACTGTATGTTATGTTTCCATTGCTAAGCTTGAAATATACTGACTCTGTACTGTAAGTACCTTGGAGAATATTGACAAATATAATTAAATTCTCTTTGTACAAGACTAATAAAAATTAGTTCCTTGCCTTTTAAATAGGTAAAATTTGGATATGCAATCCACAATTAAGATAAGAGATAAGATGAGACTTTATTGATCCTGAAGGGAAATTGAGGCAGCATTACTATTCCATTTGTGATATTCAAGCAATAATCAGTTGATATTCAGTATCAGGAGTTACTGCAGACTGGACCCCGAAACTTGTGTACTCAGAACTGCCAACACGTTGAACCTTACTCTGAAAAAATGTTTTTGAAACAATGCTGCTGCTGATGAAAACAAAATAGATCATTCATTTTGTCCATTGATCACAAAATCTAAACATATGTTTTTTCCTAATTTCTTGAACATTCTTGAAACAGATTTCTGTCATGACCCGAAGTATTCAGTAAATGATTTACAGCATGTAAGATGCAGTTATTGAAGTTGTCCTGTTGGTGAGGATGAAGTGTTCATATTAAAAACCTTCCTCTCTGATGTCCATGAAAATAATAAAATATAGCAATTATTCTTATTAGTTCAGGTGGCTAGCTGCGTCAGCATGCGTAGGCTGCAAAGGAACAAGTAATAGGTTTATTCCGTGCTGATAAGAGAAGAAAGGAAACACATTTCTTCTCTTTTCAGCATGAAATAAACCTATTATTTTTAATTTCACATTCCGAACTTGAAATATGCAGGTTTTGTAACATACATTATTTCCTTATGAGAATCTAAGAATATTTGAATAGTCATACTTTACTCAAAGGGACAGTCATAGAAAGGCAACATTGCCCCCACCCCCCCCACCGGCTCCAGCTTCCCACAACCCCACCAACCACCACAGAAAGTCACACAGAGCTTGCAAAAACCATTGAAGTGAATTTCTATCCACCGTTTTTATAGCATATCCCCATGTGGACATGTTTGACTATTCAGACATAGAAAACCTCCAAAGTACACAGAGAATTGAAAAGGAATGTGTATTCCCATGCTTCTGTAGACTGTGCACTGTGTATTCTGAATGCTATAAGCAAGTAGCAAAAAAAAAAACATACCACTTGTAAACATTTATTGAGACATCTGACGAGACAAAAACAGGGATCACTCTGTTAGTGTAGTCAACTGCCTTTTTAAATAGGAAGATGTGGATTTTTATACATTATTTCCCCCTTTATTTTTCATTTCAGTATTGCGGCCAAATTCGAATTAATGAGAAATAGAGACTAAATGTATTGTGAGGTTGAAACAATAAAAGTTTATTGGACGTAATTCACACGGCTGAGGGAACAGGGGAACATTAAGATGAAGCTCACAGGACACCCCAGAAGAGATTAAAGGGACCCATAATGGTACTGGTTCAGAGATGGAGCTTGTGGTACATAAGGTCTGGATATACAGTAAGGGAGGCTTTGGAGAAGCACTGATCTCGGTAGTGGTGAAGGAGATGGGGATTGCACTAATGCGGAAGACACTGCACGCACCTGGAAGAGTTTTCAACTCTGAGGTCAGCTTTGTAGCCCGATGTGGAAGTGGTGCCGGAGCCAGTAGACAACTGTTGGTAAAAAAAACTGAAAGGCTGACTGAGAAGAGCGAAGGTAGCAATATGAAAAAGAGACTTGTTGGACTTAGATGGAGTATAAGGGATCCGCGCGAAAACCCATAAATGAGAACAGTCGAAGCAATGGTCCTTAAGGCAAGCAGGAGTCCGGTACATTTGAGAGGGTCTCCACCAGGGCTCTGGGTGAAAGCTCAGGAGCTGAGCCTTGAGGGGCAGCACCACTTTGGTTGAACTCCAGTAAGGGGAGAGAGGAAGCCTGTTGCCGCCATGGTTGGGCTGCAGGGTCTGGGGGCAGTGAGCCATTTGGAAACCCATGGGAAGAAGTGAGGTCAGCAACTGGGGGGCTGCTGTGGGGTGAGCAGGAAGGAAGGATTGGGAAAGGAGGAGAGAATAAACACCAGAGATAGGCAGGAACTGGACTTTGCAGTGGGTTGATACCCGGGGATGAAGGGGGGGGGGGGAGAGAGAGAGAGCAGACAGGGCTGGGTCTGAAGAAGGTGGTGGCAGGAGGGAGTGGAGAAGCAGAGAGAGAAGGGAAAAAGGAGTGGAAATGACCACGGTTGATCCAGAGCTATGGGAAGGGGTGACAAATTCAGAAAGAGCCAGAAGAGAAGAGCAGAGGTGGGGTCTGTGGGGAGCCAGTTGCTTTCTGCCGAGCGTTGGAAAGTAGGAAAGTAGAGGTCAAGGAGGTGGATTGATGGATGTTTGCCCGTTATGCCTTCCGGGATGTAGGGACAGCAACATCCTGTTGCTGTTACCGTAACATTAGTTTTTTTTTATGTTGTTAGCCTTGTAACCAACCTCCAACATGTAGGTCCTACTGTAGCACCTAACGTGGGACACAAACGCACTACCCTGAGATTATGAGTCTGATGCTCTACCAACACAGCTAGTCAGGGCCAGGTCGAGGAGATGCTTGTTTGAAATGGAGCAAGGATGAAGCCGAGCAGAGGCAGCAATTTTCATTTTCTCCAGGAACAGCTAGGGATTATGCAGGAACATACTGCATATAATGCACATTTTAGCAAACGTGTTGCTCTTGTATAAAAATCTTTGAAAGCTGTTATTACCACCTTAATGAAAAGTGTTGTTCGTAATTGTCTGTGGCCAGCAAACATTCGAATTTCATTATTTATTTAACATTTTATAGGCTATACAATCTATGAGCGAAGGACCACAGTGAATTTGAAAATAAAAATATTGGAGGGGTTGCATGGTGGTACAGTGGTAGGCAGTGGTAGGCATTAATGCCTGGCAACGCTGAAGCCCTGAGTTCAGTGCTAAGAGTGCTACCTGTGTGGAGTTTGCATGTTCTCCACGTGTTTGCATGGGTTTCCTCCAGGTACTCCATTTTTCTCCCACAGTCCGAAGACATGGTGGTAGGTTAGTTGGCTTTTGGGACAATTGATACTGGTGTGAGTGTGTGCGTGTCTGTATCTGTATCGGCCCTGGCGGTGCACAGGTGTCCTGTCCAGGGTGTACCCTGCCTTGCACCCGTTTCTTGCTGGGATAGGCTTTGGCTTCCACAAGACCCTGAATTGAAAGAAGTGAGTAGAAAATGGATGAATGGAAAAATATTGAGAAAAGAAGTGAAGCTGGAAAGCAGTGAGAAAACAATGAAAATAGGGATAATTATGCTAAAGTCATATGGTATGGTAGAGGTTTCTGTTGAAGGAATGACTTCTTTCAAATTATGGCACCTGTATTTAACCCCAGTAAACCACTCACATTTATAACTCCGAATAATGAGATGCCTTTATTTGCCTGTGTTTCAGTTCCAAGTGCAGCTGCATTTTTTTCTGCTCCCTGGTACCTCTGCTCTGAGTACAAAGCTCTCTAGAGACCTGCAGCTTCAGCAGCACTCACAGAGGAGCAGGGTTTGGCCCTCTCTTCTCTGCATTAACACTGCTTAGTGAACCATTGCACATTTCTCCCTTGGAAGCCTATTGCAACATATACAGTAGTGTAGTGTTTAGTTGACACCGATGGTGACGTTGGTTCCAAACTATACAACAAAACTCAGGGTGTCCACAGCATGCGATTGATTATTAAACCTGCAGAGAGCAAGGCTTTCTGGCAAATGTATTCAAGTATCATCATTCTTTTCCAACTAGCTTCACAGATCTTATTAGGTGTGCAGAGATGATTATGGGAAAAGAAGCACTTTGTTTCCACTTCAAACATGGAACTCAGAAGGGCTGCATTCTGGGAGCTGGCACCATTTGAAAATTTGGCACACTGAAAAGTTAACATAATACATCATGTATTTTGCCATAAAGTATTTTTAGGTCACTTTCCTCATTTTAGAAGATACTGAGATAAAAAAAGAAGGTAAACAAGTGAAAAACAAAAATTGCCCCTTGTAGAAAAGAGAAAGAATAAAGCAATATTTTAAACAGTCCTTAAAATCTGTCTCTCCTATAAAGTCTGCTTCTTGCCTGTTTCTTGCTGTTTTGTGCCCTCCAAACACAGGGTTTTGTGTGGTGGGCAATGGCACATGTCCACACTTTCACAATGGCCACAAAACAGACTGCAGGGAATAGGAAGGGCACCCTTTTCTAACCGCAGTTTGTTTCTGTCGCTGTTTCTTGCTTCCATCTGTTTTGCTCTTTCATTTTTCTGTTGTTGTTTCTTTGATTAGGCCCAGGCTTTCTCTACCTCGTTTTTCCTTTGCAGATATCTGTAAATATCTGTGGCTGCTTTGGGGATTCAGTGGACTGCTTTCTCAGTTTGTTGTTTATTTAGATCATGTACCAAGAAACAAACAAAATAAAAAAAAATAATATAAAGACTGTTTATAGCGAGAGTGTCAAACTCTGTTTCATGAGGGCTGTTTGGCTTTTGTTCCGCAAAAGCTCTTGTGTTTTTTTTGTTATATTTTTCGATCTTTCACAGTGAGTCTCCATGTCTGAAGTGTTTGAGGGAGCAATATAGACTAATCTTTCAAAGTGTGTCAGCTGGTGGCTTTATTCTACAGGGAAGGTTATATGTAGTGAATCAAGTAAATAGTAATTTTAGTTATTTACTAGGGAAGCACAGTGGTACATTGGTTAGCATTGCAGCCTCGCAGCGCTGGGGTCCAATACCGGACCTGGGGTGCTACCTGTGTGGAGTTTGCATGTCCTCCACATGTTTGTGTTGGTTTCCTCCAGGTGCTCTGGTTTCCTCCTACAGTCCAAAATCATACTGCTAGATTATGGGGCTTCTGGGGAAATTGACTCTGGTGTGAGTTTGCATTTGTGTCTGTATGTGACCTGTGATAGACTGGCATCCTGTCTAGTGTGTATCCTGCCTTTCACCCGTTGCTTGCCGGGATAAGCTCCTTTTCCACTATGAATCTGACTTGCATGAAGCTGTTAGAAAATGGATGGAATTAAGTAATAACACCTCAGATTAAATGGGGACAGAAAGTCTTGTAAAAAACTCTTTACGATCCTTTACTTCGGCTAGTGTTCTCCACATTGGAACCTCGCATGTATCTGCATTAAATATGCTGTCCTTCTACAGTACATTACAATAAAGTATATTCACAGGACAATTGTTTGCATATTTTTTAGTTCTGTTCTTTTATTTTAGTTTGTTTATTGCCTTTAAAAAAAATAACAGGTACAGCAGGAGGAAACCAATCATATTGAAACTCCTGAATTAAGTCACGGACTAGCAGAATCATCTGTAGACAGCAGATAATTTTAATGTGGGAAATGATAATACAAATCAGAAAATGTAAATCATTATGGATCGTTTCGAGCACACTGAGTGAAACATACATCACTTGAAAACGAATAATGATGCAGCTGGCGGTATTCCCAGCAGACTTTTTCTACAGCACTTGAAGTCGATACAAGTCTCTTGTACTACAGACAATATAGAATCTGTGTCCCTAATTTCAAGATTGTATTGTTATTGTATCTCTATAAAATCATCCCATTGGCAGGTTTTCCCATCCATTTTAGAAAGTAATGTAATTTGTATGACATAGCCTTTGTTCTTAGCACAGAAGAGGTGTTCAGAGCTAAATGTAAAATATTCTGCAGCACTAACAAGGACCAAATTCAAGACGTTGGCCCACACCCTTTCTTTATTTTTCTTTTCCTTTTCCTGTTGTATCTTGAAGTCAAAGACCTTTGCGCTGGCATTGGAGCTTTGAACACCTTTGATCTGGGAAAGGTGGGAGATGATACTTGCAGGAACAAGGAAGAGGGATTCTGCACAGGGTGGAATTTGCACCGTCTCAGCGCTGAGACACTTGTAGTCACCAAAGAGCAAGAGTATGGGGGAGGGGATGTTCTCCCCAGTCTGGGTTCCCAGTTTAAAAAAGTAAACCAGACATAAGCTTGGCTTGCTAAGCTTTGATGTGATATCCCAAGAGAGTAGAATGAAGGCACCTTTACTTCCTGTAGGTGCCTCTGTGGACGTGGCATCATTAAAGTTGCATGGAGGCCTACACAGAAGAGTTCGATCCCCGTAGAGGGGTTTACCATTTTTGAGATTACCCTTTTGTCTGGCCAGCTCTTATAGGTCATCTGTCATTGGAGAATAATCATACAATCGTGTCTCAGAAAAGAAGAAAGCCCAATGGAAAGGTAAAGAAAAAGAACAATTAAGAAAAGCAGCAGAAGAGGCATACGAATCCGACTCGAATTAGGGGGAGGTAGGAAAAAAAGATTGTCTTTTGTTGTCAAAAGTGACAGGCAAGCCAGAGAAAAGCAGATAGATCTTGGCGAAGTCAGTGCAACCCCTAAATCCTTGCATTGATGTGGAAAAGTCAGGAGGCTTTTCTTTGACAATGTCGCGGTCAGCCCGTGTGAATCCTAGTCCTGTTCCTGTGTGTGTGTGTGAGAGCGAAAGCAGGGTAAACACTTTATGAACTGCTCTGCCTGATCCATTGGGCTGTCTGGAGAAGAAGTCCCAGGGCACTGAAGAGTAAGCAATCAGACCAGAAATGGTCAATGCAGCATGTCTAATGGTGAAGAGTAGTGTGGAGGAAGTCACAGCAGACACAACAGGCCTGCTAAAGAGGCCATTTACTCCCCAGGTGTTATTGGACAAATAGGTAAATATAAATAAAGATTTGTTGAGAAGAAGCATTCTGAAACCGTGCTGTAATGAAACTTGCTGTGTTTCCCTTTTTTTTTAATATCATGGCTGAAACTGATATTTCCCTGGTGTTATTTGTGTGTTTCTAGCGCAGAAAAAATCAATACACTATCTCTCTTTCTATATATACAGTATACACTAAATATTAAATCCCTGTATCTTCTATTGCTAATTACTACTGAGTTAATTGAATGTTTAATAACTGAGAAACTGTTATTGACAAAGTTGTATAGTTAAACAAGGAATATTTACACAAGATAAAACAGTGAATAAACTTTCCAACTGCATACTGTATAAGTTGTTCTTTTACATGGATGGTGTATTGCTTCAATTTTCTATTAAGGCAGAATGTAGTGATCTGCTAAGAGTTTAAGAGCTTTGGTTTGTCACCAAAGAAAAAAATTAGAAAGCTTCTCCATCTTTCCAGTGTTAGGTGGTTTTGCTGGTTTTAATAGCTATGAACAGTAGTGTTGCATTTTCCTCCTGTGTTGTTTCAGATGGATAGTTCTGTCTGATCCAGGAGTTAAAAACTTGGAAGAGACCTAATTGCTGAAAAAAAGTTTGCTTCTTCCTTTGCTTGAAACATAATGAAGTTTGTAGAAAATATGTTATAAACACATACCCTATGTTGCCAGATGACCAAAAAAGCACAAATTGATCATTTGCCTTTCAGAATGTATAATGCATACAAAACAGCCTTTTCGAATAAAACAACTTTTGACCTACAACATACGGTAGAATTATAAGAAATCTTCCCTCAGTTTCCTCAGCGTTAGACTTTCCTGTCCTAAAGTGCTTCTAATGCAGTTAAATTCTCTGCTTCTAATGCAGTTTTGCTCCTGGCTTGTTCAAGATTGTCACTTTCACTGAGGGTTTTAAAAGCTGTGTTTGTTAGCTTGCTTGTGAATGCAACTCATGTGGTAGTATCTTGAAAGAAATTGTTTAGGGAGAACACAACATGTAAGGAGGCAAGTCCTTCTTTAAGACAGTAAAATTATTTTTCTATGTATAAGCACAGAATTTTGTTTTTTCTTCAGAACACCTGCCAGACAGTGCAGCGAAGTTGCAGCTGTGGCTATCTTTTCTGGGGCAGTATATCATTTCATATCATAGGATTTCACTTTGAGTGCAGACTTTTTTTCACAAGATCCCGATGTAATCCTCTGTACTATTTGGAAAGATTTTATTAAGACTAGTGATACTGCTTATGGATGGGGAATGTTCAATTTAAGTTTGCCATTGTGTGATATTTCCTTTAAATTGTACATTGTAAAGGTAAATTATTATTTTGGTGTCATTGATGCTTATCCCTATAGGGGTAAAAGACATTACTGTAGGTATGAATGGTTCCATTTTATTGATGGATGTTAAATTGAGCTTTAAAAATTTTTCCTGCTGTGTGTTAAACATTATTTTTTTTTGTGTAGACAGAATTAGTAGGGACAGGGTGCTTTTGTAGAATGCATTGATGCCTTGGTCACAAACAGAAGAATGGTTGTTCAACCTTGATTGATGTGGCTCCCGCAACTCAGGCACATTTGAGCTGCCTGCTGTGTTCAGCAGGTGCTTGCCATTCCAGTTTATTCACTACAGCATTTTTGTTATTGCTGGCACGTCATTTTACATTTGTGCAGCAATTTTCAAGTGTCCACACAATAAAAATAACTTGGCATTAAGTATTTTTGTTTCAAACATTATTTCTGTAATTAATATCACAAATATGCCAGCCGCCCATACTTTGCTAGCACCAAGAGATTTGGGTGGCAATGACAGTGTGTACTGTATATCCATTTGTGTTGTTCATTTTATTAGGAGCCTGTCATGAGTATGGTCTTCCAGAGCAAATACATTGCACTTGCTTCTCTCTTTGAACTGGTAAGACAAACCTCTGCATTAAATTGACATTTTTCATTCCTGATCACTCTGTGTAAAATGTGACCATTGCCAATCATGTCAACATGAAATTTCATTGGTCATTGACAGTCAAGCAAATAGCAGTTGAGAATAGGTCGCGGATATTTGGAGTTCTTGTGGTGGGAATTGCCTGCTCTTTGAAATTGTGCGTGATGACCTGCAGTATAGTTCTGTGGTGGATGGGAATATTCTTAAGATCCTTAAGGTTCTTCTGTGGCTGCTTTTCATGAAGCTGAAAAAGTTAAAAAATAATGAAGTATATTTTCTATAAATTTATAATATATAATATTTAAATATATAATATATTATACTGAAGTAAACTAGCTTCTAAACAAACAATAAAAGAATTGTTCCGTGTATTCATACATTAGATAAGATCAAACTCCGTGTTTCACGACTTTCATTCTTTGTGCTGTAATTAACAAAGTAAAGAATGTTGCCCATCCAATGGTTTATTTTCATAGAGCCTTTCTGTATTATTTGACTAGTTTATTATACTTTATATTCCTTTTCTGTGACCCCAGTTTTCTTCACTGTTGTCATGTCTTTCTATAACAGATCTAGATATCTATAAAGGAAAATTTGAGGAACGCCTTGCAGAGTGTCCAGAAAGTGATAGCAAGTTGCTAGGCTCTTTAGTAGTTTTTTAATCTGTGTTTTCTTCTCTTTTAGAAACACGGCATTGAACTAAGGCCTGGAATTTAAAGGCTTTGCACAGTCACCCCCCGCCACTCTTACTTTGAAGTATTTCAGACATCTTGAATAGTTAACATTTACCATGCTTCAAGTTGTAAATTGAAGTCCTGCAAATGAAGGCTTTACTGTGCTTGTTAGTGGTATGGCTTCAAGAATTTGTTGCACAAAAAATGTGCAGAGAAGATTTATAGTCTATTTATATAAAATGGGTGTGGGGTTATGGGCCATCCATCTAAATATGGTTTGTTGCATGATCAGTGATAATAGCTCACCTATATGCAAAATCAAGAGCCTGCTGGAGTTATATGTGCCTTGTCGGATCCCCAAATTCATACTGACTCGCCACATACCGTGTGGCGATTGTTGGATAGCTTTTTTGGGAGGGGGAGGGGTCAGTCTTGAAATCTGAACTCTGCAAGTTCATGATTTCACCCGATCAGATTGCTCATTTCTTGGAGTGCTTGTTTTATAATAAAGGCCGTAATTGCCATTTTATGAAGAGCGGTCTACAGAATGACAGATTATGTTTGTCAGAGATTCCTGTGTGGTCTGTCTCTCTGTGGTTCTGCCGTCATATCAAAGCTAACACAAACCCTGCAGACTGGCACTGAAGAAACCCATTGCATCCTGGGTGGAATAGTATATTTTTACAGTGTCAATTCGTGGCTTTTTAAGCGTTTTACCAAAAACATCCTGTAACTATAAACATGTAAAGCCTTTTTTCCCAGATATGATTTTGTTTAGCGAAGAAAAGCTAAAGAAATCCAACCTGTTGTATGTCCTACAAGGAATTTTTTTAAAGTTTTTTTTAAGGAATAGTTTTAAAACCATGCCATGCACACTCTTGTTTTGATTTTAAACTTTGGACCATTAGAGGGATTGTTTCATAGCAGTCCCTGGGGAAACCACGAAGGATAAATTGGACACATACAGTACTTCTTCCTATTAAATGAGCCTAATCCCTTTACAAAAGGTATACTCTAGAAGTTAAGGTTTCTGTTTTCATTCACATTCTTTATTTGTACAGTGACGGTGATGATTTGGCATTTGACAAATTATTTAATGGATGTTGTGAATTACAAGCTGATGTAGATGGAGATCTAGAGCATCAGCTCCAGTTCCTAAAAGTACAGGCAAGTGTTGTACTGCCTTGCAGAATAAGGCGATGGAGATAAATACAAGAGAGAGGTTTAGTGATTTATCTCTCTCAAACGGGGACAAAAAATCCCGAGACAATCAACCCACCTTCAATAACCGTATTGGAATCTTAAGGAAATGATGAAAATGTCACAAATGATCACCACACCAAATACTAATGTCTACTGGAGGCCTTTCACCAGGTATGGAAGCAATTATTGGGCTCTCAGGCTGCAAACACCCACCGAGAGGTACAGGCCAAAAAATGTAAGTTTTTTAAACCTAAATTACTTTCGTATGAGAGAGAAAAGAGCAAGGTTAACTTTTTATTAGGAACAAATACTGAGCCATATTTTAATTCAGATCACACATTTCAAATTTAAGCAAACAAGCCACAAAAATACCTCCGCTAATTAGGCTAAAGCTACTCTCTCTGTACGTGCTGTAGAAGCCAAGGGAAGCCAATCACAGCCCCTAAAGGCTCAAACTGGATTTTTTCCCCCTGCATGAGAAAGTCAGCAATTAAAATCCCACATGGAAGGTTCCGTCTTTCACCCTGTTGCAGTTTAACAATATCTGGACATAAAAAGGCACATTACAAGCTTCACAAAGATGGTTTATGATTCTCACTTTCACCCTCAAGTGGGATAGACCATTTCACATCAATTCTCCTTATCAGTCACACTTTCTCCCCCCTTTTAACAACCGTGGAAGAACTGCTCCAGGCATGCTTAGTGTGAAACAGTTCCTCTTAGGTCAACTGGATGAACATTCACTGAGTACGGGAAATAAGATTAAGTTTTCCATTTTTTTTTTCTAAATTTAAAAACTATTTCTCTCTGTCATGTAAAGTCTGGCCAAAACGATCGCACAGGTTCTTATTTTTTTGCATTCATCCACTTTATATTGAAGCAGGCTGCTGTGATGTAAAGCGGTAAAAATCAAATGCAGTCCATCACAAATTCACAGCAGAAATTTGGTCCAGAGCAAAATGTGTTCTTCTTTTGTAAAAGCCATAGTAGAAATTTATAGACCAAAATCTTTGGAAAGACAATCTGGGAATGGATGAGAAAAATGTATATTTCCCCCTGTGTTTTCAAAAAAAATTTGTTCTAGTTTTTCTTGACTTGACTGAACAAAGCTGCAATAAAGGAAATGTTGTGTTATTCATTTACTATATAGAAAATCTGTTTCTTTTTTCAATTTTGTGTGCCAGAGGTGTATACATGATTTTTTCTCTGTTTGAGTCATGCAATGGATTTTTAAATTGAACAGACTGAATACCAAAGAAAAGACATATTTGTGTCACTGCAGTAACAGTGAGGTTTTTTTTAACAAAAATATTGGTTTCTTTGAGATACCGAGTAAGATATTTGTTTTTCATACTATGGAAGACATTTTTTACCTAATTGATTGTTGCTTTGGCACTAATCTGAAAATTAATTTTGAAAGTCACATTTTGAATGTGACTAATTTTATCTATGGGTGCCAGGTAGCCCATTGATAAAAGGAGAGTCCCATTTCAAGCAATGGCTGTTATTGACTTGCTCTCTGTTGCAATGTATATTAGTTAAACCAACTTGATTACACATGCAATGATATGATAAACAGAGGTACTGTCGGATGTGGCCATGCAGAAACAGCTGTTGCTGCAGTTTACCCCCTTGTCTGCTTTAAGTAAAAGTGTCTGCTAAATTATGTTTATCACCATTATTATAATTGCACACTGACGGGAGGTTGTGCACTTTTACTGTCTGGATAAAGACTTAGTGGTACTTCAAACACTCCACCTCATTTGACACAAGATTGTTCTCTTACGCTCAATGAGTATAATCTACTGGGGAAACATTTGAATGTGATGGCAACTTGCATCCTCTGGTTGCAAAAAATAATTTACATTAGCTCTGGTTCTACCCTTAATCGTGTTTTGCTTCCACAAAGCAGTGTCTTCCTTCTAACTCCCAAATTAATGGGGTTTGATCACAATGGCTCCACGCTCACATGTGTGCAAAATTCCATAATGTAATCTCGTCCTGCTGTTAAGCAAACCATTTGAAGATGTAAACTTCAATACCTGTTTTTTTTTTCATCATTTAAAATCTTGTATTGCCAATCGTTTTCTTTTCATACTCCCCAAATGTGGACTCTATATTTGTGGGCGTGAGCCCCTCAGTAAGTGCTGGAGAGAGCACTGTTGCAGCTTTTATTATAAGGACAGAAAGGTCACAGCCTCATAAGAAGCCACAGTGGTTGCCGTTGTATGGAAAGTCAGAACCTCTAACCTGCTGAAACCCAACACAGGCTGAAGCCTCACAGCTTGCTGTGAAGATCTGCACTGGGGACCGTATTAACATGGCCTGCCCTCCAGCGTAGAGCCAGGGTTGTCTGAGTGTCTCAGTCTGCACTCAACAAGTGCACATGCCTCTCCTGATGGACCACACTGACAGAAATTAAAGTTTAATTGTTTTGTAGGCCTACTTAAATCTGAAGTTGGACAGTTGCTGAATATACCCATTAATCTATTAAACACAGTTAACCCAGTTAACATATAACTACAGTATACTGTATATGGGGGTGTTTTCTGTGGTGGACACCAACTCTTCAGGTGAGACCCCCCTTGTCCTTATTGTCCTTACTGCCCATGGTCTAGCTGCCATTTTGTCCATTTCAGTTTAGTTGCCTTTGTTTAAAAAGTCATCAGCATAAATCTACTGTAGACATTATTAAAGTAGAGTTTACGTCTGGACTTTGGTATGTTGCTTCATGACATGTACATCAGCAAACGTTGTATTAAATTGCTTTCTCTGTAATAACACAATAGTATAATGCAGCATTTGAACATAAAACTCATTAATTCATGTTTTGGCAACATTGTACCTTCTGTTGCCAGTTTAACTTTTTTTCTTCATTTGATTTATTCTGTACATGATTTATACTGTATGGCTGATTTGTGAGGCAGTTTTTAGAGTATTTAAGTTCCTTTCTTTATACAGTATTACATGGCTTTGTATGTTTCCTGTCATTTTTTTCTGTATTCTTTATGTCATGAGCGCTTTTGTCTGGGGTGGTAAAATCATCTAATATTCAGTGTAGCTTGTGCACTTTCTTAGTATAATTGGTCTAATTATTGGCTTAGATGGGTACATAATTTTAATAATGTTTTAAGGTTTTTAAAACTGATTTAAATTGCACTTTCCATTCAAGGTACAATAGGATGGAATATTCTGTTATCTAGACAGAAGTGGTGAGTTACTCAAGTAATTAGAACACTGAGTTACAGTAAGTAAAGTGTTGGGGTAGAAAGAATTGAATGGCACATTTGCTTCAAGTTGCTTTTTAACTTTTTTAAGATTGTGTTAAGTCACAGTTACTGAAAATAGTAGAATAAATTGATAAAATGGCTGTTGTTAGGAAAAAGAAACAGATTTCAGACAAATACTTAATGCAGTTCTAAATAACGTTTTGAATTGACGTGTAAGTCTCAAAATAATGAACTATACAATATACAGTTTATTGATTTCCTCCAGGATTACAAATATGATTGATAATACTCTTTTAGTTTTAGGAGGTTACATCTGGAATGTCTACAACAGACATCTTCATCATTCATCCTTGAGAACTATAGTATCTACTGGTTTTCATGCCACCTGAGCTCTTTCTTGCTTGATATAACTAATTATTAGCTAATTGTTTTTAAATCAGCCATTGAAGATAACCTAAACCTGAAGTCTGAAGGTTGAGAATTCAGACGGGATTAAAATAAAAGATGGAAATGATAAGAAATAGGATTATTCTGTCGCTGTTACAGTATATACAGTATGTGTAATTTTATTTTTAAATTTTATGTGTACATTTATTTGTAGAGATGCAACAAAATGAGGTTTGCCAGGTGTAATGAGGTTTCTGGGAGGATCAAAAGGCAAAAAAATGACCAAAATATATTACAAAGAAGTGCTACAGCAGAACAGCATACTCGACATGACAAACATCCATTAGTCATCAACAGGGTGACAACAAATTTAACGTCCTAAACAAATAGCTGGACAGTGAAAACATTACAGTGAAGTAGTGAATACAGTTCAGAACTACAGAGAACCATTTTTCATACAGCTGTGCACTATGGTCTAATTTACATGCAATCATGGATAGATTGGTGGTCCCAATGATGTTCTATAATGTGTATTGTTGCTGCCCCTGTGTAATATACAGTATACTGACACGCAGCAGAATTATTTGGAATTCCTAGGGATATAAGACACAATCTGTTTTAAAATGTGAGGGTGCTTTAACACTGTAATTTAAATAATTTGATCAAACAGGTTGGAATATTCTTTAATTCAATGATGCATGAACTGAACACTGAATTGTCATGACTGGTTTATAGGTATTAATACAGAGGGTAATACAGTCTTAGATGGTAATGGTATAGATTGAGTGTGGCAAGTTTTTTTTTAACTTGAGTTTTGGACAAGAAAAACAGTGACTTGGGCCTGGATTAAATCAGAAGTTTCACCCACCTGCCAATCGCAAATTACAAGACCTATACTTGATGACAGCTTTTTATTTGCCTGAGGTTTCCTCCTTCTGCTTAATGGGAACCTTTCATCAAGTATTGTGTTTGGTATTTGCAATCATTGGGTGAGTTAAAGTTTTAATCAGGGACCAGATATTAGGTGGAAAAGGTTTAAGAAATGTATCCTGTGGTTGGTCCTGCGCCATTCAATACAGCCACAATTTGACTGTGAGTGTTTAGATGTACTTTTTGAACTTAATGGTAAATGTTCTTCTTCAAACATGAGTGCATAATCACTCATAATTTTACATCTGGGATTCCTGTCCCCACTTGGAACAAGCTGTTAACCCCTTATCCTCTACAAGAGATAACAATCTACTGAATATTTGACAGCCAAAAGCATTGATTCATCCTGCCTGACCTCAGTTAATGAAACAGAACAGATTTAATATTAAATTTGAAGAATTAGCTAATAGCATTGTTTCAAATTAAGACTCAACACTTTTGCCTGTATGTTTTAACTATCCAATCTTTATATTAAATGTGGATGTTGCAAAGCAGTCTCTTTTTGTTAGACTATATATTGAGGAAACTTCTTAAGGAGCTTATCTGTGATTTGTTCAACACAAGAAACCAGAAGATGATGGAACAGTGACATTCTCACATTTGAATTGCAAGCTATCTTGCAATTCCCCTGGGTGTGACTGTAATCATGTTGACGCCTCTTAACACAGGTTCTCTAGCACCTGAACAGCGTATCCCCAGTCTTAAATGTCTCCTCCTCTATGTATAATTAAGGTTTTCTGTTTGCACAGGTGGAATTCTATTACAAGAAAGAGGAGGGAAAAAATATTTCAACCTTTCATAACTATGATGAAAGTTCTTTCACGTGAATTCTTTCTCTGGACATTGAATTTGAGAAATGGTGTGTTTTTGACAAATTATCACGTTAACATATAACTGTTAAGATACACTTTTCCCTCCTAACATCGCTAGGACCACATGCAGAAAAGCATTTAATGTCATTGATGATTGCAAGATTGTAGGCCATTGCATTAAAAGAAATTTAGGATTCTGAAATTATAGGAGGCCACATCCTTTCTGAGATTCTTCATTCAACTCAGAAACATTTTTAGATTTTTATTACGCTCTCTACATTATAGATGTCGACATTATAGATCTCTACATTATACCTGCTTTTTAGTATATTGCACTCAAACCATAATTGAATAATTCAAAAAATATTTTTCAATAAACTAAAAGCAAAAAAATAAAAGACTAGCTATTCTATTTTATATACATAAATTATATAAATTATTTTGTCGCAGGCAATAAGAGGTCAGCTTTCAGGGCACTTGGCAGAAGGTTAAAGTCTGACAAGTAGACCCCGCTCTACCTCAAAAATTCCTTGTGTTTCAGTGAAGTTTTCCTAGACACCACAGGCTTGTTTTCCTATTAGGACGTCTCCCTGGATGACGGACAGAAAAAGAAAGGTCTCTTCTGAAGGGGATCATGCACGCCTGCTAACACCCATATTTGCATAGACAGCCATGAATTTCGAGCTGCATGCCCTGACAACCTCAGATTGAGGCTGTCACTCACCATCCGCTTTCTGACATCTCTGAACTGCTTTACAAGTAAACAGATCCACTGAAGTCATAAATCATCGACCGAGGTGCACATACAATGGTCTTAGGGAAGATAAGAGGCTGACCCTTGTTGAACACAGTTAAAACAGATCAATGGCTTCATGGTAGCTGGGGGTATCCGTGCTTGCGACGGCCTCACGTCACAGCAGACTTTCCTTCTCAACTTGCCCGCCTATTCTATTACAGTATGTGTTTTTTTCCCCTTTTTAATGAGGAAAGCCTGAATGTCAGCCTGGAACCGTGTGTGAGCCATGTCTGTAGGCTGAGTGTGCATTGTAACCCTAGTTTGCACTGCCATGCTGTTTATGAACTCCTTCTTTTGGCAGTAGACAGCCACGTCTCCCAATGATAAATCCTGGAACACTGATGTCAAAAGTTGTCTGGTGGGGAAGCTTTGGAGGCTGACTTATCAACTATTCCTTCCAAAAAGATGTTCGTTAAGAAGAATATGTTGTGCGTGTTTATACTTAACTAGAAAATCCAACCTGTGAATTGAATCTATTTTCTGCAAGGCAAGTAACTCAGGAAGAATGAATCTCAGCACAGAGAGTCTCTATCTCCCTATAAAAATGATTACTGAATTGTGGTGTTGATTTCTATTACAAATTTAGGATGTTGCTATAGTAGATTTCCCCAGAAGAGATTCACGCCTGTCAGCAGATACTCTGCAAGACACTCTATTTTGATGAAGACTTCAAATTTGAATTATTTAAATATGACCGCTCTAACCCAATTGATTTTGTCTAACTTGGTTGTTTTATGTACACAACAAATGCTTTTTGCATTACTCCTCTTGATATTTTCCTCTAGATATCTTAAAAGTACACATTTCAATCTCGGTTTGATACGGAACTTACAATTTCTGTATTCTGCTGTTGGAGAATGTTATTCACCAGCTTGTTTAGCCTTCATGAGTGGTTTTGTCATTTCAGGAATCTCAGGGTTTTATGAGTTTTAGTTATGTCTACTTTTTAACCCCCCAAATACACACTTATTTACAGTATACACACACAAGTTATTAAGGATTTTTACAACTAAGAAATTAGCGACCTGCAGTTCTGGCTTGTTTGTCTTTGCAACAAGTGTTCTGCCTTCACAGTTGCTGCTTATTGTATTTTTTTGTAAACTCCTTGCATGGGTTTGCGAGATGTCAATTTAACTCTCAGTCATAAAACCTATGAAGAGGCATCTTTCTTCGTTTAATAGTGTTATGCACATACAGTAAAGCAGTTGTCAAAATACTTAATACAGAATTTAGTTTTTAAAGCATGTTCTTGCACTAACATTGAAAATTGATAAAATAAAATAAAAATCTGAAAATTCTCAACAAACTTTTCAAAGACATTTCCGGATAAAAGCGACGCAATTCTGCAGTTATGTAACTGAGAAGAATCTTTTGATTCTAAAGCACTTTGGTATTAATTTTATTTTATCTTAACCACAGGGTCCATGAAAACCCCAAAAATGATATGTTGTTTATTATTGATCTTGTTTAAAAATTAAGTTCATGCATAGAAGAAAATTGCTAATATTCTTTCCATTGATTAGAATATCACTGACAATAAGAGTGTGCTAATTATTATGTTTTAATAGAATTTGATGGTAAATGCAATATATGCCTGTTCAGAAAATAAATGTTATAAATGTTTATGATTTTATTGTTTTTAATTTAAATAACTACAGTGGTCTTTTTTAATTATGCTGAGTGGTTAATATGAAACAATCTACTGCTTAGGACTGTTTTTGCATTTCTGTACTTTGCAAATTGAAAAAAGGCACACAGCTCTGAAGTGCCTTCTTATTACAGGGCTAGCTGGACACAGTAACAATAGGTAAGAGCAAATCTGTCAGAGCATGGGTGATAGTGTACTATTTACTCCTGAGTTTTAAAAGGGAAAGCTGTAGGTTTGCAGATCATCCATTTAGTTGTTTCCTGGAGAAGGTAACCAAGAGGACATTGTTTACTTTGGTTGTGCTGTCAGGAAACTCCACTTTATGTTTTGAGCAAAAGCTGAGGCCAGCGAAGTGATATGGTTGAGAATGCTTGAACTCCAAGCAGCGTTTCAACTCACCGGATCTTCTAGGTGTCTCGGTGATTCGGTCTGTTGTCCCTTCACAACTCATCTCATAAGTCCGTTATTGCTCATGAGTCGCTATTTAGTGTTATACATATATCCATCCATTTTCTAACCACTTTGTCACAGGGAAACCAGAGTCTATCCCAGTGAGCAACTGGCGCAAGGGGTGATACCTTGATGGGATGACATTCCAACAAAGGAAAGAAACACAGACACAAAAACACACATATTCAAACCACGGCCATTTAACCTAAAAGTATACCCTTGGACTGTGTGAGGAAACCCACATGAACACAGAGAGAGCGTACAAACTCCACACAGATAGAATCACAGGCTCAGATTTCAACCCAGAGCCCCAGAATAGCACGGCAACAATGCTAAACACTGTGCCACAATACCACTCTTAAAATAAAACTAGTGGTATTCTAGTGGAAACTACAATTCAAGATACAGTACTTTATAAAATGAGTAAATAATTTAGCTACAGAAAGAAACCTGTGGAGTACAGTATGGAAATGTTCAATCAGGTGGGACTGATTCGGGTAATACTTCAAGGGAGAAGCACTATCAACAGAATAACTGGACTTTATCATTATCATTGATGACATACAATTCAGGATCATAGTACAGTGGCATAAACCATGGTTGTGGAGAGCTACTGTACAATCCAGCAGATCTCATAAGCAACCATAGGTTTGGAGGAATGGCCTGAATATTTTGTTTTAGTCCTTATGTAATATATATTTACTCATGCATGAATACATCACAGCTTTTACCACACCTGCCATTACGCTTTCATGGTAAAAGTACAATGAATGTGCAGATTTCACTACCTACTGTAGGTCACATTTTTCACTCAGTTTCCCCAGCTGTCTTTGAGCTGCTGTACCTAAGCTACTGTAGGTTTTCTTCATAAAGCATTTGCCACACTACACAGTTATCACTTTTTAGTACTTATTGAGAAAATGTAGCATTCCGGTTAACACAATATACAGTATATATTTCAGGATGTTGAGCGGTACTATTAAATTTAAATGTTTAATTAGAATTTTAGTGTATTAAGAGTTTGTTTTTTTTATCGGCTCTGTGTTGATGTGAAAACACACCCTGACATCCAAATATGTTCTGAACGTTTTCACAGTCTCGTAACAACAATAACTGTATTACGTTTCTTTGTATGCACACATTTCTCCACATACTCACAAACAACTTGGATTAATTTGCTGCCTCGTCTTTCAAAATGAAAGCATGCTCGTTCTAATTAATGTTTAGAATTTCTAGAAAGTATTTAATGCATATAATATTCGACTAAACATTATTGATTCTGTGTTTGTACTATTTGTGAGTCTGCTGAGAATATTCTGTTTATCTGTCCATCTTTCTATCTGTGTAATGACTTTGCCTCTCAATATGTAAAATCCCTCCACATAGAAAGATGCAATGGTATCATTAAGGGAAATCAGTGCTTCGTAGGTTGTCACAGATTTCCAGTGACATTGTGCTGATTCTGGCACATTTTAAATCATGTTGGCAACAGATTCAAACAGAAGCCCTGAGGTTGTCTGATTCCTCCACTGTTGGGAATCTAAGAGTGTCTCTGTGCTGAAGTACCTCAGGAGCTTGTGTGAAGAGCCAGTCTCTGTGCTGTCTGCCACACTACTAACAGATTAAAAAGCCTGAAAGTAGGAATGAATGAGCTGCGTTTAGCCACGTAAGTTAAAAAGATACCTAGGGAGGTATTTCGTTCTCTTCAAATGACAGCATTGGAGATGTAAGTGAAGAGCAGCCAACAAGACATTTTTGTACAACAGATTTTTTATCATATAATGTGCAGTAAAGAAGAATAGGTAGGATTAGTCATATTTCCCTTGAATCTTTGAAAGTGCACTTCGTTCCTTAGGCGTATCAGTGTTCCTGCAGCTCTTATCATTATTAGTGGACTGCAGCCCATCTTCACAATTTAAAATGTAATGATGAATGTGAAGAAGATGAAAATAAACACAGTTTGTTAAAAAATACTGTATCAGTTTTCTTGTTAATTAAAAAATTGATCAAGATATGTTACTTATTCATTACATTCTTCATAGATTATTTTCTGAAGGCTCAGCTTGTTTGGCCATCTTTCAGTAATCCAACTGAAACAGTATCTATTTTCACAATTCATGTCTCTGTGATCCATTCATTTCTTCTATAGTACACTGTAGCATACCAGAAAGAGTACCTCTCCTTAAAAATCCAGTGACAGTTGTTTTACACTGCTGGTTGTTCCGAATAGCCTTCTCTTGCTGTGAAAATTTCCTCTTCAGGTGGTCACCAGATGAAATGGGTTGGGCCATATGGTGGTTGGGGGTTAGATTATGGACTATCGGAGATGTAAATGTGGAGGCAGTAAGTAAGGGGAGATTGTACATGGGGCCCTAGTAGGCTATGGCTTAGGGGTATGAAGTGCTGTGTTCCCCACATTCCAAAGAGAGGTGCCAGCTGTGGTTCAGAACATCAGAAAGGTTGTCCTGTAAGAGGAAGGTGTTTACCCCATCTCGTTCATTTGGTTCCGGCCTATTGTACCTCTACAGAGAAGCTTGCTGCAATAGTACCCCCACTGTTGCAAATGTCCCATTTTCGTTTGCAGCCGACACACGCTCACACAATTCCCTATTTGAACATTTTAGTGCTGTGAGAATTGAAGCCCTGCCTTTCACAGACATGGGAATACAACTCTCTCTCCAGCCACTGAGGCACAAACCCCGTAAAGGGCAGGGCAGTCTGTTTCTTATCAAATAAAAGATTAGGAATTGTGAATACATTTCTCACTGAAAACAGATGCTAAAAGAATGGGAACCTTTTTTTGCCTATTCCGAATATTGAATTACTAAACATATGAGACAAGACTTGTGGATACCACAAATAGGAAATCAATATTTCCACAAATATAAGACAACAAGTGCCTTTGTTAGAGCCTAGATCTGGTCTATTTAGTACTCTTATTAACTATACAGGTTCTGGTGTCATGGTGTGTTGAAGGAAAAGCTCTATTTTTTCTTTTTTCTTTTCAGTATGTTCCAGTTTCTGTATGTTCTTTTATATTTATTGATTCGCTGAGGCTGACTTAATGATTTTACTGCGATTCCTGTATACTTAGTTAAAAATTAGTACAGTTGTTTGGCCATCTGGTTGTTTGGTTGTTGTGTCTGCTTGGAGTGACAAGATAAGGGGACAATTTGTGCAAATACTTCTGAGGCTGCCCGTGGTTTACAGAATTACCTTACAGAATTAGGTATTTTTGATGAGGACATTTAAACATTCAGATACTCTATTGTAAGGATTTATTTTTCATAAGTGATTAATATTGTCACAGTGTGACCTGTTGCTTCCTTCCATTTGCATTTGTGATAATATTATGAATTTAAGTGGATTCTTAATAATCTATTCATTTTCTTGTTAATGTAGTTAAGAACTGTGTTTTAAGTATAAGACAGTTGAGAATATTCCATTTATATATCATATATGTCTGTTTTTAACAGAGTAGATTACCTTGGAAGCAAGTCCTTTGAAGATGGACCTTGTTAATACAGAATATCTGTTTGGATCTTGTTGAGTTATACAATTTGTTTTAAAAGATAAATATAAATGGTAAAATGTATGGTTTTTTTTAGCTGTCATAAATAGTGACTGTCTCATTGCCCTGAGTTAGTGTTCACTGAAATTTGGTCATTGAAACCCATTTGGAGGCTAGGATAATTGGAGAATATGGTCCTATTTGGTGTAATGCAGGAACTTCTGTAATTATAGGTGTAGTATTGTAATGGTTTAGAGCTAAATGTCAGCAATAAGAAATTCTATTTCTCAACAAATTTCTGGGCAAAGGTCAAGTCGAATACTGAAAAATATAGGATGTCATGATGTAATAAACAGTACTATAACATAGATGCAATTTGAGAATGTTATTATAAAACCTGCTGTGGTATGTCTTGGTGTACAACTAAATATTTTCCATTATGCTTTCATATAAAGAAGCCGTATGTGACAACTCAATCATTCTTGACATTATCGTAAATAGATAATAAGCAATCAATTATTTAGATTTTTCCAAATTAGAGTGATTCTCCAATAAACCCATTCACACAGTGCAAAAAATATGGGAAGTACCATTTACCAACATTCTTCAATCATTGCTGACTAATTTGTACTGGGCAGTGTTCAGTATTTATGGGAATTACTTATATTAAATTCTTAATATCTCCCATTGGTCACAACATCATCATATATATCATCTTGTCAGATTATTGTTCAAACTCACAGCTTTCAACTTAAAACATATAAAATACATTGAGAGAGTTAGATTATGTCAAAATATGAGACAAGTCATCACCTCATAAACTAGGGACACCAGAGCCTGGCACTTACCGTATACCATTTCCGCTGTGCATCCTCAGTCATGTTAATTAGTATAACCTCACAGCAATTAACAGCCTTTAGAAGACTTCATTTGGAAAGGCAATTAATAATTCCGTTTGTTCTGTAGTTCTCGGTCAAGAGGCAATTGAGATACAGTCAGTGTCAGACGCACTGCATGCAACTTCCCAATTGTATCTGTAGGTTGTTACCAAACAATTTACACAGTAACAAAACCTTTCATGTGTTTATTTTGTGGAGCTCTCAGTATCCATAATGACAACCTTCTGTGCCATCTTTGTTTCCAATGCAATTCATCTTCTCACACAGAAATGAGAAAAATATATGTTGTGGCTTAAGCATGTAGTTTTAGGCATATTTACATTAACAGCACAAACTTTAAGACTCAAAAATAGTACTGTAGGTAAACCATGACCGTCAGTTTAACTACTGGTGTCTGTTGGTGTAGCCCTACAGTGGTTAAGAAAGAGGGTGGCTTCACAACTGGAAATATATTTGTGCACATTAACCCAAGCAAGGTGCCCACACTTGATTTTTTGTCCACAAAATCAAAAAGGGATGATGCTTGTTTCCCCGATTTCTCTTTGATCTCTGATCTGCGTTAGCCTCAAGCACGCCTTTCAAAATGGCGTTTCTTTACAGACATTTTGTGTGTCTCAATAACCTCTTCAGAACCCCGTAGTCAGACCCAGCTTTTTTAATGGTACAGCCTTGTCCTTGCAAATCTGAGGAACGTCAGGAACAAGAGACAACAAGGGCTGGGGGACCTCCCTAGGGAAAAATACATCAGCTGTAACGATGACAAAAAGGCTCATCACCCTTTCAAGCAGTCTGGTTAATTGAAAAAAAACACTGCTTTATGTGTTCAGCACAGTCCCCTGTAAATCAAGACCAGGGGGGACTTAAGTGAATGGTACCAGGCAATGGCACGGCCTGTGTGGGAAAGAATACAACTGTAGCACAAGAGTAATTGGAGGCTAGAAAAACTGATTTGAGATGCTTTTTCATATTAACCTGTTAAACTCTATTACTGGTATGGTCTATGCTCCATTCTGCTTGTCGGCTTTCACACATTTATTTATTTTGAACAATGACAAGGCTGCTGACATGAAGAAAAAGGGGGGAAAAAAAACTCCTTGTAAAAAAATCCCTATAAAAATTTTAAAAGCCCAGGCAAGTGATGACTTTGACAAAGATTTAAAAAACCAGAACTCGGGACCATTGAGCAGGCTAACTGTTTTAATGGGCTTATTCTCGACAGTTTCTCAGTTGTGTAAGTGTCGGTTAATAATTTACTTGTCCCGTGGGGCCAGCTAAGCAATCACACTCCCCGAAGCCTTGTGCTCTCGGGCCTGTCGCTTCACGGCAGCTCAGCCTGACTGTGCAAAGGCTCCATCTGATGCGACATCAGCACTGTGCCGGCACTTTGACAAATTAAGCCTTGTAAAGACCTAAATAAGGAATGGGAAGTTTTTTTGTGGGTGAGCAAATGGCTCTTCAGTCAGTTTCATCGAGTAATGGATTACGGTGCCACACACACACGAACACACACACAAAGAGATGGCCAGAAATGAAAAAAGTTAAAAAGAAAGGACCTGTCACTGTGATCTTGAGCCTAAAAGGTGAAAATACAGTATGATTTGTCACACTTTTTCCTTAAAGAACAGTGGAGAAGGATAACACTTTCCATTTACCTTGCTCATCTAATGAGTTTGTTTATGCTTAAGTGGTTTAGAAGGAAAACGTGATTTTAAGTTTGTTTTCAACAAAAATTCTGAAAAATGCTTATGCTTATTAAGTGGTAACATTTGTTCCTGAATATTAATTAACATAATTTAGGAACACTGCTGTTAATACATGCTAAACAAGATGAAAAATACAGTTTGAAACATCATTTTCATATATTCAGGAATATTATGCACACCTCTAAAAAATAAGAAATTAATTTGTTCTTAATGCATTATTTTTTCATACATTATGTGGTTAGACATCATCTTCTTCGTCTCCTCTTTACTATTCCTATAACAGGTTTACAGGTACCCTGTGTTAAAATAGTTACTGTGGGTTACATCTTATGTTCATTCTAAACAAGATAACCAAAACAAAATTACATGAATTTTTCATTACAAATGGTGAAAGATTAGATTAAATGATATATTGAACTATGCCATTGAAAAGGGTAATCATTATACTACCACTAGTATACTACCAAACTAAGATGTTTTTTCCTGTTGTGTCCGTTCAGTTTTTGCTGGGTCTTAAGTTACATGTCTTCTTATTACCATGATAAAACAGTTGATTTTAACATGGAAAGGGTCTTTCATTTGAATATTGTTATATTAAGTAATTTATAAATTTTTAATTATTATTCACTAATGTACAGTATTTAGTTCATTTGTGCCATATAACATGACTAATTTTCCTAATTAATTTTTCTTTGAAGTATAAATTAGGGGTACTTCCTTTAGTATTTTCTAGAATAATTCCAAGTACTGTGAGTGCCTCAGTCATTCATCTTAGTGGCGAGTTCATGTCTGTCCTACTTGAGACGCTTGTTAATCTGTCTATACTGTACCAAACGTGTTATACCAAAGGACCTGTTGCGTGTGATCAAGAGATGTGAGCGAGTACACTAGAGTCAAATAAGCTGTGTGAGGAGAGCTCTTAAATCCCTTTTCTCCCTTTCTCTTATGTCTTCAACGGTAGTAAACTAAAACTATACAGTTTATCCAGTTGTCTTACTGTTTATACAAATATATTTATTGTAAACAAAGGAGCACCATTCAGGCTATAAAAAAAAACTAAATGACAAACAGGCAAAGGATCAGTTTAGCTTAAATAAATGGAAGATTTAAAGAACTGTGTGGAAAATAAAGGTTATATACTGTACATGTAACAGGGCTCATAATGTGTAATGACCATTTTATAGTGAAGTCACCCCCTGGGTTGTTAAAAACACTAGAATCTCCAGGGAAGGGAACCAATCTTTAGGGGAAGTGTCTTAATTGTGCTGGGTGATTTGGGGATTCAAAGCTGTACTTGTGACAGTCACTCAGATCCAGAGCTTTGTGTATTGTGCCTGATTGCCAGTTCTACATGTATTCAGCATACACTTATACTGTAACAGAGGTTGTATAGTGTGTAAGGGCCTTCTATGTTTACATTACTCCTTGGGTTCTTCAGAGTATTAAAATCCATTAAGGGGTTGGCCTTGTGGCACTGGAGGCTTTGACACTCATGCAACACTGGAGTTAAAGTACAACTGGGGAAATCAGGGCGAGCATCCTTCCAGGGATGAGGGACGACCCCTTCAGTGACACATCTTTCTCAGAAGGTGTTGAAATATATTCATTTATGAAGAGGAATGACTTATATCCTTTAGCAGAATGCATGCATCTTAAAGGAAAACACTTCTTGGAACAAGAGAAAAGTTGTGCTCTTTTGTTTCCCTTCAAATTCAAACACTGTTTTTATCACCGTATGGCCACCACTGTATGGCCAGGTAAAACTCTCTTTTACCTGGTGCTGCGTATGAACATAGGCCCTGGAATTTGGAAGGATCTAAATGTTGTGTAAGGGGACAATTCCGTGTCTACCCATTGCATCATGGTAACCCAGCTCAACTTTGCCCAATTGACACAATTCAGAATGTCACAGGAGCGTAGTTCACTTGACGATCTATACTGTGTGGCTGCAGTCTAGTCAATAACATCTGAAACTATGGTAGCTCTTGGTGACCTTTGGATAAGACTCAGTGTCTGATTTCTGTCCATCCAACCATCTCTCCATTTTCTAACTCACTTTATCCAGTACAGGTCGCGGGGGAGCCAGAGCCTAATCCAGCAAGCAGTTGGCACTGGGTGGGATACAACCTGGAGGTGAAGCCAGTCCATTGCAGGACACACCCAGACACAGACACTCACATACACACACCAGGGCTACTTTTACAGGAGCCAAAAAACTTACCAACATGTCTTTGGAATGTGGGAGGAAACCAGCAGCTGGATGAAACTTCACAAAGCTAGCACCCCAGGAACTGAACCCAGGGCCCAAGCTCTGCATGGCAGGAATGCTAACCACTGTGCCACCATGCCACTTGGGCCCATTCCAAAAGTGGAGAAATCAGGTATGCTAAAAGACTAGCCTCATGACACTGGAGACTTCAAATCTATTTGTTACGGTTACCTTGCATGCTTTGAGATACATTTTCACCCTCCAAACCATAGAGGTCATGCCACCAATGAGGTGTGTGAAGCACACACCCAAAGCCAAGATTCACTTGCTGTCTCTTGCGCATCTCTGAGCCGGGAGCCATGCAACACATGCCAACAACACACATGTAATGTGAAGCCGTTTGGCACATCTTACAGGAGACTTCAGGGCTACTGGGAGCCATGGGGAGTGATGTCATTGTAACAGCCTAATCTTGCACACTGTGAGACCTATTACACACTCATGAAAAATTAATTTAAAGTCCGAGATCCGAAGGGGTAATTCCCCAGGTTTGGCTTAGTGGTGAATTCAAAAGAATGCTTCTTCTAAACTAACAATACAGGACGTGTGGAAGAAAATAACAGAAACAAAGAGCAGATTCCATTGGAACCCTGAAGACTACAAGATAACTATGGGTAAAAGTTTACTGTATAATGGAATTCAGAACACGTTCTAAGGTAAAAAAATTGTTACCCCAATCTCACAGAGTTCTACATGTATGTAATGATAAAATATTGTAGTTTGGCTCCATGTAAGAATGTGTTAAAATTGAGAGCTTTCAACAAAGATAGCAAATGCCAATGGCACAACTGCCCATGTGTTTTACTATGGCCTGCTGTATACTTAAATCCCAGTAATTGAAACCTGATGGCCAAATAATAATTACTCTTTGCATCCACTAGGCTCACTCTTACTTCAAATCGGAGAGAGATGTATTGAATTAGGGGCTTTAAGGAACGGGGAGGCAACCTTACATTAAAGAGTAATTCAGGATAAGGAATTTGAGAAAGGGTTATTTTATTATGTTTGAGATAACCTTTTTCTCTGTTTCTTTTGAAAAAAGTAAACAAGCTTTTTTTTTTTTTACGAATCCCCTGGTTCAGATTAAGCTTACAGTTTCTCAGTCAATTGTAATTCACATTCAAAAACAATAGAATTCCCCATTTGAGTAATTCAAAATTGTTCCAACACTCTTTTGAAGTCGTGCCGCAGATTATTCAATAGGCAGCACTCCTTGTTTATGTGATTGAGGTTATAGAAGTTGTACCAGTATTCACTGGTTGTAAATGCCACCTCCTGTAGGTCATGCTACTGTATTTCTACTTTGAAAAAAACAAAGCAGATAGTTACAAAATAATACTTGCATTCCAGTTTCTCTAAAGTACCACTTTGTACAATTGTTTTGGCTAAATCTTTCTTTTTCATCAGAACTCTAGTTCAGTCCAGGAAGAGGAGAGGCAGGCAAACATTCTTTTGTGACTTTGTGACCCCCAAAAGACAAAAGCACAGCAAATACAAAGGTGGAATACAGATGATGTCGGTTCTGTTCCCTTACATGAAAAGAACAGCTTCGCTGCTATTCTCAAATGACCCTCCTTGCTTTGAGTTACTTTACACAGAGAGTCTGTGGCCTGAGTGTCAGAGCTTCACGCAATACTGTCCTCTGTGGCAGGTGTCAGTTGTCCCAGTCTAATGTTCACCTTGAAGCCAAGCCTTTTCAGATTTACGAGAGCAATGTAAAGTGTGCATCTGCAGGCTCGCTAACCAGCCTGGCGCGTCTCCAGCAGGAGCTTTATTCCAATTTCTTAATTGAACACTTTGTCAGTCTGTAACATCTTGCAATCTCTTAATTTTAAAAAAGAGGCACATGTAGAGAAAGGCACAGAGACTTGTGGCATGTTCAAAGAAGGATTTAAAAAAAAAAACACTGGATTCTGAAATATTCAGATTGGATAATATCTAGGATGTATCCTCGGTATTGCCTTAGTAATTTTGTTCAATGTCACGCTGAATTGTTAGAGCAAAAACAAATGCACTTGTCCTTAGTGCCCCAAATTAGACCATCACCAGTGTGCATTACTTTGTGGGCATGTTGTTCTTTGTAGGGTTTGGCAGGGAGATGGTCTTTTAGAAGCTCAGGCAGACACTGTACCAACAGAGGTCAGGCCACAGAGACATGTAGCTCCCCACCTGCCTGTGTAAATAGTACACTGTACACCTCAGGAGTGAAGGACTGGGTGTCAAGCAGGATAATTAATGATAGTCTGTGAGTAAGTAAACCGAATCACTAGCACAACAGGCATGCACCAGTGACCTTGTTATGCAAACTACTGAGGCCTTCAGTCTGTCAGATCCATTTCTAGAAGAGAGAGTAAGCCATGCACACTTCCAATCACTCACTCTACATTGGATAATTAAACACTTGCCCTTTTACATTTTTATTCCTTTTCAGCTTAGTTCGTTTTTTAGAATTAAAGGATTTAGAAAGTGTTTGTTTGTCTTGGGTTGTTATGAGGAAGAGCCTGGAATATTGTAAAATGAACTCTATTAAACGTGAAGTTACACAATGTTCTAAATTAAAACCAATTTGGATCTCTGATGCCTTTATCCTTCTTAATCTCCCTGACACAAGGCAATCAAACACTGATTGCACAGCAGTAATATTCCAACAAAGAAATAAGGAGAAATGTTTTTTTTTAAAGTTGTCTATTTGCTGCTGTTCAGTACAAATCCTACAGCTTTTTTAAAAAGTTAACATTATGAGAAGGTTTAGTCCAGACATTGTTTGTTTGGCCTGGGCTGTGTTAAAGCTGAATATGACTGAGATCATAACACAATAGGTCTATTGGCATTTGGGTGGGTAAAAGTCAATACTTTTGAGGACTGCAAATACTTGAATACTTTTGTAGTATTCAAGACTAAAAAGATTGGGTACTTTTAGCCTTGTGCCTGTTGCTTACCAGATAAAGCAGTTAGCAAATGGGTAGATGAATATATTAACAGCCTTTTTGCTTTTGCATTGCTATATTGCACTGTATAAAATATATAAATGCTATATCAATATATCTACTTAGATCTTATTTATTCTTCTCTTAGGTCTTATTTATACAGTAAGTGGGTTCTTCACCATTGTTTCTTATCCTGTTTCTAGTTTATGCTGCTTGTATTGACACTAGTCTAAATGAAAAGTCATATGCCAGTCTGCACAGTCTTGAATTCTATGTCATCTTTTTAAATTATCTTCTACAGATTCAACAGTATTTGCTACACCTCCTGTTTTGCTATCATTTGTGAACTTATGAACCAGAATCTGAACTGCTGATATAAAATAGGAAGAGCCACAAATTACCTCCATTTTGAGTTTTCAGCTCTTATCTGTATACTTTGTTTTCTATATATTAACCAGTTCTCAATCTACAGTAAATCCAACCCAAGGCTGTGTTTAATGTCTAATGCTTGCAATGCAAGAATTTATCTTTATAATGATTAAATAAAAGCCTTTGAATATTTGAATATGCCGATATTATATAATATGGTCTGTTTTATATCCATTACTAGTCTTATTTGGTCACTTTAATGTGTTAGTCAAACAAAACCTACCTTTTCTTAATACTTGTAGACTATCCGGTAGAATCCTGTTGCCATCCAGATGATACTCTAGTTTAGTTCTAATTATTGTTTCTGTAACCCTACACATAGTAAGACGTATTGTTCGGTAATTACTTAGTTTGCTTTTGTCACCTTTTTATAAATGGGTGCAATGTTAGCAATTTTCCAGTCAATGGGTATTAACCCCTGTCTACACTGACTGCTGGAAGAGTTTTGTTAATGGCCCATGAATAACATCTATTATTTCCTTCAATTCAATTGGTGGAATATCACTGTGCCCTGGAGATTTGTTTATTTTTAGAGCTTCTAGTATGTGTAACACTTCTCTATTTTCTATGCTAATATTATTTAATATATAACTATATCTTTTTGCAGCCTGAGGTATGTTATAGGTTTCTTCCTTTGTAAACACTTGAGTGAAATGTCAATAATCCATTTTCTTTTGATCATCTAAAAATTGTCCATTACTATCAGTGATACACTTTATGTGATCTTTCTCTGTTGTTTTGCTGTTGTAATACTGAAGTAATTACAAAAGTATAACACTATAATACTTCATTTATTTATTTTAACCTTCATTGCAATATTATTTTCTTTTATTTCTCTCTTTTTGTCTTAATATCCTTTCTTACTCATGTTTGCATTTCATTATGTTATTTTAGTTGATTATGTTCTTTTTTTAGTCTTTTTCTAAAGAAGGTTCTTTTGCCTTATATTTTTCTTTATTGACATATTAAACTGAGCACATGCATTCTTGAATTTGTGTTTTCTTGTTCATAAATCAAATACTATGGTACAAGGACCATAGTGATAAAGCTAAACTGGACAGCAAAATGTTTGTGTGGGTACTGTATAAAGAAAAAGAAATTGGCAATAATTATGCCAGAAATTAGCAGATCAAAATTGGTACTGCATTGTTGGTGTTCTGACTTAACAACATTGATTGTAAGAGATTCATCATCTCTTTAGCAGTTTAAAATATTAACAAATCCAACATTTGTACCAAAGATCAATACAAAGAGGGGAAAAAAATAGTCTGCACCTAAACTCAAGCAGAGAAAGAACAGTGCATCGAACTGCCTACTACATTGTCAGTGGTGCCTATGGTACCAGTGTTTGGCATGGAGGTGCTCCCGAGAGAGAGTTCAGACCTTCAAGACACAAGTTCTTCTCACATCTGAATTGGGCTGCTTAACGTGCTCAGCAAGCTGCTTGGCAGATGGAGAAGATATATGCTGTACTGAGGGGTGTCGCAGTCATTGGACGGGTAGTTGGGATGCTGCAGTAGTTTTTTTGCCAGACCAATGATGAAGATTTGTGCTGCCAAGGAACAGGAGGAGGTTGCTCGACCTCACCATGGATGGGAGAGAATCTGAACTCAGAGGTGAACCCTCTGTGTAATAATGGCTGATGGAGGGGTTGTCTAAGCTGTGTATGAGACGCTAAAGGGAAAGATAGACAGAGATTTATAGTGTCAGAGAATATTTTGAGGACTCAAAGTGAGAGAGAGCTTGGTGCCGCAGAGTAAGTAGGAATGAATACTTCTGTGCCAGGTGTAATAGATTCCATGGGAAGATCTAAAGTGCAAAATATCAAGAGAGTACAAATTGATAGGAGAGGGAGACCTACAGTATGTGTGTGTGAGAGAGGGAAAGAACACCTTCAATGAAAGGGAATAAGTTCTGAGAGAATGAAAAGAGGAGTAAGAAAGGATATACTCTTCCCTGGAAGGATAGCAACATAAGAGCTATGATCCTGGAGGGGATCAATGCAGAGTTAGTAGAATGTTTCACATAGAAGGAGCAGTAGCACTAATCAAGCATTGATTCACTAAAAAGTTCTAAAAAGTCATGAGGCAAGGCCAATGTGAGTCATGTGATGTGAGGATGCAGTGTGCTGAGGGATAGCATTGTCATATTGATGTAATTTTATTTTAAAATACAGATAAAATCCTGTCTTTGTGTAAATAGTCACTCTGAAAACACTTTCACATATTCTGATAATATTGGGTCAATTTTACAAAACACCTTACTGTAGAATGACTGGATGTATAAATTCCTACACCTTTAATATTTCACCAGGGACTGGAATCACATTTTAGGAAATACATTTTACCTATTTCTAAATCTCCTTTTTATAACGGAAATGTAGAAAACATAGTACACCAATCACTCCATATTCTACACTTTAATTGCTGTAAGTCTGACATGCCATCTGATTGTTCGCTGTTTCTCCTTCTTGGTAACATTATTTGGCTACACTTCAACTGTGGAAATGCTGAACATGGATCATCATCAGTACTGCTACAGATATGCTGACTCTTTTATGTGTTACCTTCATTGCCTAATGAGAGATTCTAAAATAATTTAATTAGCCCAAGTGAGCTAAATGTGCATATCTTATTTCCATTTGTGCTGGTTTCCCATGAAATTGGATGGAATAGGGCTGAAATGTAGAAGTACAGTAGCTCTCAAAGTATTTTGCTCTTTCTCAAAGAAGAAAATGTTATCTGCTTAGGGATCCGGATCCTGTTTGGTAAGAGGTCTTGGCAAGGAAAAAGAATGACGGATGGTAGGAGATAATCTATAAAGAAGACGCTTCTGAAAGGAGAGAAAATATACACAGCCAGTTCAAATATATACGTTTTATCACAAGACAGCTTTGTAGAATGGGACCGTAATCCTTAAAACAGATACATTAAATTGCCATTGGTTTTTGATTTTGCCATCAGTAATTCTTAATAATAAGGAATTAGTTAGAATTGTAGTATAAACTTTATACACAAGAACTTGAACTTAGCCAAAGCCATTTTTTCTTTATACTGCACAGTATATCTTCATCTCTATGTATCTATATATAATAGTTGCCACCTTAGAGTTATGGATCATTGATCAGATTTATTTCTGCAGTCAGTTAGTGATGATGTGTTGTCAGGCGGGATGGCAGGTAGTACTTGGCTAGCAGTTACTGGCTGAACCCGGGGTCAGCTTGGCCTAATGTAACTGTCGGCTGAGAGCCGCCTGTAATGGCTGAGAGGCTACAGATATATGTGTCTGTCCAGGTCCCAGAGGTCTCTCTGTGGCTGCGGCTGGGCAGGCAATGGAACTCATTTCTCTTGCCCCCTGGGAAAAGAGGAGACAAAGTGCACAGGCTTTGTTAACGTGAGCCCTGCTAATTGTTCAGAGGGCAGAGGCAGTGCTGTGTGGATTAGGTGTAATTCAGTCACTGGAACTGTGTGATCACCATTCCTCTACTTTCTTAAGGCCAAGGCCCTTATTCACCGAACTTGCACTGCAGATTTTTAGGTTGAACTGACAGTCACTGAGTTTGGGAAGGACTTCCATGATTTTATTTTTCCGCTGTATAAAACTCCTGGCTACACAAACCTAAGATCCCTGGCATTTTGATTCATTACAGCGTGAGATTTCTTGGAAATTTATACCCAAGCTTCTAGTGAGAAAAAAAAACTTTCATTATTTTGGCTATAACATTGCATTTCTTCTTGTTCTTCACATAACCTACAACTATGTATCTCTGTCTTGTCCAGTGCTTTTACATATTTTTTAAATTGAATTTTAAAAGGATGCGGAGGTGTGACACTATCACAATACTGTATATTAATGTCAGACTAATAAAATATATTACCTATATATTTCACTATCTCTGTAAGTTTACAAAATAATGGTTTAGGAACAAGTAAAGGTTTATTCCATGCTGAAAAGAGAAGAAACGTTGTGCTTCCTTTCTTCTCTTTTCAGCATGGAATAAACCTTTACTTGTTCCTTTGCAGCCTGCTCAAGCTGACATAGCTATCTACTTGAAATAATAGTTTAACTAATGATGTTACTTGATAAAAATGACAAACTTTAATAGATCTGTGTTTTCTTTTCACTTTTGTAAATTTAACTTCTGAAAAAACAGTAATGAGACTAAGTTCTCTGACCGGTGCATAAAGGTGAAGGGTAAATTCAAATTATGAAATTCAAAAGTCTTTTCCAAAATATAGAATTGTGTAAAGTAACAGTCTTAATTCACCTTTTTGTCCTTTGTTTTTCCATATTATTTTGTATGAATCAAATAGTCAGTTTCTCCTTTACAGTATTTATCTCCATCAACATTTCTGAATTGGCTTTTAGATATCTAAACATGTACAAATGTCACATTAGTTGTTCTTTGCTCCACATTTGAAACCACAAAACAGTACAGGTACAGGGAAAAACAGCTTATGTTTATTTTGCAGTTATTATGCTTCCATAACTTTAAGTGTTCATATTTGTTCAACGAGTGACTTAAACCAGGGAGAGTGGTACTGTAGACAATTGGGTCAACTGTGAAAAGTTCGTTTCCACAAAAATTGAAAGGACCTTTACACAGACTCTCTCTCTCTTTTCTTCACTGTTTTTTTTTTCTCCAACCAGGAGGTTGTGACTGAATGTCATATGATGGCTTGTGGCCCTGTGCTTGTTCTGGTACAAACAGTGACAGTTCTGTCCTGCTCCCGTCTGACCGACACACTGCTCCTTGTCACATGAAGAGTCCACTGATCTCCTCTCTGTGCGGGGGGGGGCAGGAGTGGGTGGGCAAACAGGAGAAAGACACAGGCCATAAACCAGGTCACTGATTTTGCCGGTCAGGAAATATGTTGGCTCTCCTTGTGTAAGATGCAGTGTGACAAAAAACGATGGTCTCTTCTGTGACTTTCAAAGTCCTGCAAAATGATAAAAGAAAAGCAGTTTTTTAAAAAAAAATGTCAGACACTAACTGGCTAACACTTCTATAATGCCTTAATTATATTTTGCTTTTTTAAAGGCAGTGAAATATTAGGGATCTGTCTTTGTCCTTCACCAAAACCAAAAAGAGAGATTTTATTAGATGCTTTACTGCAGAATGATGATTTTTCTTTTCTTTTTTTTCAAGAGAATAAATAAATAAAACAACAGAGACCACCATTATCTATATTTTTTCTTTTGGGGCCTTGATGTTTCTTTTCAGTTATGTTTACTTTAACAGGTTCTCTTTACTTTAGAAAATGAGGGAGTGCATTTAGACCTGGATTAAAAGCCTGGAAAATTGCCCTGTAAATGATTGTTTTAACACATTTTATTGTAAGAGCTTCGTGGAGTCACCAAAGTCACTTTATAAAAGCAGTAATGTTGTTGGGAAGATTTAAAAAAGACAGAAATTGTCCTTAATACAATAGCATTTGGGCCATGGTTACCCTTACTCTTAGCAACAGTGGTTAAGGGCTAGTTTCCCAGAGCTGGAGCTGAGAACTGGCCTTGTCCTATTAGAAATGACTTCAGGTTATGCTTTTCATGCAAACTAATTTTCTCTAAACAAGTTGGTGAAATCAACAGACCACTGCTGTCATGTGGGAAATTTAAATTCTGCAGGATATGAAGCTCTGTAATTTATTTTATTTCAGTAGATAAATATTACTTTTTTATTGTTTGCAGTACCCACAGTTTACACCTCTTAAAGAATTGACAGATTCTGATGGCACTGAAAATGTAACTAAATTAGGAACATACAAAAGGTTGCAAACCCATCTACAGTAGCTATGATAGTAGGTAATTGATCCAAGAATCTCAAATTCAATGATAGAGTGTAACAAAAGACAGAGGATACAGCACAGTAGTAGAATGTGGAACAATTTCAGTATTCCTAATCATCATAAATGTTGTATACTGTATCATACTATATGTACATTATCATTCTGAAGTACAGTTACTGCTGATATATCTGGGATATATGGAACCAGTTTCATTTTCACTGTGGCACTTGTTTGATATACTGTACTCCAGTTACCAGACTTTTAAAGGACACTTGGATATTCATCTTCTCTGTGTTGTGTGATTTCTTTTAAAAAGATGACATATAACCTTCATTCATACATGTATATTCTGTATTAAGCCTACAGTGTATATCTGTATGTTCAGTACATATAGTACTGTGATTTTGTAGAAGGAATTCTTAAGGATTACAGTTTTTGTACAAAAGTATTTACAATTTAAGAATTACATTATTCTAAAAATAAATATTGATGTGTTAAGTATAGAAAAAAACTGAGAAGGCTGTATATTGTGTAGGTCGGTCAGATCGTGTGAGTGTGAGGTTCAGGGGGGTGAGTGTTGCTTGAGGTCTTCGGATTCTCTAGCTGGTTTCAGTGTGGCCAAAGTAAATGTTGCATCGGTGACACCGCTGAAGCTTAACTTCTCAAGCATGCCAGAGAGCCTTTTGCAGTTTTAGTTCAGCTGACAGTGAACCCTTCATGGAGCTGGAAGATATGCCATTTCAGTGTTTTCTGCAGTAGCAAGAATCCTGCCCCCTTATGGCTGACATAGGTAATTTAACTCTTGTTTATTTTAGTGGCTATGGCAAGTATGTTAGACTGTGACAACTGTGCTCCTGTAATGCTGTCACTGTCTAATGGCAAATGGCAAGAGGCTGAAGATGTAACCCCAGAATAGTGAAGTGGCAGGTGCATTTGTACACTTGGGGATGGGTTTTACTTAAGTGGGAACAGTATACTACCCTGGAGACTCAGTTAAAAATATCATTGAGTCCCGTCACTTTGTTCAGAAAAGAGGGGGGACCTTGACTTTTCTTTGCTTAGGGTTTGGATTATCATCACTCCCACACAAATCTAAGCAGAATTCCACACTGTTTCAACAACGCCCTGCGATTTGTCACTGGTTTTTTTTTTTCGCTTGTATTTTTGACTGAAAGGTCTTTAAATCTGATACACATGAATGACCGTTTCCACGAGCCCCCCCCCATATCAGTAATCTCTCCCCCTCTCATTACTGGAAGAAGAGCTATGGCCACCAACGTTTGCTCTCTTGTCAAAGGAAGGCTGCTGTGGCAGTGAAAAGGCCAGACCTAGGGATGTATTAGCTAGTCAGCCTAATAATCCCTGTACAGAGTGTATTGATTTTCCAGGGTAGAGTTTATGAACTAAATAAACTTGGAGTTGGTGTCTTAATAAACTGCCTCACCCTGTCTGTCACATTTAGTTACAGGGGACTTGGTTTCAAAAACAACAGGAAAAAAAAAGAATGAAAAGAAAGAAAAAAACCGGGAGAAGGAGCTAATTCTGCTACAGATTGTTCACAGCAGGGATTCCAAATTAGCCCCCCTCCATCCTGTTTTTTCCCCTCTGTAATGCCACCTCTCTAGGACTCTCTTTGAGTGCATTCCTGAGTTTTACCCTAATGAGTTGCAACACTGATAATGTGGCTGATGATCTTTCATTGATTTCGCTATCACTTGCTTGTCTGGTAATTGATCCGTTGCTGAGCCTCTAGTTAATTATATCGGCTTTGACATGGCCCGGTCTAAAGGGAATTTCAAGTCTTGCAGAATAATAGTTTTAATAAAGGAGTCTATTACTGCAGGTCCTTGCTTTCTGTCTGCTGCTGCTGCTCCTGCTGCATGCCACTTTTCCCCCCTTGCTCTTTTTTTATGGCACAGAAAAGAGGACTGTGGGACTGAATGAAAAAGATAGAGGGACCGAGAGAGAGAAGGAAGGAGAAAGGGAGAAAGAGAGTGAGAGAGAGAGGAGAGGGGGGGAGTTTGCTATTGGCAGTGTCCTCAAACCTCCCACAAATAACAGCCATTAATGGGAAGGTCAGAAGCGGAGCCGCCAGCTTGACTTGAAACACTGAGTGCCACTTGAAAAATCAAGAGACTAGCAAATTTTAGAGGCAGAGAGACAGACAGCAGGGAAAGCTGAAACAGGCTGGAGCTAGCTTGGAAAGCATGGCCTCTGTTGGCAAAATTGACTCCGCTTTGTCAGTTGAGCAAAGGAGGACGCTGCATTTCATGTAGTCACTGTTGTTTTGAAAATATATTAAAGGTTTTCCTTTTTTATTTTTGTCCCTTTTTTTTTGCTTTTGCTTTTTTTTTTCTCCTAAAGGGAGGAGAAAAGTTTAGCCAAGAAGGCTTTCAAGTGGGGAAACAGCAAGGAGAGGTACTTTCAGCTGAACTGTGTACATTTACCCATTATTTTTCATTTTGTACTAATGACATAGCCTTCATTGGATGGCTTTTTTGTTACTGCGGATGGACAGAGGAAACAAATCTGAGGCAGGGTGGTCGAGAGAGAGAAAGAGAGAGAGAGAGAGAGAGAGAGAGACAGACAGACAGAGAAGAAATGAAAGAGAGAAAAGAGGGAGATGTCCATTAGAAAGTCTTTAGTTCTAGGAAGTGGTACATTTTTTTCTTCTCTTTGAAAAATTCCACGATTGTATCACATAAATGCTGTTCTTATAATTTCTGCAAAGGTTAGTGGGAGCTGTCATTAGTGCCATACAGATGCTTTTAAGAGGCAGTAGCAGTTGTCTCCTACAATTTTCTATACCATTTGGAGTGACTTTGTATATCAGTAATCATTTAATGTATTTTAAAAATGTTAATTTCTCTTCTCTTCTGTACCCAGAACTGACTGTGGTGTTCCTCAAAAACCCTCTGATCGGTACACCTTTTGTAGCTGTCTGCATTTCTTTTTGCAAGACAAGAAAAAAGAGGGAAAAAAACATTATATTAACAATAATAAAAATTGATTCATGGCTTCAGGCACTTCATTTTAGTGCATTTGATATCATAAGAAAAGAGAATTTTCTATCTCATATTCTAAAACCTTTTGATGGATTTTTTTTTCATTGTTGTTTCTTAGTGGGAATAGCTGCTGAGGGGACCGATCTCACTGAAAATAAGACTGTCCCTCATTTTTTCTCTCTTAATTAAAATCTGAAACCATTCACATGGGGGTTTCCTTCAGTCGACGAAGCACAGTGTCCTGCTAAGTGACTGTTCAATGATTGCAAAAGGGCTGTTTCACTAGCATCATTAGATGATAGCTGCTTAGTCCTGAAGAGAAAAAAAAGACAAAGACACGTGTAAGACTTTGTAATGGTACTGCGGGTTAGAATGATGTCTTTTCTTTATTTTCTACTTAAGAACAATGTGCATTACTTTGGATTTCAGCTGGGCTAATTGTGAATTTAAATGGAAACAAAAGGGTAAAGGCATGTATTACATTTTACTGGTATTTTGACATGGCATTAAATATAAAATAGATGTGTTAGCAAACAAACAGAGGTTGAAGGCTTAAGTGATCTTTTTGTTTTGCACCAGGCAAAATAATGTATTTTTTTTAAATTATTATCTTTTCTTTATCTGCTGAGCAGAAGGTGCTCAGATTCCTAGAGGGGGGCTGGAGTACAGCTGTGAGATGCACTTGACAGCGGTGGAGCTGTGTGTGCTCTTAATAAGGCAGGGACAGCCTTCCCTCCCCGTCTTAGCTCATCCTGCTCAGCGGCTCTTGAGAAGCAGGATTGTATCAGTGGAGGGGGGTTAGCGCGCGATGTCATTCTGTGCTTAGGAGAGGAGCGGTACAGTTGACTCTCAGTCGATACTATCCTGAGACAAGCCAGCCAGCGTGGAATGTGCAAGGAGAGACCAGAGTGCGAGGCAGGATAGCAGGCAGACAGGCAGGCAGTTCAAGGCAAGCAGGCAGGCTGTTTCTCTTTACCGGAGCACTTTGGTGACACACATGCACACCTGACTGGGGTCTGTCTGTCAGTTTCTGAGAGCTGTGCAAGCCAGGATCTGTGGCTGGTAGGAGAGGGTTGATGTTTGGAGAGGTGTGTTTTGGTGTGGGGTGGGGGGGTTGCTGGATTGGAGGGGTAGGGACCATGTAGGGGGTAGCTGCTTCAGAGAAAAGTTGTTGTGGTGATGGTGGGGGGTGGGGGGTGGACGAAAAATGACATATCCCTCCTTCTTCATCTCCTCCTTCTCCTCCTCCTCATCTTTCAATCCTCCACCTTTTCCTTCTCTCCCCCCTCCTTCTCATACCCACCCCACCCTCCCATTTCTTACCTTCAGTGCTCCACTCATCCTACCCTCTTCCACTATATACCCCTAAGGAAATATACAGAGCTGCCTGCTCCTGAACTAATACGGCACACTCCTTGCTACTTTGCAGCCAAGAGGCTCTCTCTCTCTCTCTCTCCAAAAAAAAAATCCAACCCAAATCCACCTTCACTTTTCAGTCAGAAGAGGCAGAAGTGGATGTGAGAGACAGAGACACGCCGAGAGACAGAGAGCGAGAGAGGGCAAGAGACTCCACGTTAAGAGACACGGGCAGTGGTAACTCCATGCAGTTCGGCACCAGATCTGCTAGTGCTGAGCCTGGCTACATGGGGACATGGCAGAACAGTGACAGCAACCTCCTTTTCAGAATGTCCCAACAGGTAAGTGGACTGGACCTCGGTGTGCTTGTGAAGTGTTGTTCTTGCTCGCCATTATCATTATTCAGAATTGTCATGATTGAGTCTTACTGGTGGTGGTGCTTCTTCATGATGTTGTAATTGTTCTTATACCGGCATGCTCTTTTCTGTCTTCCAACTTTTGTTTTATTGTGTGTGTTGCTTCACTTTTTTTGTCAGGACAATAATTCTTCCAATGTCAGTCTATATTACCTCCTCTGCTCCTTAAGCAAAGCATCTCCTTCCCCCAAATTTGTCTGAGGTTAAGCATGCAATGATTTGATCTGACAAAAGTATTTTAAATTAATTAGGGCATTTGTTGTAGACGTTGCATGGGAGAGCAACACCGTCATCACGGGTTTTTGCAAACAATTGAAAAACTATTTCTTCTTTTAAACTGGTGGGCAAAATCTCTGTACGACTCTGGACTGATATCCCCGAGTTTGAAAGGGGCCCCCTCTGGGTTCGGCTAATTGACTTCATGTGGTAGAGGCTGCAGAGAGGAGGGCGGCCGTGAAGGAATCGTCTGTAAAAGTGATAACCGGTACTTGAAGGGTTTTAACAGTTGTCAGGACAGTCGCTCTATTCATTTCTGTGCTTAGTTGTTTATGTGTGTTATGCGTGTGTATTATCGGTTTCTTCTCTAGACTCGCTTATGAGGCAAGGGAAGTTGGGGGAGTGGGGACTTCAGCATCCTGGTATGCGTGCTCTTTACACTGCCGGGAAGACAGAGACAGGGAGCAAGCAGGAACGGCGTAGCAGGGCCAGTAATAACTGATAATTAATCACAGGAGTCGGTGTCTCTGTACCAAGCACTCGGTGATACGTGCCCAGCCCGCTGCGGCTCCCCTTGCACAATCACTTGGCTCGGCCGAGTTTGAAAAGAAACTTTTTTTTTCTCTCTCTCTTTTTCCCTGAGTTGAAAACTTGGACTTCGCTCAAACCAGGGGAGGGATTTTTAAAAACGAAGATTTGAACAGCGGTGCCTCCCTTGTAAAAAGAGGTGGGGGGTGTAGGGTGAACGATTTAGAAGATACCTTTATTTTTTCGGGAATTTAAATGGATGTACTGATGTTAACGTTAAAATTATATTCAAAGAAAAGTGCACTTTTTAATGTTCACGATTTCGACTTTTTAAAGATATTAATCAAACATCCGAACACAGCTTGGTCTTCAGAGGGATTTAGAGGAATGAGCTCAAATGTATTCTTTTCCTCCGTTCCGCGATTTTGTGAAAAAAGAGCAACACAATTTAAGTGTTTCTTTTCGAGAAATACACAATGTACAAAAAGACATACACTATCGGGAATTGAAAGTTCTTGTTATATAATGCGGTATTTTGCTAAGCGCTGTCATAAAGCAATACTGTTGTTTGGTTCCTTTATTAGAAGGTATTGTATAAAATCAGTTGGATGCTGGCATCTGTACAGGGACCCTTGATTGCATCTCTGATGTTGTACGACGGTGTTACAGTATAATCAGCCAAGGGACTCTCTTATTTATCCTTCCTCTGCATCTTTTATTAAAAGCTATCTTACTTGTTTAGTAGGTTTGACATAACGTCTCGAAAGAAGCACTTGACAAACTGCTTTATTGGAGGCTAACCGATAATGACTTATGTTTGCACTACTACGCAAGTATCTTGGGCTTTGAAAGACGTGAATGAGGTCTTGTGTTTAAATATATGTATACAAATTCCATATACTGTACCTTTTTCGAAAGTATTCCATCAAGTTTGGTTGTATTTTACGTTCTTTTTTAAAAAAAGACTGCCATGTTACAGTACCTACTATGTTACTATTACCATGTAACCTTTCTCTGCCAATTGAATTTCTAAGCACTGTCTCCTACTGTAAATTTCCTGTTTCTCGATGTGTGTTTTTTAGTAAATATTTCATCCATTATAGAATGAAATTACTGAAAGCGGTTGCTAAAATAACATTTTGCAGCGTTTGTATGTATATATCATTTTACCGATGTAGGTCTTTGCGCTGATGGGGAAAGGGTTAACATTATCAGAAGACAATAACGAGATCAACTGATAAATGGTTATTGAACCACATAGATGGTGTTAGATTGCTTTTTGGCATTAAATTGCCTGCAACTATATTTAGAACTCCGTAGCTCCATTAGTCCTTAACATACTTGACAGAAGCGAATACTCCAGGTGCTGAGCAAAGTGCAGAAAAGTTTTTAGCGCATCTTATCTTAGAATCTGATGCATGCAGTGCAATGCGCATTCGGAATCTTCTTGACGTTGTGAGATTGTAGTGAATCGTATTAAAATGAAGATTCTGTATCTGTTATTTTAAACTTTATTATTTGTACCTGTTTTGTTGCGTCTTTGTTTTACAATAATCATTTTAAAACGACGTGACACGTTACAGATTTATAACCTTCTCTGTTACTACCTGACAATTATGCGTTGTTGGAGAAACAAGGAAATGAAACACATTTCAATTTAAAACAATAATATATTTTTCTTTGGGATTTTCTATACTACACCGAAACACAATTTCACTTTAAAATCATTTGAAATATAATGGTGCTATGGCTACCTGCTCATAAAACCGACCGCACTGATTTCAATTTTTTGTTAGTTTCAGTTTGTGCAATATTAAATTATACACATTGTATACAGGCCTACTGCATCTTCATCAATCCTTTTAAAATGTATTGACTTAATATAAATGATCCTTTAAAAATCCATTAGTGTTTTTGTTCTAATTATCTACAGCATTGTCGTCACAATTTATGTCTTTGTCTTAACACAAAATTAGTGACAGTTCCTCTTATTTGTTACGTTTAATGACAATGGCTTACTAGGTGTTAAAAGATCATTTTTACTGTAGCAAGGCAAGTTATAAAATAAATAACGACCAATGTATGGATTTGTTCATTGAAGTTTTATTTATACCAGAAGAAAAGGCAAAATGATAACGCTGACTTCACCTATTCAATGCATTTTTAGTATTGTTTCCGGAATTTAGCGCAACAGGCTACGTTTATGATTAACTTTTGGTTACTTTCTACTTAACCAATTAAATATTTATTAAGAACCAATCAGTATTTCGATGCTGGTGATTATAATGATTATAAGTGGCACTTGAAATGTTGGTTATTGGAGAGAGAAGATAATTTAAGACAAAAAACATGCACCTCAAAAAGCTCGTTTAAATAATAATAAATTAATCAGACTGTTTCATAAATGTATTGTAACCACGTATTTAAAACACCAATTAAATTACTTTAAATGAAACTTGCAGGAGTTCAGAAATAGCACGCAAAAGCACGCAGTTTTTCATGGGGACTCTGTCCAAAGATGCGACATCTGTTATTTTGCCTGAAAGCGCCAAGCTTTGATATTTTATTTAATTGCGCTTCAGAATGGGTTGTGACTGTGGGGCAACGGTTTGCTTGGCTTATGAGAATGTGCCCAGCACTTTCCGAGAGGGTCATTGTAATGACACGGAAGACAAAAAGCAGCCGATAACCCTTTAAGTGTCAGTACTCTGTCAGACTCTTCAGCTTTGCCTATGTTTTTTTTTTCTTTTGAAAGGGTGCTGTCGCTCTGCTTCCTTTGAAGTGTGACAGGTCGACAATGGCCAGAGACCTGGACGAGGTACAGTTGCCAAACTCGCGCTTTTTAAAGTTGGGGTAAAGACTGATGTGGTCTGTTTTAAATCTTCTAAGCTCTCAGCAAAGCACGAGGTATTTTTACATAAGAAGCCCCTAATACTTCTAAAGTCATTAAAAACGAGGTGGTAATGGCACATAAAATTGTAATAACCGCTAGTTACGCGTGAAGAGCAATATCAGCTGGCAGAAGACAACAGGAACTATAGTGTTTTACGCAATTATAAGAAACAACATTGCAAGACGTACTGTAGCAGTATGTCATTTGATATTTGTATATCATTCAATGTTTGCATTTTTATCAAAATCTGCCTTTAATATACTATTCTATCACTTCTAAAGAAACCAAATATTTTTCTAAAGTGTCTTTGATTTAGATTTATTTATTATATTGGAGCGGAGATTATGCGACTCGTGAAGCTCATCCCAATTACCTCCGTGTTGTACATACAGTAGTAAAAAGGGGATATTTATTGACCTTTTTTATTACTTGGTTTTATTTGTAAAGAAAGTAAAGTATACAAGCCTAGTCGTGTAATAAACAATCATACATTAAACAACAGTCCTAATATCAGCTAACAGCGCGTTATTCGTTCGTAGTTTCTTTTGTCATGCGCTAAATTCGTATTATTCATAAATAATAATTTTAGAAAATAAAAAAATAATTTAAATGTGGTTCTACATTAACAGTAATCCATTTTGTGTCGCTGCATTTTTTAAAGTGCTACGATGTGTTGCGTGTAAATCCACTTGTTTTCTTTATAACCAATTGAGACGTTTTCCAATCTATATCAATGTTTCTTAATAAGTGGAATGCGATATAATTCTAATAATGAAGAACGGACTCTACCTTTTTTCTTTTTTAAAGTGAGTAGAATCATTTGGATAACTGGACACTCGAAATAATTCTGCCTTTAAGAAAATAGTTGGTATTGAATTCCTTTAATAAGGATTGACATTTTGATGGGTGTTTCCTAAATAACAACGAAGAACATTTCTCATGGAGAGTGCTTCCTTAAAAATCATCGTAACTGTAAAACAACAGTTTTTTACGTATGTCATAAAATATCAGTCTTTGTTACAAACGGAATTATAAAAACACTTCGAAGTATTTTATTTTAAAAAACGCAGAAACAGTACAGAATTGAAAAAAGAAAGCTTTTAAAGGAAATCATTTCTAAGGTAACGCGGGTCAATGAATTATGTTAAGCCATGTACAGTATAGTACCTCATCTGACCAGAAGCAAATTCTTGCAGCACAGGAGGTTTTGTTAGAATATGACAGACCGTTAGCTGGATATGTATTACTATAAATGTGCTTTTGGTTCTTTGATTCAACCCCATTATCAATCTCTAGTGGTGTGTTTCTAAGAAAGCCTGTTTGATTGTTAATCTAAAGAAATCAGTGTACTGGGTCTGCAGTTGTAGGGCGCACCTGCTGATGATTCTAAGAGTACTCCTCCTCTGTAACTTAGTAATTTATTGCATCTTACAGCCACAGTGTTCTCAAACTTTTCATTAACAAATCAGAGTACAATACATTTTTTAAAAAAAACTTTTATGCCAGAATGTAGAATCGAAGTAAAAGGTCATTAGGTATCAGTTGTACAGTAAATCTTTTTCATAATTTTGCTGCCATGTGGTTGAACATCAAGCAGTTTACGACTTTATGATTTTGTAATCATTTGTACAATGAGCTGGTTAGTACATGCAGTATAAATGTATAGCTTTAAAAGGGGAAGATTGCAGGAAACAAATCTTTTGGAACCACCAACATTCCACAATGTTGTGGTATGTGCCAGTAACTGGACTTTGAATTCACTCTTGGCCTAATTCATTTATCAGTTTTGCAACAAAATCTAAGTTCCCAGCAAATTGCTTCTTATCCTTAACATAAAAATGCCTTCTTTTAAATTTAACACAGTAAGCAGTCAGGCCACATAAAGGTTCTTATTTTTTTGTGCAAGGAGTAAAGGAATTGTAGCGATACATATAAATACAGTATGGTGGACCATGATAAACTGGGATTTTGAAATTTGTTATTTGGATCCCATGAGTACAGTGCTGCTCTCTTAATTTTAATTTTAATATTTATCTCCTTGGCCTATTAAAAAAAATTGTCTTTTGTATCAACATACAAGCCACCGATGTAATATGGCTAAATAAATAATATTGTAAAATATAAAATAATAAATGTTCTGGTTGATTATGGCTCTCATAAATAAGGAGCATCTTCCTGCAGTGCATCCCTTCGAAGACGGGCACGATTTTTTAACATGCCCTTAATGTACTGAAAATTTTGTGTGTGTGCCTTTTTTATATACTTAAGGTGCATACAGTATATATAAAACAAATATTCATTATTGATCTCTCTGAAAAAAGATACAAACTCTGTAGGATGGTCTTCCTTTGGTCAATAATTCAGTGTGCTGCTCCCTTCTTTGCCGTTATCCAAAACTCAATCCTCTAAAATACTTTTTAATTTTTTAAACATTTTTTTAATATAGTGTAGAGATTTCTACATCTATGAATTTGAAAGGGGAAATAGAGCTTTTTTAGAATATATATATATCAAAATATTAAAGGACAAATTGTGAAAGAGAAAAGTCACAATCGGTCTTTTTAAATTGCTTTTATAGTATTACCATATAAAAATATGATGATAAAACTGTTATTAGCTCATATTTAGGAGTGTATTTAGAGATGTGCTGGCATTTGTAGCATGCCTTTTTCAAACAGGACTGACATTGTAAAAGGTGGATGTGATGGAGAAGAATGCCAGTCCTTGCACAGTGCATGCAGAAGCCCGTTTGTGTAGCATTTTCCTTTACACGGTGCTCTACACTGCATCTGCACTGTGGTGTGAAGTGAAGAGTCTCTTAACCGGTCTGCATCGGAAGCACAAAGAAGGCAGTCGAGTAGATACCTTGTAAAAGAGAATATCTGGAGGAGACGCCCGCTCTGTGCCACGGTGATCCTGGTGTGCGTGTGTTTGAAGGAAGGGGGATGTTTGAGCCAGGGCAAAGCCTCAGTGACTAATTAGATCCTGAGTAAGACATCTGCTAACGGGGCAGCAGCCAGAGGAAGAGGGACTTTGATAGTGGCCCAGGGCAGAAGCATGAAGGGGCTCTGTGAAAGCAGAAATTAGCCCATCACCAGGTCGCTGTGACACACACAGGAATAGCACGGGGGTGGGATGTCTGGGGGAACTGGCTGTGCACTGATAACAACTTGTAGTGGAGTCATAATTGTTCACTTTTGCTACTTATAACTCACCAAGTAAGTAGAGTTCGAGCTACTTCTTTTATTTTTGTTTCTGCTCATTTTATTAGAAATGGTGGGGGGGGGGGGGGGGCTCCAGCAGGGGAACAACAATAGATATTGTACTAACGTTATTTTCCGGTAAACATCAACAGCCATTTTGACAGCGTCGTTACCACACACACCTTCATCTCCATCCCATTCTGGTTTTTCCAATTATACCATCACTCTCTTTGTTGAGAACTTAGGCACAGAACAAGCTGAAAGTTCACAGTCTTCTTGGAAAGACTTATGAGGTGCTAATTATTGCTCCTGCTAATTAATAGGCTGTGCTAATCAGCGTAATCTCGCCTCGTTCAGTGATGTTTATTTACCTAATTCCACTGCCCGTGTTGCACCCAATTCTAATACGTTTGGAGTAATGATATTTATATAAATATTTTCTTTGAGCAGCTGCAGTTAACAAGGTCAATCGCATCAGCCATCCACAGTGTTTACTTCACAGCTTGCTACAGTAAAGCTAGCTGTTGTCACTAAGCTTTGCATAGAGGGACTTTTGTTATTTCGGCTGAAGAGAGCATAACCCTTAAAAAAAAAACAGCTCACAAGCTAACAGTTCCCTGTAGACTTAAAAAAATGTTTTCTGGTGGCAATGCATGACCTGATTTATATCCTTGCTCTGTCAGCAAGAGGTTCTGAAAAGTTGGAGACCTCTCTGGGCATCTTGTGCTTTTTTTTGTACATACACCTTGCAGAAGGGACTTGTACTTGGCTAAATAAGGCACTATTCATTCAGAAGCCACCCAGGCCACCTTAAAACAGGGGGGGTTTGTCTGGAATGCAAATTGGGTGCTTTGAAGCATTTTAGTTTAAATCGAGATTTTTTTTGCCATTAAACGCAGCATTTTATGTTTTAGTTTATGCCGTTCATTGTACATAGATCTTTTAATATATCATTTTTTAAAATGTTACAGTAGAAAAAACCTTATTTTGTTGCAATTTTATGCCGATCTTATGCCAGCAGTTGTCTTTTCTTTATCATCATTCAACAGAATATGGAGCTGACTCTTCTGGTTTGCGATTTCAAAATGTCAAATTAATGTAGATATTAAAAGTAATCTAGAAAAAATCATCCCAGCTTTTATTTTGTTCCAAAATTGTTTTCTGTTTATTAAGAACCACACAGGTACTGCCTTGTTTTAAAAAGGAACTCTCACCACCATTCAATGCATTCATCTTTAGACAATAGTAAAAGTACAGTAGAAATTTCTTCATTAGGTTTATTGACAATTAAATTAATGTAAATTAGCATATTTTTTCCTGCATTTTAATTTTGTGTATTTATATCATACATAGAATTTGAACTCTTTACTGTATGATAAATGTAATATTTTGCCGTAAGAGCAGTGGCTAAGGTTATAGCCTTGTTAAGGAAAGGCTGTGGTTTAAATCCCAGGTGAGATACTGTTCTTATAGCCTTCAAAGAGGTATTTCAGCTAAGTTGCTCCGCTAAGATACCCAGCTGTACAAGTGGGTACAAATTCTTCCTTGCCAGAAAACAAGGACAGATCAGTATAAAAGATAATGCTGCAATCATTCATTAGAGTCCCTTATTATAAGATTGCAGTTGAAGATTAAAAAAATAAAACAGCTAACATTCTCATTCTTATGCTTTGTAATAGTTTGTCATTTTGCATGATGCGCAGACTGTTATTTTGTAAAAACAAGCTCTACGGGTTGAGAAGGTTTATGCTAGCCTGGTCTTGCTTGTAAGTGCAAGCTGCATGGAAGATTTTTTTTTCTATGTGTGCGGGATGTTGATGAAGGAAAAACGTGCAGCTCAGATAGTGTCTAAGCCAAAGTGTATTGATCTCATTTAGATTTTATTCATTCTCTCTCAAGATTCAGGAGTCAGTATAATAAGTGACCGACACGGTCAGAGAAAACTAAATATGAAGTAGAAAGCCACATACAGTTTAATTTCTGTCTTCATCTGCCTGTCTGGCTACCTGTGTTCTGTTGATCCGAAAGAGAAGAGTCAATAAGATGAAATGTCAGTCACAACTAAGAGGTGCAATGCCAGATTCAGGTATAATTATTTCAGTTTTGTCTTATCTACTCATTAGTTTTATTATACATTTTTGGGAACATAAAAAAACATATCTGCACCAGTTGTTTTAAAGAAAGAAACTCCAGTTCTAATAGATGACAAAGAAGACGCTACTTTGTTCCTGTGCATGGTGAGCTTAGGTACAGTATGATGAAAATCTGAGACCATATACTGTAGTCTACCTCTTTTCATCAACAGCAAAGTGTTGAAGGGTAGCTGTGGTTTCTCAAAGCCATCCTGCGCCCTGCCTCTATCTAACAGCTCTAACCTCAACAACTTGCTTCAGCTATTTATGTGTAGTAGCCTTAACAGTGTTTCACTGGTGGTAAAGCCTGTCACTGGCTAATTTACAGTCTTGCAAAGCCACAAAGTTTTGAGTGTATTGATTTAATAACAGCTGTAACTTACCTCTTGTAATGTTCTGCAATCTAATCTCACATAGAACAGGATCATTGGTTGTCCTTACAGACAGATATTTTTTTTTCTTTTTTAATAGGCGTTGAATGTTATTGGCATATTGCTGTAATTTGAAAGAAAGTGGGGCAGAGATGGAAAATATTTGGTTTGTTTTGCTTTTTGAGTCACTGAATAAAGCCATTTGTTCACAATTGCAGTAAAGGATGGATAAATCTGAAGATCTAGAGTATGGAGTACTATGTTTTTTTTCTAAGCAGGGTTTCTTAAATACGTTTATGTGTGCTATCTATCAATATGATATACATCCATAAATTGATATCGGTGCTCGGTTGTATAACCTGTTTTTGGATGGCCACAGCTACCTAATTTGAATATCTTTCCTTCCAATTTGTCAGTTAAGAACAGCAGTTTCCAAAATAAAAGACTAAAAAAAATACCATTAATCTGTCAGTTTATCATTTTCGATATTTTCTTAACCACATTCAGTTGCTAATTTGTGTGCTGTTGCAGTTTGTTTGTTCAGTTAATCAAGCCCATTTGCTCTAAACAAGTGTTGGCAGGCTGTTAGTGTCATTTAATGGTTTTGCTAGCTTTTAAGATAACTATAAATGTGCTCCTATGCAATATGCTTGCTCTAAAACTCTAAAAATGCTTAATTTGAGGGTGATAGAAACAATTTTATGTGTTGTCTGTATATGACAGCATTCTGTTTAACTTTATTGAAAAGATTAGAAGCTGTAGGCAAATTGTTTTCTTAACAAATTCCTAGGCTAAGGCCAAGTAACAGGATTGAAAAACCTTTTTGCTACACTGAAAAAAATAAATAAATGATAGAGATCTGAAAGAAGGAGCGTTTCTCATTTGCACACCACCGCGATGGCTTTTACTTGTTTTTCTTTCCGCACTTTTTTTCTTAAGCCGAAGGGAAGTCTTCATGAAAGGGGAAACTGCTGTTTCAATAGTCTGTGACTCAGGATGTCACCACCCCTTGTCAGGCGGTAATGAAGGGACATTACCGCCATTCCGCCCCTTGTTAGTGCCCTGAACATTTGACATCGCTGGAATGCAGCAGCTGCTGCCACTGCTGCTGGTATCTTTGCACAGCCTTCTGCTGCCCAGGGCAAACGACAGAAAGCTCCAGTGCCAATGCGACACTCCATAAATCAGCTCACCCACGCCCCCCCCCCCCCCCCCCCCCGTCCCCATATATACCCTGATTTCTTTTTATTTGCCCTCTCCCTTTTGCAGGGGTTAGTTTATTAAATGCCGGAACATTGCTGACCCGGGGTAGTGGCAGTATTTCTTGTTGTTTGCTTTTGTTCTTTTTAAATTGTGGGACAGGTTACCAGTTCTAAACTTTGGGGTGACCCATGCAGCGTATGATAGTACAGCATGTAGTGGTAGTTGAGAATTCAGGGAAATTAAAAAAAACAACAACAACCTTACCTTCTGGAAAAAGAACAACTATCAATGTAATTCCTGTAAATATTTTTTTTCAAATTTATTACCAGTACCTGCAGTACTACTGCTGTACTAGTAGCAGCAGTGGTAGTATTTATCTTTATTTCTTGTAGTAGTTATATATTAGTATATAACTTTACTATACATTTATTTAGCAGTAATGGTAGCAGATAGTTTTAATGGCGACTGTAGTTGGAGTTTTTCTGTGTTATTACATTCCAAATATTTAAATATTTCACTGCAAAAGATCCAGGACTTACTGATTACTGATTAAGATGAAAAGGTGAGCACTTTTCTTTAACCTGTTACCCTTTCTAAAACACTGCAGAAATATAAAGAAACTCATGTCTCAGCGTTCTTTAATTTGGTGCTCAGAGATTATTTGATTAAGAGAGCACAGCGTGCAGTCATGCCTTTATCTCAGTCGGTGTCTTCACAGTGCTGAGACATACGGCCTGACTGAAACTGTCCACCCCTGCAGTCAGTGCAGTCAAGGGTGCTTGTCTATTGAGTCCTCTGCAGTGGAACTAAGGGTGGGGTATGTATCAGTACGATTGCTATCAAAGCAAAAATGCTGCCAAAGCTCAGCTTTAAAAGAGGAAGACGGGAGAGAATCCCTCATCACTGACTAAAAACGCACACAGTTAAGAGATTAGGGGAGCTTATTTCTCTGCTGTGGATGTGTGCTTTAAGTCAAGGTGAGGGTGCAGAAGAAACTGTGTGCCAGCAGACACCACCACTCCCTGCTTCGCAGTTTCTGTGCACTGATAACGAGATGGAGGAGAGAGCAGGGAGAAAAGCCAGAGATTAACAGTTTACATTACAACTGAGCAGTTTGTTTGAGTCGAGATGCTGCAGAGGAACGTTTGCAGGCATGTCATACTGCAGTATCCGCCGGCTGAGGGCTGCTGTGTCAACGCAGCTGTGACATTCCTTTTGCTTTTCTTTAGCTTTTTTTTCTGTTCTAAACATCTCCAAATTTTAGTGATTTTGGATTTTTCTTCCTGTTCCTAAGGCTGATGAACAATAGCATCTGGCACTCATTTAGCCATGATGCCAACAACCATCAAGAAACATTTACGTCATTTTCTGTAACCAAGCACCTTAATACAAACTTCAACACTCCTGGTATTAAGTTAAACTTTGGTGCAGATTTAAGTAATGTTTTACTGGATATTGTCCACCTGTGACCTGCAGTTTTTTTCATTCAGAACCATTATATTTTTTATTGGCCCTAAGAAGAATTATTTTTTTGGACAAAAGTTAGTTGTATTAGTGTATCAGTGAATTTTGTTTCTCAAATGAAAGATCTGTAGCTGTTTTTGTGGTTCTGGGGTTTAGTTTTAAGATTTCTCACTCTTTCAGTAGTCCTGAATGTGCATTATGAACATTTAAACCACGTGGGTGGACAGCTTTATCATTCTGTGTGGTTCGTTGTAGTTGTGATTGTATTAATTTTTATTGGAAGAAAATGTAGTATTAGTTTTCCAGGTTAAACATAATGTATATTGTGCTTGCTGGATATTTGCGTATACCATATCTTAACTAGACCACCTTGGTTTAATCATGATTTGCATCTTATTCAACCACAAGCAAATATTTTTCCTTATGCAGCAAATGTAATTACACAGTTTTGTTTCTTTTTCACACACAGAGGACATCAAACTAGCAAAAAATGCAAATCCTTTTTTACGTTTGCAAATCTGTATTCGCATTTATTGGCACGTCGGCTTTTGAGATCACAGTCCCCCCCAAAACTGCTGGCTATTATGATAATGCCTTTTTATTTTTGTTTTACATATTTTTTTGTTTGTTTCTTTATTTTGTTTTGACATTTTTAAAATTTCGAACGTATAAGTATTTACACCTTAAGCGTGCATATTTATGCTTGGATGAAAAATGTCTTGTTTATATACTGTGCAGTGAGCTCTTACATTCAACAACAAAATGCAGAGTAATTTTCTGCCTCGATTATACCTGATATTAGCCTTTGGTTTGTCCCTTATTCTAAACTGGGAATCATGTATTATACACTAATGGTAACTGGAGGGCAGTTTTCCAGATAAATGTCTTCAGTGCTCCTTGATAGCAGTTGAGCTTATACAAATAATTGTGATTAATAAGCACCTTGGCTTTTGGCAATAGTAAATGGATCTAGACTGAAGACGGATAAAAGTGCTGATGGACGGATTACATTTCGCAATGCATCTGATCAGTCTTTTCAGGAAATTGTTCCTGTTTCTAAGGAGAATGGTATTGAGCATGTACAGTACAGTATGAATTTATATAGTGCCTTTAATTGAGAGCTGGCTTCATAGTGGTTTAAAAGGTGTCATTTAAAAATGCTGGTGATTATTACAAGTGGATTAGTATTCATATGGGACAAACACATAACATATCTCTAGAAAAGCACATTTTATATTATATATGTTTTTTAATGTAAACTAATTTTCACATGTTGCGAGTGGAGCCAGTGCAAAGCAGCCTCCTGTCTTGGGTTACTTTAATTGGGAAGTCTGTGAGAGCTGTGGTGTTGGGGGTCAGCTAAGCCACAGACAATGCCAAGGTGAACAGCTGGCTTTGGAAGCACTTTCTGTGAGGAACTGATGTCTCTTTGTTGTTTGTGTCCGGCTGCTTCTAACAGGTTTTACTTGCTGACTGGCAGAGCTCTTTTTTCATTAAGGATGCAGTGCTGGGAGTCAATTATTGTACATGTTCAACTGCAGCTCTCGTTCAGAAGATTAGAATGCATGTACATATATTACAATGGCACAATTAGAGTCGTCTGATAGTCTGGGGGACAAAGTCCTTTATAACAGGGGAAGGGTATACTGGCTTTTCAATAGGGAGACTTGGTTGTAATTAGGCGCAGGTTGTAGCCTGAAAAGAAAACCTTTAACTTCAGCTTTTTGTTTTGAGGATACTGCTATATAGATTCTTACTGATGGATAAATACAGTGTAGATAAAATATTATATTCATTATATTCATGTTAAGCTTCTCAGGGTAAACACAGTCATACTGTATGTAACTTAAATGATGGGCTTCCAGTATTTGTTTCCACACTACTATTTAATGTGTTTATACTTTCTATACAATCAGGATTATAGCATTTCAGTGCAATGCATGCTTCTGCTGTACTAATGAAAAAGGTCTTTGCTTAAGAAAGGAACATGAAATCTTCACAAATCTGGTCAGGTTACTTTTAAAGTTTGTGATTTTCATGAACGATTCTGAACATTTTTAAAAGATAATTTTAATTAGATGTGAAATCTTTACTCTACAGGGAAGGAAACAGTCAAATAAACAAACATGAACGTGATGAAGCCCAAAGAGCAGTTTAACATAAATTATCAAATAACACTACATATTGTTGTCCTGGGAATGCATGCTACCCATTTGTTCACAGATTACTTCATTTGCCAATTTTGAAGGACTTAAAATGAACTGTCCAATATAATTAGGAATAGGGGAGGGCAAGAGGTCAGTGATAATGCTATCTGCCATCTACCCCCAACCCCCAGGGATACACATGATCGTGCTCTTTGAGCTGTGGCTGCCCACTCTCATGAGGTGGGAGACAGGGCAGTTTTAGATTGGTCAGTGCACCTGCATGTGTGGTGTAGCCCTTCATCTCAACCTATTATCGTTGGAAAGATGTGCTGTATAATGTAGTTCAAAGGATAGCTACATGCAGGAAACAGTCCCCCGGGACCAAATGAGTACCTTCAAAAATATGGGCAACTTCTAGCTTTCACATGCCTGTAGATTTAATAACAGTTTTCCTCCTGAACGCCTGCTTCAGCTCCTACTCGATGGAGTAGGCCAAGGCAGTGGGTATTACGAACAGTAACTTCACTGACATCAGTGTTGTGATCCCTGTATTTTATGTCCTTTTAAAGAATAATATATGGAATGTACACACATACTCCAGGATATGATATTAAGCTCTAGAAAGAAAAGCTGCTTTAAGACTTTTTTTGAAGTTGAGCAGTGCTTATCTGTGTTCAGTGTGTTTAGCTTCAGTGCACATGAGAATGCGGAGAGAAGTGTGTACAATCAAGTCCTTATTTTTAATTTTAGTTTGTGTCTTGTGAGACTTGAAGCTTCTCAATCCCCAGATAGGCCAAACGGGCTCCTCTCATTTGTAACTGTTCCTAGGACGTATCATTGCGAATGGGTAACAATCCCTTACAGGCATCCTTGTGGTATCTTTCAGATACTTTGGTTAGGAGGTAATATCTCCCTCTGGTCTAGTGTACAGGATCTTTTAGGGTGGATTCTGACTTAAAGACATTCAGTCATAATCCCACAGATGGTAGCTTTGCACCATTGGTTCTTCAACCAAGCACAGACACCAAATTTCTTCTTAAAAACATGAGTAAATGGCAAAGCTGGGACCAATAATCTCTGCACACTTGGTATTACCTGGATTGGAACCTAACCTTCAGTGAGTGAAAATTAAAACCCCTGTGAACAGAACAGTGTAATAAGTCCTGAAGGCCTGGAGGTTCAGTGGTGCCTTAAGACGATACCATAATACATAATTGTCTGATTTCTCAGAAATTTGTTTAACATCTAAGTATGTTTTACACACAAAGAGGTCTGTGTTTTAGTCACAATCTACATAGCAGAAATGCAATGTCAGAAGCTAGCAGTTTAGCTATAGCAAGGGGCCAGTGTACAGGGTTTGCTCCAGTTCTGTGTTGTCTGTGTTATCAGAAAGAGAGAAACGAGAAGGGCTGTGACACAGGGATCCTCATAAGCATCTCAGTATTTTGAATGAAGAGCTCCGTCGTTCTTATTAGTTGGTCCTTGAGAAGCAGGAGGGGTTTTAGTTTTTACCACAAAACTGATGGGTAGTTAAGGGACCAGTGATGAGTTTTACTTTCCACTTTAAGCACAGTACAAATACATGCTGTGGAGTATTTACAGGTGATTTGGTGCTTGCTTTAAGAAAAACATTAAAAACGAAACTGTCATGTGGCAGAAAAGGTTTTTTCCAGGAGTCTGTACAAAACATTTGACAAACATAAGAGATGCTTGTACTCCTGCAGCTTAGCATTATTTCAAATCTGATTTTAAGAAGTTTGTCCGTACTCCTGAAGAGTGTGCATGTGAGAACTATTAAATTTTTATAAGATGTTTAATGCATTAGTTATGTCTTGAAGGACTCACGTTTTTCATCATGTGTATTTTTTTCAAATCCAATATTTTACACCTTGTCACTTGGCTGTATCATGGACTTGGTAAAAACTGCCTGGTGTTTTGTTGCGCAAAACAGTTTATTGAGCCCAGTGGTGTGTCTTTGAGCAGCATACAACATTTCTACCTTTTAGACCCCTTAAATCTTAAGAATTTAAAGGCTGGAATTTAAGACTAGCCCCTTTCACTCCTCTCTTTCAGACATTCAGTCTTTTTGTTTGTATGAATTCTGTGAAATTCCTACTGTTTCTGCAGAAGAGGATAGAGAATATACTGCATCACTAAAACCTGAATAACAGCACTGTAACATTTGATATAATATATATCTAATGTGTGTAATATCAGACGTTTTTTAGTTAGCAGATGTACTGCAGGGTACAAAGCATAGAAATTACTATATTAATAGCATAATAGTAATATAAAAAGGAGAACAAAAAGTTTTAAATAACAGTGTACTTTTGAGTCTCTGAATGTTTTTTTTTATGAGTAGTTCTTTCTACTGATGTAATTCTACAAACTCCCTAACAAATCTGTGAGCTTCAAGGTGATGTTTGGAAACTCAGTTATGATTGAGTCAGTCTAATGGTTCAATTTCAGTGTGTTGATGTATCAATAATATAGAGGATGATGATAAAACTGGGAATATAACATGACATTCGTGGTGGGGCTGAGGAGGAGGCTTTCTCTATGGCTTTTTTTGCTGCCAGACGCCTGTCGCTACGGGAGGGAAGAGGGAGCAAGGGGGGGAGGAGGGAGGCCCTGCTCAAATCGTGTCACGTAGCACTAATTCATCCGCTCTCATTAGAGCAAGTGAGGGACAGCGCTGATGGCCAAGAGCTGCACTCCACACATGACACGCGCAGAGTTTGGGGAATAGAAAATTGCTTTCTCAGGAAGCCCAGCCAATTACGGACTTGACCATATTGAATGTCAAGTGTTAATTTAGGTTTTTCTTCATTTTCCCAGTAGTAATGCGGGTCCTGTGATGAGCAAATACATGTCAAGTAAAAGTTGATTGCCTGAAGGACCCTGGGTATTATATGTCACTGACAAGTCACAAATGTGCTCTTCTCCTTTAACCCCCTCAGGTGGAAGCAGAAGGGAGGAGGGATTAACTGTACTGGAATGATAAGAATAGATGGTTTACATTAGGGAAAAGTATGGCATAATCATAGTGGAGACCAGGGCAGACAGGAATAGAAAGGCTCATTTGTCTGCCTGGGACAGTTCCCTTCCAAATACTGTGGCACACATGTTTAGCTGTGTATGGCCAAAAGATGAAAAAAGACCCCAGTTCATAATTGTCAACAGTATTTAACCAGCTTTCAATGGCATTGTCTTCATGAAAATAATAATAACAGGCAGGACATTATTTCAACTTTCAGCCATCTGAAATATTTCCTAATTTCTTAAGTATATCTTACGTATACAGTCATGTATAATTGGAAAAAAAACAGTTGTTCTAGAATAATTACTTGTTTAAGTGCAGGTCCAATGAACAAAATACACTTTTTAAATAACTTATTTTAATTAACATGTTACATTATGTCACCGTTTGTCTTGTTTTCTTTTTTACTTATTGATTGCTTTTGACATGCTTTAGAAAATTGTAGGCAAAAATCTATTTTTCTTACCTTGGCAAGGAAATCTGGCTCTTTAAAACCAATAATTCATGTCATTGGTTTAACAGCACTGGAGGCAGGTGGTAAGGTACAGTAGTAGCTGTCTCAGTTTACCTGAACAAAGCATGCAGTGGATTTACAGTTATTGTTTTCTATATTAAATAATGTCAAGAGTGCTATTGTTTACTGTGACTAACTATGGTTGATTTACTGCACAGGGCAAACAACCAAAAAGGTTAACAAGGACTATCTTTCTCAGTAGCTCCTTGAATTGAGATTTATTTTTGTGGTAATAGTGTTTTAGGTGAATTTGCAATACAGAATACAGGATATAAGCATAATTCTTTCAAGTGCTATAAATCTTAAACTACTTACAGTACCTGCATGATATAATAGACAGACACTTTCATATAATGGCTATATTGTCTTAGATCACACTTGATGACTGGAGTATTTCAGATTTCTTTGGATGTACAGTATGAACCTTTCTTTGTGAATATTTGGCCTCAGGTGGTAAAAAGTGTTCATTTTTACAAAACTTTTAACAATGTACAAACAGTTCTGTTGCTGCAGCTAGATTTATATGTGCTTGAAGCTCCACAGGTAATTATGATGTACTATGATGGGTTTTGATTCATAATTCTCACATCTTTTCATGAATTGATCTGTCTTTGGTAAGTCCTTCAAAGGCCTACAGTTCTGACAACTCTGACATCCATTAAGAATACCACAAACACACTTATACATTTTCATATTTGGCTGTCTTTTCACCCAATGTTAATGAAGAACTGTTCTAAACTAAAGAGGGGAATTGAAGGTCATCACAGATATGAATTGAATAATTTTAATTAAGATATTATTAAAATACTTATTTTGCTTACACTGTTCTGCTAAACTCTTTAGCATCTTAGACTCATTTGTCAACAGTTATCAACAGTCTATTCAGGGTTTCACTAATGAGTTCTAATATTAATATTTGTTAATATAGCTTAGCTTGGATGAGTAGAAACCAAATTTTTCAAATTTTTAATCATGATCAAAATTACAGAAACTTTACATTAGCAGCCAATATGAAGTGTTGTGGTAGCTATCCCACAGTACTTTTAATTGTCCTACATTGTAGTACTGTACATGCACTTCTTCACTGCTACATAAAGGGACAGATTCTTGAGCCTGGTTATCTCAGAAGAAGCTGTTCCAGGTTAAAAAGAAAGTCTGAGCTAAAAAAATGTGTGTTTTCTTTTGGGGAACTATGACATGAACAAACATTATCAGACTTATATAAACGTATAAATATAACCCAGATTGTGTCCATTGCTTGCTGAGATAGGCTTTGGTGACCCTGCGACTCTAAATTGGATAAAGTGATTAGAAAATGAATTGTTGGATGAATGATAAGCTTGACTTTTATTTTTGGGAAATTGGCCTCTTTATAAATATTTTTGGCTGTTTGTAAAGGGTTAAGGAACACTTTGTAATTTTTAAGAAAGGAACAAAGGGCCATAGCAGACACCATTTTGTGGTGAGAGTGTCACTTTTTCTGTTAAGTGACTTCCTTTTTGAGCTTTTCGGCAGTGTGTCAGCCAAGTAGGGGCATTAGTAGTTCAGGTGGGTAGCTGCGTCAGCATGCGTAGGCTGCAAAGGAACAAGTAATAGGTTTATTCCATGCTGAAAAAAAGAAGAAAGAAAACACAATTTTTGGCCGTGGAGCCTTCTTCAGGTGTGAGGGCTGAAGTAGGGGCATTGTTTTTTAATCTATTTACTGACCTTGTCAATACAGCCAAGTCACCACTGCCCATGTTTCTTCTTCCTGGATGCCTTGAGAGTGAGACTTACAACACAGAAATGATGGAAATCAATCACATAGTTTTAGGCTTTTTAGGTTGAGTATGTATAACTGTTTAATAAATTCTGAATTCTGAACTCAAGGGCCCTTGTTTGATTCAGATTCAGAATCAGAATTTTTTTTCATTTTTTATTTTAAGATTAATACAGGGTAATTTATCAAAAAAAATGTTTTTGTAAGGTTTAGCAGCAAGAATGTTGAAGATTTTAAGAAATGTTGAATATTAAATGGATCAAAGAAAAGAATGTTTGAGGCACTTCTCTACCCAAAGATTTGGGAGGGTGTGGTACAGGCTACTGATTTTCTTATGTTCTTAAACTATAAAATGAAAGCTTTTTTCAACTGTTTTTTATTTCAGCAGTGGTGTTTAAGTCACACTTTGTCTTTAACACAATTTAAGACTGTTAAACTTCTAAAATGCTTATAGTATACAAATTTCATGCTGTATTTAGTAGGACTCAAGTTAATTAACATTCATCTGTTAGTCTTAAATGGTGCATTATTGTTAGAAAGGTTTAGGGAGTACTTTCTGATCCCTGAATCGAGATCAGCTTCCTTCCTAAAGTTCTTTTCCAGTGTCACCCCTCGCCAAATCCTCTTTGAACTGATTGTGGCCTGCAAAAAAGCTCTTGCCAAAAAATATTTAAATAAACTTTCTTTGTAGTTGTTCTAAAAACATTCTCTGTGGTGTTAATGTTTTAATGACTTGGTCTAGTTTGAAAGATAGACAAACATCTGTCAAACGTGCAGAGCGATACTTGTGACCTGTGAAAAGAAGGTCACCTCATGCCCCCACTCCAAATCCGATATGTTTGAGAAATAGCAAACTGCAAATTCAACCGAACGAGTAAAAAAAAGATAACGAGACGAGACTGGCTGAGAATTTGAGTTGGCAGCTGGGTTTCTAACTCTTGTGGGATCACCGCTCTGGCACCTTTAAAGTTGCACCTCATTGTGTGGAGCTGGGCGTGTGTATGAGCAGTAGTCTCTGACAGAGTTTCACGTTAATTCTGGCTTAGACGTCAGCAGCTTTTCTCTACCCTCTGTGCCCATGGGAGAACCCAGGGAATAGACCAAGTTTCCTAAAGTAAATTCTGATGATGGTAGGCTTGGCTGAGACAGATCCTCTGTATTTTTCCCAGTGCCTTGTCACAAGTTGACTGATGGCACCTTGTGCAATCAGTCGAAGGCTGGCAAGTGAACCTGGGGATAGTGGTGGTTGGGGCGGGGGGGAGATGGGGAATGTCACGAGGAATGCACCATGACTGCAGTGGACAGTGCTGAAGGGGAAAGAGGGGGGCTTTATTTATTCATATTTAATACAAGGCTATTCCTTAATACCCACATCCCACTACCACCACACGTTGTGGGGAAGTCCTCCTGGCTTGCTGGCTATCTCTCCTTGTGTTCTTTCTTTGATGAATTTAAAAAGTCAAATGGCTGACACAGATGGATAATCCAAGTGTATAGGGCGAAGAGTTATAAATTAACACATTATTCCCTCTTAATGCGAAATACTTGAGAATGCATTTTCCCCCCGGTCCCCTGACGTCTAGCCAGCTAGGGCTCGCATTGTACTCTTCAAGTGGCATTGATTTGTTAAAGCGCTGAATTAGCAGCTCAGGCCAGCTGCCTCCTTTTTTGCTGTTGTGCTGCTAGGCTCATTTTCTCTCTAACAACGCCCCTACCCCCCCTTCTTCTCTCCTCCTTCTACACACCCTCTCTCATCTCTGGCTGTCCAGGCTGTCTAGGCCACACACAGGCAGCCCTGTTTTCTTGTGCTAAGCTAGTGAAAGTCACACTGCTGCTCGTGGTCCAACTTTGCCACAATTTGAAATACATGTGCCGATCATGAAAGCTTGCGTGTCTTAAGTTTTGTACTATTGACCTTAATACCTTAGACCCAATAGCTATTTAAAAAAGGGAGAAAAGAAAGTACTGTATAAAAGTAAGCTGGAGCTGATGGCTTTGTTTATGAAACCAGTAGGAATGTAGAGACTTTTTGAGAGTATTTTGAAAACTCAATTATGCCCTGAAATGTACCAAGGTGGTAGCATGGAGATGCAGTGGTTGGCTTTGTTGCCTCACAGCACTGAGGCCCTGGACTCAATTCCAGACCTGGGGTACTATCTGTATCTGTACAGTATGTCCTCCCTGTGTTTGTGTAGGTTACTCCTAGCTGCTCTGGTTTCCTCCCACAATCCAAAGACATACTGGTACTGTAGCTTAAATTGGCTTCTGGAAAAACCAGCCCAGGAGTGAGTGTGAGGAATGTCTGTGTCTGTTTGCACCCTGCAATGGACTGGTGACCTGCACAGGTCACCATTGTATTGTGCCCATTGCTTGCAGAGATGGGATCTGACTCCCCCAGGACCCTGTATTGGATTAAATGTTTAGAAAAAGGATGGATGGACATGTACCAAGGTGAATTTGCTAAGAATAGTAGATCATGCTGACCTATACTATCTGCAAAGCTTATTGAGGAAGAGGTCAGAGAGTGGACAGGACACACCCCATGTTAAGATGAAGAGATGTGCTGTTCAAACTCACCCTCAAACATCCCAGAGACTTAGTACATTTAGCAGACATCCAGCAGCTAGCAGAAACGTCTGCATCCATTCCAGCTGAAAACATTCAGAAAGGAATTGCTGGCTCGCCTTCCTTTTGCGATATCACCCTGGCCGACTGCATATGGCCTTGTTTATTAAGAAAAAGTGTTCTGCTCTCAATTCACAAAGCATTTTTTTAATCCATTTACTGCACATAGTGATTTCATGAGGTATACAGTAGATACCTTTTATGTACCACATTCACAGATACATAGAATGGTTCTCATAACGACCATTCAAAACATTTGTGCTGAGTTCGGGTCAGGTCAAATCTCTTGTTCAGGTAACCAGAACCCCATACTGTATGTGGAGTGGACGAAGGCTTTATTAACATTATTTAGTATAGTGAAAATAAAGAAAGAGTAAATAAGATCTCTTGCTGTGAAGCTAATTGGGAATATAGTAATTGCTAATTTGGTGAGGTACTGAACCGTATGTACAGAACTGAACTTTGAATTTTTCTGATATGTTAGAAATGCTGTAAGTGCTATAAAAGGCCTTAGATTTCACTTAGTAAAATGCCACAAGTACTTTGAAATAAAATAAAAATGTGGGCACCAGCGCTATATTTTGTTTGCACATTTGAATATCAATTAATTGAATGGTGTAGAGACTGGGTAGACTTGATAAACATTTTTTTTCTAATTAAGCATTTAAGGCAATCCATCTTACTTGTGTTGTTTTTAGCCACACCGGTTTTGAATTATACAAACAAAACCTTACATGAACTAGCATGATATGGATTTTTTTCTACAGAAATCAGTATTCTTTTGAGGTCTTGGGAAATTGTTTTAAAGAACATTTTTTCCATAATTATTCTGTAAACAGGTTGCAAGAGAAATATTTTGGGGTTTTGCTCTTTCTTTACAATGTCTCTCCTATGTAGTCTAGAAATGAAAATATGAAGAAAACTCATTTGTCTTCTTAAAGACTTTTTTTTCTTTCTTCTCTCCAGCTTTTAAACTGCACTACTCTGTGCCTCTGCATCACTGACTGAGGAAAATCCCAACAGATGAAACATTCCCATTCATTCACAGAGACACACGCAAACCCACTCACACTCATTCACACCGACCCATTACATAATTATTGAACTGAACATAACACAACTGGAAATGACTTATAATTGACACACATTCTTATTATGACATATTAATTAGTTGAGTAAATGAAAAAAAAAACATTACAGCAAATTCCTAGCAACCGTATGCTAATTACATTAAATTTCAGTGTTATTGAAACATCAGATGCTCAGACATTTAATCTGTGTAAGCGCTAAGTCTTGCAAGTAGTTTATGTATTATTAAGCTTACAGTGGAGCTAAGGTGAGTGCAGTAAAATAATATACTGTATTTGAAATAACAGAACATTGTTGTATATACAGTATACAGAGAATGAGTGAGAGTGATTTGTCTGCATGGTCTGTACAAATAGCTATGTGCACATGTCCTTCAGGTTATAGATCTGTTTTTTACCTCTGCTTTAGTTTGGTATATTTCAATGTCCTTGTTATAGCAACACAATTGGTCTGGCTGTTTATCCATAAGACCTGAGCTGGTTAAAGAGATGGTCCCTCTAGTTCAGCTTGACCAACTCCCACCTGGTGGCCAATTATTGACCCACAGTCTTCAGGGAGACCTGCTTTAGTATAGATACCGTTGTGATTTATGATATTACCTCAGAGCTCATATATAGTAACAGGGTTCTTCAATCCCAGTATCCTGACTTTCACAATTCGAAATTCCTAAGACAAAGCTGGATCTGAGAACAGAGGTCAAAGTTTCTAAGACAACAAATGAAACACTTCTTGCCTTGATTATACTCTGATTTTGTGAAAGCTAATGAATGGAATGGAAAGCCTCATCAAGTTACTGTTACCAGACAAAACACATTTCATTTCTCTGCAGAATTCACGACTGAGTGATAAAGGTTTGCACTAGCACCACTTCCACAGATTGGCTTTTAGCCGAAGGAGTTCAGAAACCTGTTTCACTCTGGATTTTGTGTATTCGTTCTAGAATAGTACTTCTGCCCATAAATAACAACAGACATACAGTATACAGTACACTTCACAAGAGTATCTGGAAAAAGGACAGCTCTCTGAATGACGGGAAAAAAATCTAAAGTTTTCAGTAAATGAAATAATCAAAACTCCACTTCCTTTTACTATCAGTGTCGTTGCCACTTTCATTTGGATCATGGTCTCTGTCTCTGTTCTTTTGTGTAGCTCACAATTCCAAAGAAATATGTATATGGGAGGATATACAAGGCACACCATCCTCAAAACCACAGCAGACTGGAATCAGAGACGGTAGACAGAGATGTTTCAAGATGTTTCAAGGTCTGGACACAGCACAGTGTCATCTGAGTGCTGTGTGCCTTGCACTGTGGTTTGAACCACAGTGACTCTGCAGTTTGTGCTGGGCGGCCGAGAGTACAGAGAAGTGACACATGCATCACAAGGCTGTGACATTGCTGGGGCCGGGCAAAGGGTCACCGCAACAGCCCAGCCCAGGGCGTAGTGTAAGGGGGAAGGTGGAGGAGGAAGCAGAAGTGGCCCCTGAGCAAACTCTGCGTGTGTGGGTCTTTGTACGTTTTTTTTTCTTTCCCGTCAGAGGCGGCCAAGCGCAGCCAAAAAAGCAGTTCCTTGGCAGGCCTTAATGGCAGTATGATGTAGTCTGTTGTGACTAGTGCATTCCTTTCAGGTTAAACTAGGGAAATTGCATTGTGTTCAGATTCCAAGTCGCATGAATGTTTTATTGCCACAAGTGCGTGGAGTCCTCCAGGGGAGTTTGAGGAGCTGAGGTAGGGAGGGTTAGTGAGTTAGGGAGAGAGGATGAGAGAGAGAGAGAGACCGTCACAAGAAGGAACACTTAAGGAAGGGGGGTGGGGGTGGCGTGAGGGAGAAACTCAGTCTGAAGCTGATATGGTGTGACAGTCACTCAGAAGGATTTCACTTTTCCTAAACTGTGACTTTAAAAAAAAAACATAGCCCAAATAATTAGCAGCTGAAGAAAATATGACAAGACACACGCCAAATGAGATTGGGAGATATCAGGAGTGAGAGAGAGAAGGGAATGGGGAAGGAGGAGGGGGTGTGTGTGGAGGAATGTGCCACAGTCAAGTTGAAGCTGCCTCTTGCATGTGTGCACTGCCAGATTTCCCCAGAGCAGTGTTTCTGAGCAGGCTGCCTGGAGGCCGGCAGGGATCTGTTAACTGTACACCACTGACTGGGAGGCCACAGCACCTCATGGTACCGTATGTTACCACTCTTACTCCCTCATTCTTCTGGAGTAGTTTGTTGCTTTAAGAAGCTGTTTGGTGGGTGGCGGTGGGGGTTTGATAGAAACCTAAAAAAAAAATAACAAATTAAAGGAAAAAGAATACTGTAGTGTGTAAAGAGGACATTATTTTTGCAGTGTGCAAATGTCAGTTTTTTAAAGTCATGTTTTTAATGTTTTAGTTTCATTTCTATTTTTATGACTTGAAAGGCAACTAGTTAACGGTTCTGGCAATGTGGAGATGGGTAAGGATATTGTGAAGACTGTCTGAAAAAACTTTTTTTGCTCTTAGTTTTCAACATAAAATGTGGATTCTAATACTGATCTGTTCCTGTTATGGTTTTGCATTGAATCCACCAGTAATGCTTTGTGGGTTGTGTGTGACTGAGTGGAGAATTTAAATGAGCTTCCAAGAGGGCAACTTAAAGGATATCCAGTTAATTTAATGGTTTATTATTAAAGGGATGTACTGCATGTCAAGATTGTCTGAAAGCTGCTGTTAAAATGTTTGTAAATCATTATCATTATTTTTCATTTTCAAGTTGGTTTGCAGGTCTCAGGAAGGTCATTGCTTTCCTTCATCCTTTGTGTGGTTATCCTTAATGAAAATGTAGTTTGCAGGTTTTGATTTTATCTGCGTATAAGCTATTTGTATGCATATAAAAGACAAGTGTCTCCTTAGCTTTGCCAGAATGCTCTACAGATGCTTTTGCTTTTCCAGGTACAATACACACCTGATTCCTTAATGAAACATCAAAGGGGTTCTGGAGTTGTAAGTCTGGGAAAGGAAAATAAAGGAATTGAAAGATAGAATTATAATACATTTGATAACGTGCTCAAGAAAGCCCAAATTCGTTTTTGTCAGTGGTAGATAGCTCTGTGAATTTAAATATTCATTGAGCAATGGCAAGAATTAACAAGCACTCTACAGAGGAGCAGACACAAATTGTTCACAAACCATTATATGCATATCTTTCTCACTTAGGAGACTTATAGCTGGAGCTTTCACTTCAATAAAGTAAGTTAAGAGAAGTAAACTTACAGAGATCCTGAGAAATAAACCCAATTTAACTGACAAAATGGAAAGGATACAAATAGCAATGAAGTCTGGCAGCATTCATCTTTTGTGTGCTATCATTGTGCCGAAGACAAATGATGAAATGTTTGTTGCCAGTTTCTTTTGTCTCTGCAAAGAGTGCCTGGTTGGTGTCCCCTTGTGGGCCTGATTATGTCTGGCAGTTGTACAGGCTATGCCAGGGTGTAGATTCTGGCTGAGGGCCAAGTAGGGGAGAGCGTGAGTCTGGATGGCTAAAATGGAAATAGGAAATAGCAGAGGTGTAGCAAGCAGTGGTATAGAGGCTGTAGTGGACGGACTGCAGTACTTTCCAAAGTACAATCCTCCTGGTGAGACCTTGACTCCAAGAGAGAGAATATATGCATGTGTGTATGTACATATAGTTTTATCACTGCTGAAATGTGATCTTTAAAAAAAACCACACTGAGAATGTTTGTGCATATATTAAATTTTATTAGCGTGGTAATGCTCCAAGTAATCCCACTTGAGTACAGATGCAATTTTTAAGCTCATTTTACATATCATTTGCATGTATTTAATAGGGACGAGATGCTCCCAGACCTGAAGGTTTCTCGTGGCAGAGGATGTTTTGATCAAGGCCCTCCTTGCCCCTGTGCCAGCGCAGCCCCTGACCCCAATCTCTTTGAATTTTTCAGGAAAGAGCTTCACTCCCCCCTTTACCCCCCTCTAAGAATTTATCCCAACTCTTGGACCGCATGCCAGGACTCTTCTTACTCTCGTACTAAGAGATTTCTTTTCTTTTCGTTCAAATCAGAAGCAGTGCAGCATTTTTTTTACCAACGTGCCCAACATTGTATGGTAGAACCTCTTTCATCCTACTCATGCGGAAACAAATGTTGTGTCGTGTCTTAAATCACATCATCTTAACTCTCTGGCTGCAATAAACCACCGAGAGAAGTTCCTCCCACTTTCTTTTGAAGTGAGAGTTGCTTGAGGACCCTACAATCAAACCAATTCAAATGATGGTCAGTAGGGTATCAGCCAGTTACGATCGTCCATGAACTGCTGGTGTGAATGAGCAGATTATTTCCAGCCCAAGCAGAATTTCCATAATAAAAGAGGTACGCGTGTCATAGATACAGCTCTTTTGGTAGAGGATGTGGCTTGAATTGGGAGGAAATTTGAACAGACAAGGAGCAGGCACAACAATTCTCTTTGTTTTTTGCACTTAACTTTTGACTGTAAGGAAGATACTAGCAAAGATTGTAGTGTTATTGGTTTGACACTACTGTGTTCACTTTAAACATTTTAATAATGATTGTTTTTAATAATAATGTTTGAGATAATTGAGAATTAATATATTAGGTAATTGATTATAAGTTGAGCCTGAAAGTTCTCTTGTGCCACTTGTATCCTAACTTATATTTGTTTGCCAAACTTTTATGTGTCAAACATGCCTTTGAGTGAAATTCAAGATAAATAGTACAAACATTAAGATTAAAATAGCAGGTCTAGGAATAAAGGAAGAACTATTTTGAGAAATCTAAAAATCTCAGTTGATTGATGTTAAGAAGAACAAGCAAGGCACTGGAGTAAATTTATTACATAAACAATTAATAAGAAGTGTTTTTTTTAGACAAAACATTCATATAAAGAAAGACAAATGTGTGATGTACATGGTTTGCAGTGGTGGAAAATAATCAAATGAGAAGACAATGAGATAAGTATTCTGGATATTAAATTGTCTGGTGCTTGTGATAACATCAAAATAATTTTTATACATTAGTAGTTTTCAGTGGCAAACAGTGATATTTGTCCATCCTTTGTTGAGGCCGGAAGTGTTGCAAAATAGTGAAAAACAGTAACGTTAGTTCACTTAAGTTAACACCCTGTATTTATTGTATGTAAAAACAAAGCTGAATATGGCTATTACAGGCACAATATAAACAAACCACAGAAACAAATCGCAGTAGAGGTAAAAGATAAGTAAGGATTGATATGATACAGTTCAAACAATTCCAAGCGGCTGAATTAAGTTTCAGATGTTCCATGAGCCACAGAAAAAAATACTCTGAGGCAGAAAAGTAATACATGAAAAGAAGTCACTAAAATAAACTTATGAAAAGCAATAACTCTCTAAGTGACGATTGGATGTTTTTCTATACTTTTGGCAATTTCTGTCTTGATACCTCATTATCCGCTTTGTTGAGCTATGTCATATGTAGGTCTGTTTTTGTGATCGTCCTGAAAAGCATTTGGTTGAGTCTTCAGCCTTTGGAATATGGCTCACTAATAGAAGGATCTGTATGTGGTGATGAGTCTTTGATATATCCTGGCATATTCATGAAACATGTTTCCACCACCCTGAATTCACAACACCGGTTTGAACAACAGAAAACTGCAAGGTCACAGAATCAAACAGAACTTTAAAGTCCCTCCAGGGTTTCTAAAGTTAAAGACTGACACAACACATTTCACTTCATTGTGTTGTTTTCTTGATAGAGAAAAAAAGACAAGTGTAATTGTAGCATTTGGTAAATATTTTATGAAGTTAGGTTAGTTATTTTCCTTCTTTCCAAAAGAGGCATTCAAAAAAACAAATAAGTTAATATTTTAAATTGATCAAATCTTGCTTGTGATGAAACACCAGACATTGGAAATTCATAACAATACAATTACTTAACCTGTACATTTCCACCCTTAATGGAACTTTTAAATATAACTGCTGGCTTAAAACAGTCTGTTTCTTTATTTTGATTTCATTCATTTGATTTGATGATTTCATTCAACTTTTGACTGAGATTAGGAATTATAGTTAGTCTTTTCAGCACTCTCATTTGCTAAGAGTCTGTAGGAGTGGAGAAGTGACTGTGACTGTCAGCTGTACCCACACAAAATTTGGTAATGCCAGCCATTTTTAGATTTCTGTAGTTGTTTATTAAAAACCTACACACAATTTTTCACATGTCAGGGAGACGGGGGCTCTTACTCTATTACTAAAATCACATAAAATTCTCTTTTGTCAGCAAATGACACAGAATTAGTGTGCAAATATACAAGTATACCTCAGATTTGTCATGTAGAGCTTTGTATGTACAGTACACAAAAATATTGCTTTACTACAAAGTTAGGTTCACATTTCTGGAAACTCATTGATCACGGGATTTATTCAAAACTAAAAGCACAGTTTGAAATGTCTTGGTTATGTGTTCTGGAGTCTTCCTTCCTATACTTCTTTAACTGTAAGATTCTGCCCAGCAGAAAGCTTCTTTTCCAGTCAGAATAGCATTGTGAAATAAAAGAATGCAAAGATCAGAGCTAGAGCATGATTTTGCCTGTTCAGTGAGGATGATCAAAATTATGAATATTCCTGTACATTTCCCCTTTTCCTGGCCATGTGTGCCTTTTCTCTTACTGTTTTAAATGTACTGCCTGTGTGGCATAAGCCATCAATAGAATTCGATGATAAATCATTTGCCTGTTTGGCAATTTTCCAGGTTTCTTCAGTTACGGTGGCTAAAAATCAAAACTGTAGATGACATAATGTGTTCTAATAAATTTCTGAGTTATTCTAAATATGTTCATAATATCTAGACAAGAACATCATTTACTCTAGTTGCAATCCTGCAGAAGTGCCAGTAACATTAATCAGAGCTTGCTTGTTTTGAGGCATATCAAGCTTCTTGCTTATATCCCTTATCCTGGACAATATTTTGCCTGTCAAGTAACTTTTTTTTTCTGTTTGCAGGTTAACTGTCTTCTGTTGCCACAGTGATAGTCATAATAATGATAGAGGTCATGGGAGGTTATAAACTGAGCCCACAATTGGCAATAAACTCAATTATTAAGTTAGACAAAAAGCCCTTCATAAATATCCGTTGCAAATAGGGCACTCTCTGAACAGCTTTTTCACCTTGCTTGTAATTAGAGAAGCCCAAGAAGTACCACATTTACAAAGCAGCACAATAATCACAACAGATATATTCATAGGATGAATATGTACTATATTAGTGTTTTGGTCAACACAGCATATTCTTTTCATACTGTAAGTTTTATGCATGTGTGCTTGTAATTATTTTATTTTTATATATTTAATTTTTAGTATTCATTTGTCTTCCTTAGCACATATTTAAAGATTAGTAATCCTAGTTCTACATAACATATTTCCTTCTTATTGGTGAAATAATGCAGTTTATTTCTCTTTTGGTTTTATATTGGTTTGTTTTACAAGCTCTACTGAAGTTTATGCAAAATCAGTAAGGTAACAGTAAACTAGTAAACTTTGACAGTTTTTAATGCCGGTAGATTTTTCCCCTATTAGTAAACTTTGACAGTTTTTAATGTCTGAAGATGTTCCCCCTGATATTTCAATTTATCTATAGGTTTCCCCAAGACCTTTGGAATACAGTACATTCTGTCTTTTGGAACGCACTAATGATAATCGTACCATATCTCTGACATTTGGTTGTCTAAATAAGTACTTTTGATTTTGTTTTTCTGTTGATTTGGACTATTTCATTCTCCTGAGTGATGAGTACTTAAGGATACTCTGATTTCAGTGTCATGCAGGGGTCTTAGCCTATACAGTGTGTAGGTGGGAGCCTGAGTAGAGTCCTCCAAACTCTGCTAATCCCATCCTATAAAAACTGTGAAAAACTTGTAAAACAGGCAAGGCAGTGTAAATTAAAGTGTACCCTAGTATGTATCAAAAAGGGCCTGGGAATGTATATTTTAGTTTACTAAGATCCTGCATCCATAGGTAGATGGATCAAATAATTTATATCATTAAGCTTCTTTGCTGAAAACAGACTTTTCTCATTTACTGTATCCACACTCCAGTAGCTTAATTTACTCGTTTTGAGGGGCTAAATCTTGTTTGTAAGTGTTAATAAATCATGCCAGATTATCCCATACCCAACATCATTTTTTTATATTTTATTAGTATCAGTGTTCTGGACGCAAAAGTACATTTACAGTATGCGTTTTCTTATGGAGGAGTGCATATTGCCAAGCTAATTAAATTAATTCAGATGCCTGTAATGATTGCCTGCCATCTATTTTTAATAGGGATGCATATCAAAGACGAGTAAAAAAAAATGCTTATGCCTGTCAATTTCTGCAATGTGGAAGGGAATGTAAGGGTGTGTGCTTGGTGCATTAGTGTTACTGTCGACAGAGAGAAAAAGCATTTATCACTTTTTACAGGTTTCACGTACTGTACTTTGTGCTGAACATGTGCCGATAATATAGAACTCCTCATGATTCAGCTTTTCTTCCTCTTCCTAAAAAGGTTTTTAAATGGTAATGTTTTTAACTGATTAACCTTTCCCTTAAAGAAGTCAATTTAGCTGATATACAGAATATCTATATCTTATAAAAGAGTGTTATATTACCAAATAATCATACCCTTGTTTGATAATCACAAATAAACAAACAAGTAAAAACAAAAATCTGTAGATGTTAAAATTTGTCAATTTCAGTTTCCCGTCTATTTCTAATACATTTGAAGATGTTAAACATGATTAAAATAATGTAACTGGTCTTGTTTTTCCAAAATTTGAAAGTGCCTGCAGTGCATTTTTTTGCTTCTTGTATTGTTTCTTATACTCTGTTGGGATCTTGTCCCTCCCAACAAGCTGATTTTTAGAATAATTTGTAACCAGACGTAATGTCATTTCTGTCACAGATTTAGGACTAAAATAGTGTCTGTATTGATACAAGTCAACAGGGTTGGTTTAGCGAGCTGATTTATGTACCTAACTTGATGTGCAAAATTATATTCCAGCATAAGAAAAAACATTTAATTCATTTCATATGATAATGCTAAAATATCCCTGATGGGTTCTAGTTTGTGCTTCTTTGATTTTTAAATAATTGCACAACTTTAACACTTTTATGTTGATATAGATGTTCATTTAACGATTTGTCATTGTTAAACCCCAAGGAACTATCAAGCTTATTGTTACATTGAGAGGTTTTTAAACTATATTTAATGAAGACTACAAGGTTTCATTAACTATTACATATACTAAACATTTCAAAATACCCCTGTAGGTTTATGTTCCTGTCAGTTGCTTCTATTAATGCGTCATGAATTTCACTGAGCTTGTGTATAGGCATGATAAAACTAAATACACACTTGTGAAGGTAGAGCACATTTAATGTTTTATGCAGGTTTACAATTTTTAATTGAACCTTATTTTGTAATTGATCTATTCAGCAAACATACTTTTGCTAAATAATTTTAATATTTTAATAAATATTATCACACAGGAAGTATCTTTAGTACTAAGGGAAAGTCAGTTAAAGTCACTATTTATGAGTGTGCTCATAAGAATCTTCACCTGTTATTTCTAGGCACTCTTGAAGAGCTTACAGTATGTGAGCTCTTACCAGTCCCAGTGTGAGGTTCTTTCTCACAACCCTCACAATAGTCTTTGTTGTCTTTGAATACTGTCTTCTTGGTCATATTCTTGTCTCTCTTCAGTCATAGAGCCCCTCACTGCTTGTGGTGTGATTTTACATACAAGCTATGTGGGTCCTGTGTCTTCAGCTTTCGTACCAGAGACCCTGGTATTTGTAATTTTTACAGGAAAAACCATGTGTATTCTACACTGTTGGAATTGTAGCACACAGACTAGAAAGTAGTGATCCTTTCCCAAAACCCTCTTAAAACATCTAAATATTGTTCTAATTGTACTCATGCATCTTAGTATCGTTACCTAACTGTGTCATTAACTAACCAGTATTATTACAATGTTGTGTTAAAAAAAGGAGCCGAATCCTGCTGGGTGCTTCTACATCATTTAAACCAAGAACATAATCCCTTTTTTGCATTTGAAATGCCTCCTCATATTTAATATATAGATCATGGCTTCAACTTAGTTTTTCTTGTACTTCTAAAAGGAGACATTAATATTTCAGCAGGTTCTTTTAGATGTTTCAAAAGGCATTTAGTTGTTACATCTAGAGATAAAGATCTGGAGTCTTACTGCTGCACATGACAAAAACAGGATGAAGATGAAACCCCTGACAGCTGCTCGACACCTGCGATTTCAGGGACACTGTCATCTGTCAAACCGTGATTAACTCCCAATTATCAAATAGCAGTTTCATTAAAAGGGTTCTGGCCACAATCCTCAGAATTTACCTCATTGGGAAAAGCTTGTAAAACGTGGCAAAACCTGTCTAAATCTGGTAATGTTAAGCATGTTAGACAGGAGTACACAACACATATATGGCAAGATAAAGTGCCAATGAAATGACTAGTTATAATTACAATAACTACACACCACTGGTACTTATACCTTTTTGGGTGTCAATATGTTTTGAAGAGGAGTTCCAGTCCTGATGCCTTGGAATTTCCAAATAGTGTCATTGTTCTGAGGTGGATCTTATAAACTAATTATATCAAATAATGGAGTTGTGATCTCAAACCATACATGTACAGTAGAGAAAATTTTGGCTTGACTGGCTTTTAAGGATTCTGTATTTGGTTGGCTGTGCTGTTTTGTTTATGTTACGTCTGCTCTGTGGGCTCAGGCTGTTCTGGCTGGCTTGTGTATGGGCTTGTGCTTTAGCTGGTTTTCAACACCTATTCCAGGAAGAAATAAGAAAGGTGTTTCCATTGAGGGTTCCAAAGCATATTGCTTGTGAAGCCATTGTGAATTTAAGAAGTATAGATTCCGAAAGAACTTAGTGGTTCTCTTAGTGGTTGACAGTGGAAACAGCTGTCATCAAGTGCCTACATATCTATAGCTGTAACAAATGTATTTTATTTGTTCTTTCTCATAATACCACCAGTGTTGTGCATTGTTATATGTTCTGCAGGGGTAGGTAAGGTGAATCATCCAACACGTTTTATGATTTTTAAAAGGATTTGGATTCATGTCAGTTTTGGTCCCCACAAGACTTCTGTATGGAATGTCTGTTTGTTCTGACTGTTTTCCCCCTTTGAATTTTTTTTACTCATTAGTTAAAGTTCAGACAGGCTTTGTGTGTGCACTTGAGTTCTGTATGGTTGTTTAAAACGTTTTAAATTATTTTAATTGTTATCGATACTTTTCAGGCGCCAGCTTCCCTAATTATGTGTTATGCCTGGTTAATGCCATTAAAAACATTATTTTGGAAACCAGATGTTGTTAATTGAAATGCATAATTTTAGGTCTACTCATCCACTTGTATAGTAAATTTTAGCAAAAGATTATACAGTATGTAGTTTTGTTGTCCAAGTAGGACTGTCTTTCTGAGTTAAGCCTGAATAGTTGAGAAATGAGAACTCCAGACATTATTTTGTAATATCTTCCTATCATTTTATTTATATTGTATTCTTGATGAATATTCCATAAGTTTAAAAAAACTTAAAAGTTTCAAACATGCATTATTGTGGTACCAGTGCTAAAGTTTGATAAGCTAGCAACCAATTGATTTTGATTTTGAAAATGAAAAGGAAGTAATTGAGAGCACCCTTTTTGGTCTGAAACAAGTAGAGGATAATTCTGTGCTGAAAATATGAAAGAAGGAAAAAAAACAAGGTTTTGACTGTGGAACCTTCTGCAGGTTACAAAAGTGCAGGCTTCGTAGTGGAAATATTTTTTTCCTTCATTTTACTTTTAAATTAATTTGTTTCTTTGTTTTGTGATCGTGAATTGTAGAATGCTATAATTTTGGAGCAGTGTAAACCAGTTTGAAGAAAAAGTGTTCCAGAACACTTTAGAAACTAGAGACTAATGTGACTAGAGTCACATTAGAATTAATGGTCTCATAGCAACCCTCCCCCCAAAAAATAATCCTGATGTCTAAGTTTCCTCATTAGTACACATTCTATTTTGTGAAATGTCTGTTCTATGAGACACAGTCTGATTCTCTAAATACACATTGTCCACAAGAGTGAGCAGGTATCCCATAAATATTTCTCTGTTTCATAAGATGTGTTATGGGAAACATTAGGAGGGAGACATTTCATATTTGAACAGAAACTGTATTTCAGAATGTGAACAGTGTGCATAACCCTGAAGGAAGGTGAATGTGCAAACAAGCTTTAATTGGGCAGCGGGGCATCAAGTGGGTGGTTATTTCTGTTTTTCCCATTAAGAATTTGTTTTGGTGATGCAAATGTTTTGTTTCTCTCATGTCTGATTCTTTATAGTTTGGTTTTCTTTTCCAGTTTTGAGATATCAAATCAAGGTCCTTGCTATCTGGACATAAAGATTCCATGGCAGTGTTCTTAAGAGCAAGGGTGAAAACCTTTGTGTCCTTGTCAAATCCCACTCTTGGCCCATACATACTGGCTTGTCTAAGGTTCCCCGTAATATTAATTCAGTTAATTCAATTGGTGAAGAAATATGTCTTTCTGATATCTTTACCGTTCCCTGGAGCCCTGGAACAACTGTGGTTGCTTCCTTTCCTCCTCACTTTTTCCTGTTCTTCCCCTTCTGCAAGACATTGCTCCTTCTCTCTGCCCCTTGTGGCCTATTTCATCATTGGGCACACAACTTACTGCAGGTGTTTATTTCTTTCCCTTCTCCAAACCCTCTTTTCTGCTCTCCCCATATTGTGGAAACACTGGACAATTGGGCTTCCTGCTCTTTTCCTCTCTGAGTCGGTTGGTGTCCAACTGGTGCAGTGTCAAACCCCCATTCCTTACCCCCGGGCTTCTACCTGCAGCCCTAGTGGACCAGACTCCCATTTGCCCATCAAGTGTCTTTTTTTGGTGGGGGGGTCTGCCTGGAATTTGTATTAATTCCTCCAATTTTAGCAAATGGACCAGACATGCCAGTTTACTTACTTCTAGTATTTTAGCTTGATTCTAATATGACTTCTACTTTTACGACTTCTATGTTGTTGAAGTTATTATTATTACTACTTTCACGTTTCTTAGCATGGTTTCTTTGTACATGCTCCCATAGTAATTCCACGTTAGGCTACATTGTCAACTTCAGTATTGATTCTCCTTCTGAATCATTGCAGTGTCTTGAACCTCTTTTTTGTGATCCCTTACTCGTCCATCACATTCTAGATCTGTGTTTTTCCAGTGGCTTGCATATATGGTGTCTGAACCTTGCGTACCACAAGCTCCATCATTGAATTACTGAAAAATTAAACATCGGTTGTATTAGTTTCTTATCTTCTTAGCTTTTCTTTTCTTGGGGTCCTGTGTCTCATTCTTAAGAACGTGCAGCTATTCCCTCAGCCAGGGAAGATATGCCAAATGAAATAAAATATTAATATATTTCATCACTCTGTTGCACTGATTATAATTTGGCCAGACTAAGTTATAATAATAATAAACAATTTAATAATAATAATAATAATAATAATAATAATAATAATAATAATAATTATTATTATTATTATTATTATTATTATTATTCAACTGCAGCTATACTTTACCACAGTATGCTTTAAGCCCCTTTCCGAAAGAACAAAAATTAATGAACACTTACACAGTTCACATGCAATAAGATGTGCAATGTTAAAAAATGAAATTATAATTATTATTTTACTGGAATTAGAGATTTTAAATCTTTTGTATGTTTAATAAGGTCTTAATGAACTTATATATCACTTTTTGATTTATGGCTAAAAATGGAAGACAAGTTTTTTCTTGGTTACTCTACTTATGAGAGTGCTTCTTTTGTCTTTTCCTTCCATTATGTCTTTGTGTCATATACTGGAGGTGCTCGGTGTAAATTTCCATAAAATTTAAATGAGGTGTTTCCTGTAATTAAGAAACAATTGTGGCTGCTCTGGGGCTGCATTGTAATTAACCGTGATCAGACTTGTTTAGCAATGACAGAGCTTCTGTAATGCTTTGACAAGCTGCAGCGATGCTGCCAGGCTAGAAAACAACCCCAGGCACTTGTCTTGAGTTTGTACCACGGTTCTAACCTCACGTGCACAAGAAGACATACATGCATGAACAAGAAGATAGTGGCTAAACCATTCTTATTCTATCTACAAAAGACTTTTGTCAGGAAAGGCCCTGAAAGAAATAATAATAATAATAATAATAATTGCTTATACTTATATAGCACTTTTCTGGACACTCCACTCAAAGCGCTTTACAGGAAATGGGGACTCCCCTCCACCACCACCAATGTGCAGCATCCACCTGGATGATCTTTTAACCTTCTAAATACGGTGCAACAAATTTTACAGCATCAACAATATTTTTCTATGTACTTTATCCCACGTGTTGTTCCCTAATGTTAGCTGACCCCTCCTTGAAAAAGGAAGTGTTACCTACTGTAGTCTGTTGTCATGTGTCAGAAGCTTGCTGGTTGCTTATCTTTCTGACAATGGAGGTGGCAGCAGCCCCACATTAATGTTAATGAGTTGTAGCCAGTCTTAAATGACTGTTTAGCATTCTGAAGTACCTGGCAAGTGCTTCCTTATTAGCTATGGGAGTGGCAGCTCTTTGTTAGGCTTATTTTCTAGTGGTATATTGTTTCCTCTGAAAGTTCCATCTTAAAGTGAGATCAGCATAAGAAACACAATCTACTGTAGGTGACTGTGCAAGTAATAGTGTAGGACTATTCTTTAACTTAATAACATTGAATAATAACAATGGCATCATTATAATCTTTATTTTATATGAGACCTTTTATAATACAGTTTTGCATGACAAATTGTGTTTTCTTTCTTCTCTTTTCAGCATGGAACAAACCTATTACTTGTTCCCTAATATAATGTAGACTGGGAGATCAGTTCTCAGCTTTGCAGCAACAGAACAGAAAGCAGGGTCTCCAAAGGCATGGTGCCTCGTTTTGGGAGGTAAAAGAAGGCCAGAGTTAAAAAAATGCAAATGTGTATAAGGAGATAACATTTCAGTGGAAGGTTTTCTTGTGTAAAAACCTTCTATCAAAAAAAATATTTATGAGTTAAAGGGCAAGTGGAGGATCACTACATGCTGAGAAATAAAAAGGAAAGTTCTGCATCCCAAACATTGTGTATTTTAGACTTTATTTGTCAGTATTGAATTAACCTCTACTTGTTCCTTTACAGCCAGCATACTGATGTGGCTCCTCAATCGAACCCCTTTTTATTAAAGATGTAGCCTAGATCTTCTCGCACAAAACATCTGGTTGTTATATCCAGAAAATTCTCAGTTTTTGGCTCTAGTATAATTGCTCTGTCAACATTAACCACCTTTTGTAAAGAAATGACAATTTTATTCCTGTTTTTATTATATTCTACCAGTTGGCCTAGGGCTGTTTGACAACTGTTTGAAGTTTGTGATGGTGTTTTCTTTTACTTCAAGTATAGAGTGGAACCGACTGACGCCAAAGACCGGGCAGAATGAACACCAGTTTATGGACAGATACTGTATTGGAATATAACAGTGTTTGTAAAAATCTGATGCAATGTTTCATTATGTCAAAGCATTTTGTATCACATTTGAGTGTATGTGAGGAAAACGAGCCTCTGTTTTGTGGACTCCTCCTTGGCCTACACACCACAAACTAATCCATGATAGATACTGAACCAGTTACAGTACATGTGTGACACATGTTTTTTTTTGGGGGGGGGGGAGTTCAAGGGGGACAGGAGCCGGGAGTTTTTTCATCTTCCACCACTGCCAGAACGTTTCCTGCCATTTTCTTCCCAGCTTTTGACAAATGACTACCAGATGGGAGATATTTGCGGCACTCTTTCCCCTCTTTTCAAACCTGCAGTGACAGGAGAAGTCCTGTCTCCCTGCCTCCTTTCAACTCCTCACAACAGCTGTTGGGATGTAGCTCTCTACGTGTTGGGAGCTCCAGAAGTTTGTTCACCTTCATGCTGATCTGTGTATCATAGCACTAAACTATATTCAGATTTTTGAAGATGCCATTTATTGAGCATAGTAGTTAATTACTTAATATTTAGCAGATTTACCTTGCATGGAGCCGATTCAACACAAGGAAACACAAGTGATGTTTCATGGAATAGGCTTCTTGGATCATTATCATAGTGGTATAAGACGTTCTCACTGAACAGACTTTTCCACAGCGGATAACAGAAGCTTTAAAATCTAAAACATCTAAATGTCGATCATCTAACAAGATACCCAGTTGTATTTTTAAAACCAATACCCTTCCTGGCTTCTTTCAAGTAATAGCTGGATGAGATCCTTCAAATAGTTACTAACTACCAAACAGGATAGATGAGCTGAATGGCCTCCTTTACTTTGTAAATATTTTTGTTCTTATTTAGAAGAAACGACTTGCTCTAATTAACACAGACATTCTTCTACATGTGTTATTAAGACAGAACCCATGTTGCCTACTGGAAGAATCCCAGATATTTTTTTCAGATTTTTTGTCAAGCTGCAGAAGACATTGTGAAACTTTGTGAGGTTTTAGGTGAGAAGCAATCAGATGACGACTACTGTCATCTCTTATTTCCCTTCACTCCATCTGTGACTTGTTAGATTTCATAATGAATTTGTTTTTTTCGTGATTCTTCTTTTTATTTAATCCAGCCGCGATAACTGATTTGGAACTTTTAGAAAGGGTCCTGGAAAAATATGAATCAGAACTCTTTGTGTAAGATGACACTGCTCCCGTGTCAGGAACTGAATTTAAAGGCAATACAAACTAAATACAGATTTTGTTTAATTAAATATTTGTTGATTTGCCATCCTCTTGCAATACGTTTATGGGAAGTAAAAGTCAATCAAAGCCAAATAAATTTAAACCTTGAAACACTGATCCCCACCAGCATGTTTTTGTGTTCCTTTTTAGGAATAGCCTTTTTTTCAAAGTGATGCTGTCTGTTTATCAACAGCTAAAATCAATAAATCTATGGCAGGCTAGTATAACATGAATAAAGATTTATTTAGGCAAATAAAGGGTCAGAAAGATGAAGGCAGAGGCTCTGGGAAGAGTCAATATTTTCATATGTAAGGCGATAAATTTAATGACCTAATCTTTTCAATTACACAGTGTATTTTAAGGCATAATCCCCTGCAATTTCTGGGAAGGACTAGATGGTTTGGATGAGGGGGGGACTCTCCAATCTCATCTCTTCGATTGATGAGTCTCTCGACCCTGTAAATTACTGGACCTCTTTAATATTCCAGGAATCAATTCCCTACTTAACATATCACAAAGGAAAAGCAAACCAGTTATTTTATGTATTTAAAAAATGCATTCTGCTTTGCACAAAACATCCTTTGCTCTTTCGTTAGGCTAAATTACAGAGCTCTTTACCATTCTGACCCAACAGGCCAGGTTACTAGAGAAGGGAACACTGAGGGTATTTTTTGTCCTCCCTCACAGTTTACAAGGACTTTCAGAAAGCTTACACATTTCCAAGGCCAGGTTTTGATTAAAAAAAACTTTGAGACTTTGACAAAGCCAGCTGAAGCCAATTAATGGAAATGTTTATAGCCCATCTTTTCTCAGTGAATATTCTATCGCTGATTGCTTTTTTTGTTTTCATACCCACATAAATTAATGTTTAACACACAACTTCACCCAAAACAGCAAGTGAATTGGTATTGTACCAATCTGCCAATGATCAAAAGAACCAATAAAAGCTTTGAGAAATTGTTTCAGATGCTGTTTTTTCCTGATTAGTTTTATCAGTTAGAATCCTCTGAAGAAAAGAATAAAAAATTAAAATCTAAAATGCAGATATTCAGGTACTTAACACCTAAAAGATGAAATAACAACATAGAGTGGCTTAATGCGTTACTACTTTGTCTTCTGCAGTATAGGGGACCTTAGAGCTTTTTAAAGTGACTTACATTGCTAGTAGACATTGTAATTCTGTATTTCATTCACTCTTACAAGCTCTACTTACAAATAGAATTGAATGATTTATGACACTGATGATTATGACACATTGTTTATTTAATAAAACATTAAACTAACAAAGTGGCACTTAGCTGTTCTGTAGTAACACAATAAAACTATTACTAAAAAAAACAACAATGCTAATTTAGATAAATTACATGTATTTATTTAATGTCTTTCATGACAGGACTGATGTCAAGCACTGCTGGCATTATGTGAAAGGTCATTCTCAGAGCATTTGGCCTGGCATTCTGAGATCAGCAGCCCACCTTGAATACAGCAGTCTCTGTTCTGTGAGGCTGAGAACACTAACTTCCTTATTGCGTCTGAGTTTTCTCAACAGCCTAGCTACTTTAAACATTCACTGAATTCTGAGAGTAATGGTGCCGTTCAGAACTGATGAGAAAGTGGTCCCTGACAAATTATATACATTCGGCTGCAAACACATCTAACCATCAAGGTCTGGAGGCTCCAGATTTACATTCTTATAAGTTCTAAATTAGTTAAACTCAAGTGTTATCATGACTAAAACAAGGTAGTACCTTCTCCTGTCGCTTGCAGGAGAGTTATTCAAATGCGGAACCACAGCTCTAAAACATACACATTCATAATATGTTTTTAAAGTCCGTAATGGTGGCAGCTAACAAACTGTTTTGCTCAGTACTGTAGTATCTGTGTTTCTCTTTTGAGAAGAGAACTCCTATTCATGTCACATAGTACTGATTAAACAAGTTAGAAACACTCAATCACTTTTAAATGAAAATTTCCAGTTGTAAATTTTTAAACTTAATTATTTGTAGTCCTTTGTGGTAAAGTAGTAGGCTGGCCCAATCGTTCAAATAGCTTGTCTCAGGAATTTTAAATTTTTAACGAATGAGGGAATGAGGCTTGTGTAAAGAAATCTGCACTGGGGTTGTGGTTGGATGTACTGGTGGAATTGTCACTGTAAATGTACCGAGAAGCGATGCACTGGGGGAATGTGGAGACTGCTCTCCAATGGGAAGATCACTTTGTCTGTGCCAGTTAGTGTTGGACTTACTGCGACATAATTCAGGTGTGTTTGGCCAGGTCAGTCGAATGTCAGGCTTTTCTTTGTCTTTGTCTTTCATGCTCTGTCATGTCACAGAAGGGGGGCAAGGTGTGCAGGGACTGAAGCACTAAGCAGAGGAGGTGTCATCTAGCTCTCCCTCCCCCCTCACCGAGGGGAGCGTCCTTCAGAGGACGACTTGTCACCAGCCATCAAGCAGGAAAGTGGCTTTGTGGTCTCGGAACATCTGGCAGCTCCGCGCGGGAAAGCTGAGGGGGTGTCATTAATTGTGATGAAATAATTTAAACCATCAGGAATAAATGAGGCTGTTAAGCTGAGTTCAGATTCCATTTGCTGCGTGCACATGTGTTCAAACGGGGACACGGCCAGGAGAGGGGTCGTGTCTGTGGCAAATAAAAGACCCAGCGATAACCAAACAAAAGTCAGAAATCAGAGATGTGGAGGGCAGTAAGGGAGTGTCTCGCAGATATCCAAAGAATGCTAGGCAGCAGCTTGCCTGATATCAAGCAGCTGTGGAGCAGTGAAGTTGGGAATCAGAAGATGCAAAATCCATTTCAAGGAAAAACTTGTTCCTGCTCTTGTGTTGGATGATAAGGCACACTACCTCTCTGTGCTGTTGCTGTCAACCAGTGCTCTGTTGCTGTGAGTAGTGTTGCTCACAGACAGGCAGACCCCAAGGTGGAATTCTGTTTTGCCCCTTTGCAAAATTATAGAGGGCCAAGCGTGCATGCTGGCTTCAACCACAGCAGCTCTTCGGCAGTGTTCAGGAGACGAGTTTGCAGCCATTAAAGTATTTAAACACGAAAGTGTCTCGTTTCTTCCCCCCAAAAAAACACGAAGCCGAGGGAGCTGAAAGATTGAGAAGGAGTAGCAAACATTAAAAGACATGAGGTAAAAACATCATGGAAAGGTTAATAAACCATGGTGAGGGACAGAATACCTTATGCGTGGTCCCGACGGCAGAATTTTTCACAACAATTTGCCAGGGCAGACTTTTAGTAGGGCCATAATTGTTGCTGCCTGAACAGTAAATGTAAAGCAGTCAGTGGCCTGCTTTTGAAGCGAATGAAATTGCAGTGGTAATGGTCTCAGATGAAGTAGAAGCCTCTCAGGATACTTATTTAATTGCTCTTCTCACAACTAAAGCCCTTATTAAATCTCCACAAATTAAACTCTGGAACTAAATAGAGTACAAATGGGGTATACCTGAGCAAAATCCATTTGCTTTAAAAAAATCCTAAACAAGTACTGTATTGTTATACGTATTTCACTATTGTTTTTATCTGTGTATTATTTGGTTCATTCTGATGAAATGACAGGTTTGAGGGGTTTATTAAAATTAGTTTCCAAAGGAACAAGACTGAAAAACACAGCTATATTATTTTTTGTCATAGCTGACATTCAGGTTTGAACATATTGAACGGTCTGTTAGTTTTTTTTATCCATACATTACAGGATGTACAGTATTTCGGAAGACCAAGCTGTTCTGTAATATTTCAATTAAGAGAGAGATTCTGGTAGCCAAAGATATGATAGAGAATCCCTTATTTAAAAAAAAATGTTTACCCATTAGAATCTTAAAGGCTCTTGAAGAATAATTAAACAAGATAAGAAACTTGTTTTGTTAAGGGAAACACTAATTATAAATAATTATAAGTACTCAAAATAATCTGTGTAATACAATTTTCAAAACAGCCTGCATTTCAAACACCATAGAGTCATAGAGTTAATAATTTAGTAGCTCTATTGTGAAAGGGTCTCCTGTCCACATTGTTTTACAAATGCTATAACAAAAATGTTAAGTACATGCCGAATATAGCGAAAGCCGGATTAAGCACTATGAATACTTTCCTTAAGACATATCAGGCATTCTGTATCTGACAAAAAATGATCACCTTTGATAGTGTACTCTGGTGATCACATGCTTGTGTCACTAGAGTTTGGGAGTCAGGACAAGCACTGGTTTCTCTACAGATGGTCTGTGCACATACAGTATGTGTATTGTTTTTTTACATCCAGAAAGTAACCAGAATGGGCACTGGGTAATAACATTTCTCTTGATGCACCATACATTGAAAGCAGGGAGGTCACCAGTCGCTGGGGGAGAGTAAAATTCCTTTGTCCGACGAGAAAAAGTTATTGGTGTGCCGCAATTTACAAGAGATATGCAGTCATTAGAGATGTAGTTTGTATAAAATGAAACCGCTGGGTAAATCGCCCATGAAATACTACACTGAAGCAATAAATCTGAGCATCTGCAAGAAACTCAAAACAGATGATAGTAAAGAATCTTTTTTTTTCTGCAGCTACACATTTTTTTGGGGAGGAATTGTGCTGTATGTACAACAGGATGATATCTTGCAGCAAGACCAGTCCATGAAGAATCTCTAGTCAAAAAAGTAAGGTGAAGCTTTGGTTCTATAGAAGCAATGGAAATTCTTGCAAAGCTGTTGGCCACTGGAGTTCATATGGTGGTTTGTATATTGGTCTTCCCAGTTCATGCTGGAAAGAATGATATACTGTACTGATGACTGGGTCATTTCTTCAGCAAGATTCCTCTGTAAAACCATTGCATGGCGATGAACTTTAAATGAAAGAAGTGCCAGCTGATCAAAATGAGTTTATTAGTGAAAGTTTTTTTTCATGTGAAATTTCAGTTTATTCAGACTTTTTTTTTACAAGATTCTTTAGTGTCGTGGTTATAACTACTTTAGGAAAAGAAATGACAACTGCTATTAGCACTTCATACAAAAGTGTAATCTGTGAGGTTACACCCAAAAGAAAAGAATGATCTTCACTTTCCTATTTAATTCCTCCTTGTTTCCTGAGCCAATGTAGGTGTCATGAGTGTTTGGTGGGTTTAGTATTTTGCATTTGTTTCAATGTTAATAGGTTCTCTTTGTGACATCTCAGAAGTTGCTTTCAGGAGGTACATAGGGGAACCTGCTTAGTGTCACATACCATGGTGAAAAACAGTGTGAGGGAAATACAATTTTCCTTCCTTTTAATACTATTAGTGTACTTCAGAAGGGATTGAGAAATATTTTCAGAAGGCTGTTTGAGAAACTAGTATTTATTGTACTGGATGAAAAGGTTAAAGAGTAACAGGAAAGTGTAAAACATACATGTAGGTTATGTAGGAAATAAAATAACAGGATCATACAAAGTGTGCACTGTACATGAATCACATGATTTACTGCTTTAAGCTCACTGACCTTGTACCTTCACATGGGTGGGTTACAGAAAGACTGGGAAGAGAAGTCTAGATTTGTAGACTGTGGATGAAAATACAATTTCAAATAACTTTTCACTTTAAAAGAAAGATTGTGCTGACAAAATGGCCTCTGGTTTTCTTGTTCTGCGTTTTGATGACATGGATTGTTCGGTTCAGAGCTGCTGAACTGCAGTAGGTTCCAAGTTGTGTAATGAAAAAAATACCTGGGGAAAGATGTATTTCATAGATTTCAGGTTCTATTTTTCTGGCTTTCATTTCGATTTCTTCACCTACCATGCAGATCGAATGACTGTTTTGAATGTCACTGGTTATCCATTCAGACATGGAAAGGTTTCAGTGAAAAATGAAGCCCACTTAAAGAATGTGTGGAAGATGAGACAGCAGGAAAGTCCAGCAGGGCTCAGCTGCTCAGTGCTCATACCCGTGCGCCTTCTTTCGTGACTTATTTTCATTGGAATACGAAAAATAAACAAAACAGTTCTATGTGGAAATTTATGGTGATAGCTGTTTGTAATTTTTTGTGGTTTAACAACAGAAACAAAAATGAACAATGAATAAGAAGATCCCTGTGGCGTCGGTAAATATTCTGCCTTTGAAGGCAATGATTCCTACAGAAATAATAATTTATGGCTGAATTTGAGTAGTGATACATATCCATTTTCTCCTGTTTTACACTCTTCCAAGGTAACTCTGGGTGCAAGGCCCTGTTCAATGCCTCCTGCTTTCACTGGTTCTAAAAGAAGTAATGTACTTGACAAGTGTGTCTTCTATAAATTGTGCTGTCCCTTTTTCCCTTGGATCTCAGATTGCTGGCTGCTGTGATATGTGGCAGTGCACGGCTTGGTCTGCATTTCGTTAGCTGAAGAAAACGTATTGACAGGGTACTACATTTCTCAACATATTAGAGGATTAAGTTGCAAAGTTAAGCAATAGGAAAATCAATTATTTCCTCTTTCATTCACGTGAAAGCTGGCTGCTGTAAAAAAAAAAGGGTGGGTGGGGGTGGGTATAGCGCTTTTTAGATCATCTGCTCTGAACGTGGCTGAACAGTGTCCCTCTTTTATTATTTTTCAATCAGAACAAGGCGAAGCCATTGCCAGTAAGCTGCCTGTGTGGGAAAGTCACTCTGAAATGAATTTGGAAGTCAGACTAAAAAAATATAAAGACAAACACAAGTAATTTATTTCTTTGAGTTAGTTTCGATGGTTTGAAAAAAAAGAGTGTGATGTTGAGCAAATGCAATGTTTTTTTTTTCTCTTCTTTTTTCCCTTTTGGAGAATCTCACTAGTCAGCATAGTGTTAAAAAAGCGCTGCCTTTGAGTTTTTAAGTACTACCTGTGTTGTGCGCCAATAAAAACAGGTATTAGCCTGAACAGATGTATAATTTAATTCTTGCCAATGCTTCTGTTTTTTTTTTTCGGGGAGTCTCACACACATTTGCACACATGCCTTGTAAATCTATCCTTTTCCAGCAAAAGCATTGGGCCTCTCCAAAATTTTATTTCTGAATATGTATGTATATGTGGATGTAAAAAAAGTTTTCTGTTTGCGCCATGTTTATAAAAAGTATATATTTATCAATTTAGGGTGCAAGTGCATTAAATTAAGCATTCCTTTGGTTGCCAGAATGCATCTCTTCCTCTGAACTGGAGATGTACATGACACTTTAACTATGGTATGCCATACATACATACAGTATGTAGAATGATGTACTTTGAGGAGTTTAAACTTTTGAATTGTATAGTGGTAAGATTCACAGAGATACCTGCGCTGTCCTTAAATGATCAAGGTTACCATTTTCAAGCAGTCCACCAACATCACTGTTACTGGGATTGTGGTATCTGGTCAAAATCTATCAACGGGAGTTCTCATTGTTCTGCAGTATTTTTTCCATTTGCAAATTTCAAAACTCTCTTCTAGTCATATTAAATCTTCAGAAGGTAGTTTTGCAGTTGGGAACAACTCAACAATTTTAACCATACGTTCTGTACTGTACTGTATTTACAGTTCAGTAACAAAAACTTATCTTTTTAATTTTTTTAAATGAAAGACAGAATTCACAGTGAAAAGAGAGAAGCCATTGAAGATATTTGTCTTAGAAATTGTTAAATATGTCATTTGTCAATGTGCTCTGTATACAGTATACTGTATAACGCACTCTAACTGACCAAACCACATACATTGAGAGTTAAGTTAAGACTCTTGTTGGTGGAACCAACTGGTTTTAAAAATACATTTTTTTACTTTTTAGAAACAGTATACAGTATAGTTTCTTGCACCAGCTACTGCAGCCACTATTCTCAGAAAGACTTTATAAACTGACAGTATTTCTTTAGGAGGCGGTAGACTTTGAAAATGTTTGGGTGGAAAGTAATTGGCAATGGATTCCCCTGTTGGTAAATGAAAATGAAATGCAGGGTTAGCAGTCAATTTTGGATTAGCTGCACTGCATCACTCACCCTCTCACTCTCCTCTCTCTCCCATTCTTTCTCTCTTTCACCAATCGCCTGGGGAAAGCGACACCTCCACATGTAAAGAATAAGTGCAGGGAGGCATGTTTAGGCTGCAGATGACTGTAAAAGATTGCAAAAACTTCTCTGCTTCTGGCAACGCTTTCCACCTCGTTCTCCGTTTCTCTCTCTCTCTCTTGTGGTGTGGATGTCTCCCTGTGTTTTCCACTGCCCTGTAATTACCACATCTCTTGTACCGATGCTTCTTGTCCCCTCTGATCCGCTACTGGAGCCCATATCAGGATTTTGTTTTGTTTTTTTTCTCTGGCTGTGCCTTCGTTAGGCATGATTTATTGAGTGAGTGAAGGCTGGAGGGGAAAGAACGCGTTTTGCAGAACACAGAAAAGAGAGTTGCGCGCACACACACACCTTCTTCTGTACCTGAGCGGGAGTAAAACAACACCAAAAAAAATTGCTACAGTACACATCTCTTAGAGAGAGAGTGAAGACAGCAGGCAGGGAGCTGCACTTGGATGTAGATGAGATGGGAGGCTGAGCCTCAGAGCGCTCGAAACATGTCAGGCACTGCGAGTTTGTTGTTCTACACCGAGGGCACAGCCACAGTCCGAAAGTATTGATTCCTTGCTTGTACAAAGACAGAAACTGTCAGCCGGAGCGAGCTGACCTTGGTAGAGCCAAGACAACAATTCCCCACCCAGCTGCTGAGATGAAGCCTAGAGGGAAACAGAAAGTGCACGCCAGTGTCCATCTCACACGAGCACAAAGGACATAGCGAAGCCTGGTCCTACCCCCTGGAGCTTTGCCAACAGAAACTGGCATTGAGGGAAGAGGGGGGGAGACTTACTGTGTTCAAAATGACAGGGACTTGTTTCTACGATTCAATATGTGAGGAGTAAACTTTTGTTTTTGTAAAAAAAAAAAGAGAACACTCTGAGCACACTGAACCTGAGCTGAATATTTTGTCTTCGAAAGACCATTTGTGTTTTAGGAGCAAGACTTTACATTTCCGGGCAGCATGGTGGCTTGGTGGTTAGCGTTGCTACCTCACAGCCTGGAGCCCTGGGTTTGGTTCCTGGAGTGCTATCTGTGTGGAGCTCGTACTTTCTTTCTTTCTATTCTTCCTGGATTTCTTCCGGGTGCTCTGGTTTATTCCCACAGTCCAAAGACATGGTGGTACAGTAGGTTAAGTGGCTTCTGGGAAAACTGGCCCTGATATGGATTTTTGGGGGTTTGTCTGCGATGGTCTGGCACCATGTCCAGGGTGTCCTAATTTGTACCCATTGCTAGCCAGGAAGGTCTTCTTCTCCCCCGAGACCCTGTATTGGATAAAGCAGTTAGAAAGTGAATGGATGGATTTTGTATTTCACAATGTGGACCTGTAATATATCCTGTGTCATGGAATTGTAATTTTCCTGCTGCCCTGTGGCTTTCAGCCGTTGCGGTAAAAGAGACCTAAACCTGATGCTAAAGACCAGGTCTTAATGGTAATGTGCTGGAAGGCTTAGAAAGGCTTTTTTGCGCGAGACAAAGCACAGACAGTGCACTGTATTTGCTAGCTTTAGGTCTTTCGGTGTCTAATTTTGTATTATTTTTCTTAACTAAGACGATAAAGATAAGGTCAGCTTTTGTCACCAAAAAAATTAATACCTTGAGGAGTTACTACACAAATTTATTGAGAATCAAGTAGAATAAGGTGGATCTGGTGGGTGGCATGATGGTGCAGTGGCTAGTATTGCTGCCTTGAGGTGCTGGGGCCCTGGGTAAATTCCTTTTCCTCTCTGCGTGGAGTCTATATGTTCTCCTTGTGTTTGCGTGGGTTTCCTCCAGTCATTCTGGTTTCTTCCCACAGTCGCAGGTTAATTGACTTCTGAGAAAATTGACCATAGTGTGAGTTTGCACATGAGCTGGTGTCCTGTCCAGGGTGTATCCTGCCTTGTGCCTGTTATTTGAAGAATAACCAGAATAGGCGCCAGCTCCCCTGCATACGTTTTGGATAAATTGGTTAGAACGGAGATGGCTGGAAGATGAATCTCAGAAAATTCAGTGACATCGTGTACTACAAAAGCTTAATCATGTGTCAAAACACCTGAATTGAGCGTCTGTTTTTGAAAAATGCAGATTTTCAGATGCACTTTGTTTCATATTGGTTGTGAGAAAAAAAGTGGCATAAAATCATGACATTTGTACATTACTAATTGTATTTTTCATCTTTTTATTTTCCTTTAACGTAATTACATGTCCATTGCTTTTCTTTTGTATCATAATACTGCAGTGCTAGATTATGCTGTGATCAGTTCCATGCGCTGCTGGAGAGGTAGCAGAAACCAGAAGGACTCAGAGTACAAATCTAGTGGGTAACTAAATGCAGATTTTTTGTTTGGTCTTTAGAACATGCTTTTATCTTATAAACAAACACGCTACATAAATAACAGAAAAAATGTTAGTGCAACAAAACAGTGATTTTTAAAAAGCAAAATCCCATGAATCTGAAATAGACAGCGGGATCTTCCTGTTTCAGATATACTTCAGTGGTTTCTTTGTACACAGTTGTTTTTACCTGCAGGAGAAATGTTTTAGTACTGAAACATTAACGTTACACATCAAAGGTGGAGTATGTCTTTAAAATGCTTAAGGCCATACATCAAGGACTTTAGATGTCTCTTAGTGTATACAAACACTGGGTGCATTACATTTCCAGATCACTATTAATCTCAATAAACTAGCTAGATTACACTAGGTAATCTCAGAAAAAAGGAAAATTTGAGAGTGACGGTTGTGTTTTAGTTCTGGGTGAGTACATGTTACCCTTTCTTTTATTTATCTCTTTTTGTTGTGGTTAACCCCGGAACTCTAATGTTAACCTAATATGTGGGGGTTTAAGTGGGTTTCCACCTCATGAAAACAAAATTGTATAAACACAGCTATCGCTGTGCATTAGCTTCTCACAAAGTGTGTAAAGGCCTGTCAATTATGTATGAGGGGCACCATAAATAGTTAAAAAGGGTGCATTATAAAATAAAGAGTAATCATGAGAAATCGTTATGCTGAAACAGAGCAGAAAGGATCTCAGCATTGAGAATGCTAAGTCTCCCACTCTCAATGACACAGTACTCTCATCTGGTTTTTTTTAGTCACCTGCATGAATAGCTTAATTTCCAACTAAAAATCTACTGTACAATGGTATTTAATGTGAGAGAAGAACATGAAGGATACACAATCAGGGCTAGTTGTATTTACATAAAGAGCATCAACAATTTGCTTAATTTCCTGCTGTTACAGCAACTTTGTTATTAAAGAAACTTTCATGTTTTTGGTAGTCAGAAACATGTTGAAATTTAGAAATTAACATTGATCAGAATGAACAACTGAAAATTGTTGTCCACAAACAACCAATTTGAAGATTTGTAGGAGTAATATATTACATTTAGCAATCAAATCTATTTGAAATACAAGTACTTCCTCATCAGTATAATTTCTTTCTTTCTAATCCATAAATGATTTCTATCATTTCCACATCCATAACGATAAAAGCTTACATTTTATATCCCCAAATGAAGTGTAATCCGGATTAATTGTCATTTTAAAAGAAAATAAACATTCAGTTACAGATCATCATAAGAGGTTGCTTAATAAAGAAGAAAAAACTGAGTGAAAAGTGTTGAAACATTGCAAATTGTGTACGATGCATTCACAGATGACTGAGTGAGAGTGTAGAGTGCATGTTACCGTGATTATTGTACACCTTGCTCATGATTCACAGAAGGAATCATCCTTCTCCAGAACATGCTCTTTCTGCAAAATCCTGTGTTTACAATTGGGAATGAAGGAATGTTCAAAAACTTCTCTTTCTGCACTAAAAACTCCCAAAACGAGGCTGGAATGGAATGTCTTCATTGTGGATGACGTATAAATCAAAGCCTTAACCCACTTTTAAGGTACACCTTTTCTGGTGTGTGTGAGGTAAATGAAAATAAAATGCAACACTTTAGACTCCTATTATTACCTTTTGCGATCTTGTAAAGCCTCATAAATCAGGATCCCTTAGGTGAGAGCCTAGCTTAACTGTCACCACACTTCACATAGCAATGTGAGGGATTCAGAGCGAATGAGCCTCTCCACCACTTGTGCTGTTAAACTGTACGTAGACAAGCCCCATCATGCATTAGGACAACACATATCTTCAAAACCTATTTTTAAACTGAAGATTCCAATTCAGAAAAAAAGCTTATTCTCAGTTTCTAACATACGTTCTGTTGAGGGATGAGGAATTAGAATCTGTAAAATGTGATGTCAAATGGAAGAGTACTGGCAGGTAACACAGGACATTCCTCCTGTCTGCTGTTGCACTGAGGGCCATCAACACATTTAGGTAAAGAACATCCTTACAAATCCATACTTGTAAAGTTAAGGAAACAGTCTCAAGAATGGAAAAGAACGTGTGTTGTACTGTTTAAAAGACTGGTTTCACAAAACAAGGACATAGATGTTGAGGTAATGGAAGTGACTGGTTCCTACAGCTTAATTACCTACCAGATAACATGTCTGTTTCACTATGATGTATGTTATAAAACCTGAACATTCTGTACGTAAAACAGCAGTTATTTTTCCATTGATATCCCTTGTCATCATTGCAGTAAAATATAGGAAAGCGGTTTTTTCCTGAATTTTGGTTTTGTTTGCTTCTGCCCCTTTATCATTTTTTAATTCTGACACTTCTAAGTAATCAGTCTTTTACAGTTCATTATTGTTATTAAAGTATTGACTTTATTAACATTCTACTACTGCTGTTATTATAATTATTATTTGCAACCTTTAGTCAAAATCACTTTCAGCTTTTTTTTTTCTTTTTCAACTGTGCTGTCTAGGAACCCTGCACAATTTATCTATCCATTTTATTAGACATTCATGCACTTTAAAACTTTAAAACAATTAGTTAAAAATGAAATTCTGATTTTGATGTCTTTTTTAAATAAAGACATAGAGAAGGGGCTCAGAATGCAGAAAAGTTAATGACAGATTTTCTGTTGGCTATTATAGTAGGTTCTTTGCATGTTATCCCGAATATGACTCTTAATTTGTCTGTCATACTGTACTTTTTCAGTGTGTGTTCTAGATAGCCTGTCTTGGATGGTTGAAAGCATTCCCTTTTCTGTGGATTTCTCTAGGAACTCAAAATTTTCTTGCTTCTGTGGTTCTGTGATTTTTTTTCCTGATCAATGAAAAGTGTACTTCTTGTTACAGACTCTTTTCACGCTAGATTAGACAAAACCACGAAAATGCATGTTATGGTGTGTGGTTTCATACTGATTTTTTTACTCATTAAATGGTGTTTACAAAATATGGCATAGTACTTCACATTACAGTATTAGTAGCTAACCAATGTCTCAGAACAAACTCCCATGCAATGAAAGGGCAAGGAGATGCTATTTGTGTTGGGTCTGATTGGTTTGTGAAAAGGGAGAGATCTTGTTTCCTGCCACTCTAAGCAAATTGTAAGCTACATAGACATTATTAAATTAGTTCCTCTTTATTTCCACAGTTGATACATTTTTGTATTTTCCTGGTATTTAATTTCTTGCTTGCTGCTTTCTGTATTATTTATGTGGTGAGATTGTCTGTTGCTGCTGCCTCTTAGATCATTTACTGTGTTGACTAAATATCTCACCAAAAACAATTTATTTAAAGACATCCCAGAGGTGTTTTCCAGGAAGTAGCAAGGAGAGGAAGCAAATCATTTTCACAAAGCTGAGAAGTCAGCTGGAGAAGACATAACATCTTTGGCTCTCCCATCCCAGTACATAGACTAAAGCTCCATGAGACCTTTCTTGAGTCCTAGTGTCTGATCCTCATCATACACAGGAAATACAAATTGATGAATTACTGTTAGAGGAAGAGATAGTACACACATATAATTCTAAAATAACAATGCAAAATATGCATAAAATAATAGGAACATGACTTATTACTCTGTCCAGTTTAATTGTTTTCTTTAAAAATATTGGTAGAATGTCACTTAAATTACCCTGAATTAAATTAGCAAAACAAAAACATGACTGATGTGTGTCTTTCCTATAGATAATTTTACCTGGGAAATGACTCTGCACCTTCCTACAAAAAGAATGTAGAAAAGATGACAAAATGATTAATGGAAGGGCAGGTGTTAAGGACTTTAAGCTCTCATTATTTCTCACCTAGCCCTCTTGGTATATATTGGTAACCCAAGCCTGACAACTATGTCTGCTCAAAATAATAAAAAAGGGGGGGAGAGTCATGAAGCAGTACTGTTGAATGACTTTCCCAGCCCAGCATGTTCTCCTTATTTTTAGGATAGCAGTATAGCTTGGTCAGTGTTTTTTGTGGATTAACCCCCTTAGTAAATTTATTGAATAATAGTGTCGCGTTTTGTAAAATATTAATATTATGCCTAACTACTTTCAACAATGAAATTATATACAGAACACACCCTAAAATGAGCACACAAAATATACAGAGCAAAAATACTAAAAAAAAAACAGCTAGGTGACACGGTTGGGAAATAAAATTTGCTATCACATGTAAGGCTTTTCCCCCCCCCCAGAGTCATAAACTTGCCTGGTGACAGGTTGAGTTTGATGTACTTAGAGTTCATTGGGACAAGAGTGGCTTATCTGTGCTGTCCTCAAGGAGCTTAGCTCAGCATTGTCACCAGCCTGCTATCTCTCAGGAGATTAGAGCCAGGAGAGTTTTAAAGGAACAGCCACACCAAGACATGTTGGTTAAGACCTCAGGGCTGTGTATGAAGTAGTTGGGGGCAACAGGCAAAAAATCACATCCAGTCTTCAGATCAGAGAAGCCACAATAGCTGCTTCATAGTTAGCAGTAATACAGAACTAGCATGGTAGAGAAAAAAATCTGTGTTCATAGACATTGAAAGGGTACAAGGGGTGCCTCCCCAGGATAATTTGTTTTTCTGTTTTTTCTTAAAGTACTTCTTTCTCTCATTGTATTAGTAGTGAACAGTATTTTGTATTCCATGATGTTTTCTGTACATTTGTCTCATTATATCTTATGGCGTACAATTTTATTAAAGTTGTCTAAGCTCCAGAGGTCCTATTGTGGTGACCGGTTTGTGCTCTTTAAATAAGCGTTGACCAAAGTTCTGGCTTTTTAACTTAGACAAACTACTCTGGAATGTTCTAAAAAAAAACTATCCTTTTGGGATGGGATGGGGATGAGGACCATTAGAGATTTGAAAATAACTTGAAAGACCGTTGAAAGTCGTGGCAAAAGTTCCTGCTTGGTGAAGTTCAGGAGTCCAGGAACATCTGCTTAAATTATGAAAATGAAATTAGAAGGGCCAGGTACAGCAGGACAAGCAAGTCTCTAATAATATATTTGAGATATCTTAATCAGGGAGTACTGCACTGGTTGTAACAATCTTTGGTAGCTATTCCGTTTATTTTGCATGACTACGTACAAGCGACTACATACAAGAGGGCAGTTTAATGTTTTCCTTTAGATTCTGCTGGTGGGGTCCTCTAATTAAATTAGGTCTGCTGTGTTGTTCTAGGCTGTGGTCCTTCACAGAGAGCCTGTGTGGCTCTGGTAGCGGTGGCGGTGGCGGACAAGTGGCAGCACAGCTGGTGGGTGGAAACAATTAAAGCTGTCCCTGCCCAGGATTTAATTCAGATGAGTGAACATCACAGAGCTCCTCCAAACTACCACTAATTAGAGTGTTGGAGCTGTGATAGCATCTTGCCGAGACCACTGGGGAAGCTCTGCCTGCAAACCGAGGAGGAGATTCTCTCTCTCAGCTCTTCAACAGAATAAGGCTCGATTAGCTGAAGAAAAGGGTCCTCAGTACTTTTTTCAGAATCTGGCCTATGATTGCCTGTTACATCAGCCTAAGAAGCCACACAATCATATCACTTGGTTAGAGGGGCAGTGGTTATTGTGAGGAAGCAGAAACTCCTCCTGTATTGTGAAAAAGATGTGACAATAAAACATTCACAAATGTACATTAAAAATAAAATATACATCTTTTTTTTCAAAATTTAGAAAATTAGATCTGTATTCAGAAAATATAGCGCACATGTATATTGCCATCTAAAAAGCACATAAAGTAATTTCTATATTTGCATTCTAACTCATTTAATTATATAGAAACCTGTGATAAATAACTACAGATACAGTAGCTACAGATGTTCTTTTGATCATTGTTTGTCAATCATTGTCATCTTTCCCTTCTTTCACATTGAGAGAATTTTTAGTTGGGAAGTCAGAATTCTTTGATGACTCGATGGTCCACGTCAACAGTTCCTTCTGTGTTTTAAAACTGAGATTCAATAATTGAATATCAGATGGACGGAACCATGAAAATGAATGCAGGACAAGCAAGTTTTTTTCCCAGGTTTGGATGTTTGTTAAAAAACAGTTTTCCAAATATTCAATAGTTACTAATAACGAAAAAACACAAACAGGGTACATCACTTTCAGTCTTTTCTCCGTGGTTAACTGGTGAGAAGTGGGAGACCTACCATGAGATTTCACACACATCACAGCCTACTCCTTCTCCCACATGTGCTCAAAAATTGATCTAGGCAAGGTGAACTTGTATAGCTTTGCTGAAATAACCACTGTGCATTTATGTCAGCTGTAATTTCTGGTGCACACTGACATTTCAGTTTTGAGCTTAAAAAATAAAAATATTCAAATATTATTCTGTCCAAAGTGAAAACAACTGTCATAATATTTGTGAGTTTGCTCTTCTGTCATTTATTTTTGAAGATTCAGCTCCGATGATATACCATAGGTCCTATATTTCTCAAGCCAAATTCTGTGTTAGTGCTACAGAGCAGTGCCACTATTGGCTACACTGATTGTTTTCATAGTTAAGTCACAGAGAGGTGAAATAAAGGAGAAGTTGATTACAGGTTAGAATCATCTCTAGCTCTTTTATAACTTTCTTGTATGGTTTTGTTAATACAATCATATTGGGAGCCACATTACTACTCTTTATGATTCTGATATACCATTGAAGGTTCGATAAGGAGAAGGGTTTGTGTAGGGCTACAGTTTTCCTGCAAGAAGACAGCATGAAACATAAGTCTGTTTCAAACTGACTTATCCTGTAAAGCTGTAGACTGCATGGCTTTCCCTAAGATGTCAAAAGAGAAAACGGAGCTTTGTGTCTTTAATTTCCCTTTTCTTTTGAAGAAAAAGCCCCAGAACTTCCTCTTGGATGCTGAGCTCTGCAGTCCAGGAAACAAGCGGCTTAAACAAACAATCCTGCAAGGAGAGTCGTGTCCTTCTATGAAGTTTGCCCTCTCTCTCTTTCTCTTTGTCCACTGGCAGAGGCCATCAGAGGTGTGTACTTGCAGAAAAAAACATAAAGCTAAAAAGCCCGGTAAACTAATCAATGCATCTCCCCCTAACGACCTGTGAAAACAAAGCAATAAAAACCAGGCCAGTGTTTATCTTGGCCAAAACAACACTGCGATAAGACATGTTGCTGATTACCAAGCAGGAGCCAAGTTAGTAGTGTAGTGGACCTTCAGCTACTCTGAAGCACGGATGTCAAAGCTGCCTCACAGATAAGAAAAAGTTTTCCCTCAGTATGCTGTCGTCAGTCCTGTCGCTTAGTGTGGGGTGGGACACTTTGTAGACGTAAATGGCACACCATTTTACAACCCAAATCCCTGACATTTCCTGGCTAGTTTTGTGCCCTGAGAGACAAGAGAAGAAAAATGAAAAACTCGATTGCAAATGGATATGTGGTCCAGAGTACTGTATGTTTCAGCTTTAGATTGTATTACATGTTCTGTTACTTGTGATACATATTTAGAAGTATGTAGTACAGGCTTGTACCATACCAAAAACTAAAAAAGAATGAATAAGAAACAAATATTTCAGCGGCAAAGCTTGGAAAGACCGAAGAAAGAAAATATAAAGATGAGAAGGGGGGGGGGGGTGAAATATGAAATATACAGTAAGTTGATGTAAATGAGGCATTGGACTAGTTCCATTGGAGGTGTCGACGGTAGCAATCTGCAAATGTATGGAGAGATTAGAAAGAGAGTCATCTGGAGGAGTATGTGACCCAACTTAAGGAATGTCCTTATGGTGCAGGAGCTTTTGAAACACTATGAAAGGACTCAAACAGCAAAGTTCAGTGGAATAATCTGGCTGGCTGGGAGTGGCAAAATGGGGAACCTGAGCCTTTTTCCTACTGTCTGTTAAGATATTTGAAGGTATGAGAAACCACTGACATTGAGCCACAAATACTAAAGTTATGTTTTTAAAATGTTCTTTTCAGCTTGTACAAAGTGACAGAAAAGGAGAAGAGTTGTATGTTCTAAATGTTAAATAGAGAGTATGTATGTAACTCTGTACATAACATTTTTTATGTACAGCGATGAAAGTGTCCTACAGTTCTTTTAATTTTTAAAAAAAGTTTTAGTTGTAATTGGGCAGTGCAGAATTCTGGAAATCTAATAGAAACTTCAGGGAGATGTTTGCTTTTTTGGCATCTGAGAACTTCTAAATCTACTGTCTTTATGCTCCTTGATTCTTGTACTGTCATTACCAAGAAACATGTATTTTACTTCCTAATTCATGCATACAAATCTAAATTCTAGATAAAAAAAACAGAGAAAACATAGGCATAAAGATTTTGTAGACTGTTTCTGTCAAGAAACATGTCATGATTGTCATACATTTTGGTTAACGTTAAAAGTCAAGTCTTTGCTAATTAAAACAAAGGTCATAGTCTCTATCAAGCCGAGGACCTGGTGGAAGAATGCGTTAAAAATATACTGACACCAATTTGGAGAGGTTTCTGGCTGAGATTATGATGCTTATATAATTCTTGCACTGTTTTGTTATTAACAAATGGGATTCATTTCTGAGGACGATCTTGTCGGTAATCTGCAATTGTATGCATAACTGCAGGTGACATCGTAATAGTTAGTGCTAATGCCATCAGGATGGTAGTTAACTAAGAATGCTGAGAACTTTTCGTTGCTTGATGCTTGAGGGCATCTTCAGTGACTGAGTATGTCTCTGTCTCATCTTGTGTTCTTTAGTGGTCTTGTATTGCACATATAGAGAATAGACTGCAATCATAAAAAATGCATGTCCTAGCCTGCTGCTTTGGAATGGATGTGTTTTCTATACCCAAGGCATCAGTATGTTAATAGAGTTGTCTTTTAATGAAAAAAAGAATATTATACTTCATAAACACAGAAATTTAGTTATGTTTTACAAATATAAAATAATTCACTAATTGAAATCCAAAAGAACAAAACAGAGATATCAAGATATCACTGCAACTTTTTTTTCACTCTTAATCTAAGGCCTTTTCACGGTTGTCTCTTTATATTGTCACAGAACTGCAACCTAAAACCTTCTGTTAATGCAGTTCGCTGTTCTGGCTGTGTGGAAACAGTGCAGCCTGACGAAATCTGCCACAGTTTATTGTGGGAGGAGTTTGCTCTCCAGTTCAGACAAAGGGCAGAGTGGGGTCAGGTGTTAGTCAACCTCTTCACACATGCACACTCAGACTGAGGTCACTCCACACCCTCACAAACTGTGGTCCTGCTGGCTTAGGTTGTAGACAATAATGGAAAAAACACAGGGCCTACTCCTTCTTTCCTTCAGTTAGTGCTCATCCCTGACCTCCAGCATAAAGATTTTCCAGATGCCATTGAAAATCCCATCTTGACCTCTCGTAGGGTGACCCTTTGCCCTCTTTTCCTCTTAGACTGTAAAGGATCTGCGTCAGTTTGAACGGTCATAGAGTGCAGGCCAGTGTAACAATCAGATTCTGTATTCCTGCTCTGTCTTTCAGATTGACTACAGACGAGTCTGTGAATTACTGTCTGTCGTTTTACTAGAGCTTATTAGGCTGATAAATGGAGGCAGTTGCCCCATGATTTGATGGTCATTGCAAATTGTGCCACAATTTGCTTGTGTGTGCATTACTTCTCTCTACCCCCCTGTTTTTAATGGTTACTGTTCAGTACATGCATACAGATACCAGTTTTAACCTGAATGAATCAATTCTTTAATTTCAAGTTGTAGGGGTGGAATAGGATTAAGGGTATAAATCATATTGAATGGGTTGATTGAGGGACAGCTGCTGTGAAATGATATATTGTATTTAAGCATCCAACTTTAAAATGATGTTGTGTTTAAGAATTTGTCCTTTAAAAAGACCAAAACAGCATTAAGTTTATATACTGTACTTAAGATAAAAATGTCAACACGGATCATTATGCAGTGACACACTGAGAGTTGTTGCAGAATACTCTGAATTCTCATTTTGTCTGAAATGACAGAAATCAAACAACAATGCGTATCATGTAAATGGATACAGCTGTCACAGCTGTTTCACTGTGGTCTGCATTTTGGGATGAAAATATTTTTTCCTTTACCATTAAAGCTGAGTACAAGCTCAGTCAGCAGCAGAACATTACACAAATCTCTGTTCATGTTAGAAATAAACTTTAAGCTTTTTTCTCAGTGACTTTGCCCCTGTATATTCAGACAGTATATTATGCTGGGCATTTACATTTATATACTGTAACTATTTAAAGTGAGGTTTTAGGATATGATAAGGCAAAGATAAGGATTCAGACAGATGTTGACTATTTAATAATTGTAGGTACCACTGCAACTCCTCAACACTCCTGGAAAAAACTGCAAAGTTGATAGATCAATTACTAATGGTCTCAAGACAAACTTTATTTGTTCATTTTTTTACTTTGGTATTTGATTTTTTTTTTGACTGCAGTGATACTTTTGGGCAACTTTATAGTGTGTATGTATGTCTGCCAACCTTTTCAGTTATTTGCTTTAGGCAGTTCGCTCAAGCATCTTTCCCACATCTGTAGCATTAAAGACACAGGCGGCTGTTAGTGCAGTACAAGGACCTGGCAGGCGTCACTTCTGCCTGACAGAGAGAAAAGGAGTGTGAATCTTGTGGCAGGCTTGTATTTTCACTGAGGGCCAATGAGCAGTTGAGTAGTGTGAAAAAGACTTTGGAGGGACTGCAGGTCTTGACACATGATGCCTTCAGCGCTGTGTCTGCAGTGTCCGCCTCTTTCTTCCGGGGCTTTGAAATCCGGAGAAGGAATATGCTGTGCCAGCGCTGATGGCTTTCAGTGAAGGAAATGACAGACTTTGAGCTGGACTGGGAAGGATAATATCAAGGATATTATTCTACATATCCAATGGCACTTAAAAAAGCAGACTGCCAAATCCCAGACATGCTGTAGATGAGTAGGCCAATCTGGCTGGCTATGAAGTCAATGAGAATGACTTTCCATCACTACAGTTAGCCATACCTGGGGCAAGATGCTACTATAACTAGGAGCTTTATTGACAAGAACATTCTAGAAACACAGGACGTTTAGTAGTAGTTTTGTTTTAATCAGATGCTTCGGATGTGTGTTCCTTCCAATGTGTGTTCCTTCCAGATGTCTTAAATCTGTTTTATCGAGCATTAATTTGCTTGTGTTGTTAACTACCTAAGCACCAGGTCGAGATTCCAGAAAGCGAAAATGAAAAAAAAAATGAGGAGGAATCATTTCAAATAATTGTATTTAAAACTACAGTTATTTGAAACACTGGAATTTGTCAGCTTTAAAAAAGACTAATGATCTTTTATCCACATCAATGGGATCTCTAAAAGGGAAATTTATGTTTGTCTATTCCTGCAGACTGCTTTCTTTCCACCCTTGTAACCTGTATTCAAGCCTGCCAAGATTCTCAATCAGGTTCTCAACCACAGAATTGTCCTTTCAGACGTTTTCTGTCTGCAGTACAGGGTTTTTATTATTCACGCCAGTTCATTTTGGTTGCCTGTAAGAAATGACAAGGAAAGAAAACACAAGCTCCTGGTTAATAAACAGGAAGATATATATTGCAATATACAGCATTCCCCAGAGTGAAATAAAATATTAAAATATTTGGAGCCTGTTTTACAACATATATAGCTAATTACTTTTAAATCAGCTAAACGGAAGCAAACTGATGGATGTTTATGAGATAAAAGTCTGAAAATAAATAAGGGTGAATAGTAAAACAACGGTGTTGGTAAACAATTTAATTATTTTATACTCATGTTTCTGACATTTTGTAGACATAAGTAATTAATTTTGTCTTTCTATTGGTAAATTCCAAAGAGCCCAATTATCGTCCGTAACGTTGCTGCACAAAGTAAAATACATATTATATTTAATGCTGTGGGAATATTCAAATTACTTCCCTTCATTATACAAATATCTAAGCAAAGTCTTCACAGGGGGCTGACAAGATAGGAATCAAGCCACCAGAAAAACTGTGACTAAAAACTAAATTAGCCACCCTGGGATTCGTTGCCTATATGTTTTTGTTGGCGAGGGGAGTGGCTTTAGGGCTTTTAGAGAAACATCACTTCAGAAACAAGGGCTGCACGTCCCATATCGTCATGAATTCTGTGCAGCTGCAAACACTTTCTCTACATTCTGCACTCCTGTCAGCACTCGGATGAAGCACTTTTGTTCAGAACCTTTTCTTCGCTAACAAGAGTGCCGGAATCACCAGTAGCAGTGACAACTCTAACCACGATGAGATGGCCTGTGATTGGTTATTTCGGATGTTTTACTAATCACTGACTGGCTGCTTCGGTATCTGTGCTCTTGCTGTGTGTTAAAATGAACAGTGGGAAACTTCAGATACAAATGTCAAGGTATCCATCAACAAAAATTGATGGTACCTATTGTATTAGTGATAATGTCTGAAGATTATAAACCTTTGACATAGCCAAGCTAACAATATTTATTCATATAAGCTTGGTGTAATCGATGTGGTTTTGTGCATAGTTAAATTCATTTGGAGAAATATGCCAGACATAACTTTTTTTCTGCCCCAGATCCCAAGTGTTTTTAGAATCCCTGTGTATATTTAAAAACCATTACCATTTTGTTGCAGGAATCTGGCTTGAAATCAGGCAGGAATCTCTTTTTAACAGCAGAACAGACACTATAAAGTGATTTGTCTGAGTTATTTGTAACGTGGATTTATTTCACTATTGTGTGAACAGATTTTTCTTTTTCACACCTCCCATGAATGTTTTTTTTATTTAGTTGGTAAATTTAGAACTTAGAATTGCCAATGATTTTGTTATAACCGCTTGATTTGCAATAGAAAATAGCTGCCTTAGAAATGCTGGTCAAAGTTGGCAAAGGACATGACCCAGGCTCGAACCCACGATCATAGTGCTCATCATGTGGTCTGGTGAATGCCTTTATCAGATGAGCCACTCCAAAGGCCCCATATGTGCTTTTTAATGAAGGCAGTAGGATCTCACAGCTAACTGGCATTTGGCTGAGTTCTCCTTTTAGGTAAACTCTATGAAGAATATTTTGTCAAAGGAAACCATATGTAGAAACATGATTAAAACTTAGCTTTGTCCTCCCAGTGGGTCCCCTTATAGAAATAACCTTAAGTTATCTGTACAAATTTATCATACCTCTATAAAAACCTCTAGATTATAAAGAGAGCTAGGACATTTCTGTATCAATTAATAGGTTATTTTCATAAGGGGCGGTAAACTAACAGCATAGGTTTCTGCTGTGTTGTTTTTCAAAACAAAACCTGTTGCTGCCATGCATGCATGTGTACATTTTGTGTGTGTGTGTGTGTATTTGTGTGTGCAAGAAGAGTTTGTTTTGTTTTTCCCTTAGTTCAGCACATCTGAGAGAATTTTCTGGAACTTTGGAGCCCTGTCAAAACAAAGATGGCTGAACTGTTTGAAAGGGACAGGCCTGAAACAGAGGCAGAGAAAAACGAGCCCCTGAGAAGGCAGCTGGAAATATATAGCTTGTGGTTTCCCAGTACAGCTGCTTTCAGATGTGTCGGCCTTGTTGTGCACTGGTTCCATTGCCAAGGCGAGAGTGTCACAGCTGGTAATACTTACTGCCTTTGCGGTAAAGTGTGTGATTCATTAGCTAGAACTGTGTGTTTTGCACCAGTTCTGGTCATGTTATTGTTAGGATGTGGTAAAATCATAAATATGGGATGCAGGATTCGAGGGAAATATGTGACTCGTTAACTCCGGGCCACTGCTTGTTTCTCATGATAGCACGGCAATAAAAAAAGTCTGTCACAATTTGTAGTGCTAATGACTTAATCCTGCAAAAGCTGGAAGACATACAAACATCCGTCAATGGCTTTATTATTACAGCATCCCATCTGATTGAATTGCATGAAACCTAGAAAATACACTGGCAATCGTTTTTCCAATTGATTGCATTGCATAGGCAATGGAGATTCTGGCAGGGATTCCATCCAGTCTTGTGGACTCTTTCCTTTGCTCTTTAACTCTTCAGGTATATAGACTTCACAGTCTGTAAAAGATAAGTCATCTGGGGCTCTTATTTTCTTCCACAGCACTGTAATGATAAAAAAACTGATTGTACTTTAATAAGGTCAAAAATATGTGTTGGGAGCACAGCCTAAAATTTCACCTGCTTAATTTTTGCCTTTTCATCTCAAACAGTATGTAACTTAACATTTCAGTCTTCTGAAATATTTTAGAAAATAATTTTTACAAGTAATGTTTGTCAGATGGTGTTTCGTTCTAGGTTTTTTGCTTCATTAGTATCTTCTAATTCTTGTTGTGTACAACTCCTCATAGTTTCCTTTTGGATCATTTTCCGTGACAATCTACAGGACAAGAAAAAAAATCATTCCTTAATCAAACAGAGTGGAACAAGATGGGGGGAAATCTTGTACAAATGCACCACTAACACTTAACTGTGTGCTTTTGCTCATTAAATGCTAATTTGATCTCCTCTGCCCCTTCTTGTGATCATGGAGTCATTGCTGGCATCACTACAAAGTACTTTCGTACACTTTAGTATATTATAGCCTGTCAGCCCTAAACCTAGCAGATCCTTCATCTGTACAAACTCTAAACTCGGCAGTGCTTGCTAAATCTACATTTCTACTTAAATGTACCTGCATACATACTTAGGGGTCCTGTGCCATGAAAATGGAGCCTAGAAAACAGAAGTGCTTGTATAGTTGAATTCGACTAAGTAGACCCAAGACTCTCAATAGATACTGATAAATACAAACGAGAGGACATAGGTCATAGAAAAAGGCAAAGCTGCGCTGTTGAAATGCAAGGAATTAGCACATGAGTATTGCCCATATGCTTGCATAATGAAATGATCTCTTTTTAATTAATTAAATTAATCAGTGCAGGCTCAATGGATGAATATCTGGTTGGGTTGTGGCTCATGCAAAGCACATTATTGTAGTTTTGAACAACAAAGTTTGTTTTTAGCAATTTGGGATGCTTAGTTATTGCAATAGCTTTCTAAAACCCACTCAGCGCCCTTAGAGTGGAGTGCGTGCATGCCTCGGTTAAGAGAAAAGTGCCTCCTCACACTACAGCCTACAGTACAGTATGTAGGTCTCACAGAGACTCCGGTGAATAGAAATGCAGGAGGTGGAGGAGCATGGAAGGCACTGCTGAGAAGCCACTGCTCTGTCGCAATGTGTCCCTACTCTGTCTGACCTGTGGCACTGAAGTTGTCTTCCCTCCACTTCAGCCCAATATCTGTGAACTTTGTCAGCGTGATAAAGAGCACACGCAGGAGTGGACTTTCTCTCGCTCTCTGTCAGCGCAGTACTCCAAGAGGCACAGGCACAGTTGTCTCTGCAGCAGTGGAGATACAAAGCACTTGCACAGAGACATGCAGCGCTTATAAAGTCTAGCATTGTGAAGGAAAGACTCATCCAAGAATCATCCTATAGCTTTTGGGAACTTCAGCGTCTGATGTTAGAATACAGTTGCTAGTTATGGAAAGTGAGGTAAAAAACATTCAAGAAATACTGTATATAATCAGAAACATTTTTGTTTTCTGTATGTGTGTGACTGCTTCGTAGTAAATGTATACTTTTAAATGTTATCAGCATGCGCATCTTAAATCCATGGGTGAAGGATTGTATCTTTTGTAGAAGCAGATGCTTCTTTTTCTTTTTTCAGTTTCTTAGACATGACTCAGCAACTAATATGTTGTGTATTTTCTTTTTGCTTTTCAGTATGAAATTATCTTTATTTCTTCTCATTCTACTTATATTACTCCATAGTGTTTTAGACCATGTGTGTGTGAATGTGTATAGTTTACATTGTTGAACCTAACGTAGACTGCATGTATTGAAAGGTGTACGGTTTGTTTTCAAGAATTGCACAGTTCTGTTAAGAGATGGTCAAAGAGACATTTATGTTGTGAAACTGGTTACCTTCTGTGTTACAAAGTATACATTTTTGCTTGCTTGGACAAAAAATATCTAAAAAGAGAGAAAGGTTTATCACAGTGAGACTAATGGAGAGCTTTGATTTTGTTTATTTTATACTGTATCTGTATGTATCTGCAAATAATAGAAATTGTTGTCTAACAGCGTTTCTGCTCAATGATCAAAGACTGAAAGCAGGGGAGAGCTCTGAAGCTGAATTTTTCATGACAGGGAAGAAGATTGAGATTGGTGAGGCAGTAATGGTGTGAGTGACACCAATGAATTAATTGATCATTTCTTATTTGTAAATCACTCCCTGAAATGTTAAGAGTAACATTCAAAAACCAAAACCTGTTTTTCCTCAGCTGCTGTCCATAACCAGCCCTTGAAGTAACTTATTACTGCAACATACAGTACTTCTTTACATAAAGTATGTACTATTTTACTTAATTGAGTTGCAACTCATGCTCAGTTTTGAAAATAAAAGGCAAGAGAGTTTATAGAAGTATAAAACAGGATTTTTACAAAACATTTTTAGTTTTTTTAAAGAAGTTTTTCTTTAAAATCTCATTTAAGTCATACTTTGACCTACAATGCTTGATAAATCTCGACCACTTTTTGTTTATTGTTAATAAAGACTACCTAAAATTAAATTAAAAGTTCAAAATTCTGAAAACACAGAGAGTAAATGAGGAAATATAGAAACTAGCTTATGGTTTCCCCTTAGAATAAACTGCTCTTTCAAGCTTTGGCACAAACTAGCCCCCTCCTCAAACTGTCTTGGCAACTTCTGGTTTGATTTAATCGCATGGACTCCTTACTCTGTTGCTGATCGTGGGTGGGACGTGGCCAGCAATGTTGTGACAACATGTTATATTGAATGTGAATGGAATAGTCATAACTGAGGTGTGTTTGTGATCTTTTTCTTTACATTAAAATATTACACAATTGTGATGTACGATATTTAAACCCCCATTTTCATGCATAATTCTAATTCTGTATAATGATCAAAACAAGGGACATTAATCAGATCCCTTTCTGACCAACTTTAAGCTTCCAGTTCTCTTTTCCTTTATGGTCTCATAAAGACTGAGAATGTGTCTTAAACAGAGGAACAACACAGAGGGTTAAGACTGCTTCTGGGCCCCAGTGTCCTTCTACACTTGTCTGTAATCAGCACTGAGCCACAAGACCTCCTGTGAAATGAGGAGTTTACTTTCCTTCGCATTAACTTAGTCTATTAGCGCTCAATCTCATTGCGGTGGAGGTGCTTCCTAGAGAAGTCGATAATATTGCGCATGTTTGCTCTCTGACTAATGCATTTACAGTAAAGTGGAAGAGAGCAGATGTGCTGCTGCTGAAGAGCCTCTGACCTTTATTCCCTAGGCCTTGCTTGGACTGTCTTAAGGATTTCGCTCCCTCCCTGCTTATCTCTCCACACAAAGACATCTTCATATTCTGCAAAAGGAATTCATAGAAAAAGTAACATAACAAAGTGTATCCCCCTCTCTATCTATATACAGTATACAGTGTATTTGCACAAAGGACATACACAGAGGTATTTATATACTATATGCTCATTTCCTCATGTCTGTGTGAGAAAGGGAAGACTAATCAGTGCAGGTGGCCTTAATTCTTGGGAGTTGCTCTGTATCGTTAGAAGCAGAGATATCAGTATTACAGAGTACAGTAATGGGTGTGTAGTCAAAGATGTCTACTGTCTAAGCAGGAAGCATTTAAAAAAATATGTCTTTATTTTAGATTAATATGGCACAGTTGTTTAGTACGTGTGCCATTTTACCAAGATTTCACTCTGCTTTTACCACATACTGTATATTATGCCTTTACAATGACCAAGATTTTACAGTAACAGAATATGCACAAAATGTGCTTTTCACTACACTCTATTATAAAAAATGCTGATCTACTGAATAAATGTTAATGTATCCTTATTCATATTCTTTCTTTTTAAACTTCATATACAGTACTGTATGTACTGTACATAAGTTCATATGTGTCTAAATTGTGTATTGTACTCAGTAATAATATTTGTGTTAAAGAATATCCTGGTTTTCTCATTCACTGAATTCTTTATCCACACATCTGTCGGTCATATGGGTGGAATATATCTGTTCTTTAACAAACAACATCACGGTGACTAAAAGGATGAAAGGCATCATAGGAGCTGAGTTACTACTTCATAAATGCAATCTACTTATCACTCCACCCCTTTGTAGTACCATTTAACGATTTAAATGGGCTAAAAGTCAGCATTTCCTCACTGTGTCAATCAGGTCCATATTTCCCAAAGCACAAGCATGATTTGAGATATGATGGATTTTAGGCATAAGTAAGTGTAATAAATCATTTTCAAAGAGGGCACCAAGACCACTTGTGCTGCTTATTTTATTCATATGACTTTAAATAGTACTAGCACCTGATACAAGACTGAATTGGGTTGTGCTAACTTCTTACCCACCAAAGACATAGACTGCATATGGAATATTGGGCATTAATATTAAAATACAAAGGAAAATGTATTGCATTGCATTTGTGATTACAATGCCAAGGAACAATTCATTGTGAGCAAATGAAAACATTTCATTGGCCAAACAGTTTAGTGACAGTGACTAAGTTGTTCACCATTTTATTCGTCACAAATTGTGAACATTTGAATAGACAGACTGACAATCAGACAAACAGCTAAATAGATCAACAAGCAGCATTACTTCATCTCCAAATCAAATCTCCAAAGCTAAGCAAGTCTGAGCTTAGTTGGCTAGGTAGATGGATTGTAGCATTTGAAGTACCATGGCCAGTACTGAGATAATCAGGTTGCTGCTGCACGTGGAGCTGGCAAACCAGTAGTACACTCTTCCCTTGAATCAGCATTTCTGAAAACCAACGGCTCTGTATGATGAGAGTGGACACTGTGCTTTAGGTGGAGCCATCCTTATGATGACACGTCAAACCGAGGCCCTGAATCCTTTGTTTTTAAAGACCATGGCAGGTTTAGAATGCATAGGAGTGTCAACTCATCCTGGCTAAAGTCTACTCTGGTCATGTTCAGTCAGCCCTTCCTGATGATCACCCTTAATTCAATTGGTGACACTACTTCACGCCTTCCTACCTGATATGCTTGTTTGTTGTAATGGGGCTGTTGACACTTAAAACGCTGTTACACATTATGTAGGTGGTGGCTGCTCTTCAGTGGCCCCTTCCTATATGTGAATTGCTTTGAGATCCTTAAAGATGAAAAACAAGGAAGCATTTATATTAATCAGACAGATTTGCCATAGGCTTGATGTACGTAATGGACAAAGCCTACTATCGTATAATCAAAAAAGCCTTCACAATACGTTTGTGATTAGACAACACTGACTTACTGGATGTTCTACTCTGAGTCAAAAAAGTTAGGAAGATTTTTATTTTGTTATACAAAGTTTCACTGAGATTGTAATGAGATTTTGCTTTTCATAAAAGTGTGTATGAGCTCTTTATTAGCTAGTGTTTTGGGCTCAATATTAGTTCTTTAAAAATATTCCAGTGTACTTTGGAGATGAACTGTATAACTTCCACCTAGGCCTGATGTAATAGAGGCAAAGATGGAGCCTCATGTTGTTTATTCCACAGTTTCATGCATAGCAAATTCAAGATGACACAGTCATGCAAATCTGCAGCCTTTTTTTCTACTGTGTTTTAATGGGAAATGATCTGGAGAGTTCTGGCATGAAAGGGGTTAAGCCTTCTCAGAAAATGCAATTCTGTCTGGTTTCAGCTTTTTAGTAATTGAAGCTTTATGAGCATGTTTCGGATCAGCAGTTAGTGGAACTTGAACAAGAGTCAAACTCTTGGTATTTGGAGGCAAATTAGTTCTACAGTATGCAGATATGTTTCACTGGCTCAGTTCCTGTACATTAAAGCAGCTAATATGGACAAAATGCCTTTAACGTGTGTGGTGATTAGAAACTCCGATGTGTGTGGTTAGTAATTGGAAAACATTTTCCAGGGGAGTACCAGGGCTTTTAGGTAGAGAGACATGCCTTTCTTTTATATTTTCATAATGTGGGTCCAGAGAGAAAATTAGAAAAAAAAACTAAACAATAAAAAAACTCTGTGCAGTTAAAAAAGAGACTGATTGGCAGGTGAGCAGAGTGCCCCCACTCTGCTAATTTTATTAGCATTATTTTCTGCAGACTCAATTCATTTTTCTTTGCCAGTGTGAGGTATCGTAAAACATCCAGTGCAGCTGCCAGGCCTCAGAAAACCAAACTTTTTTTTTCATTTATGTATATCCTGTATGTCTTTTGCTCATTCTTTCTCTTTTTCTCACAACACATAGATACTGTATAGCACACATTTATGCAGGTTTTTGCATAAGAAAGCATAGACTTTTAACCACAGTAAAGCAGTCCAGCAAATGAAATTTTGATCACTCATTGCAGGGGACATTTCAATTAACAGAAACTGGATTACACTGTGAAACAGCTTGACATTTTTTTAAAAATTGTTCGTCGTCTTTTTCATATTGCTACTCCTAGCTATATACTTTAGATTACATCAAGTGCCTCTACCTCATATAGGCCAAACCTTGCCTTGTCCTCACCCTGGCCCCAACTCTACCCCCTACTCTCTTCTCTTGCATAGGTGAATGTAATTGAGCCTGGCGTTGTCCAAAGTTGTGCCTGTCCACCATCTGTGTTAGGAATGCACAATCCCAGACAAAAGGTTTGGCAAAGTCTTCCCTCTGTCTGAACTCCAGCGCCTCCAGATAGCAATAAAACACCTGGACAAAATCAGCAGGTGACGGCAGGCAAAGGGAAAAGATCAGTCACAGCCTGTCTCCCCCCCCCACCCCCCAACTACAGCCCTTTGAACGTTTGCTTGTTTCTCTGGACAACCAGTGCTGTCACCAGGCAGGGTTTTGATCTCTGGGAACAAGATTTCCCTAGAAGAGCTTGGAAGCTCTGGCCAGTTGACAAAGGGAGGAACCTGATTTTTCTTTTTTTTCCTTCATTTTAATTTATGTTTTATATTCCCTCAATAGCAGTGGCTGTAGAATTCTCTTTTTTTACCATGCACATTTATTCTTCTGTTGTATAAAAGCATCTTCAATATTCAGTCGATTTGGTAGTTTATATTTTAGATGACATGCTGGAATTGAGTTGCCTTGTTTTGTTATTACATACGGTATCAAAGTGGACATGACTAGTTTTGCTTGATCCCTGGAAGTGAGAGAACAGAGAGGGGGAAACAAAAGAAAATCATGGATACAAGAGAGGATAGCACTTTTGTTAGAAATGTGTTTGAACCATTTAGACTGAGTGCAGTACAGGATGTTCTAAATGGTGTGTGGCATTCCAAAAACACTAAAAAGAAATGTCGTCACTGTAGAGCTGATTTGTCATTTGTAAGCGTATCTTGCATATGTTTTTTAGAAAGCTGCTTGAGATACAAATAATGCACTGAGTAACTGTAATTAAGTTTTCCTTATATATTGCCAAGAGATCTTTACTATTACTTGTTCTTTGATTATAGCCCTTGAGTCTTCATACTGTATATCAGTCCCATCAGGCCCTTTTAATGCCTTTGGATTGACCTGAGGACCATCATATTTTAGCATTGCCAGAAGGCCCTGAAATAGTGCTCTGGTTGCAGTGCCAATGGAATGAGACTTTTTGCTCTGTAAATTGTGGTAAATTGGATGTTCACTTTTTTACAGCAGCAGCACTTACTTATGAAACTTGACAAACTATTGCTTTTTTAATAAAAAATCCTAGTGGCAAGCCAGAAACATCTGAATTTCATCGGTTTTCATCACTCCTTAATCCTTTATTATTGTTCATCTTATTTTTAGACTAGCGCCCTTCTGAAATTCTTGGTCAGATTTTTTCTGCTTTGAACAGCTTCTTTAAACATTTTCTTAGTTCAAGTTTAATATGTCACTAAGAGTGTTCTTTACAGATTTGATGTTTCAGTCTTAATTGAGAGTTAATTAGGTTATAAGCAGAGCCAGAAAAGTTAAAAAAAATGTTGTATGAATTGGAAGACATAAATGTAAAAGATTCAGTTTAATTTCTAGCTGGAAATTCTGCATTCTGCAGTGCATTACAGGAGTCACATTGACTTCTTTTGACAGTGAAAAAAAAAAGTCTGCTCCCTGTCTTTACAGAATAGCTGCACGGCTTTGATTTGTGATAGTCCAACAGTAGCCATCTGAGTCCAGCTGTACAGGGGGCTTTTTTCTTGGCTTTCAGAAACCTCAAGCTTGGTTTGATTTGTAGGCTGTCAAAAGGTCACCTTATGAAATGTCAGGGAGGGTGAAAACAACAGTGCAACTCCTTATAACAGAGGCCATGTGGAGCCTCTCTCTCAAGAGCTCCAATAGAGGGCATCACTTGATGAAGTCTGTGTGTCAGATTGGCAGGCTCTGGCACTCTCAGCCCAGTGAGCAAAGTTAGCATGTGAATTGCTGCATTGCAGCAGTGTTTCCATTTCAGGTCCAGAGCGCTTTTCTGACACTTCCACCCGTTTCTAAAATTGTAACTTAGCACCTAAATACCAAAATTATAGGTTTAATTTTTAAGCTCACCAGTGGGCTCTTTATTTTCCTAACAATTTTATATCCTTCTGACTGTATTTTGTGGTGTTCACCCATTATATCTGTTTTTTTTTTTTTAAATGGTCAGCTTTGACATTGTGGATACAAAAAGCTTGTATATTAAAATTTGAACTCCACATAAAAATAAAAAATAAATAAATGACAACACTGAAAAGTCAGTGGAACTTTAAATTCCAGTGCCAATATCAAATGCAGTGTGACGCAGACTAGAGAATAGGTAATATCTGTTCTCCATAACCATTTTCCAGGACATCAGTGAGCACTAATACAGTAGGACAGTATTTAGCCTCCTCTTCCAATGTGTGACATCCAGTATTTTATCCATCAATCTAAAATATGATTAAAAATTGATGAGAGCAATTGGAAAATTGAAAATTGAAATAGAAATTCTTTTAAAGAGAAAAGGCTTTCCACATGAACATTGGACACATTTGTTCCTTCTTCCTGAAAGAACTCACAAGACACGTCCCATTTGCTTCACATTAGCCTAGTACTAGTCTCTCCACTAGCTCTTAAATACCTTTATTAAAGACACAAGCTGTAGATTACAAAATGACATTTACTTTTTTGTTGCTTTGCTCTTATTATTCATTAAAGCAAGTGTTTTTGCACTGCAGTGTTTTGCATCTGCCAAGGTAAAAAGATCAGATTCCCTCTGTCTTTGTCTAAGAAACATTTAGATTAAAACAACAGCTGTTGAAAATAATAATAAAAAACATTCTCTACCAAAAAATATATCTTTGAATGGATGGAGGGCCTTACAGGAAACTTTTAAATGTCTTGTTATTCATTCGGCAATATTCTACTTGGTTTATAATATTGATCATTTTAAAGCTCTGAGCAGTCCTTCCTTCAAAATGGAGTTTTGAACAGTTCAGCCCTTACAATAAGTATCAAGTTTCTAACACACCTTCACTATATTTGTTTCTACACATCTTTCTATTTTTCCACCTAGTGTGGGGATTGCTTACGGGTGAAAGACAATAATCAAAATATAATTTAATAATTTCTTTTATTCTGTCTTTGATTAGATCTTTTAGAACCAATGTTTGTGGGGTAGCTTGACCATTGTAATTTTTGGTTTTATCTTTACAATACTACAGTATTATGTGTTTCAATATACCCTTTGAACTTCTGCTCCCTTCTGTTCATGCATGTTCAAAAACTGCCTTGTTTACACCTCATGTGCACAATAGTTATTAATACTGTAATGAACACAGTGCGTATTTGACCTTAATATCACTATGGTTTTAAGTAAATCATGTATTTTTTTTTTCGTTCTCTCTTCTTGATATGATAAGAAACTTAAATTTAGAATTAAGTGCTTTTAAAATGAATATTTTTGTATAGCTGCAGATTACAGTTCTAAATGTTCTGCTTTAAAATTTGCATTCCGAAGAATTCAAAATTTTGTCTGCCAGGAAGGCTGTTTTTGTTGTTGTCACTGAAAATTATTTTGGCAGTCATATTTTAGACAACTGATAATGATATTGAAAGATTATACAGTTTTTTCTTTTAATTTCATAAATTTTTTCAACAAGAAAGGGCATAGTTCTTAGTTCATAGATCAGTATACAACAGATAATCTTTCATTTGAACCTTTTATTGTTTCATTTTGCTTTGACAGAACCTTTCTTGTTGTACATTAAAAAGGCTAAGGCCTATATTAAAAATATCATAAAGCCCAAATCCCATACTGAATAGAAGCTTTTTGGTTAATGCTTCCTGATAGTACACAGTGGATAGCCACTATCAAGTAACTTGGGCTTGAAATTTATCATTGGTGTGTGGGTCAAAGTATTTGATTTTGTTCTGGTTCAATTTTCAATACAGGAAAAATACTAATTGTCTTCCTAATAGTTATTGTGTAGAAAATTGTATATTTAGTAGCTTTGTTTTTTTCTTCTTTTCATACCAGATTAGAATGCTAAATTCAGGCTTCTCCCCTCATGTTTAGGAGTGAAAAAAGAGTAGTGGGAATGTTCCAAACTTAGACATCACACTGCATAGTTCCTTTTCCTTTTATTTTCGGTATTATGTGACCATCAGATGCTTAGAATACCATTCAACTGCCATATATTGTTGTTTAAAGCCCTTAAGTAAACCAGATGTCAGTATTGTGGCAGAGCAGGTTATGTCAAACTCAGTCCCTGGTTAACTGTTCCTCCATTGAGGCCTTTGTTTCTACAGGAATTGGGGTAGGGTAAAAAATGACACTTAGGACTACCTGAAACTGAGTGATCGCTGAAAGCACTATACATTATTTCAAAGGCTGGAGCAGCGCCCATTTAATCAGTCAATCAATGGAATTCATCAATGCAATTGAGACAGACCAGCCTGAAACACTTCTAGAAGAGTAACGAGGGTTTAATTGAGAATCCTCACAGTTTGAAACTGCTGCTGGCCTCTGTGTTTACAATGGGGCAGGGCTTGATTTTCCAGCCAACTATAACATTCATGATACATGCTGTTTCACAGAACAACTAAAATATTTGCAGAGACAAGATACTGTCTAATGTCATTAGAACGGAAGATCCACAGGTACAGCTGTCAAGTTCCTGTTTTAAGCAAGACCCTGGTATCTGTCTTCTTTGTTGTCGTGTTGTTCCAAAGATCACTATTAGTGGAATGACCCCCTTTTCCGCTCCCTCAGGAAGGCACTGTGTGCTCCTCTATGGACCCCCCCCCCCCTGCTGAGCCCCCCTCCCACAACTCCCCTAGTCCTTTTTCCTCTGAGCCAGAGAGGAAACCCTGGCTAGACACTTTAGTGACTAATTCAAAGTATCTGGCAAGACAATTGATAACAACCTTCCTTGCTGTGGTGACAAATATGTTTGACTGCACTTTATTAACTTAGTCCAGCACAGCCGCAGACAGCATAGGAATTAGGAACACATACAGTACACTGAAGTGTTAGGAGCCCAAAACTCTTTTGCCTAGCTCTTTTTTTATTCACTCCATTCTGTCCTTCTTCATTTCTTGTTTTTTCTTGCTATTAAATTTCTATTCCTTGTCATGCACTCTTTCTCTTCCTTTCCCACTTTCACAGAATTGTAGTTGCCCAAAGTGTCAACAGATTAAATGTTTGGCTGTGTCTCCGTCTGCGAAACGAGACATATTGTCTTCTGTTTTCAGAAAGCGTAACCTTGTTAATATATACGAGAAATATAATTGTGTGGCAGGAAAAATAAATCAGTTATTAGAATGCCCTGCTACTGTGGCAGTGGAGCAGACACTTTTGTTTCTAATTGCTTTATTAGACCAAGTTAACTATCTCATCAGCTGTCAGGCCTGCTTGTAAACAAGGGAAACAGATGAAAGAGCAATTGATGGTAATTTTTTGCTGCTGCTCAGATATCATCATGCCGTGTTCTCCGATCTGGCCCGGAGTAGTATTACTATCTTTGTAAGTGATGTCTTTTGTTTGGTGTTTGATTTTGTTAAGGATAATTGAACTATATTTGATATTACGGTCAAAGTACATAAAAAACTGCCACTACTTTGACAGGACAGCTTGTGCTGATTTTAAACTGGCAAAAGTGAGAAAGGAACGTGAGCCATTTTAATAGACTCACATTGAACTGGCAAGTAAATCAACAGAACCTTCAAGACATCATTGTAAAGCAATGTGAAGAGCTAACCTGTCTTACATAGAATAAAGTGGTGTTCTTAGTAGGGCCACCATCTCTTATAGATGTAATGAAAGTGAATGGGTCATTCTATATTCTCATGGCCAGCCTCTCATTTCTAGAGGCGTGTGTATGCATGCACAGCAGCTACACTTAAAGTGAAAAGAAAAAGAAATTTATCCTGAAGGGCTTGTGCTAATCCAGTCATTGGAATTTCCAAAATCAATTATTTTGCATGAAAAATGAAGTGCAATTTAGAGGCTAAGAAATTCAAGATGCAACTTCAAAAAGCATACTGTTTTTGACTTACATTAGCTATCCTGACTTAATTTCGCACACTGCCAACTTGAATCTGTAGTTTGGAGAAAGGGTACACAATACCAGCCTTGCCTACTTGTGTCTTAGCAGGCTTATAACCACTCATTATGAATGGGATATTGCAAGGTGTAAGGATTATGAAAGCTCAGTTGTACATAATCTTTTCTGAAATGCTTAGCTCTGTTTTATGTACTGTCACAAGCCTCGTTAAAAAAAGATGTATTGACCAACGCAAGTCTGAGGTGGGGAATCAGATAAATCTTTATTCCGGGCACCAGTGAGGAAGCTAGTATTAAAGATGATGTAGGTACAGTATAAATGGCCTGAAAAAAGGGAAAGCTTGAGTCTAGAGCATAATAAATGATGCAGGCTTGTGTTGGTCTTTAACACATTACTGTGCCCCGCTTAATGACAATGCAGCTAATGTCCATACTTAAGGCTAGTGGCTCAGCAGGCCAGGTCTTATCCCAGTTTTGACTGAGAACATGACTAGTTCCTGAGATCATTGGTCCATTGAAGGGTTATCCCTAGCAATACTGTAGCTCTTTTTACAGCTGGATGGGCTGGTGCAACTGGGATTACTTACTTTGCTCAAGGCTACAACACCAATATCTGCAGGACCTGAGAACCTGAGTCCATAGCCTACCAGCTGGAAGTGTAGAATTGTACAATTATTCTCTACTGCAGACCATTTCCACTGTGTATTATAATGTGCAGCACCAAAAATAATGCAATTGTCCAATTTTACCGTGGTACTTATATGTATACAGTCTGAATTTCAGCCTTCTGCATGATTTTCTGCATTTTGACAGGGGTAGATGTAGTGACATCTGCTTTGTTTTGTGCATGTTATTGTGTTGCAGTCATACTGTTTCTGTGTTAAGGCTGCATATTGTGGTAGTGCTCTTTGGTGACCAATGAAAAAGAAACAAGCTCGATAACTTTCAAACACTTGAACTCTGGTGTAAAATTAGCTGAACTTGTCCACCTTCCAGAAGTATGCTTAAGTGAAAGTAGAATTGTTCTTACTCATACCTGCAAGGTTTATTGACATTTTTGTATATTTAAACCTTATCCAAGTTGTAGAGCAGATTTTATCTTAGAGCAAAAGAGCTTTAAACATCTCTCATTCAGTTACTCTTGTCTTCATGCCTATGAAGTGAAAAACAACAACAATTGCAATACCTTTCTCTTAATCGTAAATTAATCTAATATTGTATAGCCTGTAAGTCACCAGCCAGAATGGGCTTTAATAATCCATTTCCTGAATACATTGTTCAAGACATGTGGTATGAACATGGATCCCATTTGAAAGGAGAGTTTAATTGTTAAACCCTGTTATTTCTATAATAAGGCTGAAATACTGAAAGCCAAAAAACATTCATCTTCATTAATTCATTTTTTTTATATATCTGTGTACTGATATCTGATATCTGTATACTTGTCAAGACAGCAGAGGATCAAGAGAAAGTGTACTGATATCTTGAATGTGCTAGGAAAGTGAATTGAAAGTGAAGTGAAAGTGAATAAGCTAGAAATCTAGAGTGAAAAAAGGCTTAATTGTGGAAATTATTTTACAGTTATGTAAATGAGTATTTAATGTTGCACTTTCATTTACATGCAGTATCTACATTTTGCTTTGTGAAAAAAGCATGCCATGGCCGATTTTAAGCTTCATATAAACATCTTCAAATTAAATCAGTTTCAGTTTGACCCACATTTCCCACCCTTAACTGATATACACAAGTGCCTTAATTTGGTATCAACTGAATGTAAAGCTATCACAGAGAATAATCAGTTTTAAATTGCATATTGTTTTAGCATTTGAGTCTATGTATTCCGTGCATTTATTTTGCCTGTTGCTACAGTATATACTGTAGGTACATGGTGCTACTGTAAGTTCCAGTTAAAAGTTAGCAGACTGAGAAAAACTGATTACAATAAATATGTAATGTTGGGTGTAAATTGCTGTAAAGGAAAAGAACTGCACCAGCACTACTTTCTACCTGAAACAGTCAACCTTTATAGTATACAAATCATTAAAATATTCCAGGGTATTCTGTTTTTATTGATTATAATGAATTTTAAAAAATCATAACCTTTTCATCACTGGTTTACCTTTGAACCCAAAAGTGAAAGTGCAGTTTTTGTGGCATACAATTTACTTTGTCTTGAGCTTTTTTTCTATTTTTTTCTGAAACTTAAACTCTTTTTTTCACACACAGCTCCAATAAAAAATGCTTTATTACATTTGTGACGGCAATGTACAGTATTTATTAGAATATAATCTAGCCAATGGAGATTGATAGACAGAGCTGCCAGATAATATTTTTTTTTTCCTTGCTGGTCTCCCGTAAACAGCTTCTTGCGACAGACAGATTTGACAGGTCATGCTGGACCATTTCAGGGGAAATTGAAAACAATAGGAGACGACAGGAGTTGTCACTTAAGAAAATGAAATGTCCCACGCTGTTGGTTTGAAAGAAGAAAACAAAAAGGGAAGTGGACAGAAAAGGAACTAGTCATCCCTGTAAATTCTGAGTGAAAATATACACGTTTTTATATCCGTTATATATGTATACTTGTGAGGATACAAGGCATGGAAGAAGCCTACCTTATGAAAATGAACATTTAAGAGACTGTATGATCTACATGTGAAATATTAAAAAGAACACTCTTAATTTTATCAGAAATATGTAGTGATGATTTTTTGTAAAGTATCTCTGCCGTATCTGTTAGAAGTTTGTTAAAATAAAATGTACAATGTTTCTTGGTTTGTTTCCCAGAAGCAGTTTCACAAAAACACATTTCTTATTGGGGTCTTTACTTACTTTCAGCAGTAGTTTATAATGCTCTTCCTTTGCCCTTCATATTTAAGAGTTGTTTATACACTACATTATCATACTGTACAGTATTTCAGACTTACACATTACAATATGTGCACAGCATTTTTTTAAATAGCTGTGTCACCGTTGCGTACAGATCTGATAGATTACCAAATTTGAAATGTCTTGAAAATGTCTCCTTAAGAAAGTAACAATAAAATCATCTTTTCTTTCCTCAGTAATATGAAGCAGCAAAATCTGTTTCAGGATAATTATATATAGTATGTATCCTAAATTTGATTTTCAAAGCAGAAAAAATACAGTAATAAGTTTATAAAAATATTAAGTTTGGTGGCCGTGGTATTGTAGTCCTTAAAATGTACAGTACAACTGGGAGATGTTCTTTTTTTTTCTTGTCTTGGTTACATGTATGAGAGTTATTTTTAGCTATATCTTGATTTTATTTGCAGTATAAATTAATCCAGTATATATAGTATTTGTCTGCATATATAGAAACAATATTGTGTAATTGATATATTGTAGTTTGTGCTTATTTCCTGTTTTTAAAATGTTTAATATTTATAATCACAAAAGATACCCTTATTTTGTATTCCTTTAGTTTATGATAAATTGTGGAGATAATTTCTTATCAAATCATAATTTTGATTCAGTTATTTTTTCCTAAAATCTACCGAAAAGTAGAATGCCTGTTTAAACAGTTCATTGACTGCAAAAAAAATATAGATGTGGCAGTATTATTATTATTATCGTATGTAGTATTATTAAATGTGGTATTACAGTATTTAACAATACACGGTAGTCCAGTGTAAATTAAGTGATTTCATAGGAAAGACTTTAGATGTTTATATCAATGTTCCCCTTACACTATAAGAAATAGACTTTAGCTATTTATAAAATTATTTAGAAAAGGTGCAAAAATTATGTGAGGATATCGACAGTTTAAAATAGAAGGTAAAACCTTCCTGATTGTTCTTTTTTAACATAGTTATATAAACTCATAAATGCACTGAACATAACAGAAATAAGAAAAAAATGACCTGCTTTTAGCTAAATTGCTGTGTATACCCTTTTGTTTTCATGAAGTGCACTTCAGTGCGGGTGTTGTGATGACCTTTGCAGCTCACTAGTGTTTCTGGCTTCTTAAAAAATTAAGGCCCATTTCTGCCAATGCTGAAAAACTATGCTATTTATCTCTTTTAAAAAATGATCTGCATGTACACAGCTTCATTTTGTAATATCAAAAGGTAGATGTTTGATGGCTTCTGCTTGTCTTGTACAAAAAGAAAAACGTGAGTATTCAGTAATTATGACTTTGTAGCACAAATTCCTTCAGGGTTAGTTCTTTCCCCATTAGCAAAAGAGATAAGTTGAAATGTATTAAAATTTAACCATACAACAGGGAGTTATTACTAATAGTAAATGTGTTAATGTTTCTTCCTTGGCGGACTGTTTGTGTTTAAATTTGGGCAGCTTGCCCATCTGGGGCTGAATTACAGGTTTCTGTATGTACAATAGCAAATACTTCAGAGACAGCCCCTAAAGGTTTTTATTAATAAGTTAAGGAAATATTCTGTGCTCACTACTAACTATACAGGGAAAGAGTCCTTTCTCACTTGCTATAGACATTGTGTTGAGTTCAGACTCTTGTACAGCATTCAGAGCTAGCCAGCAGCAAATGCTATTCAATCAACAGACCCCCAATTCTAGTAATTATTGCTCATAATTGTTTCTAATGGAAATACTGTACGAACCTGAACAAGGTAACAAATTATGTTTATTAATGTTTTTAGCTACTAATAACATGAGCGGATGTAGAAACAACAATAATAATAATCATAATGTGGTGATAATGTCAATCTTTTAATAAATTGTTAAAGACACAATTTTTAAAAGGGATACTGTATATCTCTTGATGTGACTGACCTCAAAGTGATAAATAAAACCAAATACCAACGTGCAGTTGTTATAAATACAAATCCATTACTATAGTAATATCATACAAATCACTGACAAAATGATTATTTAACAAACAAATTATAATCTGTTGTATTTTAGTTTTAACCATACTATGCAGAATAAGAAACATCCAACAGTATATTTTATCTTGAAAAGATGGAAGAGGATAAAATTAAGAACTAACTTTAAATAATATTTCTTAAAAGACAGATTATGAATTATATGGAAAAGTTAATTTAAGGATTAAATTTTTTTAGACTTCTTTTTTAGACATTAGAAAATGAGCTGAAAGAATCTCAATAGTTTTAGGCATAAGTTAAAAAAAGCTAAACAAGTGGATTTTGTCATTTAAAGACACTGAGTTTTTGATAAATAATACAGAGAAAATATGCATGATAGTAATGTCAATCAAATTTAAAAATGTGTGTAATGGTTGAGCACTGAAAACAACATACCATCAGTGTGAGCAATGGTGAGAAATATTCTTCACTGTCCCTACTTTGGTCTTGAATTGAAATAATTTTGTGAAAGCAGTGGAGCCTTAGGATTCATAAAATATTTTAGTTGGCGAGGGTAATCAAAGCAAATTGAGATATGGGAACGAGTAAGTACTGTAATTTTAAAAAATGCTTTAAACGCCCTATTTTTCACTTAAAACTAATTTTATAGGAGTTAGTTTTTCTTAACCCTGATGCCAGTCTTCTTTGGAACTGTTTAAAAAAGAAGGGAGAGAGAACACCACTGTTCAGTTTCTTATTTCAGTTTGAACTGCTTTTTGGTTTAACCTGTGTCTATACAGTTGGAATTATTTTCATAAAAGCACAGAAAGACAGTGTTGTAAAGCACACCTTTAGTGAGAAGAATATAACAGCAGTGGATCTCAATCATTTGTAAGCTTATATTAAATCAAGATGTATTGCACACTACTACTGTATATTGTACAAATATTGATGTCAATAATTTAAAATGTACAAAATGCTAACTGACTTAGCTGAGCTGCACAATCTGTCAATAAAATGAAAAAATATATATTATAATATACAAATATTATATTAAATTTTAATCACAATATGCAAATATGTCTATTAGAACAAAAATGCGAATAAAAACATGGGGATGTCAATGGGGGTGCTGCAATATTTGATACTTTGGCATTTTATGGATTGGGCAGTGCGACAAGGTTTGTAGATGTTTTTTTCCTAGCTTTATTTTCCCTGATAATTTGACAGACAAAGTAACAACAATGGTTCAAATAATTTTAATTTAAAATAACATTTTAGGACAGATTACACTAAAGAAGTTTGTATAAACCATTCTATATTTTTTCTTAGCAGTAACAAAGCCACAGCCTTAAAATAAAATGGTTGCTACTGCTCCCTAGCTCAGTGAAGAAGTTGGAAAGGTGCTGTTGAAAAGGAGAAAAAAGCAGAGCACAGTGTTGGGTACTGCTTAGCTGAAAGTTTCTGATTTTCTAAATAACTTGTGTCTGTGAAGCAGCCTGGTTTGGGAATTTCATTGCATGGAAAAAAAGGCACAATCACATAACAATCAACGATTACAGGTAGCAATTTACTTGAACGAGGCTAAAAAACACCATCATAACTGTTTCATTAACATTACAAGAAACGCAATAACAACATGCTGTAAGACCATAATGCAAAATAAAATTCCACATAAACAAACCAGGGCCACAGTTACTGAGCAGCATCTGCAGAAAGTCCTTCTCATCTTTCATCCTTAATGGTATCTTCTGTATTTCAGTTCACTTCTCTCAACCTGGAGTTCTGTTCCTTAGGTTTCAAAATGTGTGTCTCGTTCTGAACCATTACGAATGACTGCATGCCTGAAATGTCATTTGCACAAGCTTATGCATGCTGTTTAATTTTGTTGTGCAATGTTTATGAAGGAGTTTTGATTGAGTTGAGCCTCATTCAAGTTAAATGTTACCAAATTATTTTATGGTTCACCTTGAAGTATTTTGTTAATACTAGATGTTTTGTTAGCCAAGCTTTTTTAAAAAAAAGTTCTAATGAACTTCAAAGTGAATGCTTGACAGAAATTTTATTATAGTTTAATGGAGAATCTTAGAATATTACTATTATATTTAGTCTTGTCTTGTATTTTATATGAACAGAAAGTACAATAATAAAACAATAGCATTTTAACGTTTTTCTTGCCACATTATAACTTTTTAATTTATCAAAATGCTGAACATTTCAGAATTAGCCTTAAACCTTTTAAAAGGTAATAGTGTGGTCACCATTGATTAAATTGCAAATTGAATTTAACAAAAAATTGGATTGTTCGATTTTTTTCACCAATTTCCCTAAATAATGCTTTATAAAGAAATTCAACTTTCCATCTAATATGAAAAACAACAACAAAGCAATGAATTGTATGTTATCACAGTCAAAAAGATAAGTTTCTGAAGCTGTGGCCAGATTGATATTACAATTAACAGGTGTGCTGTTTGCTTAATAAAACAACAAAATTTCAGAGGTAAGATATTTGTTGTAATTTTCATGATTTCCAAAAACATTAAATAACACCAATAGAAAATCGTTTGCAGTGCATTATAAGAGTTTATATAATGAAAAAGAATTAGCATTGTCCGCTAATATGTTAAAATTAGTGTATTATATGGTAGCCCTCTGTGAAGTATGTGTTTTCCCTCATTATAAAAAGCAGTCCACTGTGCCTCAATGCCATTTTCTATGTTTCTTATAACTGTTATTTGCACTGTACATACTGTACTGTACGTTCACTTACTGTATATTGTGTGTCCTTTCAGGGCAATCAGACAAACATGGTATATTATTTGCTTCTTATGTTTGACAATGCAGTCCAAATATTATGATTCTAATTCCAAATTCACACAGTCGAGTTTTGATTTTGTATTTATTGATTCTGACAACTTTTAATTATTTACATTTTTTATTAATACCCTGGGCCCAAGGTATTTAACGTTTTCCTGGAGGAGAAAATAATTTGGAAAAAATAAGCACTGATCTGCATGACATTTCCATTGTTTCATGCGTGGCTGAAATATTGTATATGGTACAATTTTTTTATCCCACTATACCTGAACTGAACTGTTTACATTTACATACCTTCTGTATAGTTCATTTTTGTCTTTTCTTTTATAAATGAACATACCTTTTGCAAACAAATTGGATATACCAGTAATATGAAAAATGTAAGGTGAGGTTTCAATTTAGATACTACAACAAATAAGTATTTCATTGGAAAAAAATAAATAAAAATATATACACCATTTTCAATATCTCTTTTTACTGTTGTCGCTGTTTTGAAGTATTGCAGTTTCTTTTTAATTACTACATTTAGAAACATGTAAGAGTGTTGACATGGCAATTATAAACAGATAGTTGTTTTGTTTATCTGTCATGTTAGCTTTTCAGTTGGTGTCTCATTGCTGCTAATTATGGGTCTTTAACCAACTAGCTGTTGGTCACTTTGATGTCTGCTGGAAATACAGTGCAAATAATTTGCCCTACGGTAAAAAATGAAAAGGATGCCAATTTGCTGCACCTTGATTTTCTTTTTTTCTTTGCTTTCCATTTAATTTCCAATTGAATTTGAGTTTGAGCCTGCAGACTGGATTGTTCATGTTTACAAAAACACCCCTTTGAACTGGTCCTTCTTTTCAGGTTAAGAACCACTTTTTTTTCTCATGGACTAATATACAGTACTCTAGTAATTCATAGAATTAACTAGGAATACTAGGAGCTTGAAGGAATTTGTCATCTTAGGCTAGTTTGCAACAATGATAACTGTAGTAACTGTATTGAGGCAAAATCACAATATTGCATTAATTAGATAGGAAAAGTGTGTAAGCTAAGTGGATGTACTGAAAATGCTAAAATGTTCCACCTAATTACAGTAAGCTGTAATAAAAAAACTTAAATAATGTTTTTTACTTTACAAGAATACATCTTGATTACAGTAAACACATATGCCCTCAAGTCAGTTTCTAACTTTTGCATTAGAAAACTGAATTGAGGGACTAATCTAGTGGGACAGTTGGCACATGGCTGCTGTATTTCAAGGTGGCGACTATACTTCAGTGGTGGATGAAATGGGTGCCCTCCTGTACGTAAAACAGTCATTGGTGATGTTGGTGAAGAAACAATATAAAAATACAATTAATTATTACTTTAAAGCTAGATATATCAGAACAGGATTAAAAATCAGCTGGAGCAGTACAGTAAAACAGTGAAAGTGTGTGCACAAATTGGGGAGCCCATAGCAAAAGAAGTGCAAGTCAGTACCGGAGCTACTTTGATAACAAAATATAACATCGTTATACAATAAATGACATGACACGCGAATTATTTTCTTGCTGTTGTTTTTGTTCAGAGAAACTTAACGAGAACAGCAGTTGTTTCAGGTTCTTAAAAGTTACAGAAGTTTACTGAGATTAGTGGTCTTGCAATATCTTGCATCACATTTTGTTGGTGCTTTTATTAGGACCACTGGCACAGGCTATTTGACTACATACAATGAAAGCATTGCTGCCATTGAGCAACTGACACTGCTCAGTTCGACACATTCAAGATTTATTTGAAAATGTTGGTAATTTTTCTAAATATTAATAGTAGATGAGGAGGCATGGTTGTGCAGTGGCTAGCATTACTAACTGAGTGGAGTTTTCTTGTTTTTGCTCTTATGGGTTTCCTCCACATGCTCTTGCTTTCTAAATGCCAATGCTGTCCAGTAGGTAGGTTAATTGGCTTATGTGATTGTGTCCTGCTATTGACTGGTGTCCCACCCAGGGTGTATTCCGCCTTGAGCCTCCGACTACCCTACAACACGGACTTGGATGAGGAGGATGGAAAGTGGATGGATGGATAAATACTAAATGATACGTTATGACATAAATTAGCCAAAATCGGTATGTCACCCTTGAGACTGACAGCCCTTCCCTCTAATATCCCTGTTTAGTCAAAATTTTCAAACATTACATATTTAGAAAATCACCCCCCACTTCCAGCAAATCTGTAAAGAGAATATGTTACTGTAGATGTTCTTAACAACATGGTATGTTCTTAACCTACATGGTATGATCTGTATTTTGTACTGTAGTTACCAAAATATTCAGAGCCAATAAAATCTATTATAAAAACGTTTCTTACGTATGGAGGGACTAGCAGGCTATAACTTGGTCGGTAACTTTAAAATGTCCTGAAAGTTATAGTTTCTCAGATGTATCCAATTTAAATATTTAATTAATCATCACTTGAATGTGTTCTACTGTATCTTTTAGCCCTGATGACAGGGATGTTTCTTTCTGAGTGAGCCCCCTCATAACAAACTCGCCGGACATTTGGGACAAAGTCAACCATTTTCTTGGTACTAAAATGAAATTTCACAAGCTCTCACCGATCTGGAGTAATTTGTTTCTTACTTGCTGGCTCTTAGTCTTTTAGTTATTTACTGTGGTCCTCTTAAGCAATTTGTGCTCTCAGTGACACATGTGGTGATAACTGGCCTCTCATGTACTGTACCTAGTTCTGAAAGAAGATCATTCACTTCCTATGTTTTAATGTATTATGCATCCGAGAGTCTTCTTAGCACATGCCTATGGAGCGCCATGGGACACAGGTCAGCCTTCAGTGGCAGACAGAATTGTTTCCAGGCTTTTTCTAGGAGAACAGTCCATCAATCAATCAATCAATCAATCAATCAATCAATCAATCAAAGTTTATTTATCAAATGCACAACAATACAACATGCAGCAGTAGTTGGTGGCAATGAAATGTCTTTTCTACGAGCTCACGGGGGGGATAAAAATCACCAAATTAAAGTTACAAAATAAGGTTACATAATGATAGAAGTGCAATAGATAGTGCAATACCAGGCAGTGATGCAACCAGTAAGGATACTCTCAATAGTGCACCTGTAGAAGCTGGCCTGGATATGTGACGGCATGCTGAACGTCTTTAGCCTGCGGAGAAAGAATAGGCACTGCTGTGCTGTTTTGACCACGATGTTGGTGTGGTGGGTCCAGGTTAAGTCCTCTGTGAAGTTAACTCCCAGGAACTTAAAACTGGTGACCCTCTCCACTGCAGTCCCATTGATATAAATAGGTATGTGATCTCTTCCCTGGTGTTTCCTATAATCCACAATCATCTCCTTAGTCTTACTGATGTTCAGAGAGAGTTTGTTCTCCTGGCACCATGCTGCCAGGGTTTCAACCTCCTCCATTTCTAAATATTTATTCTTACATGTAAAATTCCTCCCATTCCAGTCACTATTGTATTGACACAGAAAAGAAGATTGCTTGGATGGCAGTCCTGAGTGGGCTGAGGAGATATTTTTTTCTGCCTCTCCAATTTAAACACAGAAGTTGATTCATTTTAAACATGCCTATAGAATCTATGCAAACCAGGTATGGTTATAACAGAGGACTGCTTCCAATATGTTCCTTGCCAGGCACTTATTTGAACACTATGTATTGGGAATTTCCTATATGATAGAGCACTTCTCAAGCAGTGCAACTTTTATACAGTTAGATCTAACTGGTATTCAATGACTATTCCCAGATTGTTGTCACCTTTCACACAGAGTAAAATATCTTGGGCTGGCAAGTCATACTGGAGCTTAACAGTGGGGCGTGGCTAAAATAATTATCCTTTTTAACTTTATATGGTTGTATTCATGTGTAGATTATACATTTTAAGTTAGTAATTACATTTGTGGATTTTTTATTTGCAAAATGTATTTAAGTCCATCTCCTTTCCCTATTTTGTTTTCTTCACTGTAGGTTTTTGCAACTACTGTATTTCCTTTTTATCATTTCTAGTTATGTTTTGCTTTGCAATTGTCATTATATGTTATATTGTACGGAAACATTAAATGATAATGTTTGGTTCACAAAAAATATTTGAGGACCCTGACAAGTACTGAAACCAACTTTGCTTTTGTCAGTGCTCTTCAGAGTTTGCATGCTGACTGTCTCCCTGAGACAAAAATAGTTGCAAGCTGCAAGTTACAGCAATATTAAACATCAGAAACCACATTTTCTGTAAATATGTAAAAACTCCTAACACTGCCAGACTGCATGGTTCTGCTTCTGAAAATGAGGTTAAAAAACCATTCATTTTTAATGTTTTGTCACCACTTATTTTTCAGTAATTCAGTCAGAACCTAAAAAATGTGACACAGAGATGAAAATGATGGTTTGTTGGGCATAACTCACCTGGTTAAGGGAACTGCTGCCTTACTGTAATGACAAGGGTGAAAAGGGGGGGACTCTCACTCAGTTCCCAAGGAATGAGCTAGGGAGCTACAGCAAGGGTGAAGATGAGGAGGTGGAAGGAGAGTGTGAGATGTGCAAAGGAAGTGAGATATTTATATGTATTAGAGCAGAAGTGTTCGAGATTAGGATCTGACTTTTTTGGGGACTTCTGTTACAATCATCTGATTTGGAAGCACCAATTGTGTTGTTTTTACATCTTATGTCTCAGCTAAATTGCATAAATGACAGCAAGCCAGGAAGTGCCCAGACGTCTGTAATGTGTTGCAGAGAGTCCTAACAAATAATATCTCTAAACTTGTGTGCTGCTACTTCGTGAAATCCAGTCATAGACCATAGAGCTTAACTCTGTGCTTGGACAAGTGCTTGGACAAGTGCTATTACCAGCTGGGAGGCTCTATAACTATTGTTTTAACCAATTAGTGAATTCTGAAAATGTCAAACTTGCCTCAAATTATTAAAACAATGTGTAAGCTGTAAGAAATTAAGTTAAAAAGGTAAAACAGAAGACAGAGGTCAGCAATCTAATTAACTATATAAAAACCAAAAAACACAAATATGAGTGCAGGGGGAAAGAGTAAGACAGAACAGCTCTCATTAACTCTCAGCTCTCATGTGAGCCCAAGCGACACACAATGGTAGAATTTTCTATCTGTGGCCTTCTTATACAAAGTTTTTAATTCTAGCACAGACAAGATGAAAGTCAGTTGGTTGAAATGTTGTCTTTGTATAGTAATAATAAACAGAACAATGAGATTTACGAAAAAACTAATTGTAGGTTGTAATATAATTGGTGACAGAAAGCTATGTTTAAACTTCATATGAGAGTTTAGATGGCTATGAAGCTTCAAATAAATAAACATTTCTTCTTCTTCCTCTATTATTATTATTATTATTATTATTATTATTATTATTATTACCACACAGATCTACATACTCTACGTGGGTTCTGTCTTCTGTCTTTGTACTTGTACATACTGTAAACAGTACAGTACAATATATCCCAAAATGTTAGAACTAAAGTAACTGACACTTTATCTTGAGTGCAGATTCTGTGCTGTCCATGTTCTTACTCATGACTTACTCATTTTAGAGCTGAGAGTCTAGTCTGTTATTGCCTGTAATGACCTTTAATGCTGGGATGTACTGCAGTGTTTCAAGGTATTTTTACTGGTGGAGTGTTATGATCATACAGTATGCTGTGATTCCTGTAGTAATTACTGTATAAGTTTTTAATACTGTTACTCTTGTACGTTTAAAGTTTTGGATACACGACATTTCAGCTCACAGTAACTCCACATGAGCTTTTCCTGTATCTGTAACTCTGAAGCCAACAAACACCTAAAGTGTTTCAAGGGATTTTTACTGGTGGAGTGTCGTGATCATATGCTGTGATTCCTGCAGTAGTAACTGTATAAGTTTTTAATACTGTTGCCCTTGTACGTTCAAGGAAAAAAACAGTGTAGTACATTTTGGATACACATTCCAGCTCACAGTAACTCCACATGAGCTTTTACCGTATCTGTAACTCTGAAGCCAACAAACACCTAAAGTGTTTCTTAGCTGTGTTAATGTGCATGTTTGCAGTTCAGGGTGAGAGAAGATAGGACTTGAAAAATAACTGCTGAATACAGTACAGAGTCAGAAGATACCAAAAACAGATTATATCACTGTTTCTAATTAATCCTCTATTAGGTGGCACAAGCAAAATATTCTGCTGTAGTCAATCACTATTATGCAAAGATAATAAAACAAATATATGCTCATTACACACCAGGAATGTAAATTAATTATAAAATAGCTCATTAATTAATAAACATATTTGTTAAAACCAATGTTACTGACAGGACTATTCCTGATATATTAGCTGGTCGATAAGTATTGATCAAAGGCAGCAGCTTTCTATGGCAGGTTAGTGTAAATTATAAAGAAAATATCTATTTATTCTGAGGCGTAATGCATTAAACCTACCGCGGGCCTCATCATGGCACTACTCTGTAGGGAGACTTTGACTTAAAATTTGTGTTAATCACCTGTTGTTTGTATATATTTGTTTTCTTTTACTTTAATTAAAAACCCTACTGTAAATTGTAAACTGAAGGTTGTTGAAACTGCGCGTTGTTGAGGAGTCTTTTCCCATAAGTATGCACTAGCAAGTATAGTACAGTGAAACCACATCTAGTGAGAGTTTCTCGAGACCTCAGTTTCTCATCTTTGTTTTCTGTTTGTGTATTCTTCTGATGTTTGAAAACAGAGTTTTTATTATGGGTTGTTTTTTTTTTGTTTCAGTTGTGTATATTGTCCTAGTGTTTAAGATAATGTCATTTAAATATTACTTACTACATGTGTTATAATTTTCTGTTCCTAAGTGAAAATAGTGCGTCTTTCACAAACCACTATAAAAACATCTAGCAGCTGCAAAGATTTCCAGATAATATGGTTTATTCAGTTTATCTTTATCTCTCCTGTAGGAGTAGGATACATATGTGAAATAGTACTATATGTATAATGTACCAGCCCCATTATTTTAAATATTTCTATTCACTTTATACTGTTATAGTACCTAGCGTTAATATCCATCACTTAGTGCTGATTTTCATTTTCTTTGCTTTAAGTTAATTATATAAATAGATTTAACTAATATAAGCTGTTTTATTCCCATTTGGTTTAATTTCATACAATAATCATTTGCCTTAAATCTCAAAAAAGCAGCTGCTTATTACAATACAATAACTTAGCTGCACTTTACTTCAAAAAGTGTGGGGGATAGACTGCACTTTCCACTTCTAATAAAATCTATTAATAATAAAATAATACAATAGAAAAAAATCTTAAGACCATACAATATTTTCTTTTACATTAGTACTACACAATATTGGTTCAGTGTCTTTTTAAAATATGAACCCATGCCCTGGTGTGTCAGTGTGTACCTAGTGGTGTTAAACCTATACTTTCTCCCAGGCTAATGTCTTGATAAATCCTCACGTCGGGCAACTTAGTCTTCCCATAAAGTCTACCTCAATGTATTTGAATATTGATTGGAGGAGCAATCATGCTGACCGGCAGTGTTGGGCAGCAGGGAGAGGCTGGGTCAAATTTTGCAGAGTGATTCTATGGGTCTGTGGCCTGATGGGTACAGAGAGCCAGACCTACTTTTACAAACACATTTCTTTTCTATTTGAAAACAAAAGAAAGCATCTACTGTGTGTAGGAATATGGCAAAGTGAAGGGCTGTGTGTTCCTGGAAATAGCAACCACTGTACAATTAATGTTTGGTTATCAAAACACTAGGCCTTAGTCTTCACTTAGTTTGTGTTTGTCTTTTCAGTTATTTGAATTCCCTTTTCAGTGTGATTTCGCCTTTCTTAAGTTATACCGCGTGAACAACGTGCAGTGTATTAAAGCTAGTCAGTGTTGTTAGTGGATATTTCGGAAATATTCTGACTTCTTTCTAGTTTTGAAATTGTCTTACACTGACAAACTTTAAATATCCTCTCGTTGATGGGCTTTATTATCATATATTATTTACCAATAATAAAAATAATAACTGCAGAAGCTTTAGAGCCCCACAGGACCTGAACATGTTTCTTTCTCACTGTAGAGCTGAGGTGTTTCATTGACAGCCTCCATGCATCCTTGTGTTTCCGCAGGCCATACGCTGCACTCTGGTGAACTGCACATGCGAATGTTTCCAGCCTGGCAAGATAAACCTGAGGACCTGTGACCAGTGCAAGCATGGCTGGGTGGCGCATGGTAAGACACTAACACGGGGTCTTTATTTTTGCTATTTGGGATGTTGTAATATAGCACCCCTCTAAAATCAGAAATAGGAAAGCATTACAGCGCAACTGAGAATCTCTTAGTTCTTCATTGATTCACGCACACTAGAAACAGGTTTGAAGTGTCTTCTTGAGCTTTTCTCTTAACAGATTAAAGATTAAGACATTTTGTTTCTTTACATAAAATGGAGAGCCTTTTTTATATTCAGTCTGTCACTTAATCTACTGTCTCCACTGGTCAATACTAGACCCGTGCCATTGCCTCAGTCAGAATTTTATTTCATTTGGCTGAAGAACAGAAGGCTGCTTCTTGTGATTAAATCTGTATCTGCAGCCTGTAACTCTGAAACATATTTTGTACATTAAAGTTGAAAATGTGTCCACATATACCTCTTTAATATGTGCTGTGCAGACTTTACTCTGTGGGAATCAGTTATTTTTCTATTTGAATGTTGAGTTTAAGAAGTCTGACAATCAAGCTGCATCTCTTTTGAGACAATATTAAAACAAATGGTATACAATAGGGAAGGTGTATCAAGGAACATTTTAGGTATTATAATTTTCTTGTCTCTTGTAGTCACCAATCAGATTTGTATCAACTTCTGGAAATGCAGGTGTTGTATTCAAAAAGATTTTTTACTCATGATATTATTATGTAAATTAGACACAACAAAGTCCTTGACATTATTGCCCTCGCCCCCTGAGCTGATAGCCATGGTGGAATTGTTCTGGTTAATGTGACACTCCTTATTAAACCAGCACGATCTGGGGTGTTTAGCATGAACAATGTCTTAGAAGCATAGATGGCATCAGAGGCATCATGTTAGTGTATGTGGGTACATGAGCTCACATACATGAGAGGGGTATTTAGCTGGTTTGCCTCACTGCACCTCATTAACGCCCTCAGGAAAGAAGTAACGAAACAAACCTGGACTCTGCTCAGGTTCATTGGACACCTCAAGCCAGTCAGAAACTTAAAGAGGACTCCATTGCTCTTTCGTTTGCAGCACTCTCTTGCATGTGAGCTACAGTTTGCACTGCTGTAATTGGCCAACAGAAAAGTAAAATAGTCAGTGAAATTATAAAAACAAAACTTGGATGACAAAGCTTGTAATGAAGAGTTGTGTTACATATGTATTTGAACTGCACAGTTTCTTATACAGATCTTAATTTTTCCACCGGTTTCTGTTTGAAACTTCTTTTCTGATGCACTTTAAGTAAGCAGTAGCCTAAAAGCATTGTACAGTATAAGGGGGGAAGAGTCTGATTCTCTCTAGAGCCACAGCCACAGTTTTGCATCCTATAAATATGCAAAACACTTGAGCTGTAGTTTTACACTGCAAACATTTAATATACAATATACAAAACACGTGCATGTTTGTCGCTGTTTGCCGTGACCTGATTAATGTATTGGCATTCCCTTATTTCAAAACAAATCTTCCGTGGACTAAAACACACTTGTAGAAGATTGGTGTAGTGATACTCTCAGGAAAAACTCTCTGAACACTTTCTAAAAAACAAGAATGTTTTGATGCTGCTCCTCATAGAACAAACAAATTTAAGCTATATGACTTTTTTGAGGGGCCCTGGTTCAGAGAGTAGCTACATTGCACTGAACCCACTCTGATTTTATCTGCTTTTCCTTGAACTTTTCTATAAGGTTATGGGCCCTCATAAAACCTGTTATTCTTATCTCTGTTGGAACCACATCCTGCTTGTCTGGCAGCTTGCAATTTGGTTTTTGAGCTTTGACTCTGGATTGTTTAATTAAGAATTAATTAGCTGAGATGCAAACACTTAATGTAGGCTTTCCTTTTTAATGTCTCACTAATAATGAAGCAGATTTAAAATCAGGAGCCTGTGACACAAATGTTTGTATCGGATAAAGAGGGACCCAGCTCTGACCAATGGCTTCTGTCCTCATCTCCAATATCACACCTTACTTCCATATGACATTGAAAACAGCCACACTTCTCTCATTAATGAGAACGAGCTCACACCTTCAGTGCTGACATTTCACTACATTGTCCTCTTTCACTGCGACTCCCAGGCTGGCTTTCAAAGAAAGCCAACACTTTTCTTTTATAATAAGAGAAGGGGGATTCCAAAGCAGACAAATAAAGATATTATTTGTCTTTCATTTGAGATTCTTCTTCCTTCATGAATTGTATAGCTGACAGATTTTAAAGTAGCATTCATGGCTCATTAAAATAACTTTTGAATACTGGAAAACTGCTTGAAATGTGTTTTAATGGGTAGGAATAACACAATTTTAAATTAACATTAGATATTAAAGTCATGGTTTTATGCCTCATGTTCAATGTATCTTTTCATAAAGATAAATTCTGTAAAAAAATGTGCAGAAATAGCAGAGCTAAATCACTTTTTCTTGCTCTCTTCCTTTTGTGTTTGTTCTTAAATGTGGAAATATATTTAAAACTAAAAACTGGAGGCACTCGTTTACCCAGAGAGTTGTGGAAGTATGGAATAAGCTGCCCACCAATGTTGTTGAAGCTGATACCTTGGTTTCTTTCAAGAACCAGCTGGATGAAATCCTTGTATCAAACTAACTACAGTACCAAATGGGCCGTGTGTGCAAATGGCCTCTTGTTTGTAACCTTTCTTTTGTTCTTATCATGAGATTTCTGAGTTGTCACAAGTCAGAAGAAAGAAAGTCATTTTTTTGTATCTGTTAATTTCCTTTCCTTTTGTTCTCTTCTTAATATATTTAAATACACCGTTTTATTAAAGTTCATTTGCACTGCACTTTACTGTGGGCTGATATTGACAGGCTGTGGGCCTCTATTGCCGCTGTATTTTTAAGCATGCCCATAGAGAACCGAGATGATCATAGAGATGAACTTCAAAGGACGGTGAGGCAAACAAATTCAACATTAATTTGTTTTTACACCAGTTTAACTACATTGACAAAAGGCCTGTGAAATGGATATACTGTATTTCCTTTCACAAAGTGATGCCTGAGCATATACTATGGCATTTTACAGGCAATTTACTGTTCTACGAGCCTGTGGGCCTTTACATCTATAGTTAATAAAACTTCATTGTCTAATATTATTTAACTCAAGTCCTATTGCCTTAGTTCAAAGTCTTTTTTATTATTGGTAATTTTATTTGGGTATGAAGTATGTTAGTTCAATTTGTTTTTGTAAGAGTATAGTTATCTAGATTAAATTTGTTATCAGTGTCTGTTTATAGTCAGTCTCTTTACTCTTTCACTTTCTGCTAAACAGGGAAATTGGGAGAAGCTTAACATAGATTGAAAATTATTTTGTTTGGAAAAATATAAATTCCTTCTTATTTTTGCACGGTAAGGTGGCAGCTGAAGGAAGAGGGGTCTGTTTTTCTGTGTAAACACTGTTTACATGAGTGACAGAGTTTCACCCAAAATCATAGTTATATAATTCAGGAACAAATAATAGTATCAGTAGCAGCAATAAAGGAAGAGTTTGCAAAATGGTTTGTAATGAAATGCTTTTTTGTGTCTTCTAAAGCCCCCTGTTGGACATAGTGCTAGTTAAAAAGTAACCTTGAAGACAGTTAGTTCTTTTGATGTGGCACTGATTCACTCTGTTGAAATGCACTGTACTCACACAAGTGTTGTTTTCTGTACTTCAGTTTTTTTAGCTTTTCCAGAAGATTGCTAATTAACAAATGGGTTGTTGGTAGGAAATACCAACTTTTCCAATTTTGTCTGAAATAGTTTTTGCAATGTATATGTCCTAAAGTACTGTACTTACCTACAGTATCTAATATGTGTATATGGAAAAGTATATGGAGTATATGAAGAAGTCATAAGGCTGTTCCATCTTCTGTAGCACTATGATATGATAAGACCTAATTAATATTTATAACTATAAGTGACTGCCTGCCCATAACCACCATGGTACTAGGGGGTGTTCCTTGTTATCTGTGAACACTTTTCAGTTTTATGGTATAATATAGCAACCATCACTACGAATTATAGGACTGTATATACAGTAATTATGTACAATATACTATATATATTTGTGATATTTAAGTCCTAATCTGTATTCAGTTGACATTTAATAAGAGGAATAAAAATAATTATAGTTGTGTAGGGCTTGTGAGACAGTATTTTTCCCAAATCAGCCAAAAAGACCGATCTGTTATTTAAAAGTCAGTTCAAAAGGTTTCTCCTCATGGTTTTTTTATGTTACAAAAAATAAGATAAAAGAAAACACCTGTTTGGCCAGCGAGAGAGGGCCGTCAGCGAGCGTCACAGGGCCCCCATTGAATTTTTTCCCCTCTCTCGCTCTCTGAGACCTGTCAGGAATTTCTCTCTCTCTTTTTTTATTTCATTTCATCTGCACATTGGCAGCGACTCTGACAAGTAGTTCTTCATTTTTTATTATGTTCGTGTCTGGCAGAATCTGTTGTCAGGCAAAAACCTCGTCAGCGGAAAACCTGTCGTAGGATCAGAGGAGGCAAAAACAGGTGTCACACAGGCAGTCAAAACTGCGGAAAGAATGGAGGTGGGGGGGGTAGGAGATTAGGCTAAAGAGAGAGAGAAGCAGACAATTACATTAATGCCACTGCTTTTATCTCATAGATGTGTTATTATCTCATGGTGCTGAGTGCGCAGTTGCCTCAAAGAGAAGAAGACGGGAGACAAGGGGAAACTTGATAGTTATTAACTGAAGAGGCAGCATGTGTGTCAAAGCTGGATGGGTTTCAAAGTTTGCAGCTAGGAGAAGGAGGAGGGAAGAAAAAACCTCATGCAGACAGCAGTGTCTGTGAACTAACTGTAGTTGCGCTCCCGGCTGCAAAAAGCTAGTGGCAAACTTGGCTTGGAATCAGATCATAGAAAACATTGATGAAAGATCTCATTGAGAAAGGTTATAATTTTGTGTAGAATACAGCAACTCCAGCAGGTTAGTTTTTTGTTTATTTTTTTGTGCCATTTTTACTCATTTATTATTATATTTTGGAGAGTTGCTTGGATTTACAATTTATTATTTTGGTACGGTAGGAATTTATCCCAGCGAACATGCATGCTTTCTGAATCTTTTGTTTGTCACCGAAGTTCTATAACTCATTTGGAGTGAAAGGGCTTGCTTTTCTCTGTTTTGACAAAAATATTGTCAAGCTCAGGCCTGTGACTGACACTTCTTCATGAGAATACATTATAAACAGTTTACATTTTTGTGGGGCTACATAACAGCAGTGACAAAAACAAAAGGACATTTTTAATTTACTCTGTCTAAGCGGCTGTGCGAGGTGGAATTCACATTGTCCATATTGAATACCTAAGAAATTTGATTTTACATGCTTTCAAATAGAGTATTCATAGAAAGGAAGTCTGACGTAAAATGTCTTGTTTTCCAATAATACAATCTTTGACCTTGCCATTTTCTTTAAAAAAAAGTGCCGCAAACAAAATTAATTTATTTTTCTTGAAAAATATATCCAGAAACTTGTAGTACAAATGCAGAAATCGTCTTACATTTAGGTGCAAAACAATCTTGTGAATAAATGGGAGGAATTTCTGGGAGACGAGTGCTGCAGGATCTTGTGTGTGGAATTCCTGGGGTCCTCCACAATATTTGCACAAACCTCTAGGGGTTTAATTCCCATAATCTTGGACGATTTATGACAAGACTGCTGCCGGGTTTTGCATCTTTGTGTGCATGTGTAGACACACTCAAACGAGTATGTGATGCCCTCTTGTTTGTTTTGTCTTTTTTTTTTCTTCCCCACCTGACTACTGCTCAGCGCTGGACAAGCTCAGCACCCAGCACCTGTACCACCCCACGCAGGTGGAGATTGTGCAGTCCAACGTGGTCTTCGACATCAGCAGCCTGATGCTGTACGGAACGCAGGCGGTGCCGGTGCGTCTCAAGATCCTGCTGGACCGGCTCTTCAGCGTGCTCAAGCAGGAGGAGGTGCTGCATATCCTGCACGGCCTGGGCTGGACACTGCGAGACTACGTCAGAGGATACATCCTCCAGGTGAGCCACCCAACTGAACTGCAACATGTCTGCCCCTCCTATCCCTAAAGTGATATAGTTAGAGATAGTCAATGCATTCCTGACTAACGAGAGTTTACTTGAGAAGCAGTGGTCTTATAGGATCTGTGAATTTATTAATGTAGCGTTCACACATGGCGGAATCTGCAATGTTTAGACTTCAGACTTCATGACGAAGACAACCCGCCGATCCTACAGTATGAGAGCCTTATGGCCCATTATGATTTGTAAACAAGCGCGTGTGTTCTGATGCCTGTGTTTACAGCAGCTAAATTTAGAATCAGCTGTTTGTTTGTTTTTTTCTTTTTTGTGAGAATTCATCCGTTACACTGCTTTCTTGCTGCACAATGTCTTTCACAATCACACAGTTGATTTGCTGGTTTTGTCCCATTTGATCATTTTTGTTAGAAAAAAAACTAAAAATATACAATTTTATTGCAAAATATTCTTTAAACCTAGCTCATGTGACATTTGCACAGTATGTACTGTGAAGTCTTTTTAAAAGTGTTTTTTTGTTAATGTGAGGTTATTTTTTTTGGAGTGAAGCCTATTTGAAAGTAAATGGAGGAATGACAGGACATCATACTGTAAAATAATTAATGTTATAGTGGTAATAACAGTTGTAAATACTTAAGATATAGTACAATAAGATAACACTCATTATGACAAATTCATTCCTTAACTGCGAATTGTGTTTAAATAAACCTTCATTTTTATTATTGCTGTAAATACTCTGCTGAACTGACATTTGTCTTGTCAGAATGTGTTATAAAATGACAACGGAAGGAAAAAAGAACAACTAATTTTAACATATATAGACATCCTAAATCTTATCTGGGAAAAAGAAAAGCTGAAATACTGTATGAAGAGCCCAGTCATATAATATTACTATGAAACATTTAAATCCTCAGTCTCCATTATATTACATTTAGAAAATCTTAGTCCAAATCCATGTGAAGTGTTCATTTGAAAAAAATGTTTATTTCACAAAATCAGTTTACCCAGATTCATTCATACAGGTATTATATAATCAGATTTACTATTATATTATTTATTGATTTATTTAAATTATATATGATTCTCTATCTTTATTTTTTTATAGGCGGCTTTGAAACTTCATATTTTTCTGGGGTTTTTGTATTTAAGCATGTTTTTATACTAAAAGATCCCAAGAGACGGAGGGGTCTATAATCTTGGTTTCCTTCAGTTTTATTTTTTTTCTTATTTGTTAGTAAAAATACAGTAAACTTGTGAGTTTATGTTAGGGTAGTATACAAGTCTTAGTTTACACCTCTAGCTGTAACTTTTTGCTTAACAACTAACTTTCACGAGGCCGTTGTGAGTTACAGAACAAGTTTAAATTGGTGAATTCTCACGTTCGCTTATTTATTAGAAAAATTGAAACCTCTTGTGTCTGGAAAGAGAGGTCAGTGTTTATAGGCTTGCACACTTGCATGGTTTAGTGCACTTTAGTCTCTCTAGAATTTTAAATTTGAATATTGCTCTCTTTGTTCTGTCAGCAATATGTCCCTTTCCGAAAAAAAAACACGAAAAATGTCACGCCAGCGGATTGTAAAAAAACCACAATAATATGTTTTCCCCTTTCTCCCCAAATTGAAATCAGACACGTTTTTTAATCAAAGATACAGCGGTTTGGTCTAACAGCAAACCAAAGTGTTCCTGAATGAATTAGTTAGGAGCAACTTTACATGTGCTTGTGGTTACTCCAGTGTGTCCAAAGCCAATACCAGACAGAGGTAGATGTGTTTTGTTTTGAGGCCTTGAATAAGTGGAACAATATGCGAACCTTAAGGGTGTCATTTTAGGGCCTGCTTTGTTTAACCAGCTTCTGTGAGTGAAGCCTTTTTTATTCATAATTGCACAGTGTTATAATTGTATTTGGGAAATCAGAACTATCAATGTATTACATAGTTGGTATTTTTATTCATCTGCTGTCAGCAGCCTGCAATTCTTTCTTTCACTATCCCTTTGGTATTTTGAACATTTTTTTTTTCATTTTAAAACGCAAGGCATTGTGAATTACTGACATGAGACTACAGTCCCAGCAGGGATATTGAAATATTATATCCTTATATAGCAGTTTATTATCAGCTGTTTTTAATATACTTAGCCTCTAAGACATGTGTCGCAGTTTCATACTCAATATGGGGGAGAAAACTTAGGAGGGGGTCTGGACTGCGCTCGGAAAAAAAAAATCAGCAGCTTGCCAGAGCGCTGGCCAGACATTCCAAAGATTTGTTCAAATAATCTTCAAAGAATTTTGACTGTGCTGTTGTCAGTCACATTAAGGATAGCAAAATCCCATAATACCCTATTAGTCTGTAAGTATGTATGAAATTCAATCAGTTAGTGCCCTGAGGGCAACAGTTTTTTCATTATTGCTTTTAACAACAGTCTATTGAATATTATATCTAGTAAAGGACAGGGCAGTTATTAGTGTTAGTTGGGTGAATTGGTTGGAGTACTTCAGATAATATTGACCACATTGAAATCATAAAGTAATATTGTAGGGCCACTGGGAGGGGGTGGATAAGGGTGAGAAACCAAAAGGTGTTTAATTTAGAGTCTCAGCAAAACAGAGAAGTTTTTTTTTTTTGTCAGAACATTGACAAATGAACTGGCACATGGGATCATATTTGCGAATACCAGTTTCTCACGAGAAAAGAGTAATGACTATAATAAACCTCTTAGCCTTATTTCAGCCTTATTTGTCATGAATCAAGTACTCCTGCTGCAGTGCTTGTATATTACTTATAAACTAATGACATTAACTTGTTTTTAAATGATTTGTTACTCACAATACAAACAAGGCTGTTGGACAATACATGTTCAAGGGATGTACTGTAGATATAGTATTTAAACAAACTTCCCGTTACACAGAAGTTTGATCTTAAAAAGCTGTTATACTTTGCAGGATATTTCAAACTTGCGAGCTTTTTTTTATTACAAATGTATGAAATTAAAATATGTTTGACTAAATTACTTGTCTCCCTCATAATTGGAGTTCTAAACAGAAGTCTGAGAGAAGCTCAGATCCTAATCTCACCCACATCTGTGCTCCTACATATAAATGTCTTGCCTCCTGAACTTCCTTTTACTTACTGTATTTCTCTCATGCTCCTCCCACTACCCCATCTGGAGCTTTGCAGCAGCTCCCTCGCTCATTCCTTGTGACAAGGAGGGGTGGGGTTCTGTCAGCCTCATCTTTATGGATAGTCTGCTGTTCCCTGAGCCAGATATGTTACCCCAAACAAGCCTACAATACATTTTTGTCTCTATGTTGCATTTATTAGGATTGACTGAACTACTCTTGTACAATTTGTATGGGCGCCTACTGTCAGTAAAAAATTCACAATTGTCAGTCTGTGGAAATGTGATCTGTTTTTCTGTTTTAGTTTATTAGCATCTGCACACAATTTTGAGAAGAGCCCTCAGATAAGCTTGCAACTTTTGACATATGTCATAGACCACCAAGGTTGGAGGTGGTGTGCTGCAGAATATTACTCTTCATACAATGTCATAAGTATTCAAAGAAAAAAAATTTCTGAATATATGAGATTTGTTATAAAAACAATTCATGAGAAACACAACAGGAGGTGAATTAGTCCATGAAGTGGATCCCAAAAGGCTACTACTTAGAAACTTTGTCAAGTGCACCAACAGACGTAATCTTTATACTGAACATTGTTACAGCACATGCTTGAAAATTTGCTGTTGATCATACCTTGTAATACTGATCTTTAACATGCGCCAACCTGATTTGTAGCTGCATAACTCAGTAAGCTTTTTACTGTTACAGAAGTTGCATTTCACTTTAAATTACATCAGTATACATTGTACTATAGTAAGAGCCATTTCCCCTAAGATAGTTGATGATAACGTGTGACTTTTAACATCTCTGTACATGCTCTGTATTTTTGTCTTTTCATTGGAGAAGTAAATAAATATGTTACCACTTTTACTGAGAAGGTTTACAGTAATCATGGTGGTTGATGAATCTGAAAATAAGTGGTTTGTTGTTTATTAAGAACATAAGAAAGATTGCACATGAGAGGCCATTTAGTCTGTCTAGTGTTTAGCCTATTTTGTTGCTAGAAGTTACAGTATTTGATCAGAGGATCTAGCCCAGCCATTTTGTAAAACAAAAAGTATATTAACTCCAATAACTTTGGTGGACAACGTGCTCCATTCTTCCTCATCCCCTTGCATAAAGAAAGAACTTTTGTTCTCTTAATGCTGGAAGCAGCAGATATTACAATGCTAGACACATTGTAGTGGTTTAAATAAACAATGCAGTTTGTTTTGGGGGTAAAAGCTATTGCACCACCCACATTTTGATAAAGTTATTATATTATCCTTATCTTTACCAAAGTTAGTACATCACAAATATCCAGAAGACCAAAAGTGGTAGAGATTGCAGCCAGATTCCAAACCATAAGGGAAAGCCAACCAAAACAATTTCAACCTACTGTACAGAGGTACTTCCACCTTTGTGACAAAGCCACAGATTAAAATATAATGATGACTTAATCCAGATATCGGGTGAAGACTAGATCACAGTCTGCCTCACTTTCTTAGTCCTGTAACACTTAGATAAGCTGTTATAGAAGTTGTCTTAGAAGATCAGATATTATCCTCAGTGGTCAGCATTTACCTTTTATGTGGGGTGTATTCAGCGTTTTGCGCACTTGAGACGTGGGTGACCTGCTTCTCTGCTGATACAATATTTAATGCCGTACAGTAACACCATCCAAATGAAGGCTCACAGTCCAATAATTTTGTGCACTAGCAATACCACTTAACAACAGATATAAACAAAAAAACAGGGAGTCATGAAAGAAAAAGGGGGTGATAGAAATTCCTTCTTGAATTTACTAGGGTTCATATAACAGATGACCTGTGTGTTACCATGGAATAAATCTTAAATTTTACCTTTATTAAAGACTTGGTGTCATCACATCTGAGATGACTTTGAATGTAGGAGAAGCCCTTATGAAGTGTTGGCAGTTTACAGCACAGTTCTAATTACTGCTACACAAAAATGTAAGATGGGAAGCACTGTAGCTGTCACTTTACTGTCAGTAGGTTCCATTCACTGTCTTACCTGTCACTAAAGGCCAACAATGGAGCTATCTCTATGCTTTTCGACATCCTCAAAATCTAAATCTGCGGGTTTGCTTTCATTCTTGTTTGGTGGGGCAAACTGTGTCGTTTTAGTAGGCCATAGTAATTGCCAACAAGTTTGGTCTATTGAGGGAAACATTTTTTTACCTTAGTTTATCTTATTTTACGTTTCTATTTGAGTTTGAAATGTTCCTATACATATACATATACATGTTTTAATGGTTTCTTCTAGCATTTACAAACTGCTTATTCAAGGTTAGGATCAAAATGAATAGGTTTTACTTATGTTACTGAGATTGACGAGACGAGGCAATGTCTTTGAAAGTTTGTTAAAGGAGGACACAGAGGCTAAATGCATTTTGTGAAGTATTTCTATGTCTTGTTTTAATTTGCAAAAAGTAAATTATGAATAGTCATTGGACTTTAACCCATAGTATTACAACATGAAAAGAAAACCCGTTTTATTTTCAGACATTGCCTAAGTAAAGGTATTGCATTATAAAGTACATTCCAAGAAACTTACATGCAGCATGAGATACTGGTTCATAAAATCAATTGAAGAGAACGTACTGTAAAAGATGTAAGATGTACTGTAAAAGATGTAATGTAAAAGAATGTACTGTATAAAGGGCAGACTCTTTCAACACAGTTTAAAAATCTAGGAACTTATTTGGGGATTTATTTGAATAATTATTAATTTTATGATAGTAAAATATGCAACTTTTGCCCATTGCAATATTGGCTGCAAAACACTTTTGCTAAAATCATTACAGTAAATCCTCTTGAAATTCACATTAAAAAAATGATTATGCTTATCCGTTGTTACTTGAAAATATACTGTCCACGAGACTCCTATGCACAAAACAAGAAAAGTTATCGATAACATTCCTTGTTTGTGTAAATATTTTTATTAAAATACATGGTAAGAATATCGGTAGATCCCTGCTCTTTTTTTACCCTGAGTGTGTTCGTGTCTGATACATACACACTGGTGGTGATGACACACCTGTCCAACCTTATATTTTCAACAGCCCTTTAGATTTAGGGTCCCAGTGAGCTGTAGATAATGGTTGCAAGGTAGACACTAATCCATTTCAGAGCATACACGTACACACACTCACACCTACCCACATATATGGGTACAATTTAGATATGCTAATTAACCTAGACAAAATGTCACTGACCTATGGGCGGAAACCACAGCAAACAGAGAAAACCCACATGGCCACTGGGGTATCTTGTAACCTCCACTCAGAAAGTGCCCTAGGCCAAAATTGGGTCCAGAATCCAAGAGCTCCGAGGCAGCTGTGCTAACTGCCATTCCACAGTGCCGGCCCAGAGAAGAAACACTGTGGGAAAAGCTGCTAACTTTAATATGGTAAGGATCTGTACTTGTATTGCCTTAGGTGAACAGGACGGGGGGAAAAAAGAGACAGCAAAGGATTAACTAGCAGTGTTGAGCACTTCTGTCACTTCTGCCTTGGGTTATAGTGTCAGTAGTGTGTCACAGAGTCCATGACATCCACAGATGACAGCAGTCCATGACTTGAATACTGTTCAATGACACGGCTAAGCTCTGTGTTGGAAGCCGGCCAGCATATAAGGAAACAACACTTCCTTGTGTCAAATGCTGTCCAGATCTTTAAAGATTTTGATGAACTTGCGCGTTCTCTCGCTCCCTATCATAGGGCCTTCAGACCTCTCATTTGGCTGTGACATTGACATAGCCTTGCTGTTCTCCAGCAGCTCATCTCTCCTTGTTTTGCAGCAGAACAGTGCGCCTTTTTTTGGTGACAGACAGTTGTTCGTGCTTGAATAACCCACGATTTGAATTCTACCGCTTGTGGCATCCATGTAATGCTTACCAGTAGGTACAGCTGTTAACTATTCGCTTATAAATAATCTTTTCCCCTCTTCAACCTGTCTCCCAGGTAGCGTACCTGTCACCGTTAATAACTCAACGGGGGCTCCCTGGCGATTTGGCCCATCACTTGTCATTCACTGCGCAGCGCAGTCGCTCGCACCCTGTGAGAGAGGAGGCCCCACGGTCTGCAGCAGTCGGATCATTTCATTCCTTGACTTTCATGAGCCACGGCAGCTCCTTTACTTTATACCTTCCCTGTGATCCACAACCGTGAAAAATGTAGACCGGTTCCACAAGACAAGGACTCTTTTACAGTTAAGCTCTTTCTATTTAACAGGGCTTTCAGGTGATACGTTTTAATTTTGTCTCTGCATGGCAGCACAAGAGACACTCGACATTACAGACTCTATGCTCTGTACTGTATATCCTCTGTGTCTCTCACCATTTTTCTGTTTCAGGTACTGTACTATAAAGCACTATTAATCTTTCAGTATCTTGCTCTCGATCTGCCCCTCATAATGTTTCTTTGACTCTTTTTTTTTTAACTTTTCACAGCAAGATTTTGAAGACTTTTTTAGAATAATAGCACATTACTACATAAAGGACAGGTAACCTTTCCATGTACATTTACATGGAAAAAAACAAATAAATTTGAGTCAATCCATCTATCCATCCCTTTCTAACTGGCCTGATATAGGGTGGCTGGGGAGCTGAAACATATCCCAGCAAGCAAGGGGCAACCTAGATGGGACACCAGTCCATCACAGGACACACACAGACACAAACACATACACCCATACCAGGGCTTATTTTCCCAGAACCCAATTAATCTACCAATATTAATCTACCTGTATGTTTTTGGACTGTGGGAGGAAACCAGGTCACCCGGAAGAAACCCAAGCAAACATGCAAACTCCACACAGATAGCACCCCAGGTCTGGAATTGAACCCACGGCCCCAACACAGCAAGGCAGAAATGATAATGCTCATTGTGATTGTGTTGTCAGTCCCTTCCTGTTTTTTAAAAGTGGGCCACCAAAGCAAAAGTTTTCAGATAGTTTTCTAATTCCATCTTTGGTTGCAGTGACAAGATTACTGCAAATTTCACATCTGCCACAGATACTTTTCATAATATTGTTACTATGGACAATCATCTTTAATGACTTGATTCTGGTTAATCTCAATGCTATGCTTAATCATATTCCACATTATCTGTAAAGACATAACCCTAAAAATTTAATCAGAAAAATAGTAACAATAATAACAAATACATTTCAAAGCATACTGTAACTATGAAGTAGAGTTTATACTGAAGTTAGGTCGACTGTTATGGTATAGTAAATCTGTAGAGAAAGCTTGACTAAAGATGAATGGACTCAGCAATTTATCATTGTAAATTAAAAGTTCAGAAAGTTAATCAATACCATATCAAAAAACCTCTTAGTACTTTGAGCAGTTTTCAGGTAAAAAGAGAAACTGACTACTTGCTACTAATCACAATTAATATCCCAAAAAAAGCTGGGTGAGGGATATTTTCACAGCTGTCATCACCCATGTTCAATCTTTTCTTATTTCATGGATGGGATCCAACAGTACCTTTGTGGTTCAGAACTTTGTAAATGTATAACTTCAAAATGCTTAATCAGAAAATCAAAATGAAAATCAAATCAATTGAGTTTGTTACCTGTGGCTTACCTCAAGATACACAAGTGTCATTCCGTGAACAGTGTAAAAATGCAGCACATTGTGGATAAATGAGGTGCCAACTCACTTTATGGAGCTCAGTGAATATAATTACAGGATAATTATTACAACAATACCGCAAGAAAATGAAACAGCACTCTAGTCAATTCCATTTTTATTGTTTTCACTTAAAAAATATTTGGATGTTTAGACTTCACATTTGGAGGTGTGGCTTTATAAAATGTGCTAGGAAACTCTTAAAACAATTTTAAGAAGAGCACCATCTTAGTGTATGAGTGTTCAGCACAATGATACTTTCTTAGTATAAGAATTGCAAAACTTGAGTGGTAACAGCATGTACAGTACTTCATATTTTAATTATTTTGTTATCTTTCTTATAATTTTCTGTTTATTTTTACAGATTTTATGTATCCACTCTACCTATTGCTGATTTGTCATCAGTCTCTACTCTGATTGTCTGATAAATGTAATCTATGCAGATTGGTATCAAGCAACATAATCCATAAGGTGAAGAATGCCCGGTCTTTGCCTAATCAGGGTAGCTGGAATCAGAAACAGAGTACAGTACATTAGAACACCTTAGAATTCTTTGTGGCAAGTTACATGTACATCAATTAAGAACAGAACAGGTTTAGTTTGCTTATCTATTTTATTTCTATTTGTGTCATATACTGTAATTTGTATTTTAAGGCATTGTGGAATTTCTTTACCTTCAAGTTTTCTTCCTAATTGCTACATGAAATAAACTCTCCATTGAGATCAAGTAAAATAGGAGGAGTTCAGTTCATACTGAAACCAGCAACCTTGACATAGAATTAACATGCATATGTGACTCGACATCGTCCACAAAGTGGAGTAGACACAAACACCGCAGTATCTGTTAGCCCGGCCATTTCCTTTGTGCAAATACAGACACATGCTTGTGGTGTGCACTGACTTTTATAACACATGCATGGAAGTGCTGTGGGAAAACCGGATAATTCCAATATGTCTGGGGTTGTTCATTTCAATATGGTAGGCCTTTTCTAACTTGGCTGTAGAAGTGCTGGGTAATGGAAACACCTAGACCAGATAAATCTGGGCTTGAAAGGGGGCTGGTAATCCTTTACATGCTTTCCAAAATCTATAACCAACTGATATATGAAGAAGAGAGAAAAAAAAACTTGTTCAAAAGCATTCTTTCGGTGATTTAAAGGGTCGAGTACTAATGAAAAAAAGAAAACAGAATTCAAAACAAAAAAGACTCATTGCTGAGGTTGAGGTAGCTGTGGCAGCTCATATATTTGAAAGGTAATATAGCTCAGTCAAACTGAATGCACTGTGCTGTAGGCCCAGGATCCTAAACCACTGTCGGTAACCCAACCAGCTCCTGATCCTTAAAAGTGAATCTTTTGTTCTTGTTTCAATTAAAAGTCTATCAGTAGGTGCATCAATATAAAATGCCCCTCTGGCCTCCGGAGCTGTTTGGATGAAGATGATTGAATTAGTATTGCCTCTCCAACCCCCTACAATGAACCCCAGCCCCCTCCCCCCCAGCCCCACATTAAAAACCAAAGTGATGTGTGAAAAACATAAGAAAGCCTCACTTGTGCCAGCGCACCCTTTTTAGTTGCTTGCCAGCGCCTTCATTCCCCTCAGATGTTTCCAGCTAGAGCTGTAAGTTGGAACAAAAAGCCGACGGCAATGGAGACCAGATGCCGGCATTTCTTCCCTGTCACTTGGCTTGCCTAGCAGATGGAATTCATATCAGTCGGGCATGCTCGGAGGAAGAGGCCGTGGCAGCCAACATGTGGAACTCGGGCTGAGTGACATTTTTGCTAATGTTCTGTCCTTGTAGAACATTATGCTTCCTTTTTGCTTTTATGAGATGTGGTTTTCCTGACTCAGACAAGGTTCCAGAGACCCAGCTGCATCTGCTCCCCCTTCGCCCTCCACCTCCTTCCCCGCCTCCTTCCCCACTTCCCTCGGGGACAGCCAGCAGCGACTCGGGGAGCAGCGAGGCCACACAATGGTGGTATTTTACTGAAAGAACTTGACATCTGCGTGCAGTGCGCCCAGATCATCTTAGCAGTGCAAAGGAATTTGTAGGGCATTACCAGTCACTGTTCCGTGTGGTACAATATGCTCGCTTTTTGATTTATTTAATGAGTGATGGCCTCTGGCAAAATAAGAGAGGAGTCGATTAAGAATATGTTATAAGGGCGGCAGCAGCAGCCTCTTAACAAGAATTACGATGAGGGCGGCTGGAAACAAAAGTAAAGACAGGTAAACACTACTGTGAAAAACAAGACTGCTCTTTATTTTTGCACGTATACATTTATTCATGGTCCATTTGTGTACCTTGGTGGCAGACTACCAAAGGAAGTCAGAAAGTTAAATAATTAGGTTTTGATTATTTGTTTGTTTCATGTCTGCATTCTTAAAGTCCATTTGAATCTTAAACTTTATCTTTAAATTTCTAAGAGATTTCAGAACACATGCAATAACTTTATTTAGAACAGAAAAGTTAAGACTTAGCTTTTCTGATATATGTTGGTTTCTATGGGGTAACCTTACTGATGCAGTGTAGTTCTGTAGAGAACTGATACAGAAATGTGAAACGTGCTCAAGGCACAACCTGGACATGAATTAGCACCGAGTCCATGGGAATTTGGCTGGCATTTGAATCCATTCACTTTACTGTATTTCTTGCTAATGACCCAAAGAGTTTAACAGTTTGGTAGGGGATTATGTTAGTGTTTAATAAGCAACATACTGTCGTTTTATCCTGGACTGCCACTGCTGGATTCAGGATGAACAAGGGTGGTGCTTGAAGTCTTCATCCTGTTCCTTCGACAAGACCAACAGAGTTTTGGCAAGGGGGACAGATTAATTATGGTTTTGAAAGCAGCTATTATAATGAGAATGGAGTGCGGCAGTTTTGGGTGGTCTTGATCCTCAGCAACTCCAAAGGACATGAAACAAGGCAAATTTCAAGTTACTTTTTTCTAACAACTGTTCCAGATTTTCTTTTGCTTGTAACATAGTCAGGAAATTGCCATGTGTATATTTATATTGACTCTAGAATACACGACTGAACCCTGCATGTTCAGGGCTTTAATGTTACAGGTGACAGTCTACAAATGACTGTGGTGTGGAAATTGTGCCTTGTGTTTGGTTAATGTTACGTAAAGGTTTTGGATTTGCTTTCTAGACCAATCAGTTGTTCCATACTACAAGAAAAGCCCATACCCGCACCACCTCAGTAAGTGAGTGATGCCATCAAAAGATGGAGGACTTCATGATATCTCCACAATTTGAAAAAACTGTTACTGGAAGAGGAACATTTGTTATTGAAATTAGTCAGGTCTTTGAAAATCAGCATAACATTCTGATTCTGTGTAGTGATTCAAAACTGAATAAAAATAGAAGAAACTCCAGCACAGTTGTTCGATACGTATACTAATATTGAATCTGTAAATTAATTAAATCTAAATAAAAGAGTGGTAACAAGGCTTTGTGAACCCTGCCCTGTTGTGTTTGAAGACTTGGCATGTACTGTACTTTACATATTCTGTAACTCCCAATCTTTTGCTCTCTCTCTCCCCCCTGTCTCTCTCACTGGATGAAGGTCACCCTTTCTCTGTCTTCTCCTAAAAAATTTCCATTTTAGGTAGTTGCGCTCCGTGAAAAATTTGGAAGTGATCCTCTCCCCCCATCCCCACCGCCCCCTCCTCACCCCCACCAACTCTTCAGACTCCCATTATCTTCAAACCTGTTTTCTGTTATCACTGGCTAATGCCTCATCCATGAGACTCTCGGAACAAAATGTTTTTACGTGGAATTCACATTCATATGGTTATGATTTGAGGATGTCAAGCTAGATTTTTATTTTAAGGCTTAAGGTTTGCTCTGGGCAGCAAGTGCTGCTCCAGGCACATCAAAGGAACTGGTGCACTGAATCAAGGTGATTTTCTTTCTCTCCCTCCTCCTGATCACATCACCGCCAGCTGCATCAGTGATCTGTTTGCAGGAAAAGGCTGCAGAATTATCTTTTTTTTAGTTGAACAAAGGGCACTGTTATGTAGAGTAGCTGTGACCTGAGTAGGACAAAAACAATATTGGTGACAGAGCCCAGGCCAGACAATAGGATAAAATAAATGATCATTTTATATTTAAAGTAATGTGAACATGAATGTTAATTACCTAGGAAAGTTAGAAGTCAAAGTTATCTAACACTGACAACAGTTTCGTCAGCACTGCACAGCTATTGGGCAAATATATGGGGCCCGCATGATCTTAAAAGACACTATTGCCCTACAGGTTAGAGGGTGTTTCTTGTAGTTTATGTATTATATATACCAGAATATTGGCCTAAGTCAAAGACATATTTTAATTGTCTTGATTGAAGATCAGTTTGGTTAAGTACTGGGGAAAACACATGCTGATTTGATGAAAGACTTTCTTGCACATATGAATAACATGATCATGATTTATCATTTTCTTTCTGCAATGAAAAACATATCCTTTCAAGTCTGTTCAAGAAATGTTAGAGGTGGCAGTGTGTTATGTTAGGTAAGCTTTTGTTTTCTCAATAGAGCAGCATGAAGTCAAATAATTACCACCGTCATTGCTCTCAAGTTCTTTTCCCTCCACAATATCCAAAGTTTCACCTCTTATCATTATTCCTTTTGATTTTTTTCTCAAAAGAGCAGCAGAAATTAAGTCTCATGAGTCATAACCTGTGTAACATACAAATGTAACATGTTCAGAATTATGACTGGATAACAACAGTCTAATATGTTCTAGCAAGCGTTTTGTTTTTCTTAACAGACCTTATTACACTCAGAACTTGCACTGCACCGATATTACACACATTATGTCCACTTTTGCTGAGATAGCTGGCTTCTCTGTCCCTTTTAAGCTCATTGGAAAATCTCTTTCTATTACTATCAAAGTCAGTATTGATATTTTTGCATGCTGGGGTTTGGCAGGTTTTTTAGTAGAGATGGTTTCCCAAATCATTAATTTATCAATTTTTGAAATATATAGCTCTTGTTAGGTTCTCTTGTTGGCAGGTGCTGTCACGCACAGACACTGCCAAAAGTCACTTGCTTATGATTCACAGATAAGTCATTCAATGATAAATCAATGGAATCAGAATTAATTAGCAGTCTGATAAGTTGACTTTGGAGTGCAGGGTATCACATAATGGTTATTGAGCAGTGTGCAATCAGAGGAAAGCCGGAGCCTATCCCGACAAGCAACAGGTGCAAGGCAGTATACACTATTGCGGGGAAGACACACAGACATACACACTCATTCAAACCAGGGCCAATTTTCCCAGAAGCCGATTAGCCCCCCAGTATGTTTTTTTGGATTGTTGAAGGTAACTGGGGCACTTGGAGTGAACCTACACACACACATGGGAGAAGAACATACAAACTCCACACAGACAGCATACCAGGTCCATAATTGAACCCAGGGCCCCAGTACAGTGAGGCAGCAATGCTGACCATTAAGCCATGCCATCCCTCTTTAAAATAGTTAGAAAGTAAAAATGCATTCAGCCATGCTTTAGCAATAATATGATCAAACATACAGTGTGCCACCAAGGAAGATTGCCAGGCTGTTTCATATTACCAAAGACAAAATATATATTATATATTTGCATATTATGAAGACACTTTGGTTTTAGTTGTGAAATAGTTTCAAATAATATGAGTTGCAATTTTTAAAACCTCATTTCTGTAGAGAATGATTATGTTTGGGGTGGAAACTTCAATAAATGATAAATCATGCACTCTAATACTGTAAATTAGCACTCTGGAACATTATACTGTACATGTGTGAATGTGTGTTCACTATATTTGCCATCAGTAAAACCCTGCAACATAAAATGGGTATTGAAATATATAAAAGATATAATAGGTTTTTGTGGCTAAATGTCTGCCCCCATAGCTGGTTTAATCTCGTCTGTACTTTAGTACTCACACCTCCCCTGATGTCAGCAACAACTATCCTTTAGTAACTTTCAAGATAGTTCTGATTTTCATTAGAAATATTTCATGATAATATTAGGAATGTACTCAACAGTAAATTAAAAAAGAGTGTGCTGGCTCTTTCTTACCCTGTAAGCCTAACTGGTCCACACCTGAAGTGTAAATGGAACATAAACGATGTCTTCTCATTTCAGACATCCATATCCATAGTGAAGTCCTGTCCGAATTTCAGATCGATTCCAGCTGGAAAAGGGATTGCACACGAAGCTCTTGATATTGAGGATTTGAATTATTAATTAATTATTTTTACAATGAATGTGGAAAAAATGGAAGGCCCTGGTAAATACTGAAGCTCTATAATAAATGATACAATTCAAAGCCTAAAATTCACCAATTATTTTTATAAATACAGTACATACACTGTATCATTTCATGGTGAAATACTGGCAACTCTTTAGAATCATAGCTTACGTATGGTGAAATTACAGCACTTACTGCTATGTGATCAATAAGATTATCTGAAGAGACAGACGTCTTAGCATTGTAAGACCAGATTCTATGAAGGTATAATAATAATAATAATAATAATAACAATAATAATAATAATAATAATAGCAACAACTTACACTTATATAATGGTTTTCTGGACACTCCACACAAAGCACCTTACAGTGGGGACTCCCCTCCACCACCACCAATGTACTGTACAGCCCCCACCTGGATGATACGATGGCAGCCAAAGAATTATCTAACGGCACCGGTATGCTCACCACACACCAGCTAGTAATGGGGAGGAGAACAGAGTGATGAAGCCAATTCATAGATGGGGATTATTAGGAGGCCATGATTGGTAAAGGCCAAGGGAAAATTTGGCCAGTTGAGATGAGTACGGGCAATATAAATACTCACTTATTGTCAGTTATTATGCTGGTATTTGTTCCATGACCAGAAAACATTGCCCAGGATTGACTCCACATGTCTGGAAAGTAAAGGCCTCTGTTTATCCACTAAGAAGATACAGCACTGATATTCTAATGAATGTTTTCTACACTTCGGCCTTGGCAGAGGTTTAAGGTGTGATTTATGAAAACCTTAACATGATTCTTCCCTTTGAGACTACTTATACGGATGTTTCGAGGTGCAGATGTCCATATGTTAGAATAATTCAGTTAATCAATTTGCAGTATCTCTCCCTCCATCATTATAAAGCCACAAACACCGCTCGCTTATAACTCATCGGAGGTTGCAGCAGCAAAAATCTTAGGTTGCAGATGCAAAAAGCTGGAATTACTGTATGTGGTGCAAAACAGCTTTACACCTTGGATGGGGTGACAGTCCGTTGCAGGGCACATAGACACATAGGACAATTTTGAGACACTAATTAATTAACTAGCATGACCACAGGAGGGGTGAGCAAACCAGAGCAAACCAACGCCCACAGACTGAACTCGACACACAGGACACCCCAGGCTGGAATCTAACCCAGGACCAATCTATGAGGCAGCAGATCTAACTGACTTGGCAAGGTGCCTGCCTGTTGGCAGAATCCTTATCTGTGTGTAATCCAGTAATTTTATGATGGTCTTGAAAAGGGGAGCATGCCTATCCTAGCTAATCTTGATGGGCAGCAGTCATTTACAGAACACGTCCTCTCCAAGTGCAACAGGAGTGTTAAAGAAAGCCTAGGCTTGTCACCTTGCTTCATGTTCTGTCTCTCACTGGGAGACTCCTGTTGCCTGTTGGACCACAAATATTTTAGCAAGCAGACCAAAAGAGAGTGGGTTCACAGAGCTGGGCCTTGTATCCTGCCTTTCAGCACGACTTTTGTTAGCTGGTGGTGGGGAGCTGCCAAGAGGCCTCGCAAAGTCTGTTTTTTTTAACATCTTGGCTAGCGAGTGGATTTGCCAGATTCAGGTCATGGCCTTCTCGACTTTGAAGCAGCTCCATTTCACACTGCTGACAGCTCCCTCTCTCACTCTCCCTTTTACACACGTATGCAAGAGCACATGATTATCCTTATGTGGACCTTGGCATAAAATTTTATAAACTGCAGTTTTACTTTGGAAAAAAAACCTCCAGATAGAGTGTCACTTAAGTCTGAAACATTTGGTATATACAGTCTATTTTTTTAAATCTATAATAAAAGAATGTTCATTAGATGACTGTGGTCGTGGTTGCAACTACTTTGTATGGATTGCGTGCCTGTGCAGACAAAAAGGGAGTAAACAGTTCACTAAGTGACAGCTGTGTATATTCATATTACACACATCTACCCTTCAGACAGACCTGCAATGTATACTGTATGTAGTTATTTAATAATTGTAATAATTGTATCTCTTCAACACCTGCCTCATTTTCTTCCTATATGTCTTCATTTGCAATTTAATAATATTATCTTGTATTTCCCAATTTCGTAGTTAACATCCTGAAAATGTAGAATAAAGCCTATATCCTTATTCTTTACATGTCTTTGATCGTGTTCCTGTGTTTAAGATACAGTGATTGTGGCATGCAATTTTCTTTGTAGGAAAAGATCTAGAAGAGAAATTGCAATCATTTAATCGGCTTTTATCATCCCTGTAACACTATGGATCATTATTTTCTGAATGCCTACCTAAAATATGTAAAAAAGGCCAAATATGACAAATTGTCAGTGATGTAAAAAATAATACTGTATGTATACTGTACATACAGAATGTTTACAATATATGTGCACTTGTGGGTGTTTTCCAGTTTTCATAGTGTCTTAGGTACAGTATTTAATATATTTCATTACATTAACTATGAAAACCATAGCAGGTTAAAAAAACATTAATGATAAGGTAAATTAGAAGGAGCTATAGTTACTGTACAGTATTTACCGTGGTTCAATAGCATATCTGAAAGAAAATGATTTCTAGGTGAACACCTTTAGCATTTAACCTTTGTGAACTACACCAACTGAAAAATTTCTAACCCCACACATTTTCTTAGTGGTAGTGGAGTATTTTCTTTTTTTCTGCCCCATGTAATTGTTTCCTTTTTGGCATGGCTACAGTGTGCACAGTGTTGGTTTGTTTTCTTTCTGCTGGTGTGAGTTAGTTTAATCATGCAAAATAAGGAACCTTTCATGTTTCTTTCAGAAACATATACAATAGGCAGGTCGGTCTGGTCTTTGTGCGAAAGTCAGAGACCAGGCCAGGTTTCAGCCATGTCTGCACAATGGGCACAGGCTTTTACCATATAAGCCGATGAGGAATCTTTTCTAAAATTCAGACACAGTCATTATGCAAAAACACGTGGAGTCCACTAAGGTCTGCAGTGTTTTGATTTGATAAGTGATAGCTAAATAACAAAAATTTAGTTTTTGGATTCATTTATTTACAGTACATAGCAGGTGCCCTTATGCTTTATTACTATTGAGAGAAAAGTGCCTACAACCTTAGTGCAACATCGATACTTCATCATTGGGGAATGTTTCTTACCTGTGCTAGCCATGGTTCTGGAGTTGTTTTTGCTGCCAAACCAATTAATAAACATCAGCCTTCCCAGTAGTCTTATTTCGTTCCCATGCACTTCTTAGAGAGTGCTTTTTCTGTGTGGGTTGTGCTTCAGAACGCCAGACTCAATTCACTTGTGACAAAAAGATTGAACTCGAGCTCCCAGAGCTGAAAATGGGTTTGATCAACATGAGTGAATTAGGCCCACTGCGACACCAAACACCCCCAAAAAATACTAGGGACTTCAAAGCCCCAACAGTCAGGCCTGCAGTGTTACTTGAGATGCTGGTTTATTCAGCTCCCTCCCTTGTGTCCTCCATCTCACACTGCTCTAATGCTGGTAGAGAGTGTGAACAAGACGCCACCGGAACACAACTGACACAACTCAGCAGGGCCGTGCTAGGAGCTGTAATTACAATGAAAAGGAATATTCCGCCTGTATTAATGACATGCCTCCATTCTTCAAATACCCTCCCTTCAGATGAAGCATTTAAGGGGCCTCTTAATATGGCATACATTTGTCTTTCCCTTTTTTCTATATTTCATCCTCGGCAAATTCCCTAGAAGTTACATATACTATATGCTGTCCTGTACTGGAGGAAAGCGAGTTACTGTAATGACTCCCTGAAGTGATTTCTCATCTTGGAATCATAACTTTTAGTTTAGTTTTGAGTCACATTTTGAAGACAGAGTGTGGGTGTTTTTTAATAAGTGTGATGAAGAAGTTTGGGTCTTTCTTAAGTATTTTATTCCCAAGCAGATAGAAGGAAATTTTACTTTTGATGGGTCAGTTCATTTAAAAACAGAAAACTCACTGATCTGCTGGTCAAAAATTAAGAATTTTAATCATCTGTCACTGGGGTTCCTCAGTCCTGTTACAGTCTAAATTTCCCTGTAACCTTCAAGTAGTACTGTGTTCTGACCATCTGCCTGATCCCAATGGAGAACCACAGAATGTTTCTGACATAGGGGAAGTGTGCGTGTGTGCCTTCTGACTTTAGCATTAGGAACTGATGGATGTTCACAGGAGTCACGAGGCAAGGTGGGTAAGTGTTTAGAGAGTATGAAGGAGCGTGCTTCCATTTTTGTGAGAGGCATGAAGAATGGCTCTCACTGTTTGATAATACATAGTCAAGTCCATGGGCTATTCTGTCATCTTCCAACAGCTAGTAATCTGTTATGCTGAACTGTTTGGTTATATGACATGTGATTTACTTTGTACGGGGCTTTACAGTTACAGTCTACAGTTTAGACTTCCAAACATATTTCATATGTGATCCTAGCTGGATTCAAACCAAAGCTTCCAATGTTGAAAAGCCTGGAAGGTCCATATTATTCTCCAGAGAACACAGAGTTAATGGAAGATGTTGAAAAACCTGGAATTCCTGCGGTGATGCACAGTGCAGACCCCCTCTCTCTCAGGTGCTCAAATAGTTTCCCTGAACATGTGTGTGATTTAAAGCATCTGTCTGTGGAGTTTAGGTTGTTTTTGTTTCACCCACCTTATTAGCCTTGCTGGTGGTTGTGCATCAGTGGCTTTATTAAATGGACACCCTGTCATGCAGGTGAGCGGAGAGCACTCTCCTTGCCTTTCAAAACTCTCAGCCTTCCCTGGCAATTGGTCTGGCTTCACTTCACCTCAGACAGGAGGAGTTCTCAACAATCCTTAGCTCCAAATAGGGCTCTGCAGCTGCCTAACTGCTCAATAACAAATAGAAAACCAAAACTTAAATGGAAGCAGGCAAAGGAATATGATAGCTAGCCTAAAAAATAGAGAGTAACCTGGGGGAAAATCAGGCTTCATTAAACTAGTAGTTGTGTCTTTTGCACTGCATTCAGTCAATTACTTTGGCTAATATTAATCTATTTGGTTGGAAACTGTAATAACTCAAAATTGCTTCTTGGTGCCTTTGCAGAAGTAACTTTATTTTGCTTATTGTAAACTGTGCTGGACAAGTGCCTGCTTAGTGTTGCCGCAAACTCAAGCAATCTCCCTGATAGCAATGAATAAGGCTTTAAGCATAATGTTGTGTTGTTTAAGGATTACAGACCAACAGCTGTTACCCTTGAATCAACACAGGCCCAGCCTAGACTGCTTTGTTAAGGTGGTTGTTCTTATTGTATTATTCATCTAGAATTTTTCAATATGCTGAGGAGGCTTATGTTCTTTTTCTGATCCACCATTGTCAACTTTCCTAAAAGTGCCCACTGTTGATTTTCTTCTTTTGAGATTTTGACTATTGACTTTGAAGTTGTTTTCTTGTATCTGCTGGTGGTAGTAGCCAGATTTGTAAAGTTAAACAGAAAACCAGCTGGTTTCCACTCATATCTCCATTGCTGCTACATTCCCTGTCACTAAAAGAGGTTGTTAGGACCAGATAAAACAACTGTTCGTTTTATATACCTCTTGTATGGATGGACCTCTTTTCAGTTTTATTATGTTACAAGAGAAATACCAGATTAGACTGCTAATCTAAACCTGTCACTTTACCGTAGGTGTTTCAGAATATCAGAGAACAATTGCAGAATGAATGTAAGTCTGAAAAGATGGGTTAATTTATTTACACCACATGCATACTCTAAATGAAATATAGTAAATAAAGCATAAATATAAGAAAGAGGATTATCTGCTCACTTTCTATTACCTCTCTGCATGATACTTCCTATTTGTGGCCTTTTGTTTTTTTTTTAGAAATCAGCTTCTTTTTTTCTAAAGAGCCTGTTTTTTAGGTTTTAGGTATTATATATGTCTGTGAGAATTTTTTTCTCTCTATTAAGAAACCAGGAGGTCCTTAGTGAATAATCTGCAAACATCTGAACCTATGTGCAATTTGCAATTTGATATTTGTCTGGAAGTCAGTCAGTGTGAGACTCAGAAACAGCCTAGGAACCACTTACCCTGAAACAATGTTCGTGGAAATTCTTTCAATAAAAGTTAATAAAGATAGAAAATTGTTACTTACAGTATGCCTTATGCCTTATGCCTACAGTACAGTATTCTAGAGTTTTTATTTTAATAAGACTGTGCACATACAGTATGTGCAATATACAATATGTGTGTATAGTGCACATACAGTATGTGCAATATACAATATGTGTGTATAGTGAAATCTAACTGAGGCAAAGCCCAGTTGAGATGTATTTTTAGCTGTATTGTCTGTCTTTTGAAAGCTCCATTTTATTGCAATCACCATAAAGCTATGAATTAAAAAGAAACAAACATATTGTCAAGGTAAGATTAAAGCCCTCCACTGCTGATCCATATGAGATTACACAGTCCTGATTTACACTACTCCAGGGAAAATAAAAAAAACAATAACACAAAACTCACAACAACAATGTGTTTGAGCAGATCATCAGCTCCCAGCTTCAGCCCAAGCTGAAGCTAACCCAGATGAAGTCTATTCATCCATCTATCCATCCATTTTCTAACTGCTTAGGGTCGCAGGGTAGCCCGAGTCTATCCTGGCAAGTAATGGGCGCAAGGCAGGATACACCCTGGATGGGACACCAGTCCATTGCAGGGAACACACAGACCCTCACACAAGGCACACATTCACCAGGACCAGTTTTAAAGGAAGCCAATTAACCTGCCAGGATGTCTTTAGAGTGTGGGAGGACACAAGTGCACCCCGAGGAAATTCACATAAACACAGAGAGAACATACAAACTCCACACACATACTGTAGCACCCCAGGAATTGAACCCGCAGCCCCAGCTTTGTGAGACAGCAGTGCTATCTACTGCACCAGTGTGCCGCACACAGCTGAAATCACTAAGCAAGTTTTATTTTTCTCTTTGTGTTAAAAATAAATGAAAAATAAGAATAGTGTATATTAATACTGTAGTTTAAGGCTTAAAGAGATTAGAAGCAATCGCTGAAGACAACACAGCTGCTGAAGGGAGGACATTGATCTTTGCTGCAGGTGACTAGCCTTGAGCTCAGAGATATACAGTAATACTGAAATAGTTGTACAGGTTGCAAGCCTTTTCCCAACACAAGATTTCTTTGTTTAGTTCTATAAAAATGTCCGATGTGTGTATGTGCCTTCCTAAGAGGACCAGCCTTGACCAGATAGGTCATTTAACTGTGATGAAAAACAAAAGACTAAACAGTGCACAGTATAAGGCTCCTTGGCCTTGTACAACATGTGTAGATATGGTAGGGGCCACAGAACTACTACAGGCAATTCAGTTTTAGGGGCATGCTCACTTTAAAATGGCAGGGTAAATGCAAGTTTATGTGAGTGTATGTACAGTATACAGTGTGTGCATGGTTTACACACATAGTACTCGATTAAATATTAGGACAGCAACATATTATCTTCATAATCTGGAGCAGTTGCCAGTTATGGTTGGTGCCAAGCCCTTCCTTATCGCCTAACCATCAAGCTCTGCACATTGGAATGTGCTCTGTTTAGATGATTTACTCTCTCTATAAACAAAGATTAGAGCAAAAATGTCAACCACGGGGCCCGAAGCCATGCAAAGCGATTACTGGGAAACCACAGTCGCGTGTCAGGCCAGGAAGCTGCTGTTGATGAAGGAGGCTGACTGGAGGGGGTGGGTTTATGGAGGAGGTGGCCGAGAGATCATGGGTACCAGTCTCTCTGGGAGTGGTTTACTATTTCGCTCACCACCATGCCACTGTGTGAGAAGGTGAGCCTTTCGGAACAGTTCAAGATAAAAATACCGATCAAGATAAAACTATGCCGATCCCCAAGCCTCTGCATGTTTCCAAACAATAACGGGTTTGCAGAGACAGCCTGAATTTCTGGCTGTGAAACTTCGTGGCTGAATTGCACTGTGGTTAGCTTGACGTAAAGGGATGTAATGACATGTTTCATATTTTCTGTCAGAGTAAGCAAGCATTTTTAAGAGTAAGTCAAGTCTCTTCTGTGCTGAACTTTAACAGCTCTCAGCAAATTTGATGGTAAAAAAGTTTTTACCAAAATGGAAGTGGTCTGGCATTTTTATATTTTGTTTTAGATTACTTGGACGTCCTATTTTTGCTAAACATCTGTCTAGTGAAAGTGTATCCAGTGTCGGTGTGCTCATCTGTCCCTCAGCAGTGTGGAATATCACAGGGTTACTGGATCAGACTTACAATGAGACCTTGAGCTACCCACTGCAGATTTTCATCAGTATCATCCTGACAGTGATGGCAGGATGCCTAGTCATGTTACTGTGCTGAAAACTATAAGACCCATCACTGTGCTACAGCTACATTTAAGCTTGGCAGTGCAGCAGTGTATCCTGGATGCCATCATCCATATGTTTGAATGCTCTATAAGTACTTTTGAGGTGCATCACTTACAATACATTGCCAAACGTAATGAGAAAGTGACTAAATCAATCCATTCGTTTTACACGCATCTTGAGACCATTGTAAATTTCATTAATTTTCTAATCCTGGAGAGAAATTTTATCAACAAGGCACTGGGTTTCAAAATTTAAAGCCTGTGTGTTTTTGTAGAATTTATTAGACATAATCCGCAGAAGGTCCCTTCTTACTATCCCAGCAGTGCGTGAGAAAGTGCAAGCTAGTCATAAAACTGAATTAAAGTGAAAATCAATTCCCTTTTCTGCATCTGACAAGATGGAGATTAAAACAAGCCCTGTCTGAACTCTGCAAGCTGTCCACCATTCAGTTTGGGCTCTGCCAGCTGTATGCAGGCCTCTTTCTAACCAGAGGACTAGTTACCTCATATCAGTTCCTTGTAACTGAGACCTGTCCACTGCATCCCTTTTTCATAACATTAGCATAACATTGATAAGTTTTATCAAGAGGTAGTGCGCTCAGAATATATTCAGGCATGTTTATATTTGCTTTAAATAATTAAAAAATAATGTTGCAATAAATGGTACCAGATCTCTTAGATATCTGCTACCAAATGAAACTGATTGAAGGCTGTTATCAAATATGGCCAAATGCCACATCCCTTTAACATTTTATTCAAAAGTTCTGTAGCCCTCTACAACTTTGAATGTTCTCTTTTCATTAGAATCCCAGCTTGCATGAAATAAGTGTCAGTGTCACGCATTTCACAGCAAAATGTTGTTTGATATGTCTCTTAGTTGTACTGTGTTTGAAACCTGGCTAGGCAGTGTGCATGAGCAGATTCTGTCAAAATATCATTCTGTTACACAGTGGAAGAAAGCTTCATATCTTACTTCTGAGTTTCACTGCTTTTCCTTTACAGAATGGATGCTAAAACTGAAATTTGATATGCACAAAGATGACATGAGATGATGTTTAACCAATTATAGGAAATAGAGATTTGGGGAGATTATTGTATGCTTGACTGAGACAGTATTACAACAAACCCTTATTTCAAACCTAGGTTACAACATGTATTGAATTAATATCACTGGATTTTTAAAAATAGAATGGATATATCTTCTAGATTTTTTGGAATCCCTTGTGGTTGTTTTTACTTTTAGATAGGCTTTTTTAGAAAGGGGACAGCACATTTCTATACTGTATGAATTTCTTTAATGGCTATGTCTTTATCAATAAAATATAAGGCTACCTTCCACCCAGAGTGCCTTTGTCACAACAGGCACAGTGATGGAGCTGACAGTCAAATTAGTGCGTTGCTAGTTATGTTTCCCAAAGTATGCCCAGGGTCAAAGGGTCAAGACCGCTTAGGGCAGTCAGTGGAACACAAATGCCTCCACTCCAGGAGCCTTTTCAGGTCAGAGAAAAAGGCTTCATTACAGTTTTCCAGTCTTCAACCCTGAACTTCCTTTAAGACTTTAAAAAATAGAAAGAAGTTCTGCGAGGTTTGCTGGGCCAGATAAAGAGTTCTTAATATTTTACAGGGGTGGCTCAGGCTCACTGACAGCAAATGATAGCATCTCATGTAGAGTCAGCATTCATAATGCGGCTTGCTGTGACATCTGGAAGCCTTGTTTTATCTGTAAGCACAGTTGTAGACAAATGAAAGCCGACAGATGCGAGGCTGGTGTGGCATCTTCGCCTGGAGCACTCTCTGGCTGTACATTTTCCAGCGTGTCAGAAAGAGGCAGCGTTTTAGAAAAGAAAAACATTCTGTCACATCTGTGCACGCTGACACAAGAGCCTTCTCAAGAAGGTGTAAAACAGAAGATAGTGGAAGGCACTCGTTCTTCTTGTTTTGTCTTTTTTCTTTTTTTGTGTTTAAAAGGGAAACAAAAACTTTTCCCTTGACTTTTGTTTTAAAGGGAAAACTATTAAAGAGATAGATCCTGTCACAGTTTAAGCTATTGTTCAGAGGACCTACTGTACATTAGGTAATTCTGTGATGAGTGAGGCATAGTGATGTTTCCTGTCTTGTTTAATTAACCCTCCACTTCCTGCCTGAAGGATTCTTCTGGACAAATTCACAAAAAATGATTAAATGTGTCTCCACAATTTGAAAGAGTGGTAATATTTTTACCTGAGTGTTGGAAGAGCTCAGCAAAACATTTAGAATCCACCTCTACTGTAGATATCCAAGCTAAAGTGAAGATCTCTGAAGGACACAAGTACCTCAAAATATAAAATAAAACAATACAATTTAGATAGGAATTATCCTCAAGGCACTGTGCAGATGAAAACAACTACCTCAAGAATAAGGCTTTGGTAGGGATTTAGAAACCGCTACAAATGGAAATACAGCATTGGGGAAATTAATGTATTTCACAAGTAAAATCATGGCACTTATGTTGAAAAAAATAAGCATTTTTAAAACTCTGTGGTTAAATCAAGCCATCCCTATAAAAAACATTTTAACAGAAAAATATCTTGTTATATAATGTTTGTAGATATTTCCAAGACCACAAATGAAAATGAAATAGGAAGAAAAGGCGGTTAATCTGTTTGGTGAAGGTGTATGCTTACAGAAAGTGAGGCAGGATGGCGCTCAATGCGTACAGGAAAATGTGGTCTTTGGGAGAAAATGTGAGCTTTCTTTGGAAATTACAGATTAATGTGATTTACAGTGCTTGTTTCCACCCTATCTGCTGTTTGGGAATAAAAATAGTTTTTGAATCCTTGCTTACATTTCAAAAACACAGAATTGAGAAAGTAGCATGCATCTTTTGAAATCAATTCTCATTTTAGACTTTACCCTGATATTGTGTGTGAAGCAAGTTTATTATTCTGCCAGTTATTAAACTTGTTCCACCATCACAAAGTGTGAGATAGTTAACATGACAGACATGGCTTAATTTTATCACTGACCACGTTAATGCATACATACAGTAAGCATCTTCTTCTCAATGTTGCAGATGTATTCAAATTCTTCAAAGACCCTAATTAAGAAATAACTTGGATTTTTACACTTTTCAAGCAATACAGAGTATTTTGTTTCTTTACAAGCCTCCCTGGCCCACCTCTGTTTCCTTTTGTTCACCTGTTTGCTTGCAAGCTGTTGCCTCTTTCACATTCCGAAATCTGAAATGATACAGTACCTGTCCTTGATTGTATTGTTGCTCCACCAAAACAACATAAAGAGGACCACTTTTGCCTGAGCCTACGGCCTTCTAAATCTAAATTCAGATTAGAAGAGAATATGCAAGGGGTGTGCTTCTGTGTGTGTGTGTGGGTGGGTGTGTGGCCAGGGTTGCACTGTTCTTTAGTATTTGCAACGCATTAGGCCTATTGACGGGGGATGCACACCGGCTTTTTGCTTTGGTGTCCTAATAGCACTTCGACTTCTCCATTCAGAAAGCTTTGTATTCAGAGGGGCCATTTGTGAATAAAAATGGCACTCTTTTTTGTTTTACATGCTGTTAGTGCCAGACTAGTAGACGCAAGTATGTTGAGGGAGATGTACAGCAAATAGCCATTTGTACCTGCATGGAGCGAAGGGGCCTTGCTCAAAAGCAAAGGGGCTCCCTTTAATAGCACCTGAGTGCACTCCGAGTCGGCTGTAGATGTACCTGTTCCACCAGAGACATAGGTCCCCTTTGTACCTTTGCATGACTTTTCACTTAAAAAAAATACTCCCCACCAGCGTGCTTGACTGGCTCCATCTCTCTTATTTGCGTCGTGGGTTGGTAATGCCTGTGTGTGGCCGCTTAAAAAGTCTTGCATGCTCTCAGGAAAAGGTAGAAGCAAGCATATGCTCTGTCATTGACCTGTGGGTCCTGACCAAGTTGTGGGAGTAATAAATAATTCCATTCTTTACAAAGTACATTTATTCCGTTCCTAAATTGAAATCAAAGACATCAGTACAGTATAGTGATGAAGAGAGCAAGAAAAGACAGCACTTTTGAAAAGTTCTTCATTTTTCTTACATTATTGTAGTATTTGTTTTTTATGACGTTTACGTTTATATTGCCCAGTAACTCCAGATAAATGTACACATTATTTTAAATGTATTATCTTTGCAGAAACTTATTATCTTTGCTTTTCAAACCATGCAGTCTATTCTATACAAACAAAACTGTGGACAAGAGATACATACTGTATTACAGTAATGTGGAAATATTATTCTAAAATTATTTTAATTTTTTAAAATATATTTTTGTGTTTGAATTACTTGGAATATGTTGCAAACAAATGTAGAATAAAAAATAGATTTTAATATATTTGATCTTTTCAAGCAGCATTTGTTTTATGAAGTTCTGGTTTACGTCAACATGGATTTGATAAATAACCTCTGTTATTTGAATTATTTCTGAAGTATTTAGTATGAATGTCTGCTACACAATACAGTCAGCCAGCCTTTATTTCCCTTCAGCATGTCTGCATTACATTTTGACTCATTTTCAGTGCACATTAAATGTGTAACACCTGTTCTATTTTTCATGCATTACACTGAACACATAATTTATAATTAAGAAAAAGCATTATTGCATGTCATAAGAATGATGGGCAAGCTATTTTTTCATTGCATAATTTCTAGGTTAAAAACACATGCCAGACTCAAGTAGTCAAAACTACTAGCTCTTAAAACGTGCTTTCACCTGCTTGAACAGACATACTGTAAGCATTTTTCCATACAGGAAGATAACAGAGATCATAGTCATCACATATTATAAAGGAATAGCAATGTTCCCTAGGAAACCCAAATTCAAAAATACATTTAGAAGATGTTTTTAATATTTGTGCATGCTTATAAGCATATTTTATATATGACCACTGGTACCTTAAGTGTTCAGTTAATCTTTAATTCGGAGCAAAAACTTTTTTGAAAATCCAGGTAAATTCCATTTTCTTTCAGGAAAAAGGGGTGTTAACGATAGATTCCCTGTTTCTTTCTCATATTTAGTGAGTTTAGACCCTTAAATCTGGAAAAATGTTATTCATCCCTTCCATAGGAGTTCAGATCTACCAAGACATTCTGTAACAGTCAACAGACTCAGATAAGATGTGTTTTTTATTAATTATGGTGTAACAGGATTTTAATGACACATGACAAAGTAAGCAAGCAAACATTGATTTCTTAAGCTTCAAACTGTGCGCCTGGCAAATTTCAAACTGCAGAAATCACATCAAAGTGTTTTCTCTTTCTGGTGCTGTTGTTGTTCTTGTTGTTTGATAATCTAATGAGAGATATTTGTAAAGCGACGTTTAATTTCTCATTTCAGTGTCTGCAACATTGTTGCTGTACAGGCCTGTCACAGTCCCTGAAGTCTGAGATAAAAAAAATTAGCTCACTCTGTATAATAAAAACAAAGCAAATAATAACCAAAAATAGCATGATTGCAAAATACATTTTTGAAACTGCCTTAAATTTAGTAGAGAAAGCCTTAAAAACACATTTCATCTGTTAGCTATACAATGTGATCTTAATAGCCTACTGCATATTAATGCATATGGACTCTAAGTGGCTTGCTGCAGGTATCAGAGGGGTCCTTGTATTTTTCCACCAGCCTGAACAGGGATTACACGAGCTTGTGCTGTTTTTCACTCATTTTACTTCAAAGGCCGCACCACGGAGGGCCCAGCTCTATGCCAGTGGCACGCTGCCCTTGGCTGCAGGATGCTGGCATGCACTGGGCTTCTGGTAAGATTGCCAGTTGCACACACAGTCCAATGTACCTATAATAAGGAGCTTTAAAGTAGATTGCAGAGGGCTGATTTGTTTACACTCGTGTAATGAATTTCAGAGGATAGAGCAAGCCTTCAGCAGCGTGAATTGTTGAGTAGTAGGAGAGTTAGAGCTACGGACAGCAGAGCCTAGGGCAGACTTGCAAGTTTCATGACGGGCCTCAGTAGCTGCAGTGGCAAATTTGTACTGTTGTCTGGACAAACAAATTCTAATTAGTGCTCAGTTTTATGGCACTAAGTCCATGGCGCACTTATGTAGTCTTCAATGTCTGTTACATAGAAAGTTTTTCACATTGGAAAACCTTGCCTTAAAACAATATAACAGAGACACACATAAATACAAACACAAACACCACTTCTAGCCTTTCAGTTTCTGTCAAAAAAAAAATAGCGTGCTGACATTCAATTTGAGCATGTCTAAAAATTTCCCAAAGTTCCCCCCGCCCCCCACTCCACCCCCCGAAGCCACTCTGGGAAATGTGTAGATCATGCGAGAATTGTACAACATTTCAGAACCATTTATTTGTGCTTTGTCCTCTGCATCATGAACAGTGATACCTATCACATTTCTGTAGTTACTTATAGCTGTAACCAGTGTTCAAGAGCTGTTATTGTTAAAGAGCAGGTGTAGGAAATGGTGACAGTGAAGGTGGCCTAAAAGCAAGTCTAAATGAAAGCTACAGTGCCCAACCTCAATCAAATTAAAAGATTTTTGCATGTATAATCGTGGCGCCCTGTATAAATATGCTGGACACACCATGAAACAAAAAAGATCTTTCCTTTTTGCCTTTACCTTCTTCACAAAAAACAGCCTTTATGTGTCCTGAAACTTTATTTAGCAAGTTGGCAACTAGCAGATTTGAAACAACTTAGAAAGGCAGACATTAGTCAGGCAGTTTCACGAACTTAGGAATGGGGTCTGGGCAGAAGGCCACCAAGAGCTGGCTTTCCCGAATCCAGAGTGTTCTTTTTGAGAGTGTAATAGCATGGCTGATGTGTTCTTACTTTTGTTGAGACAACTGGCCAATTTTAATAATGACGTAGGCAGTCCTCTCACGTTTGCAGAGAAATATTTTGTTTTGTGCTATCTAGCTTTACCTTGTATCTGGTCCGTCTGTATCTGTTCTCTGTATCAGCAATCTCCAAATCAGAATATTATGCAGGAAAACAGTTGTTTTTATTTGAGCATCTGTATGTGGTGGGATCTGATTTCTACACTAAATTAATAAGTAAAAAGATCGATCTACCTTTCTATGGGTTTAACCAGAATGTGGCATTTGCCATTGGCTAGATGGTGAGAACTAATAAAGACAATTTCAGTTAGAGGTTCCAGTGACATATGTGGCAGATTTGAGTCTAACAGTACACAACAGACCTAGAACAATTAGAACTACACATGAATACCTATATTATAAATACTTAAATACTTGCTTGTTGCTCAGAAGTAAATGCAGAAAGTACTACTTTAACTGCAATACAAAATTTTTATTATCACATTAACTACAGTACATCCCACTGCAGGGTGAACACAATCTTACACAATAAAACACAATAATTTCTTAAAAGCAGTCATTGATTCACTTATGTTTTCTTGGAGTGACCCTGCGAAAAGCATTATTCAGAATGAAAATATGTGATCAGTGAAGGCAGCTTCTTGGTCTGAACTGGATTTAATCTTACCTGGTTTGCTTTATGAGAAGCCTGGAGACGATTTGTTATCTTCCACTTTACATACTCTATGTGAGCTATAGCGTACAAGGTCCTAGACTGCTTGGGTAGAAACAACTCTCTCACACCTGTTTCCACCTCTCCATTAGTATCATATTCACATTACATGTACAGTAATTAAACAAGTGTCATAGGAGAGATGTGTATGGAGTTCTGCATCAAGTGTGTTTTACCACAATAAACAGACAGCTGATAACCCTCACAGGCTCACCTGGAGAGGCAAAAGAACCAAATGAGAAAGCACGTGTGTTTATATTGTGTAAATACTGTTAGATTTTTATAAGATCCCAATTTAACAAAAAGTGGCGGAAAAAATTAGGTTGTGCATAATGTTTTCTTTTCTAGATTACGTCTTAAAAAAGGTGTCTTCTAGCTGCTTTTTGTTTTTTGACACGTTTTTTTTTCCCCATCTGCAAAGCGGCAGCATCATTCGCTCACAGTGCTGGGGGCCTGGCCTCCATTATGTAGAGAGTGTCAGTAACATGGTTACACAAATCAATGAGCCTCTCTGTGGGCTTGAATCCCCTCAATCTACCACCCATCCTTCGGACAAGGTAAGCAGATAGACCTTTAACCTGCACTCCCCAAACCCTCTGGTTAACCGTTCAGACCAATCAATAATAAAAAAAAATGTTGTGCCTAGTTTTTACTGGCATTCATTTCAAAACTGATAAAATCCCCTTCCAGGGAGCACACTAGATGGAAAATGAACTGTGTAATAGTTCATTTCAAGCACTTTCCTCACCCCCCCAGTCTTTTCCCTGGCGTGAGTCACGTGCTTCATTTAGCTCTCACAGTGGCCTGGTTGGGCAGCGTCGGGACATTAACTAATCCATACTTATTATATCTCTCACTTCTTTCAGCTTGTAATTTGTATTGAAAGATGTATTAGACCTAACACTCGATGCACTGGCAACAGGTTCATTGTGGGATTATTCTATAAATTGCATTACCGGCTGCGTGCGGGGATATGAAGGCACCACTTTAGGGTCCCAATGTCTGCTTGTCTATCGAGTTTTTGTGATGGCTGTTTACATTGTAGATACATTGCGCGCATCAAGGAAGGAAGTGTGCGCCGAGCCCAACGGGCTTACTGACAGGAACCCTAGACGTCCCTGACCGAGATCGATAGTTCTGTGCTGTCAGAGATGGCTGGGACTGCAGTGCCAAAACACTGCAAGATAGCATTTCACCTGGCCCATCTTTTTTTTTTCTAAACCCTGTGGGGTTTTCTTGAGAGGTTGTTGCCCCTATCTCCAGAAGTTTGCTGTTTTAAAAAAGCAAATAGATAAACATAAGAAATAAAATGTTTAAGCGTGTTTTTAAATTTGTCTGATTTCTAGCCACTTTATCCAGTGTACAGTAGGGTTGCAGGGGGGCCAGAGCAAGCAACAGGCGCAAGGAAGGATACACCCTGGATGTAACGCCAGTACATCATAGGGCACACACACTCACACCAGGGCCAATTTCCCCAGGAGGCAATTAAACTACTAGTATATCTTTGGAATGTAGGAGGATGCAATGCTGACCATTGGGCCATCCTGTTTTTGAAGTCACTCAATCCAAAGCTAATCTATAGTCGAGTGTAAAATGTTTACAGTATTGCACAATTTTGGTCACTGTGACACAAAATAAATACTGCTGTTTTGGAATCTGTCCAGGAAAGAACAACCAAATGCATTTCAGAGGACAGAAATGGAGACTAGGAGAAGTTGTATCTAACTTTGAGAACAGGAAGCACCTTTTTACACAACGAGTAAAAACTGTCTAAGCTGTTGTTGTCATGGATCCCCTGCTCTCTTTCAAGAAAGGCTGGATAAGATCTTTGGTTTAATAAGCTACTGAAAACCAAATAAGCCAAATGGGTTGAATTGCCTCATGTACTCTGTAAAAAGGGTTATGTTCTTATGAATACAACAATGATCCATTGCATGTACCACATCTGACTTTTTTCAGCTATGTCAAAGACTGTATTTGTCTAGGTCTGGATGGACATTATTATTCAACTTCCATCCATACATTTTCAATAATCACTTAGTCCAATATAAGATTGATGGAATAGGGTACAAGGCAGGACAGAACACCAGTGCACGTGTTATAGGACATTATTGGACATGCACGTGTGCATATGGAGGCCAATTTAGAGACATCAATTCAAACAGACAGCGTGTCTGGACTGGAGAGAAAGCCAGAGTGCCTGGAGAGAACCCACAAGGCTAAAGGTACAGTTGAACATGAAAACTCCACACAGAAAGTGCCCAAAGCTGGAATCAAACCCATAACCAAAGACCTGTGGAGCATCAGTGCAAACCACTATACAGTACCACCAAGTCATTACCAATGCAATCATCTTTATAAAACAGATAAGACTTATTTTAGAGACAATTTAGTTCATAAACTAAAGTCTTATACTTTCATATAATTAATAACAGTAACTTAACAGCCTCAGACAAAATATTAATTCTATCTCCAAATGCCACAGTATATTTTATTTTCTAATGGAATCCAAATAATTGAAAAAACTTAGAGCTACTGTGTAACTCTTATGATCTGATTTTGAGGGCCGCTCTTGTATGATCATGCATGCTTGGTCTGGTCAATCCATTCCTTAAGGAGGTGTAGTCTTGTGGGGTTTATAAGTGTCTTTTAATATGCAGCTGAGTACAACCACGAGAAAACATGATCATTTTGCTTTGTAATGTAATTGATTAAACCGATAAAAAGAAAATGGGGGACGAAATTCAGAAGTATTTGTGGCCACAGTAGAACTACATTGGTGACTTTTAGGTCATTCTTACACCCAAGTCAGCTTCCTAAACTTTGTAGCAGTTTTTGTGTTTGAAATTAATATTTTTTTTTAAATGGGAAAGTGAAAATGGAGGGAAGTTTACTGAAGTGAGGTTGTACAAGAAAGAATTTGTGAGCTTCATGGGCTAAACTATTTAGGGCTGTATGGCAGGATACTGAGATATCTTAGGAACCATCTGACTCTAATTGAAATAGTTTGGAGTGTATGTTCTAGCCTCACCTCTAGATCTACTTTAGATTTCAATATGGTTATGTATCCTAAGATTTTATATTTTCTTAATTTTGTATCATTGATATCCAGGTGAGCAGTAAAAGCTATTACATGGAAATTGTCTGGCATCAAAAACATTGCATTTCTGGCCTGGACTTTTGATGGTTCAGAGATTTTCCTTCGTGTATAAGTTACATTCCATAATACAACAACAGATGTCAATTAAGTTTGTTTTTACTGTAAGTATTCATGATGTTGGAAACTATGACACAAGGCAGGCAACTGCAGTGGAACTGGTGCATATTCTGAAGACTTCAATACTGCTGTCTCTTACTGTGTCATAATTTTGCCATATGGATTGATATTCACTGGGAAACAAGACCAGCATCTTAAGTGTGATTTTGAGTGCAATTCCCACCCATATGTGTGAGCTTGATTGTTAAAAAAACATATGATTTTATAGATGTTTTATATTTTATTTGCAATATATGAATTCTGTATGTTTTCAGATAGTTCCATGTTTTTAAAAAAAAAGATTGATACCTGTACATTCAATGGGTGTATTCTTGGGAATTAAAAAAAGTATGTTAATGTTTTTCCAGGGATTTGGTGCCTGTTTTAACCATTAACAAAGAATTGGTTGATCCAGTGTTTCAAAGACAAGTTCTCAGAATGAAAGAAAACAGTCTTTCTATTTCTAAAACCTGTAGTGTTAACTGCAATAAGTCTGGTATCTAATGTCTTTTTATATTAAATATAAAATATAAAACTATTTAAAAAAGGAAACTACACAGATACATTTTTAACATGCATCCCCCAATAAATGCAAGTGTTTTTAGAAAGTGCATCTTTTTAAATTATATTTTATTGTTTATTTAATAAAGCTGTACAAACAGTTTTGTACAAATAAAACAGCCTTTTCATTGGAGAAGAAATACTTCAGACTATTTCACTGTGTTGGCTGTTTGTTTTGGCAGCAATCCCAGGGCTAGTGTTTGTTACATGTATTTTCCCCTGTAAGTAAATTGAAGTGGATTACAGAATTAAGATAAGAGAGATAGCAGTATTGTATTTATTAAGTTTTCACTAGATAAGACGGCGAGTGTTTTCTAAGTGTGTTTAATTTATTCAAAGTTAGGCAAAATCATCTTGTCTTTTCATTTGGATCCCTTCATCCCTCGATTTTATTTGCCCCAGTCTGATGCTGAATCCAAAGTGAAATTGTGTATCAAATGCTAAATTTGAGTGGAGAGCGGGGAGGGGACTGAGCTAATGGCCTTGCATCTTCCTGGCATTATGTCAATAATGGCTCTAATCACATTAAGTAGAGAGCCCATTAGCTTATTCTCTTTTCTTGCATGCACCATAGCAACTCTGACAGACCGCTACAAATTCTAATGGTGTCTCTGTTACTGGCACTGCTGTGTGCTAGTGACAAAAGAACAGGCTTATATGCTTCTGCCTACAGTATATACTGTATTATACTGTATGTGTTTGTATTTAGATCTGAGTACAGTGCTCATTGGTACATACAGTACATTAAGTGCACTGTATGTACCCATGGTCTTAGACCTTATTGCACTACTGTATATATTTTTACTTAATAATAAATATATATAGCATATATCTTCATATTATATTTATCTACATATTTATCTATTGAGGGCGACAGGCATATAAAGCTATGTACAGATTATTTTTAACATTGTTAAAAAACGTCATGACCTGTAATGCTACAATATATTTGTTTAAAGGCTCAGTAAAATTTAGTATTCTAAAATAAAGAAACCAATACCCTTGTCTGTAGCATGGGGAATAATAGAATTAATAGAAACAAGCCATTATTGTAGATCCATTATGTGTCAACCAGTGTATGATTCAGAGATTTTTAGAGTGTTGCCAAGTAACCGGAGACTTTCAAAAGACATCTGGGGCCAGGTCATTCATGGCCAATGGGTAAATATGGTGGGAACCTGTATAGAATGGTATGCAGAATAAAGTATAGTCCATATGGATGAAGTTGATTCATTGGCTTGATGGGAAGGTGAGGCTGTAGGATGGAATAGCTTGATGCAACTACATGTCCTTCTCTCAATTGAAACCTTTCTTATTTTCTTGTGTTCCGGATTCCAGATTTTAGTTCTGACAGCTTGTTGCTTTTGTCCCCCGATGGCTGGGTCCACTGAGAAGATTCAAATGTTGAGTGCTGTTAATGAATCTTGGACCACAAAGCAGCAGAGCTTTGTTCTCTTCACCGATGAATCACTGATATTCTGCAAACCTTCTGTAATGTGTACGTGCACAGAGACTGCCTGGTCATGGCTATTTTCAGCCTCTGTGTTCAGTGAATTTCAGGTTTTCAGGTTCACATTGTGTATTTTGCAGGATTAAGAATAGGAAACTGAAGCCTTTCATTTACGAGAAAGACTTCCGAAGACACTGAAATGTCCAATAAACAACTCGTATGTGTATTTGTGCCTGCTTAAAGGTACAACAAAATTAGACATTATTTTAATTAACATTGTAGCCACCTTTATTCATATGGAGTGGAAAACGGAAATGCATGTTTTATGGTGTGGTTTGGAGAATATGAAGTGCAAGTGGCCATTACCATTGTAATATGCCTATGATTTTTTAATCATGGGCCATTTCAAAGCCATTAGTAGAGTGGCAACGCCTCTTTTTCTAAAGCACATTAAATCTGAAACAATGCTGCTACCATTCCAAATAATATTAATCACAATAAACTAAATTAACAAGTGGCAATTTTTTTCAACTAACCATAGGTTTTACACAATAGTAAGTTGAATTATTCCTAAATGTATTCATTCGGTAAATTCTCACAGAATTCATTGGTTGTGCCAAAGCATAAGATTTTCTAGTGTTCTGTATTTAAGCTTTCTACTTTAGGAAGGGAGAAAAAGAGAAAGAAAAAGGACAAAAGAACAAAGTCAATAAATAGATTCATCCAATGAGCTATCATCTTTGAAGTGTCATTAGTTCCAGGATTAAATAGAAGAGAAAATGAAGGGACAAAGTGGTATGAATATCTGCTTCCTTTATTTCTGCCAAAGGTCATTGTTAATGGTGCTGTGGGACACAGTTTTATGCTCTCACCTGGTGGCTGACTGAAATGTTTCCACAGATGCCACAAAGGGACATATCTCTCCTCTGTACAACTTTTTACTTATCTTAAATCTGTTTCCTCTCAGAGGCTTTTGCTGATTGGTCTAATTACAACAAATAATTCTTATATGTTTAGGTACAGACTGTGATACCCTTAGATCTCTTTTGATGGTATTAATTCATTTGTACAAATTTTGTTATTGAAAGAAATGTGGCTAGGTTAGGTATTCAATTCAAGATACTCTTTACAAGAAATTAAACATTTCATTTGCAGTATAATTAAGCTCTAAATATCAGTGTTTTGTTCAAAACACAGCACAGAACATTTAGTTGCTGTGAATAACTGAATTCTAGTTCCTCTGTCATTCTTTCATTACTCTGTCTGAGCTCGTCCTTTGAGACTGATGACCACAACATTGCCCCTGAACGTAATCAAGCTCCTGTGGTTCAGTTCACATTTTATATACTGTATGTACAGTATGTAACTTTTAAGACAAACAAAAAACAAGGAGACAAAAACCATTAAATATATACTTGCTTTGTTGTGTAATGTTTTTTTACAAATATCAACAATGAATTCATCAGTTTAACCTGAGTATTATTGATCTTTGCTTAAATATATAGCGCACCTAATGTGAAACCCATACTGAATCAAATCTATAGAGTTGAAAGTAGTTTAACAAACATCTTGGCTTGCTTTAGCTCTTTTATTATACACTAAATAACTCTGGGAAGTGATTGTAGTAAAAATTGAACACAGAACTTTTCTTTTGAACAATATTCAGTACTGTACAATCAGAAATGTTTTTTTAGCTTTGTGGAAAATTAAACTTTCATTTCAAACACAGCCTCAATATATTTGTGCTTGTGTATTTTATATTAAACATTTGAGTAAATGAATTGGAATAAGAACACAATATGCTGTTTTAATGGGTAATCTTGGAGAAAGTATCTCAACAATGTTAAACCAACCTGCAATGAATTTAATAAAGGCAACTGAGAAAATGGTCTAACTGCACATTATGTATGATGCACCCATTTTTACAATACTCAAGCATGTACAAAGTTCTTCCAAGATCCTAATACAGCCTCTGTGGTAACCAATATTATTTTAAGCAAACATAATCTAGTTAGATATAAGGATATACGTTATTAATGTTTTATTTGTTATTTTCCTAATACAAAAATGGGTAGTGTCTTCTTAACTCAGAAATGGTAACCAAATGTATAACACCTTCTACTGCTGCTGCCAAAAAGCTAATCAAGATAATGTAGTTTTCCCTGATACTAGTACTCTGCCCCTTGGTATTCCTGGCCATAGTCAGATGGCATTGTTTGATTAAGGCCATTGGTATTCTTGTTCCTTACCAGTAGTCACGTGATTTAGGGTAATCAAGTTCTTAGGTACTGTATGTAATCACATTCTGTGCGGTACTTGCCAAGAGTAAAGTGAGTTTTGACCACCTTCTATGTGCTTGTGATACAGTACCTTTGTTTAACAACATAAGCACGTGACAAAAGCCGGAGTCAAGCTCCAGAACCACTTCCTTTAATGCTCAAAGATGTATTTTACACTTATTTTTGGAAGAAGGGGGGAAAGTGGGAAGAAATATAAGGTGTGGCCAGTGTCCTCTTGTCAGTTTTCCATTCAGATGTGCTGTAATCACCGCCACTAAAATGGGAGGTGATTTATAAAAGGCTTTAAATTTGAAATTCTTTATTCTGGCTGCACCTGAGCTTCTGAAAACAGTTAGGTTCTATCCATTTTTCAGTAATTCTGGACCAGGTTGGCATCACTGAGCTTAAAAATGAGGCAAAGTTTGAAAATACCTTAGTAGGATATATCTGGTCTTATCTGAGCTTTAGCCAAGCTATGTTCTTTGGAGGATGCCATAGGAGAATTTAAGACAAAGAAAATGGGTTGTGAAAAACCCTTTAAGGTTCAATCACCCAACAAAGGAAAATGGTATCAAATTTTAATCTGAAAAGAACAATATCAATGAGCAATTACTCATGAAAGGGGTACATTTAAAGCCATATAAAAAACAACATTATGAATTTCTGTAATTTTCACATTACACTTACCAACACTTAGACTTTCAAACAAAGCCCTGAGAAAGACCAGAAAAGGGTAGGGTATTATTAGACTTGTTGCTTGGCTGCCCTGTCTGTTGGTTAAAAAACACTTGGTGCACAACGTCTCATTCATAGCAGGCCTTGCCAAGCTTCTTGGCAAGGAAAAATGAAACATTGACCACTGGCCATTGAATACTGTATAATTTAATAATACAATCGGAATAAACTCCAAAGGCTCTTCTCCAAATTACAATAAAAAAGAGGCATGTTTTAGAGCTCAAGGAACCATATGTTGTTCAGGAGACGTTTATTGGATAACACTCCACTCAGACATAAATTTGTCTGTTCTTAATGAATTACAGTACCATTGTAGTACCAAAAAACAGGTTTCTCAAGCCTGTGCCATATAACCCCTTTGTTTTATATAACAAAGCTCCCTGTGGTCTCAGACCTGAATCCCCTACTTTCTCATTAAACCAATGAGCCAGAATAAAGTGCAGACCTTTTTCAGATGTTGGTCATCTTTTAAACAACAGCCCTCTAAATCTGCAGTTATTTAGCCACTTACAGTAGGAGAAAGAAAGCCATATTGCTCTGTAGCTCACAACCAACTGATCTAGACAGAATAAGCCTGTTAATTACCTCAAAGGCAGATCATGTTGCCCCTTAAACCTTTGTTTAAAAATCAAATAAGGGTATGTAGTTCAACTATGGCAGAAATATTTTTCAACCTTTGGGCACTGTGCTTCTGTATTGATAATCTCTGTACCCTAGGGTCACTGATAAAATGACAAAGATCACAAAGTATTATTTTTAAGACATTAATGGTATTCTCCAAGTGGTTGAACATAACCTCCTCCACTCCCTGGCACGGTGCTTGTGTCAGTTAGCCAATTCAGATGGGGGTGATTTTCCTTTATGGTTTCTAAATTACAGGCTGATAGTAGTCAGATTAGATATGAAAATGTCCATTTTAGGACCAGCCTATTATTAAAACCTGAGGTCTAAACATAGGATGGACTGTCTTTAAGCAAGAGATTCTCTGTGAGTCCATCTGCTATCGATGGAGAAGTTCAACTCCTTATTTCAGATGCCAGTAAACATCAGAAAGAATGGAAGAGAATACCAGTTCATATTAATAGGGGACAAGTTGTGACAGGAGATTAAAGCCCTGCAGGGCTTTAGGACATGTATCCTCACACCTTGAGGGCTGACATATAGATCTTAAATAAGGCAATTTTTATCAGTTGCAAAAGTTCTTCTGGTTATTTTACTGTATTAGACATTGCTTGCATCTGACTGGCTACTGAATGCTTGACGCAGGCACCCTAGAACATACAAGAAATAGGAGGGCCATAAAAACAAATAAATAAGTAAATAAATAAAAGTGATAGATAATGATTATTCCTGAAACTTGCAAAATGTGCTGCCTGAATCCCCTCTTCCAATCAGCCAGCCCTGCTTTATTACAGGAGGCATTAAATATGATTGTGCTAATTGTACTTAGGCCGAGCCGGCTAGCCTGCTTTGTTTTATCAGCAGCCTGCGCTCCGGCGATGACAACGCCATAATTTGTGCGTTGTCCTGTCAGCGCAATTTACAAGGCGGCAGCAGCACCGGCCGCCACAGCCGCCGCCGCAGCAGCAGCAGGATAAATATAGCTGTACAAGATTCATTTACAGTGACACAGCGGCAGATACACAGAGCAGAACCCTGCCTAGGAGATAAAGTGGACCGGGTGACTTATGCAGTAATTATGGGATAATTGTCATTAACCTCACAAACAGTAGTTTACCCATATTGTTTAAAAGACTTGGGGATGCATAATGACAAGGTAATCTGTCAAAGCACTGGGGGGAAATATTAATGAGATTTGAGCAGGGGGGAGGCAGGGCTGGAAATATGCAGAAAGAGGCTGCATTAAGCTAATTGGGGGATGAGTGTACACTTGTAAAAGTGCTTCTAATGGCACGTTTGCTGCTCTCTGAGCGACTGCGGCTAATTCAAAGAAGTGGGCTGAGGAAGCCAGGGCTACAGGGACTAGTGTTTGTGTGCAAATATGTGTGAAATTGAACAGGAGTTTACAGTGAGGAGCTTCTGAGTACTTTAAATTGCCAGTTTCCGTACTTTACATAAGGAGCTAAAACATAATGTTGTTTTATTTTTAAAGTATTATATATTTTTTTAACAGAGCTGCTGTCAATGGCTCTTCTTTGCTGTATTGAGTTCACATCGAAATGTTAATTTTTGTTATTGCGCTTTTACAAAATGTTAAAACAAAAGTCTTGTTTCTATTTTTCTATTTTCTACTTTTTTAAATCATTTGTTTGATAAATATCAAGATCGTACAAGGATAAACATAAAGGGAAGGATCCTGAAATTGTCACTTCAATTAGAAAAAAGTACACAGATCATTAAAAACAACAAACTTTTATTGGAAACAATCATATTCATGTCTTTTCATAAATTGTCTCTCCCTAAATATCAATATTTATCCAAAATTAAATATTTTATAATGTAATTTGTAGTATTACGCTCTTTTTCTTTCTATAAATGCCAATCATTTCAAAAGTATGAATCAAAACATAATTTTAATTCCAAACCAAGAATGAAACATTATTCAGCATATTTCATTTAAAGTCACTAGGTGACCATGTGATAAAATCATTTTAAAACCCTAGGGCCGAGACAATTAAGACTTTATTAATGTTTTGCTTTATAAATGTTTGGAAGATCATTCATTTCAAATGCTGGCTTATTTCCGTTTAAATTGTGGAATACTTTCTAAATCAGACCAAATCAAATAGTCAGCAAAACTGGATTTATGTCATTTTTTTAATTTGCAGTTTCTTTGCTTATCAGCTCTGAGCTATTTTCTCTGTGCGTGAGTTGTACATATTTGTAGGTCAAGATTTCTACCAGTTGTTTTTGATATTCATTGAATCAACTTTGCCTTAAAAATATGCTGATTTTTTCCCTTTAATGTAATATTCATCAAAGTGCTTAAGTAATGATTTTACTTCAAGTGCTCTGCCTGAATACTACTGGTAGTATTGTAGAGTTCTGCATTTTACAGTGACATTGCAAAGTTAAATGCCTTAAGAGATGCTTCTTCAGCCTTTAAGACGTACAGTATGAGAAACCAATATTTGAAATTGTATTTATTGTACCCATTAACAAGGAAGAGAGAGATTTATCTTGTCACTGGTCAGTTTTTTTAAGACAAGGAATGGCTGTTACTTTATAAATAATTGCAGAGTATCCATAAGGTTCTCAAAGAAAGGCTTGAAGTTCATCAGAGGAAAAACCTTTAAAGCTATCAGACTGTATACAGTAAATGTCTTTCATTTCCTGCAAGAAAGTAGAAAAGAACTGTTTGTAAGCCTAGACCAGGATTAAACCAAACCCCTTACTTGATGCAAGTTCTTATCGGGGTAGATGGTAGAAATGTCTAGCAAACAGAAAGTCAACATCAAGTGACACATTCAGAATTTGTGATTTGTGAGTTTATGTTTAATCTGACTGATAACTTACTTTTACAGCACAGTGTTTACGATTTACTGTATCACCTTAGTATTTTTCCTCTTTTCTTTAAAAATTCTTGTGCAGTTTTTCTAAAAGAGGATGCTTTGGTAATTGAGTCTCAGAAAAAGTGTCAGCTCCCTTCAAAATAATGTTTTGTTATTGGAAATAAGGCATTTAAAATAAGGTTTGGTGAAAATGTATTTTGGCAAATAAATGCTCTTGTTTTTGGGGAGCAGTTTACAAATGTACTGGTTTTCTATTTCTTGGTTCCTAGCTAGTTATTATCTGAATATAAGAGTTTACATTTGGCAGTGTTACCTTTTGAAATGTTGAATGAAGCTGCCATAACTAAAAGGTTAGGATTTCTTTTTAGGATAAATGAATGGTCTTGGTGAATATGGCAAAGCGAAAGCTGAACTCCATATCAAGAAAATCAATTGATCATTAATGTACATTTTTTCATAACACACACAAAGTGAATGTTACTGTATCTGATGAAAGTAAGCCATAAAGCAAACTCTCCCTGACTCCCATCCAAAATCCCGAGATGGTATATAAAAGTGTTTGTGTAGCCTTTCTGAAGCATGCTTTTAAATTCTGCGACTACTGATCCGAATCGTGACAGCTGGCTGGCCTTCCCTTTTCTAACAAGTTCCATTTGCTTAGTTTTATGCCCTGTGTTTCTTTCATTTACTTTTGTTGATTTAAAGGAAAAAAAAGAAATTCAAAAGCAGTATTTGGCTGAGTTCTATTTGTTTTAATGTGAAATGCCTAAGCCTAATTTTCTAAGGATTGCCTAGGCAATAAGCAAAAAACAGGGGCCTGCTGTCGAGTTTGATGTGAACTCCTGCATTTGCTAGTCCAGCTTCAAAACCTTGTTCACTGGTACAGAGCACATTTCCTGAATTAGATAGATTAGGTCCACTAATGTATATGATATACATTTCACCATTTTTTTAAGCATTACCTTTCTTTCTGTTGGTGGCCCATTTTAAGAAAAGAGCCACTAACATCTAAAGGCTAAAGAACACAGAAAGATTTTACTTAATTTACTGCAACAGTGATTTTAAAGGCTAATAAGATATAAATTAGTGGGTACAAAGACATATAGCACTGCATGTTTGCTAAAGCTGGAAACAATAGTGTACGAGCCAAAATTTCCCTGTACAGTCTGTGAGAAAATTGCTTATTCAATTAATTTACAGTGGAGTGGGCAAAATGCCGATGGTTAACCCTGAGGGAAAGTAAGAACCAATAACTTTAGTGTAATTTTATTTTGATTCATAAAGAACACCCAATTATTTTCGCAGAACAAAGCAGGACTTGATGACGGAGGAACTTGAACTTCAGAAGGGCAGCATTTGTTTCTGCATGTATTTCAGGAAATCGTTGTGGAGAAACAATAAACTGTGTTCACTTAGAGGAATACTGTTTATTAGTAGTGGAATAATGTAGAATCTATAAGCAGTATGTCATCTGCTGCATTACTGAGAGTGTCTAAATTTCTTTTAAAAATGGAAATTTGTTTAATCAAGTGTCTGCGTCTCACCAGAATAAGACAACAGGTGGCACAGTTTGAATTCCATTGTGCTCTAGTCTGAACGGAGACAGAATTCAGGCTGAGCAATAAAAGCTGGAAGGGGAGAAACAATAAAACTCAGAGCATAACTCTACATAACAGAGTTTGATTTAAGTGGTGCCCATTTTTTATGGTGAGCACTGATGTCCCTTGTCCAGCTGTACAATGTAGGCATCAGGTAGATACAGTAGGTGGATTAAAACATTTGTGAAGCTCACTACGATGCCAGTGAAGCTCATCAAAGCTAGACCACCAACTGAAAGCTTGGAAAAGATCAGAGAAAATTATTTAATCTTATGTGTTTTACTTTTTTTGCACAACAGGGGATGCCATCACTGTCATTCACAATCACAGCACTTTTTCTGGGTGGGAGAAGCATCAATTAAAACGGCAAACTTTAATAAGAAAAGCTGAATAACAGTTAACAGTGGACTAACCAGTTAAAAAAGGAAAGGTCTTGAGAGTATTTTAATTGCCAGAATATACAGTATACAGAAGAGCCCAAATATATAGTATAGAGCACCAAACATCAATGCCTGCATTCTAAAACTAACCTTAAGTACTAAAAAACAACAAAAACACAATAACACAACACTGTAACTGTGTACCATTTATGGATGTATGTCACCTGTACTTTGTAAACTTACCTTTTACTGTAGTTTGTTCTTTATTCTTATCAGGATGACCGAAGTGTGTGATGCAATTACACTATATACTGTACAGACAGGTCTTAGAATTGTAAAAGTCTTCATAGAAATGTGGAGTTTCATCTGGTGACTAAAAGGTGGCCATAACATAACAATTTATTTTCAGTTTAATATATTATAAGTTACTAAATTTGGTGTGACACTAGAGAAGTCTAACTTGAAAATGGAACCTTCATAGTCACCCTTGTAAAAAAGTGTATTTGAGATTCATTTGTATGAATGCTGTAACAACTTTTTAGCCTTACAAAAACCACAAATGATAGATTTTCTATCTTCTTAATAAAATAAATGCCAACTGGCATTGCTTGCTATGAAAAAATTGTGTACAGCATAGAATTTAAAGTCTTACCTCCAGGCTAAACTCATACTTACTAACAAAATGGAAGTGTATTTTTAATGTATATTTAACCACAAATACTCCAGTGATTACTAATGTGTTTCTGAAATATATATTCACGTATGTTTTATAAAGCACAGTGTTGCAAGAAAACATTTTTCGTCCTTTCTCTTTTTAGCATTTATCCTGTGTGTGCACCTTATAGTCTCTCAGCACTTTGTTTTGTTAGTTTCACATCTCCTAAACTGTAGAGTCACCATTTATCATTCATAGATTCTGTCAACTACCATAAATAGGCTGGCTTTTATTTCTCCATGCTGTCTCTAATTGTCATCAGCGTAAAGTCTCTAGATGTCACTCTCTGTTTGGATGAAAGATTCCCATGGCCACACAGCATGTAAAATGTTTTACACTGAAAGAGCAAATAATTTCTTTAAAAAGATGTGCAACTTTTTCTATACCCCATGCTTCATCAAACACAACACCAAATGTATATGCTATATGTAGTTCTGTGTGTATGTACATATTAAGATTTTTTATAGTTTTTTATATATACTATAGTAACATATTGGTAAATGTACAAATTATTTAGAACTAGTTTACCAACTTATTAGCCAATCTGTGAAATAATCAAGAAATGAGAGATTTTTAACCCTACAGTAGATTAATAAGAGATTTATATTTATATTTATAAATGTGCAGATACACAGCTGCACAGTTGTTTGAGATTAAACTGGGACATAATGTGATCTTGGTGAAATGTTTTTAAAAATGTTCTTAAATCTTTCCAAACACGGAAATTTCAGTTCTAGTGCAAAATATTAAAGTCAGCTTACTAAAGTTAATATTGTCCCATAATTTCAGTGCTTCTTCTTATATGTTTAGCCTTCTTTTATGTGTACTTAAACACAAGAGAAATACAAATAAAATGCTAAGGTTCTGTATATAAACAGTCTTGTAGTTATAGCTTCTTTTGATAGAAAAAGCTCCAGCCTGGTGTTAGCTAGTGTGAGATTCCCATAGTAACAACACTATGTCCAGTTTCTTCTTGCAAGCCTTTGAATAACTTCATAAAGATTGCTGCAAAGTATAAAAATATTGGGTCAAGGGTTTTATGCAGCAAAGTTATAAGCTGACTGCAAAACCTAAATTTGGTCCAGGCCAAGATTACTCCTTCAGAATCCCAAGCCATTCTCAACTTTCAGGAGCATAGCGGTGCAAAATTGAAGCTTTCTTAGTGGATAAAAATATGATCTATGAGATGTTGGCCAAGAAACGTTTTACTTGGACTTACCAATTGTTTCTACAACTAGAGTGTTACTATTCCTTGAAGACAAAAATTGTTTCCCACAATAATTTCTGAGAACCAGAGAATTAAACTTGAAAATGTAAAGACTCTTGTTGATTCTGAACTTGATCTGAAACGTGAAGACTTTCATATCTTAAGATCTTGGGGACCATCAGAAAATAGAGATGATAGATAAATATGTATGTAAAATATGTGTGTTTGACTGTACATTTCCTTAGTGTCAAGACCACTATTCATTCCTGTAAATAAACCATGCACTTATTAATATTTCATTCAGTGCAAGATGTCTTCCAAACATCATTAATATGAAGTTTGTAAATACAGATTTTCCTCCTTGCTAATTTCCACAATGCATGATAGCTGTCACTTTTGTGGCTGCTTCAAAAAGTTTTTAAATAACCAGTGATCACCCTTTTTTATTTCAGACACAGCTACCCCAAAAGATACTTGTTGGCACAAATGACCACTGAGGCAAATTTAAACCAGCTCATTTTCCATTTAAAACACAAACAAGAAATGTGGGTGCTAAGCTTGGTTATCAACACCGCAATTAGTCACTGCCGTTAATTCAGCATTAACAGCTTCTTCTTTTTTTCTTTCTGTCACAAGAAGTAAACAGAACAGGGCTGTCTGTATTTACAGAGGGAGGCACAGCAAGAGTTCACATCTTTGCAAGCTGTTTTTGTTAAACAATCTCACAGCAAATAGATCATCGTCTTAGAGAAGGTGGAATTTCAGGGACTTGCTAATAGCGAGGCCCCAGTGGTCTGTATTTTGTTTGCTTTTGACATTATTAAACTCAGCCTGTTTCTCTAGCTGTGAGCTTAATGACTGCATTTGCATGGCTGATTTAAAGTAGGAAAGAGAGGAAAAGGAAAGAAAAAGAGAAATAGAGAAAATAGTGATGGGAAGTTTGCTCTGTGGATGAAGCACTATTTAACAGTCTTTGCATTTTGTTCTCCAAGCCCTAATGTTTCATGAGCAGACAGCCAAGCACCTTCAATTGACTGGAGTAATTATGCAGAATCAATACGTTTTTGTGTTTGTCTTTGTTGTTTCTTTGATATGGCCTCCAGGATGCTGCAGGCAAGGTGCTGGACCGCTGGGCCATCATGTCCCGGGAAGAAGAGATCATTACCCTCCAGCAATTCCTGCGGTTCGGGGAAACCAAATCCATAGTGGAGCTGATGGCCATTCAGGAGAAAGAGGGCCAGGCAGTGACAGTGCCAACGTCGAAGACCGAATCTGACATCAGGACTTTTATTGAGAGTAACAACCGCACCCGTAGCCCCAGCCTTCTATCACACTTAGAGAACAGTAACCCATCCAGTATCCATCACTTTGAGAACATCCCCAATAGCCTCGCCTTCTTGCTCCCTTTCCAGTACATCAACCCTGTGTCAGCTCCCTTATTAGGGCTGCCTCCTAATGGGCTCATGTTGGAGCAGCCAGGGCTCAGGTTGCGGGAACCCAACCTGCCGGCCCAAACTGATCCCAATGAAAGCAGCGAGTCGGAGGTGTCCCTTTCACCCTTCCGCAATGGGCAGAGCCCTAGCCGGGGGGCTCTGAGCAGCATCACGAATGTGGTTGAACCCAAGTCAGAGCCGAACAGCATGTCCCCCATCTCCCCGCCACCAACCTCCCAACAGCAGCAGCAACAGCAAACGCAGCAGCAGCAACAGCATCAGACGCAGCAGCAACAGCAGCAGTCGGCCACATTGAATGACCACCATCCCCACCATCACCCCCATTATGTGAAGACAGAGCAGTCCAAGAGCATCACCTCCTCCTCCTTCTCATCCAAGATGCACCGCATGCGGCGCATGGGCTCCACCTCCCGTAAGGGCCGGGTATGCTGCAATGCCTGCGGGAAGACCTTCTATGACAAGGGCACGCTCAAGATCCACTACAACGCTGTGCACCTGAAGATCAAGCATCGTTGCACCATCGAGGGCTGCAACATGGTCTTCAGCTCCCTGCGCAGCCGCAACCGCCACAGTGCCAACCCCAATCCACGGCTGCACATGCCTATGCTGAGGAATAACCGTGACAAGGACCTTATCCGCTCCAGCTCGGGCTCTGCCACACCTGTCATCTCCAGTGCTAAGAGTGGGTTAACCCTCACCAGCCCTGGGCGGCCACCTTTAGGTTTCGCCACGCCTCCACTGGACCCTGTATTGCAGTCTCCTCTCCAGAGTCCTCTTGTCTTCCCTTCTCTGAAGACTGTGCAACCAGTGCCACCATTCTACCGCAGCTTGTTGTCCCCAGGAGATCTGGTCAGTCCACCTGTCTCTCTGCCCACAAGCCCTATCATACCCACTACAACCAACACTACCACCTTGATGGAACAACAGCAGCAAGTGTCAGTTCCTAGCACTCACACTCCCCACATTTCTGAGTCATCACCCATAGTTCACGGTCTGCCTATCCATAGCACCCAGGACCCCACTACTGACCCCACTCCTAAGAAGAAACCCCGGAAGTCGAGTATGCCGGTAAAGATTGAGAAAGAGGTCATTGACGTAGCAGAAGAGTTTGATGAGAAGGAAGAAGAGGAGGAAGGGGGCCGGCTTCTAGATGGTACAGTAAACAACCAAGGATGTCATCACCACCAAAACCAGCCCCACCACCATTCCAACAGTAACGGAAACAGTAACAACAATCACTGCAGTGGCGGAAGTGGCAGCAGTTGCCACCACTCTCCTTCCCAGGATGAGTTGAGCCCAGGCCTGGCCCTGAAGAGTATGCTTCGACAGGAGCAGGAGGAATGCAGGGGGCCGGCAGGAGGCACTGAGTTACGCTGCATGGACAGCTTCACCTCTGAGGACCAAGACCACGAGAGGGACTTTGAAAATGAGTCCGAGACCTCTGAGACCAAGATGTGCTGCGGGGATGAATCCGTGGATGCTGAAGAGCCAGGCAGACGTCTGCGGAACAGTTTTGAGAAAGAGCGGGATGAGGACGAAGAGGAACATCACTTGCGGGAGAAACTGGAGAACAAGCATCACACTTCACACTCCCCTCACCAGCCAGTTATCAAGATAAAAGAGGAGCTGACTGACCCCACGTACGACATGTTCTGCATGAGTCAGTACGGCCTCTATAATGGGGGAGGGGGAGTGGCTGCGGCAGCGGCGGCGGCAGCTGCTGCTGCCAGTATGGCCGCCTTGCACGAGAGCTTTGTCTCCTCCATGGGCTACGGCGCCAGCCCCCCTAAGTTCTCTTCACCTTCCTTGGACGGCGACCTGTGTTCCAGCCCTGACCCCAAAATTTGCTACGTGTGCAAGAAAAGCTTCAAGAGCTCCTACAGTGTCAAGCTGCATTACAAGAACGTGCACCTTAAGGAGATGCACGTGTGCACAGTGGCTGGCTGTAACGCTGCCTTCCCCTCTCGGAGGAGCCGAGACAGGTGAGTTGCCTTCCCAGACAACATCAGATATATATTCGCAGAACATCATATAATGTGGTTTATTTGCATAATGTCCTTCCCTCTCATGTGTTCTTATTTCCTCACTATTTTGTTATTTGGTGATGCCATCATTTCACGACCCACTTGCAGAACAGTCTTTTTACTTTCTTTTATGTCCTTTTTTTATACTGTTTTCTTACTTAAGAATATTAAACAGAACATAACCTTGAAAAAAACATTTTTTCTTAATTTCGATTAAGCATGATTTGCATAAGAAACATTAGCTACACTTTAGATATTTTATTTTGAAGAAGCATATCTTGAAGAGTGAGGATTGAGAAGCAAATAACCAAACATGTCTGAGCAACTAGTAGTGACAAAGATAACAGCATTAAACATTAAATAATATTGTGAAATATGGTTTATCAATCGAATAATAGATAATTAATAATAGAGAGCCAGTGAGAGTGTTCTATGTTGTACAGTGATTGCATCCTATCCCCCTTTTAACCTGTCTAGGCTTTTCTACCAACATAGATTGCAAATATGTTATTTCTAAAAATAAGTATTTCTACAATATTTATATACCCCCAAACTATCATTGCTTTCCCGAAGTACAGTATTTCTAATTATTATGTGTTACTGTCTTAGAAGCAGATATTTTAAGATAAACTTTCGGTTTCTTAAAGCACAAGGACACTACACACACAAGCACAAGGACACTACATCAGCATTAATGCTCATGAAAAAAAGAAAACAAATTTGTAGTCCATTAATTAAAATGTTAAAATATACAACCATGAAAATTTCAGTGACTACATTCAGCTATATCTCAGAATGAACGTATGCTAACAATTAAAACATGAGAAAGAGGACATTAAAATACCCCTTAGCTTTTTGTTTGAACAATTTACACTTCAAAGACAGGTTGCAAGCAATTTATTAAGCTGCCACGTGTATCGATTTTCTACGATAACAGGGAGATAATATGACGTTTTTGTATATTTGGCTACCTGCAGTACACAGGTGTGCCTGAATACATTAGCAGGGCAAAGGCCTGTTGCACCGCTGCATTTATTAACAGCTGAGGTGAAGGTGCTGAAATGTGATACCTGTACCTTATTAACACATCTGCACCCAGAATACCTAGCTTTAGCACTGTATGCCATCACACATGGTGTACCTTTGCAGGAAGATTGTACCCAAAGGGAAGGAAGCCCAGACAACTCTGAACATGGATCTGCTTAAGAACTCAAAGAAAAGAACAACCAAAAATAACAATAATTTCTGACTGTTATTTTAATTTTTATTAGGTTCGCTTTGCCACTTTTATCCATGTTGATCTGCAAGGGTTGCACAGACCAAAAAGAAATGTAGCATGGAAAGATACCACTGTAAATTGCAGAGGCGTACTGTTTAGGTTTGTAAGGGCAGAGGGGTGAATTCCTGGTGCAGGCCAATGTAGACATGAAATAAATACAGTGTAAAAGGAAAGTCCAGTAAGTAATACAGTAAGATCTATTAACAGCAACTTCTCTGTAAGAGTATGAAGCCTTACTAAGGGTTTTTTTGCAATATGTTGCAATAGTCTTCTCTAGTTCTTTGAAAACGTAAATGCTTAGCTGAGAGACATTAAAGAAACTGCGGGAGGAAAGTACAAATTGTGCTGAAGCTAAGAAGGTGAATATGTTCTAAAACAATATGAATATATACAGTATTAAAAAGGCCCCTTCTGTGGTGTGTCTTGCCTTTTGCCCATTGCTTGCAGGACAGGCTTTGGCTCCTCCACAACTCAGAATTGGATGAAGCGGTTATAAAAAGGATTGATGGATATACATGTACGTAAAATTAGCTTGTACTGTAAATTGCAGTTAGTTCATCCATCTATCCATTTACTAAACCACTTTATCCAATACAGGGTCATGGGGGAAACCAGAGCCTAACCTGGCAGCCCAGATTAAAATCATTTCATAAAAATCTTGACAATTTAAGCATTTTCAGTGGGTATTTTCAGTGAAGTACAAGCTTCAAGTTTTTGATGTAACTGAACTACAGGATACAGTTAAGCTTGTTTTTGTTATTTTTCACTTCACTCCATCTTACTGCCCAGAGTCACAATCTTATTAATGACACTATGGCCCTTATATTTCAGTGAACATGAAACATGGAATTCATCTGTTAAAATTCAGAAATCCTATAGATAAACAAAACATCCACAAAATAGCTTGAAAAGAAATTTAAAAGGTTTGGGGGGCCCAAATAATCAGTTGTTCAAATTGTGTTTAAATTCAGAGACTTGCTAAATGTTTAAATTTACATCAACCATACAAAACAAGAATTTCAATGCAAAACAGATAAATGGCATGAATATATAAATACATTTATTTTTGTTCTTCCTAATTTAATATTCTGCGCAATAATTTAGATTATACTCTTCTTAACAGTAAGAGAGAAGTAAAAGGCAAAATGTAAGAAGTTTTTGGCACAGAAGCCTTCATCTGTTTTTTTTTTGTAGCAGTAAAAGAGATAGAAATCGACGTGCCCCCATAGTGACAAATGACAGTTGTACTTAAACATACAGGAACAAAAGGTTATCTGTTACTTAACATTTCCATAAATGCTTCCCTGTGGTTCCTGTTTTATTTTCCCTTTTTATTTTCCCTCAACCCTTATTCAATTCCTTTTGTATACCGACATCTGCTCCCTCCTATATTTGTTCATTAACACAATAAAAATAGTGCCAGTGACTTAAGAATAGTTTTGACAGGGACAAGGAGGCTTAAAATTGCTGTTAATAGCCTGTTTTTGTACTTTTCTGAGAAGGTGCAAGCTTCTTCATCACCTGCACCAGCTGTGTGAACAGCAGGGGTGACAAAACAATATTTTTTGAACCTGTGCTGGATGTGGTACCTTTGACAAGACATTAGGGACACAGTGTGCCTCAGGCTCAAGAGTCCTGCTGCCTGGCATGCACACACACAGATGTGTTGGCATTCCCATACTTGCTACACCACTGTGTATTAGCATGATTTGTTTAATAATCTGTATTATCAAGAGTCACATAGGTGTGAAAATTATGTTGCCAAGAATATAAACAAGTTAGTAACAACCAATATCCACCTTTGTGCAAACCATTAAGAAAATGCAAAAAACTAGAAAGAAAATACAAAAGTTATTTTACATAGGTCACTCTCAATATGAAACAGAAAACATTTTAGAAACACATTGTTCTTTATTACAGTTTCTTAGTAAAGCAGGCATGCTCTGTAAGTGTCATCCATGAATCTGTCTTTAAAACACATGCTCCATAGCAGCTTTCTGATTGATAAATACAGTTGAAAAAATATTGGTAAATATCTTTATGTAAATGTAAGCCCTCATTACTGATTTACTATTTACTATATTTACTCCGTCCCTTTCTGACTGCACCTCACATGTTGTAATCTAAAGAAAGGGTTAAGGGAATGAAACAACTGCAGCTGGATGTATTTGGATATGTCTTGTTGACTGTTGACTGTTGCCTGCTTACAGAGCTAATGCCAACAGTTCCCTGTAATGAAGTCTGGAGAGCTCGTCGAATCTGTTTTCTTTTTCTCCCCCCCCCCCCCCCCCTACAAATTATATCATTTAGCAGTCAATCTTTTTTATTACAGCAACTCGACATTAGCACTCCCTGCTTATATTAGCATTCATTTCCACGACTCTGTAATGGCATTAAAAAAACAGTTAACTTCATCAGTGAATGAAAATATGACAGTGGCATAAAACTCCATTAGAAACAAGGGAAGAAAAGCTGTGTTGACACTCCAAAAGGCCTTTTGTCTTTGTCTTTCTGTCTAACTTTGAGACGTTCAGTATGGCTCTGGCTCAGAATGATGACTATCCACTTCATCCTTAACTATAGCATATGGATATGTGGAATGTGAATGTTTTTTCACAGCACACAGAAAAAAGAAAACTTTTTAATTTCTTTCCTTCCTAGCAGTTCTGCAATGTTTTATGTCTTTTAAGCATTCTGTAGTATTCTGCGTTTCACGAGTTTTGCATTAATTTATATTCCTAGTATTGCCACAAACAGCCACAAATTCAATTGAATGCTGCTCTGAGCACAGGTTGATACCAAACATTTGTGTCTGTTTTTATTTCATCATGCATGTTTAGACTTTGTTACTTTACATACAGTATGTGTACATTTTTCATACCTGAGCTTCCTCAATACTGTGCAACATTTAACTGTGTAAAAATGAATATTAAAATCCCTCTCACACATGTAATAAACATACCTTACATATCAGTATCAGTTTTACCTGCAGTAACAGATTGCTACTTTGGATACAACTAAACCTTTGATGGATACATAACAATATAAATGACTTATTATCGATTAATTGATTTCAAAAGATTCTGGACATGGAATTTAGCCAGGGCAAGTGTTTTGAAGATCAGATTCTTAACTTAATTTCCATTTTATTTTATTTTTATATAGCGCCTTTCACAACAAGGTTGCCCCAAGGCACTTAACAAAGCTATCGATTGTAATATTTGGAGATGGGTGCTTTAGGATACATCATAATTTCTTTTCTTTAACCCAAGTGGAAATTGTATTTCTCCACTATGACTTACCTGGTTATTACATCACTTTTGTACACTCCTTTGTGATTCATCATTCTTTTTTTTTTGGTCACACATCACAGTACAATCTGTTAAGGGTGAGATTGTGACAGCGAGTCAGTTACACAATATGTAATGTCAACTCATGAAATTCAGAATGAAAACATTAGGCAGTTTAAAGTGCACATCGGGAAGAACAAACCATCCCGTGAACATGTAAAATTCTGGGTAAAAAGTAAATGAATCAGAATTGTGTTAAAACATTGTCCTTCATTTCGGCATTTTTTGCTGTGCATAAATTATTAATGGCATCTGGAAAAAATGACAGAGCTGCTATATTATGGGGTATTAAAGCAACAGTGTGCCACTGTTCACCACAGAAAGGTGAAACAGAATTAAGAAACCAGAAGATTGCTGTAAGAAAAAGTAATGTGGTCACTGTTTTGAGTATCAGTCTGCTATGTTCAGTGGCATCTATATTCATATTCACTTTCAATAAAAACAAATTGGGGTCATGTCTAAATTGCAAAATGCTGAAACTAAGAGAAACACTCAATTAGGTTAGTCACATCCCATGGAATTACTGTTTTCTTTTTGAACTCTTCCAACACGCATTACGGCAAATCGAGGGATGGTTCAATTCCAGATGGATTCTTACATACTCAAAGAAATCAATAAATGAACAGTAGTTGCAATCAAAGAAACTCCAGCAATTGAGCCATCAAAAAGATCATGTACTCTATAAAATATTTTTTTACTGACATTTGGAATATTAGGTGTTTACAGTATGTCCAAGAGTACAGGATTAATTTATATTGCTTTCTCAGTTTTTTATAACTCATCCTACAGTGCTATCATAAAAAAGAGATCTGTAAAGGCTGAAAGTAAAAAAAATTAGGCTGGAAAATTTCATCATAACATGTTTCAGTACCCTTCACCTTACAAATGGGGTCAGAGAGACATGACATTTTCATTGTCCTGCTGCCACACTTTTTCAAAGTATTTTCATCAAAACAGATTTGTAAACTACAGTGTACAGTGGCATGAGCTGCGCCTCTTCAGATCTGAAAGTCATATTCGTTTGAGCGGAGCTGCACTTTGTAAAAAGATTTCAGGTTTATATATATATGAAAAGCACTGAAAACATATTAATACATGTAGGAACAATAGAATATTAAAATAAATATATCACTGGAATGGAAGGCTGTTACCAACGGTTGGAAACACTTTATTTCCATGCTCATATCTTGTACTCATGCTTCTAAGGTCCCTGTATCTGTCAGCTGTTTCTCTTTATATTCAGCACTCAGTCTGTTTAAACACTACAGAACAAAACCAGGTCTGTGCAACAAGCCTGCACTGTTTCCTGACTAGGTTATGCACTGAGGTAAATGATAGCATGTTTATGGTGGATGCAGACACCAGCAGTGGCACGGCAATATGATTAACTGCTGGAAACAAGCACATACTAGTAATCATCTGCATTATTAGTCTCATTAATCATAATTCTGAAAACAATGACAGGAGCCAATTTTTGTGTGTGTGTTGTGGTTGTTGTTGCTGCTGACCACTTTCGCCCATGGAAGCTGGATTCGCAATGAGCTGTAATGTGCAGCCGAGTCCCCTTGCGTGGCAGTTTGCATAGAGAAAAACTGAAGGTTAATTATATCGGAGAGCTCATTTTCCCCTCTCCTCAACACAGCTCGAGCTCCATGCATACCCCCCGGAGTTTACCACTCTGAAACCTGGAACAGCACGTTATTGGAATGTTCTTTTGTTGCTAAGAAGTATGTGATAGGTTCTTGTATATAAAACATGTACATAGAAGTTGAATTATGGTGCATTTGTGGACAGGCAGTCACTGTACAGATGTATGAAAGGTTTCAATGTTTCCTCTCTGCACCTTGTATTTATACTTATACTTTTCACGTACTATTTGAACATTTCAACTTTCAATGAACATTGAATAAGCACATACAGTTCATAGCAATAGGCTTACACGTTTGTTATTTTTATGTAAAAAAAAGTTTCAAAAATGGCTGGCAAACAAGGTTCAGTTTTCTCAGTGGGGTCTGTGGATGTCCTCCTGTATGAGAAAAGAAAAGTCTATAATTCAGCAAGTGCAGCCACTTTGCCCCACTTCAGTTTGAGCTCTATGATCCAGGTGTGACAGGTTTGAGTCATAAGTCAGGGGTCATGTCCCTAGAAAACTGTGACCAGGATCCTCCAAGTGCGCTGAGTGCTACAGAGGATAGGGCAGGATAAGCAGGTCAGGAATCTCTTGGCTCTCAGAGACACAGAGATCCCACCAGCCCACCTGGTGCTTTCAGGCTTGTGGAGTGGTTTATGATAGTTTACCAGTTACTGCTGAACTTCCGGTAGCGGACTGTTCTGCCTGTGACTTGTTAAAAGACAAATCTGAAGCTGGGCGAGTCATACAATAAAAAGAAAATGGAAATACTGTATGGCAAAAAGTATTATAATTCAGTGTTTTGTTAACACTGACATTTAGGTCTCTAAATCAAGAATACATATTATCCACACAGTATCATTTGGTTTTCATTAGATATTTTGCCAGCATATTTAGAAATAGAAGTACTCTGTTCATATCACAAGAATTATCAATTTTCTGTTATTAATGTAAACTTCCACTGAAAAGCAGGATCCTTTAGGTAGAATCCCAGAAGAGAAGGATCTAACAAACTTTTACGACAAAGGACATGAAGTACAGTGGATCCATAATGTGCATTAGCCACCAATTTCAAATCCTTTGCTGACATAATCTAAAGTCTAGTGTTCCTCTTCCCAAACATACAGTATGTACATTTTTGTCTTTCCCCAAAGAAGGATATTTCTTTTTTTTTAAGTGCCAATAGGTTAAAGATCCTTACCCAGCTACCCCCAGAGACATTTCTTTACTTGAGAAACTCATGTAGCACTTGACAGTACAAGAGTGAAAGGTTTCAAAGTTGACATTGCAGCCGTCTTCTAGCTATTTGCATTAGTTCTGGGTTAAGGGTTTACAGTAATAGTACTGGTGAGGTTGTATTGTGAGTGGGGAGGTAAAGCCAGTGAACTATACCTGCCCTCCCACCCACATTCCCTGTCCTTATATTAACGACTGTGCTGAGAAAGAAAACAAAAAGCTGAAACCAGCCATCTGTTTAATTTTACCTTTCTAGGCTCCTCTTTCCCCAATTAGCACATTACGATTAATTTAGCAAACAAATTCGGGGAATGATGGACCCGTCAAACTTGAGGAAGCTTAAAGATGATTAACGTTCCTGGGACAGGCACATTAGTAGCGCACTTTGCTTCCTCTGCAAAGTAAAATGGCTTCTCTGGAGACTTCCCCCATTTTTTTTTTACAAGATGAGACCGTCAATTTTGTTTGCCTGCCACATTACAGGCCATGAGGGAGGGAAAGAAGGAGGAGGGAGAGCGAGGTGGGGGGGAGGGTTTCAAAAATGGGAATGGTGTAGGCAGAGCAATTCTCTGCCAGGAAGAGAGAGGGGGGAAAAAGTCTAATTCTGATAAATGGTCGACCCCAATACATCCAACCTGTTATTACAACAGACGTGCTGTATCTGTGCAGTAAATTAGTTAAACCCCTCAAGAATTTAGCGGGTAGCTTATCTTCAAGTGAATAATTTCAGGAGAGAGGGAGCCGTCTGCGTGACTGGTGTGAGCGATTTGTCTCATATTGAGGGGATTCAAATGACTGCACGGTCGGCATCTTTAATTTAAAATCACTGTGAGTGGACCTTTAATCGACATCTTTATTATGTATTTTCTTCTTCAGACAAATGACTGTACTTTGATTTTTTTGTGCAATCTTAAGAATTCTCTGACGGTCCTCACTCAACAGTTTTTAACTCTAAAAAATCTTTACTTCACTATTAAAGGTTAAACATGTTTACAGTAAAAATGTGTTTAATGATGTTAAGGTAATGATGAGTAGATTGATTACAAATTTTATGTTTTCCATAATATATATGTGGAGTCAGATCTTACATATAGTTGCACTATTAATGTAAAAAAACAGCAATAATTGCAAAACGCGTTGATTTAGCCCCTGATCACATCACAGTCCAGCCACAACAACATGAACCTGTAAATGACAAAAGGGACCTTGGTGAAAAAAACTCTTTAACACCATAAAATCCACAGCACTCTGCTTCTACAGAGTCTCTGCTTGAACTGTAAAATTCACACTTAGAATGTCAAAAAGTCTAATGCTGGTCATCTCAATGAAAATTTTTAATAAACTTTAAACCTGAAAGTTCCCACTTTTTCTTAACATTCTGAAAGATCTAGCTTCCCAATCACAAAACCGGTGCTGAGTGCTCCTTCTTGTATTCACTTGATAAATCATAGTGAAGTCACTATGTTTTTTTCTTGGAAAACCTAAACCCACAATTACAGAACAGTCTACACTCTTCCAGCAGTTTAGCAGCTTCGCCTGAAAAATTACAAGAAAAGTACAGATGCCCTTGTGAACCAGCAAGTTTAGACACAGAGATGTCCAAGGCTGAGATTGTTCCTAAATGGCTAAACAAGTAATAGATGTTACTGTACTGTAAAAGTGAAAAACTGGGAAAATTAATTGAAAGACCCTTTTGCCAGCTTCATTTCAATTTCATTTGTATTGTATATTTTCTTGTTAATATACTGTAGATCTAATGTGCTTTTTTATGGCATACATTTTAGAATTAGGTATATTGTGGTATTGTGTTCAATTAGAAAAGCATGGTATTACTTTAACATGCTCTGTCTTTTGAAGACGTTTCTTTTCTTTTTGTCCTTTTCAAAGGGAATCCACTTTTCCCCTGCCTATTATAAGACTTGTTAGCATAATACAGAAGAGAGGAGGCAAGCTAGTTTCTAGCTTATTAGAGGTGACCAGAAACTTGCCTCAAACTAACAGACTGATTAGTAACATTAATGTTCTTCATTATCACTCAGGTAACATGGGAAATCAGCAGAAAAGCTTTGATTTGGGATCAAAGACAGTGTTGTAACGTACAAAAATGTGATACCATAATTTTAAAAATCTACAGTCTGTGCACAGTGTTGTACATATTGCATGGAATGCACACATAAATAAATGGCTTATTTAGTTTTTTCTTGAAGTCCTGAGTGTGCAGCTTTGGACTGACAGAAATACAAGTTTCGAAGCGGCTCATCATTTAGTCAACTGATTTCACAGGATAGATTAGAGCTTATGAGTGGTGTTGTGCAGGAAAGGGTGAAGCTTTTCACTGGAGCCGCCCACTGGAGTGCAGTCAACATCATTGTGTCCACAGCTGAGCAATTTACACAGTCTAGATGCATTACAGGGCAAGACACACCGGAGCTTTGAAGTAAAGAACTGTTCTGATTATCCTCTAGGTTGATGTATAAAATCTTCCTAGTTTTTCACCGAGGACCACAACCTTCAGTACTCAGTTAATATACACAAGCACTAAATAATACTATTTAAAATGGTTCATAAACATTCGTTCAAAAAAAGACTTGAGCACTCTGTAGCACTGAATGCCAAATAATATGGAAATTCATGCTACCACCATCAAAACATGCTGTACATAAAAAAAAAACATATCACAGCTAATGGTGTAGTGTTCAGATCCAACCATAAGTACTGAAATCCTGTGGACCTCAAATGTTGTTGATGGTAATCTAGTGGACAGCTCCCATGCACCTTCATTCACAGAAAGGGTCCCTTCAATGAATGTATTTTTACTTCTTGCAGGACAATGTCGGATAGGGAACTAAATAATTAAAGGAAGGGACCCTTTTTGACTGCAGCAACCATGGCACTGCTGGTAAGCTCTACTGTATATTGTGAAATCCATTGATTGGTCTCTTAAGGGATGACATATAGAAGTTTCACAATTACCTTGCATGACACCAATGTTAAAGCAATGGATTTTTATTTTTGTTTTCATAGATGGCTTAGTACTCAATATCATTGAACTCTGTGACCTCTCTTAAGCAACACTCCTGAGCGTTGTCTTCATGATCATCCTCTGAAAATATCCCAGAGAAAAAACATTCCCTATTATTTTTGCAAATCACTAATTATTTTGTAAATGTAGTTCTAGCAACTTGCAAATGGTTCTGATTGCCACCTGTATCTTATTTAAGATAGTTTAAAAAAATAAATTAATTTTCTTTAAAATGAAAATTGGATTTTTACTGAACAAATTGTCCTAAATATATACAATCCTTTGCTCAAACTGGAAAACATACCTGTTCTTTACACCTGCCCTCTGAATTCCACTGTGTCCCCGACAGAAAAGAATGTGTAACAGTAACATACTGTAGAATGTGTAGCACAGATGCAAAAGAAATTCTTTCAGTTCTGTAATATACATTCTGTCATTGTTACACATTCCATGCAGAACAATTGTTTTGTATTGTATAGCATTTTATGTCTTTGGTGATTGTCAGTTTGTTGTGGTGTATAAAGAAACTGCAAAAACTATCCTGTCTAAAAATTCTAATGTTGTCTGTAAGTTATCCATTTTGCGCATGGCAGTGTATTTGTGATACATCTGTATCATCTGTATATGCATACACAGTTGTACAGTATATACAGTTCATGTATGCTTTATATGTATAGACACTGTAAAAGTGCTATCCTGAAAAAAAAAACAGCATAATTTCCTGCATGTGTTGTTCTGTTATGTGAGACTGACACAATCAAATGAATAAATGAAGGGTATATGAATGATACATTTATGTACCTCAAGTGAACTGTCTTCCAAAGTAAGCAAATGTGATAATGCTGTCAGATCCAATGCTAATACACTATCCAGTTCCCCCCGATTATCATATTACTACAGCTCAAATCAATTGATAAACTCCCATTCAATATGGAAGAGTATTTAATTGAGTAAAAGTCAATACAATTGAATTTCAGCAGGGCACCAGATTTGCTGACAGCAGTAAACATGGTGGCAGGATGTTCACTTTGCAGTATCGCTTAACTAAAAAGCAGCTTGCAAATGCTTCAGTGTTGAGTTTCACTCTCACACATTTTTACAGATGTAGTAAAATGTGGCAGTTTGGTTTCCAAAGTGGGGCAGACAGAAGAGTTTTGGGATCAGGGACAAGTAATTGCACTTTTATATAGATTTTCAAGCTGAAGTCCTTTATTAGTCTATCTGTGTACAAGCCTACCAAAAGTAAAGGTTAGGTGTGTACAGCTGCAGTTCAACAGCAACCTTCTGTATAAGACTTCAGGGCTCAGACTATCTGACTTAATGTTTACAGTATGAAGGGTGAGCAATTTAGTTTATCCATTATTTGGCCTGTCACATTGATTCATGAAGTTCAGATAACTTATGTTGTTGAGGTTTTATTTTGTTTAGAAAGTATTTGTATTTGATCAAATGTCATACTAACCACATTGTTGATTAAATGTTTGACTGTGTGAAGAGGGAATTATTGATCTTTCCACTTTTTTATTTACATTAGTATCATGAGGGGTGAATCATTCTTTAAAAAATGCGTTGGTACATAGACATGCAGGAATTTCCATCACGTTGGAGCACTTAACAAACCGAATATCTCAATTGGAAACAGTCAAGACAGATTCTATTGATTACAAGCATTGTTAGAGTTCCTCTTTACTTTTTTAGTTGGAATCAATTAGGCCTAGTCTAGCCTAATATGCCAAAGTTGTATTTACCATATTTATTTCTATGCATGCAAATATGTAGAAAAAAATATGTAATATCATAGATATCAAAAATAGATATGAAAATGTGAATATATGAAAATATGAAAACCATCAGACTCACAGGCAGTGACAGATAGGTAGTTTAGAGCAGCTGAAAAGCACTGTAGAAATACATGACTGAAAAAGAAAAGGGGTATTTTATGTACCAGTTTTAAAACATAATTAGTTTCAGTAAATGTCAGATAACTCCTTGCTGTTAACGTGATCTTGTTTAAAAATAAATTCGAAATGAAAAATAGCAATTTAAGAGGTCATTAATTGGTCATCACAAATAACCATGATATATATAAAGAATTAGTGCAGTGTATACTGTACATTAGCCTTTTCCCATGTATTGTATAAGATCATATGAGTATTTGACAGCTTTGTTTTCCAGTTTATTGCAAGACATTGAGATTAAGAGATCTTGCAAAAAGAATGGTGTGAGCTCTAAACATAATTCTTTGTTACTGGAACTTGAAGACTTCCTGCAATAGAAAAAAATAATTAGTAGCACAAAAATTGACTGTGAGTCAAAATCTATAATAAATCAGAATCCTTGTGTGTGATAATTAAAGGGATGAGACTAAACAGTACTTTTCTGTTCTCCTTCAACAGGCACAGTGCTAACATCAACCTACACCGGAAACTCCTGACCAAAGAGCTGGACGACATAGGCCTGGAGCCTCACCACGCGCCACTGCCTAAGGAACTGCGTGATGAGTTTCTGGCCAAGATATATGGGGGACACCCCCTGGGGCTGGATGTCGGAGGAGGAGGGGGCGGCCGGGATGATACCAGCTCGCCAGCGGGCACGGAGTACTCCCATACCAACGGGTACTGCCGGGTTCCTCCTGATGACTACATGGTGCTGGACCTGAGCACCACCTCCAGTATCCAGTCCAGCAGCAGCATCCACTCCTCGCGGGAGTCCGACGAGGGCAGCGACGAGGGCATCCTCTTGGATGACATCGATGGCGCCAGCGATGGGGAGGAGTGTTCCCAGAAGGCTGTGGGGCTCGGCCAGGCCATGGTGGGGGGCAGCAGTGGCGGAGGGCTGGGGGAGGGAGTACTTAATGAACTCTCCTCCTCCTTTTCTCCTGTGCTACACTCAGGCTCTGGGAGCAGCAACGGGGGCATCCTGTGCAATATCTGCCACAAAATGTACAGCAACAAAGGGACACTGCGGGTGCACTACAAGACCGTCCATCTGCGTGAGATGCACAAGTGCAAGGTGCCCGGCTGCAACATGATGTTCTCCTCTGTGCGGAGCCGTAACAGGCATAGCCAGAACCCTAATCTCCACAAAAATGTGCCCTTTGTAACCATGGTTGATTAGCAAGCCCCTCCTTCCTTCCCCTCAGGCCCCACACACCACATATCTCCTTTCAGCGTACCCCAGTTCTGCAGCCCTGGACCATAACTTTAGAGAAGACGCCATCCACTTGCAAGGTTGGCTTCTTTTAAAACTGCCATATTCCATTTTTTTCATCTTTTCTTTTTAAATAATTATATATATAAAAATATATATTAAGTGAAACACAGAAACAAAAACAGCAAAGCACTTTAGCTTTGTTAATTTTTCTTCTTCTTTGGAAGCATGGAACAAGACTCTTCGGAGCAGAGTAACACTCTCTTCCCTTTCCCCACCCTGACCCCCCAATCCAGACTGACTCTTTTTGCTTTTTGTCCATCTCCAAAGAGACTATTTCAACTCTGTTTGTGACTGTTGCCTGCAGAAATGATAATAATAAAAAATACCTTCTTTGATGTCTTTGTGTACTAATAGCTTTTAAAAAGAACCTTCACCACAGCATGATAGCTTCATTTGTAAATAATATGTCCTGAGAGGCTTATGATGTAAAACAATTGTATTGATGGTTGTTAGTTTCCTGTTTTATTTTACAGTACTTCCAGCTATTAGATAGGCAAGGAAGAGGTAGCATCTGGCTAGTTTGATTCATTTATGTTAGCTTTAATGCACATTTTAAACTGAAAGAAAACCACACAAAACTTGTTTTATCTACCTGCTAGATATAGAAGGTGCCGGCATGCTTTTGGCTCCTCAACAGATTTTTTTTTCGCTCTTTTTAAAAAAAATGTTTTTTTTTTGTTCATTTCTTCTCTAGTATTAGGACATAAATCCAGCCATGCACTTTGCAGTACTACGAGGGGATGTGTAATATTATCCATGCCATCTTTTTTAACCATCATCCTTCCAATAATGGAGAGACTAGAAAAAAAAACAACAGATAATTGACAGTTTCAGTGGTGTTGTAGGTCGCTGACTGCTACAGTGCCAAGAATTAATTACTATACCATTGCATAAATGTGCCAGATTTGCACGAATGATTTAGATTCAAACTGTAGTGGAATGCCGAGGTTTACCCAGAATATCCAGTCCAGTATTCATTATTCCCAAACATATTTAGTGAGATTACTCGTAGTTAAAGTTAAATGTGTTTCTTTTCCAGTTTTACAATAATACTCTGCCTCCCAGATGGAGGCAAATGAAAAGTATTATGAATTGTTTCTCTTTTGTTTACCTGTTTGTCTATAAAGAAAAAAAAGGACAATTAACACACACGAGTGTAACGAAACATAGCATTCATTAGCTCTGAAGCCGAGTAGATGGGTTTTGTGAGGTTAACCAACATGAGGTCCTGATTTTCACCTTTTCTGAGAAATGAATGGCAAACTGAAGAAGTGTTCTGCAAAAGCAACAAAAAAACAACTGCATTGTACATTTGACTGTGACAGTATGTTTTTCATATACTCCTTATAGGGTAGCACTCTGGTCTTACTGATTATTTTACTGTTCTCAAGTCTTAATCTTTTGCTGTGTTTTCCTGCTGGTCACATTCAATTTGATTTTTCAGATCTGTTGCTTCACTACAAACTGTGCTCTGTAGAACAACAAAAAATGATGTTCCATATTATTGAGCAACCTCTTAAAGGGAACAGATCTTGCAAATGAAAATAGGATTGAGTGAGAGAGCTTCTTTTTGCTTTTTTAGAGTTTGTAACCTTTGGCAGTATTTATTATTTCAGGCAAAAAGATTTTTCAGTGTAGCAGAGCATTCAGTTCAATAACTACAAATTAAGCAGTGCTTTCAGAAGCAATTGCAACAACAAACCTTTGCTTTACAGCAAATGAATACTCTGTTCATGCAGTGACCTTCAGAGCTTTTGGCTCTGGTATGTATCCATACAGAAATTTGTTAAAGTCAAGGGCAACTATAAGACTTGCAAAAATATGTGTACAAAACAAGGGGCTTTCAGGAGATTTCTGGTTACTACATGTACAGTATATGGAAAAATGGTTTATAGTGCCATTTGTGTGTAACAAAATAAGCTTTACTTTTCTCAGATCACTATTTAAAGACAGAAAAATGGCCAAAGACAATGTCACAGCCTAGTTCTTCTGTGACATCCTGTCACACTGATGTCAGTTTATTTTTTTCCCCGTTAAATGAGCACTGACGCAATTATCAATTTATGGTGGGATGTAGAGAGATGTCTACTATGTTCAAGTTAGTCACTGAGGGAGCACTTTGCCCACTCTATGTGGGTGATGTGACATGGCTACAATCCAATATAAAATAACCAGATATCTAAATCAATGTAAATCAGCTTTGTAAATTCGATCATACTGCTGATTACAACAAAAAAAACAATGCAATTTCTTAGAAAGATCATAGAATGTGCTTTTTGTTTCCGTCGCAGTCATATCTGTGGTTAAACAGATTACAGCCTGTCTATCTGTATTTGCTCAAAGGCCAAGTGTATCTCATATGACATTGTTACAGACACCTTCTACTTTGGCAAGATCTAATTTGGAAGTTACTACATTAAACAGCTCAGGCTATGCTACACAGTATCAGATTAACAGAGAATCAGCTTGAGTAAAGCAAATTGCTCTTAATAATAAAGGCATCTGTCTGTCAGAAAGGAAGAAGCCTATAAACAATCACACTCCATTAGGCTGAACATTTTTTTAAATGATAATTGACAGGTTAGAGTAATTCCTGAATAAAGATAAAGAAATCTGTTGATTTAAAAGTGGGTATAAATCTAAAAACACTCAATTAGCTTTTTTTATTTATGATGACCACATTATCTATATTTGGAGAATGTTACCATATAAAGTCTAATTAACAAAGACTCCACTTGCTAGCTATAAATCAATTAATATGCATGTTTTATATTTAATTTATAGTTTGTACTGAAATTAAGTGCACACAAATCTGAAATCTGAAGAGTGATGCTCTAATTACACCCCGGGAATTTTAAATTGCAGTTACATTTATAATGCATTCATAGGTGTAAATATGTTGAATGCACATTTGTGGCTTTCTTGTTTTAACTGAAATGTACTTTTGCCCAAGACAACACATCTTGAGAACTAAAAAAATTTAGTGTATTTTTCTCAAAGGACATTGTGATTTAAGAAATATTCATTTGATTACAGTATCTGGAAAAAAACTGAAAGCACCCTTGCCCTGTTTATAATTAACCCTAGTTATAATTAACTAGGACTAATGTAAGTAACTAAGTATTAGAAAAATAAGATTGTACATACTTTATCATAGTATTTACTCATGAAATTCCATGTTTATGTTGTAAGGAATGCAAAATGTAATCATTCACATTGAATATTTGTCTTAAAAAGGATGTATGATACCTACATCTTGTGCTAATATACAGTCTCAGTGGAAAAGCCACATTGTCCCAAACTTCTACCTCTACAGTAGAAGAAAAATCAGTAGAACTGCTAGGTAGCAAATCTGAACCTGAGCAACACATTTTAAAACTAAAAAATTCTGAATACCTGTGACGTTTCCCGTCACATAAAAATTAACCCATCAGGGATTTTGTTCTCCATTTCCCTCTTTTTAGACTCTACTGAATTTGTGTGCTTCATACTTAGTTCAGGCTCTCCTTCATTGGTACTGTAGCTTGCCAACCCCCCCCCCCCCTGCCCAAGGGATTCTGACAAAAGATTCTGCCAGTTATCAAATTATTGCATTCCACTGTACCATCAGTATTCAGCCTAGCAGGAAAAATGGCACATAATATACAGCCATGAAAAGGAAATGCCTTTCGATTTTTCCAGGTTAAACATGGAGTGAGTTTTGTAGTTCGCACACTAATGTCCTTCGTTCCCAAAGTGCTGGTAGCAACCCAGGCAACGTGTAAATCGGTGATACTAAATCCTGATCCTTATGATCCTGGTGCTTTTGTTTCAGGATCTAACTGAGCTCTCTGTTATGTAATCGAACCCTTAATTGAACTATTAAGTTGCTTAATTACCTGTTGTTTCATTGTCTACAGCTCTGAAAAACAATTAGAAAGCTGAAATTGTTAATTGAGTTAAAGGTTTATTTAAATAACTAAAAAACGGGAGACACAGAAGTCATAAGGACCAGGACTCACAAATGTGGTATAAATGCAAATTCATATCCTGGCATGAACATTGGAAGTTCAGAATATTTTTTTACTCATTGTTTCACCAGGCTTGCTTTAAATAGGCAGTTCCCTCTATGGGAAAAGGGTGGTACAAATCATACAGGTGATTAAAAATAAGACATTCCTCATCACTGTCCATCGAGGGTCTGTACTTTTGCAGCTCTGCATTAAAAAGCTTCTTTGTTATTTTTCTTCTTGTTCTCTTATATTGCTGTTGTTTGGCAGGCGCTTTAATAGATGCTTCTGGTGCTTTCTTTCTCTTTTTTTTCCAAGAAAAAAAACTGAATTAACACAAGAGGGTGAAGGTGGGGGGGGGACTGGGACGTGGTGGTAGGGGGGTGGTAGCAGATGAATTCCTGCAACAGGAAGTATCATTAAAATTGCTGTTACACGGCACCTCGAGGCACCAGTTCAATTTTACCACTGATCTTTCTAATAACTCACTTGTCACTTTATTACCTTCAAAGATGTGAATGTTGCTGACAAGACTGTGACACTAACAGCAAGCACCCTCACCCCCCTCCCCCTTCTCCCCCCCACCTCCTTGCCTCACAGCCTGCACACTCTCTCTTTTGCTCTCTCCCTCCGCTTCTACTTACCATGTGAGTCCTACAGGGACAGAGACTAATAGTGTACACTTAAGTTCACTACACGGCCATCAAGTATAAAAGGATGTGTAATTGCCTGCTTATCCCAGGTGAAGAGAAAATTGAGTACAGAAACACAGTCTTTCCCCAGAGTCACGCTGAGGGCCTTGCTTTCTCGCAATGCGGTAAGACTGCAAAGAGTCTTACTCTATAGCCGAGAGATACTTCTCTCTCTCTCTCTCTGTGAAAACCCTTACCAGACATCCTGGCTGACCATTGTCCTGACAGGACCAGGAAGACTATGTAACCTTAGAGAAGAGGAGTAAAGGCCCTTCCTAGGCAAAATCAGGCAGGGAAAGCAAACAAGTGGCACCTTCCTGTTCGCTGAGCTATTTCAAAAGGAATAATGGGATTGCAGGGTGTATGGAAGGGAGGTCTAAATGATACAAGTGGAACCTGTCGGTGTGTATTATTTGACAGTGGTGTTTTTTTTTCTTTTGTTTTTAAATGACTAACTGAAGTTAAAAGGACTTCAGAGCTTTTGAAAGTCGTAGCACTACATGGACGGGAAGGGTTGAGTGGATTTTTTTGTTGTGTTTTTTTTACTGGAATATTAAAAATAAATGTTTTGTTATTTTCAGTGACTCACAGAATTATTTCATTTTCGGTATAGGTGCTTTTCATGCTTAGGTTTTTCTCTTACAGGACTAAAAACAGTTCTTAAGATGTTAAGAAGTTGGGACCAAGTTCTGAACAAATAACTGTCTCATTAGGGCTACAGATAGCAGTGTAGAACTCAAAGAATTTGGAGGGAGAATTGTTAATATGAGTGTGGCTTTAGGAGACATGGTTGGAAGCAGTTTTATTTGGGCTCTGACCAGGTTATGAATTGCAGCTGTTAGTGTCTCCACAGCCACCCTGTCTTCAAGACTCGCTTCAAAGTTATTTCATTGACAGTAGTGGGGAACAACGCTGCATTTGTAGGGTTTAGGAGTGGCAATTCTTAAAGGTATTCATAAAATCATACTCACTATGCAATTTTTAGAACCCAGAGTTTACCCACAAAATGGCGCCACCATCTGCCAGCTGTATTAAGCAAATACTCTGTTATTTTTTTAAAGTAAATTTTGCTTAATTTACATTTTCTTAATAGTCTTTGTCGGTGTCATATGTCCTGTGGTTTCAAAGTCTTAACTTTATGCTTCATATAAAACTGGTAATTTGAACTGATTCAGTGGATTTATGTGGGAAAAGCAACAAAGTAAGCATTATGAAAAGAGAGGAACCAAGATTTTCTGTTTGTCTATTTAAAAATCCATATTACTGAAGGACACAAAATGCATAACATACTGTAGGATTTTTTAGTGTCTTGCACCTTCCTTGACTGCTGAACAACTATTTGTCTTTGAGTGTACCACAATACTCTGTAGAACCCACCAGAACAACAGCAAGATTTCTATGAATGTAGATGTGATAAGGAGTCGACACAAAATTAAAAAAAAAACATCAGAACAGACAAAAACTGAATACAGGTATTCAAATTGGAGTTGGTGTGTTACAGCAGTCACTTGACAGTGTGAGACATTGTAAGTGTAAGTGATCAGATTGGATCACTTGCCTACTCTAAGAAAGAAAAGGAAATTTCAAGAGTCTGTCCTAGACAAAGGCAGTTGCACACACCTCAAAGCAGAATGCGATAGAAGTATTCTTTGGCAGAGACTTGATGAGCACAAGGTGACGTGTATGGCTTTTAGAAACATTGCAGAGAGAAGCTGAGTGATCTTTTAATATTTAATGAGGCCTCTGCCAACTCCTGGGTACAGAGCACAACAACTGAGAAAGATGGCTACCAAACATGACAATAATGCATTGATAGGAGTAGGAAAGAAAAAGTTGAATGACCCATTAATGAAAGAACCATTCCCTGGCCATTCTGTTTAACTGCAGAGCAACATTGAGCATTAAATCCTGCATATGGTGGAGTATTGTATGTAGATCGTTCTCTTTTTTATATCTCAAGCATCATACTGCATCTTCGAACAAAGTAATAAAAGAGAAGGTTGGGGGTAATCTGCTAAGGCAAAATTATTTTGTGTATTTTGCTCCTATTTGAATTTGCTTGTGTGTGTTTTTTTTTTACAAACTCACAGTCATGTCTCAAAATGACTTGCTTTTATTTTGAAGGCCTGTATTGAAACAAATAAATGAGGTGCACTGCGTAGTATTTTTTTTCATTTTTATGTGGTAAATAGAAACTCTTCTGCATAGAGTTTCGGCAGTTGCCAAACCAAGTTCGGCAGTTGCATTTATACCCCAACTCACTCAGATCTGTTAAAAATAAGCAGTTCCCCAAATGTTTACTGAAGTGTTTCAACTTTTACCACAATTTGTTTTACCATGAGTAAATAAGCTTGAAGACTTTGTTGTTTTTGTGAATGTTTTGTTTTATTTTGCATATTGATATTTTAATGTAACAGTCTCATTTGTTTCATGCTCTATGCCCATGTTATCAACATGTCTCCTGTATATTAATTAATATTGTTATACCTTGTTGTAATAGTCACAGAATGCACCACAAACGTGCATCCACATCAGGGCAATCACAAGCTTGCATAACTTTGATCTAATAATTGTGACATTGGTAGCTTCATGAATACTGTATGTACCCTAAACAAGTTTTTTCCATTAGTTGTCTGAGACAGAAAAAAAGTCCTCTTTTTAATTTTACTTTGCTTTTCTTGTATTTTCTGTACTATAACTGTCTATGGTTTTGCATAAAATGCATAAGGGTTTTGGGATGTAAATGGAATTTTATTCATATTTTGTCCAAATACCTCTTGTAATTTGTATCAGAATTCTTGTACAATTTTTATATTAAAGATTTATCAGTCACTGGCAACTCTGTGCGGCTCATTTACTTTCTCTGCTTTGTGAAAGGAATTTTGAAGACCAGATACAGTATTCTTCAAATAGGCCACTAGTTAAATGCAGGAATGCGAAGCTAAATCTGAAGCTTATTCTCCTCTTGTGGAATTGTGTGTTTCACAAGTAGACATGAGTTTGTACCTCATACAATTCCAATACTCTTCTACCACACTTAGGAGGACGTGGCACCTGCTGAAATTAGATTTAGTTAAAACTGGTAACATCCTCATTTATCCTTGAGCGCTAAACAAAGAACATCTTGTTTTCAATGTATAATCACTGATACATTGAATTAGAGACTACAGGAAGCCTAAATATGATCTGCATTATAGACTATGCACCATCATCTATCTACAATTAGATTGCCATCTTCTTGTTTCATATGTGCAAGACACCCATTCGTTGCTGGAATGGGTGAATGCAGACCACAGAGCAATATGTAAATAACATGAGGTTTCTCTGACCATTTTCATTGTTGTGTAATTGCCACAACATCGCATATCTTTGCTGGTATTCTGCTGCTGTGAACTAAGAAAATGACAGATGTTCATCCTGAAACTTGTTTCTCTGATGTCAATCCATGGTTAATCTTCTTTGTGGCCTGCTCTGTGTGAATCTACTATCATACCTGCCAGAAATTAAATTTTCAGTCTTTGTCTTTTCCCGTTTCCCCTTGCCCTTTTAAAGATATCGAAAACATCATAACTTTTATACCATATACAGTACCATATCCAATAGGACAGAGACCAAACCAAGTTGGTAATAACAAGAATACTGTGGCCACTAGTTAATGTGTCTTTTTGTGCACAACATGTTCTGTGACATTTTAGGATCAGCATATAAATGCACCATAGCATATACTGTACACATTTGGTATTTAAAAAAACAGTAATAAATAATTAGATTGCTACATAATTGCTAGTACCTTAGATCACCTAAGAGAACACAAAATTAAGAGCACAAGAATGACCTGTGTTTTTCAATGCACTATAGGAATAACCAAGAGGTTTTTTTCTAATCTCATTAGCTCCTTCTTTCAATCACTCAAAAGGCCAAGGTGTTCGAATTACAAATGAATATTATAGTGTCTAAGGCGTCATGTTTGCTTTTGCTAACACACAAGAACATAATGCTGAAAAAGAAGAAGCAGCAGCCTATTGACCTTGAATTAGACACTATTTTTCTTAGTCACATGATGATTGCTCATCCAATCATTCCCAATATGCATCAGTGGTGGAATAATAGACTCCAGGTATTGATTATCTGAGGTAGTTAAAAAGATTTCCCTTCAGTGCAGGCCAACATTGATGGGTCTCAGAAGCACATGCATACTAACAGAAGACCTGCAACATAACTTACTGTGTTCTGGGTCCTCGCAATTGATTTGCCTGACAAACAAGCTGGTTCTAACTTGACCTTTGGTGGAAATGTGCAAACAGGAAGCACACATGACAGAAGGCACTAGTGTCTCTTCCAAGGCAGCAGTCTCCCTGTGAGTGACGGATTTCTTAATTGCGTCGGTCATTGAGGCATTGGGGAAGGAGAGCCTGCTTGCAATGATGAAATATTATCATCTTTTTTTTTTCTCTGCTGTCGTCTAAAAATCACAGGATAGTGGGTGAGGTGGGAGCCGGCACAGTTTTGCTACATTATAATCTGTAAAGAACAGCACTTTAATAGAGCCATGAGAATGTGGAGTTAATCTATGGAAAAATTATATTTTTTGAAGTATTCAGACACCATGGTTGTGCTTGCGGAAGTGTAAGGACAAATTTGAATGCTTTCTAAAATGATGACTAAGTGATATTGTTTTTAAATCATCCTAATATTTGAAAAGAGATACACATATTGTCCTCAGTGTAATGACTTATGCAAATATACTTTAGTACATTTTTAGTTAAGTGCAACACCACTTATTATATTTCTCAACTAAAATGATATCACTTCGCCATTTGTAGTTTTTATGTTCCAGTGCCTTGTTCATGGCAATTTAGCTCCCATTCTCCTCTTTTTTTAATCCATGCATTTGAAAAACTTCCAGGCTTTAGGCATTCTGCATTGAGACGTTCTATCTTCAAACCACAGAAAGCAAGAGTCCTTGAGTTTGAGGGGTGTCTGACAGCAGCTGCCTGTTCAGCAGGACTGTCATAATTAGGCTGTGTCTCTGAATTGTTCTTAAGGAAACTGTTCATCGAAGGTGACATCTGAGCGGAGAAACATCTGCCACTGGAAACAATTATGGCCATCAAGCATCGGTGACAAAGCGAGAGCAGAGATGATAGGACTGTTTTGCAAAACTGTGACAGATGTCAGGCTGTGTCCTTACCTGAGTGATCTGAATTCTATGTGAAGCATTCACTATAAATCCATCCTGAGTATAAGGAATTTGTCACAGAGATCCAACCACGGTAATCATTAGACCTTTATAAAACATGTAGCCAAAAGGTATCACCTCGTCCATTATTTCCACAAAATATTAATATACCTTAGTTCATCATGTATAAAAAAACGTTTGCAATTTTACAGCAAGGTTATTTTTGCAGAAATAATTATTTCAGATAATTCACATGTCCTAAAAAGTCACTTTTGTAGGAAAATGCACTTACAGTATATGCAGCAGTTACGTACATAAAGTATAGAGTATACACAATATAGAACGTAGAATTGCATTATGCCTTTTGTGAAGATCAGGCCTAAAGGCCCTTTTCCAACATGACAATTCAAAAACACATCTTGAGTTTAAAAATAGGTGCACAAGCCCCTGTTTCTTACAAAATCTGAGGGGAATTGTATATGTAAGATCCAAGATGAACCCAGGTCAAACAGTATTACAAATGTAAACAGCTACTATGCCACATTACTGAATAAGCAGTGGGTAACATTTTCATTTTCAACAAAAAAAAATGCTGTGTTTTCTTTCAATCGGACAGCAAACCAAAGGGGGAGTAAAACATGATGCTTATCACATTTATAAACTAGTTTAAGATTTAGAACAATATTGTTATAATACAATTCTCAGAAACACACAATGACCTCAATTAAGCACTGAATACGAATAATGCTTACTGAATAATCCATGCTTTTGTAACGTTAAGAGCTGTTTTTAAGATTTGTTTCTGAAGTATATAATGTAGTTAGTCACAATTAAGTTATTTATAGTGGAATAAAAGGATACATTCCAATCTCGGAAGGGGATATATAGCATTATACTTATAATCATGATTATTATTGTCATCATTGTCATCACATCGCTGCAAAGGATAAACGTCACGTCCAGGATGAGAGCTGTCATGTCGTCATCTCAGTACTTCTTTGTGCCGTGTCCTGTGTATGGATGGAGGGACAGGGCGCCCTTCCAGTTTACAATCCCCGGTTGTTAATTAACACAGCTCAGCACTACAACCCTTGTACCAGTTTGTGTAGTAATGACTAGTGGGGACTTTTTCTATGCATATGAGCATTAATTAGCTCATTTAAATCACCTGTGGAGGCTGAAAGAAGGGCGTTAGGAGCTAATTAAACTACTTAAGGAAATGCTTTTAAATATTCACTTCAATTTTGAGAAACAAAGAACTACAATTGAAGAAAAATTACATACTGTATAAGTGGCTTTACCATACTATAAAAAAGAGAATACTTTAAAACTAAGACACCACCTGCTATTTTGACTCTAGAAATGGTCAAAGGGAAATACATTTCTAAGGGAATATTGTGGTGAAATCTGTAATGTTTTGTCTCACATACAATTATTTATGACTTGAAGTGATAGGATCTCAAACCTAATTCCTGGTTAATAAATATACTATTGAATTTTCCATAAATGTACTGTTGAATTTGGAACTAAATCCAATACTTAATACTTAACACATAGGCTAACAAGTAGAGAATCACAGTAGTCAGTATAAGAAGAAAAAATGTTTTTCCATTTTCTGATGCTTCCTGCACCTGCATGGGGGAAAGGCCGAGTATGTCAGTATTATTCCACAGAGCAAGGATACCGGCGGTATGATGTCTCATTCCATGTAAGGGTCAAGTTCTAAACGGCAAGAAATTGGCAATAGCCCAACTACCGTCAGTTTCTGCATTTGTAACATGGCTATGCTTGCTTATTCAAATGCGTGCGTCAGAGATGAAGGGAATGAAATCCCCTGTAGCTAGCCTTCCTGTAATATATGTGACATATCACCTGCATCTGGATTGCTCTTTGATCATTGTAATATAAGGAATGACAACCCCATAACTGAAGATGTTTTTTCTGTGCTAGCTTAGGATTATTGCCCACAGAAATGAACTACTATATAATTAACAGCCAAGGTTAAACCTGAGTTTGTAATCGAATACGTTTTTTTTCTCTCTAAAAAAATCATTCAATAATTTTTGGGAATTATTCAATGCATGAAACATGCCACTGTTGCTCAGAGTTTTTGCAAACATATCAGGCACCATTATAGATACAGAGAAAGGGGCAAAGAGGAGAACCTAGAACCATTATCAAGTTTTGAGCTGCTGCTACTGTAGGTTCTTGGAGTACCTGTTTAGGCCTTTTGAATATTGGCAGCAGCAAAATAAGACAGGAATCAAAACTGCCCAATATTTAGGGTTGGATCCAAGGAAATCTCAGCTTTAACTGGTTGCCATTCTTCCTCAGCTAAGTACACTATGACATGGTTTCAATCAGTTTGGGTTTCAAGTCTAGAGTTTAAACGGTCACAAAAATGGGGGAATGGATGGAAAAAATTGTGTATTCACAGTTTTAAATTAACAAAAAGGAAGAGACCATGTTCATTCAGGAAGAGATCAGCCTGGATATGATAAAGAATAATAAATATAGAGATACATAGAGATACATGATTAGATACATAGGATTGACATCCAGCATTAAGGTGCTGTGAAATTGCGTAATGATAAATTGCCTAAATAACTTAGGTGATGCTGCTCCAGCATCTGTAGTAACAACGCTAGCCAGCTCTGTGGGAATGTGTCTATATGGTTGGAGCTGAAGCATCTGGGTCTTTAGAAGTGTAGGCTTCAATTGTTTTCCTTTCTCTTCAATTATCTCCAGGCAGAAAGTGAGAATGTAACTGTAATAGTGAGGTTCCCAAATTCAAGTTCTACCAATCCAAATTCCTTTAACTTCGAAGGTACATTTCTCATTATTCTTGTTTTATTTTGTGTAAGTCACTAAAAAACCAAGACAGAAATAGTTTTCTTTGTACATTTTTAAAAATATATTTTTTTACAAAGAAACGTATTTATCTTAACTCGATCACAATTACTGTGGCTGCCATTAGCCAGGAGCGGTATTCTCACTGTACAACTACAATAAGTGCTGATTTTCGCAAATAAGCTCAAAATAACAATTTCTTTCAGTGCACTAATTTATAAACAGTGAAAAAAAATATTGAGCACAGGTAATCTGGTTTTGGAACCACACTGCTCTTTTCATTTCCCTTTTCATCACACTTCCAGGCGCACAATAAAGTGAGAAGCAGCCAATTAAACCTCTATTGAGTCCTAATTGATTTTAATTACTTGTTGTAATTTGCTTCAAAGCAGTAAATGACCAACAGAAATGAATACTGAAAAGAAAATGAGAGGCAGAAGGAAAAATGTACTGTACCATGGCATACATTATCTTTGCCTTGTAGGTGGCTAACATGTTAGCCAGGTTCCAAAGAAGACTTAAAAAAACAACAACTCACATTCTTCCTTTTATATTTGGTTATCAGGCAGTGAGTGTCCCTCTTAAAAAAAAAAGAAAAAAAATGCAAAAAAAAGTGCAGCAGCAATAAATCTTAGTCAAGCGTTGAGCTTGTGGACTGAAATAAGCAGCTTTGACTCTGATTCCTTACAAAAACTCATTTCTGGTAACGTGAACCCTGCTGAGGATGGGCTTGTCAACTTATTAGACTTTTTACTCGGCTGTATTGATTCTGTTCTACACCAGTGAGGGCTGTATTGCTGGCTAATGCTATTGACGAGCCATCAGTCTTGTGCAGAAGTGTGGAGGCTTGCAGCTCTCTCTTAACCACACAGACCCATCAATGGACAGTGATGGAGGATGAGAGGGAGGGGGAAGATGCAAGCACAGCACAGAGCCTCAAGCCTTGCCCAGGTTTGGGAACACTAAATTAAAACTCATACACACACGCACACACAGGAACGCAGAAACAAACAAGCGAAGGAGTAGAAGATTACAGGAAAGAGCGAACTGTGGCAGTCAAACGGTGTCCATTTCAGATGCCTTTTCTAGCACTCCTAATGAGTCTTTGTAAGGTGCTGTAAAGGACTTTATGCCCCCAAACAGGCAGAAATCTAGTTTGTTTTGCTGTATTCTGAGTAGCAATACTGGCCACTTAAATAGAATACATTGTACTATTTGCATGAAATGGCTTTCTTTTTTCATAATTATAACAATGTTCATATCTCTTAGGAAGACTTGCTTATTACATAAAAGGCATGAAAGATGCCACTACAAAGAGCACTTACTCTATGATTAAGAATGATTTAGTAGTCCAGGTTATTTGGTACCGAAAGTAACAGGTGATAAATACCTGTCGTCACTCTCACAAAAGTTAGACTTCTCCACTTACAGTATGTAAAGCCTTTTGAACGAGCTGTACTGACTTCCATTATTTTTTTGTGAGTCATAATAGGAACATGTAAACTAAACATGTCTCCTTCTAATTAAAACTAAAATGAACTGACTCTGAGCTATTGTTCAATATATTATATTGAAAATAACTACTCAAACAGAGGACAACACTGAAAATGTAAAGCTGGTTATTTTAAGCAAATGTGCAAAATTAATTCTTACATAAGACATATAAAGTTGAGCTAGCAAGTTTGTTATGAACATTAATATTTGGTATGTGAGTGATTTTTTTTGTTTGACACAGATTTTGATTTTCTACTGTATTTTCAAGCTCTCGTGCAGTTTTTCAATGAGAGTCTGTAGAAAGTTGTTCCAAATATACTGTACTGTTAAGGCTTTTGTAATTCATCGAAACCTTTTGGTTGTCGTTTAACTTTCTCTGCATCCAGATACATAGAAAAAGTTGTTATTTCCTCTACGATGTTCAGACTGTATGATGACTTTGTAAAGATCTTGACATCTTTGTGAATGACCATCAGCCTCTTTACCTATTTAAAATAGGTTTATGCTACTGTACATTGGCTGTGTTACGAAGTGTCTTTCAGGACCCTATGCAGACAGCACAATCCGGAAGGGAGTGAACAGACATGGGGAGCAGATGAGGAACTGGTAGACGAACAGGGGGGCGTGACGAAGGCGCTTGGGAGGGCATGGTCCAGGCAAACAGCCCAAAAGGTAGTCTGAAGGGAAATCCGTAGGAAGGCAAAAGTCCAGAGCCGGGTGATCAATCCAAGACAAACAAGACAAAGTTAAAAACCAGAGTGGGAGTGGGCGAAGGGTCGGGGAGAAAAGGGGGAATGGGACCAGGCGCTCCAAGTCCCAAACTCGGCTAGTTCGCAACGCCGATAGGAGGCCAATGCCCTCAAGCCGTGGACAAATGGTGACTCGGTGGTAGGCGGGCCTCCGGGCGTCCAAGTTCCAGTGCAGGGCCCGGAACAGAGTGAATGTCTGGCTTTTAAAGGTGGGCTGGAACAGGGAGCAGGTGCAGAAAATCAACTAAAATGTGAAAGAGCCAGAGCGCCCTTAAGATGGAGGGATTACAATCGTGACAGGCTGTATGTTGGAGATCATGTTGAAATATGAATACCTACCCCTCGAGACATATTTCAGAGGGAATGGTGTGGCGGATCAGAATCAGCCTGGGTCTTTTTGCAGTTAGAGTATTTTCAGTATTATGCAAGACCCCAACACCCTTTCCTGGGATACAGCCTCACATTTGTTTCATACCCATGCTTTAATGTAGCTATGATATACTGTACCATTACTTGTACCATTGTATTACTTCCCAGTCTACTTTCAAACAAACTGCTGTTGATTATCACCAAACAGCTCAGATTATCTACTGTATGTTTTCCAGATTTGATCATCCCACTGTTCAATTTCTGTTATCCGTTTCAAACTTTTTACTTTGTTGCCTCTTCTCAGGATTGGTTTCCTACCAACTACAGATCCATTGAGACTAAAGTGTGTTAATTTGCATCATTTTGTTTCTGAAGAAATGTTAATACTTGTAGCAAGATCATTCATAACATCTCTATTGGATCATTACCTCTTAGATAAAGAATATACTCTGAGGAACTAAACATCACTGTTAGATAGTCTGGGTTTACCGCCTCAAAAAATAATGTGTTTTCTTTGCAGTTTTGTTCTGACATTTAAATTTTATTTAACCGAAGTGTTCAGTTTGGACATTCAAGTATCTATTAAAAAAATTAACTAAAAATAGTTACATATTTTACCGTTATTTATATTACCTATCTAAAATAAATAAATGATTTTCACACCTATTGACTGCAATCATCTATGTTAACAGAGTAAAGGAAGCATCCTTGTTAAACGTATCAAAAATGCCATTGTGCATGTATTATTGTTTTCCAAACAGTAAGCTGACATCTTGCATCTTGACATCTTTGCATGCTTTGTACACTATCTCATTTTTTGTCTTAGTGGCTTTTTGCTTTATGGATTGATATTATCATCACAATCTTGAAGCTAATTGACATTAAACTGAGCAGCTTTTTTTGCTGTGAGGCAAAGAAAAGGCTGGGAAAGAGTTACACAAAATTAAATTGAAAAAAAGGATAAAAAAACAACAATACAGGGACAGGGCAGGAAAGCTGAACTCATCACAAACCCCGTCTCAGAGCCCACCTAGCAGTAATGACCCCGACAAGACAGGAATCCCTTTTAATTAAAGTGAAGGGAGATCAGTTAAGCAGATGGTTCCGACAAATATTAGGCGAAATAGGATGTTTAATGGTCTATGCACTTATCGCACATATTTTCTGTGCCGAGTCAAAAACTGATAAACAGGACAGGAGCCTGTTAATCAACCTTAGAACCTTTAAAGCTGCAGATAAGAAATAATTCGGGATCTTTGTAAATTAGCTTAAGATGTGTCTGAGACTCTGGACTGATGCACAGAGGCTTGTCTGCCTCCCTGCTTATGCACAGACTGGAAAAGGAATCTGTGTAAAAGCTTCAGCTCCACTGGAAGTTTTTCACCTGCAAAACTTTTTTTTTCTTGTTTTTGTTCTTTTTGTATTTTGTGGTAATCCAACCCTTTTTGCCTCTTTATCAGCGAAACAGCAGTGCCTCAGTGTGTGAAAATAAAAATATGAAATAAAAAAGGAAGGGAAGGCCGTGGTGGTTGGTATTTGCCTGCACAGGTTAGCCGTGTCGTGATCACTTTTAAATTGGGCTCAAGTAAGGGCACGCCTTATTTATTTTTACAGCTTAACGGTTGCAAAACTGAATGCAGCTTATGAAAAGAAAGCCCCGATCCTCGTCACTAGCATTTAAGAAACATTAAAAACCCTTTTCAGTTGCAAATGTATTTTTTAAGGTTTTAAGAAAGTTTCTGTTTGAATTTAGTAAAATAATTCTGTATCTCAGAGGTTTTCATTATACCAAGCATGCACCAATGTTCTTTCTGAAAAATTGTTCCTGCAATTTATAGAGCAGGTCCTTATTATATTATAAAATGTCTTTACTTTGTTTTTGGTGTGGAGGCTACAGCATAGTGCTCAATTGTCAATATTATGTGTTCACTTAGAATATCCCCCAAAAATATTAGTATGAGAGGAAGCAAGTACAGCAAAGAAAATGTTTAAATATTCTTAAAAGAAACACTTTCTTGAATGTGAGAATATTCAGAAGAAATATTTTGTTGTTAAAATCAGCCTTGAATATCTCCCAGTACATATTAACACAGTATCATTCATGTATTAAGGTTGGGAAATTCTAAAGGCGAATCCATCTGTGATAGTAATAATGGTGACAAAATCAGGAAAGATGTAAAACACTAAATTAATATACAGTGCATATCTTCCAATTTTTTTCACCTCCCATGTCATCTTTTTTTAAATTATGTACCCTGTTTAATGATAATTAACATAAATGCAAATGTCTTGGTGCAGACTTACATTAATATGTGAACATGTTGTAAAACAATCTATTGTAATTTGATTTGGTAGATGTCTTCTCCTGTAGGGAATGTGACAAGGTGATCATGTAGTCTTATTCACATTCACATAGATTTATCACTAGTTTTTGTAATGTACTAGGATTTTTGTATTCATACTAATAAATATTGTTTTGTATGTGTCTTTTACAGTTTCATTCCCTCCAAATTTTTTTTTAAGTTTACTGAAAAATGGTTCAAACGGAAGTTTGGAAAGATGTAATGGTAATAATGAGGGAGATGTGTAGTGGTTGTTGCTATTTGCTTTTGTTTAGAAATTGAAAATGATAAACAATTCAGACACTTTTGGTTTTTACAAGAAAGGACAGTGTGAACTCCATATCACAGTGAGCAGCCATATCACAGCTCTCTAATTGGTACATTATAGAGCCTGCAATTTCATCAAGCCTCAGCACTGAGCTGCCAATGCAGAGCATTGCCATATGTTAGCCTGAACATGTGCCAGCAGGAAATGTGCTAAACAATGCGACTCAAACCATGAACTCCGTGCCTTGGCAAACTAGGGCCACGGAGGCTTCACAAGAGGTTATACACATTACTTTCAATAAAGGAATAAATTACTAATGATTGTTGACTCCAAAGCCCCCCTCTTACACTTTTTTGATCCACTGGTCAAGTTCAGTGCCCACTGACGCTGTATTGGCTGATTCAGATCTCTATCAATTCCACCTGGCTGCGCTTTCTCACCCTTCTCCTATTTCAGCATCAAAGCATCTGGTATCCATTGCTAAAAAAGATACTCAGATTCATAAAGCACTAGCGTGCCAATAAGTGCACTGGGAATAAGTCAAACAATGTCAGTGCAGATCTTGGTTGTTGGTTGTGGTCCCATATGGAGTGTGTCGGTTTGTTCCATGCACTCCAACAGGCCAGTGTAGGTAAACAAGTTGGGATTGATTTATGTTGCAGTGCCTCAATAACCTGATTTGGATAGGCAAGCTGGCAAACATTTTTGGACTGATTCAGAATGTAAAGTCCTGTCTTAGAAATAGTCCTCACATAATTTATTGTATCTATGACCAAGCATATGGTACAGTACATCACTGGGGCTAGATAAGTCCCTGGACCATTGGACCTCCTCCTACAAACCCATCACCTTTTCACATCTCACCAATTGCCCAAGGGAAGAGAGGAGAAGTGGAGGGAAACCAAAAATAACACCTCTGTACAGAGAGCTTCTTCTTGGTAGAAGTAGGCGGGTAGACCAATAAGATACAGCTAAAAACTTTAACTTATACACAGATAAAGGAAGAAGAGTACGTGAGTGGGTATACTCATGGGGGAAATGCCCAATGTATTCCCAGACTTTCCTCTAAAGGGGTTCAACTTAATCTACAGTATGTGACATAGCCTCGGACTATTTTTCCTTTCTAAGTTTACCAAGCTGTCAGATGTCTCAGTGTGCCTGCATAGATGCCTGTGAACAATTTCTTCTGATAGCTTTAAAGATTTTCTATAGCAACAAATGAAATGACGCCCCCTCTCTCCACCCTTATTGAGAAAATATGCAATGTCTAAAAATCAGTTCCGCATGACCCTAGAGTGTATCCACACTTAATACAGTAATATTCCTTAAGGTTTTTGAGTTTTAAATAACAGAATGCATGAAGTAACTTTATTTACTCCGTACATACATTTGGAACACTTTTACTGATTTCATCAATGAAGGAAATGGAAAAGGAATGCTGTGTCGAATTTGAAACTAGTGGAGCAATGCATTTTCTTTCCCTAGGGATGAATCTCTGATCTCAGTGATTTTGTTGAACACAAACATGTTGGAAGCCAAAATCTCTCTTAAATAATTCTGTGTAAAATGAGAAGGCCTTCATTCAAATATTCACCTCTTCAACAAACTACGGATTGCCCACTAGGCAGCATCTTCATATTTTTGTTAGCACTTAGTTATAGTCACAGGAGAGGATCCACTTCAACTATCACCGAGGTGCAGCACCTATCCAAGTACATGGTAGCCACTGATGGTCTAGCAACTGAGATTTTTTTTTCACCCTTACATCAGATGAAACAGACTTTGCTGACCCAGAACGGAACTTGGCAAGGACACCAGGGAAACCCCGCCTTCTTTTAAGAACTGTGCCATGGGATCTTCAGTGATAGTCTTATTAAAGGGGAACTGCAGTCCCCATTTCTCAGACCTGTTATTAAATCTCAGTTACAAAAATAAATTAATTGTATGGAATAGAAAAAATTCTACAAATTTTGAATGAAGCACAAAATCGTGAACCTTGTGAATGTACAGTACTGTAAGTTGCCATGTTGTCGCAAACTTGCATTAAAGTTCCCACCAATTGCAACATAGTGCATCCCTTCCTGCTCACTAGTCACTGTAATGTAATGTGATGTAGGAGCGAATCAGTACAGGTTGTGCAGCAGGCATTTCACTGCAGAAATGTCCCAATGTGACCTGCATGCAGTGTTAACAAGTAAGCAGTATTTTTCGGCAAAAACATCTTGAAATCAAAGGCAATATTTCTATTGGATAAAAAGAGTTGTATTCACTAGCATGCTTGTTAACAATATTGTACGGCTGCAACATGTCACCAGAAGTTTTGTTGCCTCGTTCTGAATCGCCAAACAGGGCACTGTGCAAATATGGCAAATCTATTTTGTGATGTAAATTGGAGGTTTTACATGTTACTGTGTACATTTTACTTTTATTGTGGTTTGAAATGCACTCATCAGTGCTGATTCTTTCTAGCACCAAAATATAAAAATAATGTTGCAGTTCCCCTTTAAGGATCTCAGTTTAATGTCCCAACTGAAGGACAGCACAGTGTCCTGCTTTCACTATACTGGAGCAGTGGTTTCGTAAGTGCTGGTCTAGAGGGAAGAGCACCACCTACTGGTTGACAAACACCAATCTTGAGAAGTACCTGATGCTCTTTAGAGGTCTTCCCATACCAGTACAGAGTAGGTCCAATCTTGTTTAGCTTCAAATATCATTGTCCATGTTATCTTACTGTACATGTTTTTTTTTGGTGGACACCAGTCATTTTAGTGCCCTCTGGTGTGTATTGTCATTGTATATCTACTGTATTGTATGTCCTGTAAATCCCCCATTGTCTCTTATACATGTGCAATAAATTGATACTAGGCGTGTGGTTTTCAAAATATTGAATGTTTATTTTAATAGGGCCAGCTAAGTTGGAAAGCACCTGTTTTTGACTAGTCTGATAAGATTGAGATGTTTCTTTGGAAAGCAATATATTTTTTCTTTTTGAAAACAGTCTTCAAATCCTTGATATGGGTGTCACTGGAGGGTTAATGCTGTCCCTAGCAGAAAATGTGATCTCATGAAAATGAACACAACAGTTGTCACCCTAGTCCTTTTAGTGCACTGGCAGTCACAGCACAGTGATGCCATATTGATTCTCCATATCTGTTACAGAGATGGAGAAGAATGACCTGAATTTGATATGCTTTTAATAGAGCAAAGAAGTCTAAACAATATGGAGATATTAAGGAAAATTAACCAAATAGAAATCACTAAGACAAAACGGCACTGCTGGAATCTATCGAAGATTGCCAGTCTTTGTTTTTTTAGTAAAATAAATTGAGGTATTGTAGCTTGTTTGGCAATTCCTTAACATACTTTAGAACTTTCTTTCTTCCCCTTTTGTTTTCTGAGGCATAAAAATGTGTTGGCCAATACATAAGAAAAGAAACTTGGATCTTTGTCAGACCAGCTCTTTATTGTTAACAAATGCTGTGTTTGTAAGATACTGGCTAAAATAACAATAGATACTTCTGCGTTTGTTTGTTCTGGAGGTGAAAATGAGTTGGTAATATTGTGGAAAGCTTGTGAAATACATGTAGAAAAATCTCCTTTTTTCATTTGACTTCAATTCAAGGAGGAGTCAACTACGTTACAGAAAGTTCAGTGTCATGTGAATGACATAAACTAATTTAAGAAAGAAACCCGAAGAACACATAAAAAGAAAAAAATATTTTATTGAGAAGGACATTTCTGGAGAAGGAAATCTTTTAACAGCTATAAAGCTAAAACACACAAAAAATCAAATGCAAATCCAATAAATGTCTAATTTTGAGAAGAAAAGTGACATTGTTGCAAGAATTTTGTTTTGACTAATTATATAATAGGTCTTTATCATTCAAAATAGCATTGTCTATACACATAGATTGCCCTTGACAACCTTTAACTGAATCATCTAGAATATGGAATGCCCATATTAGAACGATCTAAGGGATAAAAACTTTATAACATTCATACAGAAAATTATTATTTTGTGCTTTTCATGCACTCTCATATGTTCTGTAACTGAGAAAGATGAACTGAAAATATTTTGAAATGTATTCCTGGCTCAATTTAAATTGTTCACAACCTTTGTGGAGCTCTGGTTTTAGAAAGCACAAACTACCAATACTGTACTTTCTCTGAGCTACTGTATATTGGAGATTAATGTTTATTGGAGTAATAAACATAATAAGAAAAGGTCTTCGAAAATACACTTAAATAACACCCAAAGCTAATTATTATTGGATGTCTCCATATTTGAGAGCACCTAGAATACAAGAAAAAAACACCACTGTCCTTAAAACAAAGTTGTGTGCAAGATCCGTTGTTCAGTACAACTTTAGATATGGAAATTGATTTATCATTCTGCATATTTCTTTGTTGTAAAACTGTGGAATTAATTACCTCTTCGCTGTTTTGTTTATGTGAAGATTTTTCACACATGGGTTTTGTGAATTATGAGCAAATTGTTCTTTTTCTGCAGAACATTATGTATATCAATTTTGATGTGTGAAAGTTACAGCTCCGAGTAATTTTCACCGTACGTTTAATACCACAATACAGTATGTGTAATAACAACCTTCTTTCCAAATAGTTAAATTGATATAATTTTCTGTTTACTCTGTACAGCACTTATAGTACATTTTTCAGTGATCTGAATATTTTTTGATAGATTGTTTTGTTTGTTGAAACAAAACCCAGGAGATACAGCATTATTTGCATTCTTTTGCTTGGAGACTGACATTGCACAGCTGTTTAATGCTCATGCCTTTTAGACTGTTGGGCACAGCAATACTACTTGAACATGCATTTTTTTCTGGATTCCTTTGCAGTGTGTGGGCTATACTGTATGTATGAAGAGATTATTTTGCTGCCAATGAGTTGTGTCACTGCTTGGGGTGCCAGAGCAGATGGCATAAATGGAACAATTAGGACAAATCCACAGGATGATGTTCGTCACATCAGATAAGAGCATGAACTAAAAAAATGTGAGTGGCAGGACCTTTTGGAAACAGAACACAGTGTTCAGAACACAATAAGGGTTTGGGGTAGTGCTCTGCTGAGTGGAGACAGCATTGACCTTCTCCTTCGTCTCCCACACACACCAACTCCTGCATTAAAGCACTTTAAACCAGTTAATCCATTGAGTGGCTGCACGACCATTGCCTGTGAGAAAGGCTTGCGTGGTATCAGTCTTCTGCTAAAGCCCTCCAAAAGACTTCAAAGTTGTTGTCGACGGAGCCTTGGAACTTTGAAAGCCAGACCTGCTCTCTGGCCCTGGCTCCTGGGTGATGTCATTATTGAAGTCTTTGGCTCGCTATCCGTGGAGTAAGTTGCCATTGACAGGTTCAGAGCCTCCCTGCTCACTCTGGAGAATTCTGCACTTTGAAGCTATTTGGCCTTAAGCGGTAAATTATTCTTTGCAGGCTCACACTGCCTCCTAATCCCCCTTGCAAGAGAGCTTCACTTTTAGCCCCTCATGGGGTAAGGAGAGGCTGTTGAGGTGCAGTGGATAAACTGTGATGATCTGAAAGATGCAATTGTTACAGCCACTGGTAACAAATATTAACCATAAGAGAAGTGGCTCCCCTCCATACAGCAATGAGAAACTCTACTCATTCTGAGTTCCCCTTCACTCTGAGAGTGTTAGAAGGCACTCTAGGCTTGGAACGCTACCTCAGGAGATTTGGTTTCTTGATGGTGGACTATTTTCAGATTTCAGCACCTAAGGTTCCCAAAGGTAAAAAAGTAAAACATAGAAAGGAACATTGTGAAATAATGAAAATAAATGTAGGTCTTTCACCATTGAGTTATTTCTTTTTGAAAATGTTACAGTATATGTACTGTAAGTTCTGTTTCCTCAACAGATTTTTATAAACATTTCTGATATGATACCATGTTGTAAAGCAGAGCAGTAAATGCATGAAAATCTTCGTAAAAAACATGGTATAGGATGGAGAGGTAAGGTTGTTTATGACACAAATCATGGCAAAATACACCAGTAAAAGTTGATCCACACAGGTCAAAACAATGTGAGGGCTGCTAAATTAAAAATAATTATCATGCTAATCTTTCATTTAGGGTAACATAAAATAGTGACACTTTACTTGAATGAAGCTAAAAAGTGCTGTTATCTCCATCATAAACACTACACAACATAATATAGCAATGCATAGCATAGCATATATATAATCCTAAATTATTCCTTTATAGCCATTACTTTAAAAGCAGAGGCATGCAGTTATTCCTTATGATTCATAAGACGTACTTTCAGCCGAAAGCTAAGAGCAGATGTATAGGTTGAGAGAACTAAGGTGAAAATTATGTTGCTTTAAATCGCCCTGTTCAGTATGTACGTATCTTAAAAACCCCATGGCTAGAATGTTATTTTGCCCTCATATACATTAATGAGATCTTACTTTTAATAGTTCTTCATTTTTAAGAACAACTGTCTATTTTTCCACTGTTTCTATGTGTCTAAAGTATAAAACCCTGATCGAAGTACTGTACTGTATTATATTCTTCTGCCATTGACAAAGAGTGTCAAAAACTCACAGCTGAGTTCAAAGGTGCGATAGAGACTGAATATTAATGTATTTCATGTTGGTTTGCATCTTGCCAATGGCAAGTGAGTAACCTTTAGTGAAAAAAAAAAGTTTTAATGGGTAATTTATTTTTAAATCCTTTTCAGATAAACCATAGTATGATGTGGTTTTAAATAAATGGAAAACTAGCCAATAAGAAATTAAAACAAACACATCAGGGCATTTTTGGATTTATGAGGATATTTTAATGTATGAAAGGTTTTTTTTTCAAAGGGCATACTATAGATTTGGCCATGCCTTTTTTAATTCATCACGTAAATGTTACTGGACTGTGTCTCTCAACACTCTCCTCTATTGAATGCTAAATCAGACTTTAGAAAACTAAATAAAAATAAATAATTTTTCCTCTGAAGTACAAGAATGCCACTCCTACACATCAGGACAGTGCCACCATTAGTTCTGTAGTACATGTGTTGTACATGGTCTAAGCATAAACAGGGAGCGTTTCTTGAGGTAAAACCTTAAAACAGTAAAACAGTAAAACCTTCAGCTTTCATCAGCATTTAGTTAACATGCCATCTCTAGATGGTAACTAAATGATAGGACAGTCCACACTGTGGAGTAAACTCAATGTCCATGCATACAGTATAATGTAAGTTCATGCCATATAAAAGACATGTTGAGTCAGGCAGACATATTAATAATGGCCAGTGGATATTTCATTTCTTGAAATGGCATATAATGCAAATAAAGAAATCCCTAATTATTTCTTCAGATTATTATAACTCCTTTTAAAACAATAGTTTAAAACTTACAAACATGTATACAATAGACATATTTGCTATGGCAAATTTCAAAATAAGGGACTGTTTTAAAACAATGAATCTTAAATTGACATTTTTCTTCAACAAAGAATAAATGCAGTATAATAATAAATTAAACTGTAATTTGCACACCAATCCATATGACAGTTACTAAGATACGGTACATAATAATAGCATTAAAACACACTGGATGTTGACTTGAGAGTGCCATAGTGGTGCAGTGGTTAACATAGGGTATTGGCTTCAATTCTCGGGTTGATATCTGTATGGAGCTTGTACAGTATATTTGTGACGGTGCTCTGGTTTCCTTCCACAGTCCAAAGACATACTGGCAGATTAATTATTGTCGTTGTGTGAGTGTCTGTGTCTGTGTGTGCCCTGCAGTGGGCTGGAATCCCATCCAGGGTGTACAGAATCCTGCCTTGCTTCTGTTGCTTGCTGGGATAAGTTCCGTCTAACCTGTCACCCTTTACTGGATAAAGTGGTTTAAATAATGGGCTGATGGACATGGGCTTAAAGTTGAGCAAAACACACAATGCAGCCACCATGTCAGGTTTTTTATTTCGACTGACACCTGAAATTTTAAGAAAGGTTTATTTCATAAACCTGTATAGGATTGTTAAATTGACACAATTGAATTAGTGACTCTCATTATCTTCTGTAAATGCATTTCACAACACCACAGTCCAGTACTGTACAATCTGCAGGCTGGAGTCTTAGTCTGAAAATATACAACATCTCCAACTTCTAAATCCTTTGAGGGAATACGAATGAAAACAGCTGGGAGGGGGACATTCAGCTCATCATTCCTGCATGGTGTAAATTGGCTTATTGATCCTAATATCTCACCAAGATTTTTCTTGAAGCATCCCAGAAAATCAACATCTCCGTGTTTTAGTGATGCATATACTACCACCCCAATATAATATGTACATAGCAAAAGTTATAAACAAAAGAAAGCTATTAGTCCCATTTACCTTGTTTGGGTCTTATTTGATATGAAAGTGTCATCCATCTGTTTCTATTCAGCAGTGTGATTGTATACTTAGGACTTAGGACTTAGACTTAGACATTGCTATTGTACCCTTGAGCAAGGTACAGTAGTTTACTCAAATGCATTTAAATACCCAGCTGTATAAATTGGTATCCATTCAGGTCGCTTTGAATAGAAGCCAAACAAACATGGCTGAGTACCTTTTTCACCCTTTTTCACCTTGTCACCCACAAATCTTTGTATACCAAATGATAAAATGAACTTCCCCATGGTTTTGTGTCCTCTAATTTGTGTTCCGTTGCCAATACTAAAGAAGTCTTTGTCAATGGTTTTAAGAATTCTGAATATTTGAATCACATCCTTTTGTCGTCTTTTCTGCTTATGGCTATGCAGTTATTTTGGTATGTCAGCCTAACACTTTCAACTAACACATACAGTATACTGTACATTTCCCACAATTATTTTATTTTTGCATTCACTTAATTTTGTTCTTGGAATACTGAAAAAATATTTGTTACATTTTTCTATTGATTATAATACTCTGTTTCCTATGATGTGCTGCGTATAGTTGTGTAAAGCAATAGTCTGAGGTTCATAAGGTGAACCTACGTGCTAAGTTAGAGGCAGATAAGACAAGAAAACTGCAGTCGGCATACAGTCAAGGGAAACTACACAGTGCTACACGCAGACAGGGAAGCTGAGCCGAGCTGTGCTGAGCATGCAGGCAAACATGGAGTGATAGCAGGTGATGATAAGGCAATAAGGCAGAAACACAGTCCAGGTTCATGGTCAAGCGGGAAGGTGTCAAAGCCAGCGAATGAGAAACAAAACAGTTCAAGGTACAGAGGGGAATCTGTAAGAGTGGTCAGGGTCAGCAAAGTGAGGGTCAGATCTAGGGAAGGACACTAGTGAAGCACAAGGGAAATCCAAGTTGTAATTAAACAACCAGGGCCAAAGCACCAAGAAGTAACAAAGCCAAGGGGTGATCTGGGAACAAGGTCATAAACACAAGCAGTTTGTAAACCCAACCAAAGTACTGATAGGGAAGAAAGCTAAGAGACATAGGAACAATGGATTCAAAAGCTCAGAGACAAGACTCCATAATAGGGTTGGGCAAACTTTTTTGTCCCAAGGGCCACATAAAATTTTGAAACTGTATAGAGGACCACTTCACGCTGCTGTAACAGATAGCCTATGCCCTATATAAGTTTAGAATCCAACATAGGCTTATTAGATCAGGGTTAATGATAACCTGAGAGAAAAAAATATTTTAAATATAAAAAAATAAAAATTGAATAAAACTTGACGTTCAACTCATAAGCCAAGTCTTCACCATTAACCTCGACCTGACAGGTTCTTTTCTCAAATTTGTTCTTGCTCTCTGGGCAAAGAATATCTTTTGTTTGTGTCATAAACTCCTTCAAAAGCTCCCCTTCAGTGAGCGGCTTGCTTTGTTTAGCAATTTTATATGCATACTCTGCATTCACTGTCAATTTTCTGCTTCTTCAATACATTCATTTTGGCACAGGTTCCCTCACAGTATGATGGACCCACTCTAACTGGTGAATCAAATTGGTAAAGCAGGGTTTCCCAAACTTTTTGGGTCCGTGCCTCGCTTGACCTTTCACATTTTCCACATGCCTCCCCTGTGTCAAAAATATGTTCTATGGCAGTGTGATATTTTTCAAAAGATTATAAATTTGAAAAGGAAATGATAAGTCGAAATAAAAAGTTGATATAAAAGTTGATCCAATTTTTATTATTTTTAATCATTTTCAAAACCAATGGGCTTGATCAAAATAGTAAAAATTCTTGACAACACATTTTATCGAAATTATTTGAATGTGCAAACAATTAGAAAAAAAGTAAAAATAGTCAACATCTTTGTAAAATGCAAATAAAATGACTAAAAAATGTAAAACTCTAACCAATGTTTTTTAAAAAAGGGGGAGAATACAATGTTGTTTTGTTTGTGCCTCTTAATGGGCAGGTGGGCTTGTTTAATAAATTATGTTAACATAATTCACCAAAAATACTGGGTAGTATTTTTGAAATGGCAACGTGCACCTCCTTTTCAACATTGACTTGTGATCTGAACTTGGATTTGATAACTGCAAGTGCAGGAAACCCAGCTTCACAAAGGCAGGATATTGCAAAGGGAAGCAGAATTCACAGAGCTCTGTTGCTTATTCCTTGGTACTCCAATAGAATGAGTTTTTTTGCATTGTGCTACTTGGTATGCTACTTTGTATGACGAAAAAAGAACTTGTTGGGGACTGTAGTTTGGTTAGAAAAAGCAGCTTTCTGTTCATTCATTAAACGCGGGAAAAGTACTTACGCAGCTTACGTATCACACTTCTGTGAACAGTTTCCAAATTACATTTCAATTTATTGGGGAACATGCTCTCAGCAGACAACACACTGAGGATATTCTTCAGTGTCCACAATTGTGCATGTGAAACCAAAATTCAAGAAACTGTAGTCATACTTTCTGTATTTGCGTTTCCGTTTCTCTTTAGAACTTGGCTCCATGTCCTTCATGTTTTTTATTCATATTTAAAAACTTCTCGATTGCGATCGTGTAACAAACCACTCTTAGAAACAACCGCGGTCAACTAGTACACTGCTAACAGACTGCCGACTCTTGTGGCCAGTGTCATGTGACACAATCTAGCTAGGCACCGCACCACTTGTAGATTATGTGTGCACAAACAGTGGGTTTTGCTCGTAATAAAATTCTTGACTGGTGATACCTGAGATGCCCCTGACCAACAACGGTGCCTCCCCTAGGTAGTGCGATGCACAGTTCGGAATCACTGTGGTAAAACGTGTTAAAACGTTTGTGCGCCATCTAACAGCACAGATAATGAAATGTAAGAAAAAAAGGGCAACAAACAAAGTGGAATATAACGAATATTGACTAATTTATTTTTTACCTCAAGTGGCCGATTAAAACTGGCTGGGGGGCCATAGTTTGCCCACAGGTGCTCTATAACATAGCCCAGTGTCAGAACAGCCCTTAAATATACTAAACCGTCTGAAACGGGCAAAGTGGTAAATTGCCTCCAGGTGGTCCAGGTCTCCTGTCAGATTGGAACCCATGGCAACCAGTGGGAGAAACAGTAGCCGGCAGCCCAGTCAATGCTAGCTCACACTGCAGTGCATCAGTGGGGGTGAGCATGACAATTTTCTATTTCTATCTAATAACGTTTTTTACCAGTGTTTGCAATTTATTATACTTATTATACAGTATATATTGTGTATATATAAAGTATACTTATTATACTACTGTATATGGTCTTTAGCTAGGGTTTGTTTTTTAAACATTTCATTCTTTCTTCTTATATATTTTCTAAATCATTTTTTAATTATGTGGTCACTGCTTCCTACATTTTATTATAATATCTGGAGATGAATCTATGCTGTACATTTCCAATTCTCTTCTGATTTAAAATCTTATCCCATTCTAAAGTACTGTTAAAACATCCACTTCATGGTGTTCTTTCCTTTAAATGTAAATCTTTGTTTTAGATTTGTATTAAAATAATTTGAAATAATTATGGAAACAGAAGATAGACTGGATATGTGATACAAAGTACACTCGATAGAACTATGTAGAATTGTGTTGTCTAAAACATTGTTCTATTGACATACAGTACAGTAGCAGAATCTGGTTAGTTACTTCACAATCGGATTTTACAAAAGCAGCAGAAGGCAGTGCACTGGCAAGTGTAGGCAATGGTCGAGATGTGGAGTTACCAAACATTGTGGTGAACACAGTGACTCCTGGGAAGGAACTTGCAAACAATATACTGTATATAAAGTGTATAGAACACATTTTCCACAAAGAAGGTCACTTCTATCAACAAATCAGTACATGAATGTCAGTTTCAATGTGTTTTATGCATAACACTGGAGAGGGTTGTTAAACTAGTAGTCTTGAGGAAAAGACAATATTGAGGATAAATGTGGTGGAAAGTTCTTTAAAGTACATTCTGTATTCAATTGAGGTAACAATAGCTTTCTGGTTTTTTTAAAGGTGTGGTCTTATTGATCTTGCCTGGATGTCATTGCCTGGAAGGTTACTTCAAACACTAAAATATGAAGTATTTTTAAATTAATCCTATTCCTCTATATTTGATGTCTCATTGTGTTATAATTAGAATTTGACCAAACTACTGAATTATGAGTAATAATTATGTTGTGTTTTTTTCTTCATATTTGCTTGATATGCTTTGCATTACCTACAGTACTTGTCCTATGTTTTCACAATTGCTTCCATTACTGTACATAATTATTTCAATAATACTGTTCTGTATGTTTAAAGAAGACATTTCTTTGATCTGTTAAATCCATGTAGAGTCTTGATTCCTTTTGGTTAAAGTCTTGTATCAGAATTCTCTATTTGATGCATAGTGCTACTGTACATCTCCACCTTTTCCAACTTTCTTGTCTCTCCTGAATGCTGTGTACTCATTAATACCATTTCTTTACTATCACTTTCTGTAATTCCAATTGCAGTCACAGTCCTGACATTTAGTCACTAACACCTAATTGCCTGGTCCTTTGAAGTTTTTTTTATTGGACTCTACATGTCTCTAGTCTCCGTGTACAGTACTGTACTTCTTTTGCGGTTGTTCAATGGAAACTCCCCCCTTCCCAATCCAGTTTTAACATTTGTAATTCTCTTTTCATTCAGATGGAATCCATCAGTTCCATACAGTTTTCCCTCGCTGTTGAAACATTTCCCATTGCCAAGACAGCCGAAGCTTCCTCTAGAACACTCTCAGCCATGAGTTGTGTCCTTATATTAGTGCTTGCAGTTGTTCAGGATCTCCAAGGACACCACCACTCTAATCCAGCTCTCTAGCTTGTTTCCTTTGAATTTCTTTTGTGTGGAAATTGTGTTACTTAAGCTAATGATGTTTGTCCTAGCATGTACTACAAAATCCATGGTATTTCACGTTAAATGATGGTAACTACCTTGGCTCCAGGGACACAGCATCCTGTTATCAACTAGCACAAGAAAGGTATTTAATATGTGACACACAGTTTACCACTGGTGAGCTCAGAAAATTCCTGATTATGTTGTTTGTTATTGGGTTTGTTAAATTGAACCAGCTAGCCTCAAAAATTGTTGACAAATGCTCCAACAAATATTTGAAGTAAAATTATTATTATTATTATTTAAGATACTTTTTTGTTATCCATAACACTAATAGTTGTTAATAAGAAAATGTTACAGAAAACAAATGGTTGCCCTTGATTATGGCATGACCAAAGTACTTTATTTGGGAACTTCAGATATGCTAAAAAAACCCAAGCCTTTGGGTAAGGAAGTTACTTTTTTAATCTTAGTTTTGTCAACAAGGTAAAGTGCTAAAAAAAGTTGGCAAACTTGGTTTTGAATCCAAAAAGAGGATCAAAGTAAACAACAGTTCAACATTTTCCTACAATATAAAGATGTCATTTTCAAGTTGTCATTTCAAAGGTTTCAGTTTTTATTAAAAGGCGATTAACTGTTCACTTAGTATACAGTACTTCTTATTAAAAACTGCTTTATGTAATTTGGAATTTAGCCATGAATAAAACCTTCTGCACAGAAAAAAGAGAATAAAATAAATTGCCATTGAGATTTATTAATCCTTCGTGGAGGTAAATCAAAACTATCTACAGCATTGCACACAGCACATGTTGTATAAATGGTGTTCTATGACACCATAACATTTCACAGCTTTACAAAAAAATTAAAAATGTTGGGTCCAAAACAAACTGTACAGTGAAAGATCAAAAAAGGTGAGAAGTGTGTGGAAAGAAAAATCCTCCAAGGAAGCAAGAAATACCACTATTCCCACACCAAAGTCTCTAGTGGAGGAACTGAGCACTCTTTGGCTTGTGCTTGGCACTCTGGGAGTGTGGTGTCTCTGGGAGGAATGCTATAAAAAGGCAAAGAGGCAGGAGGCCGTGTGGAGTAACTGTTGAAAAGAAACGAACACCCACTCTGTTATCCTCCTGCTGTTGGAACACTCTGCAAGGCGTCGCACAACTAGGAAAGCTCTACAGTCATTATACTTGTTAAGTTATGTAAGGGAAACAAATATAGCTCCATGATAAAAATGGATTAACACTGACAGAGTTACATTAGACATTAGAACATTCAGGCTTTTTTTTTCACAGCATGGTAAATTGCTCATTATGTTTTATTTGAAACACAGCAAAGTTAGAGTACTAATATAGCTCAAATTGTCCCAAATTACACAAAGCAAAACAGCAGTCCTGTTTGCAATCTTTCTAAACTGACACATTAGTTTGTTTGTTTTTTCTCTTTTTTGTGCCTTTGTGTCATTTTCAGGATTATTTTGTAAATCGTAATAATTCAAGATTATTTTTTCCTTGTTGAATGGAGTTAAATTTGCTCACTATTGCAGTTTTTTTTTGGGGGGGGGGGGGCAGTGCTTTTATGGTATTGTGACATTACATTTCAGAAGAGCTAGAGCTCTTCATTTTGGCAATTAAGCCTTTTTCAGGCGTGTAGAAGAAGTCTTATTCTTTTTCACTTTCCATATGCTTTCAAATACCTAAAAGGTTTATAATTCATTGTTGTAAAATTGTTGTAAAACTGAGATAACACTCCTCACCAGAATTTAGTTTTTTCAATATTTGGAATACAGTACAAATCAGCAAATTAGTTATACTTATGCCCTTGATTATATAAGTAGTTCTGTGGCATGGGGCACAAGAGTTACAGTATGGGTGATATGGTGGTATAATTGTTAGTTCTAATGCCTCAAAGTTCTTGGGTTCTGGGTTCAATTCCATCTTTGGTGTTCTTTCCACTTTTTGTCCAGTGCTCACAGTCACTCATGTTAGCTTTGATTGAATGACCTGAGTACAATGGACCTTCTTTCATTTGTAGTCTCTTAGATGATTTATAACATCATGCAACCCAATGAAATGAGAAGTCAATTATTATTTTTTTCATTTTGCAGTATATTTGGAAAATAATACAATTCTGCAGTCAGATAAACAGTGTGATTTGAGTGCTATCGTTAATAAAAAACTAGAAACGTTATGGATTCTATTGGCAGAAGTTATTTCTTCTTCACTGAACAGAGATGCACCTTGGAAATGTTTTGAAAACCAAGTTGTTACATTGCTTAAAGGACCAAGATAGATTCTTCTAAGTGAAGTCTCCTTGTCATATGGAGGTTAGCCCTAATCCAAGCATGTAAAGCCAAATTTGCAAGGACTAAAATATTCAATAAACATTTTTCAGTTCTCTTAATTCTTGGTTGTTGTTATTCCTTTTGAACCATATTTGGCATTTTATTAACATATTCACCTCAAAATCTGGCACATTTAATTTGCTCTGAGATTTCACATACTGTATTCACGGACCCATTACATACTGTATGAGTTTCACTGCACAAACATTTTAACCTTTTTCATAGAGTAGCCACTTGATCATTATGATGGAGCATTGATTTCATTTGCTTTTGTTAGTCCCCTGTTCTGCCAGGAGTGCCATAGTGAAAGATATGTTTTAAAACGAATGATGAATCTGTTAAAGTTCAAAGCAAGTGCTACAGTATGTTCAGCAGATATTTAAGACCATTAGAAGGATGCAATTTTCATCCCTTTTTAAATGTATTTAAGAATGAAAAGTTAAGGGTTTCTGTAAGACAAATTTTAAAGCTGTTTAGTTCATTTTAAAATGTGCACCACATAGTCTTACTCCACAGCTACAGTACATATACATATATAAGTTAAATACATTCATTCTTTATTCTTTCTTATAGTCATTTTCTCTGTTTTTTTCCAGTTCAGGGCTGCAGGGGAGTCAGAGCTTATCCCAGCCACCAAAGGGCTCAAGGCAGGGTACACCATGGACAGTATGACAGCCTCTCTATCACAGGGCAGAAGACAGACTCACAGACACATACAGTAGACACTCGCCCAGATGCTTATTATCCTACACTGTACTATTATGTTTTTGGAATGTGGGAGGAAACCAGAACACCCACAGGAAACTCACACAAGCACAACACAATCATACAAACTCCACACAGGTCCAGAATTGAACCCAGGGCCCAAGGGCTGTGTCACAGCCAATCTAACCTCTGCACCACCATACAACCATGCCAGTTATTATTTCTTCAGTCCACAAGAATATTATCTCTGCTGAGTCTTGCACTTCAAGACATTTGCGATGGCTTTTAGAAAGCTTGAAGTTGAAGGTGCTGCCTTCTTAATGTTTTATGAAAGTGTAAAAAAACTGTGTATCTGAAGGAATATAACCTTTATATATATTTAATATACTGTATTATCAATTGTTGCAACCAGTTTGTAGGAAATTATACTGATTTGGTGTTCATAATAATTTATACAGAAAGTAACATTGTGACACCCAGAACCGGACTTCTTCTGTAGTCCACGCTGGTGATGTTTTTGAGAAAAAAGTAAAACTGACTCCTTGACTGCATGGTGTACCAGAAATGTTACAGTCTAGTTGGAGTTGAAGGGTTTTTGTTGATTCCATTGCTAATTTGCATATTAATGTCAACTTAATCAAACTAAAGTCACATTTTACATCCTTATTGTCATGAAGGGGCGATTTATAGTTTGGGAGAGTTTAACATCACTTTTATTAATGCAAATTGCTTTTAATCCCTTAAATATTAGATTAGGCAGACTTATTTCTTAAGAACAAGGTTGTACACACTTTGCTATTTATCTGAAACACTTTTAACGAATGGATAACATGATTGCTGTCTGGAAGGAAACTTGGAATAGGCGTAGCAAAATTCTGTCCCCTGGACTTGCCAATATAAATGAAGAGACTGTATTGTGGCCGTATGTTTATCTCAGGCTTTTATATTTCCCTGGAACCAAACCGACCTGCCAATTCATTTGCCTGTTTTGCTGTAGTCTTTGTCTGGCTGATTCTAAGATGAAAATCCTGTCTATTGTCATTTTCCAGCAATGAGTTTGCAAGTTCTTCTTAACCTCTTTATTTGCATGAATTACAAGGTAGTGTCTAAAGCAAAATGGCTCCATGCCACTAAGAGTACATATGTTCGTGCCAAATGTAATGTACCTCTTCGTTTTAAGGCTCTTATGTAGATTTTATTTTCCTTAACAGCTCTCGTTTGACTTGAGTCCACCTCACCTCCTCCTTCCCGCAGTCAAAAAACTTTATTGGTTATAGCATCTTGCTCAGCATATTTCAAAAATAAGGAAAGAGTTCCAATGAACTAAATAGATTTATGTTTAAAACCAAATGTTAAACATTATCATCATTATCATTAAAAAAGACATCTGAGAGACATGGTGGGTTGGGTTTCTGCCTTACAGTTCCTAGTTCACCGAAGTTGCAGTAGTGGTTACCTTCTGTGCGGAGTTTGCAAGTTCCCTCTGTTTCTGTATGGATTTCATCTGGGTGCTCTGGTGTCTTTCTAAAGACGTACAGTCCGGGTAAGTTGGTGTCTCTATATTACTCCCCATACATGTGTGAGAGATACACGTGTTTTCCCTCTGCAATGGACGGGCATCCTGGCAAAGGTGTCATTCCAATTTGTGCCCTTGCTCTCTATACCAGTATCTACCTCTATGGATAAAGTGGTTACTGAAAATGAATGGGTAGAGCAAAAAACACTCTTGAGGTTCAGAAACTCACATAAGGTGTGTAATTGTATAAATCAGCCCTAAAACATTCATGTTGAAAGAAAACAGTTTAGATTGATAAGGACTAGTTAACTTCCACTGTGAGGCACTAGTGTTTACAAAAAGTCTTTGACGTGGGAAGAGTACTGGAAAACAGCAATATCCAAGGACTTTTCTTTTCCTTTTTATGATCCGAAATAAAGGGGAAACAGAAAATCCCCCTTTCTGTTATGTTTTGGTTTCACGGTCTTGTAAAAACCACGAGCTGGAATCAGAGTCTCATGAAGCATGAGATTATGTAAATTGACTGGAATCTCTTTATGGCGGAGCTTAATTCGACACAAACTTTAACCTAATAAAGATGTCATCATTTTAGGAAAACCGCAGTCAGGGAGCATAACTTGCTCGTGGCTTTGCGAATCATGAATCACTTTAATGCTTGGTAGATAAATGTCACAGAATTCCATCTAATGTAGAAAGCTGGGGGTTACGATAAATGTTATGTGACGTTAAGGATGTTTACGAGAAGTTGGCACTTCTCTGTGCAGTTGTCTCTGGTTGTTTTGCTGTTGCCTTTGCAGTCGAGGGCCTGTTTTACCGTCAGTTTCACAGAAACGAGGGGGCTTATACACAAGAGCCTTTCTAATGCACACTAACCCTCCCTGAGCGCATCTCTCTCTCTCTGTCTTTCTCTGTGTCTGCAAAAAAAGCTGCCTCTCCGCCTATTTTATGCACTCCAGATGAAATGCATTAGCAGAAGCATGGCAGGGGACACTAGCACAGCACTGTTCTACACTATCAGCATTTTTTGCAAATTTGCAATTAGTCTTAAGGGCCAGCGTAAATTAGGTCTCTTGACAAATGAGGCACCTAGACAGGACAAGGAGTTTCAATAAATCTGTGCGCTCTACTTTACCTTGCCCTTCTGAATCACTGGGGCTGGATGTCTCGCAGCCTCATGATGGCAGGGTGGCTCAATGGCCCCAAAAGAAACCCCAAGCTTTATATAGTGTCAGTATTGTTAACAGTAAACATGCCACATCTCCGTTGGTTCTACTCTGCTGTGCTCTCCCACAAGAGGTAATATTGCTTTGGAAAAGGGAAAGGAAGCAAATAGAATTAACTGCAGTCACGGAAATTCTATCATTACTATTCTCCCCGATGTAAGTGTATTAGGCTGGTTTTACTGTGTTGATTCGATCTGTTGCTCACAATTTGCCTAGGGTTGAACTATCTTTTTTTCCTGTGGTACACGGCACCTCAGAGTTTTTAAAGGTGTAGTAACCTACTTCTTGGCTTTTACTAGAAGCGTGATTGCGAAGTGATGACAGGTAATGGCCTCTTCTATGTAGAGTGATGAACCACAAACACACAGCTAATTTTATTTATATTTCCTGGACATTTATGGAATGCTATCAACCAAATTAAATTATATGCCAGTGCCAGCAGAAGGTGCCAATCAAAATATTACAAAGAATTGTAAAATTTGATTCAGTTTTGAGTAGAGTTTTCTACACCACTACAGATGTCTAGGTCACTGCTGTTCTGCTGGATGAACTAGGTGTCTGGGTTGCTCAGACATTATAGAAATTTGACCAGGCTGGGTAACTATATAATAATAATTGCTTATACTTATATAGCGCTTTTCTGGACTCTCCACTCAAAGCGCTTTACAGGTAATGGGGACTCCCCTCCTCCACCACCATATACTAGTTATCAGGCCTTGTCTTCCTTTGTGAAGCAGTGATGGCAAGACTAGAATTTAGATCATATGGTAATAGAGTTTATACTATGATTTTACCTCTGCTTTTATATTTGTACCCAAAAACATTTTAAAAAATCACTAGATGATTTCAGTTGGACTAATATGCTCATCCAAACACTGTTACCTCATTGATCCAGGGACCTTGGCAAAATTCTCACCTACCTCAAGCTTACTATTTGGTTTCAAGCTGTTTGTTTCTTGTATTTGACTTAGAGACGTTTCTTCTTCCACCAGTGTTGAATAATTGTCTGCTGTTTTCCTTGCTTTTGCCAATGTTTAAAAATGCAGTGTTCAAGAGTTTAGAGTGGCAAGCACTTCTGAGGGCTCGTTTGGTGTACTATTGCCCGGGTCCTACTTTAATCAGGGAGCTGTCACAATTGACCTTTTTCTACTTTGTGCAACTAGTGCCTACACCATGTATCTGACTGCAGTGGCAGGGCTAGCAAGAGCCAAGAACACTATTAGTAATGCCTGTTAAGCCTAACCCCTGGCACACCTTTGGGGTTGGATGGTGAACCAAATACGCTTCTGTAATCCATCTATAGGCTTCAGGATTCCTACAAGTGTTTTTATTACAGTTTCTACGTTTGGATTACTGCACTCAAAATTATTTTCTTCTTAATGTGTTTTCCATTCATTGAAGAGCAGCAGATACGCTTCCTGCTGATCAAATTATACTTGTTTTAATATGAATAGTTTAAAAAATGCACTTGGTTCAAAGCACAGTAGGTATGGAGCAGTTGAAGATGTAGAAGCATTGTTTTTTTCAAATAACACTACATTCACTAAACTCGGTGAACTACATTAACCACTCAGTTACTATAAGCTTGGTGGGAAAATATAAGACTGATTTCTTGTGTACAAGGCAAGAACAAGATCTTGACACTTTAATTTTACAAAAAGTAAAGTTTAAAATCTACTACTTCTTAAGATCTATTTAAGCACCAGCATTTCACCAGTATTTCTTAGATTGCCCATTGGTGCTTTAAAGAAACAAAAATAAAAAAAGGAATGTCATCATAGAAATAGAAAACATGTGGATGCCACTTATTAGTGTGGAGGAAAAGGAACCATTTAAGTATATAAATTTAAATATTGTCGGATCGGATTTCATGCATCAGTCAATCAATGGTGTAATGGGTTCAAATAAACAGCTGGAAAGAAGAGAACAATGGCTGGGAAGCTATATTATTCTGAATCTCAAAAAAGCTTCTTTACTCTTTTGGTTCGTGGCTTGTGGTTTTTGGACAGCTATAGTGGTTGTGTTCTGCAGACAATACAGATTGACATAAAGTCAAACTGATAATTAAATTACATGCATTGCCGAAGCCCCAAGATACACTAAATCATTAGCACATGTGGAAAGACAGAGACATGCTATAATATATTGTTTTAACTGCTATGTTTTCTCAATGTTATTTTCTGTATCCCAAAACATAACAGCAAATATGATATAAATGACTAATGCATAAATAAAGATGATTTTGACTTCTAACTCTGGTTAGACTGTTTATTCTTTTTATGTGAGAGATGGCATCAAGGCAAAGAAACAAAGAAAAGAGAAAGCTCTGTATGACTTTAAAGTTCGGAATTAAGCACTTAATTAAAAATCAGATCTAACAACCACTTTAATTTGCATAACAGAAACTTGCTCAAGGGAGTTAGCAGTTTTAAAATGATGCAGTCTGTCTGGGTGACAGAACTACACATGCAAAAGCAGCTGTCTAGAATGAAATAATTTCTTTCATGTTGTTCAGCATCTAGCTGTTATGTTATCTGTTTATTCCTTTTCACATGACTGTCGCTCAGATGAATCTGATTTACTTTCTATTCCCACTGGCTCCAACACCTATGGGTGATAGGGTCTTTTGATGTTATGCTCCAGAACTCTATGACATCATCTCAGAATTAATCAGGGACAGCCACAGATCAGCAACAGTCTTTAAATCCAGCTGAAAACCTGCTCTTTCAGAAAGGCTTCCTTATGAGTTCTGTATCATTAGTGTTTGCTTTTCTTTCATAGGCAATTATAATTGTATATTTATTGCCATACTGTACATACTCTTTATGCATCATACGCTGTAGATGAGACATCAGTCTATCGTAGGTCACACAGACATGCACACACTCACACCAGGGCCAATTTTCCCAGAAGCCAAGTATTGTGTATGTAACAAAACACCTGGAGGAAACCCACATGAACACGTGGAGAACATACTGACTCCATGCAGATAGCACCCCAGGTGTAGAATTGTATTCTTCTCTAGTTTCAGGTCCTTCAAAATATTTAGTCCAAAATGTGGATTGAATTATTCAGCAAAGATGTTGTAAGAAGAAAAAAAGACTGAATCTCCTTTTCTTTTTTCCCCCCCAACAACACCTCCCTTCTATCGTGGTGTTTTGTGAAAATCATTAAACCTCGACTTTTTTTACTACCTATTCAGGCCAGTCACTGCCCTAATTGAATTGGAGTTCTTCTGTTGCAGACATTATTACATAATGCTTTCTAATTGACCCTCATCGTATAATAAGACAATGCACCAGAATCTTGACAAAAGTTATTAATTTTCAGTTTGGTGGAGTCTCTGTCCCAATTACATCCCATGATATTGCCTGGCAGAGAGAGTAATCTCATTACAAGCCATACTTATTAGTCCAGTGTGGAAGAGCTGCAGAGATTCTAAATGAGCATATACAACTGTTCAGACTCGTTAGACATTTACATAGATGTGGAAAATTCTCTTCCAATGGTTAGGATCCCTGTTAAGCCTTATACAAGAATGTGCTCTTACTATTCTACAAATAGACTTTTGCAGTTTTGCTCTATCATGTTACAAGTAAGGTGACATTTTGGAAATATATACAGTACAGTATATAGAGAGATAAAGTAATGTCATCAGTGACATTCAAAACCTCTTCTGTTTTATTTTGCATACATTTCTTCAGCTTTTATTAAAATTAGTGTAACCATATTGTTTGCAACTAGAATATTGAGAAAAAAAATTAAGGAAGAAATAAAGAAAAAATGTGCCAGAGAAGAAAGCAATACTGAACCTGAATACCTTCTAACATCACATCTTGTGAAATTACAAAATGATACATGTACTGTATACATTTTTGATTGAACATTTTTGAGAGATGGAGGGATTTGAGAATTTTTTGTTTCACTTCCGTACTATTGGATATTGTGACCCTTGCACATTTTCTCCCATCTGAGCCACTAAACTCCTTCAGTCACCTTTGGCCTCATGGTGGCGTCCCTAACCAGTTTCCTCCTTGCCTGGCTGGGTGTCTGGGTTCCATTCACTTGTTAATGACGGACTTCACATTGCTCAGAGGGATATTAAGGATTTCCTTTTTTTAGATGGCACTCACTGAAAAAATAATATACAGGACAATATCAATTTCTTTATTAACTATGATAAATTTGCTCAGTCTATTATAGGGTTTCTATGTAATTGCAGGTTAATTTTTTCACATTGTGACTATGATGAAACTAAATTGCTCTTAGTGAACAGGAAAAAAATGTTATAGTAGTTTATTAAGAGTAGCTGTGAAGAAACTATACTGTAGCTTTATCTTTTAGACATTTACCACCATTTATAATGACTATGATTTACAAACAATAAGTGCATTATTGTTCAGTTTTGCTGTAATTGCCATGTTACAACAATTTTAATGTACTGTATATTTTCAGATATTCTTACTATAATATTGTTTATTCCTTTGCTGTGTTTGATATACATCTAAATTATGGGTAAAAGACAGCCTCTCAAAGATGTTCAATCAGTGCTCCCAGGTTCTTTACCCAGCTAATTGCAGCCATGTCTGATGATAAAAGCTACATTTATTTTGTTTGTTACAGTTTTATACCTGTATTTTACTATGGCTTTTTTTCAGAAGCTAGTTTTAAAATAGTAGTTTTTCTTGTCGGCATGTGCTTTGAAAAGTTTTCAGATTGTGTCCTCTCTAGAAAAAGTCTTCTCATCCCACAAATAATCACTAGATTTACTTTTAAGTAAAAAAAAAACATTGTGGCAAAAACTGCAATGAAAGTGTTGAAATCAAATGATGAGATTATTGGCACTTGTCATCTTTTCTATGGCAAGAAAATAAAGTTGAGAGAGTTTGCTAGGGTTAACCTACTGTAGCCAGGTGAGACTGCAGAGCTCCAAAAGATTCATTATGTCAGCAGTACTGTACAGATTAAACCAAATAAAGCATGGGCATCTGTCGGCCCTGCACATGAGTCTAAACAACAGTTAACACAGGGTGGAAAAGCCCAGGCTCTGGAAAGCCTTTTCTGTGGCCAATAGAGATGGACTCCCTCCAGTCCTGACACAGAGCACACTGAATCTCATTAGTGAATCTAGAGGAGACATAACACAAGGGATAAGCTGGAGGGCACAGTTAAACAAAATGGCTCATATCCGTCAAGCTTAGTGTAATGTACTAACCCCAAAAACTGAATCCTTTTCATATCGTCCTCAGCCATTAAAAACATAGGGATAAAACACCATAGTGAGACAAAGCAGAAACGCTATCATTCAAGCCCTTATAGTTTAAAATGTCTTTACATTTAATAATAGGCACACATGTTCACACACTTTTCTTTCACATTTTAGTTTCTTGCCTTTTCAAAACATGACACTAAAATTGGTTATATTCTAAAAGCATTTCAACTTGCACTTTGTGACTGATCAAAGTGTTATATACGTTTCATTTAGAATAATAGTTTGTATTGTACACATGGCTATTTAAATTAATTGATTTGCATTGTATGGAGGTGTCACATCAAATTTTTGTTCAGTACTCTTCCACGCATAACACACTATATTGTTCACCCTAAAGTATGATGTAAAAGAACTCTGCAGAAGAGCACAATCCCTTTTCTAACTCCCTTTTAGAAGGGGTTTTCTAGTTTTTGTAGATTGATTCCTAATGGCTACAAAAGATTAAGAAAATAGCAATGTCTCCCAAATGAAAGGATTGGTTTCAAATTGACTTCTCTCCACAATATCCAGAAAACCACTGCTATTTAATATTATATAAATGTATGTACATAGTTGGAATGTGCTATATTATCCTCTGTGGTTGCGTATAAATATGCAAGACTCCAAGATTAAACACAGAAATACCAGGGAAGGTTTCAAATACTGTACATCCCAATAACATAATGTTGACTAAATATCTGAACTAAATTAGTGGGCCCCTACGACAGTGATCTTGATAAGTCTGTATAGTTCAGTCATCAACACTGAAATGCTTTTTAATATTTCATGCTGCGTCGGATTCATTCAATTAGAAGCTCATACGGTCTGCACGAAGGAGGCATGTGCTCTTAACATTTACAAGTCACTGACAGGGGTTCAGCAGCACTCTAGATATGCATGTCGAGTGTAGGAGAAAGCAATATCTTACTTACAGTATCTCAAAGTCTCTAGGAGACTGGCTTTGGACCTGGGCATTTTTAAACTACAACCCAATGATAATCCCTCCTGGGGCCCAGTATCAAAATTCTGGTAAGGCACTGATGGGGGTAGACTCTCTTTCACTCGGTCAGCATTCTCCCTGAGAATACAGTACTGAGGAGTTGTAATGGGGCCCAGAAGGGAGTCTGCTATTATGGCTCTGTGCACTTTTGGAGCCACATAGAACTGTAGCAGTCATTTCTATTTTTCCACCATCCTTTAACACCTTTAACCTTAACCATCCTATTATAAACCCTGTCATCTACTCTTGTCTTTTATTTCAACTTCTGAAATAGCCAGAGACTAAAGTGCGCTGTATTGTCTGCGTATGGATAATGAAAGTAGGTTTGGAGAGTTCAGTATTAACCAGAATATGCATTATAAATTCTCTGCTCATAAAAATACTGTTCACATATATTTTGCTTATTTTTATTTATACTTTAAAAGACTGAAATTCAGGGAAGAAAATATCCCATTCCTTAAGGTTTCTTAATCGCAATTCACTACAGATCCTGAATAGTACCATAAATTAACATCAGACAGGGAATGTCACTGAACTGACAGATTTTTACAGACGTAAACCTGTAAAAAACCTTTTTGGATCAGTGTTTTCTAAATATTCCTGTTTCCTCTTTTTGTTAAAATGTTCTGCAAGGCATTTTGGCATAAAGAAGGAAGCGAGGATGTAAGGAACAAAATGGTTTCCAAATTGCTAAAGCAAGCTGTAATTGGGCTGGTGAGTTCTAATGTTGAGCCTAATGTTGCTCTGATTGTACGTGGTAAGGCAGGCAATCCCTTTGTATACTTCACCACATCACTTTCAATAACTGCTTCTTCAATTAAAGGTCATGGTGGCCAGGAGCCTATCGCAGGAAGCAAATGGCACAAGGAGGAATACCAATCCATAACGAGGTACACACAGTCACAAACAAACTGAGACCAAGAGAAAACCAGAGCACCTGGAGGAAATCCACAGGCAGAACATACAAACTCCACACAGATAGCACCAGAGTAGTTGAACTCAGGGTCCCACTTCTGCAAGGCAGACATGCTAACCACTGGGCCACCGTGCTGCCCTCTGTATATTTCCTGTTTTGTTTTTGCAAATGATAATGTTATTAATGGGAGTGACATGAACTCAGTGTATATTTAATGATGTACTTTGGGGACCGGGGGCAAAGCGCATGGCTCCAATAAACACAGCTTTTCTTATTGTAGCCAGGGGTGCAGTGCTGTGGAGTGGGCAGGGAGCACTGACCCCTCACTTCTTGGCAGAGAGAGTATTGCTTCTGTACTTGGTACGTGCAAGACTTAACTTCTTTGCTTTTGTTATACTGTATGGGAATATTAGATATTTGTGTCTATAACCGTTATAACAAAAACACAGAATGTAGTAGTAATTAAAAATGCCTTGAGCGTTTAAAAAAATATGAAAATGGCACTGGCAAAGTCAACAACTGCAAGTGGACTTCTTCAGCATCAACAGATTGATGACTCAAGTAGAAACTATGTGGAAGTTCATTCAAAACTGAGAACAAGAGGTGTGTCCCTATGCAAAAGTTGTTTGAGTCTGGAGCAATCTCAGCAAGTACGTTTTGGAAGTCATTGCCCTGGTTTGTTTAAAAAAATAGCTGAATTTGATCCTCAGATCAATTGACTACCAAACAGGCTAGGTGGTCCCTTGCATTTATAACCTGTCATACTGTACGTTCTTTTGTCATTTTGAAGTCTGTATATTCTGTAGCGTGCCTCCAATCTGGAAACCAGGAAAGTGATGCTACAGTATTTAGATTTGTAGTCACTCCATTAATCAACACAGTTTTGCAGTACTTATTCATTTATTTTTGTAAAGTTAGAGACAGAATTTAAATCTGTAAGTAAATTAAACAGTACATTCAACTACCTTTATGAATTAAATTTGGAACATCTACCATATGGGCAAAAAGGCAGATTTGTTTTGTCACGAAAGAGCTCATCAAGAATATCAAGACTACTCTCGACATCAGTGATAGAGATGCACAGGTGAATCAATATAATTTTGCCTTGTGTCTTTCTTAATTCTTCAAAATAAAATTAAAATACTGATATTGATTTAATCACGCATGTATTAGTGTGCGAATCTGGAAATAAATACTTATTTATATAAGTATAACTAGCTCTATTCATTTTAAGGCTTTATTGTTTTACAATTAGACTTCTATACGGTACCTGATTGTCTATATTTGTAATGAATTTATACTCTTATACCTTTTAAATGTGGTAACAAATAACCTGTGAGACTATGGTTCTGCTGTGTGTGACCTGGGTTACAGATAATTAATAGACATCACCCACTAAATATACAGTAGTACCACAGAATGCATCTGAAGTACAGATTACTTTGTTGCTGAAAGAGTATTGTCCTGTAATAAGGTGCAATATTTATTACTTCTAGATGTGATGATTTGTCCATTTAAAAAATTGCCCAAAATAAAATTTTTGGAAATTGTAGGGAAATCTGACATCTTAACTCAAATGCTATTTGGAAGACATAAACTATTCTAAAAAGCAAAACATATTTTTAGCAAAATTAATGACATAATTATTATTATTATTATTATTATTATTATTATTATTATTATTATTTTAAATTTTAATCTAGTCAAAGTGTTATAAAAGTCATTATTAAGATAAGATCACTTTATTAGTCATAAACAATTTATTGCATTAGGAATTAGTCTTTTCTCATACTCCAGGTGTCAGAGCGCAGGGTCAACCATTGTACAGCACCCCTGGAGCATTTGGGGTTAAGGGCCTTGCTCAAGGGCCCAACAGAGTACGATTCCTCTGCCAGCCTTGGGATTTAAACCAGCAACTATCCAGCCATACTGTAGGTGCAGTTCTTTAGCTACAGAGCCACTGCTTTGCCCTAAACACATAGTATCGCCCAACGTGGGGCTCAAACCCACAATCCTGAGATTAAGAGTCTCATGCTCTACCGACTGAGCTACTGTAGCTGAGCTGTTGAAGTACATTAAGTCCCTTGTTAACTGTGCTGTAAAGGTTTTATACAGTTGACACATTTATTGTTCATATTTTCAATATCTCAATGTTTGCCAACATAAAGTCAAATTAGTATACTAAATATTAGCATGCAGCATGGTGGTGCAATGGTTAGTATTGGTGTCACACATTGCTGGGACCCTGAGTTCAAGCCCTGGGAAAATTTACCGTGGTGTGAATGCCATGTTTGTGCTATGTGAAGGACTGTCATCCCACCCAATGTGGGTACTGCCCTGTGCTCAATGATTGTTAGAATATACTCCAGTACCCCAGCCACCCTTAATTTAGATCAAGTGGTTAGAAAATGGATGGATGGATAGATATCTGTCACGATCGTCATCCCTCCTCTAGAGGGTGCTCCAACCCTTTTGTACAGTATTTTAGTTTTGTTATTATGTACACCTGTCCCTTTTATTATTTAAACCCCGTGCCTCCAAAGCTCAGCGCTCAGCGTTGGAAGATGGACGTCTGAAGGCCCGCCTAACCACCGGGCTCACGGGAAGGCAAGACCTTTTCCCCAGACGTCCTGACCATCTGAGTCCGGGGCTCGGAGAGCCTGGCTCCATTATGATTTTAACTTCTGTCTTCCTGGTTCCAAGTTCCTTGTTCCTCGTCTTGTCTCAGATGGACCTCCCGGCATTGGGTTTTGGATTGCGCCCTGATTTCCCTTTTGGACTGTTTCGGACTCGTTCGCCTTGACCACACCCCCTGAGCACCGGACCACTGCTGTCACCGCCCCCCTGTCTGTCATCCCGCCCTGTTCCAGCTGTGTTTTCCCTGTTGTCCTTCTCCAGTCACTTCCGGATTATACTGTCTGCATAGAGTCCTAAACAACACACTATATGGGACTCAGGACCGGCTCCTGTGGCAGATATCTATCAGCACAGGCTATAGCAAACACAGACACAAACACTCATTTTATTCGTCTTTCAGTGTAATTTTATGATGCAAAGTGTTCATGAAAATATTTAAAATCTTCATCTGACTTGTAAGATTGTATAACTGCTCCTCAATTGCAAACTATACCTGTGATTGTGCCCATAAGATTGTGAGTTTTATTTTGGAGACTTTAACCCCCCCACTCCTCTTACTCCATTCCCACACCTTACCTTCTTCAAATTATGTTGAATTGACCCTTAGGGTTTAAAATCCACTTCAAAAGCATTTAAACATTTTACAATGCCCAGTGCCATAGAAAACTAATTCACAGTCAAGATAAACTGTAACTGCTAATATTCAGTTAGAGATTCAATTCGGAGATACACAAACGTCCTTGCAGAACAAATAAACTATGTACAGTAAAAAAAATACTCAGCTTTTATGGCTGTAGGATCATCAGGACTACACATACAGTACACTGTCAGACACATTTTGATTATTTCATAGATTTTCTTGCAAAGTGAAAATCAGCATTTTGAAAAATATTTACCTCTCAGTTGATGTGCTGCAGAAAGTGCCCACTATTCCATTTATTACACGGTTGCTTAGTGATACAGTACTGTATATAACAGCATGTTAGTGTTCCAGACTTTCCTTACCTTAGTAATATTAAATGGTTTGTTGCTGCCTTTAAAGTGTGGTCAAAAGATTAACTGTAGTTTGTGCAAAATAAGTTATACCCTTTAATATACAATATATCAGGAGAGTATAGTTTCATCCATTCTCCCAATTGAGTCTGTTTGTCTTTTTTTTCTGTTTTACTAAGCTGTTCTTTAAACACATAGACAGCCATTAAAAATAAATATCAGGAACACATGCCAAGCTACAGGAAACAACTTTTTGTAAAGCAAATAGGCAAAATTACAAAGTACAGAGAATTATCTTTACCCTAATTGTTTTTGTTACTTGGCATTTGTGTCTGATATCTCCACTTTTAATATTTGGGGTTTTATGAATATAGCTCTAGTGTTGCCTAACTTCATCAGCTCAAAGCAGCAATTGATTAAGAAATTTGATTTATTTGCCATTTTTTATTTGAATTTCCCTTTCTTAGTTTGAAATAGTGTTGTGTTCTGCATCCACCCAGTTTTGAATTGTCACTGTTGTAAGTCTGGTGACCAATCCCTTACTTCTCCCTGGTAGAAGATGACACAAAGGCATACTCTTAAATAATGTCTGCCTGCAGAGCAACTTGTCATTTCAGACATTTTCACACGAGTTCTCAGTGCCTGACAGGAGAGTTAGCACTGACTGGAGGTGTGGTGCATTTTATTGTCTCAGGTTTGCAGGAAATAGCTGGATTTGTGTATCTGTGGGTTGTGAGTCAGCTAATCCCAGCCTTACCCTACCTGGTAGCGCTCACCAAACTGAATTGTTTGTTAGCTTTATTAAGGATTTCCCATAAACTGTAACCTAGAGTGACGTTTAATTATATGGGATACCACATTGTTGCTCTCAAAGCCTCTTTTGTCTACATAAAGTGATCAAAAGTGCTATATGGTCAGCTCTTCAGACCATTCTGAGCTCTTTTCCATGTGGGTGTCATACTTTACAACTGAAATGTATTTCTTTATTCACGTCCCTCGACGTCCGTTCATCTACATAATGTGTAGCCCCATCAAATGGTTTTTATCTACAATGGGAATTCCCTAGAGAGTTCAGTAGTTTTTTCAGCCTTTAAACAAGATAAATTTAAAATTCTTGCCTCCATGACCATGCTTGGGTCTTGTCCAGTGTTTTCTTACATGTAAATTGCTCACTTTGAATCAGCGTGTACTCTTCACTCCTGGTCCTGGAGAGCCAAAGACTTGTGCTTTTCCTTCCACCTGAGCTCTAATGACTGAAAAATTGATTCAATTATCCTCAATTATTGGTCTTAATTGCATCTGTTTTCCACATGTTTGGTTATTGAGGAGTTTGACTTCCATACAAAACTTGATGGACTGTGTCTTTGCAAGAGCAGGAGTGAGGATGACTGCTTTAAATCTCTTTAATCTGCACTTTTTGCCTGATGGGTTTAGTTTATTTTGTGTTTTGTATATTGGAAATCTGCTGGAGAAAAAGCTGTATGAGTACTCTGACCCTATTATCTGCTTTTATATTTTATACTGTCTACAAATATATCTTCATACTGTACATTAATAGGTGCTATTTAAATAGATGGAAGACCCATGAAAAATTAAAGTTAAATATGAAATTTAATAAAAACATACAGTACCTAAAATATATATTTTGTTTTTTTGCTATCCGAATCATATTACAGCAGATAGAATTTCAGGGAGTGCCCAAGAAGTGTAGCACAGTCTATATGCAGTATAAACAGCACAAAAATGAAATGCAAGACTTTCTGCGAGACCGATACAGATCTGGAATATTATTCCTGAAGGCAAACTTCTTTAAAGCTTGTTATTTAGTGATTCTACATAATGGTCAATATAGTCCTGTTTTTTAAAGGAAGAAAGCTTTTCAGCTTCACATGACATAAAACTGAAAATCAAGAAAAGACAAAAAAGATGCCTCAGACTGCAATTTTTATATCATGTTGGCCTGGGGAATGGAAAACATGATGTTTGGCTGCCCTTGGGGACCATTTTAATGAAAGCCCACAAAGACGGGCTTCACCTCCATGTTTAAGGTTACAATTCATGGCCAGAAACAAAGTGGGGAGATGTGAGTTTCAATATAAACATTTAGTTGTGGAATAATGCACAAAGACTCTGACACACAAAGAGAGGCTTGCATACTCAGCAAGTCTGACAAACGTCAGCCTTGGGCTTTATCCTGCCACCAGCAAATAGAGACATAATCCTCTGGAGTGCTGAGAAGGTGACAAACAACTATCTGAGATTAAATTTTAATTGTGGCACTGTTATCCCTTAGATGTACCGAGCAACTATAGCAGCAATTGCTGTTTGCAATTATTTTATGCTGAAACTACAAGAATTAGTGTTTAGTGATTTTTTTTTTTGCTGTTGTCAGAATTTCTTCTGAACACATTCCATGTTTTTAAAGATGTGCTAATTAGAAAGATACAAACAAAAATAACATTCACCAGAGAAATAATGACTGTATTAGCGGCTGGCACATCTTTAAAGGTTGTTGTTAAAATTAGGGTATTTCAAGAGTTTCCCTGTGGAACACTAAACTAAGCTGTACAGTACATCAGATATTCACAAGATTGAAAATTGCATTCTTAGGGATATGGCATGGAATGTGTGGAATGTTTGATCCAGAGTAATGGGCACATTCCTTAAAACTATTATCTTAACTACAGAAAATCATCAGGAGTTACAGTAATTATGCTTCCTAAGACAAAGCAAGAGCTACTGTTTAGACACCTGTCATAACAAAGTGTTGAAAGAGGTGTCTCAAAAGCAAATTGGAAATTATCCTGCTAGCTTTAGCTGTGTGTTAACATTGTCTTTTTAGGTTAATCGGGTGAAACAGAGGATATTCATTGATTCTCACTGTTTACTTATGTCCACATTTTGGTTTTGGATCGGGGATAATTCACATATGAAATATAAATGTATATGCTCACTTACAAAAACCTGGGAACTAGGAATGTGTTCTCACTTATTGTCAGCCTAGCTCCAGTTTCCTCTTGTCACACAAATGGGGTGCTCACCCTGCGGTCTGTGTGGGTCCTCCTGCTCCTGTATAGTGACAGGGGCACTATACTGTAAAAGGGTGCCATTCTTTGGATGAGATTTACAGTAAAACTTGACTCTGTGGAGTGTATCTTGAAAGGAGTAGGATAGTATGGAGTAGGAGTAATATGCTCACCACAGTGGTGAGCATACTGGTGCACTATGGCTGCTTTTGTACTGTATCATCCAGGTGGATGCTGCACATTGATGGCGTGGGAGGGGAGTCCCCATTACCTCTAAAGCGCTTTGAGTGGAGAGTCTAGAAAACTGCTATATATGTGTAAAGAATTATTAAAGAAAGATGTTAGATTGGTAAAGCTTTTTTTCATTTTGAAACTTGGTTTGGAAAACATCCCTCTTGTGGGAGGTGTTAGTTGCTGGATATCCCTGTGTGCAGCTGGGCCCCCACAGTTGATGGACGAGTTGATCAGTGGGAGAAGCCACAAGCAGCCCCGCTGTTGGAACCAGCTGCATCAACAGCACAGACCTGCTGCTTGTCTGAAGGGCTCTGAAAATTATTATCCAGTGAAGACAAAAACTCTTTTAGTAGAAGGGAATGGAAGTGAATGGAATTAGTTTTTTTCCCCCCATACATCCATCTTATTTTTAATTCTACTTTTCTATCCCCACCCCCTCCTTGAGATATAAGCTAATATTTTATTTTCAGTTCACATGATTTTGAAACCTAAACCACAATTTGCATGTTACGTGTACACTACAGTGCTATTGAAAGAAAAGAAACATTTTCAAATGCCTGCTTCATGTATTGTATTTATTACCTAATTCATGCAGGAACAAAAATGTGAGTGTTCAGTTTTCTTTTCTTGTTGGGGTAGGTCAACACTTTTATTGAGCTGGGTTGCTTACCATTCAGAATCCGTGATTTTGATAGCAGACATCTGAGATTTATTCACCTTCCTAAAGTTTTACCTCAGCTTGCACTGAAAACAAACAAAAAATCAATCATAATCACGGTCATGCACAGGTCAGAAGAAAGGAATGTTGTAAACGTTGTATAATATTGCACCTTAAAAAGGCTCCTTTACTAAATAAATGTAGTAAACAAAACAGTAAATATATAGTAGACAATGAAAATAATTGTATTAAGAAGCAGCAGTACAATAAAGACTCATAGGTGTCTTCCATCGGTGATGTAATCTCAAAAGACTGTACAAGCATAAAAATAGCAATTTAATGCATAAGCATAATTATGAAAGAGAGCACAGTGACCAATTTGCACCACAAATGAGAATAATAAAACCCACAATGGAGAAAGCATAAGGACAGAAACACCAAAATTGCAAAAAATAGAAAATTCTGAACAAACAAATAAAATTAAAAGGACATATTGTGACCTAGAAAGTTTGTTGTTTAATATAAGTAAATGCTGCTCTAGACTGCAGAAAAGTTTTCAGGAAATATGAGCTAATTAACCAATCAAAAATCCCAAACAATGTATGAATAAACGGTGAAAAGGGGTTTTAATTTGCATAAATAGGGAGTTTTGACAAAAGGACATTGCAGGTCATCACAACTCCAGTCACCTCCAGTTGTTGGGGATGTTGATGGGGGTTTCAATCTGTACTTGCACTCAATACTATCCCAAAGTGAATCACAAGAGTCACAAACACTCCCAAAGACTTATGAAAAGTGAACAAAACAGAAAATATTCAGTATAAAGTCTGTTGTACAGTACATACAATACACTATGCCAAGATGAAAGGTACTCAGAGTTTTTCTCTCAGTCTCAACTGTAAATGCCCTGTTTAGCATAAGTTAATATCAAGTTCGATGCACTGTAAAAGATCACTCTCAAACTTCTGAATTTGGGGGTGGGACACATCTGATGTACAGTACCCATTCAATATGCAAACATCCATTTCATTTTCTTCTTTTGTGCATATGCATTTCTTTGTCAGGGTAGATAATGGCAGTCCCATACAATTAATTTTATACTAAATTATGAACTGAAATATCTGCTTTTTCTCATACTTTCATTCATTTAAAAGATTCATAAATACGGATGAAATCCAAAGCCTGGTATTCTTTGCTTGCTCTGGTCTTTGTATGCCATCACCTGTCCCTTATGTATTCCTGGTTTTTGTTCAGACAAGCTGGTCTGTTTCTGCCAGGCCTGGTCTGGTCATGTTTTCCATGACCGTTCGTTAAAATATTTACACAGCACACTCCACAGGGAGCTTGTGTGCCACTTGCAGAAAAACCTGTTCATATGAAGCCGGTGAGAAGCCAATCAATAAATACCAAAGGCCAATTACGTGAAAGTGCAAATTACTGTATAGAAGCTCGCATTGCTGAGAACGATGGCTCTCTCTGCCAAAAATCTAAAATTCTAATGTGTTGAGCCACAAGCTATTTTAACTGCAATGACCCTGTGTAACTGAGAAAATATTTTAATTTGCAATTTCCATATTTGGATGCGAAGGTTTTCAGGGGATATGAAACATTTATAGTGTTTTGTAATAATCCTAGGATTTTCAAATGTAGTCATGCTGAGGGAAATTTGTGTGTTCTACATTTAATCTAAAGGATGATCACTATATTCTACAGATCAAGTGGTAGTCAAACCTTCATAAAATTAAAATTGTTCAGGATTCATCACTGACAGATATTGTAGTTGCTGTTGTGTTTGTGCCATATGATGGATTATTGACACACCCCTAAGATTCCTTGAGAAGGTGTAAGAGCAAATGTTAGACAGCTAAGAACTCTCCTGTATGTGCTTCTGTTATGAAAAGATGTAATAAAAGCAGAAGACATACTTTACAGTGTAACCTACACCATACATTGTAAAACAAAAGTGTTACATTAGTATTTCAGTACAGCATGTCGCATTTCTGTGTGTCTGCTGTCATCCAGGATATTGTGAGGGTGAGAATGTTAAGCTTTGCAAAAAAGGTTCTCTGTCTGGAAAAGAAAAAATCATTATCTTATCTTAAAGCACTGGTAAATACGTGACAACATGTAGTATCCTTCATTTAGACAACAACGTGAGGCCAAACTGCTACTTGAAAACTTAGGCAATATTAGTTCCAGTGATACTGTAGTATGTTCCTCCTTGTTTGGTATTATTTGCATGGTCAACTGGTCCCACAATTTAGAGGTATCCATCAGTAACATGTGTCTGTCAGTTATTACTGTTCCCAGTAATGACACCTCAAGAAGGCTCCACAGTCGAAACATTGTGTTTCCTTTCTTCTCTTTTCAGCATGGAATTACTTGTTACTTTGCAGCCTACAGTATGCATGCTGACAAAGCTACCCATCTGAACTATTACTGTTCCCAGGTCATGGAAACATGCTTCGTACTAGTACTGTATGTACAGTATGAGGGTGTGACATTGTGTCACTGCAAAAAAGGACATTAGGGTGACAAGGTCTATTGTAAGTCACAAGAGTGAAGAAAATAAACTGTATTAAGTAAATATCAAAAACATATACAGTAGCACTAACATTTAATTCACTATCTTGAATCAGTCTCTTAATATGAGAACTTGCTGTTGTATGGGTTATGACTACAATTAAAATGACAATTTAAAAAAAGAATAACAATATTCTTAGACACTGTATAACAAAATTAGAATGAATTGCTTATTGCTTATGTACTGCTGACATTGAATGGAATCAATTGTTGTGGTCAGAAGTCATACTGAGATTTCAGAAAATCATATTCATTTTCGTTTCTGAACTAGGGAACGCAAACATCCAAAGCTAGGTGTTTGGGACTGAAGTTTTTCTCAAGACCTTGCTAAATTGGTAAATGAGGCAAATGAGGCATTACATCACCAAAACATGTTGTGTATGTGGATATCGAGTGTGTGTAACTCATTGCCTGATGTGATTCAATCCCCTCGTCTCAAAATCCTCTCAGCTCTGAAAAAAACACTGTAAGACAGCAGCGAATTCTGCCAGAAGTCTGGTCTCCAATCATGAGAGAATTCAAGCCTATCAGTTGTTCTGAAATACATGTAAATATTTGTCTGTATACTATACTGCATATGAAAACCTGCTGTATCAATCTTTACTTTTAAAAGTGATCGCTACATATTGCTGAATTTGATTTTACAGTGTATACAAAAATGGATTTTGAACTTGCATAAACATTTCCTATTGGATCTCAAATTAGTTCGATGAAAGTAAAATGATTTTACTCCTTGATTTTTATCCTACAGCTGCAACCACTACACAGGGTGGATGAGGTTGAGGCACACAAATTAATAATAATTAATCATTTCTAATGTAACACTTTTCTGGACACTCCACTCAAAGTTCTTTACAAGTAATGGGGACTTCCTTCCTCCACCACCACCAATGTGTAGCACCCACCTGGATGATGCAATGACAGCTAAAGTGCATCAGTACGCTCACCAAACACCAGCTATCAGCGGGGAGGAGAGCAGAGTAATGAAGGCAATTCATAGGTGGGGATTATTAGGAGACCATGATTGGAAAATTTACCACCGCAACCTTCACCAGGAGTAAGCGGTTAGGAAATTAGACACAATGAGAGTTATTATACAATAAATACAGTATATACAAATAAGGTGCACTACATTATCGTATACCATAAAATATAACCATATATTTTATTTTCAATATACAGTAGTTGCAATGTGGCCTTTCAGTATTCAGGTGTTGCTATCTTTCAGATTTAGACTGCCAATGTAGTCTAATTAATTACTAAAATGTTCTAATTCTTTGTGCCACACTGCAATTCCAGTTCATGGTAACCAGCTCCATTAAAGGTATTGATAAGGTCAACTACTGCTGCTGCCTTATACACAAAAGGGGAATAAAGGTGTTGATTTCAATTAGTATTTACCAAAATAAAATGGAAACTCAACAAGGAACATTTGACACTGGTTTTTTTTTCATTTCGCTTTCAACCTCACGGGTTATCTCTACTTTAATTTAAATTGAATTCATTATCTCTAAACCACAAAGCAGACATTTGTTTGGTTTTAGTTACATTTGCATGTACTGTATGTACATCTTTATTACTGTACGTACTGTATGTATATGTGTAGTGGGGGGTTAGGAAATTAGAGAATAAGCAGGAAACTGACAACAGATAAATCAATCAATAAATAAAATCATATAATAAAATAAATAATCATAACCCCCAACTTGTAAATGATTTTTCTTAGAACATACCCCAGTGGTTGGCATATTTGGAGCACGTAAATTTGTTGTTCTCTGGCATTGCTTTGTGAAAAGAGCAATAATTCAGACGCAGTTGGTTAAACAAATATTTATTAACAAACAGTGACACACACTACACTACTCACAACATAACCATACAAAACATGTTTCTCTACAATACAGATACTTACAGAAACCAAATAAAGAGATAAGGTGCTGATACTAGCTAGACATTACCCATTGTTTCTAGATTCTTTTGAGACATCCATAGTCACCTACAGCTGTAACAGTATGTATGTAATTCCTGATACAACAGTTAAAGAAATTAAGTATGGATGGGTAGCTCGTTCCATACTCCCACAACCCTTTGGGTAAAGGAGTGCCTCTTGTTCCCAGTTCTAATTGCACTTCCAAACAGTTTCCATTTCTTTTGTTAGTGCTTTACTGTACATTCTGAAGAAATCTCCTGTGTTTCTTTTGAGAGTGCCTTCGAGGATTTTGAATATATGTGTCATATCCACTCAAATACTGTACATTTTAAGTATTCACCCTTTATCTGTACTCTATGTTTTCTATTTAATAACCACTTCTCCATTAAAACACGTTCCTTAATATCTACTGCTTGTAATTTGAAAATTAATGGTTTATAACTAATACAGTACTATCACTATTATTACTTGTTCATAGTTGTTTAAGTTGACTTTTTTTCTAGGACATTATTTCCATTTGGTGATCCTCTAGATCAGTTCTTATGATTGTTTCCATTGTCTTACATACAGTATAATAGAAGTCAATATTTGTTTATACTGTAATTACAGTATTTGACCTTTTTTGGATATATACTACATTAGCAACATACTCTAAAACGTACCCGACATTATGGTATTACAGGAAAATTTAATCTTCCTCATTACAGTGTACTGTATACATGTACCATTCATCATGAACTGGTTTTGGACAAGACAAGTAGAGTAGCTGCTATAAATCCTACTAGGGCCTGGCACAAATCGTAGTACTAAAACCATGCATGTGAATGGGGTCAGGCATAACCCAGGAACGTCTCAGGATTGGGATGCAAAGAATTCATACCAACTGATCTCATCAAATATAGAAGAAAAATGTAATGTAACCATATTGTTGCTCTAGTACTGTACCTGGTGGCCACAAGTCAATTTCACAAAGGCAATCCCTTTTATAAAGCAGCAGCGAGAAACACAAAAATTATTACATCCCACAAGCTTAACCGACACGTCTTCCTAACCTACTAGGTCTTTGATTGGAGACACAGAGACCGAAGCAGTGGGCTTCCCTCTGGCTGTAGAAGAGACTGGGGCCACTCTGGGGATACAAGCCTCTGCCTGCCTATTCACCTCGCTGCAGGCTCTCTCCCAAAGGACCATGAGACTCTCATACAGTCCTGCAGGCCAGAAAGACATTTCTTTTTGTGCGCTAAGATCCTTTTGGAACCCAGACTTTGTTTTTGGGGCATCTCAGTCCCAGTAAACCGCATGGATTAGCATCAGGCACCATCCAATGTAACATTTCACGTCTCTCATTCCTAACCCCTCGTTTTTATTTATAGAATCTCCACTGGGTGTATGCTTGTAGAATTTCAAAGGGAAGAGGGAGACGATCTAGGCAGATAAGAAATTTACCATCATAGTTATACTCTGTTGTAACCAAGCAAACATTTCTAAATTGCTGTTAACAAATTGTACGCACATACAGTACCATATGTTTAACGGGTTGCATATTTATTTGAACACACATTTCTTTAGTGAATATTAAGTCTTCACTGTAAATTAAAACTAAGTGAACCTGCCAAAAAAGCTTTTGATTGATAGTCTGATTTTATTGATGACTTTAATATGCCACACATGCAATCAATTTAAAATAGAAAAGGCACACACACAGCCATAAATAGTAAAATGCATGGGACTTCACGGAGGTTTAGAGTTCTCCCTGTGAATAAAATATAGGAATTCTTGGATCAAGATAAGAAATATATTATTTTAGTTCATTGTGCTTTTCCACCTGGGAGGAAACTGATTGGGCAGTATTTGGTGCCAGCAAGACAGCCATCCCACCTCACACACACTTTTTTTTAAATAGGGTTCATATAAGACAAATTTAGAAACAACAAAATAACAAACAATTAAATAAATCAATAGAATTTCCAAACTAATACATTATGTATAGTATGTTATATTAATTCAAGCAGAGTCCCATATTAGTATTAAAATTGCAATTGTAATAATAAATAATATTAAATATACCGTAATTTATCTGTTAATAGTAAATATAAATTCCACATTTTTTAGTAGTTTGCTTAGTAATGACACTTGAACACTTAATTATTAAGAGGCAAACTGTTTGTCAGTACTGATCATAATTCCCTAAGATCTTAGTTCCACATCATAATTAAGAGAAATACATGAAACTGTTATACCTACTATATCTTGAAAAGCATTAATTGCTTTGTTTAAATATGGACACAAAAATATTTTGAATTGCTTAGAGATATTGGCAGTCATATACTGTATAAGCACTTTTCTAAAATTTAACAATTGACATTAATCATATTTTTAAATACATATTTTAATAAATATCTTTGATTTGTATATTTTTTGCATATGGACTTGTTTTGAAGTACAGTGTTGTTCCAAAGTATTTAGTTGCTTCAAAGGTATCCCAGAAGGTGAAATTACTAAATTGTGTGTATACATGCTTTTAAACTTAATATTTTGTTCAAAACCTGAATGCTCAAATAGAATACTTCCAAGAGTAAGATAAGTTACAGTACTGTAAATGTCAGCAAAATCTAAAGAGAAACAAAACTGAACATAGCCGTGAGCTCAATATTAGATGTACTGTAAGCACCTTTGCCCGTAATTACTGCTGCAAGTCTTTTTGACTGAGTATCTACCAATTTTGCCCACTGACTTGGTGCAGTTTTGCTTATTCTTCTTGACAGGTTTATTCAAGTTGTTTGGGCACTGCTTATGGACAGTAGTTTTCAAGTCTTTCCACAGATTTTCAATCGGATTCAAGTCAGCACTTTGACTGTGCCACTCAAAGGCATTTTCTCTCTTATTATTAACATAATGCTGCCACTGTGCTCGACAGCAGGGTTAGTGTTCACTGAGTGATACACTATCCTAGGTTTTTACCAGATGTAACACTTTCCATTTAAAGTTCAAATTAAATCTTGTCTGACCACATACTGTAACCTTTAGGTCATATTTGGATTATCACTTAGATGCTTTGTTGCAAGTTCCATGCTGGATTTGAGTTTTGGTTGGTTTCATACAAGCCTCCTTTATAGAGTGACCTGGATATTGTGGATCCATGGATGCTTTCTCCCATCTCAGCCAGTGAACTCCTTCAAAGTCACCATTGGCATTATGATGGAGTCCTTTACCTGTTTCCTTCTTATTCTTATTCTTATTGCACTCAGACAGAGGCCACTCAACTAATTTTGTGGCTCATTACGGTAACCGGTACACCTAAATTCATTTAGCTTTACCGCAGAAAAGTAGTTGAATACTTATTCAAATAAAGACATTTCCATTTTTCTTTCATTATCAATTATCTATTTACTTCTTCCTTTTTGTTTTCAATTTGAGTGTGTGGAGACCTTTGTAGAGATTACAGATATTAATTGCTACCTTAAAGTGCCATGACTGCAAGCTGTAAAGCAACAGAGTATGAAAACTGTAAAACTGTCTTACACTTTTGCAAGGCACTGTATATTCTAGTCAGTATCGCTTTCTGTTCCTCTCATCCTTTCTTGTCCAGAGTCATGCATAATAATCTTGGATACTGTGGAAGAAGAACTAATACCCACCAGGAGCCTTTGGACATGACCAGAACTTGACTCTTATCACACAGTGTATTTTTAGTCACTGTTTTAATCCACTGAGGTTTATTTTCATATTAGTACTCTAACATGGTTTCACCTCACTCACATACTCTCTACCTCAAAACAATTTAATTTTTTAGCATTTTTCTGATTATTATTTCAGTGGTCTTTTTCCATCATGTGCCATTTATTGTCGTATTCAGGGAGGGTCTCAGTACCAAACAGCCAGTATTTTGTTTTCTATAGCAACACTCAAGTGCCAACACTTAGAGATCCTGCAAGGCCTTAAGAGTTTCAGTTCACTCTTTCTCTTTCTGTCGCTCTCCATCATCTTTCTGTTTCTTCTCCTTACTTCCCGCACAGAAATTATTGACTAGCTAATTTTGTCTTGGGTTCCTCGGAGACAGCGTTGCTTTGGGATGACAGCTTTATCCATTAGATTGAAGCCAGTGACAGCAGTGTTCTGGGAGCTAGTGTGTGGGGGGAGAGGCTCATTCTCAGTTGCATTAGCACAGTGCAGGACTGGGACACATCAACATCTTAATCAATACGCGAGAGTCAATTACTGAGGAAGCGCGTGCTTAAGCAAGATCTGATTATTGGGTTCATGTTCAGTCCACCAAATGGACCGAATCAATGAGATGCGATATGTGCCATATATCTTCCTCCTCCCCTGTCACCTCACCCACCAGCCCCCCACACATTTGATGGACAAATGAAACAAATCTAGGAAAACTGATTACTGTGACAAAAGGGGACAGACTGCACTCCCTGCAACAAAATCCAACTGCAATCCAAGGGCAGGAACAAAGAACCTGTCTGGAAAGTGTATTTTAACACTAACAACAGTTCTGATTCATTCAAGGCTTTACCAGCCCCTAAATATGTCTAATATGCTTTTTTTGAAACTGAAAACACTTTCTGTGGTACTGGGATTTTTCAGCTGTCTGCATGAAGACTAGGGAAAATGTAAAAAGCTCACTGTCTGTCAAAGCATCATAAGGCTGGCTTCCAGATACCTTACAAAAGATAAAACTACTACTAACAGTACTTCTTTTCTAACAAAGCCATGGTTAGTGATGCATAGTGTGGTGCCAAAGAGCACATCGTGATATCGACACTTAAACTCAAGTCATAAATCAACTGGGGAATAGAGACAAAACAAAATACCCCACAAAGTGTCCACTCCGAATCAGCACAAGACAAAATACAGGGTGAGGATTACATCAGAATTCAGAGTACATTTGTAGTTGTGAACTGGTCAGACTTTTCATTATTGTTAACAGCCTCTAAAAAGGTATAACAGATGTACTATATATGAAAAACATTTACTTTTAATTTTGGGTTGGACCTACAGTAAATATGCATCAAAAATGCGGCTCTCAAAATTATTTCAATTCTAGCAACTGCAATAGGTGGAAAGGTATAATAAAGTATTAACGTTTGCATGTTTTTTTTAAAAAATAAAACTGTACCAATTTTGGATATTGATTCAACGTTTGTGGTGTCCTTTTGATTAATTGATCATGATTGAAAGTGATACACTCGAATGAATTTGACTGCTGCACAAGCACTAAATAACCTCATTAGTCAGGGAGTTGATTGGACACAGGTGATGAGGTCATTTAACCTGTTGAATGTCAAGCCTAGTGGAAATTAAGAAAAAAAACACACAAAGGAACCAACAGGCACCGCTACTGAAGAGCACCATGCCTTTGTGCCATCACGATGCTGAAAGCTGAACTAAAAAGAGACTGAAACTGGACTGCCATTTGCCATCTGGGGTGCTGACACTCAGCAATTTCTAACCAGGCAAAGCGTTGGATGATAAGACGGCCTGCCTGTGAAAGGCCACTTTCTGAGAAACCAAAATGTATGACACCTTGCCATAATCAATGGGGAAGACCAAGTGGTCTGAAGGTCTGGGCAGGAGTGTCCAGTTGCTACAGAACCTGACTTGAAGAGATTGGTGGTTGGTATAATTAATTTACCTGTGTCATGTTTGTTCAATAAAATGTTGGTACATCTGCTGCTAACAAAAAAATGCTATTTTCAAGATAACATCACTTTATTAGCCATACTGTACAAGTTCTTGCATTGGGAATTTGTCTTTTTTGCACACCACAACTTGCTCTCCATGAGACACACAGGTGGGGAGAGAGAAGCTTGGGGACAGAGCAGAGGGTCAGCCATTTACAGTATTTGGCACCCCGGGAGCAGTTGGGGTTAAGGGCCTTGCTCAGGGGCCCAACAGAGTAGGATTCCTCTGCCGGCTGTGGGACACGAACCAGCAACCTTCCAACCAATGGCACAGATCCGTAGCCACCGCGCCACCCCTTTCTGAACATGGTGCAGTTTTATGTTACATTTTGTAAGATAGGCATTAAAATATCTACAGAGTAGAATGTTATGACAGCATCAGAAGAAGCAATGAAGGGCAGTGAATTGGTGTTTTCAAAACCAAGGAGTGTTGCAATTAAATAAGTAAAAGAATATATACTAAAACTAAATATTCCAAAATGAGAATGAGAGCATTGGTCAAACTCCAGCAGCTCCTACATTCCCTGGCATCAGTCTCACCACATGTTCACAGATGTCTATGGAGAGATGGGACATTCAGTTGTTACTTCAAAACCAGTGGAATATTTTATCTTTTTCTATTCTTAGGTTGCATCCTGCTGCCTGAATTGTACATTTTCCTGGTATTTTTTTTAATTTACCAGCTTCTGTCTGTGAGCCCTTGAGACTGTCTGAATTAACACATTATCCAGGTCTGCTGTTGCTTTTGGTGATTTAGCAAACTCACACCATCACATCATATCGCCAGTCATACTTTTTATAAAGTCATTTACACACTTACTGTACAAGTACTGTACCTTAGCAAAGTACAGTGGGGCAAGTCTGATAGTGTATTACAGTCTTCGGGAGTCATAGGGCACACAATAAGCTAAGCAATTTCTATGCAGACACATTGTGTTCTGGAAAAAAATGAAAAGATGTTAAAAAAGCCACAGTACAGTAAATCTAATCTGTTTGCCCACTGGAGACAACCAAGGTCTTATAACATAAGTACAATACATTGTTATATTGCAAGCATTACATTGTATCCATGCATTTCAGTTTAGAAAAAAAAACATATCAAATACTGGTGGGTTAAAGGCTCCTATAAGATAAAGATGGAATAAAAGGAGCATAGTGGTTTAACAAAATGTGCAACATTACGACAAAAAAGATAGCCCATCATAAACTTTAACCCCTGTTCAGGAGTCCAAAGCTGAACAAATAGGTAGGCTTTTGTAGCCTGAGGCTACACCCTTCCTGACTGACTGATAGACCATACACTGACTATGAGGCACTTCTCTGCATTATCAAGCCAATGAACCAATCAGGCAGCTCACTGGAGTCCACATTCCAGATCCTCTAACAAATTAAGGGAAGGACAGTACCCTTAATTGCTAACTCATTAGAGCTAACACTTACTGTGTACTGTGTGTTTATATTTAGACCATATCAAAATTTCAATTGATCAGATCTGGCAATATTGAGCTCATACCACAGTAATTTACAGCTGGCTGGAATTACTTCGCACAAAACCAGCTATATTAGGCATATAAAGTTGCCAAGAAACATTATGCTGCGAGAGAACACTCTCATGACCAAATGTGCACCTCCAGTATAACATTACCATAGTAAAAACAAGAAAAAAAGTCTGAAAAACATTTGAATGGAGAAACTGCTTAGCAGTTGCATTTGTTTTGCACCAGGTGTACTATATTCTGTATTTATGCTGTAAATACAGCCTTTGAACTAGAAATACAGAATTTTATTCTGAAGTGATATTTTGTCCTTGTACAGTAAAATACACTGAGCAGTTAGTCCACGATTTTATTAGAGTTTATCTTTAGTAATCTAATGTTAAAATGTGATTACTGTACATAGATTTATACAACCATCCATTTTCTAACCATTTCTTCCAATTTAGGATCACAGGGTAGCTAGGCCTGTCCCAACAAGCAACAGACACAAGGCAATGTATAGGACAGGGCAGACAGACACAAACACAGACATGTGCACATTTACAGTATGCCAGGGCCAGCTTTGCCCAGAACCCAATTAACCTACAGTACCTGTATGTTTGTAGGCTGTGGAAGGAGACTATAGCCTGGAGCCAGAGGAAACCCATGTGAACACTGAAGAACATACAAACTCCACACAGAGAACACCCAAGGTCAAGAATTGAACCCAGAGCTAGGGTTGTGAGGTAGCAATATTAACCACTGTGCTGCTCTGAGTGTACAATTGCCATTGAAAAAAATCAAATTATATAAAATAATATAAACACAAGCATTTCTTAGTTGTACAGCTTATGTATTTGATGACCCCAACTAATAAGGTGCTGAAAGTAAATGTTTCATCCATTTTTCATATTTTAGTTACATCAAAGTCAGTGTTGTTTGCAAGGTTTTGCAGATCTTAGACACAATAGGTCTTTTAGCAGTTTTTAGGAAAGGTGCACCATCTTCTTTAGATAATGAACCAAATGAATGACAGTTTCCCCTCATCTGTCCCTCCTTCTTCGTTTCACAAAGAAGAATTGGTCCCAAAGCATCTTTTGCGGATCAGAGAGGGTCTGTAGTACACAGCCATTAAGCACTACACAGCACAAGCAGGGTTACATCAATGCGACAGGAATGGGAGTTCAGCAGCTTTCTTGGAACTGTAAAGAATTAGTATGTACAGTAAGTGGAATGCTGTCTGACCATAATGCCTGTAGCACTTTTTTCATCTACAAACTGCTCATTCCATTCTGTGTCGCTACAGATTTTTATTATTCCTGGCTGTTTTTTTGTTGTACAATATATGTATTTTGTTAACAAAGGTATATACAGTATATGCATTTTATTAACAAAGGTGTGCGGGTGATACACTGCTTCCGGTCAATACACAATACATTATTTTCCATCAGTATTGCAACCACTTAAACATATGTAATCATATTCTCTGTAAATGTTTTTGACATTATTGAGCTTAAAGGGTTTGAAATCGACTGTGTTATATCTGATAGTGGTATTGCTGCAGATGTTTTCATTTTTAAATATACAGGACTATGTACAGTATGACTCATTCTGTAAATGATTTTATCAACATTTGTACTTGGCAGAATTAATTACTTTTAAAACTGCTTGGCTTGTACTTGAAGCATTTTGGCTGCTATTATATGTCAGTATATCTACAGTGTATAAAAAGAGTTCTGTAGTGTATATACTTAAAATATACTGTATATGCATGTGTTTGGAAATTAACAGTCATACTTTACGTTATTAAGAGGGAATTACAATATCTGACTATTGTGTGATACTAAGAAATATGGTGTAAAGAAATAAAATTAGTTTATATTATTATAAATTTAGTTTATATACAGTATAATAAACATTATTTTATTGACAATTGATCAGTGTCACCTTATTTCTCCTTGAACCTTGAACTTCCTCTGAAATGCTGCCACTTTTCTTAATTTCTTAATTTTGGGACCTTAGTTATTGAGAACAATACAACATTTTTTAATGAACAGGACACACTTTCAACACTTTTACAGTATATTACAGTAGGTGTGTTAGTAGTTGTATTTTACCCACCTAGTGTATACAGAAGAATACAGTACACTCAGGAGCTTAATGCAGTCAAAACACATATCAGTCAGAAATTCATGGAATATGGAGGAATTAAGATGATGTCCTGTACCAGAAGTCTGCTTTCAGCAAAGGCTTGTGGCTTGAAAAATGGACTCATCAATATGTGGTTTTAAAATAAGACATCTGGCTTTAATATTTTATTGGACTCATCAACATTTTTAGTCTAGATGATAAATTTGCTTCAGTTTGCTTCAGTTTTCAGTCAGCTACTAGTTTGTCTCTTCAATAATGCTTTGTTTATTTTTGTAATTTCAGAGTAAATTTGATATAAGTCTTTGAATCTACATTTGGGTTTTAATACGGGTTTTAAATGCTCTTTAAGGGGTTGCAAGGTTGTTGCTTGTTTTTTAAATCTTTTCAAAATAAGTAAAGCTCACAGATCAGTTGCCTGTTACATTGGTTGAATAAAAATATAAATTAAGATAAACTGAGATGAACACTACTTATGATGAAGATCCTTTCATTTTCATCTGTATTTTCCTGTGAGGGCCACTGCAAATAGCAAATTAAATAAACATTTTGATTAACTTTTAAAGTGATGTACAGCCATAGTATGGTCTATTCACACTCACTTGAAATATTTTAAGATATATTTGTTAATTGGTGACACATGAACAATTGATCAAAACTTGAATTCCCTTTGGAGAGATTTATTCCTGAATGGCTATATTGCTGCATAATTAAGTGTTACTGTACATCCGGGGGAAAAAAAAGCAAATCATTGTGTTCTACTTGTGATCCAACGCAGAGGAATTTACACTTGATTATTCTGATAACATATTAGGAAATAGGATATATTCATTCTTACCACAGCATCATTGTTACAAGTACAAAACAATGACTTTTCTAATCCTCAGAACAAGAGCCTCATGCCTCACTACAGTGCTTAGCACATTCTGAGACAGGAAACTCTCCTAGAAAAAAGATGAGGAGGGACCCTTTAAAATAATTTATTCTCTTTTGCAAATCCACCTGTCACCTGGGACTTACTGTAAACTCAATCGAATTCTTCAGGCTGACCTGTACATGGACTACCTAGTAACTGGACCAGAAACATGTGCAGTATGGTCCTTAAAATGTCCACTCCCTAAGTGTATATTGTTTATTATTAGTACGCAATTTTACCATTCTCCAAATTTATTTTTTTCTGTACATTCACAAATAAGAATTAAATTAAATTGATTTGCTATTTGTTGATATAACTGATTTCTGTTTGTTTGCTTAGTTTAAATTAATTCATTTTAGTATTAATACTGTAGTTCTCTTCCTTCATGGCTTTCTTGTGGCATTGAAGTTTATCTGCATTTCTGTATTTTGATTAGAGTGTTCTGTTCTGTTGGGGTTTTAGGAATGTTTGTACAATGAAGACAAACAATCACTATAAAATCAAGACTGAAGGGACAAAACTAGACTTTTTTGTACACAGCTAGATTTGTATCGGGGATTAGGTGTCTTCTAGGTGTCTTCATGCATGGGCATGTATTACTGCCATTGTGAGGATGAAATCTGAGAAAATGAAGTCCCCACAATGAGGAAGACTTTCATAAACCAAGGAGCATATTTTCTTACATACTGTATCAAAATATTTTGGGGGGCATTTACATTTCCTGTTTAGCTTCTCATTGGGATTGGGTTCCAACAAATTTAGTAATACAAGAGTGTCTGCATGAGATCTGAAAGAAAACTCTAAGGTAAATTTTTGGTTCATTAAGATTTGTACTGTAAATATTCATATTTGTAACCACAAATTAATTGAGTGATTTTACAGCATTCATTGTAAACGTGAGTACTACATACAGTTACTCGGTTTTATTACATTTCAACAGTATATGCGGTACATATCTTGTAATAAAATGTAAAACCAAGTTCATACAACCATTTTTTTATAATTACAATTTATAATGCTTAAAATTGATAAATTAATTTAAAAAATGAAAATAGCATGCTTGTGCTGTTGACGTACAGTAATGTATATGTATCAGTCAGAGGAATTAATTGCTGATCAAGGAGTTTTGTATCACTTTTGTTAAAGGCTAGATCATTTTTATATCCTGATTTATTTTTCCACCATTTTCTTGGAATACTAATTGCCAGATATTGATTCAGAAAAAAAAATCTTCTAGAATTCTTAATGATAAAAATGAAATGTAACAAAACAATAATATTTGTATATAAATAATAAAAGTGGTGTATATATATTATTTAGAATAATTGAATTATTTGAAAGAAACCTAGAATCCTCTGTCAGTCAGAATCCCTGATTCTAAATAATTCACATTGCTACAAGCCATGTATGAGTTCAGGACCAATTAAAACATGTTGGGTAATTCACATCCACAAATTTGAGAGAGCAAGGTCTTATTATTTTTATGAATTAAAAAATATTTCAAGAGGTATTTGTTACTGATAATAAATAATATTAATTTAAGCTTTATTATCATCATTATGACATCACAGCTATTTATTCTAATTGAAATAATTCAAAGTCTATTACTTCAGTGTCAAATCTTAATTAAAGTTTTGTGAAAGTGAGTGCAAAAGACAGCGATGGGGTAGCAGTGCAAGCAAATATACAGTATTTTTTTATTTATTGCAAAAATAAGAAACAGTACATACTGTACTGGATGAAGTTTTTCAACAGCTAAAAATAATGACAAAAAATAAAATTAAGTTAAAATTACCAGCCAATCAATGCTTTTTTTTTGTACTTCATAACACATTTACTGCATCTACCTGGACTTCAGTCTGTCTTGAAATATTTCAAGTACTCTGAATTTAATATTCATCAGTGTATAGGTTCTGTACATTCAATTATCTACTGTGTTGGTTGTATAAGATGAGGCATCCATCGTTGTTTCAATGCAACATTATAAATTTATTTGCTGTATGTTCCTTATCTATCAATCTTTTTTATCTATTTTCCTGTCTATATTCAGTATATGTTGCGTCTGTCTATCTCTACTGCTCTCAAACCATGTGCTCATCCTTCCTAAACAAGTGCAGCAGCTTCAGACAGCACAATTCCAGGAACAGCTATCATTTCATTTATTTATTTTCTTTGCTGAAAAATTAAAGCAAGAGAGGAGACACAAAAAGAAAAAGACAAAAGGGGGGAGAAGAAAATCAATGCCTCCAAGATTTTTAACTAAGTTTCTTCTTCTCTTAAGCTGCCAAATATCACCGACAAAACTTGCAAGGAGCAATCGTTGCCAGAGGGTGAATCATAGCAATATTGATTTGATTATGTAAAAGCTCTGTGGAACCCCAAGCCAGATACAGAAATATCTCATAGCTAAACTCCTAGGGGATGCACACTGGTAAAAAAGCAATCTTTATATTGTCCCAGATAAAAGCATCATTAGTTTCCTCACAGTGAAACTGTTTCCTCCACAAATACCTCCTCTGCTCTTTTTCTCTCCCTCTCTCTTTCCTTCCTCTAGAATCCACTCAGACGTAATTAACACCCCGTTACTGTACTCGATCTGCTCTCTAGAGTGAGCCCTTATGAGATTTGTATGACTCTACCTGTGAATTAGCTTGCCAGTGAGGGTGCCTGCTTGTGTTACACAGAAATCAGAAACAGGCCCTGACTCTGAACTGTGGCACCCTCTTCTGGGCCTTTCTTTAACTCATCCCTTTCTCATTGTTTCAACAAAACAGAAAAGGCAAAGAGATTTCATTATTTTGCACTTAACATCATTTTTTATTCTCAAGCAAAAAATCTTTATACTGTATTTCAAAGAACCAGAGTTCTTTTTGAACTCTTTTTTGAACTTTAGTATATTTCTAGGAAAATAATGTAAACATCATCTACTTATAAAAATGTATTGTTGATGTCTGGTGGTATATACAGTATATTTGTATATAAAGATGCTTTTGTCAGGCAGGTCTCAAAAGAAAGCATGTGACTGGTGAAACCACTGCTAGATTTACACTTCTACAGCATAATAAGCATTTGCTTTCAGACTTTTTCCTTAAAAACTATCTTAGTTCATTAAAAACTCCAAATTCATTAAAGGAAATTGGTGATGTTGGATTACAATCATCTCTGTACAGATGATGCAATAGAAGCAGGTTCTGAAGTAGTTGCTTGTGGGCAAGGAAAAATTGGGGCTTTTAAAAGTGACTGACTGACACTGATCTTGAATTAATTAGCTGAAACAAAACTATATATGCAAGTTTCCTTACCTGCTCAGGCTGCTCCACTGTTTTTCTCATGCAATTTTACTGTAATTAAAATTCACTTTCTGTGAAATACATTAAGTGGTGGTACAGTCCACCCAGGCTCCAAATGGAAATCCTTTAAAATTCATACTTAATTAATGGTAGTTTTAGTGTCCACTCTGAAATATTAATCACCTTACAGTATATGAACTTGATAGCAGCTTGAAATTACGTGTGAATAAAAGTATAGTCCTTAAAGTTAAATGGATTTATGAGGGTCGGGCCTTTTTGTGCATTTGTATTGCTTTGTGTTCCTTTGGCGTTTAAGCACCTTGCCATTAAGTTTTTTTCCTGTTTATTTGTTGACTAATGTGAAGATCTTGTGAAAAACTGTGCATACTGCAGTACTTTCCATATCATCACACATTAAGCATGTGTTTCATTAGGTTCTGTTTTACTACTCTTAAACAATATAAAGTGTGAATTATGTTCTTTATGAGAAACAAAAGGGCTCCCTCTATAGTTAGCACTGTCTGAGCATCCTGCTACAGGAAGAATTCTTGTAGGGAGGGCCTTTATTACATGCTTACTGGACAAGGCAGGACAAGTAAGGATGACAGATTTCTCAACGTTACCTTTGAGGAGTACAGGACTTTCTATTGCAAGCATTTGGGGAATATGGATGATAGTGGCTTTTTAATTCATACAGTATGATAATTAAAGACTTTAGGCCTTAGAGATAGTTATTTTCATTTGTCTGGAGAATCAGAGGTTTATAATTGATCCAGTAAATGCCTCTCAACTGCAAGTAAGACTGGTTAACAGTATGAATAGCGGCACGACAGTGGATTCATCTCAGGTCTTTGGTGGCAGAACTACAGCTGGCATCAAATGTTTAACAAGCTCTCTTTTCTTGCACAAATATTCTTCAATACTGGAAAAAAAGGATATTAAAAGCCATGATTAGTACATTATTTTTCAATTTCAACGGGGTGGAGCTGAGGCCCTGGCAGACTGGCAAAGTGGCAAATCAATCTAGTAGTGGGTGGTTTCTGGAAGCCAGGGCTTAGCGGGTGAGAAGAAGACTTGGCTTTGACACTCAACTGACAGAATAATGACAGACAATTAGGTGGCTGACCTGTGAAGTGTTGTTCAGCTACCGTGGGTAGGCAAAGTGCTGTTGGCATTTCTAGACCTTCACATGGAAGTGTCACCCACAGATTTATGTCTTTCCAAAACGATACACTGCTACAACTACAGAGGAGCTCCTTAAAACAACTATAACAAGAAACCACCACGACACTAAAGCAGGTAAAAGGAAAAGCACTGGATTACATTTTTGGGGGTATTTACAGTACCATTCAAGTTGCCAAGTGAAGTAATATTTTTTCAGTCAAGGAACATATAATTTATAGGCCAGCCTCTACTTAGGTTGCATTTGAAATTAATAAGAAAGGTTGCAAACAAGAGCAGGTCCTTTAGCCCACCTAGCCTATTTTAAACATATGCCAAGATTTAAAATTTAGCACTTTACTATTCATGTCTGGAATTAAATCATTTGATTTTTTTCTGCAGTGCTTGTGCTGTGTCACTTGATGAAGTTCTGCCATTTAATTTTTTTTCTTATTTTGCTGGAAAAATGGTAAACTTAATTTCTTACAGAATACTTTACAGTACCTTCAAAGCACCTCTCTGAGAGGTAAGGAAACTATTTCAAGTATAAATAATAAAGAACGCCTCATAATTTAAAATTTCGAATTATAATTTAGATATGAGAAATTACACATATAAGATAAAAATAAGTAATGTGATGCAGATTCTTCAATATTCCTATACGTTTTTTATCCTGCTCACTTAATATTTTTTCAGTTGTTTTCACAGGGTTATGTTCAATTTCTTGCAAGAAATGTCTAGCTTTTATGAAAGAAACAACAGACGACTGTTAAATTCAACAGTATTTGTGTAAATAAATGAATAAAACATGACTAGATATAGTCAACATAGATAAAAAGTAAATAATAGCCTTTGCCCTAGGTGTATTTAAGCTCCTAAACCATTTATCAGGGGGTTATTGGCAGTGCCTAAAAGCAATGGTTATCACAAATTTGGGCTTTTGAGGCAAAGAGATGAGTTTAAGACATCTTGATTAGTTCACCCAATTATTTATGTCTGAAAAACAGAAAAAGTTACAAAAAACAAAAGATTGTATTTCTTTTCCAGTGAAATTGTTGTTTGTAGGAAGGCGATCGAAATAAACAAATCAGTTCTAAATGTGTTAATAGAATATGTATTTATATTTTACAATACGCTTGCTTTCCCTTTAGTCTACTTTCTGAGAGATACAAGCCTGAAACATACTGCTTGTGCTACTATGCAAATTTAGACAAGCTAGGAATCCAAAGATACTTAGTGGCCTCGAGTCATACAGTAGGTAATGCATTTTTGAACAATGTCAATTTTAGATTTTAAGCTGTTATTTTGATGATTCTTGTTCTAAATGATCTAAAATGTAGATCAGTAACAATTCAGACACGATTAGGTATGAAGGAGTGCAAGATTCCCAATTTAATTCATATTGAACTCTTACTGTGAAGTAAACATCAATTCAAGATGCAGTTAATCATATTACAGCCCTAATCAACATTGATTCGTCATATAGAGGCAATTGAATGCAAGGGTGACAGAGTCCACTGGGAAAACTTCTTTTGCAGAGAAAAATAATAAAACTGTGGAAACTTAAAGGGAACACAATCTTAAATATTTTTCATGACATTCTTGGATTGACTTAAATGATCAAATTTACATAATCAAATTTAAGTATGATTTGTTTTGTATGCCATTTTGACTACATTTTGGTCTTCAGCAGTAACTTTGAGTAGATTATCATAAATCCATGCTGTTGTGCAACTATGTACATAATGAGTGCGTTGTGGTTTAATCATGACAGTCTAGACTTTCATGAATAGAGTACTGGAAATAATTATGGCATCAAACGGTATCAAACAGTGCTTAAGGACTATAAAATCTAGGCTGTTTGGGGATTTCTTCTAGCATTCTTTCTGAGAAGGACATATCGCACAGTAGGCATGTAGAAGTCAAGGTCTTAGCTAGTAAATGTTATCCCAGAGAACACGTATAGAACAAGTGAAGTGTGTTTAGTACTGAGAACAGGAGGCAGTTCTTTATGCAACGTGTAGTGACAGTATGGAAAATACTACCCAGGCATGTTGTTGAAGCAAATTCTCTAGCTTCTTTACAACATATCTCCAGGGCTCAACCCATAAAGACACAGAGCGGGTTTCACTCTATGATCATGGGTTTGAGCCTCAAACTTGTCACTAGCCAGTTGTAACAGGAAATCCTCAAATAGTGATGAAAAATTGGGTAGAGTGAGATTAGTTTTCTCAGGGTTTTCTCAGCTCTCAGAGACACAGTGACCCCTGCCGCCTCAGGGACACTGGCAAGTCCTTCTTCTCATCCATTAGGCACTGAACCTCTGGTACAAGGCTACTTAGCCCTTGGCATGTTAAAAGAAGAATAGTTGGAAGATGGGCAGGTCAGGGAAGTCAGTACAGTGTCTCACTCTCCTCTGTGTGTGGTCGCACAGCCACGGATATAGCTGTAAGCCAAGACTCAGAAAACATTCCGATATTCCATTTCAATTGAGCAATTCCAAATCGGGTGGGTAATATAAAAATGGACTGCGATTCTACATTTTGTAAAACAAAACATTAGATCTCCTTGGATAATTTACTGTACCTACTACAAAATGGATTGGTTTGGCCAAATGGTCTCCTCTCATTTGAAACTATTCTTCAACTATATTATCATTTTATGGGAGATTATAGCAGGTTTCAACATGTCTATATGCAAAAGAAGGGGATGCAAAGCTACAGTATGTTTATTATACAAACGGTGACATTCTGAAGTCCAAAATCTCCAGAACTTATTTAAAGTATCTGCTTAGAATCAGTATTACTTTTGTAAGATTCCCTCTATGTGCTAGCCACAATTTGACAGATTTAATAACCTAGCTGCAATTACAGATTTTGGTTTTCACATGTACTGTAGAATTATAATATGAAGTTTATTTGTAAAAATTGAGGTGTTAAACCAGGTGTCCTGAAAAAATTCGAGCATGTGCACTTGCACAATCTGGCCCATCAAAAAAAATCCCTGTGATTCAAATGGTGAGTTCTCACTTTCCTCCTCCTGACATGCTGTGCAGGAGGATGCTGGCACATGATGACTGCCACACATCACCCAGGTGAGTTTGGCATCTGGCGAATGCAGAAAGATTGAATCTCCTCCTGTATGTAAAGCACTTTGTACTCAATCGTTAAAGGAGCTATATCAACATAAATAAATAGTGTTATACATCAGTGCAAAGCAATCTCAACGGATGTGCTTCATTTCTGCTGCCATTACAACATTTGCATTTGTTAACTTTTCATCAGAAAGGGTTTTGTGCAGCTACACATCCACTGAGATATATAATGTGTGTGACTGGTCCGTTTGTGGTGTAGCTGGCTGACAGTTTTTGTGCTGCTTAATTAATATGTACTATAGGAGAGGCGAAGATGAAAGAAAGAGGTGTATTTCTGAACTTACCTGTGCTGTTTTACTGGTTTTGCATTTCACATTTTAATTTTAGGGAGGCACTTTGGCATATCAGTCAGTACTTCTGGCCCACAGCTCTGTGCATTCTGTATGAAATATGCATGTTTTCCCCATAATCGCATAGGTTTTCTCTGCTATACTCCAGCTTCCTGCTGCTTTCCAATGTCTTTCTAATTTATTTTTCACTTATTTCCTTGTGTGTGTACAGTTGTAACAATGTATATTATTAGAGAACAGAATTCTGTCAAAGATATTGTTTTGAGGACCAATTGTTTGTCTGTCTGATCAAAGAAATTGAGACAGCTGGACTTTTTTGTCAACCTTCTGAATATCCAAGCTTAAAATGCTATAGCCAGGATGAACTGTGTTTTTCCCACCTGTTTAACCTTTTAAATTTTAAAAGGTGAAGAGGTTTACCTTTCTTGCATAGCTGCTTTCAGCAAAATGTTAAGCAAAGCCCTCTCCCCTTTCTGTGTGCGCCTGAACATTCACAGCACACAGCGCAACTCTGTCTTAAAGTTCCAACTCATCAAGAATGTTTGGCCAATGTATTTTGAGCATAAAATGTCTACGTTCACAATTCTCGATTGTTAAACTATTGCAAACATGTTTAATAAAGTTTAGTTCATGATTGTAGATACATATTTACTAGTTTTGGAGAATATTACATCATCACGCACTCTTCTGACACACTTACCTAGCGGAGCTATTTGCCATTAGCTACAAATTTCACAGTATTGAATAAAAGAGTTAGCCCCAGTTAGTGGCAAGGCACATAGCTCACTGACAATGCTACATATTTGCAGATTTGAAAATTTGCAGGAAGTCTGCAAGTCCTAAGAATTACTGACTGAAGCACTCCTTAACCCAACACCATTCAGTCAGTTGCGTCTTGGCTTTGGGGAAATCCCAGTCACAGCAGACTAACAACGTACAGTAAGCAAGCTCGAACCGATGGCATCAATACTGTTTTACATTTTAGTATGATCCCATACTGACATCAATTGTTAGAATTTACTTGTTATAGTTAATCTAACAGCACTTTTAAAACTATTACAAATAAATGAAGTTAATAAAAAGCACTTAACAGTCAGGGATGATTCTGAGGATGGCAATATAGTTTGTAAATGTTTAGTACAGAGTAATGGAAGATTAATAAACAAGAGACAAACTTAAAAAGCAAACAAAGGCTTTTTTGTTACAATAATGAAAAACAAAATATAAAATACACCATTATCAGAAAATTATTACACAGACTGCAAAGATGTCTACAGTTACCCTCACTTGTCCCCTCAAAAATGGACACTTTCATGTAACAAATTTTCTAAACCAGATAACACAAAGATAAAAGTGTCTTTCTGGTAGTAATAAAAATATCCCTCACATAAAAACACAACCTTATTTTCCTAAATGTACTGTAACTTGTTTCCTTGGTGTGAAAACCTTTCTGATACATGTAGGATGAGTTAGGGGGTGGAGCTCACTTGAGGCACTCAGTTTCGGAATGAAAATCTCACTCAATTTCAGAATCCCCCCCTACAAATCAATATACAGTAAAATGTCCCATTTTGCAATTCTGCATTACCAATGATTGCACAGTTTTATAAGATATATTAACAACCCCTGAACCTGAACTGGGGGCTTCACACCCTGTTCTGCAGACTTACTGAAGCCACTCAGCAGGTGACCCTTTGTCATCCATGTCTTCTTCAATGTGCTCCCTTTACTTGACCTTGGTTAATAACTGCCCTTGTAGCTACAGTAGGTCAGGGATACGTGACCCTGGTCTTTGAGGGTTGTGTTTAGTTCTGCTTTTCATTTAATCAAAGATCTTAATGTCTTAATTGAAACAATGAAACAGATAATAAGCCAAATCAGTGTAGCTTTTCTGGTCTTGGCTTGAGAAAATAGAGCCTAGGTTGTACTCAGTGGTGTCACAGGTGTGGCACAGGCTGGCTGTGGGGTAGTTTGTTTCCCAGGCTCAATGGGGCTTAATGGGGTTGAAATGTTTGACTGAAACATTTTAAATGAACTCTAGTTGGGTTCAAATGCAGACATGGGTGCTATCTGCATAGGTGCTATCTGTTCTTGCTGTGTTCTAGTGGGATTCATCCAGGTGCTCAGGTTTCCTCCCGCAGTCCAAAGACATTCTTGTAAATTGTCTTCTGTAAAAATGTGCCCTGATGTGTGTGTGTTTTTCTGTGTGCCCTGCAAGGAATTGGAGTCTTGTCCAGGGTGTATCCTACCTGGAACCCATTGCTTGCAAGGTTCCAGTGTCTCTCATGACCCTGTACTGTTATATACAATAATAGTAAAGTGGTTATAAAATTGGAGGACTTCTCCAACGCATCTACTGTACTTTGACATAGTTCAGAATAATTCTCTGCTTATGTAAAGCTTATGTATCTATATTATTTTAAGATGTCCAAATCTTTTAAATTACAAAGTCCCCATCTTTTGAATACTGCTATTTTTCTCCATTTAGTCCCATTGTATCTTTTCATGAGGAAAAAGTTTGTTTAGAATTCTTGAAACAGTTTTTAGGACACAATGTATGACCATGCTGTCACAATCATGTCATGAGTGTTTAATGTCTTTAAGATGAGTTCATGTCTCATCTTAAAAATAGTTTTAAAATTTCTGTAAAATATACATTTATAAGCAACACAAAATACATTAAATTAATAATATAATAATAATTGCTTACACTTATATAGCGCTTTTTCTGGACACTCCACTCAAAGCACTTTACAGGTAATGGGGACTCCCCTCCACCACCACCAATGTGCAGCATCCACCTGGATGATGCGACGGCAGCCATAGTGCGCCAGAACGCTCACCACACATCAGCTATCAGTGGGGAGGAGAGCAGAGTAATGAAGCCAATTCACAGAGGGGGATTGTTAGGAGGCCATGATTGATAACAGCCGATGGGGAAATTTGGCCAGGATGCCGGGGTTACACCCCTACTCTTTTCGAGAAGCGCCCTGGGATTTTTAATGACCACAGAGAGTCAGGACCTCGGTTTTACGTCTCATCCGAAGGACGGCGCCTGTTTACAGTATAGTGTCCCAGTCACTATACTGGGGCATTAGGACCCACATGGACCGCAGGGTGAGCGCCCCCTGCTGGCCCCACTAACACCTCTTCCAGCAACAACCTTAGTTTTTTTCCCAGGAGGTCTTTCATCCAGGTACTGACCAGGCTCACACCTGCTTAGCTTCAGTGGGTTGCCAGTTGTGAGTTGCAGGGTGATATGGCTGCTGGATAATTCACTTCATACAATCCAGTCATTATAGTTTTGACTCTAAATAATAAAATATTTGCCTTTTCACTTAAAGAAAAAAAAGACCAAGTGAAGTATTAGGGGAATGTGGTCCTTTCAATAGGAATTCCAGTTTCAAACAGTCTTTCAAAATGTAACTACAACAGAAATGTATTTCTTTACAACAAAAACAGGAGTAGTCCTACATTTACCTTTAAAAGCATTACAGTACATTAAATTTCATTCGGAAAATGCACTGGACCATTATCATTATAGAAAAGCAAAAAGGACTTTAAGAAGTTTGAAAGGTAGGTAAATTTAGTTACTGTAATATAAGACGATAAAAAGAAAGCATCATTTAAAATATTATGTTTTTCTTTTCCACTTACTTGGCTTGCTATTATGGCATTGTATTTCTTCTTATTCTTTTTTGAAAAACATTTCTTGCTGTTTCTTCTAAACAAAGACCCTGCACAGAAAAGAATTTAACTGCTTGGGGATTCAAAATCTGTGTGTGCTAGTCAATAAAACATAACAAAACAGAATAACATACAACATGTAACACACCTGTTTTTCCTTCTGCACAAGATCCTAACTACTTGAAATATAGTTTAAAAGTTAATAAAAAAGACATCTTGATCCAATTCAGTTCATGGAGGAGACAGGGCCTATCCCATCTAGCAATTGGTGCAAAGCCGGATACACCCTCAACACGATGCTAGTCCATTACAGGGCACACACAGACACAAACACACATACTGTACTTGGACAATTTTCCCAGATGCCAATTAATCTACAAGTATATATTTGTATATTTGGGAGGAAACAGGAGCACCTGGAGGAAACCTATGCACACACAGTAAGAACATACAAACTCCATGTAGATACAGTAGCACCCAGGATTTGAACCCAGCCCCCCAGACCTAACAGACCTGTTAAGTGGCAATGCTAACCACTGAGCCACAATGCCATTTCCATTATGCCAGCAGCCATATCACTCTGCAGCTCACAACTGGCAACCCATTGAAGCTTAGCAGATGTGAGCTTGGTCAGTACCTGGATGGGACTCCTCCTGAGAAAAACTGAGGTTGCTGCTGGAAGATGGAAGGTGTTAGTGGGGTCTGTGCAGGTCCTAATGCCCCAGTATAGTATACTGTAAAAAGGCACTGTCCTTTGGATGAAAGTAAAACTGAGGTCTTGACCCTCTGTGGTAATTAAAACTTCCAGGGCGTTTTATCAAAAAGAGTAGGGGTGTAACCCCAGCATCCTGGCCAAATTTCCCATTGGCCCTTACCAATCATGGCCTCCTAATAATCCCCATCTATGAATTTGATTCATTACTCTGTTCTCCTCCCCTCTGATAGCTGATGTGTGGTGAATGTTCTAGCACACTATGGCGTGGTCGCATCCAGATGGATGGTGGTGGAGGAGAGTCCCCATTACCTGCAATGTGCTTTGAGTGGAGTGTCAACAAAAGCACTATACTGTATATATGTAAGCAATTATTAATTATTATTTTCAACAAGAAAAGAATCAAAATTATTCTAAAAAAGTATAAATGCCACTGTGGAAAAGTCTAAGACATTCAGAATTGTTCTACTATATTTGCTCAGTTTTTCTTTATACAAAAGCATAATTCTATGGGGATCATCTACTGAAATTGTAGCTTTTCTGTTTTAAGCTATCAGCTAATCCTTACATCTCTGTACTTTGTAATACTGTAAATAGGACACCTGACAATGAGTCGATGAGATTTGATTGGTAAATGGAATGGATTAGCTACTACAACAGTTCATATTGACAGTTCATGTATAATTTACCTTGACATTTCATGATCACGTTTTCAAAGTGCATTAAAGATGCACAGCTGAATTGACAGTTTGGGTTCTTCTCAATCACCCAATTCGTGTTATCCTGAGAGCATGCTGGCATGGGTTTTGCTGTCACAAACTAGGTTGTTATTATTTAATTTGTTTGTATTAGTTACAGTGTTTTATGGTTGTATGGTAATACTTTTGTGCATTTCAACTTGGTCATCACTTGTGGGAATGTTTCATTGCCATTCCTTTCATGAATCAGACCTCTTCCAGTGGACTGTTTTGGCATCACAGCCCTGCCAGCCCTATTACCCTGTAGGAGCAGTTCATTGCCACATTTCTGCTACAGTTGCCAGCTGTTGAAAACTGTGGGTCCTGCTGAGGCTGTGGAGGATGGCATTCGCTGCCTGTTTGTGGTCTGGCGTTGGCAGAGGTCAATGCTGCCAATTTGGTGTGATTATGTTGGATACTGCAAATGTGCTGGACTGACTCTAAAACACTGACTTTTCTGAATTTTTATAGACAGTTATTGTAGTCTCTTTTCTTGGGTCTTTGTTTGTTTTGTTTTATTTTACTTTTTTACAGAATTGAACACGGAAATGATGACAGATGTGAGAGATATCATAGATTGTATACTCAAAATAAATGAAACTGTGCAATTGCAATGTCATCCATTTTATTTCTAAACAGACTAGAATTTCTAAAAAGCCTTATTTATTGGAGCTATCTCTAACAGAAACATTTTGAAAAGGCTGTTACCTACACAGTATTCCACAGTGAATGATATAAGTTGTATACAGAATATGCTTGGAATAGGTGATCCTAAAATCAAACAACAAATATATTCAGAATACCAATTTCAAACAGGCATATTTCATTTACTCTTGAAAAAAAATATCTCAAAGCAGATATTCAAGATATGTCAGGAATAACATGGGCCATATGAAGTTTTACAGGGTTTTTCAATGTCCTTGTACTGTCACAACCCCCCTCACTTTCCAGGAATGAACCAGGGAGACAGCTACAAGGGTGCAATTTAGGTGGAGGAAGGGGGTCTACAAAAGATGCTCACAGGGTTAAAGGCAGCCAGTGAGTATTTACAGTATACATAGGAGAGAAGTAGAGCCAAATTAGAATTTGACCTCCTCTCAAATTTCTGTTAAAAAATTAATGAGAAGGCCTGAAATTAAATGATCAACAAAATCAGATTTACCTGCTGCAGTAAAGCTACAGAAAGGTCTGGTTGTTTTGGGTCAATACAAAACGTACAAAAAGCAGACAATTCAGCTAATTCTCATACTGAATTGCCCAGCAGCTCTTCATAAATACAAAACCTGTCGTATCATGTACATGCAACCCCCTTCCCTCTGTCAGCATTTTGATGGTGTTTTCTGCTGCAGACCCACTGAATATTAACTGTGAGAGGACCCATGCTGTACAAGCTGTGTATGTGCTTTATTTGCCTCCATGCTGTGTATTTACATCCAAGCAATTCAAGCTGGTTTTCTGCACAGGAGGTGCACTGCTTTGCATAGCTGTGAGAAAGTCTTCCTTACTTCCTTCCTTTATTGTCCCAGGTGGGAAACTTGCTTTCATGCAGGTACAGTAAAAGGCACAAAACATAAAACATTTAACACAACATCAACCCCTTAACAAATAGGAAACATACATGCTTAATATGAAAAAAAAAACAAGTTTGTAGCTTTAAGCAATCCTTGCAATTTAGACAAATAAGGAAGCTGGGTGTGAGATAGATACAGTACATAAGATACAAGCATGATGAAAAATGAATACAGTAAAACCATAGCAATCAATTGTCCTAATTAAGTAGGATAATAGTCATGAGAATAAAGAAGAACTTAACTCTCCATCCATCCATTTTCTAGCTACTTCATCAAATTCAGGGTCCCGGGGGAGCCAGAGCCTATCCCAGCAAGCAACAGGCACAAGACAGGATACAACCTGGATGAGGTGCCAGCCAATCACATGTCACAGACAGACACAGATGTGCACATACTCAAATCAGGACCAATCTTCCCAGAAATTAACCTATAAGTAGATATTTGGACTCTTGGAGGAAACCATAATATCTGGAGTAAACCCACACAAACATGTAAATCCACATGAATACAGAGAAAACATATAAACTCCACATAGATAGGTCCCCAGGTTAGGAATTGAACCCAGAGCCCCCATGCTGCACAGTAGTGAAGCTATCCACTGCGCCAATGCACCACCACGTGACCCCTAGCAAAGTTCTATTGCACTTGAAGAGGGTATAAATCAATGCTCTCATGGAAGGAGCTCCTCTGAGAAGGAGGGCACTTGTGTGGAGCATGTGCTGAGGTGCAGCAGATAAGAAAGCACTTGAACTATCAGTTTAACCTGCTGGTGTTCAAAATACAAATGCTTGTGAATTGTAGATAGGAGAATTCATGAAGAGAGGGGGTGAAAATGGAAATAGAAGCAGAACACTAAAGATATCAGGACAATTCTCCCCTTCGAGAAAACATAGTAGGTTGTATTATGTTAACAAATGTTTCTTAAAAAAGAACCAATAATTGTATTTTTTCAACTTTCACCATTACTTAAACTGAACCTAACTGGTAGAATAACAGTGAGTTCAATCATGTTTTGGGTTCATTTATTTAAAGAGAAATATGTTTTCATTTATCAGGTTTTGCTTTTTTCCCTTCAAGAAAGGCCAAATGATGACTCACTTCCAGTACTGAATCTTATATTATGTAACAGACAAACTATGAAATGTCAGAAAATCATTTTGAAAATTATCTCGGCATTACCATGAAAAGTTGTCAAGAATTTAATGAAATCTGATGTCCTTAAATTATTTGAAGCATAACTCTAAAATGCTGTGCTTCCATAACAGAATTCAAAGACACGGGAAACAAAGAGTCATCTTCTGAGAATTTTGAAAAAAACTCTTGAAAAAATACCTCCCAGGAGCTGTACTGCCGTTTCTAAATTCACACTAATTCTCCTACACTGTAATGCAGCTTGCTTTATTTTATTTGTTGTATGAACTCAAGCCTGAGAAAGCAAGAGCAGTCACAAAATACATAAAAGGCTGAAATTATTTATTTTCAATATATAATTTTTTGCATTTTGTTACCAGACATATGTGATACTCCAAATAATGATCACAGGTATATTTCAATTTGATAGAAGAATCTGAAAAATTATCTTATCTTATCTTTACGTAAGACATAATTAAACTAGACTAATGTTTAGTCTTGATATATGTAAATAGAGTGGAGTAGAGGGGGGAGCTGTGGGAATACTGAAGTAAAGTGTGTAGTTTTGTAGTGGTAGTGTAGATGTACTGTACCACCTGACAGTGAGACAAGTAGAGAGCACTAACTCTTCAGTCTGTGTGGGTCCTAATGCCCCAGTATAGTGATGGGGACACTATACTGTAAAAAAGGTGTCGTCCTTAGAAGAGACATTTAACCAAGGTTCTGACTCTCCCTGGTCATTAAAAATCCCAGGGCATTTCTCAAAAAGAGTAAGGGTATTACCCTGGTGTCTGGGCCATATTCCCACATGGTCTTTACCAATCATGGCCATCTAATAATCCCCAGTTATGAATTTCCCTCATTACTCTGCTCTCCTCCCCAATGACAGCCGATGGGTGGTGAGGGTACTGGCAAACTTTGGCTGCCATCACATCAGCCAGGTGGGGTCTACAAATTGGTAGCGGTGGAGGGAAGTCCTCATTGCCTGTAAAGTGCTTTGAGTGGAATGTCCAGAAAAGCGCAATGCACAGTAAGTGTAAGGAATAAGTATTAAGTCTTCCATCATGCACTTCTATTGAGAATCTTAAAGCATTGTAGACTGAAGACATCTTCAGGCAGGATCACATGAAGCCTCTGAAATGTCATTAATCTGCTGTTCCTTTACATTCACGGTGTAAACGTCTCACAGCTCAACTGTGTTAATTAAGCTTAAGTCCAAAATCAGTGCTGCATTTAGAAGCTGCAGTGTTTCTTTTACTGTACACCCTGGTGTTACTCTAAACAAACCAAGTTAGCAATTAGCTACAAGCTCTGTAATGTAGACAGGTTTAACAAGAAAAAAATCTGTTTTTTGCAGGGTTTATTCTTCTTAACACTTAGTCTATATAATAAATATATTGCTATAATAAAATCTTTTGCAGTTGCTTTTTCAGACCTGCTCTGTCACGGTCGTCATTGTCATGATTATAGTCCCCCCTCCTTAAGGGTGCTCCAGCCCTTCACTTTAGACTTAATTCTGTGCACCTGATCCCTTTTCCCAGCCCACCTTAAAAGCCAGGCGCAGACGCTCATCCTGGCTCTGCATCTGGTTTCTGCACCGTGCGAGTCCGGGACCTGGAAGCGCCTGGTCCCGTTAAGGTTTTAATCTTTGTTCCCGTTCCCTGTCCGCCGGTTCCGACCCGGTTTCTGGTTTTAATTCCTTGTTTTGATGGATCTCCTGGCTTTGGACTTACTCTTGTGTTTTGGATACCCTCTAAGGATTATTCTTTTGGATTGTTTGCCTCGGCCACACCTCCCCTGTGCACCAGCGCACTTTGGAAACGCCCCCCTTGTTTTCAGCCCCGTATTCCTGCATGACGTTTTCCTAGTGTTCCCCCACTTCTTCGGATTGTGTCGTCCGCATAGGGTCCGGAAAGAACTGTTTGTTACAGTCATATCCTGTAGAAACCCCCTGTTAATGTCAAACCAAAATATATTTACAAATGTGTATATGATGTGAGAAAATCATTTTGAAAATTCAATATTACCATGAAAAGTTGTCAAGTGTTTCATGAAATCTGTTGTTATTAAATTGTCTGAAGCGTAACTCTGTGGTGAGCATAGAGCTGGGCTTCCTAATTGTGGTACTTCCCAATACTGGCTCATAAGGGATGTTAAGGGCTTGTTACAGGTTGTTATGGACTTAATTGTACTAATATAACAACTTCCCCTAGGTCTCCACATGGTGCTGCTTTAAGGAGACCTACAGTACAGTAGAACCTGCAGACACTGGTTGTTCACTTCCCTCCAGCACCAGGATTGGAGATTCTTGTATTAAAGCAATGGAGGAGTGCAGTCCGGATAGCTCCGTCCCCTAAAGCAATGGTGTTCCATCCTGGTCCTGAGGGACTGCTGTGTCAGCTAGTTTTTATTCCATCTGGCCCTCGATCACTGGTCTTGACTGATTCATGTAATCTGCTTACTTATTTAGATTTTTTTCTGCAGTCCTATAGAACCTCAGCATACAGAAATTTATGTAATTTATCTTCCACTTAGAAATTATTAAGTTGTTTTCCTATTAAAAGAAATGAAATCAATTTAGAAGTGACAAGGACGGGAATGAATGTATCAAATACACAGTGTTTGGTTTTTTCTTTCTGCAAAAGTCCAGTTGGTTACATTTCAGCTGGCCCACCTCTATGAGAAGAATTCTGAAGCTCAGGATTTGGCACAGCATTGATCCCAATTATATAAACCCCACACACCTTTTGTAAAGCTGAAAGTGAATTTAAAACTACTTGTAAAATAGAAAATTAAAATCAATTTGCTTGTGATGAAGAAAGTGGCTGGAGTACAAAGAAGACACCGCCATCCCCCGCAGCAGTTGGAAAAGCACTGTCCTACAGACCAGAGGAAAGTTAATATTGGTCTAGTTAAGAGGTAAGACCGGAGCAGGAGCAAAAACCTCTAGATACAGCAGCTCTCCAGGACTGGAATTGTGTCCTTTTTGTTAGACCAGGAACTGTCAGCCTTGGCAATTCCATTCCATGCCATTACAGGACTTTGAACTTTCTAATACGTTCATTACTGAATTCATCCTTAATTGCTTAATTAAACTAGGTGCTGAAGATCACAGTGATAATAAATCATTAGCTGGACCAAAGACTTGCAATGGAATTGAAGTGTCAAGGTTAACTACCTCTGTATTAGACCATATGATTTTATACCTGGCAAAAGCTTCCTTCAATTGGCTCAGTATTTAGTTGGCAGGGCAGTGAAATATGGAAAATGTAATGTGAGCAGTGCACAGCAATTATTTTTAAAAATCGTAAGCATCACTCAATTGATTGCAGACTTGCTAAATTAACAAGGCTATGTCACAAGCCAAGAAATGTTTTGTGGCATAGTCAGTGTTGTTTTTTAAAACACTACATTTTTGCCCCACCAAAACACACTAAATACAATACAAATTCAGCAGCACCTTCTCTTAAATTTAACTCAGTGGGAGATTACTTAGCTTTTGTCTCTGTTGCCTTTAATAGAACATTTATTTCTATCCAAAAACCTTTTGGTCAGTTTTTCTGTTAAAGATGTTTCAAAAAGTAATATCAATCACAAAAATATAACTCAAATGGTATGTTTCAAAGGTCAAAAATGAAAATGTAGCAGTTTAAAGGTTTTACAGCATTTGTTAAATAATGCATTAAATTTGCTAAAAAAAACTCATTAATCATTGAAAGTTCTACACATTTAAAGGCAAGATTGTGCTGCAATTTGTTTTTATTTTGTGTTTGATGAAACCTATACTGTACATGACATAATGTTGCCATAGGTAGAATTTCAGCAATGTAAAGCAAAGAATTTCATAAATAAATGTTTTAATGATTAAATGTATACCAGGGATAGGAAGAGATCTGAATATGAGGTCTGTTACATAATTAAATTCAATTTGACTCACCAAAATTAATTACATTTGCTCCTATATACTGTATAAAGGTGCAGTACACTACTTTCCTCCAGGGTACATCAGAGGTATCTCACCCTGAATTTGAACCCACAATCTCCTGTACAAAGGCATGCGACCACACATACCCTTTCAGAGGTAAAATCTGCGTCTGAATTAAGGTACAATATTAATTATATAACACATTGCATTTGGATAGGCCATCAGGTGGTGCCCATCTGGGAAATGTTTGCTACTGTGAGTTGGTGCCTTAATAAGTGGCAGCTGTAAGCCTCCCCTTTTAAAACAACCTGCCTAAACTCTCTTCAGAACCTTAGTAGTCAGAGATGAGGCACGGCTGAGCAGTGGACTCATTGCTGTGGACTTACTGTAGGCTGCAGAAGCCATTAGTTACAGTAGACTATGAGTGTGTGCTGGGTTTATGTTTATAGTCACAGGAGAAGCAGCACAGTGGGACGTCTGAGTGAGATTGACTGCAGATGTTGCAGTTGTGAACGAAGTGAGAGGAGTGCGTTTGTGAAGAAAGAACTGCAGAGTGTTGAGACCCTCAGTTGAAGAGGTGCTGTCTTTCCCAGGGAAGAAGCAACATGTCAGATCTAGGATTCCAGACGTGTTCGAAAGAAAAAAAAAACTGACCATGGTAAGAGGATATGCTAGTGGGTCTGTGGAGCCGGAAGTGCGGAGTGCGATCCTTAGTGGTCTGTCAGACTGCAGTGGGTCCTTGCTCCTGTGTTCTTGTGCCCTAGGGTGAGAGAAAGTTATTTGTATGTGTGTTAGAGAGTGAATTCAGAGTGTTAATAAGTGAACTGGTGTGAGAAAAGAAGTGATAAGAAATCACAATAAGAAAGTTGAATAATTTGGTGAGAAAGTTTTATTTGTCTGAGAGTACAAAGTAGGAGACACAGCCTGACAGGCTCCTGGCTAAGAAGGAAGAAGAGTGAGAGAGGCTGCCTGTCTGGATCTGACTCTAGTGACCAAAGATATATATGATATTCTAAATGAGACCTAGTGCAAACAAAACCTTATCTCAAGTCGTTAGAGCAAACTAGAAGACTTGTGGTTTTCTTTTTTGCAATAACCTTTTCTTGTTCCTTTGATTAACTAATTCTCCATTTACAGTCATGACCTGCTGACCCTTGACTGTACAGTATATGGCAGAGCATTTCCTGGAGCAAACTGAGATGCACAACAAGAGTCAAGACCTCAGTTTAATGCCTCATCCAGAGGATGGTGCCTTTTTTACAGTATAGTATCCCCATCTCTATACACACAGACCACAGGGTGCACATCCCTTACTGGCCCCTCTGATACCTCTTCCGGCAGTAACCTTATCTTTCCAAGGAGGTCTCCATCCAAGTACTGACCAGGTTCACACCTGCTTAGCTTCAGTGGGTTGCAGGGTGATATAGCTGCTGGCTAAACTATGCATTTTCATATTTACTGGTTATAGAATGTACAAATGCCATTCAGTTGAAGCATGCATAACATTATTGTAATTATTTGTAAGTGTGGTTGGTATTCAGATGTGCAGTACTACTGTATGTAAATGTCAAGTGTGAGAGAAAACAATTCTCACGATGTTACTGGATTGGCATTACATTTGCATTTTTGTGACTATACAGTATGACAGCACAGTATGTGATTGCAGGAAAGCCATAAAAATATGAGGGCAACTCCTTTAGCTTTTTTCATTTGAAAGATGTTAGTGGTGAATCCTATGGAGAAATTATTAAGAAATTTAGCTCTTGCCCACTTATGCTCTCCTATGTACAGTATAGCTATTTTGCCTCATGTACTTCCTTTCTCTCAGATCATCACCCTTACAGCATCTCCCTGGCTCATTCCTTGCATAACTAAGGTGGGGGGTTCAGTAAGCCTCATCCCTACACTTACAGTACCATTCCCTCAGAGGAGATTTATTCCAAACAAACCTCTAGTACATTTAGGCTATATCACACTTAATAGTATCTGACCGAACTACTGAACTGTCTTTTGGATTATTGCTGGAATTGTTTCTCCCCTGTTTCAGATCTTTAGTAACATAAGTGCATCAGTTTCTTTGGAAAGAAAAAACCTTTGCAGTCTTTATTTTCATACTTGTGTGAATGCAGCATCATCTGGAACTGGTATTTTCAACATCAAATTTGACCTGATTCTATTTCAGTTTTATGTACTGTACTATATCAGACCCTTGACTGTACAGTATATGGCAGAGCATTTCCTGGAGCAAACTGAGATGCACAACAAGAGTCAAGACCTCAGTTTAATGCCTCATCCAGAGGATGGTGCCTTTTTTACAGTATAGTATCCCCATCTCTATACACACAGACCACAGGGTGCACATCCCTTACTGGCCCCTCTGATACCTCTTCCGGCAGTAACCTTATCTTTCCAAGGAGGTCTCCATCCAAGTACTGACCAGGTTCACACCTGCTTAGCTTCAGTGGGTTGCAGGGTGATATAGCTGCTGGCTAAACTATGCATTTTCATATTTACTGGTTATAGAATGTACAAATGCCATTCAGTTGAAGCATGCATAACATTATTGTAATTATTTGTAAGTGTGGTTGGTATTCAGATGTGCAGTACTACTGTATGTAAATGTCAAGTGTGAGAGAAAACAATTCTCACGATGTTACTGGATTGGCATTACATTTGCATTTTTGTGACTATACAGTATGACAGCACAGTATGTGATTGCAGGAAAGCCATAAAAATATGAGGGCAACTCCTTTAGCTTTTTTCATTTGAAAGATGTTAGTGGTGAATCCTATGGAGAAATTATTAAGAAATTTAGCTCTTGCCCACTTATGCTCTCCTATGTACAGTATAGCTATTTTGCCTCATGTACTTCCTTTCTCTCAGATCATCACCCTTACAGCATCTCCCTGGCTCATTCCTTGCATAACTAAGGTGGGGGGTTCAGTAAGCCTCATCCCTACACTTACAGTACCATTCCCTCAGAGGAGATTTATTCCAAACAAACCTCTAGTACATTTAGGCTATATCACACTTAATAGTATCTGACCGAACTACTGAACTGTCTTTTGGATTATTGCTGGAATTGTTTCTCCCCTGTTTCAGATCTTTAGTAACATAAGTGCATCAGTTTCTTTGGAAAGAAAAAACCTTTGCAGTCTTTATTTTCATACTTGTGTGAATGCAGCATCATCTGGAACTGGTATTTTCAACATCAAATTTGACCTGATTCTATTTCAGTTTTATGTACTGTACTATATCAGATTTTGACAAACAATAAATGAAACATTACCAAAAAAGTGAGCAAAGCCCCACAAAACTTTTTACCTCACCCCCTTTCAATTTTGGAGATATCAATATTATGCATTTGCCCCACTGTTCATCTGTAAATGCAATTATATCTTTTCTGACCTTTGGGACTAGAAGAGAAAATGCTTTGTTAGTGTCTCATAGAAAATCTATAGAAAATAATCATTTTGCTATTTTATGTTATACCATCTGTTTCTTTATTATTTCCCAGATTCACCCACCACCTAAATGGAACCTTATTAGTCAATATGTTTTTGCGTAGACTTCCCATACTTGTTTTTGATTTTTGCACTCACACTATGATACTGTATGAGAAATATTGGAACATATGATAATTTTACAAAAGACATGTTCACAATATATTCAACAGGACGAACGTCCCATCATGGCCATTATAACAACTGGAATCCTAAGAGGGAAACTTTCCACCTTGGTTTAAAACAATGGCTAGATTAATACAGTTTCTCCTGTAGTTCATTGTCTCCTTGGTATTAGAAGTATTTTACTAATTCATCATTCCAGTTCATCCCCAAGGTATTCACCAGTGTTTAAATGAGACAATATTCTTCTCAAGAGAACAGATGTGTAATGCAGTGTACAATAATCACAGCTATTACATTTTAGATAATTATGGTTAATAATATACTCAAAGGGTAATTAATATGGTTTGCCAAACAGGGATGTTCAGTAGTGAAAGTACAATGACTGTTAATTACATTTAATAGGTGGTATATCATGTAATAAAATAGGAAATGCAGAACACTATGTGAATAGATAGTATAGTTACACACACTCAAAAAATATCAGTTACTGTACTTAGATTTAGTTTTCCTTGTCTTGATTATTCACATTCATTTCATAAATTAGTATTTCATGTAAGTCTAAGAAAGCCTTGTCTGAACTATGTAAAGTGAGATGTTTCTGTGTCTGGACAAGTATGTTGAGCTTGTTAACAATGAAGAAATGATTTTCAGAGGGAGTTTTCCCTGTCCAAAACAGTTAAGCACTTCAAGATTCATGTTACAGTTTCTTTCTCTTTGCTGGCCGACATTTTGGAACTGTAATATCATAGTGGTAACGGCTACGTGCTCTTAAATCAGAATAACCATCTGGATCCTTCTGGTGTCCTTAGAAACAGGTTAGCAATTTAGTAATTGCATGAAGTGCATTAAAATGCCGACTGCAGCTGTTATGTGATCTCTGGTGGCTATTTTGAATGTTTTCTCCTTACGGTGAATGGGATCTTTTACATTTCGTAAATTCAAGAAGTCATCACACTATTTTTCAAGTTATATTTGTTGTTATTTGTGTGTTCACAACAAAGACATATAAAAATCATTTTATTGTAAACGTGTTGAAAGATCATGGTAAAATTACAAAAACGACTTATTTTTTCATTGGCAGTATAAAGGCCTCATAGGTCTTTTTATATATATATAGCAGTTTTCAGTGAAGGGAATATTTTGATCAAAACAGCTCAAAACAGTAAAATCTTACAACTAATGTTCGCTTACTGTACATATATCAGCTGTATTTTGCACAAAATATCTCTACAAGGAAAGCAGGCTACAAATGTAAAAAACATGGCCTTGATATACTGTAATTTATTTATTTTTTAACTAAATATTCTTTTCAAAGACATTTAACAACAACACATTTTTCAGGACAATTGCAGGATACCTATTGTACTTAAATAATTAACTTCAAAATCTATATAGATGTGGTATTCTATAACTAGTGCTTGTGAATACATACTGTATGGACCTGTTGACCTTTTGGAACAGTAGTCATAAATTATTATGAATGCTGTTATACAATATGATGTTAAAGTGTCCCACCAAACACACCTACAGTAAAAAGAGAGTCTTTGGCAAGCATAAGTGAAAACATGTACAGTATACATGTATATATAATGAAATATAATAATATTAAAATAACACCTACTGTACATTGAAACCTTGAATTATTTTACATGTTTTGTATGAGTGTTTGCTTGAGTATGAGGGTTCATGAAAAGACAAATAGCTCTCACAAATCCCACATATCTGTATGGCTGACATCTTGTCACAATTCTCTTTTCCTGTGCACAAGGGAAGCAAAACCTGATTCCCATTGATCGAGGTCACAATTATTGGAACATGTGCTAGTTTATCTTGTAATGCTGTAGAATATTGACAGCTTGCAGGATTTATGACAAACAGTGGACTGTGTCCTCCACTAAGGTCATTAGCAAAGCCCCACAACTGGTCAATAATGTATGTTCACAAATGTGTTTTGACACTTGCTTGTTTTCATTTCCTCAGACTAGACTAAAAAGTGTTTAAAGTGACTTTAGTGTTCATGGATTTTAATATCTTGAAACTGCTTCCTCTCACTCAATTGAATAGAAATAAATCAAGTGTGGCTTGACAGTTATTGCAGCACTTCTGTGGCATGTTTCTCTGTACAGTACTGTATATTAAATTAGTAATATGTCCACTCTTGCAGAGCATAGTGTTGTAAGGCAGTAGACAGTACCTACCCCTTGTTTTTTTCAGAATAAGCTTACATGTACTTGGAGTAGTATGAATATTTTCCCCTTATTAAATAAATTTACAAATTGTCAATTATTGTAACATTATTTATTCAAATTTGGGGCCATCAAAGTGCAGACCAACTCATGGGATGGTCTAAATCAGAATCAGGCTACAGTTATGACTACCTGGGCTTGTTATGTAGAGATACTTTATGTGGATTTACAATGGTAATCTAGTCAAGAGGCTTACATCTTTACTGCACAGAAGACAAACCAGCTTTGGTGATAGCCAAAGGGAGAAAAGTGACAGGTTGGTTTAAAAATGGACGGCAGTTATAGCCGACCTACCAAAAGAGGCCACTATTTAGAATCAAATCACTTGTAAATAGCCACACCAGGGGTGAATGACACTCAGTACAGTTGACATGTACAGTAACTAACGCAGGGGTTAGGGATTTTAAGTATGAAGCCAAATTCACATTTAGTCAAATTGTGCCCAATAACCCTAATAAAAACCTCCTACTAACCTCTTACAGTAATTAAAGATAATAAATATAAGTAAAAAAACAGTAAATAAAAGTAAATAAGATGACCTTTTAAGCTCACTAACTAGCTTTCATTGGTGTGCTTGGCTTTCATTTTTTCGTTCTGGAGCTGACTGCATAAATTGAGAGCGCATAAATTGTGAGTCGGTGGTATCAGTTAATTGGTAAAATGTTAAGAAATTTTCAATCTCATATGGGTGCAATTAGTTATTTTTGTTTTGTATTTGAAGGACATCCATGGTGCTATTGGAAGATTTTTTGTATTGTTTTCTATTATTTTACCTGAAAAAGCAAATAATAAAGCCTTTGGCCATCATTAAGCTCTTTTAAAAGCAGACCTTTGTAATCACCCGCATGGAGGGTAGAACCTGTAACACAGACCAAATCAGATTCTAAAGTTTTACTTTACATAGTTTACAGATGCTTGTCTGACATTATGATATGATTACAATGCCACTTTCTTAAGGTAAAATGTGACGAGACTGATATCATTGACCTCATTAATTTCCTAACATTAGCTTCTCACATTGCTGAATTCAATGCTGTTCCTGAGAATGCTGAAATCAGACGAAGAAATCAGACGAAGAAATCCATCGAAGAACTTGGTATCACTTGTAACCCTGTGTTATCATTTGAAGTACATGTTAGGAATGTTATAAGGATATATTTTAGCTTATGCAACATTGCATGGTTAAGATGCCTGTTTTGTTAACCTAATGCTGAAATAGCCATAGCAACTGACCAGTGTACTAAATTACTAGACATTGTATATTTCAAAAGGTCCAGAGTTCTGCAAATCGTGCACTACCTAAAACTACTCTATATCACCAAATAATTCCTGACCACTGTAAATTACACCTTTCTCCAACAAAATTTTGAGTAGAGTTTGAGGTTCTCCTGCACACGTACTGTATAAGGCACCGAAAGGTTTAGCGCCAGTCTAAGATTACAGACATTGTGTGAGTATAGTTCTTCGTCTCTTTCATGGCTTTTTCGGGTGATTATCGTCATCTTACTTGGTCATAGATTTGATTGCACACCCTTCTCGTGTAGCAACATCTGTAGAATTTATTACAGCAATCCATAAGACTCCTTAACTATCACCATTTTCAAACCTCACATACTGTAAAGACCCATGTTTTCATTTAAGCTTTCACTCCTGGTTTTGCAAAGCTAGTTTGTTGTTCTTTTTTTGTCCACTTTATTTTTCTTGCTGTATTATGAGTACTATGGTACAACACTTTCAGATTGTTAAAAACACTCGCAAATAAAATTTATCATTATAACTGTATATACTATTATCTACACAAAATCACATGAGGGATGTGAATGAAAGTTACAGTGCCAGTATATTGGATAGCTAACTGTTATTGTCACGAGAGCCGGGGGCTAGAGTCGAGGATGAGACATAAGCCCTTAGGTAGCGGATGTGGGGTGCCCTGGTGAGGCGAGCCTCTTGACAACCGATCCCAATGCCGAGCAAGGAGGAAAGGGAGACCTAGAAATATAAAGCCCCAGACAACAAGATACACCGGAAGAAAAAGTAAAGCACAGCAAAACTAGGAACAGAACAGAGAAGGAGCGCCCTTAGGATGTAGAGGGCGTGACAGTACTCCCCCCTTCAAGGGTGGCCCCTGCCGCCCAAAAAAAGTAAATGAGCTGCACAGCACTGAGGGGAGGAAAAACCTAATTTAACTGAAAGGAAACCTCTGTGAGTCCACGGCTGCGAGCTACCCCCTCCTCAGGGGTAAAAAGCCTTTATTGAGTAGAGGAAGCGGGTCCGAGTTGGGCTCTGGAGGATTGAGACAAAAAAACAGACAAAACACGTAAAAAAGCACGCACAACACAAATAAACCCTGACAGAACAGGAGAACAAACAATACATAAAAAATGAGTCACAACAAATGGGGACCCTAGGGGGCATGGGAGCCCAGACCAGAGATACCAGCCGCATGGGAGCCTGGGAACAGCGAGACAGCGATCCCATTGCCGAGCAAGGAGGAAAGGGAGACCCGGAAATATAAAGCCCCAGGCAACAAGGCATACCGGAAGAACAAATAAAACACAGGGAAACTAGGAACAGGACAGAGAAAGAGTGCCCACTTGATATAGATGTAATGACTGCAAGACATCTGCCTCTCACAGAGGCTTCCTCACACAAAAGGGTTCTTGTGGCTGATTTTGCCATCTAAACGCAGTTGCAGAGATGAGTGCCCCTGAACCATATATCTCCAGCCGGCTCCTTACATTTGGCCACCCCGACCATCTAATTTCATTGACATTATGACATTGGCTTTGTTATGTAGCATCTGAGACACACTCATGGTATGTCTTTGACATCTCTAGTGGTTTATTGGGGTATTCCATCTTGCATATCAAATGTTTGATAACACTCAGCACTGGACAAATATGAATAGATCAGAAGCTTTCCTGTGATGAGTTTGTGGCTGCTCGATGTGCTCCTTCATACTGTGTAGTTGCTTCACACGCTCTAGTGAATGTATAAGGTACTTTGTACTTTGAAGATCCAATTGTACAAAATGGAATTTGCTAAGTGCACATTTGTGGAAACAAATGAGATTCGTTACAGTACATACAATACACGAATCACAAAAATGAACAGAATGACATTCTTATTATTTTGCCATATTTTTCCATTTATTTTTAGTGAATTGTATTTTTTAGGTTGAATAAATATCAGTATAAATAAATATATTATTGAATTATATTGAATAAATATCAAATGTTGAAAGAAACTCTTTTTTTTACTAGAGCAGTAGAATTCCACACAATCCTGGTTTTTAAAATTGTGTTCATACCTTGCTTTATGTGTAATCTGCTTTATTTCAATACATTGGAATTTAATACTTTGATACTTGAAGTCTAAGTATAGCATTCTTGTGAGTCAGAACCTTAGAAATGGATGAATATAATGCTTGTCTTCAGCAAACAATGTTGTTATATACACCTTACACTACCTCAGCTTTGTAGTGAAATTAAAATCTGTTGTGAGCCAACCTCAAGTCACAGGCTGTTTTATTACTACATATAAACTACACCTTTTTTCTGCTGATGCTTATTATTGAATTAATGCACTGAATCTCAGTATAAAGGAGACACATTGATTTTAAAAACATTTTTCTCTAGAGTTTTGGAAGAAACTTGAACAAAGCCATTTAGGCTTTACAGATAGATCTCTGTACTGGCCTCAACATTGTTTTGTAATTACAAATGTAACTTGTAAATGTAAAAAATAATTTTAATTTCCCACTTAAGCAAAAGGTTTCAATAGCTATTCTATTAGTGAAACTCTAAATTAGAGGGTAACATGTGAGTGTTCACTATTCTCATACATTAATGCAGTGTATGATGATATCTTGATATTTACTTGCCTTCTTGCTGCTCATGTAGTGAAGTCACCATCACGTCACAGAGAACTTAGTGGACTTCAAAGAAAATATTGTAATGTCAGAATACTGTACTCTAGCGGAAATGTCTTGTAAGCCAAACATTCCATTTAAAGGCAGAAGCAATTGTATATTATTCATTAGATGTGTCAATTTGAGATGTCACATTTGCTGTATAATCGAAAAAAGATGTTCCGAAAAAACAAAAGACGCACAGAAATCCTTTTGATGGAAAGAATGAAATCCATATTTGTTGGGGAGAGTGAATTTTATCTCTTGATAGTTTTCCACATGAGAAAATACATTTTTGGTGAGATAGGAAACACAGAGGTGTTTGTGAATGTGGTAGGAGGATGGGTGCCTGCCTCCCTGCTTCACATTAAAATCTTTTATATTATCCCATTTTATAAAGTGTCAAGGAATTCAAAATTTGCAATCACTCTAAAACTTGGGAATATCATGCTTTTGTTACACAAAATTAAATGAATTAAATTCACTGTATATTACATACAGTATGTATGTATTATGTTAACAGGCATTTGGAAACAAAACCTCAAAAATATGCTAAAATTCTAAGTCATTCCCATATAAAGAAAACAAAAACTACAAGAAGGCTAATAAACTTGGGATAATGATCACAAGGTGCCAAAATAATATTTTTCTTTTTGTAATTGCAGTTACTTCTTTCACTGTTTCATGTTATAGGCAAATGAAACAACAAAAAGTATAAATCCTTCACAGCTGTACATAAAGGGACAGTGTCCGCAGGGCAGTTTTAGGTCCAGGTTTTTGAGTCATTGTGCCAGCATCTTGTCTTAGATTTATTAGAAAGTTTAACAGCACAAACACCTTTTTGCCTTAAATGGCAAGGCTTGGTCCTGGCATTCACTGTTCACACCCTGTTTCAATTATATCAAATCAAACAGTGCAGGTACATGTGTATGCAGTACCTTTGTTTTCACAGAAGACCTGCATTCCCAAGAGATAGCTCAGCCCATTTCATTTATACCATTGTAAAAAAGTGTGACATTTTGGCAAAAGATTTAATGTAATACATTTATTCTGCTTGGCATGCCAAAGTGCTTAGACTGTTATACTTGTTTTATTGTTATTTATTCTTCTATCAGGGTTTGTTACATCATTGAATTTTACAAGACTTTTCAATTGTATTAAAATAGCTTAAAAGATTAAATGGCTCCTATGTTGTGAAGTCTAATAGCAGTGTGAACCTTTCTTTTGGTTTCTACTGTTCTGGTCCAGAGATTCTTCTGTCTCTCTTGAGTAAATTTGCCACCACAGTGTAAAGGGGGGGGTAACAGGAACCGGGTCGGAACCGGTGAGGGGAATCAGGAACAGAAAGTTAAAAGCATAACGGAGCCAGCCACAGCAGGACCCCGGGCTCTCATGAAACGCGATTCAATGAGGAACCTCAGGTGACGTCTACGCCTGGCTTTTAAGGTGGAACTAAAGAGGGGCTGGAATAAGGGACAGGTGTGGGGAATGAGGTAGAACGAGAAAGGGCTGGAGCGCCCTTAAGAGGAGGAGTTGCGATCGTGACATACACATCTCCCAGCCATTTCAATCTCGCCGTCCTTTTCTCCTCCTTCCTCCTGGGTGTCCCTCTATAGCTCTTCGGGGGCCTCGACCCCACTCCATCCTTTGGACGTGCCCAAGCCATCGTAGTTGTCCTGCCTTAATCGTCGCAACCAGATCTCCTCAGTTTGTTGTTTGTTCTCATTCTCCTTGTTTCTCTCATCCTCACAGGCCCATATACAGTACTGTATTTTTCTCAGAACTTTCCTCTCCCAGGTGTTTAGACGGCGTTCGACAGCATTAGTTAGGGTGCACATTTCTGTAACCACAGGTCTGGTAAAGACTCTTCTTGAGATCCTATGGCTACGGCTCTTAAGTTGGTTATATAATGCCCCATAGCTCCTATTGCCAGCGGCCAGTGTGGCACTCACCTCCATGCTGATCTTAATGTCTGCTGCGACGATCGCTCCTAAATACTTACACTCATTCACGCCTCGGAAAGAGTGCTGTCCTACTTTTAAATCGATTGGTTCTCATGGATCTCGGGAAGTCCTCATGTAGTGGGTCTTTTTTTCATTCACCCGTAAACCTAGTCCTTTGGCTCCTGCCTCAAATTCGATAAATGCCTTCCGCAAAGCATTAACGCTTCGCACTATTAGGGCAACATCATCAGCTTAGTCATGCTATTAGTCAGCATAGCAGCATAGCATAGCAGCATCAGCATAGTCAAGGTATTGGGAGAGCCTATTATAAATATTTCCATCAGGGTTAGTTTCTATCCCTCTGATTGCCTTCTCTAGGACTATGTTGAATAAAATCGGTGACAAAGGGTCTCATTGTCGGACTCCCCTCTCTATCTTGAAGGTTTCTGAGATACTATCCTGGACACTAACTTTTGCCGTGCTCTCCTCCGTGGTCATTTTGACCAGTTTTATTAACTTATCTGGAATACCAAACTGTCTCATACTCTTCCACAATCCTTTTCTATTCACACTGTCATATGCCGTTTTAAAATCAATATATACTGTAAATGATGCAAGTCTGTACAATACTCGTAACACTTCTCTAATATAGAAGTGCGTCAGCATGCGTAGGCTGCAAAGGAACAGGTAACTGGTTTATTCCATGCTGAAAAGAAAAGAAAGTTTTGGCTGTGGAGCCTTCTCTAATACTATCTGTAATGTAAACATCTGGTCCACTGTTGAGCAGTTGGCTCTGAATCTACATTGGTAACCCCCAATGACCTCTTCAGTCTTTGTCATCAGTCTCCTGGTGATCCCTGTAACTAAAATCTTATACACTACTGAGGAATCCAGAATAAATGCTTTTAACAACTTCTCTCCTAAAGATCAAGCTGGATTTTCTTTGCCTGTCAGCAGGAAACGTATAGCAAGTGCTGTCCGTTCATGATTTCACATAACATCTATGTGGAACTACAGTAGTAACATCCTGTTTTGTTAATGCTGAGTTCTGGCAAAGTGCCATATAAGGAGGTCTTTTCTGCTAGAACAGCATAAGAACGGAAAGTACTAAGTCGACAGTTAGCAAGTCATACTGTATGATGTATGTGCTAATACTTTGTTACACTGTATAAAAAGACTAACTTTATAACCGCTTGGAGAGACTGGCTTTGGTAAGCTACTCTTTGGTAATAAACGACTCTTCTTTCACCAACATCAGGACTCTGTCATTTTATATGACACTACACTACTGACAACAGGGATATAACTCTGAAGTTTTCGCATTTCAGTTTGCTCCCCTTCTTATATATCAGAGAGATAAGGGCACATCTTCACTCTTCTGGCATCTTTTCTTCTTCCCAGATTCTCCTAATCAGTGCATATATCCTCCTTGTCCTTTCTTCTCCAGCACATTTAATTAGTTCCCCCGTAATTCTATCCTTCCCTGGTGCCTTATTATTCTTTAGAGACTTTATGACTTCCTTAATTTCTTCCCAGATTGGTGGTTCCACGGGTTCTTGATTAATAGCGCTCCCCTCATCTTCTTCTGCTGACTCTTCCTCTTCAGTCTCCCCTTGGTTGAGCACTTCTGAGAAGTATTCCACCCATCGTTTGATAATTTCCTCCTTTTCTCCTACTAGATCACCTTCCTTACTTTCTACAAACCCGGTCTTTGGCTGGTACCCTGACATCTCCTGCCTTATTGCCTTATGACATTTTCTTAAGGTGCTGTATGCTAAATTCCTGCTTCATCTGTTCCATTTTTGCTCTCACATATTTCCTTTTCTTCTTCCGACACAATTTCCAAGCTTCTCTTCTTCTTTGCCTATATTCTTCCCTACTGCCCCTCGTGTTCCTTTGCAGCATCCTTTGTTTGGCTATATTTCTGGTTTCAAGAGCCTGTACTACCTCCTTATTGTACCATTCATTTCTTCTCGCTCTGTCCTTTGTGCCTAATACTTCTGCAGAATTCCAGAGCACCGACTTCATCTGTTGCCACAGTTGTCTGATCGTTTCCTCCCCTTGCAGGTTCCCTTCTTCTTCTTTCCTAAGACCCTCTTCTATTTTCATTTGATATTTATCTCTCTTCTTCTCATTAGGAGTTCTACATTAAATCTCGTCCTTGATGTCCCCCTCGTTCTTGATCTCACCACAATTCTTTGTGTTACTTTGGCCCAAACAAGGAAGTGATCCATATCACAGTCCGCTCCTCTGAGGCTTCTCACATCCAGAATATCTGATGCATGTCTTTTATATATCAGGACATGGTCTATTTGGTTTTTAGTGTTACCATCTGGAGACACCCAAGTCCCTTTGTGAATATTCTTGTGTGGGAAAGTGGTACTGCTAATGACCATATTTTTCCCAATTGCAAAATCCACTAACTTTCCACCATTTTCATTGCATTCTGAGTGTCTGCTATTGCTTGCTTATATGCCGCTTCTCGGCCCACTTTGGCATTAAGATCACCCAGAATTATCTTAATGTCACGCACTGGTGCTTGATCATGCACCCTCTCTATATCTTCATAGAAGGTATCCTTTACCTCATGTTGGAGCATGCACAGTAATTATTATTATCATTAGTTAAAGAACTTCTCTCTTATTTTCAACCAGCAAATTCTCTCGTTGACAACTCCATATCTCATTAACGCATTCTTCATTTTCCTGCTAACAATAAACCCTGTTCCCAATATATTTTGCTGGTGCCTATTATTTATCAATATACTGTATACTACCCAAGATCCACCATTCCTGTTATTCCCCACCTAATTTCCTGTATTGTGGCTATGTCCATTCTGTACCTCTCCAATTCTTCCACTAGACGTCTACTAGCTGCTGCTTGGTATAGGCTCCTCACATTCCAAGTTCCTAAAAATAATGTTTTTCCGTTGGCTCGTCTGGGTCTTTTCCCATTGTTTCCAGTCTTCTATTATCCTCTGTTTTGCGTTTTCGTGATGATGATTTTTCCAGGGAGGGGTTATCAGCCCCATGCCCAACTCCCTCTACCTTGGAGGACCTTGGATTTTCTGTTAGGGTTTCTTCCCCTAGCCGAATTTTCTGTTTTTTGGGCATGAAAATCGCCCTCGCCCTCTCCCAGCAGCTGCACCAGAGTGCATTACCCAGGGGGTCCGACATGGACGTGGGAGTTGGACTTGTCGGCATACCCGATGATAGTCTATCATCATTTCCCGGCATTTACAGGGTACAGTTATTGGCACTCCGTACCCTACCGAGGCCTGGCTACCATCCATTAACTCCCCTCAGTCTATAACAGTGTTCACTTATGTCACAGTTATGTCGTGGGTCAGATTAACCTAGAATGCTTATTTCCTGGCAAAGCTCTGAACCTCTGCAGAAAACATTCTGGTTAAATTGTGACAAGCAGTTCAAGATGCAAAATGTAGACTATTTCATCAAGGTGAATAAATTAATGTAATCAATCAATCCTAATCCTGGCTGCCTCCATGATGGTTTGTTACAACAGCATTAACACAAACATTATTAAAATTGTTTTGAGAGGGCTGCAACCACAACGTAGGATAATTACATCCAAGGTAACACTGACCTCTTGCTTATAATTACATTGCAGTCTATTGTTTCAGAAAATGTATTTAAACCTTTCTTATGTATTCAGCTAAAAAATTAAAAATGATGTGACCAAAGAATGCATAGCAGATCTTAAAATGGACACAATGCATTTGTGTTCAGTAACTCTTTTAGACTTCTGATTTGATAAAATCGAATTGTTGAATATGTTTCACTCTGCTTTTAAGCATGACATGCAAGCCTGGTTTAAGGACAGTCTAAGATAGGATAGACCAGTTTCTCCTAACAAAATATTGTTTTCTTACTCCCTCCAAAATGTATTCAAGGCATTTCAGTACTGTAGCTTGGAGCAAACCGAAATTAATTTCAGTCCCATAGTCTATCATTTGTTTCTGTAAACAGGGGCAGCTGAGAATATTTTGATTTTGCAGAGAGAGAAAACACTTTTGTACAGTACAGTATATTAATAAATAATAGCCTTGAACTCAGTTTTTTTCTGAAGTGATAGGATATAAAACACACAGTCTGACATGTAAGTATTAATATTTTAACATTTTCAATAAGGTCACCATTTCATATTTAATGCACAAGAAAAAATATACTATTTGTTTTTTGTTGACCATATCTAATGACAGCTGTAGCCTTCTCATACTATAAGTGAGTGGTTCACTCAGCATATTTTTTCAAGATGTTATGAAGGAATGCTAAGGACAAGAATCTGTTTATACTCTATGATACTTTTTAGTAATATTTTTAAGTTACTAAGCACTAGCAATGCTCCAATTAACATACCATCCAGTTTACCACTTAAATCAAGCCACTTTATGTGATCCAGAGTATGGCAAATTGAAGAAACAGCATCATTACAAGCAAAGCATTTTATGTCATTTAATACTGTACTCTACGCATGAGTACATTTAGGACTTCAGTTCTTGCCTTTTCCTTTAGGTTTACTTTCTAAACAAAGCAGTGAATTGTGTGATTCAACGAAAGGCAACAACAGCCTTTCTCCTTGGCCAACAGATGGTTTTGAAAGCAGTTAAAGGGTTAATAAGGCACAATATTTTCAGTAAGATTTCATGAATTGCTTGATTTGCAGTACTAAATTGTACCATTTCAAACACCTTTCAGCCACTGCTCCCACCAATTTTTATAATACACTACATGTGCAATCATATTTACATAATGTTCTACTGTGTTAATTTTATGCCTGCAAAGTGCAGCTTTGACATATTGTTATAAAAGTTTATGGAGTGTCCTGTCAGCTCTTTAGTAATATCACTTATACCCTAGCTATCCAAAATCAATACAATATTTTCTCTCAATAAATAATGTAAGCCTGAATAAGGTCCAAATGCAAGCATTGACAGTCGGCTGCAATTAGATTTGGTGGTAACGGATGACAGTCCCCTTACAGATCAGCAAAAAATAGAGATGTGGAGACCACTATGTCACTGGCTGGGGGAGGAACTGGAAATAGTTCATAATGGAATAGGTTTCACATCTGCTGCACTTGCAGTTTCTTCCAGGAATGACTGAACTGTAGCAGATTTTTTTCTTCCTCGTTTGAACCTTAAACACACTCTTACTGCAACAGTGAGCTTCAGCCAGGCTAGTGAGTTAAAGGGCAGACTGAAGTGTATGCACAGAAGAAAGATTTAGTTGATTCTGACTTTTTGAAGGCAAAGTCACAGTGAGGGCTGTGATTTCAAAACAGCACAGGACAGTGGTGTTAATGTATTTTTGTTTTACTGCCAGCAAAAAGGCTCATCACTTGTGTTGTCAAAACACCACAGAAGAAGTACACACAAGGTACAGCAGTTGGCAGATGTATGAGATCAAAGAAAAATCTAAATACAGACAAAGTATTAGGCAGAACCAGGATTGCACAGTGGTATGTTGAACAGCACGGCTACCCCACAGCTCTTGTGAATGGAGGTACTTTCTGTGTGTTTTTTGCATATCCTCCCTGTGTTTCTGTAGCTTTTCTCCTGGTATATCAGTTTCCTTCCAAAGATAGGTTGCATAGATTAATTGTCATCTTTAAATTGTCCATCTCTGTCTGCCCTGTGATTGACTGGCTCCCCATCCAGAGGATAGCCCCTCTACTGTATTTCCCCTTTGTCTATAAGATGAAGATGCTTTGAGAGGATGGATCATTGGATGGTTAGTTAGTACCAAACAGATAAAGCAAAACTAACTAGAAATGTCCAGACAAATCCAAAATAACAGCATCTCACTTGAGCTGTAGATGACTATCCTGAAGTGTTAAGCGCATGCATGCAGCTCTTTGGTGTTACAAGCATTCATCTATCCATTTTACTTTATCCAATATAGGGTCACGGGAGCCTATCCCAGTTAACAATAGACACAAGGCAGGATGCACCCTGGATGTGATGCCAATCCATCACAGAGCACACACAGACATTAGGTAGGTCAAGGCACTGGAATTTCAAGTTCTGCTCTTGTGATCAGTGTCACAGGATCTTTAATATCAAGAATGTGTATAGGACCTGGGATATCTCCTTCAGATGATGAAAGACCGCAGCTTCCTTGAATAAGATGCTCTTTGTCACCATAACAACAGTTTTTTTTTAGTTCTGGTCCAATGGGAAGAGTACCATCTACAAGGCCAGCTATACCACCTCCAGCAGAAATGGGATTCTCCCATGATGTTACTGAACCTACAATATCTATCTTCCAGGATCTGACAAGATGAGGTTACCAGGTAGTGTGATTGTTGTCTATTCTTAATTGACTCTAAGATTAGGTTAGGGAGGATATCAAAAGGTTTTAAATGACTTAGTTTCAAGTCTATAGCATGTTAAGTTAGAATGCAAATTTATTCAAGCTTTCCCCTATCGTGCGTTGCGTCTCCCCACTAGTCACCTTTCTCAGTAGGGAGGACCTGCTTTGAGCTGAGATGGCAGTTTATCAATCCTCAACTCCTCTTCTTGAAACTGACTCTCCTCAGCAGTATCTGTTACATTGCTTAGTGGTTTGATGGTGTGAATTAATATTCATTACGGCTGGGATGAGACCACCACACTCATTTCACTTGTAAAACGAGCTGGATTAGATTCATTTCTCTCGAGACAACACTCTGAATTACGCCACTAAGATCCCTCCCCTTACAGCCCACCTGCAGTGTCCCATAGCTGTATTCCACTTTTAATTGTGTTATCTTAATGTCATGCGACAATACAATAAATGTTGTTGTTATATTCAGATTGACAGGATTGTGAAATTTTCGTGCTTTGTTCCAGCATCATACTGTATATACACCATATTCACAAACCCCTCCAAAACGTGACCCAAAAGTATTATAAACTGTATAACATAAATATTTATATATATTTACTGTACATATTCTTTAACATTATTATATCATGTTAGTATTCGATTCTAAATCATCAAACACCTCCCCTTTGCTAATCAGTAACAAGTGATGTTGCCTTTTCAAGGGAACTACAACTAAAAGTCTCACTAGAAATAAAAGCTTAAAAAACATTAAAATGGTAAAAAAAATAATAATGGAAAACTATGTTATGTTTTGTTAAGAAATTTTACTTTGTAACTAAATAGTTGGTAGTTGGAAATATTAAATAGTTGGAACCACAGAAGACCATTTGAATTAATAAACGTCTTTCATTTCACAATGCATTTAGTGCACTTTTTTAATGCATTAAAAAGACATGCTGGATGCATTGTCACCAAATCCCTTAATCATAACTAATGCATTGAAAACATCCCTGGAACACAAGTTTTGATTTTGTGATGACCAATGTGACATTATCAGTGATGACAAATGTGATCATAATGAAGTTGGTGTTTTCCTCACGTGATGATTGATGGTATTTTGGTAAGTTATATGTTACAAGTCTAGCTACTCAAACCACGTGGCTCAATTCCATTTATTCTTGCTGTGATGGAGTTGTAAAGAGATCTGATTAATTTGTGTCAACATTTCTGAAACTTTTATTTCACGCATTTGTACCAACATCGGCAGTACCTGTTTGATGTTTTGGGTAGGTAGTATTCCCATTAAGAAATTTGGATTTTCTTATACCAGTGCATATTGGTGAACTCAATTCTCCATGCTGGCTCCAAGTCTATTACCTGCAGTTAAGAGCCCTCTTAGCCTTGCTCCAGCTTGACAGCATTCAGGTTGTCATGTCATTCATTTGTGCGGTGAGGTTGAATATGGCCTGATTTGAAACTGTTTTCCAAACCATGACAACTTGCCCTCATCAGCTATCAAAGCTATACTGGATGTACTATTTGCACAATCTCCACCTGTCAGCCAAAAGTAATATGTTTCACTCAAAAGCAATTTACCCACTTGGGTAAATTGAAGCCCACCCTGATAATAAGAGAGCATTGTATTAAGACAGATGTAAAACAGACTTTTGTGACCCCCTAAAATATTATATATATACTACTATATATACAGTATACAGTATATAGTACCAATTATGGCTACAATGTGTCGAACCTCCAATTTGAGTTCTCAAACAACCAGGGAGATTTGTGACAATACAACCAAAAGCAGTTGATGCAGGTGAGGGGAAGTGGTGAACTTCCCCCATTGATGACTTTTTATTGGGGATTTTGGTCTTGAAATGTCTTCACATTAACAATACATGACATTTTTCTCAAGGGTGAATCCCCTAAGGTTGAAAGGTTGTTAGGGACAAGAAATGGGAAAGGATGTTATTGCTAGAAGCTTCACCATAACAGATTTTTCCATATTTTTTAAAACGGAAGTAAAATTAAGTGTAGATGTTAAGGTTCATAGATATTTTGTAAGACAAGTATTCAAACAATTCCTGTTGTGCTAGCTGCATGGATTGTATGTTCTATCCATGTTCATGTGGGTATCCTCTGGGGTGCTCCAGTTTCCAGATTAATTGGGTTCTGTGAAAATTGGCCCTGGTGTGAGTGTGTGCATGTATGTGTCTGTGTGCGTTCTCAACTGGACTAGCATGCTGCCCACGGTGTATCCTGCCTTGTGTCCTTTGCTTGCCAAGACCCTGTATTGGATAAAGAGGTAAGAAAATGGATGGATGGTTTTGCAAAATACAAATTCATCAGCTTTTAAGAGACGAACTGTAGTTGGATCTCTGGTCTGACTATGCTACAGAAGAATACAAGAGTGAGGAGCCAATGGCATGAGACTCAACCAATAACTCTGACTGACAGAAAAAATGGGTGAAAATTTGAAGATGGAAAATTGGAAGGTAATGTCTGTCTCTGGTGAGAGAAAATGCAATGTGAGAACACACAAAGAGAGTTCAGAAGGTGATACAGTTATCATAAACATGCTGAAGTTGCCATGATTAGAAATTTGACTTCCTCACAAACATCCATTTACACACTCAATGATTTAGTACACAACAACCCACAGTATCTGAAGATTACCAGAAAACAAAAAAGTGGATAGAAGGGATAAACAAGATATATCAAATACAGCAACTATATGACAATATCACACATAAATCTCCGAGCAGCTCCGCAACACATTGATTTCATCCTCACAAACACATCTCAGTCATTTTCTTTGCTTAAGTCCTTTCTTAGTTGCATCACCACATCTCTGCTGTACCTCTCCTCTCTGAGCTCGTCTGTTCATTTGTACCTGAAAGAATTTCACTTACAAAAGAATAAGGTCATTATTATAACCTTGAACTTGAGTCATTACTCTTAAGAAGAATTTAAAACTGGCTTAGAGCAAATTATTTAAATAACCATATGGCACTCCATTAATTACAATTAAATGAAATGTGACTAAAACTGAATAAAATACAAGAACCTGAATGAATGTAATTCACAATCTGTCTCATTACATACAGTTTGAAAGAATGACAATAACTGCCATCTTCTTTAGAGAGCTCACAGTCTCCTTTTGTTCACCACTAGCATATTTAGGGTAGCTGCATCAAGAGCTCTACACAAGCAATGGCTCTCAACATTACACGCTCAAACTCCAGGAGGACTGTGTATACAGTATACATAAGTGAATTCCTACATCTGAACTTTCTGGCTGAGCAATGCTACCAGTGTGCCCGGAATTCAGTAGGGAGGCTAGCAGCCTGTAGTGTTCATTTTCTGGTTTCTAAAAGCAAAATATTCAATATTGATTCAAGAAATGTGTAGCTCTCGACATAGGTTAATTTACTAGGCACTTGAAGGTTCATTATTTCCAGTCACTTCTAAACTTATTGCCGTGACCTTTCCAGCAATCCTAGCCTGCCTTCACTCCAGATACAGGTGCCACAAGGCAGATCCCACGGCTCCCTAATATCAGATATTACAGAGCGAACATGAGACATGACCTGAAGGATGCTCCACGGAGCACCATAGGGACTACACAGACGTTTATTCACATTCCAGAACCCCAATTCAGGGCCAACTCAGAGTTTTCAAAGGTCACAATAACTGCTAAGAAGCCATTCAAAAGAAAAGGGAATCATTTTTAAAATTATGCGAACAAACAAATTCAAAAAAGGGTAAGCCTTAAAAATCTACTAAAGTAATAGTGGTAGTAGTTTTAGTAGGAACTGAATTTTTTACAAATTCCATTCTTTTGAATTCACAAACAGTATACAGTATATTATTGTTGCTGAAGACATACAACGAGCTAATTAGTTTTGACTGAGTTTTTACTGTATACAGTATATGGTTTAACATATTGAAAGTGACGTTTCAATAAAAAATAAACTGAAAGCCCAAAACTGGGTTATTTCCAAAATAATAATTATATTACCAAATCTTTAAATGGGAATGTTCAGGTCACAAAAGGTATACAGGCATTCTGAAGAATTTCATTCCACTCAGCTCATGGCTGTCTTTAAGTGTTATAAGGAAAATATTTGCCTTATTGTATTACAAAAAACAATCTATCTTTGGGGCCAAAAATCACTCGGTAACAGTGTCTACTCAACTATTAAACCATTAAAAAGAGACAAGGTCAAAGCCCTTGTAATTCTATAGGTTAAAGGTCAGCTGCATCAGGTCAACCTCAAAGGTCAAAAACATCATGACAGACATTTGTGAGCATCAATCATCATACTGAAATAGGCCACACCCTAACATCCAGTGGCAAGTTAACACAATAGGAAGAGTGTTGACCTACCTGTCATTCTTGCAGTGAAATATGTTTAGCAATTTGTTAACAGTGTGCCAATTGCTTTTGAAGGCAGCTGCATGTCAAACAAAGTAGCAGCATAATATTCCAATACCTTCTGTTCTAATTATTCACAGCATGTGCCTAGAAGAACTTAATAAATCAGTTATATATTTTCAGGTGATTTCAGTACAAATTGTCCTTTATTATTGGCTTCCTGTAAACAAAACAAATTAGAAGGCAATGCATAGCATTTTTTCTTCATCTCACTGGTAGAGCACATCATAGTTTATGGCCCACTAATTTTGGCTGCCTGAACAAGAATGTGGCTGCCTGTACAAAAATAGAGGCTTGCTCCATATCACAAACAGCTCAATCTAAAATCCAACACTACTGATTAAACTAGTGATTTTGAAACAGAAATCTCAACCTGCGTTGTAATTCTAGTGTGTAATATATTAGTCTTTCTAGATTGTTTCAAAACAATTGCAAACATGACTATCTCATGTCATTAAAGCATTAAGTTTATGTTATTTTAGAAACTTGATTCTGAAGCTCAGCTGAATATATAATGTAGACGTACAAAATGACCATTTAAAAGCAAATATTAGTCATTTATAACTGCCACATATGGTTACTTATCACATTTTCCCATGATATTTCAAGCATTTGTTTGTTAGTCATAAAGAATTACAACAGGTTAGAGTATTTTTACAAACTAAGGGGTTACAGTTAACAAATATGAAATATCAGCTCAATATCACAATCAGCTTTCTATGTAATCAAAAGTTAACAATAACATTTACTTAATTGGTCAAGGAATGCCAAGCAGCACATGTAATCAGGGAGCAAACCTGAAAAAGGTTAAACTAAGATCTACAGTACATTAGACAAATAAACAAATTTTTGTGGCTATATACTGATATTTATAGTTGTAGCAGTTCCAGAGTCCTGCCTTTGACAGACATACAGAAAACAAAAATCAAATGAGAGGCAAATACAATAAAATAACTCAAAAAGAACACCAACAAATTTGAAAGTTGTTTCTTATAAAATCTCATTCTGAATTATATCTCTTAAAAATGGATGCTGAACAAATGCAAACTTATCTGTATTTAAAAACAATGTATCACAAAACAATGAGAGATTTCTTATAGCTTGAAGGGGAACACAAATATGAAATCAGTATTTACCCAAATGTAAGACAACAAGACCCCTTTTAAGGCCTAAAATCTTGTCCTATTAGCTTTCACATTACTTAGATTCTTGTCTGTTGATCAGCTGAAGGAAGTACTCTCCATTTGGAGGTTTTGAGGATTTTGACTGCCGCAAGTAAGAAAAACAGATAAAAGATAGTAAACGTGTTAAAAATGTCCATTGTTCTATCTTTTTAGAATGGGTTACTTGCAATCTGCAATGGTATTTGAATTTTTTTTTTTTAAAGTTGCCGAAAACCTTTAATCTAGTCCCAGAAGAACAGTTCTGTTGTTTTTATATTAATGTTGTTTGTCTGACAATACAATTACACTACTTCATATCCTAATCTGTTGGCTGCTGCTACTAATAGAATAGATTAGAGATCTGAAAAAAATATGACATATACTGTATATATTTTCATGTGCTTAATAAAGATAACGTCAGAGAGAGCAAAGTAACTTTAAGAAAAACAGAATTAAATAACAGTTCCTAGGACTTAAGATTGTTCAAATTTGTTCCATCAGAAATAGATCTCTTATCTACTATGGGTTGAAGCCCAAAGCTCCGGACCTTTGTTATCAGTTCTGAATGGCTTAGTTTAGGATTTTCCGATATCAGTTATTGGATTTGAAGTTGCATGCCACAAGTTTGTACTGTGGGTTTTAGTTTCCAAATTGCCAATTTATGTGTATCTAACTCTATATGGCCTGTGTTTTTTGCAAAGCTCTGCTCATTTAAACCACATCAGAAAGTTTGGGTGTTCTAGACCTTTCTCTTTTTTTCCAAAATGAAGGTTTACAGTATATCCTTACAATAACTGCATTATTCTCTTAATGTGAACATAATGCAGGCAAAAAAGTAGCAACTTTACTAATAGCACCACAATCTTCCTATGAAGCGCAGCAAATCTGAAATAGGTAAAACAGCACTATAATCAATATCATCAAATCTTAATTATGGAAAAAAGTTAATCTGTCAGATTTCTGTCAGAAATCTCATGGGTATTTCTACTGATACTTAAAATGACTAAGTACAATTGAAGGTTCTGTTCCTTGGCCTTGAGTTTGATCCTGAGTCATGTTTTGATGGACATTGACACTTCCTTCGCTATGACATAAATTATGATTTGGTATGAAGTAAAGCTGTCTTTCAGCAGACTTGCAAGAATTAATGTGTCAGGTCATGATGTTTTCATTAATTTACAAAACACACTCATATACTGTATATGTCTAAATATATTTTTGCTTTTATTATTTTACCAGTTGCTTGTTGGGATAGGCTGCCCTGCAAACCTGAATTGGAAGAAGCCATTAGAAAATGGAAGGATGAATGGATTTATTATTTAAAAAAATTATTTTAAGTTGTAATTCTACCGTTTATAGCATTACAGTTCTTTTCCGCACACAATTACTTTATTTCTGTTAGAATTATGCTTCTTTACTTTGCTGAATATTGTCACTGCTGTAACATTGAGAAATAAGACTTTATTATTCTAACCTTGCATTGTATCAGCACTCCTACTGATTGACACTTATTGCTGATTACAATGATTAATTATGCTAACAGCAGTATGAATTGTTCAATGTATAGATGTGTACAGTGAGGCATATAGCTATTTACCTGCCAGCAATTCTTGATGAATGTTCTGCATAATCAAGAACAACTAATTTTGTGATCATTTTTGCTTCACTTTTGGAAATCAATAAGTTGCCAAATGATAATCAAAAATGATCAATTTGACAATTTTTGGGTCCTTGAATTGCTATTTATCTTGCGAAGAGAAAGGTAGTTTCTGCATTCTTCTCATCTCCTTTTGTTTGTTTTGTTTTTTTCTGGAACAATCCAATACTTGGCTCAGAGATTCAAAAGTAATAAATCTGTGAGGTGTCATCTCATCGCCCTCCCATTTCCCAGTACCTCCGAGTGGTACGCCAGTTCTGATTAGCACACCCCTCCCCTACGTGAAAATCAACAGACAGGAACAAACTGAGTACTGCCGATCTTCGGGGGACAGGAAACACTGAACAGGAGGATTAAATTAATATATTAGCGGCACCCTTCTCATACATCGTTCTCAATAACAGTCGCCAATATTTAAGGGAATGTGCAGCATTTTATCTCTGAATGTGGAAAAAAATAATAAATAACAAAAAAACGCATCTTTTCCCAAGGTGCGCTGTCTGTCATCGATGATAGGGAAGAAGAGACAAGACCTTTGAAGTTTTTAGACATAAAAGCCCAAATAATGCAAACCTATCCTTTCAGGTATTCAGATAAAATTACAAAGCTGAAAAAGAAAAAGGAGAAGTGTGTTAACCTCCACAGCCACACCTAATCACTCTGACAGCCAGACAGGCTTCGTTGTAAGTTCTTCGGGGAAAAACTAAATTAGGGTGAAAAGTCTTTAATCTGACATAACTAGTTTTCCCATTTTTAATTATAAAAAGAAAAAAAATGCAAAAGTTTTAGGAACAACAAATCAATAATGGAGTCTTTGCTATTCTTAAGGAAGCAGCTCAAGAAGACAAAGAAAAATCCATATCTTCAATTATGATCTATTACATTGTTCTATACTACAATATTTATGCATTAAAGCACCTTCTACTTGCACTAGATTGCTGTTAAAATTATTAATCAATGTGAGCAATGCATATTTCTGAACTCATTTCTGTATTCACCTCACAAATGCACCACAATGTATCATGTACACCACAGACCTTGTTAAGTGTCAAAAAGCAGATATAACAGGTGAGTTCATGAGACTAGTCATTTCTTTGACGGTACATGTAAGTGAGAATTATTAACCTTTGGCCTTGCCTGCTGGGTTCTCCCGCCCTCCGTTCAGCAATGTTTTTCTTGCCTGACCAACAATAAAAGCCTGGTGGATCAGAGAAGCAGACAGACATTCGAAAGCAGAGCAAGTGAGTTGGGGTTAACTTCAAAAATGATCTCCTTGCCCTTTACTGGATGTTGTTTGTTAATTATTAAATGAATAAAGAATGCCTCTCAGATGATGTGATGATGCTCTTGTTATGAGAGCCAAGTAAGCCTCCAGTCTGGTGTTCAATATGACCCTATCCGGTCTTATTGAACGACGGTCCAATCTGGAAGGAACAGGAGACAGACTCAGGGAAAAGACACACAAGGTTTTACAGTATGTAAAGGCAGTGAGGGGTTACAGTTCCTGTTCCAGCAACTATAGGCATCCAAGTCAGGGCAGGTCCAGGAGGGTAGTCAGGAAGTTTGTTCAAGATCCAAAGGTCAGGTAATCCATCCAGGACAAAGACATGATAAAATCCCCGGAAGGGGGAAACAGGACGAAGAACACATAGACACGGAACAGAAACGGGGCTGGAGACGCCAAGTCCTGGACTCAGTGGTCAGGACGCCATAACAAAGCTTTTGCCCTCAGGCCACTCCTGGACCCAGTGATAGGCAGGGTTCCAGAAACCCGTCTTCCAATGCAGTACGCCTAAACATCCAAGGCTCATGGTTTAAATAACCGAATGTGAACAATACACACCAGGGAATAATTAAATCCAAGGGCTACCCAATTAGAGCGCCCTCTAGAGGAGGGAGGTCGACCATAAGAGCTCTGGTAGTGAATAGAAAGTAAAAACTATATCACTCAGTGCTCTTTTGTTGTCTGTGATGGGTCTTTGCAAGTTTCCTACCAGCAGCATTGGTTTGATTTGTGTCCATCTGAAAGATGTGAAGTGTATTTTTAAAACTATTTCTGACTATGACATTGCAAGGGTGGCACAATGGTGCAGTGGTTAGCATTGTTGTCTTTGTATGTTTGTATGTTTTTCCTTCTGATTCTGACTCTAATTGCCCCCTTAACTGTGCTAAGGGTCCAATTGTCATTTCAAATACTCTTGTTCTTAATTTTTATTTATTTACCGCACGGTAGAGCGTGTGCTAATGGATTAACACGTGAGGCGGTACTTGTTATTATTAACCCGCTGCTGGTACTGGTTACTTCTCATATGAGTTGATCTCTGCTGGCTGGCGGTCGTGCCAGTACCCCCCCCCACCGGCGGCTCCCAATGCCCGAGATGCCCAAGATCGGGATCGTCCCTGTGAAAATCGCTGATTAGCGTAGGGTCCAAAATATCCTTCTCTGGAACTCAAGATCTATCTTCGGGGCCATAACTCTCCCAGTCGGCTAGATACTGAAGGGTACCATGGTGCCATATGGAGTCAAGGATCTTGTGGACCGTATATGCTGGGCGCCCCTGAATGAGACGCGGGGGTGGAGGGCGATGTTGGGGAGCAGCAAGGGGCAAACGGTGGTAGGGTTTCAGGAGGGAGAAAGACGGTTGGATTCTGAAGGTGGGGGGAAGTGCGAGACGAAATGTGACCGGGGTGATCTGAGAGAGAATCCAGAAGGGGCTGATGTACCTAGGACTGAGCTTCTTGGACTGCAGGCATAACGATAGGTTCCTTGTGGATAACCAGACTAACTATCCTCTCCGAAAATGGGGGGCTGGTCTGCAATGCCGGTTAGCTAATTTGGCGTAGTGCTGGGATGACTTGGTGAGAGCTGTCCTAGCTTTTCTCCAGGTCCTCCGCAGCTTGGAAATATATTGTTGCACCGAAGGCACAGCCGTATCCGGAGGGGTGTCAGGGATGAGAGTGGGTTGATATCCTAATGAACAGAGGAAGGGAGAGAGACCTGTGGAGTAGACCATGTATCCTGAAAAACTGCTGCACAAACAGTGTCACCATTTCCTGGGCTGTGGGCAGTGCAGGGAGGGGGACAAAATGGGCTGCTTTGGAAAATCGATTGGAGACCACCATGATTACAGTATGACCTTGACTGCTAGGAAGATCCGTATTGAAGTCGACAGCTATATGGGACCAAGGGCGGTGTGGGATAGGAAGGGGGTTAAGGAGGCCGGCTTCCCTAGCCCGTGGAGTCTTAGTCCTGGCACAGGTCGGGCATGCCCAGACATACTCATTAACATTGGCTCTCATGGAATGCCACCAAAAGTCCCTGGTCAGGAGGTCCAGAGTGTGTCTGCTACCAGGATGACCTGCAAACTGGGAGTCATGACCCCACTGCAGGATGGCAGAGCACAAGTGATCCGCCACAAAAAACTTATCCGGGAGACAGCGCAGAGGAACTGGTCCTCAATAGAGCAGTGAATCGCCGCCACGATTTTATTGGATAAGATGATTGGTTCAGGCGTGTAGTCCAGGTCCGGGCAGTCATGGAGCTGAGAGAATGCATCAGCCCTCCCATTCTTGGAGTCAGGCGTAAAGGTGATAACAAAATTGAAACAAGAAAAGAAAAGAGACCAACGGGACTGACGCGAGTTGAGGCGTTTGGCAGACTGAATGTAGGCCAGGTTCTTATGATCCATGATAATGACAAAGGGGTGGTGAGCCCCCTCCAACCAGTGTCTCCATTCCTCAGGGGTCAGCTTGATAGCTAGGAGTTCATGATTACACACATCATAATTAACCTCAGCTGGAGAGAGTTTCTTAGGAAAGAAGGCACAGGGATGTGGAATGTGCTTTTCTCCGTGGCGCTGGGAGAGGACTGCACCAACCCCATAGGCAGATGCGTCAACCTCAACAATGAAAGGCCAGGAGGGATCCAGGTGCTGTAGCCGGAACTGAGCCGAAGAGGTGCTTCAGGCGTAGGAATGCCTTATTAGGCCCCGGGTTCCAATTACCTAGGCCAGGTAAGTTATGGGTCAAGGGTGTGATGGGCACTACGACGGAGCTAAAGTTCCTAATGAAATGCCTGTAAAAATTGGCAAAGCCCAGAAAGCATTGGATCTGCTTCAGATTTCAAGGGACTGGCCAGTCATTAATAGCTGCAACCTAAGTCGAGTCCATTTCCACTCCTGTCTAAAGTCTGTCTAAGACACACTTCTCCAGCTTAGCGTAGTTTACTGTCGATCAGTCTGGACAACACCTCCTGGACGTGACGGACATGATCCTGAGTATTGGTGGAAAAAATCAGAATATCATCCAGATAAACCAAAACAAAGTTACCAATAATGTCCCTAAAAATGTCGTTCATGAAGGATTGGAAGACTGCTGGGGCATTAACGAGGCCAAAGGGCATGACTTGATATTCATAATTTCCATGTCATAAAGGCCGTCTTCACTCATCTCCTTCGCGTATCCTGATTAGATTGTAAGCCCCCCGCAGGTCTAGTTTAGAGAAGATGTAGGCTCCCCGTAAGGACTCCAAATCCACTGGAATTAGAGGCAGGGGGTAGCGATGTTTGACAATAATGGAGTTCAGCCCTCTGTAGTCAGTACAGGGCCGCAAGGAGCCATCCTTCTTCCCAATTAAAAAAAAAATGGCACAGGGTGGGGATGAGGATCGGCAAATAAAGCCTGAATCCAGGGCCTCCTTAATATAGTTTTGCAGGGCTTTGCAGTGGCCCCGACCATGAGAGAGAGGGGGATGGTTTGCCAGGTAATTTGACCAGGAGTGAGCAGAGATCCATCTAATGCTTGAATGCCGACTGGGGGTAACACGGGCGCCATACGAATATTTCACTTTTTAGCAAAAGAGGTGTCTACCGACAGGGGAAGGTGAGTATTAGACCAAGAAAGCTCCACCGGGAACAGAGACCCGGAAGAGGCTTGAGAAAACACGGCGCTTCTCACCTTAGCAGTAGGCTGCAGGAGGGCTCGAGGTGGGTATGGTGGTCTTGAAGGACAAGAAGCGAGCAGATGATCTGATGTGTAACGGACGTTTTCCTCTGCGTTGTGTCAAATTAACACCCAGGGACATCACCAGGTAGAGGTCTGCGATTTTATTTCCTTAAGGAACATAAAGCACGTTGGGGTTACACATGCTAAATGTCTCTCTCTGTGCCGACTGGCGTCCACAATGCGTCTGAGGAATCACCTTATAATCATATTATATAAAATAACAGAACAATATATATACAGTGCCTTGCGAAAGTATTCGGCCCCCTTGAACTTTTCAACCTTTTGCCACATTTCAGGCTTCAAACATAAAGATATAAATTTTTTATTTTATGTGAAGAATCACCAACAAGTGGGACACAATTGTGAAGTGGAACGAAATCTATTGGATTTTTGAAACTTTTTTAACTAATAAAAAAATGAAAATGAAAAGTTTACTTTCAGTGCAGCAAACTCACTCCAGAAGTTCAGCGAGGATCTCTGAATGATCCAGTGTTGTCCTAAATGACTGATGGTGATAAATAGAATCCACCTGTGTGTAATCAAGTCTCTGTATAAATGCACCTGCTCTGTGATAGTCTCAAGGTTCTGTTGAAAGCGCAGAGAGCATCATGAAGACCAAGAAACACACCAGGCAGGTCCGTAATACTGTTGTGGAGAAGTTTAAAGCCGGATTTGGATACAAAAAGATTTCCCAAGCTTCAAACATCCCAAGGAGCACTGTGCAAGCGATCATCTTGAAATGGAAGGAGTATCAGACCACTGCAAATCTACCAAGACCTGGCCGTCCCTCTAAACTTTCAGCTCAGACAAGGAGAAGACTGATCAGAGATGCAGCCAAGAGGCCCATGATCACTCTGGATGAACTGCAGAGAACTACAGCTGAGGTGGGAGAGTCTGTCCATAGGACAACAATCAGTCTTACACTGCACAAATCTGGCCTTTATGGAAGAGTGGCAAGAAGAAAGCCATTTCTCAAAGATATCCATATAAAGTCTTGTCTAAAGTTTGCCACAAGCCACCTGGGAGACACCCCAAACATGTGGAAGAAGGTCAGATGAAACCAAAATCGAACTTTTTGGCCACAATGCAAAACGATATGTTTGGCGTAAAAGCAACACAGCTCATCACCCTCAACACACCATCCCCACTGTCAAACATGGTGGTGGCAGCATCATGGTTTGGGCCTGCTTTTCTTCAACAGGGACAGGGAAGATGGTTAAAATTGAGGGGAAGATGGATGCAGCCAAATACAGGACCATTCTGGATGAAAACCTGTTGGAGTCTGCAAAAGACCTGAAACTGGGACGGAGATTTATCTTCCAACAAGACAATGATCCCAAACATACAGCAAAATCTACAAAGGAATGGTTCACAAATAAACGTATCCAGGTGTTTGAATGGCCAAGTCAAAGTCCAGACCTGAATCCAATCGAGAATCTGTGGAAAGAGCTGAAAACTGCTGTTCACAAACGCTCTCCATCCAACCTCACTGAGCTCGAGCTGTTTTGCAAGGAAGAATGGGCAAGAATTTCAGTCTCTCGATGTGCAAAACTGATAGAGACATACCCCAAGCGACTTGCAGCTGTAATCGCAGCAAAAGGTGGCTCTACAAAGTATTAACGCAAGGGGGCCGAATAATTTTGCACGCCCCACTTTTCATTTTTTTATTAGTTAAAAAAGTTTCAAAAATCCAATAGATTTCGTTCCACTTCACAATTGTGTCCCACTTGTTGGTGATTCTTCACATAAAATAAAAAATTTATATCTTTATGTTTGAAGCCTGAAATGTGGCAAAAGGTTGAAAAGTTCAAGGGGGCCGAATACTTTCGCAAGGCACTGTAATATATAATAATATATAATATATAAAAGTATGATATATAATATATAAAAGTAATAGATTACATATTTAAATGTAATTATATCATATCATTTTGTTTACGTTAACATTTGGTTAATAAAACCGACACACCTAAAATATTAATGAAAAAAATTATAACAAAATGGACGACATACCTTATAGAACATAAAGCACGTTGGGGTTACACACGCTAAATGTCTCTCTCTATCCTGCGTAGCAAAATATAACGTGGTTAAACACTGTGTAATGCATTAAACATTACCTTTATAAATTTGGCACACAACTGTAATATTTACAGAAATAATATATATAATATCGTCACATGAAAATTAAAAAAAAAAAATAACGCTTGTGTAGTGATTCATAACCGTTTCAGGGACGCCAAATATGTAATGTTAGTGGCTCTCTGAAGGCACCAGTTCTGTAGGGTTTGGGCATTTACTGAGACAATTATTAATTGTAGCAGTAAATCACAAAGTTGATTCTTTTGATGGCTTTAGAGTCCAACCATGCGACATAACTCAAACAACGCACACACACAGGTACTAATACACGAGGATACATTTATGAATACATAGAATATGCCTTAAACTAACAGATCTTATCGAGAGGGTTATCAGAATACAAAAGATATATATTCAATCAGTTACGAAGTGTTACATATATCAAGAGGACATACGTTCAGTATATCATTCATTAAGACCGTTTCATTAATGAACTTGGTTATAACTTCTACATTAGATACTCGAAACAAGTACATAACTCTTAGGAATTAAATTGATATCAACTGGTTGGGATAACAATTGAATTCTTGAGCTGTAATGCATTGAAGTTGAATACTCATCCAATCTTTGGGGATTCAGATCTCCTGCGGGCACAAAGAAACAGTTGCAGGCTGTTGCTGTCCAATCCGCGCTCTCTGGCTCGGTGCCAGGCTGTGCTGTGCGGCTTGCGACGGTGCGCTGCTGATGCTCACTGACCGGCTAGTTAGTGTTGGCTTTAACTAGCAAAGTTTGTGCACAGGAGAAAAGATGACTGTGGGTCCCAGCAAGTCAGGAAGAGGACCGGTTCGTTCCTAATGAAGAGCTAGTTCTGAATAGTGATTCAGCTGTCCACAGTTCCGGCCTGTTCACGAGGCCTGCTGCTGGTTACTCTCTGGCAACCTCCACTCTAGACTCTTAGAACAAAGGAAAGTTCTGGCACTCGGACACACTGGCCGTTCCGTGGTTGTCCGGGCTGAGTCTCAGGATGGTCAGGAGGCGCGCTGCGAGGATGTCCTGCCCTTGGGAGCCTTCTGCTCCTGGGCCGTCCTGCCCTGGAATTCTCCTTTGAATTCCCTTTAGAACAGTCCACAGAATCCTCTCCAGAATCCCTTCTGAATCTTGTTGAATCTCTGTGTTGCCTGTTTTTACCTGGAGGAACTTCAGCTCATTGATTGGCTGAAAGTTCCCTGGGCATCAGAGTCCCACGTGGGTTACTCGGCCCTACCAGTCCCTGATTGGTTGATCAAGGTGAGATATGAGTCACTTACTCCTGACACTTAGGAATGCAATCCAGATGTCCAACTCGCACTCCCTAGACAGATAGGCGCCAATGGATGACCATTGATCATGATAGCCAGGCTTAGCTAAGTGCATCCCCCTTTGGGAGCTGGTTTCTTATCACAAGAAAACATCTTAAATCAGCTTGCATGAATTCTTTCTCTGTGGCTGCACCACAGAGATGAACAGAGAAATTAGGCCTAATTTGGGAAAGCTCAGAAACACTTAATTCTGCCTTATTAATAAGCCTCACCGCTACACTTGCATCCTAACCTGCATGACCACATGTAGCTAGCACCACACTACACTCCATTACGATACGTTATCATATCGCAACAGGGCCTCCAGATCAGACATCCTAACTTTCTAATTAATCAAATAAACCATTATGTGCAGCCTAATAATGCGGCCGTTTAAAACAGAAAATAGACTGATTAAAATAAAGTTGCATAAGTTCGTTGAAGAGAGACGGTAACGTGCGTCTTACCCAACTGGCGTCCACAATGCGTCTGAGGAATCACCAGAAAAACGTGACGCCTATGACGCCCAGGGTGCACCTTAATTGACGCCCCACCAACAACAAATCCCAAAGTATGTCGCAAAGCCAACTATATACATAAAAACGGAACTAATATTGGGGAAGTTCAAAAAATAAAATTCACGAGGAATGACAGCAGCCGAAAGCTTGGGAGAAATTAGAATTGTTTATTGTGATGTGGAGATTTGGCGTAACCGCTTGGCTGAGGGCCAACCTCCCGGCCGTTGGACGGGGAGGATAGGACCCCCCAAAAGAACCAAGCGGGACCCCCAGTCACCAGTGCAGAAAAACAAAAACAAAAGATTATTGGCCGAATTCAGCTGAGGAGAGAAAGTGCCTGCTTGAGGATATCGGGGTTAGTTTTAATGTATGCATGGTAAGCCTCGGAGGATCGACGGCCGAGTTGCTTGATGAGATACTGGGGTATGCCTTGGCGAGTGCATCCGGAGGATGCGGCCCCTGATCTAAAGGAGTGCCCGGAGAATTGTTTAGGAGGGTATCATGATACGGCCCTTCTCATTTGCGAACAGAGGGACAGTAGGCGAAGCTCCGGCAGAGGTGCGAAGATGTGCGTAATGGGATAGAGGCTCGTAAGGGCTTATGTAGGAACAGAGTTTGAAATAATAGATGAGAGTGGCGGATCCGAGTTGGTTGGTTTTGCTTTTCTTGAGATAGAAGGTCAGTGTCTTGGAAGATAAGACGGAGATGTTGGATAAGCAGGGTTGAGAAGAAGGATCGAAGGATGTGGAATTAGCGGTAATTTCGGAGCACCTTAGGGAGATAAAGAAGGCTAACAAGAATAAAGATTCAAGAGGGCGGTCGACCCAGGGTGAGTGGTAACCTGACCTGACAACGTAGATGCAGGATTCAAGGATGTCTGAGGTAAGTGGTAAGCGTAGGTTCGGAAGTGGTTTTTCAAGCCACCAAAAGCCTTTAAGGAGAGTAATTTGAGGGTAGATAAGGGATGGACAGATCGTGCCGAAAAGGAGTGGATGCCGCACAGGTATACTTTGGTGGTGGATGCTCGTACCTTGAGTGAGTTTCTACGATAGCAAACGAAGGATGATACGGTGAGAATATCGAAAGAACAGAATTTTATGTTCGCGGAGAGGTGGAAGGATTGGAAGCCCTTCCAGGCAGTGCAGTAAGAATTGAGAGTTCGAGGGGCGATCCCTAAGAGGATAGTTTGCTGGGCCAGCTGGAGATAGCGATGGAAAGGATGATTCAGAGGAACGTGAGTTCCGAATAGGGAGGTACTGTGCAGGGGTTCGGTCTTGCATCTGGTGCCGAGTTCCTGAATTGAAAGCGAGAGAGAGAGTCAGCTATCTTATTAAGGTGGCCTGGAATGTGAGCAGCTGCGCGGATGAATTGATGTGAGAGAAATCCATTTAAGGCGGCAGAGGAATTTTGTGATGGATTGGGATGAAGACCTTCCTTTGTTGATTATATGAACTACTGCATGGATGGCCAAATGGATGAGGACGGTTTTTGTTTCCAATTGTGGCCCCAAAGAGAAGCAGCAACGACAATTGGAAATATTTCTAACACGGCTGATGACTGGTTGGCGAGAGGGATTGGAGAGAAATCAGGAGGCCGAGGGGCCGCAAACCATTGGCCTTTGTAATAGCCTCCGAAACCGACTGAGGGGGCTGCGTCTGTGAAAAGCTGGATATCCTCAGTGTCAGAGAGGAGGTCATCGTAGAAGAGAGATATGCCATTCCAGTTGGCCAAGAGAAGCTCCAAAGCCTGGGCTCGGATTTACAGTTGGCTGAAGGGCTTACGTGGTGGTAAAGAGAGGGCACGGAAGAGGCGAGGTCGAGAAGGTAGACCGTCCTTGAGGAATGATATGCATGGCGTAATTGAGGTGGCCGGGCGGAGAGAGAAGTTCCCTCTTTGTGCGAAATTTGGCGGAAGAATAGATAGAGATATACATCTGGATCCTGTCGATTTTGTAGCGAGGCAGGGAAGCGGAGAAATTGATGGAATTGAGGGTGATCCCGAGGAATTGGATTATATGAGAGGGGCCAGTTGTTTTGTCCATGGCAAGGGGTACCCCTAGTTTCCTAAAACGGAAATAAGTGTGGAGGAGGCTCTTGCAGGTGGGGTGTGAGGAAAGTCTATGGTAAGGAAATCATCAAGAAGGTGGACGAGAAAAGGAAACTTATAGTTATTCGACGGGATCCAGCCGAGAGCTTCGGCTAAGGTACCGAAAATGTTTTGGGCTACTCCTACGTCCGAAGGCAAGGCGGACTGCGAAGAACTTGTTCCGCCAATGAACTCCGAAGAGGTGCCAGAGGTCTGGGTCAGGAGGCATAACTTTAACGGCACTGGAGATGTTGGCCTTAGCGAGCCAGGCGCCCAGACGGACCGCAATACCAATGGGATTGATGTGGTATGCAGGGAATGGGGAAGAGTCAAGTGGGCCGATCATGAAACCATTCTCGACTTTGGATGCTAGCAAGGAATCAACGGACTGGGGATCGGCAGTGGCAGATTGCAAATTTTTGCAAAAGACGAAGGAAGAAGGAAGTGTGCACGGGCCTGGTGAGAATCCGAAGGAAAGGCCGTCGAGTAAAATGTGGGTGGAAGAGGGGTCGGGGTGACGGAGCAGGCCGAAAGCAAGAGTGGGGATGTCGATTGGGGTAGACGGAAAAGCCAGTAGTCTTTTGGGAATGCTGAAGGTGGAGCGAGCATGGAAGGGCCGGCGGGGGCAGGCAGAGCGAGCGAGCGAGCATGAGCTTCGCCACAGAAGCTGCAAATGCGAAGGAAGCGACGAAGGGGAGAGGTACGTGTAGAGGAATTGAAGATGTTGGAAATTTGTTGGCCTCTGATCATCACGATGGGGCGACCGCGAACGTCTTTGGACCGGGAAGGTTTGAAGAAGACCTGGCGGGAGAATAGATGCTGTGGGGGAGAAGGGGCGAAGTCAGGGTTGGGCTTGCGGACGGTATCTGGGCAAAGATTTGATGAATGTGTCCAAGAGGAACAGAAGTCGCAGGAAAGAGCTTGGACACCAGTGAAAGTGCGGCAGTAAAGCTCAATGTCGAGGGCTCCCCAGTAGGTGCGCTGGTTCCATTGGAGTAGGCGGGCAGCGGCCTCGGCCAAGAACTACTTATGGTAATCGTAGAACAGGGAGCCCTCGAAAAGGACAGATAGATCGGGGATGCTGTGCATGTAATCGTCGAGTTCCTGACGACGTTGGGGAAAGGCGGAGCACGTGATGTCGCGGAAAATGCTGAAAGCCAAGCAGAAGTCGAAAATTCAAAGGACTGAAGCGGAGTGAGGGTCAGAAGATTTGAGAGTAACGGAAATCGAGCCGCAGTCGACTGTTCTAGAATCGGAGTTGTAAGTGGAGGAAGAGAGAAGGTGAGCTAGATTGACGTCCGCACCTCGGAATTTGCTGCCAGAGTGAAAAGGGGATGGGAGGAGGACTAAACTTTAGTGTTAGGAGGAGCTGGGAGAGGAACGGCTGTTCGGAGAGGAAAGTCCTTAGTAAAGGGGAGATTGGAATCCAGGGCCGAAGGCATGGGATGACAGATGCCGTGTTGGACACGGGAAGGGAGAAGATGAGGAGGGAAGAAGAGCGGAAAGCAGATTGTGGTAGGAGGGGTTTGACGGATCTGGGGCCTGGAGCTCGGTGGCTTGGGATATGGAAGCCGAAGACTGTTGAGGAATTGAAGCAGGGGCGAAGGCTGCGTTAGGGACTGAGGAGGCTGCCGAGTCGTCTTGGATGCCAGGAGGTGGGGGAGGGTAAGGGCCGCCTGCTGGCTGAGCTGGGGGTCGTTTACTAGCTGGCCTTCGGGCCGTGGAGACAGCAGCAGGGGCCGAAAAAAAAGAAACCGGGGCCGAAGGCACCAAGCTGGCGGAGCTTGAGCCGTGTTGGACGCCGGAGGTAGAGACAGAGGAGAGTGCAGAAATTAGATTAAGCGGAGAAGGGGGGGGGGAGGGGCGTGAGCCTGGGGCCTTAGACTCGGCAGCGAGGAGATTAGGGCAGGAGGCTGGTGGAAGAGGCTAGGTGCAGTTGTTCAGCAGAGGAATGGATTGCTTGGGGGAAGAGACAGAAACGGATATCAGGACAAGACAAGACAGAAGATGCGACAGGCAGAGGCGCGGGCGGCCTTGGGGTCCTCACGTTGGGATGAGTGGCGGCGGCGCGGGTGATGTCATCAGAGGGCGCCGGGGGAAGCTGGGGAGTTGATGTTTCCTTGTGTAGACTGCGGTTAAGTAAAGGGAAAACAGAGCTTTTTTTTTTTTTTTTTTTTGGAAGCGTTTCTTTTAAAATGGACGCCATGTTTTCGAAGTATCCTCTGGTGGCTTGCTACGGTCCGGTTGGAAGTCACGAGCGATGATCCAGGAGAAGGGGGAGCCGATGTGCGTGAAGCGCGGCGGCAGGGACATCCTTGAGAGAAGCGGGGGTGATGTGGCACGGCGGCTGAAGGAGGCGATGAGACGGAGAAGGGTAGGAGAGTCTCCTGCGCTGCAGAAAAGGTCTTCATCGGAGCGGCGGATTTGTAGATCCATGAGAAGGGAGCACGGATTCGAGCTAGGCGAAAACAAACGATGCAGAAAACGAACGAGGAAGAGGAGAGGGTGACGTTTGATATTTATGGAGACCGGTTGCTTACGTCAGGATTAGTGAGAATTGCAGCAGCTGTGTCGAATGAGCGCGGCTGCCTTCATTCCTCCCGAACTTTCATTAAAAACTCCATTAATAAAATAACATAAAAAATAAAAGATTACATCATATAACCGTGGCTCAACACACCTGGCTACAGATACAGCGCAGTACAGGCATCGTCCCTCCCGATGGCGCCTTTCCTTTTCTTGTGAGGGAAGAGGGGCATGTGGGAGAGCAGGCAGTGAAGGGTTGATGTGAGAGAAGCGCGCCTGGAACTGGTCCACAAAAAGACGAAAATTGGAGAACTGAGAGTCTCCCTAGGCCAGCAAGACTGCTGCCCAATCCAATGCCTTGCCTGTGAGGAAGGAGAATGCAAATCTGATCTGCTCCCGAGAAGCAGGGATGCAACAGAAATGCCAGATAGCACTGAGCAATAAAGCCTCTGCAGCCCGTTGGATTACCATCACATTTCTCGGGGAGAACAAGCTGTAAGGTTGGGGGAGTGGTTTGCGGGGCAGAGGCTTGGGAGAAAGATGTTGCAGGAGTCGGTGTGGGAGCTGGGGATACGGGAGGAGACGAAAGCCAGGCAACGTGATGCTGTACTGACAATTGGAACGGGGAGAGGGCTTGGGAGTGATGATGGAGAAGGGAGCGAAAAGCTTGAGCTTCTGCGGGATTCATCTTGAGGCTCAGTATTCTGTAAGGAATCCCCAGTGAAGAGGTATGCGGATCCTATGCAGACGCAGGAGCAGGTAGATATCGAGACAGGCGTACAATCCGGCATGTCAGGCAAGATCATGGTCAAAAGGCTGTTGTTACAGAAAGAATAAGGTTCTGGATCCCAAGATGAAGTTAAACAGATGTGTTTATTGCATGCAAGGAACAATAAAGCCGAAGTCTTGTTTCCCGCAAGAAACAACAAAACCGAAATATTGTTCAAAGTGCTGGTACAAACTTTAGGTTTATATATCCTTTCCTTTCCGCTTCTGATGTCACTCGTTATTATGGTAAAGGGGGGAGGTCATGTGTTTGGACAGTTTGCAGCTTTTTGGCCAAATGTTCAGGGATTAAGTCCCCAGGGGGTTCCCTAGCTCTCCTAGCTTGCATCTGGAATCCTTATCAGTTCTCCCTTTCCTGCCATAAACTCCGGTTGCTTAGAAGTCTAATCTTCAAGCAGAAAGGACTTAATTTCACCCCCATCTTTACTTTTACTTCAAGGCGAAAGATAGTTAAAAATCCAGGAAGTACTAAGAGAGGCGAACAATCCAAATTAGAAGGCGAGGTTCAAGGTAGAGAGGCAAAAGTAATATATATTAGAAAAATAAAAGTAATATACCTAATAATCCCCATCTATGAATTGGCTTCATTTCTCTGCTCTCCTCCCCACCGATATCTGATGTGTGGTGAGCGTTCTGGCACACTATGGCTGCCGTCGCATCATCCAGGTGGATGCTGCACATTGGTGGTGGTGAAGGGGAGTTCCCATTACCTGTAAAGCGCTTTGAGTGGAGTGTCCAGAAAAGCGCTATATAAGTGTAAGCAATTATTATTAATTATTATTATTATTAAAAGAGTAGTTCAGAATCCAGGAGAAGTATAGTAAGCGAGTTTGAAATAATTGCGAGGTAGAGCTCTCTATGAGAAGACTCGGTGGCGGTGCGGTGGCGCTTGTTATTATTAACCCGCTGCTGGTACTGGTTAGTTCTCTTATGAGTTGATCTCCGCTGGCTGCCGGTCATGACACAAACAGATATGTTAGCTACAGAGAAGTCAAACTACTGTACAGTATGTACAGCCTTGAATGGACGCCGAAGGATTTTAAAATCAGACACAGGAAGCAGATGCAAGGTGTTCAAGACAGGAGTGATATGACACTTGTCAAGTTTCTGTTGTTTTAGAGACTTAAAATAAGGTATTCAAACATAGCAATGAAGAGCATAAGTATTGGAACAGTGAAGTGAAATTTGTTGTTTTTGCTGTGTACTATACACACAGTAGTATTTCAGGTCAAAAGAAAGACATGAAGCGAAAGTACACAGACTTTCAGGTTTCAGATTTCTGGAGATTATTTATGTTTAGCCATGTAAAAACAATGCTATTTGTTTCCCCCATTTCAGGTGATCATAAGTAGTGGAACAAACGGCTTAACAGGTTTTTGTAATTGTCCTAATAGAAATGATAAGTAGCAGAGGAATCAGTTTTGAGCCCTGTGAAACACCAGACATAATCAACCCAGATTCAGAACTAAAATAATTTAAACAGCTGTTTAGACTGTTGACACTCAGTAGGCAGGAACTTAACCATTCATGGGCAGTATAGCAAATGCCAAACCATCCCACTAAATCAGTAAGTAAAATTTTGTGATTTTGTGAAATTTTGTGCATGCAGCACCGAGAGCTAAGATAATTAAGATAGATACTTTAGTCCACCTAACGATGAGCCAGAAGGAGATCGTTAGCAACTTTATCCAGTGCAGTTTCAGTGCTACGTAATTGTCTACAGGCAGACTGAAAAGGTCTAAAGACTTCATTTACAGTGAGATGATTTAGAAAACCATCACAATGTGCTGTGCCTCTGTGAGCAGAAAGCTTGAACTGGATGCAGCATTTAATCCATTATAGTGAATATATTAAATGAACCACACTTTGCTATATACCAAGTCTATTCATTTGACTCAGTGTCCCTTACACTTCTCCACTGAGTGTATGTCAATTTACACCTGACAATCAATTAGTTTGATGTGAGTGTAATATGAATATACAGTGTATATATATATATTATGTGAGTATAATGTCACATTACCTGTAATATCACATATCACATTTTTTTGTCATTTTTAGGGTGCAATTTATATTTCAAATACACAGAATACATCTTTCTGTATGAACACCTTGAAGAGGAAAAAGTGACACTTAATTTAATCTAAGATCTGATTCCTGCTGAAAATAACACAAAACCCAGCTTCATGGGACTACTTTCAAATTCAACGATGATGTAATTCTCTTTACAAGAAACAAATCAATCTCATTAAAAAGTAATGGCAAAAGCTCTAATGAAATTACCAATAGTGGCTGACAAAGTACAGAATGGAAGAGTCAACATCTTTGGCTCCTGTAGTTTAGGAATATCCTGACATTTGTGAAGGTTAGGATTGTAAGTGCCTGTCTGTGTCAATCACTTTGTTCAAAGGTCACAATATTTCTTATTCTTAATTAGCCACTCAAATGTCTGCATTGTGTCCATGTTGCACTTTCTCCCTACAGAGAAATATCTTCTAAGAAAACAAACACCTGCTTTTTTTATATCAATATTATCATCAAAACAGGCCTTTTCTTATTTTAAGATATATTTGTCAAGTACAGTCTAGCTATTTGCAGCTAAAGCATTTTCAGTAACCAAGTGTAATTAAGAAGACAACACGTATTTACTAGTTCATTGTATTTATATACAATTTAATGGATTTAATGTAATTAAACTTTGTGTTTTGAGACATACTGCAAGCAGTTCAGAAATAGATTTAAAAGAAGGTCTTTTCCTAAACATGTCTAACACGACACATAATGAACATAACTACTGTATGTAAAATTAACTAAGTTGGTACAGTATGAGTGTATATTTTTATTTTTTCTGAACAGTGGCCTTATAAAAAGATGGGATAATATAGTATGTAGTTTCTTTGTTTTGTAACTATGGAGACAAAATTCTGCTTTGTTTTTGTTGTATGGAACAAGGATGTACAGTATGAGCCTGAAAACATTTCTAGTAATTTATCTGTATTTTTATGGAGACAGAAACAAATGGCACTTTTTTAACATGAAATTTTTAACAAAATTTTAAGATACAGTACTTATTTTTTCTTAATGGTGTAGAGGTTTAAAGACTATAAGGACAAGACTTACAAGCTGTGCTTATTTATCTGTCATGTATTCTAAATATCCTGTTTCCCAAAAATAAGAACAATGAATTGATTAAATTAATCCACATCCTAAAGGTATTATTAGTCTGTAGTAAAACACTTTAGGCACAACAGCTGTTACCATGCTTGAGGCAGGAGCAAACTGTACAATACAATAAGTGAAGTTGGCACAAATGAGTTTTGAGAAAATTGTAAGACCTGATGTCTTGTGGGTGGAACCACAGATTGACATGGGAGGAGAATTAGGCAGCAAGGAGAAGCAAAGAAGAGAAGTCACAACAAAGTTGTGTTGCAAAGTGTTGGGATAATAAAATGCAGTATAGAAGCTATCTCTGCCTGTTATGTGATACAGTACATATTGCACATTTATAAATTTGATTCATTACTCTGTTCTTGTCCCCACTGGCTGCCATCGCATTATGCAGGTGGATGCTGCACATTGGTGGTGGTCTCCATTATCTGTAAAGTGCTTTTTGTGGGGTGTCCAGAATGGCTCCATATACGTGTGGGGAAATAGTATTATTTTTTTTTCAGGTTAACATATTAGGAAAAAACCTCTCTCATAAAAGGTAAAGTATAGCACATAAACTGAGACAACTACTCCCATACAGTAACTGCAGTTAGAGTCCTATTAAACACTCACTTAATAGAATGACATGCTCCAATAGCACACCCTTAAGTGAATGGAGGATTCTTCTGGGGTATAAAATAATAATAACACCATAATAACATAGAAAGCTGGAAATTGCAGAAGCTATTCTATTGTCACCGCTATGGGTCCCAAAATCCCTGAGACTTAATGGGAAGACAACACAAGGTGGTCAATGTAAAAAGGCTTTCTTATGAAAATTTTATAAGCAACTTTGCCTTTTTTTGTAAGTGACTATAGGGAAAGGTACTTTTGGAACCTGTTATTCTTCTTTTTTTTCTTTTCATTCCTCTTCCAAGGTATGGCTCTATTGTATCGGCTCACCCTTCAAGATATTAAGGGCACTCAAATTGAATTAACACCAAATCAGGCCGGTGCACTTAACAAATACAAATGCACTTAAGGGATGCCTCAGGATGATTTGTGACTGAGCAACAAAAAGCAGAAAATAGCCTTAGAAGACCACAGGGGTGGTGTAGTGTGTCATATACCGGAAAAGCCATCAGCCTGAGTTAGCATACCGGAAAAGCATGGAGGTGCAAGCCCTCTGGTACCTTTAAAACTGTCACAGAGCACTTTGTCTGTTCTGTGGTGTCTATTCTGTGGAGGGAAATGGTTTGCATCTCTTAGCATCCTCAGTGACATACTGTAGAGCTTTCTAGCTGTTTGGCAACACATTTCCTCATCTCCCAAATGGTCCTGCTTCACTGAGAAGTCAGACGCGATTCTTTAGCAAATGTTTGGGCCACTGGGCTGTAGTAAGGGACCAAAAAATTTTGGAAGTTTAGGTTTTGCAGGCAATGCTTCTGCATTTTGTGTGACCTCTTTTAGGAAAATTAATAGCTACCCACCAAAACAAGGAATTATTGGGTTGTTTGTTGCCACACAAAAATATAATGTTCGTTGTGTGTGTTTTAGTATTTGTAATTGTTCGGGAACTGCACAAAACTTTGAGAGGCTAATAATTTACACTAAATGTAATCTGCTTCATTTATGATGATTATATCTGAAGAAATGGATTAGAATAGAACCGTATTTTGCTTATTTTTTGTAACACAATGTTTGGAGGTTGAACTGGTATCGGATTATATTAATTTTAGACAGGCTGCTAGGCAGATGAGGTGCTTGTCTGACATTTACTGTAGGTTCATGTCTGCATTCTGTAGAATGTGCTAATAAATGCTAAAAAATACTCCATACAGGGTGCTGCACGTGCATTAGATTTCTCATACGCACAACTTCAGAACTTGCAACAGGGAAAACTTTAGGACATAGCTTTATATTCACAGCTCTCACTAGTCTGATTGTTTACATTTGTAGGATGTAGAAAGTTTTTGGGTAACTTCTAAGGCTTTTCTCTGTCAAATCCATATGTGGTTGTCATGGTATAAACAGGTGTTCTTTGCAAAACAACATCACAATATTGCCTTGTGATTCATCAGAGCATGTTCTATATACTGTACATATTCCTTATATTACATGAATGTGCTATGAATATAAAAAATAAATTGAATTAAGTATAAGATTTTACAAATTGTGCAGAACAGTATCACAGTGCTGTGGTTAGCGTTGCTGCCTCACCGCACAGGGGCCCTGGGTTCAGTCCTGTTATCTGCATGGAGTTTGTATGTTCTCCTCATATTCATGTGGGTTTTCTCCAGAAGCACTGGCTTCCTCCCACAGTCCAAAGGCATTTTTAATGAAAATAAACTTTATTGCTACAATGTTTACAGTTTTTATGATGAGTAGAATGAGTGATTGTCCTTTCTCAATCGATTCTCTTTGCAAGTGGTTACTGGGGCTTTATTTGCACAATAAAACAGTCCCACAAAGCCCTTAAAGGTGTTACCACTTGCTGGAGTCCATGTCTCTTTAAACTGCCCTGGCTCTGAAACTGGAATTGTTTCTGAAACTGGAAGCTTCTCATTCACCTAAGCAATCTTCATAGTCCAGTTTATGGTCCTCTTGTCCTGGCTCTGGAACAACACCCCCATTGTCTTATAGGGCTTCAGGCAGAGCTCGAGACCTTCCGGAACCGAGTTCCTGTCCCTCCAGGTTCCAAAAGAACTGGACCTTGCTCTTTTGGTGGTCCTTCCAGGTGTTAGGAATCCCTGGTGGGAAGCTACAAGGATCCTGTGCAGACGCAGGCACTGGTAGTAGATGAGGCAGGCGAACAATCCAAAATGAGAGTCAAGGTCGTGGTCAAAAGGTGTAAGGTAAGTCGTAATCCAGGAAGTACACTGGTGGCAAACAGTCCGAGGCGAGAGGCGAGGTCCAAAGTAGAAAAGGCAGAAGGGAAGTCCAATAACTAGAATAAAAGAGATATGGGAAAAACGCCAGGTAGAGCTCTCAAGTAGATTCAATACCGAGCAGTGGGAAGCAGGTTAAGATGGTATAAAAAGCACTGCGTACAGCACGGTGGAGTGTGTACAGGTGGGTTAACTCGTGCGGCGGCGTTTGTTAATAATCACCTGCTGTTGTTGCTGATTAGATCGCTTAAGAATTGGTCTTAACTGCCTGGCGGTCATGACACCAGGACTTCCCTCATCTCCTCTTGTACCCTTGCCTTCATCCCTTCCAAAAAAGCATCTCCCGCCTCTGCCTCTATTTGCTTTTCTGAAAAGAGCTCTTTGTAGAAAGCAATCACTGCCACCACTTTGTTGCTGTTATCAAGAACCTCTCCATCTCTTCTCCATCCAGGCTGTTGTAAGAAAACCGGCTCAGGGACGCCAAATATGTAATCATAGTGGCTCTCTGAAGGCACCAGTTCTGTAGGGTTTGGGCATTTACTGAGACAATTATTAATTGTAGCAGTAAATCACAAAGTTGATTCTTTTGATGGCTTTAGAATCCAACCATGTGAAATAACTCAAACAACGCACACACACAGGTACTAATACACGAGGATACATTTATTAATACATAGAATATGCATATAAACCTAACAGATCTTATCGAGAGGGTTATCAGAATACAAAAGGTATATATTCAATCAGTTACAAAGAGTTACATATATCAAGAGGACATATGTTCATTATATCATTCATTAAGACCATTTCGTAAATGAACTTGGTTATAACTTCTACATTAGATACTCAAAACAAGTACATAACTCTTAGGAATTAAGATATCAACTGGTTAGGATAACAATTGAATTCTCGAGCTGTAATGCATGGAAGTTAAATACTCATCCAATCTTTGGGGATTCAGATCTCCTGCGGGCACAAAGAAACAGTTGCAGGCTGTTGCTGTCCAATCCGCGCTCTCTGGCTCCGTGCCAGGCTGTGCTGTGCGGCTTGCGACGGTTCCCTGCTGATGCTCACTGTAGGCTTTAACTAGCAAAGTTTGTGCACAGGAGAAAAGATGACTGTGGGTCCCAGCAAGTCAGGAAGAGGACCGGTTCGTTCCTGGTGAAGAGCTAGTTCTGAATAGTGATTCAGCTGTCCACAGTTCTGACCTGTTCATGAGGCCTGCTGCTGGTTACTCTCTGGCAACCTCCACTCTAGACTCTTAGAACAAAGGAAAGTTCTGGCACTCGGACACACTGGCCGTTCCGTGGTTGTCCGGGCTGAGTCTCAGGATGGTCAGGAGGCGCGCTGCGAGAATGTCCTGCCCTTGGGAGCCTTCTGCTCCTGGGCCGTCCTGCCCTGGAATTCTCCTTTGAATTCCCTTTAGAAAAGTCCACAGAATTCTCCACTGAGTCTTACTGAATCTCTCAGGCTCTCTGTGTTGCCTGTTTTTACCTGGAGGAACTTCAGCTCATTCATTGGCTGAAAGTTCCATGGGCATCAGAGTCCCACGTGGGTTACTCAGCCCTACCAGTCCCTGATTGGTTGATCAAGGTGAGATATGAGTCACTTACTCCTGACACTTAGGAATGCAGTCCAGATGTCCATCTGGCACTCCCTAGACAGATAGGCGCCAATGGATGACCATTGATCATGATAGCCAGGCTTAGCTAAGTGCATCCCCCTTTGGGAGCTGTCCTAGGAAACCTTATCAAAGGATCTTAAATCAGCCTGCATGAATAGTTTCTCTGTGGCTGCACCACAGAGATGAACAGAGAAATGGTGCCTCATTTGGGAAGGCTCAGAACACTTAATTCTTTCTTATTAATAAGCCTCGCCGCTGCACTGTGGATCACCCTTTTTTATAGGATCATCTGACCTGTTTAAAGTAATAAGAGGAGTAGGATTCGTTATTCTCCTAATGTTCCTTTTGTACTTCGAACAGGAAAGACTTGGCTTTCTCAGTGTACAGGTTGTAGAGCCTCTGTTTCAGGTCCCTTGCTCAGGCTAAATTGAAGGCTCTTCCCCCATTCACTGGCTGTATTTCCCCTCCAGCTGTTTCTGGATACACACAGCTTCCTTTCTTTTCCTGGCTACCTTCTTTCTGCATTAAGTCTGCTCGAGGGTTCTGGTCCTCTCCTTCACTGCTTGCCACCATTCTAGTACCGAGCTGTAGCCACACTTCATTTTAGCCCTGCTCTCGTAGTGTTCTCTGAATAGTGTTCTGAGGCATTCTCCTTTCAGTATCTCCTGATTTAGCTTCCGATAGCCCTGAATGAATGCTGGCAGGTTAGCATTAACCACCACCGACATGTAGTGATGGTTGGAATACCACACCAGGGACACAGTTGCGGACTTCAGGAAGCGGGTTGTACGCATGAAGAAGTAATCTAGACAACTGCACACTCCCCTGTAGTTTCCCCTGTAGTTTCTCCAAGTCATTCCCACCTCATTTGTGCAACACTGCCCAAAGCAGTCCACCCGGGAGAATTGCTTGAGCAGTGACTGCAGCTCAACCAAACTGGCGTTGCTCCCCTTCTCCTGTCCCAGTTGATGTCTGTGACCAGGATCTGGCCCTGAGCCACAGAGAAGGCAGCTCTAAGTTTCATGTCTCTATGTCCCAGAAGAATTACCACTCCATAAGAATGTACTCCTCCTTCGCTCCAGTGTGATTCTATTTGGTCCAGTCTTTCGAGAATGTGACCTTGTCACCTTCATCCCTCAGGTGGACCTCCTGTAAGAAACATACTGAGTAAGGCAGGAAGTACTGCCTATCTTTTCACTCAGTCTCTAAGCTCCCTGCCATTAGTAGGAATGGAAGTAAATTCCACTGGCATGGGTGGTTAAAGGTTCTGTCAGGCCTGCTTATAGCTTACCTGGACAGGAGCTGTACGTCCTGCCTTAACTGCAATTCCTGTCATTTGGAAACTAAGGGGAGTACATTGGGCTCACCTCTGGTCTTACCGGGGAGTAGAAAAGGTGATCCCTGGCCAGGCCTTCTCTTTCCTCCATCTTGCTTTTATAAGGGGTCCAACAGTACTCATCTGTAATGAGCAGGCTTTCACCAACTCTCTCAGGGAGACTTTTCCCTCTTTCACTCCTCTGGGGCTCCTCTTTTGCCTTCTCTGTTTCATCCTTGGCCCCGGAGGAGGAAGTTACCTTTTCTCCTGCAGGACTGAAGAAAGAAAGGAGTCCTTGCCTTTTGCCACGTGGTATTAACCCAACATGGTGCTGGCACAGGAAGAAGGCCCTTCACTGGTCTCAAGAAGGGAAATGAGTGTTACGGTCAAGCCAAATACTGTACACACACTCCTGGCCAAGAGGCAGAGGAGGCAGAGAAGGAGGGAAAGGAAAGTGTTTCTGGGTTTTGAGGAAACAGCAGGTTCTGTAGGCAGGCCCCGCACACTTCCTTCCAACCAAGAGGCCAAGGTGGTAGAGAGAAAAAAGAAAAAGAAAAGGAAAGTTGCTGGTTCCCACCTAGCACAGCTGCTGCCTGGCCTTAATGCGATGTGTTCAACCCAAAGCAATACCGGATCAGGCACTCTTCGGGATCTTTGGTCACCTTCTAGATCTAGTCTAAAGGCATACTGGTAGGTTAACTCGCTTGTAGGAAAATTGGCCCTAGTGTGTGTTTGTTTGTGACCCACAAATGACTGGCTTCCAATCCAGCCTTGCACCTGTGCATTGCTGAAATGTGCTCAGATTCCCCTGTGATCCTGTATTAGATGAAGTGGTTACAAAATGGATAGATTGATTTACTGTACAATACATTTATTAATCAGTTCCCTGACAATCAGGTACTATGAAAATCATGGATCTGCCCATTTTACTTACAAGGTTTTGTGCTTTAAGTATAAATACCATGGGCCCTGGAACGGATATAGCGCCTTATGAAAGTTTTCACAAGTTGTTACTATTTCTGCTTGCAGTACAATCCTGAGACTTTCAAGTATGAGTCTATTTGCAACCTGCATAGTCTACACCAAACTGCTAAAGCTTAACAATGTTGTAAATAAATGTGATTTGTAAAGAACTTTAAAAGTTGCATAAATATTCTGAACCTTATCTTACAACAGTCCTACTTCAGTTAGGATGAAAAACAACAGTTTGGAGTATCACAAAAGTATTGCAGGTGTTGTTCAAATTCAACATCCTTTACATATACTGTAACTGTGCTGTCTGATCTTTACGGTTTTGAATAATAAAAGTTATTTTGAAAAAAAGCCCACTGTATACTGTATGCACTACTTGTAATTCATAATTCAAAATGTGATATTATTGACATACTGTAATGCACAGTTTATCACCATTTATGCAATCTTGGACTCACAAATGGAATCGTGTGTAATGTGCGACTGAAGAGCTGTGTCAGTGCGAGAGCTATAAAAGAACAAGTCAAAGTTAGATGTGAAACATTCCTCATGTGTGAGGGCCAGAGTAAACAGTGGAATCATTGATCATCTAATATATAAAATGTGAAAACATTACCACACCAATAAAATGTGCACAGATAGATTGCGATCATATGCTGTTATTGTTTGTCTTGTGCTGCATTTTGGGGTGGCCACACAGAATATTTTTATGAGACTTCACGAAGTAGCCAACACTTTGCTTCATGTTTTAAGTATACAGTTTTGCTGGCATAATAGATATGCAAAATATTGTTGACCCTTTGTTTTTCAAGGTAAAAGTATCACACAAGGGAAATGCTGTGTTGGCTGATACTCTAGTGACCCTTTAATTCAGCTGCGTGTAATCAATCACAGCTCTGGAACTCAATCAACTTTGTGCAAATTGGAGACCCATAACTTGCTATTTTCTGGCCAAAACCTGAATTTAAAATTGAATGTTGCAAAGTATGTAGGTTTTCATATCTGATGTTTAACTTGTCTCCTACACATTTCATTATCTTCCTTAGATCCGTCCTTTAATGCCCAGATTGCATTGACTCACATGTTGGAATGGGGTAATTATGTGAAAATACTCTGGTAATCTGAAAAATGCTCAGTGGGACTGTTACTTACTGACCAGTTAATGTTCTTACTGGACCACAGGTTAGACACTTCTAATACTCTAGTCACCCATTAACCAGTCAGTTGTGCATTGATATTGTAAAGACCCGATGTAATGAAAACATATTAAAAAAACATCAGAATTAATAGTTTTCATTAGAGAATACCCACAGATTGCATAGGGTTTTCAAAAATTTAATAGAGGGTTAAGCCCATATAATAGAAATAAATGTTTTGCTGGTTGCGTAATATGGCTTTCAAACAATTTAGGGAGTTGCAATGTGCCATTTATATGTCATATAAAATATTTTATTAGAGGGAAAACGGACTGAGATAAAAATAACAGCAGAAAATGCACTCATGGTAGACATTTCAACTGTTTCTCCGTTTGCCAATTTTATTGAAATGCTGTCCCATGATAATTTAGCAACAATGTCATTTAAAGATTTTACTTTATTTGTGCATTGATTACTTCCAGGTTTAGGCAATCCGTTGTTTCTCAGAATTCTGTTAGAACATGTTGTAACCATGGTTGTACAGTAGTTAGCATTGCTGCCTAACAGTGCTGGATTCCTGGGTTCAATTCTGGACCTGTGGTGTTATCTGTGTGGAGTTTGTATGTTCTCCCCATGTTTGCATAGGTTGCCTCCCACAGACTATAGACATACTAGTAGGTTAATTGGCTTCTAGGAAAACTCACTTGTGTGGTGTTGGTGTCTGTAAGGGTCCTGTGATGGACCTTCATCGTGTCCAGTGTGAATCCTGCCTTGTGCCCATTTCTTGCTAGGATTGACTCCAGCTGTTTTATTGGATTAAGTGGTTGGAAAATATTGTGCTACAGATCTCTTCCTTACACTCTTCTGATACAGTATCTTTCTCCACACCATCATTATACCTTGGGACCAAACAGCAAATTATATTACTAAAAATAAGATCTGAGGAATTCAGTTGGAGAAGCTCAGTTATGTTGCTGTTGGCTGGACTGTAAAAGGGTTTCTGCCCTGGGTTATTCACTTTCATTCTGTCCCTAGTGTTTGCACAAACACTTACCACTGTATTCTTCAAACTGGTCCTGCACAACATCAGAACTCTCTTTCCCATTTTGACATGAATATTTTCTTAAGCACATGTATACTGATGGTCATCAAAAATTTAACCATATGGAATTATGGAACCAAAAGCATTTGTTTTAATATTAATGCTTTTTAGTCTATCTTCCATCCAGTTTCTAACTGCTTCTTCCAATTCAAGGCTGTGGGATAGACAAGGCAGGATACACTCTGGATGGGACACCAGTCAATCACAAGGAAGACATTTACAAACACAGACACACATGCTCACAACACAGCCAACTAACCAATATGTCTTTGGAATGAAGGAGAAAACCGAAGCATGCAAAGGAGAACCCACAAAAATGCAGGGAGAACATTAAAACTCCAGAGATATCACCCAAATCCAGAATAAGACCCTGGGCACCAGCACAGCAAGGCAGCAATGCTTACAACTGCACCACCATGTCACCTATGCTAGTATGCCATCAGACCTAATTATTAAATGTTGAACTATAAGGAGAAAAAATAATTTGGATGGTTTATTTTATGCTCATACAATTTATTTCTGACAACTGTTGTTAATCAACTGTCTTTCTGGATTACTGCTAAAGCCTGTGTACCACAGAGAGACAATGAAGATTTGTTAGCAGATAGGTTCAACACATCCAACAGCCACTCATCTTTGTGAGCTCAGTACTGCTGGCCAGAGAGTTAGAAATGAATGGAGGATCAGTGTGCCCCCTTGCTGAAAACTCTTTAAGCTTGCAGGTCCCCAGGAAGTCACAGGGGTCACTGCTGCTGAGCAAGCTAATTCGTGTCCATGGTGTAGGTGGTGCTCGGCCAGTTGTATGATGATGCATTGGGAATTCGACAGCCAGCTAATGACACTGGTCAGACTCCAGGCAGAGACATTCTAGACAATAGGGGTCGGTCTGCGCTGCAAACAATGAATGTTGTTTCATGTTCCCTGCACTTGAAAATTAAGGAAGATTTTTGATACAGCATACTGTACCTAGTCAATGTACTGTATAAGGTTAAAATTAAAAGAAGTTGTGAATTACCTGAATACTACATGTACTGCACATGTAGACCCTAAAGGCAATATTCATGTTTTCTGCCACCCATGAGCTCATAATACTTTTGAAACAGGAAAAAAAACATATAACATTACAAAATGGACATTAGAACTGTGTTTCTTCCTGCTGTACAGGACTCTTCTGGGGAAAATTAATTTCCTTAAGGGTTTGTGCTATTCTCCACATCTTCATTGTTTTTCTTGAGAAAAATAAACAAACCAACTTGACATAGTGGTAAATGTTTTATGAATATGTGCCGGTTTCCTTGTTTAAGCAGGAAGCTTTCTTAGTCTTAGTGTTTTGTGGAAGTCTCAATTGTCTGGTGTATTTGTAGCACAGTTAAGGGATTTTTTTCAGCACTAGTGCCACTAGCAGAACTAATTGTGTGTGCATTATTCCTTACAAATGTACCCACACTCCACACAGGCTTTTTGGTTTCAAAAACAGCTTTAAGCTATATTTTCAACCAAAGAACAACTTCTTCAGAGACTGTAAACTGAGACAGAATATGAAATGGGCCTGAAGTCAGACTACTTTGAGGTTTATAACTCTCAGTAGATGTGTTTTGTCTCCAGAGAGTAACTGGCAAGTTCACATCTAACAAATCGTATCTCTGCCTCCATTGTTGAAACAGTATGATGTACTGTACTGTCCGACAGCACATTTTTTTTCTCTAACTCTTTGGAGCCAAATATTTGCCTAACAAAAAAGGGGTCAATCATTTTCATGTTGGAAATCAGTGAAGACCGCCATTTTCATTTGGGGATTCCACCTCATGGAACAGATTAAAGATTGCCTGGTTTTCATTAAATTGGAAAAGCAGATATTTAAATATCCAGACATATTCACTGAAAAATTATAAGCATAACAACCTTTGCTATCATGCACTGAGAAGTCTACCTCCCATGCTTAGACGCTTAGAATTTCTGTTGTTTATAATATTGAAAAAAAAGAAAGAAATGCCTTCTTCCTCCTTCTACTCACCAGCCTTCAAGGTTTTTCCTGTGATTTAATTTTTCTCTTCTACTGTATGTTCTTATCTTTTTCTTCAACAAAGCATAAAAAATACCAGAATTACTGAGTAAAGTAACATTACAGTAGCTTCATGCCCAAACTGTTCGCACTCAATAGTATTTAAAATACCTTAAACCTCTTATTGTCTTTCAGATGTCCATTGGAATCATCCTCAATTCAATCCATTTTCATTACCTCAGGACTGAAAAAAGTTAGCTGGTGGTGACAAAACAGGAATTATATTAATTGATCCTCTCCCTCACACCTAAAGAAAGCCCCATAGCTGAAACATTGTGTTTCTTTTCCTGTTCCACAACAGGAATTATTGTAGACGTACATCACTTGAATGTTAGATTGCCAGTGTTCCCAACAAACAATCCATTGTAACTAGAGCAAGTGCAATTGCCTCCAGTCGTACATGAGTACTTATGGTTGATCTTCAGACAGCTACAATACCAAATCCAGTGCTTGTCATAGCAGCACAAGCAGGAGTTAATGTCTCCACCTCTGTCATCATCTGTGAAAGCGATGCACTTGACAGGCCTTCCTAACGTGATGTCAGCTTCATCCATGCAATGGATTTGACCACCATAATCCAAAGGCCTGTTTGGGCAATGATTGGAGCAACAGTCAAATTGTGCTTTCTGTTGCAATCAGACCTGATGGTTGTTGGTAGTCATGGATATAAAGGTGTTCTGAACAGTCTACACCGAAAATACAGAGCAATTCGAAGGCATGTCAGGAGCTTCATTTAGCAGTTACTAAGATGTCTTGTCATAAAGTAAGCTTGTGTGATTGTAAGCGTTAAAAGAATTCACAATGAGGAAGGCGAATGGGGGGCTCCATGAAGCAGAGAAATTTTGATAATGTTAATTAGATCTTTCCTCTCCTTTTAGCCTTTGCTTTGGTAAAACTAGCATTTTGTAAAAGTAAGAAGATTTTTTTATCTGTTGTTAAAATTCCATTCTGCTATGAACAGATATTCTAGGAGTGCTTTCTTAAGCCTTTATCGTGATTCCAGAGCTCCTCTCAGTATAAACTATTTCTTTCATTTTGATTTTTAGGACTTTTGATTCTGTAACTGCTACTAGAGAGAATTGCAAAACAAGTGTGAACCCGCAGGACTGTGTTTGACATCTTCTCTGGCAATGTCCTTAACTTTAACCAATGGTATATGACTACTTGGTTTTCCCTTTAATACAATTCATAAATCTTAAATTAATTTCCAGAATTTATATTACACCTTTCATTCAAAGAAATCTCAAAGCAATTTACCTATAGGTAGGGGCCCGAGGTTATCACCTCTGGTCTTATGTCTTTACTTTAAGAACTAAGCAGAAAATTTGTTTTCTTTTCCATTCAAAGAATGATATCTCTGACAGCACAGTGCCCCCATCACTATACTGGAGTATCGTTTTGGAAAACCTAGTTGAGAAAGTAGATCACCACCTACTGGTACACCAACACCACTTATCAACAGCAATCAAGTTTTCCTTTAGAGGTCTCTAATCCCAGTATTCTAATTGCCAGTGTGACAGCATCTGGCTAATTCTTCACAGTTAATCAGTTAATTACAGTTCAGATGTAGCCACTGTTGTGGCTATTCTTAATGGTCATTCTGTAGAGGTGGTGGAGAGTTTTAAATATCTGGGAACACATATTGATCTGAGGCTGAGCTACACTGAGAATATAGGCAACATTTTTAAGAAAGCAAGTCAGAGACTCTGGAACTTTAATGTTAGTCAAAATGTCATAGAGATGGCATATAAAAGTCTTGTTGAGAGAATCCTGACATTTAACATAACAGTTTGGTATGGAAACCTGGGGCTGAAAAGCAAAACCAAATTGTCCAGGATTGTGAAAATGGCGGGAAAAATAATTAGGAAACAGCAGCCCCAACAAAGTGATTTATACCATAATGTAGTTCTCAGAACGGCAAGGAACATCACAGCTGATTCCACACACCCACTCCATTCTGAATTCATAATACTACTATCAGGAAGATGGTACAGGGTACCAAATTCACATTAAAAAAGTCCTTTGTCCCCTCTGCAATAAAACTACTCAATGAAGGTATGTAAATGTATTCCCCCCTCTACCTACTTATTTTATTCCTCTCTTTATGTGCTACATATTGTTGTTTGTGATTTCATGTGACTCTTATGTTTTGGTTGTGTGTTTGTACTTCTGTGGGAGAAGCCAAAAACAAATTTCTATAGTACTGGTCAATAAAGTACAGTATCTATTCTTCACAGTAAAACACACAGTAACACATAGTAAAACTCTGTGTGGCAACACCAGGCAGACCCATGATAGCATGCCTTAATACCACCTCCACAAACTGCAAAGTTGCTAGATTTGTGTGATCTATGTACTGTACAACACTTTGAAAATGTATAAATTAGGTCTGGGTCCATGTTAGTCAGGGTGGGAATTTTAGGATAAAATAAAAGGAAGGGTATGGTGTCCTTTTTTAAATCCAGTCATACTACTCGATCTTACTTCTCTTCCCTCAAAACCTGAGGTCTTCTCTTATGGTTAGATGAATTGCATTGAAATGAAGCAGTGAGTAATTTATTGTAAAATTATAGACAAGAGGCAGTGAATGTAGATGTTATTGCTTCATTGATAAGCTCAATTTATAGAAAACGCTGATGCTTAGAACACAGGGTGCTTAATAATGATTAATGATTATCGAAAGCAAAGGCATTGGTTTGTCAGAAAGTAAGTCTAAACAGGGAAGATTAAAATATATATTGATTTGATCACAGACAAGAAAAGAGAGCCTTTTAAAGATGATTGTTAATGAGTAAATAAAAAGGGCAAGCTGACAGCACAGGTTATAATTATTTTGAGCCCTTTACCTCTTGCAAAACCTTTATTTCAAGGTTGATATCATTGTTTATTTAATATCTGATAGCATATCTCCTATTTAATGCTTTTGTTGACTGCTTAAAGTTTTTTTTAACCTAACTTGTTCATTTTTTTTTCAGGAGATGAAATAAGTACTGAATCTTGCCTCTCAGGGACATTTCAATCATTACAATCTGTGCAACTGATACACAGAGCACCAGAAGGCACCAGAATAAATATCAAATGTACAGATATTTGATTCATTTCAGATTTTAAAAGCTGCTAAAATTGCCCTGATGAAGCAGAAAAATGTGGATTTCATATGACTATACAAATTAATTTAAAATATGCATCTGCTGCTGGAAATGATAAAAACCCACAGTTCATAAAATCTGATACAGAATATCCTGCAACGGAACTCTATTTCCCTGCTGCATTGATAAAAGTGAAGGCCTCCAAACCCATTGCTCCAGTCTTTAAAAAGCATCTGAGTCAGGCCCTGTGCTGCACACAAAGCAAAGCTACAAGAAACAGTAAATAAATGCAAGCAGGATGTGCTTGCTGCTGTGTCAAGTACAAGTTCTATGCTATTTTAAATGTTCTTTACACTTTAAAGAATGATTATACACACACAATCTACAAAATCTAAACAGAATTTCCTAGAAATATATACCACTAGTTAAAAATATAAAAGAGGAATTAAAATGTTCAGGTAATTTATCCTTCGTCCTCTTTAGATCACTCTACAGCTGTTGTATTACAACAAGGGTATTATATGCCATACATATAATATATGCAAATTGTGGTTAAACACACCACTTCAGTTCTTCTAATGCACATATTTCAGATTGGGTCGCCATTTATCCTAATCACAGTCCTGACAAGACATGATGTAGGCTGCTTCACATTAAACATGTGTGTCATTGCAGCACTTTGATGGCTGTCAGACTTGACAAGTCTCGAGCTAAGGGTTTCCACTTCGTGTGTGTTTCTAAACATTACAATTCAACAAATACGCAACCTCTCCTGATAAAAAGCCAGTGAAAACACAATTTTAATTAAAAAAAAACAGATATACACAGGTAACATCATATACATAACAAGATCTACTGCATGTACAAGTGCAGTGAAAGAAAATTCTTGCATGCTTTGTTAAAAAGCACACCAATTATATAATTGCTTTTTATCCCTCCCCAACCAATTACGCCAGTGGAAAACCAGTTATCTAATTTTCTCCTTTTGAACAAATTAATATTCCACTGAATGCAAAATAGCTCCTTGGAGACACAGATTTTGAGCATCAAATGTGAACCACGGGGCAAAAGCATCTATGTTTTACAGTCAAATAACTTGCCGTGCTGAATGCACTGTGACTGGAAGGATGATGGGGTCAGCATATTCTAATGAGCTGTGGAATATCTTTTGTGCTTTGCTATGTACAAAGCATCAGAACTCGCCCTGCTGGTAAAGTGTGCTGCGAAGCCCCCATCTCCATGCTCAAGGGGTTAAAGAGATTAATCAATGTCAATGTCTGATCTTTTGAAGGCAATACGGAACAGACTGTCTAGCAATACCCAACAGAACATCACTTTGTTAAGTCGCAGAGCACCCGGGCGCTTGTCAAGTAAGTTGCCAGAAACTGCCTTCTGGATACCACTCAACTCCTTCCTGCTTGACCTATTATTTGATATTTGACCACTCGGTTGCAAGACACTTGCTCTTTCGAGCTGAAATGTCACTGGGGCATCTTGTCAGCTTCTCGACACCTCGGCCTGACAAGCGATTTTACTTTTGTGTGCTACAAGGCAGAAAATACAGGGCAATGGCCTTGATGCGTAGGCTGTCAAACATGGGCGTCACTCTTGGGGTATCACGGACAAAGGGAGCCTAGTGTACCTCTACCCGCCACAAGAACTCTTACATATGTGAGCATGAAATTGCGAGTAGGGTGGATTAGTTCAAATGTTTATAACAATGTAAAAAAATAAATCTAGTCATTGTGCTGCTACAAGAATTAGATGCTTTGCTTGGCTGGAGAGGATTTTTTTCTTAACTCTCGAACATAATCTTTTCAATTAATGTCGTCTACCTCAAAAGGTGCATACAAGATTGCTTCTTTTACAGAACAAAGAATTTTGACTGTACGGTGGACTGGCGATTAACCCACTCAAATTGGATTGTGTTTCTGGTGTAGTGCCATGAGACGCAGCCCGACCTTCTCACTTTGACCAAGAGTGACATTACGGTGCAGAAGGGGTAGCAGTCACATCATTTCTGTTTTGCACAACCTGTTCAAAGTTTGCAACTAAATGCTTGTCTTCAGTCGAGCTGACAAGAGAGAAGTGGGCGCTCAGTGAACCATGGCAGGGCTGCCATGAAATGACAGGAATCATTGGCATACATTTCAAATAGCTTGCGCGATCCTATTAAAGTGCCGTATTCCCGCTTTAAAACAGACAAGTATGAAACAACTTTGATAGATAGAGACTAAAATGGCTTATTGATTTTTTTAAGGTCGGTGGAAAATTACCTAAAATGTGTCACTTTTTAAACAATTGGGAGGGGGAAGAAATGCATAATAAGTACCATATACAAATAAATGTTTTTTTTTTCAAACCACAAAGACATTTCTTATCTTAGAATTTTTGTCAAATTTAGGAAAAAAAAAACAATTAGTGTGATTCATTAGGACTGCCTGAGATTCAGAAATAAGGGTCATTAAAACTACAGATTATTGCAGCAGACATTTAATTGAAAAGTATTACATAGTGTTTTGTAGTTGATGTAATATATTATTTATTTTATTTTAAGCGAGCTCCAGAGGTGGATGACTGGGAACCATTTCTTACAGGCAGTTTTACACCTTTCGATGACCTCAGGGGGCCAGAAGTAGAGTTGTGGTAGCATGTCCTGCTGTTCCCCGAATTCTCTCTCAGCAGACTGTGTGATGTGTCTGCTTCAGGCTGAAGTGCTAAGAACTCCGGCTCCTGAAGCTTCTCGGGTGGGACCGCCAGGTGTGGGGACAGAGAGCTGCCCACAGTGGTCCCAGACATCTGAAATAGGATGGAGAAATGGTTATAGCAAACTTGGCAAAGATGAGTGCATTGTATTCCCCTAGAAAATAAACCTTAAAAATGAGAAACCCAACAAACTATTACTAGTAGGGTTTGCTAACTCTTTGCTCCTCATATGGAGGGAGGGGTGAGTTGATATTAATCTGCTGTGGTGTGGGATTTCAGTAAAGCTTGTTCACAGACTTTTTTATACAGTATGTCAGTTTTGGAAGTATTTTTGCTAGTGCTTAGGTATATAAAGACCCCACAAGGTTTTAAAAGCTGCTTGGAATGTGAAACAGCAAATGCTAATTTTTGTATGACTTGTGACAGTATGATTTCTAACTTTTCTACAAGAGAAACACAGTGTACTAGACACTTTATTGAAAAATTACTTGAACACCCTGAGAGCCATTGGTATTTCTCCATGCCCACAGCTTATGTGTTGCTTTGACGCGAGGAACAATTTTCATTTGTTTGCACTGGAACTTTAGAGGCTTAAAATGCTAAAGCACACTGTATAAGAGAAATGTGCTGCTACAATAAATAAGTATACAAACACAGCTAGTTTACAATAACAAGATAAATATTATTTTTGGCTTAAAACTGGATTTCAAAACTGTGATATCATGGTCGAGATCTGGTATCAAACGTAGACTATCTGGTCCAGGTGGTACAAAATCCAAGCTTTCTTTGGAATTAAGATGTTATCGGTTCTAGTAAAAAGATGGGCAGCGTTTCCAAATGGATGAGACATTCCAGAAGTATCATTAATATTTATAGAGATAAGGGAACATTTATACTTCTATGCATGACTTATCAACACATCTACTTGCCATCCTTTGTTGCCCATGACCTGGTCAGCAGTTTGAAACAGCACAGGTTTAAACTCCATCGAGGAAACAGTCATTATATTCTTCTCACAGTAATTTAGATATCTTAAAATTGGGTTGCTTTTGATAAATGATATATGACACACAAATAACAATTTTCATAACTTGCATTAACATGAACTGGAAAAACAAAATCTGTTGCTCAACACAGTCTTAGTAGGTCATACGTCTGCCCTGATGGTCTTTCACAAAAAAATCAGAATGGTGTCTTAGGGATCTAAGGCTATAAAACATCAGCATATGAGTGTTTGGGGAAAATTTGTTATGCATGGAAAACGGACAGTACTGTATATGTGACAATGTGATGAATCAAAATTCCTAGTGTTGAGCTAAATGTGCTAAAATGCTATACTGTACAGGTACAGACCCAGAAATCACAGCTGAACACATGAAAAATATACTGTCAGTGTAAATAAGGGCAGCATGATGGCGTAGTGGTAAGCATTGATATCTTGCAGCACCAATGTCCCGAGTTTAAATTGTGGACCAGAGGTGCTATCTGTGTTTGTTTGTATGTTTGTACCAGTTTGCATGTACTCCCCACATTTGTGTTGGATTCCTCCAGATGAAAAAGCAATCCAAAAATTCAAATTTTAATCCAAAATCATACTGGTAGGTTAACTAATAACTGGCTATGGTGTGAGTGTGTACGTGTCTGTGTTTCTGCCCTGTGATGGACTGGTAACCCAACCAGGGTGTATCCTGCCTTGCACCTGTTGCTTGCCGGTATTGACTCCAGCTACCCTGAAACAAGAACTGGAAAAAGCAGGTGGAAAATGTATGGATGAATAGTATGACTGAAAGGCCACAGACCGTTTGTGAATGAAATACCAGCTTGTGTGATAAATGTTAAGAAACTATGATTTCCACTATTTTTACATAACTGGAACACAGCTCAAATAAGTCTTGAGATATCCACTTGTTTTAACAAATAATATGTAACTGTCTCCATACTGTATATAGGATGTCAGAGTCAGAAGATAAGTAACAGTAGATAAGCAATGCATTAGTGTTGATGAATCGAAAGTAGATCATATATAGAGGTTTGAGAGCTGTGTGAGGCACTGCTGTCAGGCTTACACAGTTACACATGATACTTGACGACTTGACGGCTGTATTCAATATGCTGCTGTTTGGATTTTAGGTGTTGCTTTGTCTAATACTCTATACAGTATCTTTCAATACTGTCAAATACCTCTACATAAAGCAAGTCTGTCTTTAATAAAATTAACTTTGCAACCTTTGGACAATCTATTCAGTTAGCTCCTAAAATATAAATGGGCTTGTTGTCTTTAATAGACCTCTACATACCATAAATACAGTAGTATACTGCAGTGTATTTTCCCAGTTCACTACTAAACATTTAGTGTCTAGATTTGAGAGTGTTTTTATTGAAACTGTTTCCATGTATCTGAGCATGCCACTGTTAGAATACATATTTTTCTAATGCAAAGCACTTTTCCTGTACCACTGGTCACATTCAGTTTTCAAATAAACAAAATCCATATTTGTTATTACCAAGAATCAGACTTAACAGCGTGGTCAAGTGGTAGATTATCAAAGTAATTACAGGTTCAAAACTTCTGGGGTAATGGATTTTTTCAAACATGAGCTTCCAAGTAAGGACTGGGTACTGCTGCTTATTACATTTACTTTACATTTCTTCATGTGTTGTTAATGTAAACTGGTTTACAATCACATGGCACGGCAAGAGTAAATTTTATTTGCAGCATAAATTTAATTTGACAGCATCACCACTAGGTTTAGTATAGAACATGAGAATAGCACAGACATCCAGCTCACTATCAATCAGTGCACTGTTACTATACAGTACTTTACGAGCATAGGAGTTCAACTTTTTTACAGAGTAAAATGAAATGTAAATAGATTTTTCTTGTTCCCATCAAACACTGTGCAGCAGATTAGAGGCTAGATCAGGGGAAAATAAATATCCCTTCTTTACCATGCTGCTTTTTCAAGAATTATTTATTTAGCACAACAAAACACAGTTCTGAAAGGTTTATTATGGGCAATGCTCATTGAAGTCTTCTAAATTTTAAGTAATTTTTATACCAAGCAGAAGAAAAAAAACATCTAGTAATCATCAATGCACAATTTTAACTGTTCTTTGTGTAATAAAAACTAGACAGTAAAATATATTCAAGCAAATGTATTTTTATCTATGAAATTCACGATACATTCACCTTTCCTCTATTGCCAGAATTTTTTAACATTTTTAAAAAGACAGATTTATTGTGGCAAATGTATGTGTATTTTATACAAATACACAGGTGGTTAAGATATGAGATAAAAAATTATTGTGTGTAAAAATACAATGAAAGTACAACTCAAAAAGAAGAGCAACCACCGCCTTTCAGTGTTAACTTAAGATCAAGTTAAGATCATGCTTAGTATCTCTGCTTATTATGTATTAGAATCTCATTATAGAAATGCAGAGGAGCAAGAGGGAGGGGTAGTAGTGAAAAGTTAATGCTGAAAGAGAGAAAAGGGGTTGACGCGTACAGTGTGAAATGTATTTTCTAGGAGTGAAACTCAGCCTCTGCAAACGCAGCTCTCTAACGACGCTGTAGTCCACACGAACTTTGTGACAGGCCTCTGTCTCTCAGCCACACTTCACTGGGTCTTGCTGACATTCAACTGTCAAAGACGGCAACCTTCTACCATGGCCCTAACATGCTCTACAGCTTCACCCAATTAACTTGCTTTCACTTGACATCACAGCAAAGAGCTTCATAATAGGTGGTCAAGGTGCACAGTGTCTGCCTGCCCTCTGACTACTCACGCACGGCAAGCAGCTTAACTACCTTTGCTTTCTGCCTTTGTGCTTCTCCAGACCTATGGATCCTTTCCATGGCAGCGTCTGTCCATTTATTAGATTGTGACAGAGAGAGCTGTGAAGTGGGGAGCTGGGCAAAGAGAAAACTTTGATTTGGCTTCAACATACAGAGACCTATCGCCTATCAAATGCATGTGGGTGCATATCTGCATTTATCTAGCTGTCTGCCCGTCTTGATAAAATACTATCTGTTGCATTAAAAATAAAATTATAAAAACAAGGTGACAAGAACATAGACCCCTAACACTGCAGCCTTATCAATCTGGGAAGAAGTTCCTGGAGCGCTTCACAACGGATCAGTGCCCAAAGTGAATCTCTTTTTTCCTTGCTTTTCCTTTTCCATGCCAAAAGATACTTTAAAGCATGGAGCCTAACAGGACCTATTGCGTAAAGCAATCTATCAAACTGTGATTTCAAATGTCATTCTCACTGGCACGCACCTTGTTCAAGACCAGGGAAACAACTGCAACACAGAGGACTATTAAAACTAAGCACCAACTGGCAGACATGATATTACACATACTACATTTTCCTATCTTGTTCTATTAGGATATGTTGAAATGATCCAAGTTTGGGCAACTATATGACCCAATCGGAGCCTTAATAAAACACTGAACATAGAGGAAGTAATAGCTATACCTCATATCAACTGACAAAAGCTGACATTGTGGATGGATGCATTTTAAATTTAAATGAATGACATAATCACATAACATTAAATGTTTTGGTTCCCAATGCAAAAACAATGCTAATTTAATGCAATAACTGTACATTTCCTGTCTCCAAATAATAACTGGATAAAACTCAGATTCTATGAGTAAATCTTTTGTTTACAGTTGGACAAAAACTGTTTTGGTTTCTAGAAGTTAAGTCAGTTAGTAAAATCAAAATATCAGCACACTTAGACTTTTTCTACAGGTGGGTAGGAGAATTTGTCATAACATAGAGAGGAGAAAGTCTTGCACAATGTAAAAATGCCAAATAACTGTGGTGAACTAAAAAGATGATAGACCTTCTTCAGAGCACTGAAATTACAAATTAACTGCTGATCTATACTTACTAAGGACAGGTGGTACTAAGTGATTGCTAATCCATATTATCAGTGTAAGTAAGTTAGCTATAATACTTCTAACTGATCAATCAGTAATAAAAAATAATCAATCTCCTACACCAAATAGAAGTATCGGACATAAAGAATCACTACAAAACGAGACAATTTCAATTACATGTAAAATGTACAATCCTATTACATATATCTCTAAAAGCTAAACATTAAAACTAGCAGAAAAGATCTAAAATAAATTTATTAAATAATAAAAAGTTGCATACACTAAAAAAATTAGAGTATACTCAAATGTTGGCATTCATTTAAAAAGTCATCTTATGACAAATAGCCTATATCTTACTACCTACTGTATCACAAATGCAATGTCTTGCAAAAATATTCAAATGTCCTTCCTGTGATGTTCCATTGTGTGAAATTACAGAATGATGCATACACATTTTTGAAAACTTAATATTCTATTCAAATCTGAAAACATCTCTGGGTCACAGTAAATGTTGACAAAAATGAAAAGAAACAAAATTATTGAAATAGGTTGATTGGATAAGGATTCAGACCTGTTAACTCAATATTTAGTGAAACCACCTGTGGCAGCAGTTATAGCTACTGTACATTTCTCTTTGGGTAGCTATTGGTTTGAAGCAAAAGTTTCCAATTCTTTCTGGCTGATTTGCTCAAGCAAGTTGCATTTGGGAACACTTATAGACAGTAGTTTTCACAGGTCATCAATAGGATTAAAATCAGGATATTGGCTCGGCCCTTCAAGATCATTTACTTTCTTGTTCTTAAGCCAATTCAATGTTGCATTGGCCTTGTGCTTTAGATTGTTTTGCAAACTTTCATCTTAAGCAGATTGAAACAGGTTTTCCCTAAAAAAACATAAGAAGTCAAGGCCCAAATTGCCAATAAGACAAACATCTTTAGCAGGTCCATTTCCTTAAGGTCTGTCAAGTGGCAATTTTAGCAAGAGTCTCACCCTCAGTCAACTATTTCCAGATAGTTATCATAAAATATTATCATAAAATAAAGGTGCTTCTGAGCTGCACTCCATTGCATCGAGAAAAAAAAAAGTTTTCTTCTAGCAATTGCTACTATTCATTTTCCACTATATTGACAAGAATCTCAGCCCCTGCAAATGGGAAGCAGCCCAATAACGTAATGCTTCCACCAGCATGCTTGATGGTAGGGATGGTGTTGAGTGAGCAATGAGTTGAGTTATTTGCATGAGATATAATATTTTCCATTAAAAGCAAATAGTGCTACTTTTGACATGTCTGACCATAAAATATATTTTTCCACATGTTTGCCCCTTAAATGCTTTGTAGCAAACTCCATGCAGGATTTGAGATCTATTTTTCAGTAATTAGGTTACTTCTTTTTCACTCTGTCATACAGGCACTATGATTCATGACTCATTTTCTTCCATCTTAGCTATTGAACTCTTTCCATGTCATTGTTGGCCTCACAGTTTTATCCTTAACCAATTTTTCTCCTTGCGCGGCTGCTTGGTTTGGAGGGACGGCCTGATTTATGCAGTATCTAAGTAGTACGCCACACCTACCACTTCTTAATGATTGACTTAACTGTGCTCAAAGGGATATTTAGTGCTTTCAATTTATTTTATTCCCTTCTCATTTATTCCTAAGTTGTTTTGAAGTCTCTTTAGTCTTCACAATTGATTCTTTACTTGAAATGGACCTGACTGAAAGAGTTTACAGAGGTGCATGCATTTATTCTACAGTTTATTCATACTAGAATTCTAGGTAACTATAATTCTAGGTACTTTCATTTATAGGTTTATTCCATGCTGAAAAAAAGAAGAAAGAAAACACAACGTTTCGGCCATGGAGCCTTCTTCTGAAACGTTGTTTTCTTTCTTCTTTTTTTCAGCATGGAATATACCTATTACTTGTTCCTTTGCAGCCTCCACATGCTGACGCTGCTACCCACCTGAACTTTAATTTATGGATACTTATGGTCAGTAAGGCTAGTTATGGTTTAGTTAATTTATGGCTAGTGAAGAACTGAATTCTTATGCGCTTATCATGACTTTTCCATTTTTCTTTCTTATTAATGATCTATTTGCATCTTTCTTTTTGTTTCTTGCTTTGTGTGGAGTTGTGTTGTGTATATATATAACAAACATTTATTGCTATATCAAAATGACTGTAAGCTGTAAAGCAACAAAATGTTCAAACTGTGGAAAAGTCTGAATACTACTACAAGGTACTCTAGCAATTTCTAAATTAAATTCTTCAGTCATTTCTGCTTATTAAAATTGGAAAGTTATTAATACTGTATAAATGTTTAGCTGTTTTAATAGATGTTATAGTAATTTTTACAATTCTTTGTTATAGACATACACTTGTATATGAAGCTACATGAAGTTTTTTCTAAAGAAATGCTTTTTATTGCAATTTGGCTGGTATAAATATTGTTGATGATCCAAATATTTTGAGAATCCCAATGAGTGGTTACGTAGTAAATTTTGTCTTGTGGGTGTACATAGGTAATTAGTTTGTGAATCTGATGGTTTGATGAAGGTCTCTAACCACATATCAGTTTTATATTCTTTCTTCAATAAATGGGAGATTTGTATATTATAAGGTGAAGGAGATTCTCCTTTCTTTACGTTTAAATCATTAGGTCTGAAAAGTCTTCACTTTTAAGTCAAATAACCATTGTATAGTAAATACATTATAAACAAAAGTTCAGCTTGAATTATGTGCATTTAACTCACAGATGTATGTTCAACTAGAAAGCAAAGAGCTTCTGATTCGTATGCAAAAGACAATATTATTCTCTTTCACACAACCAGGGAATTGATATTAAATCTACCCCCGTCTTAATTTTCAAAGACAACTGCAGCCAAATCTTCAAGCAGTATTGATCCAGGGTACTAACCACTCAACAGATGCAGAAACTTTATTACATAAGAGGTGGCGTTAAAAGTGCTTTTGGTTAAATGAAGGCCCCCTCATGAAATTCTGAGAATATAAGTCAGACAAAGCTGTGACCTACACAAGGCATTGCCAAACTATTCTTATTAGGGAAGGGAGCTTTTAGAAACAGTCTTTTTCCTTACAGTACCTTGGTTGCCATCTTTCAATTACAAGAAGTTCCTGATAAGTTAGATTTGTTTATTACAATTGCAGGGTCTGACTTAACTCCAGTGCAAAAGCCTGATATATAGATATAATTTCCATTTCAAGCCTGACCCAAATTCCTGAACTGCTTCATTGAAAAAGATATGGATTTTTCTCTTGTGTACCTGCATTGCCTTGGCATATTTAAAGTTTTAAAAAACTACAAAACTGTGCATAAGAGACAATTTTACATCTGATAAAAGTGTTAACATCTCATCTGAGCTCGTGTTTTTGAAAACTTTATTATTAACAGAAACAAAAATGATCCACTAGAACGTATTTACAACATTTTATATGCCTTCCTTTTTACAGAAAGAAGTAGAATTGTAACAAAATGACACCAGTTGCTTGTAAATGCAGTACATGTATGTTAAAGCAATTTTATAAATCCAAATGTATGCAACAAAAGCCAGGACATGGGATAGCACACATGACTCTTTTAATCAATTTGTAAAGATTGCCCTTTCTGATATTGTGTTCTGACCCTTCCTGAGGTGTCCCATTTTGTGAAATTACAAAATGATGCTTGCACATCAGAACACCATTGGGAGCAATTACATCCAGTCTTTTTGGTTTTGTATTTAACTTTTCAGACCATCTGGGTGCAATTTTTGTTCAAGCTCTTTTAAGCTGCTTACTGTAGGAATCGCTTATGGACAGTAGTTTTCAAGGCTTTCCACAGATTCAATAGAATCTATTCAATAGAATTCAAGTCAGGCCTCAAGGACATTTACTTTTTATTCTTAAGCATCTCTATAGTAGTTTTGGCTTTGTGCTCTGGATCACTGTTCTGCAGAAAGGTGAACTTTTATCCCAGTTCTAAGTCTTTAACAAATTCAACCAAGCCTTTCTCAAGCTTTTGCCTGTGTTTTGCTCTGTTATTTTTCATAAACATGATTCCCAATTCCTAGTGATGAGAAGCATCCCCATCACATGACATTGCCACCACCATCAAATGTAATGCATGGGATTTAGATCAAAAAGTTTCAATTTGGTTGCATCTGACCACAATAATTGTACCACATTTTTCTTAGGATCACTTTTGTAGGTGCTTATTTGCAAACTCAATGCAACTTTGAGATGACATATTTTGGCTTTCTTAACGGCTTTCTTTTTGCCAACCTATCGTAGGCTAGTCGGTGAGAGAGCTACAGTATAGAGGTCAATGTCTGAAAATGTGCATCAAAGTTATCTCTGGCCTCACAGTGTCATCCCTTACCAGTTTGCTTCTTGGCTGGCTCATCATTGTGGAGGGATTGTCTGATTTAGACAGTGTCTGCGTGTTATGTTGTGCCTTTCATTTCTTTATGATTCAATAGACTGCGCTCACAGGGATAGTCAGAGACTTTGATAGTTTTTGTACCCTTCTCCTGATCTGTGCTTCTGAAGGAGTTCAGCTTTGAAAGCTCCTTAGTTTTCATGTTTGAGTCTTTTATAGAAATCAAATAACTACCTGACCAAGGAGTATCACAGAAGCAGATGCTTTGTATTCTGAAACCATGAGAACTACTACTGTTTTATTCCTCACTGACCTCAGCTAATGGCTTGTGGCTCACTAAGGCAATTTTGTGCACCTAAATTATGTTTGCCACTGCAAAGATTTTGAGTATTTGTGCAATCATGACTTTTCCATTTTTTCTTTCAATTTGTATGTTTAATTTTTCTATTTTGTGCTTTGAATGTGTGGAGTAGGTTGTGTACATAAAACACATTAATTGCTATTTCAAAGTATCATGACTGCAAGCTTTACAGAAACACAATGTGAAAACTGTGCATGACTTAGAATACATTTCCAAGGCACTGTACAAGCGAAACAGCATAACACTAATCCCAAGTGCAGTGTGTCTGACAGATTCATCCTGCATTATCACTGAAATATTAGTCGAATGTTACAGTATAACTAAATACAGAAAATATTAAATATTTTAATATATAATTATGTAATAATATTAATAATAATAATTAAGTATAATTAATAATTAAAAGAAGTTATAACCAAAATACTGAAATTATTCACGCATAATGTGATCTTTTTCCATATGGATATGTTTTACTGACAACTGAGTTACAGTAATGAGCAGTCTAGCTCCTTGCAACAAAGAATATGTAGTGTATTATTTCAGTCGGAAAGCTAAATCACAACCTCAAATCACAAATGCTAAAAGTGCAAACCTGAATTACTGATAATAATGTATGAAAATGTGCAAAGCACATTTGGCATGTTCACACTTTTTGGACAAGCTTTTGTTTAAAAAAAGGGCAACAGTATTTCTCGGCATCTATAAAATAAAATTGCTTTTTGACTTTATATATCATAAGCTATACGTATATCATAAGCAGACTGCAGCCAGAATCCTAAAAAGACCAGAAAACTCCAATTGTTCATTCTCCACAAAAAAAACTCCCTGTGTTTAACTAAAAAAAACAAATTTCAGCTCTTTTGGATGCACAATCCAAGACAAAATAACCTCAATTTGAATGAATAAAAAAGAGGCAGATTCCAAATAGTGTAATTATTTTACTCTTTACTGGATCCCTTTTTACCTTTTATCCCTTTGAAAGTATACGTATCATACTGTATATTTGCACAAGATCCTAGTTAATAACAAAGTAACAGCAGAAGACATAACCTAAACTCACTCACTAAACACAGGGAACTGCCAGGACCACCTGTGGCCTGCTACCCTTGCTATTCATGGGTATCAGCATTTCACACAGAAGAACAGGCAAATACATGGGGACACTGACTGAGGCACATCAGCACTCAACCATATATGATCATAGCAAAGTAGATAAGCTCACAGATTAAACCAAAACAGGAGGATGAGCAAAAACTGTAGAAGCTACAAAATTAATAAAAGATTGAGATCTGCCAGATGACATTTAATGCTGAGAAGTACTAATTATTTCAAGCATATAGAAAAAATACATTCTAACTATAAGATGGGATATGTAACACTAAGACTGAAGAAGCATCTAATGACAAAAACAATGGTGTTTATGTGCTCATCACTTTCAAGTCCTAAACAACTAGAGGAAGCAATAAAAAGGCAATGTTAAGAAAGTAAAATTTCACGTTAATTTTAGAAACTTAAAGATTGTTGAGTTATCTTATGTTAAAACTATTATTTGAAGAAAATTCCTGCTGTGGAATCAGTCCAGAGAAAAGTGACCAGATACATTCTCAGTAGTACCCTCACATCCTAAAATAATTAGATCTTCTTAATCTCAAACAAATAACACTACAAGAATAACCGATTCAAAATGCTTAAAGGCATTGATAAAGTCAGCCTTACAAACATCTTCCAAATCAATTACAAACTACACTTCTGATATTAACATATAAATGAATGCAGAAACTACACTACTTAGCTAATTCGGTATTTAAGAGTGGAATTAGTCATTTGGTGTTGTATTAAATCTATTTAAGCAGCTAGTAGCATACTTTAAGATGGATGCTGTTAAAATTTACTACCCTTAATTTATGCATCATGGACTTCAAATGCCATATGATTTGATCTTACTATTAAGTGTGGCTTAGGTTGGCCCCTAAATATAACAAAGTCAACAGTGCAGAGCTGGGTGGCTCAATGCACTACACTTACAATATTATACTGCTGCTCCTAATTGTTTACCTCAGGAGGAACTGTGCCAATCTACACCATCTACCCCGAGGAGACCAAAGTACTTTAACAGCTGGCTTTCTACCAATGGTACAATTTGGTCATTATTGTCCAACAGCTTAAGCCAGATATGACTTAACCGCATGATTTTAAAACAAATACAGAAAAATCAATAAAAGCTTGTACATTACCTCCCCCTCCCTTTCTATGCAACCTGCTTTCATCAGGGGTTGATGCTAACCATAACAACATTTAAATAAACTATGAATCACTCTAGTAATTGTAATCTCCAACATGTCAGCACTAGACCCCCTTACAAAAAATATACAATTTGGGATAAGGTCCAACTGGAGAGGCAGGAACTATGCCACATTTCAATTTCAAAACTAAAAAAGAACAAACTTGGTAAAAATTTACAACTTAAATTTGAGGTCTGTAATTTACGAGCAATTCAACAGAAATGCTATATCCCTATACTTCTCAAAATTTGGCTCATTGGGTTTTTCAGTTAAGAATTCACCATTATTTTTTTTCCATTTTTTTTCAAATTGAAATCCCAAATTGTAAATATATGTGGCTCATTATTGATATCACCAAGCCAGCGCATGCAAGGCAAAGAGAAAATATAAAGTGCTTGTTCTCTGAAATTAACACTCTCATCCAATAAATGCATCCTTACAAGACAAACGCCAGAACAAAAGCGTTAGACAGAGCACAGACGCAGCTCTGATACACTGTCACCTTGCTGGGACTGCTGTTGTGGAGTAAATCCTGTGGTGTTCAGCCAGTTCTGCTGTCTGTATTGCATTTCACACGACAAGCATTGTTTGTTTCATTTAAGAGATGTTCTTGAAAAATAAAGAAATGACATATTGACCCTATAACACAAAAATACAATTCCATCAAAATGGGAATCAAAATAAAATACGGATAACTATTTTTAACAGGATAAAACATTATAAATCAGCAGTGCTATAATTATTATTGGCTTCAATTCCTGGGGTGCTATCTGCATGGAGTTTGTACATGTACTGTATGTACTATGGGGAGCAGAGATCTTTCTTATAGCATTTACACTCATATAAAAAGGTACAAAACAAAATCAAACACAAAATACCAGCATTAATTTAAAAACTATAAATGGAACAACAAAATGGAATGTTGTTGATATATAGAAATGATAATGTTGCCACATTGCCACTCACAAACATTAGTCCTCTCAGCATAGACTTCACAGTCACAAAACATGACTTCCTGAAGTACAGTACAAAATGGGGGGTATTTGTAGTGATCTGATGCACCATGCCTAGCGTACATCTGTGGACACCAGAAAAACTGGTGAAAACTTCCACAAAAACTGTCTTATAAAACAATAGGAGACAATGAATCCACATTCATACATTTGAATCTTGCATCCTCAATCCCAAACTATCAAAATTAGCAAAAGGTAAATATAATTTAAAACATTCTGTGTTGATTATACTTATAAAACAATATAAAACATATCCACTGCATGAAAACTTTTTTTTTCATTCAACTCAAAATTTTCAAAAAGCAATGACTATCCTTCAGTAACACTGAAGACAAACTGGGCATAGCTGACCTTCAGCTGTTTTTCTCCTAGCCTTAGCTGCATCCAAAACTGTACTCTAATTCTTAAAAGAAAACTTTGCAACAGGTTTGCATGGCAATCTATTTTAGGTTAAGATCCCAAGTGAGACATACTGCACTGTATTTAATCTATGAATTATAGTCAGGTTTTAAAAGTTCTTTAGAAGTCCCACACATTTCCAAAGTGATTGTACTTTTATTTTTCGGAAATATGGCGTAGTCTATGTGTAATTTTTGTATAAAAATGTCATTCAAATTACACGTTTTAAGAGCGTCACTACTGAAACATACAGTATAAAAATCATGAACATCATGACAGCTAGAGAGATAGTGATAATGTACAGCATACAGAAGCTATAACAGGACAACACAAAAGAACTAATCCACTTCATTAACAAAAGCCATTTCGTTTTGATTGGGGAGGAAAAAGGGACATGCATACTGTATTTAAAAAATGAGGACAAGTCTATGGATTTTAATGCTTCTTGTCACAGAGCAATGTCCTCTGTGTAAAATAATGCTGACCTAGGGTAACTGTAGACGGTTTTCTGAATCCCCCCTGATATTCCAAAAATATTCCAAATGAAACATACATAAATCAGTAGTGTTTGCCTCCCAGACCTCGGCTTGAAACCTGCCCAGACCACAGTTGGGCAGAAAAATCATTACATTCACACAGAACCTGCACTAGGGGTGGCAGTCTACAAACCCCTGTGTTTCAGAGTAATGCCCAGTGAAGCAGGGTTTAAAAAAAAATAGCCATATGTTTGAAATCTGGTGTCCCTCTGCTCAAAAACAACTTAGGACTCGCTAATTTAAAATGTTTATACCATACTCAGCCACAAAAAAGAATTGAATTTCACAGTGTGTTTACGTTTTCTCCCTTCTTAAGAATTCACACTATGGTGTTGAACTACAAACTGAAGATCAAGTAACTCATTTGCTAAAAAGAAGCTTACTGATTATGTCATTAGAACGGCATTTTGCAGACTAAGTACGCAAGCGAGAGAAAAAATAATTAAATAGTTGATTTGTCTGCTTCTTAAACATATTTAGAAAGCTCCAGTATTAGCTTCAAATTCAATATTCCTGATTCTATACTTTCCTGGAACCTTGCAGTTATAAGCTGTAATATGGAAAGATCTTGGTAATATTGCACCACAATATTTAGTTTCCTCCTAACTTTTTTCAAAAGGATAAAAACACTGAAGACGTGAGATGCTACATAAATGTGCCAGGATTCAGATTTAAGAGCCCCAACAAGCATTTTTCGTTTTGATTTTTTAGGATTGAAAGATGGTTTTTCCTTTAATAGAATGGTCATGAAATCAACATGGAATCTGGGTTTTTTCTGTACCGATATCCAACTACAGATCGGATTTAATTTATTTGAAGTAGTGAACACATTTTTTAAAAGCAGTATCGCAGCGCTGTTTTGTCTAGCTGTTATACAGTACATTATTATGGCTGACCATGAAAGGGTCTATATATCCAATGCACTGTCAATGCCTGTAACATATAAAATGTAGCTGAAATGTAAACAGCAAATTAGATAATTGTACAGTGATGTTTGGTCATATGGTCACAAATCACAGCATTATGCCTGCATTCAGGCTCATTGTTTCACTGTAGCCGAATGAGTCTTATCAAAAAAAAATTATGTCAAAATTGTCTGGGACCCACCCTTTGTAGTTTATTGAGTACATGCATCCCTGTGTGGTGGGGTGATATTTTATATTTGCATCCATCAAGCTGACATTTACTACCATAATAACAAGCCTAAGCATATATTTTGCTAAGGCAGAATGGCCTTTCTTCAATATACAGTAATTCAGACATTGCATACTAATTTGTGACAAATGCTCTCTGTTTATGTTGCCTTGTTGACCCACTCAGCTAAACCCTAATGGCTTGTGCTGTATTTTGATATTCTCTCTTTTTTTTTTGTTTCTGCCAACCACATGTTGGAGGCTCTAGCAGAAAACGTACTTTTTCCATTTTGTAAACACCTGAAAGATATGGAGGGAGAAAGAAAGCATAGCAAGCACAGCTCGAATCTGACATGGGGGCTGGATGCAAATGTAGCCGTCTCCCCCTGGAGCTTGTCAACAGGAATTTAATGCTAGTTCTAAAGTTTGAACTGCACGGCAGGGGATTAACCACAGAAGGAAATACTTTCCTTAATGTCAAAGCCCAGCCTGTGTGTGACTGTGCTCCCACTGCTACCTAAGGGACATATTAAGATCGTCTTTGCTCTCCTGCAGCCTTCGTGAACCACTTTCCACCCCCTTTCTCTCTCTTTGTTGTCTGCCTCCTGGGCTGCCACAGTTGCGGGATCGAGTCTGTCCCTGACTTGCCTGTTTTGGTCTTTGGCCCGTTTTCCTCCCCCTTTGATTGAATCAAGCTGAACAGTTCTGTGAAAGTGGGAGGAAGAAGCAGATATCTGGCCAAATTTGCAGCGGTGACAAGCTGTTCCAGTCAAGTCACACAAACGACCTTTTTTCACATAATCAAAGTGAAAAAAGCAAGAAAAATATCATCTGTGCTGAAGAAAGTCAAATTGTGGACAGGAAAAGAAAAGCACGCACAAATTTTCTTCACAGAAGAGGTGAGTTCTGGGAGACACAGGCTTTGTGAGCACATGAATAGCCATTCAGTTCCACCAAATAAGATGTTTTCAAGCTCGAGATTTTAAAGTTTTCTCCTTCAATCTAGCAAACCAAGTTAACGTTCCCGTATCAAATACACATTTCTGAGACCATGTTGATGCTCTTTAAGTTGAACTAAAATGTCCCCTTTATGAAAAAAGAGGCCTCGTTATAAACTGATACCTAATATCATGTTACTTCACCATTATCGTGTCGTGAAAGTTAAATAGAGCATGAAGTCACATTTCCCTACATATAGAATGCGAATTGGGAACATATGCATAGTTATTATGTAAAGTTGTATTCAGAAAAAAAATCTGATGGAGGCTTTTGGAAGGATCTCAACCATATCTACTGCTTTAGTGAAGAAGTTAGACATGTTTGTTACTCATAAGGCTGGATAGTAAGTATGTATCTCTGTGATCCAATGTACTCTCTAAAATGTCTGGTTTATCAATCTAGAAAACAGAATAATAAGTTTGTAGGGGAATCCAAACAGGATCTAAAGTCTTAAAATAATTATGCCAGTATTATCTATCTGGGTTTAAAGTAATAGATTTACTGTAATTATAATTCACAATGCAGCTACTACTTAGCAAATAAAACAAAAAACTCAGGATCTCCATTACAAAAAGTTGGTTTCCTCATGAATGTCACTGTATCTTGATGTATAATCTTTACATGTACTTCTTAAAATGTAAGGCAGTTTATTAAATTAAGCACTTTGTTCACTATCAAATGTTTCTAAATGTCTTTTTCAATCCTCACTCAACTGCAGTTGCCCATTTCTTGAAGCATCCCCTGTTGAAAGAAAGTTATATTTTCTCTACACAAATACACAATAAGAACCATAAATCTTGCATTGTTATTTTCAGATCTATCAGTAAACAATTCATCCAATGTCAAATTGTCAATTTAAATGGCATCAGGTTCCCTAAAATATGAGAACAGCAATAATATGAAAAGTATTTTTCATAGTCTTTCACTCACTGTCATGATCTGCTTTACTGTAATTCATTAACATGGCTGGTAATAACTACAATGTCAGGATGCATTAAAGGGATAGATATGACACTCTGTTAAAGCAGCAGTTAAATAGAAAAAAGTAAATAGTTTTGCCATAAAGTTGAAAAAACTATGAAGCTTGAGTACAATGTGAGATTCCTTAGATAATGACATCATGGCAAGTAAGAAACAAATATATAAACAAATGAAATAACTAAATCTGTTAACTTCATTAATCTTTCCTTTCAAAGATCTAAATGGTGGGTCTAAAAGTCTTTTTTACAACAAATAAACATTATTACTTAAATTATTAAACAAACACAAACATACGTACATGAAGGCTGCTCCTCATCCTTTGGGAGTAATTATTTGTATTTGTGTTATGTTTGTATGCACGGACATTACGCGTGTGTAAAGATAACCTAAAAGCCATTGTCTGGCTATTACTCTGAAGGCTTTAGAGCAATTTGCACACCACCTCCTTTACAAGCATAATGTTTAAATTAAAAAAAGGAGGGAGGGGGGAGGATGAAAAAAAGTTTCCTGAACATAGTAGAAAATTATTTTCTCTGGACAGTTTTAAGAGTCTACATCCTGTGCTGGAGTTCTCTAATCATCACCAGTGCAATTTACAATCAGAACACACAGCAAGCCAGTTTAGACCAGCTCATCTGTTGACTTTGGCCCAGGCCTTCTCATCTCGCTGCGTACAGCTGCCATTTGAGACTGGGTGACTCGGCAGAGGGCCTAACCAGGGCGGGATGCTGCTCCAGGCTCTCAGCTACACCGCAAACACATAGGCCTGCTTCTTTTCAGGACTGTCGCGCCTCTTACTGGCCCTCTGTTCTCAGATACCTTCCGAGCTTGGTTTAAGCAACTCTGGTCCCCCCCACCCCACCTCTCCTCCACCCACAAAATCCCCGTTAGCCGACAAACCACCAGTAAAAGGACTTGCTGTGTCTGAATTTTTTAGAAAACTGTCCCGTCAAAATGTGCTTCTGATTAGGTGGCTTAATTACAGCTGTGAAAACAATGTTGATTTAAGCCTCCAGATTGCAGTGTGTCAGACGCTATTAACTAACCTTGGATATGAGCCATTGGTGTCTAACTCTTCCAACTTTTTTCTTCCCCTGCCTCTCCCCTCCCCCCCATACCAAAAGCTGCAAGCTGCTTGACAGATTTCTTCAAAAAGGCAAATAGCCCACAAACAAACATCATATCACAAGCACGCATGGTTTTAGGGGAACATTTGCTGCCAGAGAGGAAAACCAAAGGAGACTCCTTAAATGTTCACACGTCAGCCCACAGAAATCTGAAATGAGAAAGAGCCTCTTCACTTGAGCAGGTGTGAATCACAGTTCATTAAGCTAAATGGCTCTTTAAGCCTGAATAGTTTTCTTTTCACTTTAGTCTTCCCTACCCTGAGGTTACTCAATATTTTAACAGCAACTACTAGGCTTGCTACAAGGGAATGTCAGGGGTCTTGACATTATATATACTGTATATAAGGCCTGTGTTTTATATCCTTTCCAGAGGAGTTCACTCTTCCTGGCCTGACGACGTCATGTGGATTCTTCCCTGCCAGGGACATCTCAAGACACTGAATGATTTATATTTCATAATAGTACAAGACTTACTTTGACCATGCAAAAACAAAAATGGTCATCAATGCTTTAAGAAAGGCTCTACTCCTAAAGGCTAGTGCATTACTGTATTACAAGAACTAAACCTACAAACATACAGTACAGTATGTATGGAAACCATACTGTTAATGGATGTACTGTATCCAAATATTCTGTAATGCCCTTAAGCATTCACTGTTGAACAAGTATGTATACTTATCTTCCAATCACTCAAACCCTTCCACCTCAATGTTTCTCATCTGCATCGCTCTCTGTGTGTGCTCTTTACTGCTTTGCTCTTCTGTGTGTGCCAATCTGGACCTCATTCAATATTTCCATGACACCTTCTTAGTTATCTTGACAATTGTTTTGTATGTTTTCCCCTCAAATACCATCTTTTTTTTTTGCAGACAGTGGAGCTAAATATAACAAGTTCTTATTATGCAAGTCTTGCACTTATAAAATCAAATTCAGCAAAAAAAATTAACGAGAAAAAGATAAGACGAAGTCCCAGGGTAGCCACATTGGTGGAGTCCTGTTCACAGGAGTGCCTCAGTTTGCACCCACGCAAGGGACAAGATGTCAGGGGTGGGCGAAGATGTAACTTCATCAAGCTCGCTCATAGCTCATCAGCTGCAGCAAGAAACAACGAGGGGAAGTTCTCATTATGAAGTGTCAGGATGCACTTCAGCAGCACAATTCAATTTCTAGTCCCGCTGTGAGACCAGGTGGCTTCAGAAATGTTAAGCACATGTCCATTGAGGTGCCTGAAAAGTTTAGTCTTTAGAGCTATGAAGAGGTCTAGTGTCCCACCTCGTTTCCCAAATACAATTACATATTCAATGGGAACCAAGCACGTTGGCGACCCTTACTGATTACTGATAATTGCAGACTCTCTCACCCACCTCCCCAGAAGCACATGTGGCTGGTAAAAGTAATTTGCCACTGTTAAAATTAAAATGATTTATTCAAAGAAATCTGTCTCTTCGAGACAAAGCACTCCGGAGAGGAGATTGTTTTTCTGACTCTGTGTCACAGAAATACAGATAAAAGCTTTTATATTCTAAAGTCATTGGAAGTACCCTAAGTCCCTGTGGGCTGGACTGTCATGTTACATACAAGTTGGCAGTCTAGCACCTGGCAGGACCCTATGAAGACGCAGGACTAATGTTCACGTCATTTTTGTTTTTCGTACAAGGTGTCGTGGAGACAGTCCTAGATCTTGAGGTCCTTGATCTAGCCAATGAATAGGTACATTACATCAAATCAGAGTTCAAAAAGTTGCTTTATAATACCCTGTCAACATGGCTCAAAGGTCATGTGTTGAACTAGAGAGAAAACAATACATGTAACTTCTTAATGTATCAAGGTCCGTGTTTGCCACTATTCGTAGGATTACATTTCAGTTATTCAATCTCAGACAACAGTACTAAAAGTACACAAGTACACAATGAGAGGTATTCAGTATTAATGCTGAAAATTAAAGAATCAGGTAGGTAGGTACTTTATTAATCCCATGCGGAAAATTCAAGAATAACAAAATATTTACTCAACTGTGATGAAGCGATGAGCTAACACAGTGTTGAATTTTGCTGTAAGAACCAAAGAACCATTTCAGGGTATACTGTAAATAACTGGGCATATTTTTGCATTGTTAGACTTCAACCACTTCTCCACCATGATTTCTAGCAAAATCAGCAAAAGGAATAAAAACAAATGGAGAGTGTGATATGCAGGTTGTGGTATCTATTATTATATTTCTAGTACCCAATAAGACAATTTGGAAAAATCTTTCCTCAACTGTGATAGTGGTAATCCCTTATCAGGACTGTGCCCCACTAAATACTGAATATGCCAAATTGGCAATAGGTGAGCTGTAGTTTCAGAGTGCAATAGTGATCCCTTAAATCCTTGCAGGCACTTACTGTACAAGCAGGATTGTCCTGAGGCTGCTGCTGTAGCTGAAAAAGCAGTGAATGGCCCAGCAAGAACATTATAGAGAACATTAATGCATGCCTTCAGTTTCCTCAGGTCAGTCTGGAATTATAGTGGTGAACTGGTAATGTCCAAATCATGGGCTTCAAAATGAAAAAAAATGGCCTACAGTATAAACAAAAAAAGGGGCTTAATACAACCATTAGTTCATGATGTCATTGAAAGTGGGGAATAATCAAAGTACAAAAAAAACAAACAAACCAGACACAACAAGTCAGATTTGAACCTGGTGGCTCTCTGGTGGATTGAAGGCCAGTGAATTTAACTGATGTGGCTCCTAGCCTTCTCCTTCCATATCTTTCAATAAAAAAAGCAATTAGCACAAGCCCTTACTGTCACTTTTGGGCACCTCAGCAGCAGGATTAGCCACACTGCATTTCTCACTTAAGGTCCCAGTGGGATTGTGCTGCTGTCAAACGCTGTATCCGGCAAGGTACAGTATGTGTGAACAAAGTGGCACGCTGCCTCTCTGAGATCACATTCTCCTAAATGCGAAAGACTCATTTCCCCCAAGGACATCCAGCCTGACTTCTTCTCCCACTGGATTCAAGTATACGAACAACAGCAATTAAGTGATATAAGCAGAACATCAAATTTGCTGATGGAGAAAATACAGTAACTTCAAGATGTTGTGAGAAGTATGTCCAGGGGACTGCCTGGTAACCTAACCTTTCTGTTTGAAGATTTTTCTTTGACAGAAACCTGGAGTCAAACACAGTAAAACAAATGCAAACGCATATTCCAGCGCTACAAAGAAATCTTCACTATATAAATTAAATTAAAAGATGCTTGTGCTGTAATTCGTTAGCACACTGGGTTTTGCTCTTAATCAGTTACTGTACTGTGGACTCAATATATGATATGTGATATTTTATTTTAGTTTGCACTGCATTTCTTGCCTCTCTTTAAGATTCCTCTTTAAAACAAACAGGTCTATTGCCTTACATAACTCCATCACAGATGACAACTGCATTGCCAGATTCTCATATCTTACACAATACATTTTTGGAGTAAGTTAAGGAACTTCAAGAAACAAACAACTGGCATTTCATTTCTAATTAATCAGGGAAGATTAAACAAACAAAATGGAACCAAGACACCCAGTTGGACTGTAGTAAGAAAGTTGACATTCTTATTTTAAAATGAAAACCACAGTTTTACAATGCGCTTGTTGACAACTGAAAAAAAAGAGATACTTCAATTTGTATTTGCTAGAGAGTAGAATGCTTACTGGAAGAAAGTCTTGGTTTTCCCGTAGACAGGCATGCTGCAGCTCAGCTTTCAGGGCAGCAATGTGGTTCTTGTGCGAGGAGATTTCAGACTCCAGCATGGCCATCTTGGAACAGGCCATCTGGTATAAATCCATAAAACTAGAAATGAAGCTCTAAAATGGAGAGAGAATTGAAAATGAATTAATCAAATGAAACACAAGGGAACCATTAGCACTGTCTCTTTTATTACAAACAAGGGTCCCAGGGTGCTGCAAATTCATGCTAGAAAGCTGAGACTGGAAATAGTGAAAAAAATAGCAATAAGATAACAGGTTTTCACAATCAACAAAAGAAAAAGAGATAGGTTTTTAGGCATTTCCCTGAGAATCATAATATAATGCATTGTCCTGGAACAGGTTTTACTATTACAAAGTTATTTTTTGCTAGTGCTTATTTTATTAAATAAAAAAAACACATATTAGCAGGGTACGTAAGTATTACTGCAGAAGACATACAAGCTGCCATAGTTGGTCTCAAGGATCCCAAGCCAGGCTTTGAGGAATCATCTGAAGCCCACTTTAATCACTTCCAGGAAGCTATTCCACGCATATAGGAATAATTTTTGGGTAAATTGTGAATCATTGCAAATTTATTGTGGGTGAAAATAACTCAGATGATGTTCTGAGACCCAATCACCTGATAGTATGCATATACTGTACGTCTGTGCCAAATTTTCAATATGCACCTCAGAACTTTCCATTTAAGTTCTACGGCAGGAGACTCTGGGGAAATGTCATGGGAAACAGTATCAGTAAGGTATCACTTGTGGTGCCAGGGTTATACCAAAATGCATGGATTATTAAAGAGAAATTCTGCTAGGACTTTGGACAAATCTCAGGTAAAGACGAAAATCTGTTAGTGTTTTAGCACATGTGATGACACTCCCTGTTTGCAATGAGATTGAAAATAATTAATGTCAAGCACTTTTTAAGGAGAGGGTAAGTCATGTGCTGGGAAGTACATTTATTATACCAATAAGGATTACACCATAGACAATTTGCTGTGCCGTTTGACCATTACAGACCAGTACCAGTAAAAATGTGTCAAGAAAGGAGACCATACTAATGTCTTGACCAGGCCACTTCCTGAATGGCTCTACTATATTGAGAGCTATGCAGGTTGGAGAGCCCCAGGTTAGTTTGGGGTGCCGTTTGCCACGGTCACAACTAATATGAATTCTGACACTTCCCTTTTGTCTATAATAAAGAAGTAAAGCAGTTTAGGGATTCAATTCAGGTATACCAGTCCAGGCAGAACTGGAACATACAATGACCTAAGAGGTCAGATGTAGTGGAATGGGAACAGAAAATTGATGCTGACAATCCCAAGCCACATATACCGAATCTCTTTTGTTTAAGTGGGAATTACAAACAGGAAGAGATCTCTGAGAAAGATGCCCAAACATGGTAACAAAATATTGTGCTAGCAGCCAGCTCAAGAAAAACATAACTCTCTCCCTCTCTCTCTCATCCTCCGGAGCTGAAGACAAAAGACACTATGATTGAGTTCCTCCTTCCTACCAACCAAGTCTCATGCAATCCTGGCTTGCTCTTAGAGGACTGAAGCATAAGTAGTCAAGAGCACTAAAAAGATCAGAAGTGAATTTAGGGACAAAGGGCTGTGTTTTTATATAGGTGAAAAGATTTATTTACTTTTAGTACCCACTAGGCAGGGTTTTTATCTCCTGGGCTGCATTATCTGGTTTAGAGAAACAGTTCTCATAATTCTGCTTCAGGTTTTGAGAGCAGACAATCCTGTAGAGGGTATTTTATCAGAGAATAAGAACGGTTACCAATGAGAAAAGACCACTCAGCCTATCTAGACCTTTCAGGAAATACATAGAAGCCAGCATTAGCTCTCTAAACTCCTACTGTGTGTCTCAGTAATTAGCATTAAGGTTGGTCTGTCTTTGAGGGGATGAAGAAGGGTATCCTCAGGAAGTGTACCTTTGGGCTGTAGGAGGCCTGGTCTCAGGCACTGACTAACTGTTAATTGTTCTAAATATTTTAAGTTTACACTACATAACACTAACCAAAGTAAAATGTGATATGCTTAACTGGTTTTCATCTCTGACTAGAGGTGGCATTGCATCTTTTAATTTGGTGTATATACAACAACTCTAAGATGTATGACCACAACCAGTTTGTAACAGTAATATAGCATATATTAATGATGTCAGGATTCATAAAAAATATTAACTTGTCCTAACTCTAGGGTTAGAGTTAAGGTTAGGGGTACAGTATAAGTAAAACTATGGTGAGGATCAGGGAATAGAAGTAATCAATATGAGAGGCTATCACGTATATCTGTCTATTCATACTTCATTAATTTATATTTTTTTATAAACAGTATTCACAACCCCAAATCTAAAAGGTTACCTAAATGTTTATTTCCAGTTAATAAAAAAGATACTTCTTGACTGTAAAATACTGGCCAGGAAACAAATCAATCTATCCACTACAGAAGAACTGACTGGGCATATAGTCTACAGGAGGGGCAGTCAACCTTGGCTTCCATTCTTTGTCATTAGGACTCTGAACCTTCCAATACATTAATTACTGAATTGATTCTTAATTGCTTAAATATCCCAGGTGCTGAAGTTAATGCCAATAATTAAGGATTCCCTGGATCAAAAAACGGATCCACTGTGTAATGGAATGGAAATGTCCAGTTTGACGACCCTTCATCAGCTGTGAGGATGAGGATGAGGATCCCTGACTACAGCTGCGTGCAGATTCATAACCAATTAGCAATACTGTGGTATTTCTTTGTAACTTCCATTTTGTTGAATACAAAGTCTAAACAACTATAGCTGAAAGTGTGTGTGTAATTTTTATAACATAACATTCAAATAAATGAAGAATTTCAAGAGAGAAGGAACAGATACAGAAATTAAGATGCATGCAAGTAGATGGAACATGGGATTGAAAATCATAATTTTAGTGAACTGCATATTGATTTTTAAAGAAAACTCAAACGATTATCTAAAGATTTACGCTTTATATAAAATACATATGCCAAAACTATCTGTAATAGTTCTGATATTGCTCGCAAAGCTGAAAACATTAAAAATGTAAAAATTATTGTATATCATGTAATTTTTCAATTCATCTACAGTACGTGACCCTGGCTTTTTTTTGTGAGTGGCTGTGATCCTTTCAATGCTTAAGCTTGATTTTTTTGTGCACATCTGAAGATTATTCACTTTCTTTTTCACAAAGAGATTCACATTTTAATTTTCAGATATCACACCCAGTTACGGAGACTAAACTAGAGTTTGGATGTCAAAGCTTGGAGAAGGGTAACTAAATAGCATATACAGTACTTTTTTTTACACAGTTTCATTATGTGGAGCAGTTAAGATAATTATTTTTGATTGTGAACCACAGCCCTACCTTTACAAGTCAGAATCCCACAATATTAACTGCGACTGTTCAGATGAAAACATTTTGGTCTAAGGAATACATTTTCTTAATATGCATTACATTAGTCTTAAAATACATTTTATTGTAATAGGTTAAAAATCTCTTATTTTTCTAAAATCCCATCTAAAATTTACTACAATTAACTTAAATCCCAATTCAAAACAAAGACAAAGCATTTCTTCCCCAAAGAAAGAGCAAAGGCTCTTCACATTTAAAAATAAAGGCGAACATACAAACACAGCCTCTCACTTTCATTTTTACTAAGTTTTTTGCTGCCGTTAACAAAAACAAAACAGAACTCGCATTTCACAGAAATTCAGAGATATGCTAATGGTGTTAAAGTTATATGACCTTAAAGGACAAAATTGCTTATTTTCTCTTTCCATAAATTTTATACCTCTTTCATTCACATTATCGGGAACTTGCATATTCATGGGTGTGCGTTTCTCTCTAACTGCTGTCACTTAAATTGCCATGCAGAACAGGGCGAATGAGGGTCAGAAGATGTCAGCAGCATCAATCGGGGGAACTTCATCAGTCTTTATTTCCAGGCATTATGCAAGAAAACTGACATTAAGAGAGCTTTAACTGACAGCAAATGGAATCAATCAGCAAATCACTAGGCCATAATAAACTTCTGACTGTGAAGGTAACCCTTTCCTGCCTAGGCCTTCAGACAACATTCTGCGTCACTCAAAACTGAATTACCTTTTCAAAACCTAAAAGGCTGATCAACTGCCCATGGGTTTGTTGACAATTAAAACTCCCAGCATCAAATGAATACATGAATCACAATCAAAGGTGACTGAATAACTCCAAACACAAACATGTTTCCAGGGGATTTGTTGTAGAATATCATGGAACTTCTTTCAAAATTAAAAGATGGATCTGACTACATTATTTTCCTCAGGCAGCATAAATACTTTCATGCTGATTTCATAAAGATTCCTGTAATACCTATATCTCTACCACAACAAAATAAAGGGGTCATTTAATTGAAAAATACAGAATTTAGGAAGATTGTTTTAACATGAACATTGAGTTTTAAGTAATACAAAAGGTCAGCATGATGCTTTGAAGGCATGTATAATTATGGATGTTTTATGTTTTTAAAACACTTTTTTAATAGGGTACTCCTTTAAATATGCCATGATTTTTCCATTTCTAAAACTGCCAGAAAAGAAAATTACTCAATAAAATTGACCAAAACAGTTGATATCAAAAGCAATGAAAAAAAAACATATAGACCTTAATCCAGGGATACCAAAATAAATTGTAGATGATTCCAGATATTAGTGGAAATGGTACTTTTTATCCTCATGGTTCAGCCCTTTCACTGAAATTAAAACTGAACCAGCTGTCTGAAAAAAAGGCATTACATATGCTTGGATAACCTTGAATCATTCTGAAAGAAATACTATTTTTTAAACTGGTGAAAACTAGATGTGCAATTACATACAATGTATGAGTCTTGAATCTATCCCCATTTAAATAATCAGGTGAGTGAAGAGATTATATTTTTTATTCCAATGTACAGTGGATATAAAAAGTCTACACACCCTTATTGAAATTGCAGGTTTTTTTTTTACGTAAAGCCAAAAATCAAGATAAATCATGTCAGAGATTTTTCCATCTTTAATGTGACCTTGCAACAAACAAAATTCAAGAGAAAAATAACACCCTACAACACCCTGGTTACATAAGTGTGCATACCCTTTTATAATGGGGGCTGTAGCTGTGTTCAGAGTTAACCAATCACTTTCGAAATCATGTCAGCAAGTACACCTTACAAGTGATTCTGATTAACCCCAAATAAAATCAGCTGTTCCTGTAGGATTTCCTTGAAAATGTCATGGTTGCATCCTACTGGGATAGCGATAGTCCGCAAGGAGCTGACAAAACATCTACAGGATTTTATTGTTGAAAGGTACCAATCAGGAGAGGGTTATAAAACAATATCAAAGGCCATGGAGCACTGTGAAGATTATCATCAATAAGTGGAGAAAATGTGGCACAACAGGGACATTGCCAAGATCAGGACGACCCTCCAAAGTTGATGACAGGACAAGGAGAAAACTTATCAGGGAGCCTACCAAGAGGCCTACAACAACATTAAAGGAGCTGCAGGAATTCCTGGCAGGTACTGGTCACTCCTTGCATGTGACAACAATCTCCAGTTTTCTCCATATGTCTGGGCTATGGGGTAAGGTGGCAAGACAGAAGCCATTTCTCACAAAAAAGAACATCCAAACCCATCTAAATTTAGCAACAAAGATACATTCAATCACCCCAAACCATGTGGGAAAATGTCTTATGGTCTGATGAGACAAAGGTTGAGCTTTTTGGCCTTGATTCTTAAAGATATGTTTGGCGCAAAGACAACACAGCTCATCATCCAAAGAACACCATACCGACTGTGAAGCATTGATTTCTGGCTTTATATCACAAAAACCTGCAAATTCAATAAGGGTGTGTAGACTTCTTATATCCACTGCATATGAGTGTGCATGTATGCCTAGATTTAATGAAAGACGTGCCATATAGGCTTCATGTAAATGTTAAACTTAAGAGAAGTGTTCAGCATTACAAAAAACATTAAATGGCTTTAAATGGTTAGTTGAAAATAGAACTGTAAAATCCCTTTTTAAAGCTGAGCACGTCAAACAATTGTCGAAGGTTCTTCTCCAATTTCCTCTGCTGTCTTTAATGCAGCTCATTCTTTGTTAATTTCCCAGCTTGTTAAATTATTTCAGTTCAAGAAGATCTCCGAGTCTTACATGGTTTCTTTCCATGAACGCTCAGAAGTCTGACAGCTGATATGGGTAGACAGACATATAACTGTGACATAGATTTGGTGTCTCCTCTGACTTACAGTTAAAACTCACACACAATTTCACACGCTTAAACTCTTAAACATTTTAACAATCTAGTCACTTCTTTAGTCAGCCATGCTTAATTGGAGATATGGGATATTAAATGCTGTTGTGGCATCTACTGTATGTATAAGGGGTTTAAGCTACTACCTTCAGTCATTTACATAACCAGTCTTGAGAGGACTAGTATAGATAGACATTTATTTGCGTTCCCATGCTTTCGTTTTTTTGCATAGAATACAAAAATATTTTTACGCTCATAAGCAACAAGAGACTACACAGCATAACAGCAAATGTATCCATTATCAGAAAGCCTGGCAACAGTCACAACAACCTGGAATGTATTCCAGAAGCACAGGGGCACAAAGGGAGATCACACCCTGAATGGGATGCCAGTCCATCACACACATACACATGCACAAGCACACTGGGAAGTTTTTGAGTCCCCTAATCTAACCAGCCTGTCTTTGCAACTTGCGAATAAACAGAAACACCCAATAAACCCCACAGAAAAACAGGTACAGCATGCAGATTCCACATAAAAGGTATTCTGGTCTGGAACCAAATCCAGGACCTTGAGCTGGGAAGCAGCAGTGATTAAGGTCGCACTACCTTGCCATCAGCATAATAACTTCCTTTGTAATTTGATGGGTGTTTCTGGCCACTTCATGGAGCTTCTTCATCCTTAACTGGGTCCATTGTTAGTCACAGAAACAATCTAAAGTTTCTATAAGCAGGCTCTTATACAAAGACAATTACTCACTGACAACCACAACAACCACAAAGAGTAATATTTTGAAACAGCAATGACTAAATTCCAACCTGACATGCTGCCACTTCTGGCCCACCCATCAGTCTCTCGGATCCTGTTATGTCCTGTTGCACTCTGGGTACCTGTAAGGTGAAGTCATCCCTGGTTGCAGCCGCCCATGACAGAGAGATGCGTTCTTTGACCTAAAGGAAGAGAAAACAACATCAATGGTAATTCCCCTTCAAACACATTAACTGGGAGGAACTGGGTCCCTTTGAGCCTGCTGAGTGGACTTGCATTGATCGCAAGACCTGAAATCCATGAATAAATTTAGGACTAATTGATTTTTTTTTTTGCTGCAAATAAATCTCTAATTCTGAGCAGCAGCAGTGAATGCTAAAGAGGGAAAGTGGCTTTCCTTTAACTGAAATTAAAAAAAAGAACAAAAACATCTCAAAATATTTTTCAAGCTTCCCCTGGTCACCCCTCACACCATCCTGCCTTATTCTATGATGTAGTTTCATCATATTGAGAACTTGACAAGAGTCAATACCAAACAAAAAGGTCCACCTTGAGCTGTATTATGAAGCAAACAAACAGAATGCTCTGTATTGGGGAGTTCAGCTACAGCCCCAGAATTTAACCCTTTAGGTCCAAAGGATTTCAGCTATCTTTTAATTGCTTTCAGTGGGGATTCTAATAATGGTTTGGGGGGATAATAGCTTCAGATCTGCATTGTACAGTATATACTAGGGCGTCTTTTTTTACTTTCTTTTTTGTTTCAGGAAAAATATTGACACTATCGAAAGAAAAGATGGAAAAATCTGTTTCAAAGCTCATGTGACTGGTAAGGTATTTTATGAAGAAAAAATAATAATTCAGTCACAAATTATTTTAGGTACAGGTTTAGAAGTTACTGTAACTGTGCTAGGTTTTGAGTCTCGTGACTACTTTGGGGTCAGAAAGTCTCCAAAAAGTATCATTTTGGTATCTCTACCCCCCATAAACAGCATGGAAACAAAAATCATTGAAAAACTGGATACAAATCAGAAAAGGCTTTGCTTGAAAAGAACAACCACCTTTGAAGGGTTTGGCCATTTCTATAATAAGACATTGCTGCTTCAGTGTAAATCAGAGTCATTACCTGGACATGCATGCAGGTTTAAATTAATTGCATATTTAAAGCAAGGTATAATTCAGATCCAAATAGCATGTACATGAAAAACTACATTAAATTAAAAATAAAAATAAAAAATGTGCACATTCAATAATTTAACTATACTATGAATGTTTTAAAAAGGCAAAAATTTGGTCACACTATTGTCTTAGTGAGTATGCACACTTCTTCACCTGCCTACACAGTTAATGCACATCTAAGGTACAAGACTATTTTAATTGCACAAGGGAGTGAAGTTCACAGTAAAGGCAAGTTACATACAGTAATTGTTGCTCACAGCAGCTAGCCTACAGATGTTAGAACATGTTTAAATTCTCACTGAAAATTGCTCTTTGCACTCATTAAATGTGTTAAAACGATTGACAGAAAATGTTAATTTTTTTTCCCATTTTCAGTTAATATGCAGCACCTATAACTTATGAACTTGTATGTTCTTGTATAGTGTGAGTCCAGCTGAACAAGCAGGTTGTTTTACACCTTCAGGATTCCTGTGATTTGACTTCACCGCATCAACCTTGGCATTTCAGTATCACAGTGCCACCTACTGGACAAAATGCCCCATCAAGAACTCAATGATACTGCATCGCGTATCAAAAAGAGTTGAGAGAAGTAGCAGGCATGTGTAAACATGCTTCTCACTACTCCAAATATATGATCACAAGCTTTGATCTTCCTGAATACAGATTAGGATGCTGGTGCATATGTCTATTCAGCAATTGGATGAAGTAACAGGACATGAAAGGTGAAGTTGCTCTAGCTACTAAAAACCATCACTAAGTTACCAGTTATCATGCTGTAGGAACTGCAATTTTTTCTGTATACCTGTGTGTGGAAATCAATCGCCAGACCTACACTGGTGCAGTATCAGAAAATGTGCACATGATTTTCAATCTAAATTTTGACAATCATTTTTTTCTTGTGTGTGTAGCACTTGTTGTTTAATATGTGTTTGATGGATGACTTAATGATAACATGACACGACCTTAAGTCTGTAAATAAACCATTGTCCCCAGTGCCCCCTGCTTAAAAATCTTGGTAACTTCAAAAAGACAATCAGAACACAAAATAATTCAGATTTGAAAATCATAAAGACCCAAGTTTACAGTATCTCGTTAACTTTGTGTGATAATCAGGAAGTTCAGTTCTTTACATTACATTGCCTTTTCTTTAAATATTTTCAAATATGCAAAACTATACTGTATGTTTTTAAGAACTGACTCACTTCTTGTTTCAAAGCGGTTTTTGAGCTGCTGAATGGTACAATAACAATATCATTTTAAAATTCTAGAATGTAAATTTTGTTGTGTTTATAAATGGAACTTTGACAAGAACTATTAAACAGTTTTTTAAAAATATGTTTAATTAAATAAAAAATAGTGATAAGGGTGGCACAGTGATTAGCATTGCTGCCTTGCAGCACAGGGGCCCTGGGTTCAGTTCCAGACTTGGGGTGCTATCTGCATGAAGTTTGTATGTTACCTCCAAGTTCACCGGGTTTTCCCCAGATGCTCTGGTTTCCTCCCACAGTCCAAGCACATTCTGACAGGTTAATTGGCTTCTGGGAAAACTGTCCCTGGTGCGAGTAGCTGTGTTTTGTGTCTGTGTGCCCTGTAATGCACTGGCATCCCATCCAGGGTGTACCCTGCCTCGCGCCTGTTGCTTGCCAAGATAGGCTCTGGTTCTACTGTGACCCTAAATCGGATAAAGCGGTTACAAAATGGATGGATGGTTTAAGTGACAGCTGTATCTTACATCTATCTACAGATTCTGTACAGTTGCTACTGGACTTATCCTGGTGAGGGTCACAGCAAGATGGAAGGCTACCCCAGACGTACAGTATAGGGCATAATGCAGGGCTGCTTCTCCACAACCGCCCACCCCCCCTAGTGGGATGCTAGGCTAACTGCAAGGCCATAGAAGAAAGGACAATTTAGTATGGCCTACCCTGAATTTGTTTGTGAGGTTGGAAGAATATGGAGTGCCTGGAAAAAACCCACAGGGGAAACAAGCACTAGAGCTGTGAGGCAGTACTACCTATCATGCCACTGCTTTCCCAACTGTAACACATTTATTTTACTTAACATGATGAGGATCCAGTTCATCTACTTAACATTATGAGAATGTTCTTTTTCATCATATACAAAAACATTTCTTACAGACAAAAACAGCAATCCATAGTTAACCTTGCGTTTCAGGCAATATTTGCTCAACAGACATTCTATGTAGTCTCAAATGTTTCAGAATCCCAGTTTTTTTAAACTCCTATGTCCATGTTATAGACAAAGTGGAGATGGTGCCTGAGTATTTGAAGTTGACTACACCAACCATTTCATCTTTTCCTACACACATATAATAGATACCAATAAATAGAACTGTTAGAATTTTACTTACAGTACAATTGACTTTCTGATATAGGTGATCAACATATGTCAGGGGTTCATTGGTGACCTTCCATCTTGCTTAGTGCACCTCTTTAGTGCTCTAAATATGACACAAAAGCAACTGAATTCCCAAGACTGCATGAATATTTACATCTACAGCTGAAAGGCATCATGAGTAAATTGGCATTCATGTTTTGGCGTGTTCATTTCAATGCTAAAACAAGAATTCTGTTGTAGAATTGATAGTTTTCAATTATTTGCTGAAAATTATGTATCTAAATGTTTTTCCTTTGCCATAATCAGGACAGTATCTCCAAAAAGCCAAGTAAAACACTTGAACGTACAAGCCTGTTACATTTTCTTACAGTTTGTTCTGTTGTTTGCGTTGTATGAATTCCCCTTCAGGTTCCACATCTGTCATTCTTATTCTGTGGTACTGAACTGAGATGCTGCCTCATTAAAATTACTGTACTAGAAAGGGCAAATTAATATATTATCACACAACACTTTGAGAGACAGACACCGTGCAATCAAACAACACAAAATGTGTAGTGGAGCAGCTGACGAGAGCTAGGTTTGAGGCGATCAGAGGGGCAGCAGCTGTGTCTCAGTGTCACATTGTATTGAGAGAGGTATGAATCACACAACAGATGTTTAATGTCAAGGCTGCTCTATCAAGCCAAGCAAACATGCTTGCATTCAGTACACAGTATAATTTATTACTTTCCATCCTGGAATCTGTCAGCTGAATGGAACAATTTTCCTAAATTAAAGGGATCCAAATCTGCATCTTAGATGGGCTTTCATCACCAGATCTACAGTGATATTTGTAAGATTCAAAGTCTACAATACAGATACAAATAGTAGAAATCAGTGAGTGTGTGATTGTAAAGTATTTCATCTAAGATAAAAGAATGCACATTTCAGGAAGGAAAAAGAATTATTACCACCACATAAAAGTGAGCATACCTTTACTTACTGCTTTATGGCAGTAATTTTCAACAGTGTTATTTATTTGCACTGTAACTACTGTCTTTATTTCAAAATAGAACTCCTTGTGTTTTTTGAGCACTTTGATACAGGTGATGCTCCTTTTAATTATGTGACTTTGGTCTATGGGGTTGATTTTGGATTTCTCAAGTTTGGTTGAGGATGTTTTGTCAATATCTACAGTCAACAAACATCTAAAGATCACTGTTCTGTGATCTAATTTTTATGACTTTGCAGGGTATTTCAAATTAGGGGTCCATGTGCGGTCAAGTTGACCTGCAAAAACTCTGTCAAAGTGTGTGCAGAAAACTGCTTGGATGGTATAGCACCATTATTAAACAATATATAGCACACATATAGAAATGTTTCATCTAAAAGAATGGCTTAAATTGTAGAAAAGGTGCAATTAAAAAAGTTGGTACGTCAGAGAATATTCTTTAGGCTCTTTTTTTTCTCTTTTCCACAAGCCCAGGCAGATAAAAGGAAACACTCATGTGGATTAAAGTGCTCAGAATTTATCAACATCAAACCACCAGAGTTTTGCCTTCTACATTTTTGAAACACAGTCAATAGATCTAAATATTTTACTGCACCCTGGCCGATTTATTGTTTGATGTTTAAAAACTTGCGCAGAATCAAAGAAAATTCATTAAATTTGAGCCCCCGAATGAGCCACTATCAGCTTTGAAAGTCTAGTTTAACCGGGATATTGATAATTCTCTTTCTTCTGTGACAAAAGTCACCAGGGAGGCTGGTGGTGTCGGAATACAAAAGCACATTGCCAATAATGCCAGAGAACAATGTATACTCCATGTAGGTAAAGAAGGGAATAAAAATCCACCGCTGACACCAAAGCTCTAGAGCTGCCAATACCCTTCAGGAAAAAAAAGAAAATGTGCCAACACACAAGTGTAAATTAAAATGTATTAATGATAAAGTAAGAAATTAAATTTAAAAAATAAAGTTAAAACAGCAAACTTGTAACATTAATGAGTACCAAAATAAAAGAAAACTGAAGTTCTAAATGATAGTTACTTACTGAGCTCCTGTGTTGGTCATTTAATTACATTCCACATACAGTACATGAGTAAGCTTTAAAGGGTCTCATTCTCTAAATTTCTCATAGTTTAAAATTATTATTGAACAAATGAATATATTTTATTATATCAAGTCCTCAGGCTCCAAAAGGCATATTTTTGCAAATGAGGCAAATAACATCACTATCTCTATTTTTTAAAATAAATGTATGACCATTTTAAAATAAATCAGCTAATGTTCTAAGACTCTAGCAGATAGTACACTTACAGTATTAAAATTCCCTGTGACAAGGATTACAACATTTTTAAATGCTTCCCTTTCTTCTGAAGAGTGAAGTTTTATTACAGAAATCCAGGAAGCATATGAAGCACAGTTTCATTTAACAGCAAGCATCACCATTACATTTGACAAAAATATGACTGATATATATTTAATTCTTGTATCTAATTTCTGGAAATCACAATATTTTAAACAAATACTTTAAACAAACTTCTGGAAATCACAATATTAAAAAAACAAACATAAAGATGATGAAAATGATGTTGACTTTACCTATGCCTTTCCACCTCTTTAATAATTTATTTTTAAATAGCAGTAACTGTGTGATTTGCTGAGGTACAGTCGCTGCAGTAGTAAAAATTTTGAACCTTAAATGCTTGATTTCTAAGTACTTTTAATAAAAACAATTCTACATTTACAAGTGTGAAGAGCAGTACAGATCCAGCCATCTAGAATGTGCAAGGTGTCAGTCGGTATACAGCTGTACGCACCATGGTATCCTGGGAGTAGTGTAAATTCACAGTGGTGGATGTGTGCCACACACTCCGTAATAGTCTTCACCAACTTTAGAAAACTCTGTAGAGGACATTTAGGTTCATTTGATTTGCTGTTGTCCTGTTGTCCACTGACAAAATACGATGATGGGTCGTGTTACATGATAAAGACGTCATTCATTCAATTTAATGACTTTCTGCAAGCCGCTGGCAAGCTTTCAGAGCGGGGGCAGAGAAATGAATGCCAAGTCTCCTCGATTATCATGGATATACAGCATTTCATAAGTCCCTTGACCCATTTTTATTTTAACATTGTTTGTGTCTAAAGAGGAACTTGGATTAAACATCTAAAGTATTAAATATGAAATCACCAAAACACTCATTGTGATACTACCTTTCCTCACAAAAGTCACATTAAAATGAAAGGTTTGATTATTATGAGCAAATTAAACAATATTATTATTTTTGTGTTATATAAACCAAACAAAATATACTGTATGAAATTAAAATACTATTTATTTTAGACAAATTTATAAGTAAAATATTTGACATTAGGGTAACAGCTCACATGAGGTCAACAAGGTTATTATACTTTTACTATTATACTTTTCCCACTATAATTATTTTTAATTTCTCCTACCAAAATGTCAATTTAGTAACATGATTCTATATTAAGTGGATTTAAAAAAGTAGGCTTTCTATGTAGCGGGGTTCAGTCTGGTGAGCAGGGCGCATAAGGTAAAAACAAGAACTGAGTACATAACAAAAATGCCTGTGAATGCTTGCTCCAGTGAAAGTGCATGATGGGACAGGCAAAAAGAAATATGAAAAGAAAAAGAAAACCATAGGCGGGTGTAATCCCCTCCGGGACTGTTAGTGAAAACTCCCCCCTTCCAGGGGTGTCCAGTGTGTCTTTATAGGACTCATCAGCTAGAAACCAAAACAGCTGGGACTACAAAGGCAAGGCATCGCCCTTCTACCAGGGCTCTGCCTCCACACTGGACACGCCCCCATGTAAATTCCACAAAATCTTTTCACTTTTTCTGTTTTCTGTTTTTGTAACGCACCTTGGTCACTGTGACAAATGCTGACCAATACTCCATCACACCCCTCAATCATCCTAATAATGTCAGCATGCCACCTTAGGTTTTCACATTTTAAGAGATCTGTCCCATTCTGATGACCCCCCTTCAGGATCCTAGTTCTTATCCATTAGTCCCCTCTCAGGTCATACTGCCTGGTCATCTTCCTTCTACTCTGGTCTTTCCTTGACTCTGTTCACATGCAAGGTTCTCTTAATGCTCTTCACACTCACTGTCTTCTCACTAACTGAATAGGGGGCTGAGTATTCAAACCCATAAACACCGTGTCATCCATTTCTTTTCCATCATTAATCTTCATATTTTTCAAATCAACTCAACCCTTCAACAATCAACATATCTTGCTATCTTTTTTGACCGATCCTGTTCGGCCAGGGAAGCCACTCAGCAACAGATGCCCATGTCACTGACATGATAGCAGCTAGGGCTGCTGTTTTGATTGTTTCTCTTTTGTTAATCTCAGAGAACATCTGTGTATGCTGATGTTAAGGCACAGAAAATACTTGGTACTCAAATTATGCCATCTAAACTCCCGTCTCTCTCAGCTATGAAGAAAAGATTTGCTGCTCTCCTGCCAAGCAATGCCTGCTCTTTTAAGGTGTTAATGCCTCTATTAGACCTGGCATGACAGGCCAACCCTGTGTTTTGACATCACCCCTTAATCCAGATTTGGCTTGGTAAACAAAATACTACACAGCCCACCTGTCCAGAAACTGTGGCAGCCCTAAATTAAATCTAAGTTGTATCACAGGCCTATAAACCAACTCAAACCATCACCAATGAGAGAACTTTTACAATCAACAATTCACGTGTAAAATCTTAAGACTTTTTCTCAAGGTCTGGAATAATGCCCAATCACAATGCTACCTTAATAACATTTAATTATCAAAATCATTAAATAGTGCATTTAACTTATTGCAGTAGTTAACAAGAAAAAATGTAATTGTTATAAACTATTGAACAACAGCACAGTGCAACCCTTTTCTAACCACTTTTTTAAAGTTTTGCAACCAGGGAAAATGCTTCCCTTATTTTCTTTGCATTTGTAACACCTAAATCACTTGCAACATGATGAAGACAATAAACAGATATTCAATGATATAAAGTAAGTGAAATTAAAAGGGTAAAGGACAGCTTTTAACGTAGGAAAAATTGCAAAGTAACCAATAGTTGCACATTTATTTTTGTCAGTTGTTCTATGCAAAGTGTGGACAATGTTATCTTTAAAGGAAGAGAGATTGATTCAATTTCAATAATCACATCCACAGTATTTTATTTATCGGTTAATAATACAAGAAAACATCCTATGCTCAGCAGGTACTGAGTATGTTCTGCTAAAACTAGCATCTAATGAAGATTGCTGTCAGAAACAACAACAATAAAAAATACTACAAATATATAATACTATAATGTAATTAATAAATTATACTAAAAAATAATTATTTTAATTAGTATTAAATGTAATGATTGTGCCTATTACTTTTTTTAATGATTTTTTTTTCATCATAAAAACTTTATGCAACTCTTAAGTTTGGTTTTCCAATTTTCATTAATGCAATAGCTGCTAATTACAGCAAGTGTTTTTTTCATTACCTGGATTCAATATATACTTTCATACAGTACAACTACCGATTTCTTTCTGTGCGTACATCTCGCCAAATGAGGTGTCTTTCCCTACTGCACTTAAAACAGTAGACAACCATTCTGAGCTTATACACTATTATTTCACGTCTTAGCCAGATTAGCATTACCTAACCTGAAATAAAAATATATTAATAAACCAGATTTGAAAAATACACTGATGAGTTGGAATAAATTCTGTATAAATGTTCTGTATCTTACTGTAGAAACACGTGCATCTGTAATGTTTGTATTTTACCGTAAAAACATCACCAAAAACAGAATGAACCACTTTTGAGTGGTTCATCTTTTAAATACTGTACATGTGTATTACTTTCCTCTAATGGAAATTTAAAAAAGCAATAGTTAAGCTATTGTGTTTACCAGTGGTACTGTATATAGGTTTCACCAAATACAGAAAGCTACAGAATTCCAGTCCTGATGGGTTTTTTTTTATTTTTCAAGTCTCAGGATTATTAAATCTCAAATACGATGGTATCATACTTTTAAATATATCTATCAGTATACTGTAGAGGCTTAAGGATATTGAAATTTAATCAAGCAGTTTTCAAAACTAATTTTAATTAAAAATAAAAAACAACCATTCCAAGATAATCTGAAAACTAAAAAAATCTGAGATCCAGTACTGCAACACTAGCCACATCATTCTTTTTCTTCCTCTGTAATATCATAAAAGGCTCTCATAAATAATGTTAAAAAATATTGTTTATCTTGAAAATCTTTTTGCATTTAAGTGCCCATACTGTGAGTAAAGACCAAGTAAAAGAAATGTACTTGTTTATTTCATCAAGAAGGATTTCAAGACATTCACCTCATCCAATATTGAATTGCGGCACCCACCTGGGGTTACAAGAGGTAGCTACTTTGTGCCATCAGCCTCACTGCACAGCAACATCAGAGATCCGAAGTGAGAAATTGTTTCACTAATTGAATTAAAGGGTACCTTTATTTATATAGGACAGCTTTTGCAGCCCCTGAATGGAAATTAGCCAGGATTCCAAGGTTAATAGCCCTATTCTTTTGAACAGTGACAAATAGTCAGGACCGTGGTTAACATCTTATCTGAAGTAGAGCACTCACTACAGCACAGTGTCCTTGGTGACCATACTCGGGCATTAGTTTGGAAATTTTGATCTTTCTTTTGTTTGTTTCCTTGGAGGTCTGCCATCCTGGTACTGACCAGGCCTAGCTTTTCTTAGTGTGTGAAATCTTACGAGTCAAACAACAATGTGGTACTAAAACGTTGATGGTGGTAAGTAAAGGTTAATTCCATGCTGAAAAGCAGAAAGAAGAAACACACATTTTTGGGTGTTGAGCCAAGGCTCAGCAGTTCTTTCACTTTTTAGCATGGAATATACAGTAGTAATGCTGCTTCATAAGATACTGTCAGGATAAAGAAATCACTGTCCTTTTGTGTGTCACATATTAAAAGTAAAGAAAGTAATGTACTGGACAACTCAGATGTTTATTATTTTTATGTAAACCTAAAAGATCTAATGTTTAAAATCCTGGAAAGACTTTACTGTAACATGAAACTTAATAATAATTATAATAATACATGTATAGTATACTGTATGAATGAATAGAGTTAGTATTGATGTACTAGTATTTATAATTCATTGTTCTGTATTTTATAAAATATATTTTATATTTTGGTAAATGTTAAGATAACAGAGTCATTATTTTCTCTCATAGTAAAACGTCTAACATTATTACGGCAGATGACTGACATGGTTTAATCATTGTTCTCCATTATTTCAGTGCAGTAAAAGAAAACTACAGTTTGGCCCTATTGGTTGGTTGCCAGCTGCCTGTTCTAATTTATCAATCTAGTAACCACTACAACCAGTGAAAACAGCAGTAATTCATGTGTTGCCAACAGACGTTGCCCCTGTGTTCAAGGGTAAACCCTAAATATGTAAACAAGCTGTACACATGGAGGGCTCACTCTTAGTCTCTGACATAGGACAGTGAGAGCTGTGGTCAGCTAACAGTATGACACATTAATACACAATTCAAGTTTTGTGGACAAATCACCAATTTCTAAATCATACTCAGGAAAATATTGGGAAGCTGTATCTGAGAGCTAAGCCTTCTTGATGCAATGTCAAATGCAAAAAAAATATACAAGAGATTCTTTGTATGCAAATTCTAGGGGTTAAAACAAGTGTGATTTAATTGTACAGTAAAAAAACACTTGGGCCAATATCCAAATTAACATATTTTGTTCGCCTAAATAGCAGCAGAGAATGATGGGTGCATAGGCAAATTTATTCACTGGTAACTCTGCTACAAGAATAGATAAATACTAATATACAAAAAGATTTAAGTGTGTTGGACAGTGCCATTCAAAATTATTCAGTCCCTTCCTTTGTTTTGGAATAAGTATATACTTTTATGTATCTTTTATTTTATTTAAAACCTGAATGCTCAAAACTGAAGGCTCAAACTCAAACTGAAGGGTAAGATAACTATAATACAAATCAGAAAAATGAAAGAGAAAACCCTGTAATACCTTAATTGTATAACTATTCAGACTGAACTCAATATTTGGTGGTAGCACCTTTGGCACCAATTACAGCCTTTATGGGTAAGTCTCTACCAACTTTGCACACAGGCTTAATGTACTGTAACTATTTGCCCATTCTTCACAGCAGATTTGCTAACACTCAAATTGTTTGAGGATTGATTATGGACAATGGTTTTCAAGCTTTCCCACAGATTCTCAATATGGTTCAAGTCTGGATTTTGACTGGGCCACTCAAGGATATTTACTTCCTGATTCTTAAGTCTCTCCACTGTCGCTTTGGACTTGTGATTTGAATCACTGTACTTCTTAAAGTGGAATTTTCCCCCCAGTTTTAGGTCTTTAGCAGACTTAAACAAGTTAACCTCTAGATTTTGTCTTTATTTTCCCCTGTTAATCTTTTTTCAATGTTAAGAAATTTTCCAGTCTCTTCTAAGAAGAATCACTCCTCATAGCAATATGCTGCTACCACTATGCTTGTCTATAAGGATGGTGTTGACTGGGACATGTTCTATGTTGGGTCTGACCAAATTTAACACGGCATTTCGATCAAAAAGTTTCAATTTGGTCACATCTGATCGTGATTTTGTTTTATGGTGTACACATTACAGATGACCTCACTCAGTCCCTCAATACCACCTCCCTAGACAAGAAAGCACAGCAGGGTCTCTATTTCCTGCAGCGACTGAGGATGGCAAACCTTCCCCCACCCATTCTTACCACTTTCTACAGAAGCACCACTGAGAGCACCTTGACCAGCTGTATCACTGTTTGGTTTGGGAATTGCAACGCTTCAAACCACAAGACCCTACAATAATTGTGGAAACAGCTGAAAAGATCATTGGAGCCTCCCTCCCTTCCATTTCTATCACCTATCACGCTGCTTACACAGGGCCTCCAGTATGGTAGATGACCCCTCCCAGCCCTCCCATAAACTCTTTGCTCTCCTACCATCTGGGAAAAGATATCTTAGTGTATGGGCTAGCTCCACCAGACTCTGTACAGCTTCTTCCCACAGGATGTCAGGTTCCTCAACACCCCGGAATCTGTTTGTACCCACTCCAATTCCAAAAACAGGGTTTAAATCCCCCCAGCGTGTTGTGTATATTGTTGTATATTATGTATTGTCTTGTAATTTGCACTATCTGCACTTTGCACTATGTGTATCCTGTCAGTCAGTGTCCTGTCTGTCCTGCCTGTATTTGCACCTTGGACCAGGAGGAACAATATTTCGTTCCACTGTATACTTGTACAGTATATGACTGGAATGACAAATAAGCGTGAACTCAAACTTTGCTGTGAACTTTAAGACAGCTTATTTTTAGTAATGGCCTCCTTCTTGCCATCCTTCCATAGTTTTGTTAAGTGTTCTGAAGTGTTGAATGCTGTACATTTTCTCCCATCTCAGCCATTCAACTCTGAAGCACTTTCAAAGCTGTCATTGGCCTCACAGAGACATCCCTCACCCATTTCCTCCTTGCCCAGCTGCTCACTTTGGAGGGGCAGCCTGATCTACGCAGTGCCTGTGTGTGCAATGCAAACTCAACTTCTTGATGATCAAGTAAACTGTTCAGGGACTTTTACATTTTTTTGTACCCTTGTCTTGTCCTTGACTTTATTTGAAAGCTCCTTAACCTTCATGGTGAAGTCTTTGCTCAAAATTCACAACCCGACCAAGGAAGCTCACACCAATATTTTAATTCTGACATCACGAGAACAGCTGTTGTTGTACACACACAGAGGCCACTCAATATTGTGTGTTGTGTTAAGATAATTTTATTTTAATATATAAGTTAATTTATGTATTGATTTACATGGGCAGTGTAGTGGAACACTGGTGAGCATTGCTGCTGAAGCCCTGGATACAATTCCAGACATGTAGTACTATCTGTGCAGAGTTTGTATGTTCTCCCCATAGCACATAGTCTGTGTTTGTCTGTCTGCCCTGTAACCAGTCCAGCGTGTTCCCTGCCTTGCACCCATTGCTTACCAAGACAGGCTCCGGGTTGTTTTTTTGCTTTGAATGTGTAGGTTGTGTATATAACAAATATTAATAGCTACTTTCAAGTAACAGGATCGCAAGCTTTAAAGGAAAATGTGAAAACTGCTATGTCTGAATACCTTTATAAGTAATTGTATATTTTAATGCTTAAATACAGTAATATATTCAATTTCTTTATTTTCTTCCGTAAGAATATGCTATTGGGGAGTAAATGTGAACTTTTTCACTAAGATGGGATCCCTAGCTGTGCCAGTCTCAACTGTGGTCACACTGGCCATATTCTAAACTGTATATTTATAAGTTTGATTAAATCCTGTTATGACTTTATCATTTAAAACACTGAACATTCCTATGTCCCAAGCACATCCGCTTTATTTTACATTTTCTTCCAAATCTTTAAATCTTGGAAATGTGCCTTTACTGCAGTTTATTATTTCATCCAGAAAGAACAGGAAATGTCACTGAGGGAAAAATTGCAGATCCTTTGCTTTCCTTCATTAGCATGTCTTCATTCTCAGAATTTTCACATTTCTGTTTTTTGGGGTCATAATTTTCCAACTGTTCATGTCAAGTCATAAAGAGAGCATATATACAGACCTGATCTTTATGAAGTAGACATGCTGTGCTCATGTAAAGAACTAAAAAATCATTATTTATCAAATAAAGCAATAGTGTTGCTACTTAAATAATGACATGACTGTTGATAAATGACCATTTTTAATAATAGACATCAATCCTTTTTATATATATATGAATTTCTTAAAGTCTCCTTTATAACACAATTTCCATTTTCTTCAAAATGTTGCTTAAAGAAGAGGTCATATGCTGCAATTTTAACTCTGGATATTGTAGATTTATAAACTATTCCTCCACAACCTGACTGAATCATAAATAATGCCAGAGAGCCAATCTCTACATCTGTCAGCTTCAGTAGCTACATACCAAAAGACTGGTGGTTGATCAGAAGTGGTTTCTATTAGCTACACAGGATTCTCTCTAGTGCTGGCCCCTTGCTTTCTGAATAATTAGAAACCCTCAAAGATCTCTGCAGTTGCTAGTGCCGTGTCAGCCGAGGTGCCTGCTGATGGCTGCTGATGGCTAGATTGTTCTATTTCTTCATGTCCGGCAGGTTCTGAACTCAAAATAGTGGCACCTATCTCCCCCTCACATCCTTGCTTCATTCCCAGTGGGCTATCACAGAGAATTACCTTTCAGTGACTGATGAAGGATAAGGCTGAATCTGCTTGCTAGGGGTGAGAAACTTCTATCAATAGCAGACCTGCCTGGCCACCAATTCCCCTGGCCCAAGTCAAATCTGGTGCTTCATTCTGTCAGTGCGTTTCTGATTTGTAATGCTGAATTAAAACACAGAATGAAGACCATTTACTCCTGGCTATCCAACAGAAGCATTCTCTGAAAGCATTCTTTTTCTTATTTGAAGTTAATGATGAAATCACAGCAATTGTTTTTAAATAATATTAAAATAGAAGGGTGCAAAAGCGAGCACTTCTCCAAAAATATATCAATTATGTTCTAAGGAGCTTAAAAACAATGAAAGTGTGAACAAATATAAATTTCATGATTTTACATCAGGATATTTTTTATTAAGAGTACACTCAACCTTTGACTTAATTTTTGGACTTTTAGGTTTACATAAAAATGTTTTTTGGACTATAATTGGACTACTATGAAAATATTGAGCACTGCCTTACATAGAAAAATTATCATAGAAATGATAGCTTGGCATTAAAACGATACAGTATATCAAACCCATAACATGTCTGCATCATAGCAAAGAGAGGTTATAATTGACCTCTGGCTTCAACTTTTAACAATTCACACCTCTGATATGTTCATTGAATCTCCTGAAATGGACCTAAGAAAAATATGTTTATACGGCACTGTATTATGGCAATCACTCAACAAACAGTTTGGAAGACTGTTTTACCCCTCTGAGATGATAATAAAAGGTGAAAAAAAAATATTTTGTAACAGAAAACCCTGGGGGACTATATACATAAGATTTCAATAGGAAGTGCATCTTCTAACTCCTTTATCTAATACAGAGTCATGGGGGAGCATGAGCAGAACCCAGCAAGCAACGGAAGTAAGGCAGCGTACACCCTGAGCGGGACGCCAGTCCTTCGCAGAGCAAACGCACTCACACCAGGGCCAGTTTTTCTAATGTTTCCTGCCTTGCTGCCGCAGCTTGGTGCGTTGGGCTGTGGCACCCCCAGCTGAACTGGATGAAGTGGTTAAAAATTAATGAATGGGTGCTATCACTGTACAAGTATGCAAGACATCATTTAGAACACTGAGGAAAAATTTGGTCTCCACATTACAACTCTTTCTCTTTCTCATAATTCGATTCACTCCCAGGATTTAAAGGAATGCCCTTCTGTGACAGGCTAAAAGAAATGAATAATTTTATAAATTGAAGGAAAGAGGACCTAGTACAAATATTAAAATCAAATGTAAAAACTTACAAGGAAGTGCATTTCAAACTAACAACAAGTTTTTACAAACAGGATTATAGAAGTCTTGAACAAACTACAGTCATATTGTCAAAGATGACACTGAATTATTTCTGAAGTGTCTGGATGAGATCAGATCAAATAGCTACAAGAAAACAAATTAGTTACTTTCACAAGGTGCCTTCTCTTGTTAGATATGTTAAAAAATTACGTTCTTACTAGAGACAATACAATATTACAAAATTATGGAAGAATGTCGATTGATTTATTGACTTACAGTACATATAGGTCCTCTAAACTGTAATATGTCAAACTGCAGGACAAGCAAGATAACATAGAAGATTAGTGCTATAACTTCAAATGCTGATAACTCAAAGAACTCAAGTTTTGGACCAAATTATGTTATGGTTTTGAACCGTAACGCACAATCACAAGAAAATATTTCTGTATGTTCAGCTTAAGACACAGAAATTCTTATTCTATTTCTAATGTACTGCTAACTGTAACATAAAAATATTTTTGTTTTTTAATGAAAGATTGAGCAAACACTATAAAAAATTTTAAAACCAAATTTTTAAATATATAAGGAAAGGCAAACAAAATGTATGCTTTAATTTTTATTGTGCTTTAAATAATCTACATACCCACACTGAAGCAGATTTTGGTCAAAAGGTAACTCTACTGAATGCTCTATATTCTTAGTAAATGAATTGTTGATTGAGATAAACAATTAAAGAAAATATTACAATTAAATTTCTCACTTGTACATTTTAGATACATGAGAAGAAGAGAAAATTAACTCTGCACAGAATCGATTCAATAACTCAACTAATAATTTTAAATGACTGCTGTTCTTAATTATTTCACCTTAAATATGGTGATGTGAGTAATAATAATTGAGATGTGGTGCTTATGTTCTGAAAATCAAACACTTTAAAAAGAACCGCTTTCATAAAATGAAGAACACATAATATATTGTAGAATGTATTAACATTATGTGTGTGACTTGAAAATCCTTTGATCTAAGGACCAGGTTTCAAATTTTTTCAAATTGTGAAACGAGAAGCTGAATGGACATTATTGGAGTTATTTTGAAAACTAACATTCTTACTCAGCTTTTGCATAGCTGAAACATTGTAAGAAAATCAGTTTGCAAAACAAAGTAATCAAGTGATAATTACCTTTAGCCTTAATTTTTAACAACATTTGTTATTAGACTGGCTGCTATTAATTATCAACAAACCTAATAGCGCATGGTACTTGCGTGTCTGGAAGCTATTGTTTTCCCTCATGAAAAAATGTCTCATCAGTATTCTGAAGAAAAAAAGCTTTGCGACTTCCAGTTTCTCTTTGGTTTGTAAAAATCAAATCATATATAGATAATCATGGAGATAAACCAGATCATACAGATAGCTCTCTTTTTCACACACTTGAAAAGTTTAGCGTACAGTATGTGAAGCTCATTGAATAAGGGTCATGGTGTTTGACTGAATCACACTGAAGCCAGGCACTCACCCCTAATTCTACGTACTACTCCAGAAACAGCCTTTTATCATAAATATTTTGTTTTCAAGCTTCCTTCTGTGCTAACTGCTTGTTTAGAAGCAGGTGGATAAGGAGCAGCACAGAGGTGTCAATTTTTTTCTTTATTGATTGACAAGGCTGATAAGAACATAACCTCATTTCTGCTAGATACATGCCGATTTTAAGGAGAACAGGTGTAAGAGAACAGAGGGTGACAGGATCCTTCATTGATTATCTATACAGGGTATACTCTTGACCTGTCAAGGCATTCAGGACCCTCAGGAGTTGGTGTCATTATTAGCAGATGGAGGTCAAGATGACACAGACTTGTATACGATGACAGCACAGCTGGCTGGATGATGACAAAGCTGTCCAGCTGGCATACACCTGCAGATGACCTTTTTGTGTAAACCTTAGGAATGGCAGCCAGATGTTCCTGAGAGATCCCAGCATCTGCTCTTTGGGGAGCCATTTGCTTTTTGCTTTTCTCTTTTAATTGAAAATCTTGTAAAGGTCACTTGTGTTCAATGTCCCTAACTAGGGAAGAATAGCTGATAGACATGTGATGTATTGCTTCAAACAAAATAAGAAAAGGCTTGTAAAAACATTTGATAGTGATACCATTGACATCTATTTTTCCCAAGAGTCCATGGGATTTAAAAAAAAATTAAAACTCATATAAATAATACTATTTTAACAACCTACAGGTTTTTATGACTTATTCAACAGCTCAAAAAAAATTCCCAAGTAAATGTTATCTAACTATACCCCACTGATGTAGGGTCCTAGGGAAACTATCTCAAGTATTGCTTTCCCTGCAGCACAGCAACGCCTGTGTTTTTAGCATTATGTGTTTGCTTCCTTTTTTTCCAAAACAGGGTTTGTGCTATTGGTCCCAACCAGATCTGATCCCCTAGTGATTTAAAAAGACATCAACACAATCTCTTCCAGCCTTCTTTCTTCCAGGCTAAACAGTTGCAGCTCTCAACATGTCAGTCTTAGTCATATACTGTGGCCTTGAAGATGTTCTCTGGACCATCCAGAGCAATAAGATATGTTTTTATTACTGGAAACAAAGTATTTTTGGCAAGCAGTTTTTATGTATGTAAATTTTGTTTGATGTCAGCACTACTTATAATTTATTCAAGAATTGTTAGTATTGCTTTAAATTCCCTAGCACTGACAATGGTAAATCCTGAACCAAACCCAAGATCTTTTAGCATGGCTTCAATTAATACATATCTTCTATTTTGCTTTGTATAATTTGGGAGGTAAAACAATATTTTGCATTTGGTATGATTCAATGCCATAATGCCAAGAAATTATGTAAAACATAAGGATTACTAAAAACCGTTGCAGTTAGTTTTAATTTCCTCTTTTACACTGATGTTGTTTGGCCACCAGAACACCAAAAATGAAATGATAGTGCACAGAATTCTTTTATCGTGACATGACAATTTAACAAATTTCTGATCTCTACTCACTTATGTAAGTCATTTAAGGCATTTATGTGGATCAGATGCTTTGAAAATATGGTGGTCCCCATGTGTAAAATTAGAAATTCCCTAATCCCACAGTCATTTAAACCACAGCTAACTTTTAATGGATAGGTGGCACGAATCATGTATAAATTTCACCTCTGGGATATCATATACTTCTAACAGAAAGACTCAGGTTTCAAGAATAAACTTTTAAATATGGTTTCAAAAAATTTATGTAATTAGGATATTTTTTTCTGGCAAATTCTAAATCACATATTTTAAAGTTAATTTATTTTTACGTATATCAAAGTCCGAATGCCAGATCTAAAAATGAACCTTAATTTAATGGCAGTTAATGAAGTTATTCATCCACAGAAACCACAATGTGGAGAGTACAGCCCATTAAAATCAGGCACCCGCCCTGGTATTTCCAAACCAGTTTAAAAAATCTAAGATCAAATATGCAGCTTGCCTCAGAATGTAATACTAACAACCTTTTTTACCTAGAAAAGCATAATCAGAAATCAGGGAAGAAATAACACATTGTACAATAATAAACGCTGTATTATTAAATGACCTAGAGCTTTAGGAAAAATCCAACTTCTGCAAGCTGAATGATTTCAGTTGTCTACTGTAGCCTTTGCCAACAACAGCTGTAAACCACAAGCACCATCAGAGCCACATGTGCTTTCAACTTTCCTCCCCTCTGTCTTTAGCTTGATGCCACACAGAGTAAAGGTCTCTTATATCTGTTTTTCTTTTCTCTGGACTTCAGTATGAATTAGAAATTTAACTTCAGCATGTTATTTTTAATTTGGCGAACAAAGGTCTTCAGTAGCCATAACCTTTCCTGCATCAGGAGTCTTCCTTATACTCCTATACTCTATAGTGTTGCTCTCACTGAACAATTTCTCAGGACATCCTCATTGCACTATGTAACTCGCTAAGGTACTAATGTAAAACAAAGAAATTTAAATATGTAGCACTATAGTAGCTTACTCATGTTATAGTGATGATAAAAACAAAATATTAGTTCATACCTGCTTAAGGCTGCCTGCCACTGACTTCATGTAACCAGCTAGGGAATCTTTACCCCTGAAAAAGAATTGGTGCCTTGATTAATATTTAATATAAGAGATTATATATATTTTTACCAAAAAATAAGTCAATAAATAATTGTGCCAAGCTTGAGATGTTACAGATTAAATAAGCATCATGCAAAGTATGAGATGTAGAGGAAAGCAAAGTATTCTTTTAATCAGTGGTTGCATTGGAGAACTCCATATAGAATGCAAAACATTTTTGAACTTTGAATTTGGAATAAATCAAAATAAGAATATATTTTTCTATTTTTCTATTACCAGTCCTTGGGGCACAACGAAATAATATTTTCTATAATCTCTTAGGAGGACAATTAAAGCTATATTCTTTTGAGGATAACATTTTTCCTTTTAAAGAAAGATTACCGGATTTTGCTCAGGTTTTTAACTAGGATTTCATTCTTTTAACCTTGTTATAACAGATGGCAATTTAAGTACAAGAGAACATTTTTGTTTTCTCTTTCTGAAGCTCCATTTTCTACTGTTGCTGTCATAAATCACAGCAGAACTACTAATAATGAGGAACAAAATAAGGTGATGAATCTGCATTTAAATTAATCACATTTAATATACTGCTCAGACAAGTTGACAAAGTGCTAAAAAGCAATAAAAACTGATAATGTTGTTAAACAAGTATTGTACCCAGTTAAATTGGTATTTTATCAGCATTTTATCAGTTTTTCTAAAAGATATGTAACAAACTTTTCTCATTTTAGACTTGCATCTCATAATTACCAATAAATATTTGCATACGTTACAAATGTTCAAAAAAATGATCAAAAGCTGCAATTTAAGTGGGCTAAAACTGTAACGATGAAACAAAAACAGCACTATTTACTGAAAATATCTACTTACATGTAAATAGTTTGGGGGAGGTCATTAAAATGTGAACTGAAGAGATATAACTTCATTACCAAATAAAGAGAGTAAAACAAAGTGTACTGAAACACACTGCAGCTCCCACTGTAGTCCTGTTTAATAATATGCCATCCCGTGTACAAACCCCATAAACTAACCCCTTCTTGATTCATAATAGGGTATTCTTTACTCTGTGTCGCATCACAATGTTATACCATACATCACTAAAGTACAGAAATGCGTGTGTGCTTGGATATTTCATAGACAGCTTCTGGGTTTTCTGAACTGTTCCTTATTATCCCGGGCTGAGAAAAGCTGTGCACACAGATAGAGAGAATTGATCTTGTGTCTGGTGGTGGAAATGCGTTCCCCTGGGCTCAGCTGCTCACTTGGCTGCCATGCGGAGGGCGCTCTCTGCATCGCGGACGCTCTCCTCCAGCTGCCGCTTGTCCTGTTCCAGCTGGGAGAGATGCTTTCCGAGCTGACGCAAGGATTGATCTTTTCTCCTCAGCTCCATTTTTGCTTCCGAGAGACTCTAGGAGAGAAAATGCAAGAGAATACAAAACAAAACAGCTCGATGACCTACAGTATATGTGGTAAGACAATATGAAATGCACAAAAACAACATTTGTTCTTTATCATTGTTACAAATTAACAGTAAAAATGGAAAAGTATCTATTCTATACAAAGGTAATGAGTGTTGTTAAAAGTTAAATAAGTTATTGAGTCTGTGTTTTGTTCAGAGTTAACTACTGTATTCCTCTTAAATGACAGGACACAAACTTTCAGTTAATTTCTAAGAAAACACACAGAAAGCCATCAGACGATACCAGGTTTTAAACCAGGAATGTCATTAGACTTTTAACCTTAATAAATCACTGGACTACCCATCCTCCTCCCCTACTAGCAAGGTAAGAATAATTTGATAAATTCGAATTATAATCTTAAACTCATACTTTTTTATAGACATGGGACACAGTTTTAATCCTCAATCCGATATTTTGGACTGATATTTTAGAATTCATGAAAACAAATCTATTTATAGTTATATTTAATCAGAGTAACACTCGGCTGTTTTGATTTTTATTAACACTGTTATCAAAAGAAGCATAAATGGGGGAAAAATGCTGCTGTCATCTATATCCACTCCCTAAAACATATTGAAACACTTCTTGTCAGAGAACTAAAATCTTGATAAGACCAGAAAAGGGTTCACTTGAGAGCAAAATTCATGCCCAGTAGTGAAGCAGTAAAAAATATTCTACACAGTTTGTGGTAAAAAAATATATCTCACACAAATACAATAAGGAAAGAAGAAATCTGGCATTATGAATCAAAGAACCCAGTAAATAAAAACCATTCAAAAGCTCTTCTTAAGAAATTTTGTGATAATATCCAATGTCACAAATATTCCTTAGGTTGTAAAAACTGAATTACAGAAAACAAAGTTGAAACAGTTTGCTGCTTATAAAATTAAAAAGCATATGTAAGTGTTCCTGATTAACTACAAAAACAATACCTCCACAGTATAGATGCAGCACCTCTGACACCTTCAAGTGAACAAACCTGTTTGCTTTACTACAGTGTAAGAGGTAAAACAAACGCTTACATTCCCACAGAGATTTGTTAAGGTGTAAAAAATTTATGGTGCAAAGAGAGAGGAGAAAAAAAAAATTCCCATAGTCAATATATGCTGTCCGTGAGCTTTCACATGACTCCAGTGCGCTCAGAGATTTCATATTCACAAAATCCACTTCTACAACTTGTCAAGCCAGGCTTATGAAGTTCAACAAAAGTTACAAAGGGAAAAGGGGCTTTGACTACAGCCAATAACATTAGTTGCGTGCAGTTTTCTTACAATGCCCCATTGCTTCGGTTCTTTTGATTTTACATTGAACAAAACTTCTAAAAATGTCAAATTGCCATGGTGGACAATTTGATTGGTCGATATTGTCAATGAAATATTTAAAGTTACTCATGTAATACTTTTACTTACAAATTCAAAAATTCATTATAACGATTTGTTTGGTGCTGGCCATCTTCAAAAAACTGATTAAAACCTCAAATCAGTATTATCATTTCAGTATATTTGCAAGTACACAACATCTCCTAAACAATTAACCGTTCTCAATCAAATCCCCAAGATCTCTTTCCATGGTTAAAGTCAACATAGTCCTGAAGGTACTTTAAGCAAAGAGGATGGTTTTACAAGAGATCCCAATAAATAGACATGCTGACAGATGCTGAAGAAAACCCTTGTTCTGAACTTTGATTCAACGGAAATGCCTGTAGCTAGCTTTTTTCTTACAACTGTGAGTGACAGACAACAGCTTTAAGAACACATCCCTGCTGCACTGAATGCAAGCTCTTTTCTTGAAAGCTAGTTACAATACTTATAACTTATTAAATTGAAAAACTTTTTAAGGATGTTGAAAATCAATGAAACAATTACAGGCACGTGGATATACAAGTACAAGTGGATATAAAAAGTCTACACACCCTTATTGCAGTTGCAGTTACACTCAATCAATCATGTGGGAAAATGTCTTATGGTCTGATGAGACAAAGGTTGAAGTTTTTGGCCTTAATTCTTGAAGATATCTTTGGCGCAAAGACAACACAGCTCATCATGCAAAGAACACCACACCTACTGTGAAGCATGGTGGTGGCAGCATCATGCTTTGGGGCTGCTTCTCTTCAGCTGGGACAGGGTCTCTAGTCAAGACAGATGGGATAATGACTAGCTCCAAATATCAAGATATTTGGGCACAAAACCTGCTGGCCTCATGATAACGACCCAAAGCACACATCCAAGTCAACTGAGGAATGGCTTCAGAAAAGGAAGATCAAAGTCTTGGAATGGCCAAGTCAGAGCCCAGACCTCAATCCTATAAAAAAACCTGTGGAATGACCTAAAGAGGGCTGTGCACAGGAGATCCCCTGGCAATTTAAAGGAGTTTTTTGCAAGGAAGAGTGGGATAAAAGTCTAGGTGTGCAAAGTTGATAGAGACTTATTCAAACAGAGTTACTGCTGTAATAAAGGCAATAAAGGCTGCTTCCACAAAGTATCAGTTTTGTGGGGGGAATGTGCACACTTATGCAACCAGGGTGCAGTAGGTTTTTTAATTTAAATTATTTTTCCTAATATTTATCTATTTGTTTTTCTCTTGAATTGTGTTGGTTGCAAGGTCACATTAAAGATGTCTGACATGATTAATCTTGATTTCTGGCATTACATGACAAAAAACTGCAAATTCAATAAGGGTGTGTAGACTTTTTATATCCACTGTATAGTGCCATGTTTTTTCTAGCGATGCTATTTGATCTTTAAAAGTAAAATGCCTACAAATTTTAAAAATTAAAATAAATAATATTAATAATGTCAGTTCTTTTATCACATATTTCAAATAAATAATTCTCTACGTTACAATTCTAAATAACACAGAAGAATATGTTTATCAGGACTATAAATACATTTATCATTACTGTGAGGTATTAGTGCAGTGGTTTTTCATTTTCTATAAAATGCTTTACTGCTTTACTATTCAGGTGGCACTATACGTAGTACTAGTCTTTTTCCAGACATATTTGCAAGCTGCATTTCAGGGGATACTGTGATACCCAGGTGGTTATGGACTCTCAAGCACCGGACTCACAGGCTCAGAGCCTCATACTTCTGACATCTCTGTTTGTACCATATCATCCGTTGCACTGGTTTTCAGAGACAGTCTCTCATTCATGCCTCAGTCTTTTATATGACCTCCTCAAACATGATCATCTGTAAGGTTCACTCATATCACTGAGTCCTCACAGTCTCTCTAACTCAATGTCGTGCACACCTCAGGCTTTCGCTTCTTCTAGTTTAACCCTTCTTGGGAGTAAAAAAAAGACCCTCGACTAGGTCGATCCTATTTGGCCAGACCTGCTCAACTGCCCTCTTTACCATACTTGTGGGCTGACATGGAAAAGAACGAGGCTGTTACTCATTGTGAGTCTTCCCTGTACCTGGATGTTTCATGTTTTCTCTAAGGGTCTTCACTGCTCCTAGCCTCCTCAATTATTGTCCAGTCTAGGTTTCACTTGCACTCTATCGGATAGAGCCTCCTACTCCTTCCCTCACTCTCAGGCCACTCCTGATCCTCGCTCATTCTCTCTCCATCTTGGCTTAGTCACACACTCCCCACTCTCTCTCATAGCTTCTCACTCATACCCAAGTCCACACACTTTCTTATGGACTTTCACTTCTCGGGTGTCTGCTCGACTATTCCTGGCTTCCTCACTCTCTGCCAGTCAGTACTTAAACATCTTGTCCCCTCCAGTACTTTCGTTGTTCACACCTCCCCTTCCAGGAAGGTGGAAGGATCTTTCACTGTCTCACACACAGTCCTGTTCATTCTTCTCCTGCAACATGCTGTCTCTCTAAATATAATGGATTTGTGTAGATCCACAATCTCCTCCAAAATTGCTATTTTCACCAGTCCCTTATGGGGGAGTTACACAATAGCTCATTTTCGCATTATGCTTCCAATTCACTCCAGAATTGTTGCTGTCATCAGTTCCCTCACAGGGTTTCACACTCAGCCTACATCATTCGTTTTCCTTTCACCTTCTCTACCTCTCACACAGTAGGTATCATTCTGTTTAACAGCTGAAGCAGTTACTTAATACTAAACAGTTACTAAACTGTTACTTACATTTCAACTCGCAGATATAAATCACATGTGTCTTTTATATCCATCTCTCTAGGCTCATTTACAGACCATATTCTGCTGTCTCGCTATATACCAGAACAACTTATTGTTTTCTCTTTCTGCATCAGTACGGTGACTCTCACTCCCACAACTCAGCATGAGAAACCAGCTGGCTGCATTTACACGCTGGCTCCACAAACGCTCTGGCTCGGCTGGCTCTTCCACTTCAACCCTGCTACTGCCTGATATGTGGGAGACTCTCAATCATATTACCTCTCTCAATTGAGGTTAGCTCGGGACTCACAGCCTGTTATGTTCTCCTAGCAGGGAAACATCTAACCCCCACAGCTCTCTTACTTCTGAACATAGACTGCCTTCAGCTTGGTCACATACTGTAGCAATACAGTGTTACTATTGAGAAGCTTCTCCCATCAGGAATCCCACACCTTGGAAGGCATTATATTAGATATAATGCAAAAAGCTATGAAGCCCATTGCAATATTATATTGATTGATGTGGTATTGTCAGTAAGAATCATGTGAGCTGTAATGATAATTACATTCCTGTGAAGGACAGCACAGAGACAGTGGGATTTCTCACTTTTATTCATAATTACCTCTTTACTCCAGAACTATACTGTATGATGAAAGCACGGTGGTTTAGTGTTGACAATATTCGTCTTGAGATCTTCTGGAGTGAAAGGAACACTTTTCTTCAGTTCTTGGTTGAGGCTTAAGTGCTATATCCTAATGCATTATTGAAAATGTTATTTTGTGGTTAAAACTTCAGTACATTGCTCCTTCTGCTAGCAATGTTGGGGAGACAGTTTGTTTAACAGATTTGAATGGATAAAATGGGAAGGTCCTATGAATGTTTCAGCAATGTGGCAATAGTGAATCTTGCCAATGCTTCCTTTCCAAAGACTGGCAACTATTCCAACTCTGGTACTGAAGTTTACAAGTAGAAAGAGTCTGTTGTTTCCACAGACAACAAAGAATGTGGTCTTATATAGCAATGATATCTTCTTTACTTTCATCTTAAGTCAGGACATACATTTAAATCAATACATATACAGCTTATTTTGAGATGAAGTGTCATGAGGAGCTCATTGATTGCAACAGGGGCCTAATGTAGGTGGTATGAAGAAAAATCCAGCTCCATGAATGCAATGTTCTTACTCTGATTTTACCTTCTAGAAAAACATATAGCCACCTCAATGTCCATGATTTGCTTTTGTGCAGCTTGTCAGGTTTTATTTAGGAAAACAATGCTAATGTCACATAAAGCTGATGTGAGTTCAAGCCGAAAATGCAGTATGGTGTTCTAGTCTGTGTCTGGACAATCCATGATAGTCCAGATGCCAAATTTTAATAAAAATGTAATAAAATTGTTTGATTTTTTTTTTAAATTCCAGAAAGATGATGCCACTGTACGCGGCTATTCAGTCAAGAGTGAAGAGGCTGAATCCAAACTGGGAATCATGTCTAACCTTTTCCCCAGTAGGGCTGAGCATAGTGGATCCTAAAAAGGACTGCCCACTCAGTTAAAGCTGCCAAAATGCACTTCTGTTTCAGCCAGAGTGCTTCATGATCCTGTTGTAACAGCCACCTCATTGCCAGGTCATGACTAGTTGATTCCAAACCTTAGACGATTTTTGACAAAGAACCTCATAATAAAAGTCAAGGGCAGTAAGAAGATAAGAACGTGACAACTCATTTGAGTGGTTAGATGGTTGTTTGATATAATCACATTAAATGTAGTACTTTCCACATTAGAAAAAAAATTAAATTCAAATAAAGATATAAAGCATAACTGACAAAATTTGAGTATGCAATGCAGACATGTCAGCCAAAGGTACCATCCTTGGGTAGCTGTACATGCACTGGATGAGAATTACAGTCACAATTTTAAACGATTATAAATTGGCAAAAGGTGTAGGAATGCAAAGGAGTAATCTTCAATAAATTGTGCAAACAGCTTTATAGTATAGATATGGTTATAGATTGTAGGTTATTCATATTATACTGCCTTATGTTTATAGAAACATTGATAAAAAATAAAACAACCCAATTCAATAGGTTCAAAAGAAACCTATCCACATACATATGTTTTATTACAACAGTTTGTATAATCCATTATCTCTAATGTGAAAGAAAAACATAAAAATAATTCCAAATGAGTGGAGGCTATTTGGCTGAACAAGTCCATTTGATAGTTACAGTAGCAGCTTATTGATCCAAGGCTTCAACAACATGGCTGGATAGCTTATTCCATACTTTCAACCCCCTTTATGGAAATAACTGCCTCTTAGTTTCAAATGCACTCCATGTCATTTCCATTTGTGTCTACTCAATCAGGTTTCAGTGTTTATTCTGAAGAAGTCCACTGCCTTGACTTGAGGATTTTGAAACTTGAATCTGGTCCCCTTGTAATCCTTTCTGTTCAGGACTAAAAAGACCCTTTTAGCCTGTCAGGGCAGGAGATTCCTTCAAGTTCCAAGAATGTATCTGGTTGCATTGTACTGATTCAAGTGGTGACAAAAAATGTGCACAATAAGGTCTTATTTATGAATTGTACAATTTTAACAACCATTGATTGTAATTTTACAATTTTAACTACAAATCATGTAATTTTGTCTTTTTATTACCCCCATACATTTTGTAGATGTAAAATTTAAAACATGCCCACCTAAGACTTTTTCATAAGTAGTCTCTTCAAGCTCATATTTCCCTAATTGTAAAGTCTTGAATTTGATCTAAAACATTATGAATTTCATTTGTAGCCTCTACATTATTTGCCAATACTTCTGTTTTGTTATAGTCTGCAAACGTAACTAGTTTACTAATTACCAGAATTATATAAATCAACATGCTGTGTGGTCCCAGTAAAGATCCTTGTGGTACATTTAGTCCTTGAGAGTACCTGTCAATTTGATTCATTAAACAATTCTCAATCAGAAGAGGAACTTTTATCCAAAGCATTCAGAAATCTAATTACACCATATCATATCTCTGTATTTTAATTATATACTGTTATACAAATGGAAGCCTTGAGTTTTTCAAATGAAAAAGATGTATTTATTAAACAGAATTAATTTATCAAATGAGAAGATTAAGAGAAGTATAGCAAAAACTGCAGTAAACAATGAACTTGAATGTTTCTGCACAAGACTCTTTAATTCAGTTAAATATCATCCAATAACATTGTATCACTAAAATGGTGTTATGCAGCACATCTTTGTACAGATGTTATTTTGGAGGAAATGTTTTCTGAGGTTTTCACATTTTCTGCATAATAGGTACTCCATTTTCTGATCGGAAGAATAACTGCTGTATTTACTAACTTTAAATTAAACCTGAGTTAAAAAGTCTGTGCCAGCAAAGGAAATCTCTTCAGTTGAGTACTGTAAGTATTTATCAGGAACTACCCGTTAATATATTTTTCTTGAAATCTTAAGGCCAGCAAGGCGGAACAGTAGTAGTCTGTGAGTTGAATTTGTCGAAAATTATAGCTTCAAATACTACGTATGCTAGAAAAAAAAATGACCAAATTATATTTTAAGAGACATTACCTTACGTCCTGAGTTTGGTGAATTACTAAGCTCAGTACATATAATTACTGAAGTAGTTTAGGTGGGTAGCTGCGTCAGCATGTGTAGTCTGCAAAGGAACAAGTAATAGGTTTATTCCACACTGAAAAGAGAAGAGAGAAAACACGTTTGTGACACCTGAAGAAGGCTTCACAGCCGAAACGTTGTGTTTCTCTCTTCTATTTTCAGCATGGAATAAACCTATTACTTGTTAATTACTGAAGTATCACCTGCAGTTAATATAAACAGCTTATCATATTTCTGACATAATGAAAAAATCTATAATGACCATTGTTAGGCATTGTTATTGTAAGTGAAACAGCACCCTCAGAACACCAGACTTATGAATTAATTCAATTCAGTACTGATCTTAAAAGAAAAGGAGAAAACTCAAAATTGTAAATAAGCATTTACAGAGGAGTTGACATAGAAAATAAAAAAAAATATTTTTGTTGTTTATTTGCAACATTTTGTTTTCTTAGAGACTGAAAAAAGTTACCACTCTAGAGGGAGGTATGACTGAATGCTTTAAATTATGGGTGAGGAGTATTCTTCACTGAATTTCCAGTTTTTCCACAAGCTCCTCAGAAATCAATATATGTGTAACCAGATTGAAGTTTCTCTTAGAGAAAGTGAAAGAAATCATATAATGAATGTAACACAGGGATCCATGTTTCAGCTTGAGAGTACAACTGCAAAGTAAACAATAATACTAAGAACCTCAAAGAACAGAAGATACAGTGGTGTGAAAAAGTGTTTGCCCCCTTCCTGATTTCTTATTTTTTTGCATGTTTGTCACACTGAAATGTTTCAGATCATCAAACAAATTGAAATATTAGAAAAAGATAACACAAGTAAACACAAAATGCAGTTTTTAAATGAAGGTTTTTATTATTAAGGGGAAAAAAATCCAAACCTACATGGCCCTGTGTGAAAAAGTGATTGCCCCCTAAACCTAATAACTGGTTGGGCCACCCTTAGCAGCAACAACTGCAATCAAGCATTTGCGATTACTGGCAATGAGTCTTTTACAGCGCTGTGGAGGAATTTTGGCCCACTCATCTTTGCAGAATTGTTGTAATTCAGCCACATTGGAGGGTTTTCGAGCCTTAACCGCTTTTTTAAGGTCATGCCACAACATCTCAATCGGATTCAGGTCAGGACTTTGACTAGGCCACTCCATTTTCATTTGGAGTCTTCATTTTCAAATGAAGTCTTCATTTTGTTTTTCTTAAGCCATTCAGAGGTTGACTTGCTGGTGTGTTTTGGATCATTATCCTGCTGCAGAACCCAAGTGCGCTTCAGCTTGAGGTCACGAACAGATGGCCGGACATTCTCCTTCAGGATTTTTCGGTAGACAGCAGATTCATGGTTCCATTTACCACAGCAAGTCTTCCAGGTCCTGAAGCAGCAAAACAGCCCTAAACCATCACACTACCACCACCATATTTTACTGTTGGTATGATGTTCCTTTCTAAAATGCTGTGTTACTTTTATGCCAGATGTAATGGGACACACACCTTCCAAAAAGTTCAACTTTTGTCTCGTCAATCCACAGAGTATTTTCCCAAAAGTCTTCGGGATCATCAAGATGTTTTCTGGCAAAACTGAGACAAGCCTTTATGTTCTTTTTGCTCAGCAGTGGTTTTCGTCTTGGAACTCTGCCATGCAGGCCATTTTTGCCCAGTCTCTTTCTTATGGTGGAGTCATGAACACTGACCTTAACTGAGGCAAGTGAAGCCTGCAGTTCTTTGGATGTTGTTGTGGGGTTTTTTCCGACCTCTTGGATGAGTCGTCGCTGCGCTCTTGGGGTAATTTTGGTCGGCCGGCCACTCCTGGGAAGGTTCACCACTGTTCCATGTTTTCGCAATTTGTGGATAACGGCTCTCACTGTGGTTCGCTGGAGTCCCAAAGCTTTAGAAATGGCTTTATAACCTTTTCCAGACTGATAAATTTCAATTACTCTGTTTCTCATTTGTTCCTGAATTTGTTTGGATTGCAGCATGATGTCTAGCTTTTGAGGATCTTTTGGTCTACTTCACTTTGTCAGGCAGGTCCTATTTAAGTGATTTCTTGATTGAGAACAGGTGTGGCAGTAATCAGGCCTGGGTGTGGCTAGAGAAATTGAACTCAGCTTTCCAAAGATGTGATAAACCACAGTTGATTTATGTTTTAACAGGGGGGGCAATCACTTTTTCACACAGGGCCATGTAGGTTTGGATTTTTTTCCCTTAATAATAAAAACCTTCACTTAAAAACTGCATTTTGTGTTTATTTGTGTTATCTTTGTCTAATATTTCAATTTGTTTGATGGGGCAAACACTTTTTCACACCACTGTACTTTAAGTCCCTTCATTCCCATACACATTATTTCTGAAATACGGGAATGCTGATGATTTGCATACTTTATGTTTGCATTCCACTCAAGTGCTCCACTTCAAGAAATTAAGGGACGGGAAGACTTACAAGATAAAAATCCCTCAGGGGCAAAAAAGTCTGGAATTAAAACTTGCCTTAGGCATATTGCCAAGGTCCATATAACTAATTTAAAGGAAGAAACAAGAAAAAAAGGCAAAAGAAAGCAAAAAACAGGAAAACAGAATGTTTGTTTAATCCTGCTTCATTTTAATCTTTTATTTACAAATTCCAACACAAAAATCAGACTACTTACAATTACCTGTGACTAAACTATCCAGCAAAAATTAAAGGTTAAAACTATTTTTGCAGCAGCCTATATATTAGTTAAGGGCCACCAAATCTTTTTAATGAGCACACAGATGTCATGTCTAGTCTTTCAGAAAATATCTCTACATGAAGAAGTATTACAAAAGCTCACTTTTATGGAAAAACACGGGAGTATTTTATTGACCTTCTTTAATTAACTTAATTATATACACTTTGTATAGAAAGTGCTTTTCTGTACTACATTCCACTTCATCCACTACTGAAGTACACCACCCAGCTGAGTGACACACAGCAGCCATTATGCTTCATCAGTCCCTGTACACAGCAGATCCATAGGTCTTAAGCATTATCAAGCTACACGTCATACACCGCAATATCAGCATTGGAACTAATTACACCATGTTACTTCTTGTGGAAGTACCTCTACTACCTGTGGAAATAAAAGCCAAACCTCAGCTAGGTTCTCACTTTCCTGTCAAGTTTGACATGGCTGGGCTCAGCCCTCCATCTCCCTTGCATGTTTCCAGGGTCTTGGAAAAAAATGAGCCGTGTTATCATGGTCTCTTCCTCTGAGCAGGAGCTGCCCACCTGTCTGGCAAACCTGTCAACTCTTGTCAACTTACAGCATCATCTCTCTGCTTTCTGAATTTGGGATTCGAAACTCCTTTTAGCATCTCTTCCTTCCTCTCCTTGGGGATTTAAGTACCCCTGTTTTCCCTTGCAGTAGTTTAAAACAGTGTGGGCAAGCCCACGGGAAGAAGAATAGTGATGATCTATAGGAAGCTTTATGAAGCCCCCACAATATGAGGGGTTGCATTTCTTACTCTACTGAAAGTAATCACAATGAATGAATATCACCTATAAAAATAACACTATTAGGGAATGTTAGTGTGGTGATACTATATATGGCAAAACAAATACTGAAAACAAGGGAAACAAAAAGTATATCCAACAGAAGGCATATAGAGATTTTTTAAATGGAAAATCTACTTAGTACTGATGCAAGTAATGCTATAAATGTTTACCTTTAAAATATACAAGTAGAGGTCAATGCTGAAAATAAGATAGAAGATAACATTTCAACTGTGGAACCATCTTCAGGGGAAGGTTTAATCATAAGAAGGCTCCACGGTTACGTTTTCTTCTTTCTAAAGTTATCTTCTCAATAACAATAACTCTGTTGTGTATTATTTTGACTTTATAAAAAATTCTCTCTGAGCTGTCTGATTCTAAGAACAACACATCTTCATAATCCACATACGCCCACAACACTGATGCATTAACTTCAGAATGGCTTACATTTTCCTGCTAATAACCTGTTCTTTTTTATTCTTCTTAAATCCTTACAAATACCTATTATTCTCAAAATATATTTAGAAAAACGCAAAGTCTCAGTGAGGTACTGAGGGTTACTTTAGCTGCTTGGTACCTCTGCTCTTTTGACTCGTCAGGTCTAATTGAACCCCTTGATAATCTTTGCAGACTCCAACATTTCCCCTTCTACCACTGTGGGCATGGATGGGGTGCCTAAAGGCGGCAAATGCAACAGTGATAAGTTGCAGGTTAGCCGTTAATTTCTTAACAAGGGTTGCTTGTGGAAGTGCAGTGGCCTGATACCCTGGAAATGGTTCAGGAGAGAATAGGATAAATCAAGTTTAATAACTAGGCTCCTAATTGTTTCTCTCCCTCCCCTCAAATGCTCAACTCTAATTACGTGAAGAACTCTCCAGACTGTCACCTGATATTAAGTTGTTGGAGGCTGAGTGTGGAGCGGTGAGATAATCAATAAACATTTAGCGGCAAAAAGAATGGAGATCCTGCTATGCAGTGGGAACTTCTAGCACCCAAAGCCTTTCTGCTTATGAGAAAGCCTGTGGGACAGCCAGAATGATTGCAAAGCAATAATCCAAAGTACCGTTCCTAGGCCTTGAGGCCTTCAGGCGATGGTACATTTGAGAGAGAAAGGTGAACACGGTCACCCTAATTACAGGGCCGTTTTCACACACTTCAGGCATAAGTAAAGACAGACCAATTAGGTGGAGAGTAAGATAAGGGAAGTTTTATTTGTATACTAATTAAACCCCTGATGAAATTAAAGGAAAAACATACAGCTCAGTAATTGTGTGTCTGAGAAAGGTCGCTTTAGGTGCAGTTATCTGAGAAGCGCAGCCTTGAGATAGTTCCCTTAATCCAAAATGGAGCCTTTGTGTTGCACTGTAGGTCCCAAATAATTTGATACAACCATATGAAATTTCACATTTTGACAGCAGGTTCATCTAAGCATTTACTGCCTGTCCATTGCTTATTAGTCTGAGGGAAGGAAAGTCTAATTACATATACAGATTTTGTTCTCTCCTTCAATTGTTGTACACTACAGATTGAAAGCTTCTGTCTTCTGCCAGAAGGTCCATTTTGTGTTACTGTATATTTCTCTGCATTTTCAAAAAATGCATGATGCTAATTAAAAAATAATTTTCATGCAATCATTGGTGTTTATATACTAATGAATACACATGTACTGTATACGTGAAAACATAGGTAAAAGTATAATTTTTATGCTTTCTAATGACTCAGGGTTGAGAACCCATCTAATCTTTGGCTTATTCGAGACTGATTTAATTCCAAACTATTTCTTCCAGTAGTATTCCAAGAAATTCATTATTAATCTGAAGAGTTTATTCGGAGACTGTTTTTCATCCATGTCACAACAAATTTTCCCAGCTGATTTTAAAGATAAACTAATCTCTGTCAAATAGTTAATGATGCGGCCAAAAAACTCCATTGTTTGTTAAACCTGACACATATTACACAAAGCTCAAAATGTTTGTCAGCTGTGAATAAACAGGATAAAGAAAGTGATACAGTTGTAGAAATGCAGTACATAGTCAACTGTTCCTAAACAAACACTTAAGTGTAAAACTGCAAGCTTTCGTCTTGCTTACTGATAAACATTTTTCAAAAGGAAATATGATGTTAATGTAAACAAAATTAACAATGAGTTTGAAAGGGGGGTATTCACCGAAACGTATGTAGAAAAAATACCAGAGTATATCAGATGGCTGTCTATTAGTCTGTTCTTTTTTCTCCTACATCACTAGTAATATCTACATGCTGTTAAAGTTTGAACAAAAATCCTCTTCCCACAAGAGAGGCATATTCAACCTTTAATCCAGTTCTCTTGGTCAGCTAAGCAAAGCTGCTAGCAACAAAACAACCCCTATGTCTATGCTACAAGTGGGACTGGGTGACTTCAGTGGACGTGCCTGTTTGGCCCTTTTGGACTGTTGTCTGGCCCTACCTCATTATCTTCCCCATGAGAGGTGCAGCTCTGGGGTCTTTCTCATCACAACATGCAAGAATGATGTGACTAGACAACCCAGCACACAGGAGGAGAAGGAAGATAAGCCAAATATGTGCAATAATTGGTTATGTTTTGGACCCTTTACTGTAAGTGGTAAGCCTTAAACACTCATTTATCTTCCATAAGCAAATTAAATACAGCAGGTACTGTAAACCCTGGTGGCATTTGACGTTGTACAGTAAAAACGCATACAGGATGTGCATGGAAATACAGATGTTAAGAGTGTGGATCTGCGGCAGTGTGCAGAGTAATAATTAGAAGTTAATGCCAAGCTGAAATAACAGAGGAACATGAAGAAGCTTGGAGAATCCTTGAGGTATGTGGGGGAATGAGGGAGACCAAAAGGAGAGCAATGTCAGAGTGGCCAGGGTGAAAAGGGAACCTTTGAGAAAATCAAAATCTGGAAAGCATATTTCAGATGTGTGGAAGGCAGAAATCTGCAAAAGGAGAGATTTAGAAATCCATTATTCCATCATTGAAAACTGGGAAAATAAATGTATAATTTAAGGATCCTACTGAATTCTGGTATATACAGAGAGAGTACAAAAGACTCTTTTAATGTAATGTTATCCTCGATTATATAATTAAATGGCATGCAAGACAAATACGTGCATCACCCAGGTGAGATTATAAATTCAATTTTGAACAATTAAGATGCAAGGAAAGGGAGTAGAATATTCTTGTTCACTTTTGTTTACCACCAAAGAATGACACGGCTATGTGAAATCTTAAAATGTGGGCACTATGAAACAAATGTCTAATGACTACTAAAAACTATGTCTTTAGTCCATGAAAAGAGTTGATAGAAAGAGTGACGGGTCTTTATCACATGATACCACTAGTGCTAAATCACTGCTTAAAAGGTTAGAGTTTAATGGCAGATCAGCCTAGCCCTTTTCTGTTCTTCAAAAATATCTCAACCCTTATTAGAGATTATCTTCACAGAAACCCCCTGCAATGCGTTGTCACAGTAAGCTGTGCTGCTTGGGAATCAAAGAGGGTGCCCCACAGAGCTCTGGTAAAGCTCCACATTATCTCACAAGTAAAGAAGGCTGCATGTGGCAGGATCTTCAAAAGTCAAGTAATCTTGCGATTTGACAGTTCACAGCATGAGGGCTTGTTTCTCATTTCTGAGGTGAATTTAACACATTTACTGCCCTTGCTTCAAATTGAAATAATTGCAGGCAAGAAAAAAACATATTAATCATTAGAGCACTAATGGGTAAATGTAGATAAATGTAGAGATTCTCCTTGGAAAAAAAAATAGGATGATTAATGTTTATTGTTGCCCCTGCATGTATGAATTAAAATAAAGTTCAGTGTTGTACCCACAACTTCAGTACATTCTTTACCTGGCTCAAATTATACATCAGTACAAAACAGATCAGGTTTTTTAGAGATGATCATAAGCATTAGATGTTATACAAGGCAGTATCAGCATTGGAACTAATCATATCCTGTTACTTCTTGTAGAAATATAACCCAAGCTTTAGCGACCACACTTTCCTGTCAAGGTTGACGCGGCTAATGCTGCCCTCCATATCACCCCTGCACATTAATAGGGTCTTGCAAAAAAAAGAGCCCCGTTGTTAGGATCTCTCCCTCTGAACAGCAACTGCACACCTGTCTGGCATACCTGTCAATGAAGAACTCATAGTATCTTATAGTATCACCTCTCTTCTTATTTAATTTGGGATTTGGCACTCCTCATTTCCCTTTCAGAAGTTTAAAACCGACAGTGTAGGTAAGCACTGAAAGTATGCAATAACTCAGGCTGTGCTCAGGAACTCAGATCACATTCATCTGCTTCTTGAAAGAAGCTGAGAAGACACCTTCCTGGGCTTAAAAGAAAAAAACTGTCAGGCTAAATATAATTTCTAGTCTTGAACAGAGAAGACTAAGTGGGGACCAAATTATTCAAAATCCTCAAACGTATTGACAAAGTCAACTCGAAAGACTTCCTCAGAATCAACTGTGAAATATGAACCAGAAACTACACATTCAGAACTGAGACCAGGAGACACTTCCTTAGGCAAAGGGTTTGTGGTATAGGGTAAAGTATCCAGGCATATTGTTAAAGCTGATAGCCTGCCTTCTTTCATAAACAGCTCAATTCAATTTTCTTATCAGCTAGCTAACAAGTGCAACACATGACAGAGAGGCCAATCATTTGTAACCGTTCATATTTTAAGTATGTGCTATAACGACTGCATTACAAAAATAATCTTTTCATCTGACTACAATGGTGCTCATCTACACATAGGAAGAAAGATTTGGTGTTACTTAACAAATCAACCCCCAAGATACAGTAGTGTGACCTAAATTATTTAAAACTATAATGATTTGGCAATCTCAAGGCTTGTGAGATGAACACAAATCATATACAGTTGATGGAGAAGCCTACCTTGACAGCTTCAGCCAGTGTCTGGTCCTTCTCTGCCTCTTCTCCAGAGTGCAGCTCCAGCCTAAGGCCTAAATCCTGGAGCTGCTGGGCCTGTTCGTGAAGCAGTGCCTGGGCCTGCTGCTCTCGCTGAAGAGCACTGTTCAGTTCTTGGCACACACTCTCAAACCTCTCCAAAGGAACTCCAGCCTGTCAGGCAACATGCATTGCAAAAAATGTATTTCATTCATTTTGTGCTCCCATTTATACAATCCTGTTTTTTTAAATATTTTCAGATCAGACCAGATATTGTAAAATGTGGTGATTTAGGCTTACTAGAGTTTGTTTAGTATTTTGATTAAATTTCACAATATGTATTGCAAAGTAGAGATGCACTGTGAATATAAGAGCCACATTGCATTAGAAGCACTGTCTCCATTCACGCAATTTTGAAGAGAAATGCAGAGTCAAAAGTTTAATTTTACAGTTGTATATCTATTTAAAAATTTTATTATCACTATCAAAGGTAGAAGCGTAGTCTTTGTATTATTAGTGCTATGCTGTAATTATTAATATATATTTTACACAGAAAGTAATACGGTATATTAAACATAGGGCAATTGTTAGATTTAGTTTTTAAAACAGTGTATTTTTTATTGAACTGGGGAAACATTTTAATTTTGTTTAAGATTAAACATCACTTATTCTATGAAGATTTCAGGAATTCTTTTTTGATTAGTCAGACTGTTACTTTATCTAAAGCACAATACACATCTGAAAACCGTTTGCACTGTACCTTTGCCTATAATTCCCATTTATCCCTGAATTTTAAAATGTACAGTACTGCAATAATCAATAATAAAGACTTCTTTCTGGATTGCGAAATACATATACAGTACATTGACTGTATTTCCAGATCCTTGCAAATGGTAAGACGTTATGATAAGCAGCTCCTATTAAAACATAATTATGAATCATATAGACATGGTAACTTTAAGTCACCATATTTGCTTCAAATGCACTCAGCATGAATCAGTACAAAATCCCATGCTACTTTGTATAATTAGAAATATGAAGTGTTGGGATTAGAACATGAACTTAAAGGACAGCACTGCAGAGGCACACTCACAGTTTGTTTCAGATCCTTCCAGCCCAATGCTTTGTCCGCCTCCCTCTTCATATCCTTTACAGTGCGCTTGAACTGGGCCAGCTCCATGCGCAAGCTGCGTCGCTCCACCTCCGCTGCGTGCAGCCGCTGGGTGAACTCAAGGATGTGATGCTGCAACACTGCCACCATTTGCTAAGAGAGGCACATACTGTATTTTTTAGAAATAACAAATTGCAATCCTGTTTAGGCTATAATCTAAAGCACGCCATCACGCTCTAAAAAAAAATTGTCGGAATAGGAACAAACCCTGCTGAAGTTCACATCTTCAGAAAATAAGCTAAATCAGATGCATGAGATTAAAAACGTCTTTCACATCTGTCTTTCACATACCCTCTACCAATCGTGAAACATGATGTAAAATCAATTAGGTCTAAATGTTCTACTCATTAGCCACATTTCGCAAGAGATACTCACTTGCATTTCTTTTTCACTACATGTTTTCATATAAACTCTGGAGGTCAGGGAGAGACCTCCAACATTGAAATCTTCTCTAGCCCTTAAGTTTACTGAAAACTTTCAGCTGCGTTTTGTGCAAACCGGCCACTGAGGGTAATGCATTTCTTCATGATTCATTCTACGAACACTTAAATTCCACTTCCGAAGAATTGGCACAACATTTATCCTTTTAGAGTGTCTTTCTCAGAGCAAAAATTTTTTTAGAAGAGAAGGTGCTAAGCTTGAAGCAGAGAGCCTGCAGCCATACATTGATAATCAGTAACTCTGACTATGACGAATTTGTGCTTAACACAGGTTATTGGTTTCCTAGATCATCCCCAACATGGCATATCATAAAATTAGTTCTGATAAGACCATTTATTTAAATTAAAATAAAAAAGCCCAACTGAATGCACTGATACCAAAAGTATTTGTTTAAAAATATCATTCAGACAAGACACTAAATATTATGAAACAATTTAAAAGGAAAAGATATTGTAAATGATGGTAAAACAGTTTATATTTCAAAAATGGACACACATAATTGTCACTCTTACCAGCTGGACATATCTAACTACATTTTAAATTATATTTACCTAACATCAAGCAAAAGAAGAATATTAATATTACATTTAATATTGTACTTTTTGCAAAAGTACAATAGTGAAACATGTTTGATTAACACAATCAGGATAGAAGGAGAGAGGTGGAACCTGCATACAGTATATTTAAAGGGAGCTACCATGTCAAGCAAAGGGTTAAATGAGTTAATCCATGTGTTGGACCAATTAAGAGAGTTTTAATAATTCAATCAAATATTGAATATAATTATATTTATGGCAGGTGGCAAGATGACTGAATAAAGCTAACTGAATTACTGACTGACTGTTACATTGTCAATGTATTGTTAAATTATCCTTTACAATTAAAAGACAAAATCATTAATTGGAAGCTAAGTGTTGTATGAATCCTGAAAGGTGCATTTTTTTAATTCAATAACTCTTACATCTCTTTAAATTAGACTTATTGAAGCCCGTTTACAAGGACAAACCCCAAATTTTGATCTTTGCCATTTCAGTCTGTTAATTTATTATACAGTACATTGTATTAACAGGGCCTATAATCAAAGAAACACTTTAGCGTAAGGGTGAATAAAAAAAAAACTTCTCTCAGTGTAAAAATAATAACATCTTTGCAAAGGAGTATACCATACACTGTAATACTGATGAGCTGTTCACTGGTTCTGACACTAATAAGAGCGAGTTTGTTCCCTGGTATCCTTCAAGAAACCGCTGGACAAAATCTTTGGATAAAAAAGATAAGATAAGATCACTTTATAGGCCATATACAATTTCTTGCGTTAGGAATTTGTCTTTTCGCATACCCCAGCTTGCTCTCCATGAGACACAGACACACAGAGAGGGAGAGAAACTTGGGGTCAGAGCACAGGGTCAGCCACTGTACAGTGCCCCTGGAGCAGTTGGGATTCAGGGCCTTGCTCTGGAGCCCAACAGAGTAGGATTCCTCTCCCGGCCGCAGGATTTAAACCGGCAACCTTCCAGCCACAGGCGCAGATCCTTAGCTACAGACCCACAGCTACCAAATGAAAATGATGTGTTTAACAGCCTCCTCTCAAGTTTAATCTTTATCATATTCTTATGAGAGATCCAATACAATATAAAATTCAGTAACTGACCTTCCTGACGTGTATTTTTTCAAAAAAAGTCCCCTTTCCTTCCCCAAAATCTTCTCCTGAAAACCGTCATTTTTTTCAAGATTCTTTTCATCTTTGGTATAGTCTAAAGTGATTTTATTCATCCATACTGGGACTTGAAAACAATTATGATAAAATGGGTCTCTTTTATTTTGTTTTGCAGGAAAATATCAGTTACTCTTTCGTATGATGCAGTTAGTTTTTACTGATAACTGCGTCTCACAGGCAGGCACACAATCCAACTGTAGGAGCCCCATGATTTCCGGAGGCTAATGGAGTTTTCCAGGAAAAAAATGGCGATTGGGGAAGATTTGGAAAATCGGGAGACAGGGCTGGATTCAGGCAGGAAAGAGCGTTTGTAAGTCAAGCTCAAGTCACAGGGACATGGTTTTTTAAATAATCTGTAGCACGTCGTAAGACAAGGCTGAGCATAGCGGTAGTTTAAATGACAGAGCACATTCCCTGTGTCGGTTCAGGTATTATATAGGGAATCTGGTGTATTTAATTAGATGATGGGGAACTGGCTTGGTAAAGGACGACCAAATCAGCAGGCAGCCCGAGCCTGTTAGAATCATAGCTCTGTGAGAAATAGGCTCAGCTGGAGGAACGCTGCATTTTTCCATGGCAGCTGTGAGCTGAGAGCCGCTGCAGATCTGGGCATGAAACACTTAGTTTAAGTTCTTTGGGACCAGTGAGGCAATAACAACGAGGTTTCTGTTAAAGGAGGCTACAAAGAAATTAAAACATCCTTTGAAAATAAATGACAGGCGATATTACCTTATTTGTCACCGCTTCGGGCAGACCAGCTTTCAGCATCTGTGCATTGAGTCTGTGAAGCCCCTGGCCCAGTCTTCTAGTCAGGGCACCCTTGTCTCCATACCAGGTGAGCCTCCCTGAGACCCCTGCACTGCCCTCCATCTCCACACCTAGCTTCTCCATCAGCTTGCCAAAGGAATTCTGAGCAGCAGCGAGGACCAGAGGACCCGAGGATGGCAAGCTGGCATCTGACAAACAATCGGTAAGCACAATCAGGCTGTATCTGCACATGACTGATCTCTCATGTCAAAGAATCCTGTCCTAACATTTTCAAGTCCATCCTTACTAAACATTAACACACAAAACAGCAATATTCAGTAACCCACAGGAGAAATAACACCTGAATTTGTTCTATGATTTAAAGAACATCACAACTTCTAAAGCATGCCAGCAAAGAAGAAGAAAACTGCTGGAAAAATTTCTGGTTAATGCATCTGTGATGTTTCATGAAGAAAATTAACTCTGTGCCCAACCTTTGGCACTACATTATTTAACATGGAGAATTATTAAACATGTCTGAAATGTAAGGTAGCACGTAAAGTACTTTGTTTAAAAAATGTGTATTACCATTGTAATCAAATTTCATATTTATGAACACATCAATGCTCTTCCCTCAATAAGGTTTATCCCAAAGAATGGTCTTTAGTCACTCTGGTCGAAATGAGACTGGCACAGGTGTGCTGAGTGTGCACACACTGTTCAGAATCATACTGATGAACTGCTGAAAGTGTTGATGCTGTAATCGTTGGTGGATCGATGGAACTCTTGCTTTTTATCATAGTTTTGGCTATCAGCTCATCAGTCCAGTTTTATTTAACATCACTCATTGCTATCAATTGATAGTAAATCCATTATTTCTAAAACATCTGACACTTAATAATTCAGTCTGTACTAAATATGAGCTTTGTAATTTTAAGTGATCACATATGATTAATATTGTCTGTTACAAGAATGTCTTCAGTGCCTGAAATATTCAGGTAATTTTTGTGATATTTAGGCAGAAGGCATTATGAACACTGGTCAAGTACAACTTTTTATGTTATACATTAACAATGCAGCATCATCATAAACTGGTAGACCCTAGAATTACCAGTGTCAGATCAGTTAGGGTTTTTTTTCCAACTGAAATGCCTCTTCTACTTTCTGCAAAGTGTTTTTTTTTCCCAATACTAATCGAAGTACAGATTTAAACCCCCCAAAACAGCACAATGTTCTGTGGGGTTAATGAAATTGTGAGTGGCACAAACAATTGAAAGACTGCTGACTAGGAGAGAAGGCAGGTAAAAGTGTGTTGTTTCCATTTGCTCACAGACTTTAAAGAACCATCAAATAAAACACCTTCAGCCTGAGACATTCTTACACCCATCACAAGTAAAAAAAGTAGACAGATTTTAAATTAAAGGATGGGGCAAACACTGATTCAGCAATAATGTCCTAAGGGATAACCTCTGTCCTGGCAAAATGAGCAAAACGGATAAACAAATATACAGTCCCCCAAACACTATCTCTTCTTTCTAAAAACTGTTTTTGATCAAAAAACATTTTGGTCTGCTGACCGTTCGTTAGGCTTATTATCTCAAAACATGAAACATATACACTATAATTAGCAATGCATCTTATTTCAAATATGTACTTAACATTAAAAAGGTATGAGAAACATCAATCATTATATAAAAAGATGGATATCACTCTTTATTTAATCCAAAAGAAGTTAAGGTCCACAATTAAATAATAAAAATAGCTCCAATTTGAATATCTCATCACCATATAGTAGCTGCTTTTCCAAGAACTACAAAACAACATGATATTTGCAATAATTGGTGATTGTGGACCTTTGTTCTCGTAAATGTGCGGTAAAGGCAATGGATATGGATAGTGCCGTTTTCTGAAAGATTTTTCTAATTAACAAATGGCTTTCTACAAAGCCAACTCTCACTCCCAAAAGAAAAAAATCAACTTGAACCAAAATCTATTTGTTCAATTGTTCAAGCTGAAGAGTAGGACCTCTAGGAATATTAAAAGTACTAGAGATGAAATACATAAAAACTTATCACCAGGTCCTCATGCTGTTATAACAAAGTTATTAAGGAAACATTAAGTTATAGGTTAATTAAACCCTTATAGCAGCAATGCATGACAGAGGTAAGACCCACTTAATGGAAAATTACTTACAGTATGTAGTGTCCATTCAAAAAACAGTGACAAAACCCAACCATTGAATAAATGAACCAGACTAATACTGTAAATCATATGTACAGTAAATGTAAGGAAATGGTCATTATAAGTGAACTAGAGGATTGTCTATACGACAAGTAAGATTTTAGAGGAGCGTCAACATGAATTTAGAAAATGTAGGTCTTACTAAACTAACTTGAAAGAGCTGTTTGAACAAACAACAACAGAAATTGATTCAAACATGTATTATATGGTACATTTAGATATCCAGGAAACCTTAAATTTCCTCTTAAAACTCTCAAATTGCAGGCAGCAGGATTCAAGAAACTGCAAGCAAATGAATAAAAAGATATGGAGTAAATAGTGAAATTCACAGCAATGTAATTAGTGGAGTACCACGGTGATCTGTTTTTAGACCGCTGTTCTCAAACAGTATGTTTAATAAACATAGACGACGATAAACTCGACAATGGTGTATGTTTTCATATTGATAGGACCTTTGTTGTGGCTTAGTCTACTGCCTGCTCTAATGGTTCTAATGAAATGGCAAACAAAGAAAGAACATGGCTACCTATAGAATAACAAGTAATGGGTTCATTCCATGCTGAAAAGAGAAGAAAGAAAACACAACGTTTCAGCTGTGAAGCCTTCTTCGGGTGATAGAAGTACCTACAAATACCGACTCTGGAGGAAAACTACCAAAACCAATGGATTTACCTTTGCTCATACTGTGTAAAGTAGAAGTGTCAAACATACAGTATAGCCAGCCGGCTGAGTCAATCCTGATAAACCTATTAGTTCAGCATCAGAGCCTTTGGTCGTAATACAATTCTTTGGCTTTCCTGAGCTTCACAAAATGGGCACCCTTAGTGATGTTAACGTAACAGTCTTGCAAACAAAGCACCCTCTACCTCTATCCAGTCGCAGTGCCCGTGTTGTCACAGCAGCATGTCTCAGCATGATAAAGGTGGGGAAAAAAGTGACACCATGAAACACACTTCATCTAAACTCCTCAACCTCTGCAATAGAACCACCACTAATCTCACTGAAAAAATTCCCTAGTGTTTTTTTTACAATCTCAAAGAATATTTTTCAACAACATAAAATGTTCTTTAATTACATTATCAAACCCATTCTGTGGTTCCACAGAAATGGAGAAATTTCTGATTCTTCATAGACGTGAATGGAAAGACAACGTTTGACCTTTATAACAGGAAATAGTTAAAGTACAATAGCAGTAGTTGTACAGTATAAGTGAATTTATTGTTTTCACATCATTCATGTCCTCAATACCAGAAAATTCTTGTGACAAAAAGTCCCTTTAAACTTAACTTTTGACGATTCCATTTCCCAGTTAAAAACAATAAAACTCTGTTAATTACAAAAAAATGCCTGCTAATTTTTACAGGTGAGATTACAGGTGATTTTGACTGCTTGCCTTTTTTCAGTTCTTTCTAGCTTTTCAAGTTGTACAGCCAAGGATAAGTCTTTATTTAGTAAGGGGAGAATATTTGTACGCAGTTAACCTTTCTTTGTCGATCTGAATGTATGTTTCGGATCATAGTCATGCCTGTCCTGGTACAGGAGTTTAGAGATAAGAATTTCCACTATCTTCAAAACATTCCAGGAGTTGTAGAAGCAAAACGAGCCCAAAAAAATAACCCTAACTCTAACTCTCCGGCATAATTTGTTTTTTCTTACAGTATATGAAAAACTGTTTAATCATTTTAACGTTTTTACACCAAACATAATACTGATGTTTAATCCAGAATGCCCAATTGTCTTTTCATCTGACTATATGACTTTCCTTTCAACATGTCAAGTTCAGTATATACAGTATGAGTCATTTGTTTTTGTGGTTAATTCTAAAAAGAATTATCTTCTTTGCAACCCTGCAATGAATGCCACATTTATGCAGGCAACTTCAAATTGTCATTTTCAATACATTGTGAAGTGAATATACAGTACCATCTGATAACTGTGTTTACAGTTGCCTCCCAAACAACTTGTTACACAGCCTATGGTGGCCAGATACATTTGTCCTGTTCAAAGCAGGGTGGCCAGTATAGCATTAGTCTTAAATTTCTTAAAAATTAAAATTCACTATTTGCTTGCAGTCTTCAAAGAGTTCTTTGACCTTATCCATGATGTTGTATACTATAAGTAAATGTTTTTCAGGTATAACCTCCTTTAATACCCCACAGAAGTCCTTCGTAGGACTATATATGTTTCCCAAGACTTCAAATGTACGTCCAGAGAGTGGAATGTTATTGATGTTATTGTAGATATGCATTTTGTGGAATTTAAATTTAAACAAATATTTAGGTTTGTGGCCTTCTTGGTTTTGGACTTAATTATGATAAAGATGACTGTGCTCTGTCTAATACTATGAAGATTACTGTAAAATATTTTATATTTGTGTAGAAGTGCTCAAAAGAAAACTTTTCTTTGCATCGAATTGTGCCTCCACAGGGGCTTTTCCACTTTATTTCAAAAGAAGGACAACCTCCATGGTACTTCAATTTTTTGTAATGAAATTAAAGTGGAACAAGCTATTCTGTAGTAGTATGGATGTGCCAATGTGTTAATTTATTTGGAATGTTAGGTTCCATTGCACTGTGGTCTGATAGAATTAATTGAAGAATATTAAAATCCTGGAAAATACAGAATTATATACAAACAATTCATACTATATTAATTGATATTTTAAACTCTCCAAGTTAATGCCATGAAGGAAAACAGGTAAAATTGTCCTACTGTCTAGAATTAATCACAAAGTCAACAAAGTGGAGGCAAGCAACAACAAAACTAAATTGATAGAACTAAACTGAAAGCTTGGGGACTGAGGATAAAAGAGATCAGAGAGCTGCAGCCATCATGCACTGTACATCACATGATCGTCGTGAAAATCTGATCAAGGTAATTAAACATCACAACTTCAGAAGGGACTAACAAATTTTGCTTGTCTAAGAAACTGAAGATTCTAAAAACAAAATTCCCCAAACGTCATATAAACTAGCTTATTTAAGAAAGTGTCACAAATGAAATCACTACATCAATAGCAGACAATCCAGCTGCCAGGTCATCTTCTGCACAGTACACCCAAGATTCTCATAAAGCCAGTACCTCCAGCCCTGCCATCCACATGTAATGCATGTAATACTTCTGGATACAATATAAATATAAACATAAACACTGTATTAAATTATTATTCATTATCTAACTACCTTAAAATATATTTATAGGAAGTCTGTTATTTATAGAAAGTATTTCTAGTATTTATTGTCTGAATATCAGAAAAGCCTGAAATCTGTTTTGTCCTTGGTCCCAAGAAATCCAATTTTGTGACCCTGTACCTATATGTTTATTATTATCAAAGGAACAAGTAATAGGTTTATTCCATGCTGAAAAAAAGAAGAAAGAAAACATAACGTTTCGGCTGTGGAGCCTTCTTCAGGTGTGAGGTCTTTCTTCTTTTTTTTCAGCATGGAATAAACCTATTACTTGTTCCTTTGCAGCCTATGCATGCTGACGCAGCTACCTACCTGAACTACTACAGCCTTTTTATTATTATTGTTGGTGTATTTTTTTTATTTTACAAAAATATTTTTGAATGGAATTGCAAATGGAGAAGAGCAAAGGGATAAACAAAACAGGATATAAAACAGGATATAACCAGATTAAAAACTACAGCAACTTCAGATTTTATACATTTTAATGTGTAAATTCACCCTGCCTATAGAAGCAGAAAATCTGCAAAGAACCTCCTTAGGTTTTCAATCAGCAGGGTTCAGAAACACAGTGAAAAGATCCATCTCTAGCCTTTTAATTTAATGTCACAGAAAAGACATTGCTCCTTCCAAGTTATAACTGAGGGCTTTGCAGTAACACCATGTCTCACAGCTCATGATTTAGTTCATCGCTCCCTCTTGCCATACTATTTATGTCTGGAATCAAGGTGCTATAATTTAGCTTGCATTCTGGGGCAATTAAAATTTTACAGGCACAATTACTTATTTCCCTATCGGGCCCAGGTAATCATCTTGTGTATGTAATGGGTTTATGGCCTCAACACACCAAACATGTGCAGCTTATTGCTGGCTTTCTCAGAGCTGTAATTATTAATTGTGTCTGAAGTTGATAAATAAAATTGTAGGCACACTTAATACTAATTAGTGTTTGAGATAAATTTAATGGGTTTTATTTATGATTTCATAAACGCCGAGGCATTTATTTCTTGAAGCCCTCAGACAGGCCCTTATCTGTCATATGTTGTCTTATATGTAATCTAGAGGGATAAGAGATGGGAGCTGGGTGAACCTGAAGCTGTAAATACTTTAAGTACTTAGTGGGTACTTTGGGGGCTGGTGTATTACAGGCGATTTATAGACTGCTTTTCTCAAGCAAAGATGTGCTGTTTCACACACACGGCAAGGATGTCCCAAATATTCTGCAGCGATATGTTGGAAAGCCTGAGCCATACTGCAATCCTATGTGATCCTTTTGAAAATTAAGACTGTGCACACATAACCACTCCATGAAATCAGGGAAGAAAATCAACTCTTCTCACAACACAAAAGGCAAAGTAAAACTACGTCTGATTCCACACACATTACATATGTTGACATAGAAATTTAAAAATATTTTAATTTCTATAGTATTTCTTCTTCAAATGCGAAATCTTAAGTGTTTAACCACGGACCGGAGACTTAAGCATCATTCAATATATTTAATTCTGTAATTGTTCTATATCAACAATAACATAAAATCTATGTGTACACTATTTTTCTTTATTTTATTGTCCGTATTGTACTGCTTCTTTACATGTGTAGCCCAGTGTCAAAGAAACAGAATGAAAAGCAGCAAGTGAGGTCAAGAAAGGTAATCTGTTTGGGCCTGGGTTTACAGGAAACCACATCAATTGGGTCTTATACTTAGAATACACTAACATTTTTTTTAATTCAAGTGTAAATCCATTTAAGTAAAGAAAAATTAGGTGTTCTTTTTAGAAATTTACAGAAACATTCCATTACAGCACAATGTACTGTATATGGTTAATAGCTCTGTGTTATTAATTATGCTCTATCAATACTAAATTATAAAAAATTCTATTAAAATAATGAAATACAGATCAGGTTGTGTTCTATTCAATATGTTCTGAGTTAATGCTGGTTTTATTATATTCAATATGTTCTTCATCCCTATTTAACAAAAGCCACCGACAACCATCAGCTTGTTTTGAAATCAAAACTACTTGTACAGTATTTTCTTTTTTGCAGTATTATAATCAAAGACAACATACCTGCACTGATTCTAGAATCCAACCTGACCACTAGATATGCAAAGGATGAAAAAGCACATCCTTATACAGTTGTGAGAAAAAGTTTGTGAATTATAGGAATTCCTTAGGAATTATATGGATTTCTGCATGAATGGCTCCAAAAAGGTGATCTGATCTTCATCTAAGTCATAATAATAAATTATTATTATTTAACAAACAACACAAACAACATTTTACACTGCCATATATTTATTAAACAAATGGTTTATACAATCAAGGTCATTGATGGAAAAAGTATGTGAACCCTTATATTTAGTAGGTAGTGGAACCGCCTTTATTGGCAATAACCTCAAACAAACACTTTCTGTAGCTGCTGATCAGACCTGCACAGCGGTTAGGAGGTATTTTGACCCATTCCTCTAAACTGTTTCATTTTATCGATATTTGTGGGATGTCTTGCTTGAGCGGACTCTGACTTGGCCATTCTAAAATACAGAATTTCTTCTCTGTGAGCCACTCTGTTGTTGATTTACTCTTGTGTTTTGGATCATTGTCATGTTGCATGACCCAACGTCTTTTGAGATCACAGACGCCCTGACATTCTGCTGTAAAATTTCCTGATACAACTTGGAATTCATTGGTCCCTCAATGATTGCAAGCTGTCCAGCAAAGCAGCCCCACACCATTTTACTCTCTCCACCATGCTTCACAGTTGCGATGAGGTTTTGATGTCAGTATGCAGCGTTTTGTTTTCTCCAAACATAAAGCTGTGTACATTTACCAAAAAGTTCAATTTTTATTTCATCTGTCCACAGAACATTGTCCCAGTAATGCTGCGGAACATCCAGGTGGTCTTCAGCAAACATGAGTTGGACAGCAATGTTTATTTTGGAGAGCAGATGTTTCTTCCGTGGTAACCTCCCATGAACACCACTCTTATAGTAGACTCATGAACACAGACGTTATCAAGTGCAAGAGATGCCTGCAGATTCTTAGCTGTCACCCTAAGGTTCTTTGTCATCTGTTTGAGGATTCTACGGCATGCCTTTGCACTGATCTTTGTAGGACGGTGCTGAATTTCTTCCATTTCTAAACTATCTGCCAAGTCTTTAGAAATCCTTTTGTAACCCTTTCCAGTCTTATGAGCTTCAATAACTCTTCTTCTGAGGTCCTCTGAAATCTCTTTTGATCAGACCATATTGCACTTCAACAGAATTCTGTTGTGAAGAGCAGGCAACCAGAATTGTGTGATTTTTTTATACGGCAGGGCAGGTCAAACCCACACATGAATTCATTGGAACACCTTACTGATTGAGTGGAATACCTAAGTCCAATTACCCTCTTTTCAAGATGGCATTATCCTAGAGGTTTTCATACTTTTTCCAACAATGACCTTAATTGCTTAAACCATTTGTTCAATAAAGATATGAAAATGTAAAATGTTGTGTGAGTTGTTTGTTAAATAAGACTGTCTTTATTTATTATGACTTACATGAAGATAAAATCACATTTTAGGAGCCATTCATGCAGAAATCCAGATAATTCCAAAGGGTTCACAAACATTTTCTCACAACTGTATGTGTGATTCTTGACAATTCATTTCAGCTTCATGTAAATAATAAGTGAATGATGTGAACTAGAGTGCACATCAAAAACATGGTGATTCTAAATTAATAAAGGAAGGGGCTAAGTCTATATTACCACTATGAACTTTTAATAAATCTAAACATCTTTCATTATTATAATTATTTTTCATTAACAATAAAGGAATAACTCAGCATTGCATTTGCAAAGAGTAATTAAAACTTGAGTGAGCGTGTTAAGTTCTAAATCAAAAACCTATTTTTTTAAATTACCTATCAATAACCTATTAATGTGTTGCAAAGACTCCACAGCTATGTATCATTAATCAACTTAAAACAAAACCAGGGCAGAATCATTCATCATGTGAGCTAAAAAAAGAGGCAAAACAAAGATATTCAGCCCTCAGTGGAATATTTAGTCCTGTTAAGGATGTATCAGCTCCTTTTTGACCTAGGAAGATTCACTTAGTTAGCACAAAGTCAGTTCGTTTTCTCTGTATTTATGGTTCGGTTTTTCAGTTAGCATCTTCTTTCATGGCCTTCTAAAGAAGCATCACATAAATGAAATTAGGCACATGAAATTGTATTTTCCCTTATTTACCTTAGTCACAAGAGCAGCTTTACAACTCAGCAAAGGCTCATTTCACCAGCTCTCGGCTTTTAAAACCATCACAGCAAGGTCAGCAACTAGCTCCTAGCCAACCTATTGATCAGAGTCACAACATCAATATAACAGTGGCAGAGCACATAGTGGGACCTTCTCCCTACTAGTCCAGATCTGACAGCACATCAGTCCAGAGCTCAAGGCAATGCCCTGAAAGTGACTACTGCTGAAATCACTTCAATGGAGGGGTGCTATCATTTGTGAACACATCCCTTTAAACTCATTGCTTCAAAGTCAAATGGAGCCTCTGGCAGTTCCTCCACTCTTGGATCCCATGGGTGACTTGTCCTCTTTTCCCTGTCCACTGGCCTCTGATGTTGTGGTTAGCTAAAATGATCTTTTAATTTTTTATAGGGGCACCACAGTCTTTGCATTTTCTCTTATCAGACACTCATTGGTCAATTATATTCTTAAGAACCCACCTGGAATTCAAAGATGTAAACAACTTTCAGCCAACATATGAAAAAAAAAAATGAGAACATCATTAAATTGAAAGGAAAGTATCAGAAAAGGATGAAGCCGAAACATTTTTCTTACTTTTCAAAGAGGAATTATCTTATATTTTCCCTTTTGCAGCTCACATACTGACACAGCTCCCTACTCTACTCCATATTAAATCAATAATCATGCAGTTTCCTTCTGAAGTGATTATTGATGGATTCATTCATTATTTGTTCAGCAATCAGCACTGAGAATTACATTCAGTGCAAGGAGAATTCATACCATGGAGGAAGAGGGAATTACAGGAACATAAGAGCATTTATGTACTGTGGCATCTTACTTGAAATTTCAATATGCAAGTAGCAAACTCCATCAAGCATTAAAGACCATTCGTTAAACTTGAAATTCAAAATTGCTTACAAAACAAATAAATAAAATAAACCTCATGCCACTGTGCAATGCCTAATTAAGTCACAATTTACACAGATGTTTTGAAAAGCAATGAAAATCTGTTCCAATGACAAAGCAAAACTGATATTAAAAAGGGATTTATGAATTAATAGAACTGAACTATTTTGGATATTCTACGCTTATAAATAGAAATTTTATTCTGAACACAAAATATCATGCATTCCATTCAAAAGAAATAAAAAAACATCATAGCATTCAAATGCAAATATACTGTTAAATGACAGTAAAATATACAGACTAAAAACTCTGTCTAACAAAAAATTAAAAAGAACTTACTACCTTAATAAACATGAATATAATAAACATGAATATACTTCTCAGGAAGTACAGCGGCTGTACTTCCTGAGAAGGCTGAAGAAAATACACCTACATCCACTGATCCTCACCAACTTCTACAGATGTACGGTGGAGAGCATACTGACCAGCTGCATCACAGTCTGGTACGGCAACTGCACCGCATCCGACCGTAAGGCACTACAGCGGGTGGTCAAAACTGCCCAACACATCATCGGCAGTGCCTTACCATCCATCCAGGAAATATACAACACCAGGAGTCTGAAAAAAGCCACCAAAATTATGTCTGACCCCACTCACCCCAGTCATAACTTGTTTATTCCCCTACCATCTGGCAGAAGGTTCCGGTCACTCCAGTCGCACATAACTAGACTCCAAAATAGCTTCTTCCCCAGAGCTGTCAAGTTGGTGACGCCCCCACTCCCTTCCACCTTATTATGATCTCTCCAAACGTCCTCCTGTACCCACAATGACTGTACTCCTACACCACCACACACACATGTAAGCCGAAATTGTACTGTCCCCTCGATAGCCCAGTAAAACTGTAACAGGCATAATAATATTTAATATTTATTAATTAACCATACTACTTTTAACCATACTATTTTTTGCACTGTTCCAAGAATTACCTTGCACTGTTTTTGTCCTGTTATATTTTCTCTGTTTGGGGAATTTTGCACAGTTTTGATTACTTGATTACATGTTATTTATGTTATGTTATTACATGTTACTGTTATTGCTATTGTGTAACTGTCTATTGTCTTATCTTCTGCCCTATTTATATACTGCACCTGAGTGACTAATGAGAAACACTTTTCATTATACTATGCACCTGTGTAAGTTTAATGACAATAAAGTTGAATTGATTGATATAAATTATTTTTTAATTCCCTTACAAGACGGTTACATAACACAAACAATTTTAGTGTTTCTCTTTCTTCTTTAAAGTTTAAAAAATTTAAACATTTTTTACATTTCTGCAAATATTAAGTATACATTTTATTATATAGTACCATCACTGCTATCTGCAATTAGCACTGTTGGCTCTTACAGTTAATTAACAGCAGCTTTTGCTAGCATTCAGAACTCAGCATTTCACATTTTGGTGCAAGTGTCACTGGCTAAAGCAGAACTGCTTTTTTAGGTCAGTCATACATCTTTAAGATCTTTACTTCAGACCCACAGAGGGCACAAAAATGGCTTTGCTTATGCCATATCTCTCAGAGGAACTGCCAATTATGAGTAAAACTATGCGACTTTCCTCACATTGCACCTCTCTTCATTTAATACTCCAGTTTGACTGAGTGCTATAAAATTCCAACTAGAGGAAAAATAGAGAGTGCATATCTGAAAAATACATTTTCTGTTCTAAGATTTCAATATCTCTTCACATTAAAATGAAATATAACAACAAGCGATCAGCTGCTTTTTTCTTGTACATTTCTCCAAAATAAGATCTGCATTTAGTTAGCCCCCATTTTAATCTAAGCATTGAAAAAAAATCTGGTTAAGATGAATATTTAAGGAAAAATCAAATAGCCAAAGTCACAGGATGTTGACCTCCGTGGCCAAAGGGATAACAGGAACTGCTCCAGGGGCACAGGAGTTTTCATTTTCTTTGACTGTTTCATTCATATTCCCCAGTTACAGAATTATGATTGAGTTTCAAATATATCAGGTTCCCTGCAACCTGAATTGTTTATCTCCTGTTAGGGCCAGTGAAGTTGATAACTGCACTGGAATTAAAAGTACTGTCAATCTAGTTAATTCTTACTTTGCTGTACCTGCACGTTTCTTTCTCAGAAACACATTAATAATCATAATGATTAATTAGTAAGCTTTTTCTTCAGCTTAAGTCTGTATTCACATGAGTGTCCAAAATGTCTAGCCTGTATAATTTACACTGCCCAGCAGATTTATTCATAAATCCTGATAAAATATAACACAATGAGCTATAGATTGAATGTGCCCTGCTTACAACAAATCTAAAAATATTGTACTGTCTTCATTGTAGAAATGCACAGAGCAAGACAAAGTCAGAAATAAATAAATTAATTCCAGAACATACAAGGATCACATTTGTTCACACCTCTAAGCATTTTTAAATTCAATTAAACAAAAACATTAACAATTTGCATTTCGGAACTATAATGGAAGTATCTAGTAGTATACAGAGAGCTGAGAAAGTTTCCTTTTTCCTTGCACTATAAAAGGAGGTAATATAAAGAAGACATTTAGTAGCAGCAGGAATCATCATGCTTAGGTTTGAACAGGTCTATGAGGTACTGCAGGCAAGTGGCCATTGACCTCCGCTTGATGGGGGACAGCAATAAAAGAAATCAGAAAAATTGAATCTACCACCATTGTGTACAGTATAAATAAATTTTATTGTCCTGGTATATCAGGGACCCTGTGAGGAACAGAATACATGTGTATCTTGCCAAAATGGGCTGTGAATCAAGTGGTTTGGAAGGAAACCATAAACCCAACAGTTGGAAATTTTAAATACACTCTGCAAAGCTTCAGGATATAAAATGTTTAGCCGTCAATATTACCTGCATGAATATGTAGCATTCATGGCTGGGTTGCCTCTTCTGAAGGTGAAGAACCTAAATAGCTAATTCAAAAATGCCAAACTGCCTTGTGATCAGAAGAAGTCAAAACTGAGTGTTTTAAACTTCAGTTTTACATTTGATGTAAAAGGTGACTGGTGGTCATGCCCACTGTGAAATATGATATGGGGGACTATTATGTTTTGAAGTTGTTTTGATCTACAGGTCCTGAAGTGCCTGTTAAAATAGGGTGAATCATGAGCCCCAATGCCAGGATATTTAGGCCAAACAACTGATTCTCTACACTATGAATCTTAAGCCTAGCCTAAAATGATCAAACCAGCATGATAATGACCTAACATACATTCAGATTGATAAAGAAGTGATTAAGAGCACACAAAATAAATGTTCCCTATAGCCCATCTCAATCTCCAGAACTCAGTCTAATCAAACATCAGTGATGTGAAATGGAAACCAAAGCCTGGAGTAATTCCTTCTCAGCAATGCTAGAACCTTTTAATTGATTTAAAAAAAAAACATTTCTGATAAATATGACTTTACTTTTGCAGAATGCTATTAAGATTACTGCATGACATTTTGTTTAGCAGGAACCTTAATCCATTCTTGTAAAATCATTCTGCTGCTTAGCATTTTCTGTAACTGTTCCTTTAATCACATATCTAAATCTGGAATTTTCCACGAACTCCAATAGGAAACTTTTCTTTGACAATTCACTTAAAAATAACTCACAGGATAGGCTCTTTTGATGCAAGACATTCTGTTTCATTCTTTGTTTGTTCTCTACAGATAATATCCATTCCAAAGTTGTTTTTTTTCCCCGACACCCACGATGAAACTGACAGATTTTTACACATCACAATTCAACCTTTGGCTTTAAATCTCTATTAATTATTAATAAAAGTGCTGTGCTTTTTATTACTAAAACACACAAGAATTATGTTCTTTTGGGGTCCCAGACCACTTTAAAGGAGGGGGTGGTTGGAACAACACTGGGCAGATTAAAAACAAATCCACCCAAGCAGACAAAGCAACACATCTTTGAGACATATTCCCACAGTGTGAGTGCAATACAGCAGGTAGCTAAGACAAGTAGTGCACTACCTGAACTCTGACAGTGTAAGGATTGCTGTAAAAGCACTAAATTATTCATCCAGCAATGCTCATGTCAGAAATAGCCAGACACCAACACCAGTAGAACCATGCACAAATCAAAGATTTAACACATGCACAATACCTACTATACCTGCTACTGTATACCTACACTGACACCACACGCCATGTTACATTATACTTGAATAACTTGCTTGTTGCTTACACAGAAGTAATATGTTTGCATTTTCAATGTTTTTTAACCGTCAAATTGAAGATATTAAAAGATGTCTTACCAATTCATTATTTCTATTAACATATCGTCCCTGCTATTTAATTTTAGTTCTGCGTGTAACCTACATTTATATAAAAGATGAATTATTGCAGATAATGAAGAATGTTTGTCTGTTGTCCAGATTTCAGCTCACAAATTCTAATTACAGCAGAGAACTCAGAACTGAAATACAAGAGTCCTGGCAACAATCTTTGTTTGAAGATTAAATGATTAATTAGAAGATTAATTTTGTTAAATTTTTATTCTGGATTTTTAAAAATACAGTACCAACCAAAAACAGCAACAATACCTTGCAAAACGTGATTATAAAATGCATTAGAAGACTATAATATTAAGACAGTTATCATAAATGTTGCTTATGATAACTCAGTTTAGCCTAAGCAAGATCAGATGTATCCGTATCTTAATGTCAGACAGACACAAGTGCAACAGTAGTTTTTTATTTGGTTTCTGAGTAAATCTATGAGTCATTAGCATAATGATGAAAGCCCAGTCCATGAGGTTATATAATTCAATCAAGATGCATCACATAAATACGAAATAGCAACTGTCCATGTACAAAACTCAGTGGAATACCCTGAGGGTGTGGTATGTAGAGAAGGGAAGTACAGTACCAGTGATGATCAGTAGATAATTCTCAGTGCAATTCAAACGGAATGTATCAAAAAGAACAGTGACACCAAGTCAGAAGCTGTTAGAAAATCATTAACTACAAGAAAGATGCTGCTGTTCTTTAAAGAATTTCTTGTCCTGGCAAACAAATCAAATTAATTATACTAAGCAGTTTCTTTTAAGAGTTCAAAAACCAAAGGCAGAAATATGTAACGTATTTAGCCTACCTGTTTTTGAAACCATATCTTGAAGATCTCCCACACAACTAAGAACTATGGTCAGCAAATCTCTGCTGGTGAGCCACCTCAGGGCTTGGCTTCTACGGCGCTCTTCTTTCTCCTGCCCTAAAACAAACACATCAAGATAAACCTTTGATTTAGCCAGAGTACTCAGGGAAAATGGATTAGTCAAAAGTTTAACTTCAATGATATTTAAAATCTGTGGATTAATATAAAATGGTTTGATACTATTTTAAAACTGTCAGTGATATTCTAACGGCATTTCGTCATACAGCGGCTGCTGACGTCATACATTCGTCAGCAGCCATATCACCCTGCAACTCACAACTGGCAGCCCACTGAAGCTAAGCAGGTGTGAGCCTGGTCAATACCTGGATGGGAGACCTCCTGGGAAAAACTAAGGTTGCTGCTGGAAGAGGTGTTAGTGGGGCCAACAGGGGGCGCTCACCCTGCGGTCCATGTGGGTCCTAATGCCCCAGTATAGTGACGGGGACACTATACTGTAAAACAGGCGCCGTCCTTCGGATGAGACGTAAAACCAAGGACCTCTGTGGTCATTAAAAATCCCAGGGCGTTTCTCAAAAAGAGTAGGGGTGTAACCCCGGTGTCCTGGCCAAATTTCCCATTGGCCCTTACCAATCATGATAATAATCATAATACCCCTCAATGAACTGGCTACATTACTCTGCTCTCCTCCCTACTGATAGCTGGTGTGTGGTGAGCGTTCTGGCGGACTATGGCTGCCGTCGCATCATCCAGGTGGATGCTGCACATTGGTGGTGGTGGAGGGGAGTCCCCATTACCTGTAAAGCGCTTTGAGTGGAGTGTCCAGAAAGCACTATATAAGTGTAAGCAATTATTATTATTATTATACTACCAGATTGAAAAAGCAATTGATTTATTGCTCAGAAAAAAAGTTTTGATTAAAAACTCTTCAGAAGGGGGCAAGACCAGTGCCCTTATATTCATATACCTACCAGATGAACGTGCTCCTGACTTTGCTCCTCCAGCACAAACAGCTAAAGCTGGGAAGCTGTTGAAACCCTGGACCCATGTGAAGAGATGCCTCGAGTCCTGTCCAAATTTCTGGAAGCGGTTGGCTGCAATCACAGCTATAACAGTCTTACGGAAAACACACACAAGCCTTTTGGCCTGCTTCCTTTTGCCCTCAGTAGGTAGCTGGGTTTCATTCTCTGCTGTTAAAGCCAGCACCAAGGTCTGGATCTCGCTTTTAAAGGCCTCACTGGCATCAACCTGCTCTAGTAAGAGGTTCTTTTGGCTTGACAGGGCACAAAGCTGCCAGAAGAGTGGGTACAGGGCTCCTGCCAGTAGGGCACAGGCAGCCAAGAGAGTGTCACTCTCCCTCTGCATTTGGTGCATGAGCTTTTGAAAGTGGGCAAGATCCAAAGCCATTTGATCCCGGATCTTCTCCATTCCAGCCACCTTTTCCTCGTTTTCCTCTGCCACTCTCTGCCATTTCTGTGAAGGGATGTTGAAAGGACACTGAGCATGGAATTATGAGTCTAATTCATTGAAATAGATCTTTAGATCTTTAATCACTCAACGGATTTCTCTAATAGCTTCAGACAATCACACAAAATAACCTCAAAAATAAGTTTTAGGCCACACGAGACTTCATGAAAACTTCTATATACAGTAATACTTAAGTGATGGATGTGTAAAAGACATCATGAAGCGTATACTTCAATATCAGCACATACTGTAGTTCAAGAAGCACCTCTTAGACACAAGAACTATTTCATTTTAAAACTAGAACACATTGATAATTGGCCAGCAACATCAACATGGGTATTTATGTTCTAAAGTCTAGAGGGCAAACTGCACAAACATTATAAATAGGCATTTTACAGCTGTATGACCAAAAATAATTTTGAATCTTTGCAAACCTCAAGTCCATATCAGTTTTCATTGTTACCATGTTGACATTGCTCACAAATGCATTCTAAAGAATCGATGTGTATCATTACCAAGTCCCAGATGCATTTCAAACTGAATTTTCCCTGATCCAAAAGATATAAAAATGTTAATGTCAGGGTTCAATAGTCATTACAATGTCTTCTAGTGATAGCTGGCAGCAACAATGTCTAAAGAAAATGCAGTTTCTAAGTCTCATATTATTTTGAAAATCTTATCCACTTGTAAGTTTTATTTTTTATTAATAATAAGCAAGCAAAGAAAGCAAACTAGAAAGAATCCCAGTTCAGTTTTACTCCGTTAACATTTTTGTGACATACAGTATACCAAAAGTAATAGTGTAAAGTGCTGAAAGGAAATGAACTGCATTTAGATTTCCATTAGTTAACAGATCCCTACTCTGATGGATTGACCATTCCTGAGGACTGCTTTGTCCCACCGATATCTCTAATATGTCCCCACAAAACATGGGCTTTTTTTTATGTTAGCAATGACATATCATTCCTTAAAACAATATATGTGACAGAATGTTTAGTCTTTTCCAGTACGGTAGATAAAAAATTGTACATTGAGCATCCTATTATTTTCCCTTTTCAACTAGTTTTCAGCAGCATTTTGTAACTGCTACCAGGATTTGAGTGAAGCAGACTGAAAATCAAATGTGTTCAGTCCCACTGCAGATCTTTTTTTTAGCCAGCGAAGCAAATCGGTAAACGCTGAAGATCTCTTGGGCCTTTCAGGACTGACCTGAATCATCAAGAGATGAAACACTGTGGATGACAAGTTAAATCTGGTTGCCAGTTTCTTTCAAAAATGGTATAAACTGTTCCTTTGATTCATAAGGAATTGTCAAACCTGCATTTACTTTTTACTACTTTTTTACTACTTTTTTATTCACCTTTTTCAAAACTCAACAGAAAACAAGACCAGTTTCACATGGAATATGCAGAACTAAATAAGCAGAGATTTACAAAAGGATCTTCTGGTATTTTGAATAGTGCCCTATAGACAGTATATGGCATTTACAGAAGTTATTTCCAACATTCAAATGGTTGTTTTCTTTTGTTTTACAGTCATTCAATCACATTCAGAAACCACCAATACACAATGTATGTAAATTACCCACACTTTGAATTTAATTACCTTTTGACAGCAATGTTGTTTGGAGTAGCAATTTGCCATGAACAATTTTGACAGACAACACAGCTTTCACTTACACTTTATGTTTACTTAGTTTTGCCTTAATTGGCCTCACATTGTCGTCTGAGAAGTTGTTCAAGTGTTTTGTTTTTGCCAGATTCAAGAGGTGGCCAACCATGTGAACTTTGTTGTGAACTTGAGTTGTAGCAGAGAGATGGCATAACACGGGCCACCAAGTTTCAAACCTCAACGATCTTTGCTTATAAAGAACAACTTGGGAAAAAAAAAACCAAACTGTGTCAGAAACCCAAGATGTGACATGCTGGTATAACATTCACTTTAGAATAATTAGCCAGATTTGTTACTTAAGGGACACTGTTACTTAAGGGACAACTTTTCTGAACTGCTAAAAGTCTACTTAAAAAAACAATATCCCATTATCGCAAATTCAGGCCAGACAAAAACAAAATGTATTTATTTCACATGTTTTTGATTATTATTATACACAAAGCTCTCTGTGATTCTCCTATGCAAGCTAACACAAAAACAAATGGGTTTGCTGTGCTCTTAAAGAAGAGCGGGTCTGTAAAGTGAAGCATCCGTTCAGAAAGAAAACTGTACTATACCTGGGCCCTGGCATGAACTTCCCCGATCAGACTGGTGTAATGGTGCTCCAGGTCTTTCTTCTGCTTTTTCCAGGCGGTCTCCCTCTCTCTGACTTGGTCTGCCAGCTTACTAAAGGTGTTTTCCTGAGTCTGCTGGAGCTCCTTCACAACCTCACTCTTGTTTTGGCAGACGCACTCCAGGTGGGATATCTTTGGAGAAAACAGAGAGCTACTTTATATTTTCTGCCACAGAGTGACAGCGGGTACATTCTTCGAGCTCCCACAAGTGAAACATTACACCATCAGAAGTTTTCTTTGCACAGAGATCCATTTGACCTACAACTCTCCTAATATTGAAACAATTTTTACCACTTTTCTTCTTAAATTTCTGAACTTCTTTAATTCATTTAGGCTTTCAACAATGTTTGTGAAACTAAGCACACTGTACATTTACGTTTACAGATTATTCATTGTTATAAAAATGACGTTTTTAAAAAGCTATTTATCTAGTCATATAAACTAGTCAATTTTCTTGAAATTGTTATGTCATATAAACTTAATAATCAAGCTCTTTATTCACTTTTAATTTTTCTTTACAAATACAGTATGGCCTTTCAAATCCTAAAGTAATGTGGTCATATGAATAATATTCTTAAGACACAAATTGGGTAAAACTACTTTGAAACCCTCTTGTAGGGCTTTTCTGTAGTGGGACAATAAAAAGACATGAAAAAGGTGTTAAGAGAGTAGGTCATAAAAATCAAACATTCAGCTATAATGTGTTTAAAATACACAGTATGCTGAAGTATAACTGATAGACATCAAATTGAGTAACTCAAAGAGCTGGACAATTTGTCTCAGTGAAAATTTAGAATGCAGAGTTTCTCTCTCTTCTATCTATTATGTTTAATGATATTAAAAGTTTCAAATTTTCAAAAAATAATAATTTAAAAGTTTTAAATTGAAGGCTTTTGGGTTCTTCTCCAGGATAGCATCTTTGACATATTATTATGTATTCATTAACTGTGATGAAGTCATTTTGAAGGTAAAATTGCAATAGCATTATATATACATAATATAAATTAAACATTAAATAAATTGTTTTAATGCTGAAATATTAAGAAAAGCAGCCTAAGAAACTAAAGACACAACTTCAACAAACTGCAATAATGTACACAGTAAAACTATATACAGTATCATATGCAATGCATACACTAACTTTTAATGTATACAGAGTTTTGTCTAGCATATACTTCCAAAATAACTCCACACTTACTTATTAAACAAACAATAGATATATAAAAATATATCTATTGTTATATTTATATCTAAATCTAAAATTTATATCTAAATATATAAATATATCTGAAATATTAAGAAAAGCAGCCTAAGAAACTAAAGACACAACTTCAACAAACTGCAATAATGTACACAGTAAAACTATATACAGTATCATATGCAATGCATACACTAACTTTTAATGTATACAGAGTTTTGTCTAGCATATACTTCCAAAATAACTCCACACTTACTTATTAAACAAACAATAGATATATAAAAATGACTATCATCAGTCAATTACTTTATAATATGCTAAATACAAGTAGTGCTGAAATGTTGCCATGATTATGGTTAAAACTAATGTGCATCTACAATCTCAAACTGGCAGTGAAATTAAATAAGAACATACTACAAAAATACCAAATTACTATGATTATTGAAAAGCTACAGTATGTGTGGGCTATTATTAAGAAACAGAAACTGGAACTACTGCAACTAGTTACATATTCAGAAGAAAAGGCAAGATTTCTGAAAAACATGAAATAGTATCATTCAAACAGGCCAGCAATATCTGCAAAATAGAGCAAAAGCTATGATACAAAAATTAAGAAAAGATCAAGAAATTTAAGAGCTTGCAATTCAACAAACCCCTGTGTTAAAGATTGTTATTCATGGACAAAAAAAGCTAATTTTTTAAGAACAACAGACTAAAAAGGCTTTACCAATCAATGTTAATAGTAAAAACTAATTGGAAAATACCTCATGGAATCTGATAATGATTATTTGTTTACCTAAATTCTATTGTCAAATTACTCCAACATATATTTTTATCATGATATGTTAGAGCTAGAGAGGAGAAAGTTAAAGTTCCTCCTAGTGTTAATCATAGTGGTGGCAGAGTTATAAATTAGGTTTGTTTTACTTCAGGCACTGACATCTTTTCATATTGTAAAGGGATCGATAAATGCTGCTGAACACCAAGAAAGAAAATTGCATTTTCATATGCTACGCAGTTTTAGAAAGCTTACTGGAGACGGATGTTTGTAATCTGGATGGATAAAGACCTTAAGCATTCTATTAATTCTACAAAGGAATTCATGAAAAAAAGATTACAATATGGACTGGCTAACTTAGTCCCCTGACATGGATCCCATCAAAAGACTGTAGACTTCAAAACTGATGTTGCAAGGAAGAAACTAACATCAACTGCAGAACACAAAACTGCATGTGTTGAAGAAGAAGCAAAAAGTTTTCCATAAAGATTACAGAGAAAAAATCAGAATACAGAAAACAATAGAAGCTGTAAAAGAAGTGTGCGCACACAAAATATCAAAGAAAGGATGTCCAGACACTTTTGTTAACTTACGAAACTATCCAATTTATACTGTATATGGTTTTTGTTTTATTCTTAAGCTTATTTTCTAAGTTATATTGTAAGAAACAGCCTTAACTGAACTTCTAATGTTTTCTCTTAATCATATGTAAATAAACAGTGAATATTTTGTCATATTGCCCCAGTCACAGATAGCAGTCACTGGGACTGAAGGTGTGTACAGTGCCTTGCGAAAGTATTCGGCCCCCTTGAACTTTTCAACCTTTTGCCACATTTCAGGCTTCAAACATAAAGATATAAATTTTTTATTTTATGTGAAGAATCACCAACAAGTGGGACACAATTGTGAAGTGGAACGAAATCTATTGGATTTTTGAAACTTTTTTAACTAATAAAAAAATGAAAAGTGGGGCGTGCAAAATTATTCGGCCCCCTTGCGTTAATACTTTGTAGAGCCACCTTTTGCTGCGATTACAGCTGCAAGTCGCTTGGGGTATGTCTCTATCAGTTTTGCACATCGAGAGACTGAAATTCTTGCCCATTCTTCCTTGCAAAACAGCTCGAGCTCAGTGAGGTTGGATGGAGAGCGTTTGTGAACAGCAGTTTTCAGCTCTTTCCACAGATTCTCGATTGGATTCAGGTCTGGACTTTGACTTGGCCATTCAAACACCTGGATACGTTTATTTGTGAACCATTCCTTTGTAGATTTTGCTGTATGTTTGGGATCATTGTCTTGTTGGAAGATAAATCTCCGTCCCAGTTTCAGGTCTTTTGCAGACTCCAACAGGTTTTCATCCAGAATGGTCCTGTATTTGGCTGCATCCATCTTCCCCTCAATTTTAACCATCTTCCCTGTCCCTGCTGAAGAAAAGCAGGCCCAAACCATGATGCTGCCACCACCATGTTTGACAGTGGGGATGGTGTGTTGAGGGTGATGAGCTGTGTTGCTTTTACGCCAAACATATCGTTTTGCATTGTGGCCAAAAAGTTCGATTTTGGTTTCATCTGACCAGAGCACCTTCTTCCACATGTTTGGGGTGTCTCCCAGGTGGCTTGTGGCAAACTTTAGACGAGACTTTTTATGGATATCTTTGAGAAATGGCTTTCTTCTTGCCACTCTTCCATAAAGGCCAGATTTGTGCAGTGTAAGACTGATTGTTGTCCTATGGACAGACTCTCCCACCTCAGCTGTAGTTCTCTGCAGTTCATCAAGAGTGATCATGGGCCTCTTGGCTGCATCTCTGATCAGTCTTCTCCTTGTCTGAGCTGAAAGTTTAGAGGGACGGCCAGGTCTTGGTAGATTTGCAGTGGTCTGATACTCCTTCCATTTCAAGATGATCGCTTGCACAGTGCTCCTTGGGATGTTTGAAGCTTGGGAAATCTTTTTGTATCCAAATCCGGCTTTAAACTTCTCCACAACAGTATTACGGACCTGCCTGGTGTGTTCCTTGGTCTTCATGATGCTCTCTGCGCTTTCAACAGAACCTTGAGACTATCACAGAGCAGGTGCATTTATACAGAGACTTGATTACACACAGGTGGATTCTATTTATCACCATCAGTCATTTAGGACAACATTGGATCATTCAGAGATCCTCACTGAACTTCTGGAGTGAGTTTGCTGCACTGAAAGTAAAGGGGCCGAATAATTTTGCACGCCCCACTTTTCATTTTTTTATTAGTTAAAAAAGTTTCAAAAATCCAATAGATTTCGTTCCACTTCACAATTGTGTCCCACTTGTTGGTGATTCTTCACATAAAATAAAAAATGTATATCTTTATGTTTGAAGCCTGAAATGTGGCAAAAGGTTGAAAAGTTCAAGGGGGCCGAATACTTTCGCAAGGCACTGTACATGTAACTATTGGGATACCATCACAGGCTACCTTATAAAGGTTATTTAAAAGACTGTGAAGATTTTAGCTTACCTGTTGTAGATGACTGAATAATTTTATATAATTGAAAATTTGGAGCACAGTTTAAGACATGAGATTTGGGACTTTGGTATAAAAAGTATGGCTGTTGGTAAAGTTGTTTTGCTTAATTTCTTAATAGTTTGAACCTTTAATAAATCAAGGTGAATTAGTCTATAGTTGAATGCATAGTCATGTAAATACATGTAATCTAAAATTACTTAACATTTGGACACATAATGTAGAAAGAGAGTAGGGCGGAGCGATGGCTCTGTGGCTAAGGATCTGCGCCTGTGACTGGAAGGTTGCCGGTTCAAATCCCGTGGCCGGCAGAGGAATCCTACTTCGTTAACCCTAACTGCTCCAGGGGCGCCGAACAATGGCAGACCCTGCGCACTGACCCCAAGCTTCTCTCCCTGTCTGTGTGTCTGTGTCTCCATGGAGAAAAGCTGGGGTATGAGAAAAGACGAATTCCTAATGCAAGAAATTGTATAGGGCTAATAAAGAAACATTATTATTATTACATTATATTCATAAAGGGATGTCTCCTCTTTATAATATAACACAAACACTGTCTTAAACAGGTACATTAAACTGACATCAAATTCAGACAGTATGCTGATCTGTTTCAATCCTACTTTAGAAAAATATTAACACTGGGATGTATTTACATTCATAAAAATAATTCAGAGTAACTACATATTCTTAACACAAACCATATACCTGAAAAGTGTTCCTTGTGAAGTACACAATTCCATTTAAATGGTCAAATATAGTGATATCTACTAAGGGTGAAACAAGTACTTGGCTAAATTTTACATAATATACTCAAATGTCAAGTCAGTACTTACCCTCTAAGTGTTGTGAAATGGCAAAATCTAATATTCAATCACATAATTCCTAGCAACTGCATGGTATTTACACCATACTATTATACATAAATGTGTGTTTTCTATATGGATATTACACATCTACTGAAAGATGAAATTAGAAGGTTCGCAGGAGCAAGCTGGATGAAGACAGAACAGTTGAAGACATATATTTGTGAAAGAATCCTAAGTACTATAAGAAACATCAGTGAAGATATTTAGCAAATTGTTTACAATCATAACAATCAACTCCCAAAAGTGTCTAAGATATTTAAAATCTTTGCATGACACCGTACAGTATGTGCATGTGCGTGAAAATAATAAATTTTGGATTCAGATATTAATTCTTTATTGTTATGAAAAGAAGGACAAAGATAATAGGGTAAGTGACATATCATATTCAGTTATTCTTCTTATAAATGTGTATAATAGGTCAGTTCAAGTACTAATAAGGATAAACTCTGCCCTTCCAATTTCTAATCTAAAAAGAATCCACCTGCTACCATGCATTTTGGTGATTTTTGAAACCAGTTCCAAACAAATGCATTAACTGCAAGGCATGTTCAATTGTTTTTACTCAATTATGTGCAAGAGCCTTCATTACATACTACAGTGAATAAAGCAAAGAACTTGTTAATTGCTCTGTATCCCTTGATCACAGTCAAAACAAGGCCCTTGTACACAATTCCCAAATTAATCAGTCCTCCTAGTTAATTTCTTTATCTGCTGAAGTATTTGAAAGTTTGATTTGATTTGAATAGCTTAATAATTTCTTTGAATAATGTGTGTTTATTTGATGAACCCAGCAGAGTACTGTAAGATAGTTATATCCTCTGTACACAATCAGAATATAGCAATAAGCACTCACGTTTAAGGTATTTGCTAATCAACCTTTTTTTCCATCTCTGTAATTTGGATACAAAGAAAGTACAAACACTTTAAAGAGTTGCTGAATACCACTTCCAGCAGAGTGATAAGGGATTCTACCATACTTCACAATGATCATATCTGACTCTTAACTCACTCTATACAAATCCACCCATCATACACATAAATTGCAGAAACCTTTTTTGTTTAAAAGTATGGATGCTAAGAACTGTTGTCATGAAATCCAGTGAGAAGCAACAGTGCCCAATAAAAATGTATTTGTAAACTTAGCCATTCAGCTTCCAACTTCCATTCCACTACAAAATAACAACTGAATTGTGTTAAATATTAGTACAGGATATGGGAAATACATGTACCTATAGTTTACAAATGAGGCATCATGAACTCAACAGACAGCGAATGAGATAAAATGCAGTTAAGAACCCCTGCCTTGAATTTGCAGATCATCGATGGACTGAAGCAATTCACATAGCAGGCCTAGCTATCAAACCTCAGCTTACAACATTATTTTGTACTGCTGTTGCTCACTTTAACCACACAAAAAAAGACTACTGACAATGGAAACCACTGCAGTAAATAAAGTCAGTGTACAGTATGATTGTTCTCTCATTAATGACACAATTCAAAGTGTGACAATTGTGAGGTTAAGAGCAGAAAAAAAGATAAATTTCTGTAAAACAGAAAAAAATATACAGCTAAACACCTGTCTAAAATGCAGCAGCATTATTATTAAAAAGTTAATCATTTCCAATTAGTAGTACATTACCAATTATGTAATTAAGTTAACTGTAACTTTCCCGGCACAATTTGCACTTATTTTTTCTTTGCATATCAAGTTAGTGTTGTCATAAAATGCGTTTCAGCTGCCCATTAATAGGAATTTTCTCAATGTACATTTTCACTGCCTAATGTTTTCAATGGCAATTGCATTATCCCCAGAGTGTTTTTTCATACAAAACTATAATGCATTTTCAACATTGCTAAAGGCATTGCTGGGGCTGTTGTGCTTGGTTTGTAGCTTTGGGCTGTCTTATAATTCATTTTTGTTATTCACATTACTGTACGTATGTGACTTACATATGAGAAATAGCAAATTTCCTAATTTGTTATTATTACTTTACTAATATTATTAAGACTATTAGAAACATAATCAATATTATAAATATCTGCAAAATGCATTTTCAGTAATACTAAAATAAATAATACTAGTCTTTTTTCCCTTTAATTAACCAGAGGCCAGAAAGATGAAATCCGAAACAGTAAGGTAACTATTAGGAAATATAGTACACAAGTTAAACAATGCAGCTTTGACTACTGTGCTAAAAAAGAGAATAAAAACAAATGATAGCCAACAGAAAACACACCTCAACATTTTCTAATTGAAGAGATGTTTGCAAAAGCATTAACTCATAAGATGTAATTCAGTTAAAGACTTTCCATTTTTTTTATTAATTCTGATATTGGGAGTGTGTTGTGGCCATTGAGACTAATTGACCTCCACTCTTTTTCAGTTGCTCAATACCGAATAATGTAACACTTTGGAACAGCAGTGCATGCATTTTTTGACCTTAGAATAGCTTTCTATTATAGACTTCCATCAAACTGTAGCCCTAATGGCAAACAGTCAGTCCAGCTTTTTGCCATCTACAGCTTCAAAATACGAAAGAACTTGTGCTCAAGTCAATAAAAGCTACATTTCCTGCAAAACAGTTCAATTTGCGTTGGCATTAAAAATTATGTGGTGATGGAAGCTAATGCAAAAAAAAGGCCCCAAGTCATAAAGTAGAGAACAGCATTCAGCAAAGAAAAGAATAACCCTCGTTTCGCTAATTAGTCATAATCCATGCTCTGTAATCTTGCTGTTAATTACAGCCTCACTGCAGTAGTCGGAGGCCACGGTGAAGTCTCATTTCTCTGTGTTCTTTATACCAGCTGACAGGGAAAACAAACATGTACACTGGGCTATTGTACAGACTATAAACACATCATAGTGGGTGCTGAGAGCTGGCTTCCTTCTGTGCCCTTCTGACTGCTTCATCAGCAGCCTTAATTTATTTTCTGTTAATTAAGTCCCTATGGCTGAGACTGGCTAGTAGCACTAGCAAGGACCATGAAGGGAGAGAAGATGGTAAAAGAGAGACTCCATACAGACATCAGTCACATTTACATGCCCTCAGCAATGGCATCAAACTGAGCTGTAGACAAGTCATAATTAATGCTAGTGAATTATTAATGTGCTGCAACCTTGTGTTTTTTTTCTCTTTTTTTTTGTCAGTTTTTGCCTTGGATGTGAGCTGAAAAGGACAAGTGTCATTGCCGGGAACCAGCCAGCACAGCCGCCCAGCCCCTCACACTGGCCTACCTTCTCATTAGCTCGGCTCAGGTCAGAGGTCAAGGCATCAGTGTGTTCCTGCAGGATGGCGCACAGCTCAGGCCAGGAGAACCGGCCCAGTAGGCCCTGGGGTTGTTTTATTAACACACAGCCAGCTACCAGACGCTGGTACAGGTCGTGCAGAAAGGTCAGCTTCTCCTAAGAGGAACATACAAATGTTGTTAGGAAAAGAAACAAGTAAAAGAAAATGTACTCAAAGACACAATGGAAAAAATAGCAGCTATTGTTGTGCAGTGTTTCTTAACCTTCGTCATGTTTAGCCACAAGCTTTGTTCTATGGATTCTTCAGGATTAAAAGCACTAATAGAGAATGTAAGAAATTATTTTAATGATGATGTTTAAATAAATGAAAACTAAACAAAGCAGGAATGCTTAATTATCTTAAATTACCTGGCAGATATAACTGATCTAAGTGGCAATATTTTGGCTTCACTTGTTCATTATTATTCTATCTTTTTCTACAACAGTACCTATTCGGCCTTAAGAAAGCAATGTAACAAAACTATGGAAAAAAAAAGGAAAGTTATATAAAATGGAAAGGCTTTTTTCAGAAGAAATGAAAAAAACTCACACCTAAAAAGTACTGATGTGCGCTCTAACAATGGTCAGTAAAGGCAGTGAGATAAGCTGGACATACACTTTCTCTACCCAACTGTATTTTTTTTTTTAATCTTCAATGTTTTGGCATACACAAACCTGTGTGTTCTTATGAAGGTTGTTGACAAAATAAAAACTAAAGGACTTATTACAATAACAGGTATCCTGGGGGAGTTCACACACTTCACATTTCCTTAACAGCTGGTAATAAATCCAATTTAAATATGTAAGTTAATAAACCTGACCTATTTACACTGTAATTCTGGAACTGCTGTTAGCTGCTGTAGAAAACTGTTTAATTAAAAAAGTATTAGAAAGGCCAAGATAAGACTGGAAAGCTTACTTTAGGCTTCACATTAAACTTCAAGAGAAGTGGAATGATGGCGTTAATATTAATATTTTCCTTACATTATATTTTTCTTAGAGTTCTGCACAGACTTTTTAAGCCTTACAACACGGACATGTTTCTTTACTTTTCATTTAAGAAAATGAAGCTAAATTACAGTAGCCAGTGTGCATTATTTATGTGTGTAAGATACCAGAGGGACTAAATAACTTGTATTAGTGAATATCCCTGTGATGGGTTACCAAACCAGCCATATTTTTCTTCTTTAATACATAAAGCTATAAGCTACCCTGAAGACATTTAAATTGCTAATCACTGCATATTTTAAATACCATATATACAATGAATTATTTAGACATCAGTCCAGATACCAAAATTATTTAATTAAAACAAAATCTTTTTTTTCCTTAACCTTGAACATTAATCAGTTTAATCTGAAGATGTTTTACAAGATGAGACTGTAATAGTACAGCTGTTACATTTTTGTAATGAGTCCAGGGACAACAAAAATTTAAGGAATATTTTCTGCAGTTCATGAGAAGTGTACTGAGGCAATATTTATATTTACAAAACTGGTGACAAATTAGAAACTTCTAATCATACACATGTAAACTGCTTTTTGTATTTTGATGGTAAACACAAGGACTACACACAAAATCCTTATCTCTTAAGTTTCAGTAAATATCAATTATCATTTATTGAGTCATTTGCTTACTTGTTAAAAGCCCATGAATCTCAATGCTACATGAAACAGACAGCTGGAGTGCCGCTATATGTTAAGGCAGCTTTAAAATATACAAGCTTATTAAAATACTTATAATCAGGTTCAAGTAACATTTTCGAGGTGAGGAACAGTAGGTGAAGATGCCTGACCTATTTGCCACACCAACAGAAGTTTCAGAAATCAGTATCATTTGTACAAAACCCAAGTCTGATAAACGATATTAAATTCATATCAATTAACACACTGCCCAGCTGTCTGAAGTCAATCCCAATCAATGATATGCACAAATATTTAAACCTTACATATAAAGTTGGGACACATGGTCAAACATCAGTATTTGCAATAGAGGGCCTTTTTTTTTCTTCCAGGTTACTGTTCCCCATAACCTATCTGAATAATTTTCCATTATAGATGAGAATCTCATGTTCAAATTTACTGTGCTGTTATGCAGAAAGGTCATTGGTGTACAGCATATTTGATCTATTGGAACTCAAGCACAAAATCCAAAGCTGTTTTCTTAAGCCAAAGAAATCAAGGATCCAAAAAAGAGCCAATTCACAATTATGCGGCACCAAATTGCCGTGCTCTATACATAGTGACTTTACATGTTAGCCCACATTCAATTCTTCTTAACTGTAATCAGTAACTCATGTGCAGGACTACTGCAACAGATTTAAGAGGATGAGACTTGAAACCTCCCTGTGCACTGGAAGTGGAAAGAATGTCTACCTCCAGCTCAGTTGGCAATCACTTCGAGTTTTGTCAGAATAATCACATCAAGATGGGAGGTTTAAAACAAATGACAACAGTTGGTTTTCAGTGATGTATTTGAGGTCTTTTCAAACCGGATGGAAACCAATTCTGCTAATACCATTGTTTCTTTTCTTAAATAAAGAAACAGCTTCACTGATTGCTACATTTTTTTATAAACCTCAACTGTGACTAAGATATCAATAATTATTGTCATATTGATATAAGTATTCTAATACTCTTACATTCTACTTCAACACTAGCATTGCTAATAAATATGTTAAATGTAAAGTCCTATACTGTTTTCTCCATACATCATTAATTCTTCAGTTCGATAGCAATTATTTGGATATAATGTTCTTTGAGGAGTCCTTTGTAGAAAAACTAAAGGACATTTTAAAGAAAATAAAGTAAGGGATTAAGAGCTAGAGTCCAAGTGTGCTTACTTGCTCTGAAGTACCTTTTTTCTCGTAACCTCATCAAGTTATGTCGAGACCCCAGCTGTTTTAAGAGACGCTTAACATGGGAATTATTACCTTCTGTTTTCATCAGGTGATGGTTCTCTTTAAATAAGCTGTATTTGGTGCCTTTAAACCTTCAAAAAATGTTCAAAAGATGACTGGGAACAGCAGACCAAAGGAATCCACCAAAACTAACTCTAAACAAAAGATCGTATTTATTGGTCAAAACTCTGTGTTGGATTAAATGCATGACCAACAACGAAGCAGTTCTTCAGACTATTAAAATCTTAGCTTATTACTGAAGCAAACAGGTTCAAAAGTCCTTCTTTTTTCTCAAATGAAAAAACCATTACAAATCATTCATTATTCCATCATCATGGCTAGATTTGCCTGTTTATACTATTTGTGGTGTCCGTAAAGTAAACAGAGGGGTAGGCGGATCTAACATGCATACATGAGGAGGTTGTCACTCCCTCCCAGCCTGGGATCATCAAGAACATGTGAACAAATAAATAGTCAGTGGAAGGCTCAGTGTCAGTAGTAATGTTTTAATACATTATATCACGTGTATATTTCCAAGGGACTTCCAAAATAGAACAGTGTACACTAGCCCTTTTCCGTGATTTAAGATAAACCTACAGAATATTAGAAACAAAACTAAAGAAATTATCATCATTCTCTCAAGAAAAGTGGCTCATTGGGATTATATTTTACACAGTGGCTAATGGTCTGACAGGAAGCACCCAAATGAAGTAAATGCTTCTGGGTAAACGTTGCCCATGACATGCTGATTTTGATGCAGCAGCAGTGCCCCTTGCTGGTGGTGGGAGTGTTGCAGAGTCCCAGGGTTGCAATATGGTGCAAGCTGCATCTTAACCTGCACTGAGCACTAATCTTCTGTAGTAAAAAAAGTACCAAATGGACTAAGAACTCAAGAGTAAGAAAAGGACAAAATTATTATTGATTTGCTGTAGTCTTCATTTATATTTGAGAACTGTACACACCAAATCAGAAAACAAAGTCAACATCAGAATTAGAACTTTGCAAAAATAGCTATATATCAAATAAGTAAAGTTTTTTTTTAAAATATTTTGTCAATGAAAAATGAAAGAGATTAAATTCTTCTGTGCATTACCATACTCCATGTTGGGCACCATATTAAAAATTGATCCAAAAAAAGGAAATTTAAATAATCCAAACACATTATGACATCTCCAGGTTAATTTATGTTAGAAGATACAGGCTTTCATTTGTAAAAGTAAGAGTTCAGACAGACAGAATGGATAAGTACAAAGAGTGAAAAAGGCTATACCAACTTCTGACTCCTGGACTAGAAATAATGACTATTTTTTCAAAGTAGTTGCAGGTTTCAGGTAATTAGTCAATTCAATATTAAAAACAACAATGGATACTGATATTAGGAACAGATTATAAAGCACATCAGAGATGCTGATGCACTAGTATTTTAAGAAACTCACTGGTGTACATGGATCAGTATGCCATTACCATCCAGAGTGAGGATAATTGGCTTTCCTTAGTCATAACCTTGCTTCTGATTTTATATTTTTATTTGTGGGAAAGTAGAAAAAAATCTGCTTAACAACAGCACCTATTGAACAGAATACCTGCGAATCCTGCTGGTAAACCTGGGTAAGCTTCTGGATTTCTTTCTCAGCTTCCATGGCGCGCATTTTCTCAGTCTCCCAGTGGTGCTGAACATCCTGCAGCTCAGTCTGAGATTTGACTACTAGGGTCTCTCGGTTTGCACACTCTGAGCGCAGACGGCTTATCTCCTCATTGGCACTTGCTAGATTTGTATATGCTTCCTAAAAACACGGGGGAAAAAACAGTGTGAGGCAGGCTGGGGCTTCAAAAAGCCACCCCAAACTTGTTCGTGGTGAACACCAATGAGGCTGTGTTCTCTTGAAAGCAGGGTGGATAATTCAATTGTGTGAGTCTGGGAGAAATGGGCTGTGACACCATCTAACACTAATATGCCCTTCAAGAATCACCAAGGTTAAATTATGTATTTGTTTCTGAAAACAATTACTAAAATATAATGTATTTATGCAAATTTAGATTTTAAGCAACATCACAATCCAATCACTCCTCTACAATAAGTGATCAACTCCACATATAAAAACTCTTGTAGCATTGGTATACACTTCTGTTGTCTTTGACTGTAGCTTTCTTTATTGAATATATAAATTTGAGGATATATATTTATTTATACATATTTGTCTGCACTAAAGCTCACAGTTTGCGTTAGTTACCCAGCAAACACTGACGGTAGCAAAGGTAGCAAAGATTGATACAGGTAGTAGCAAATAGAAGTGAAGGTTTAAAGAATCAGTAGAGCAGACTGTCTGTAATAAACTCTTCATTCTGTCTTTATTCTTCATTTCTGTTGCTAAATATTGTACAATCCGGCATCATGATTATAACCATACAGTAAACCTATAACCTCCCAGTAGTAAAGAACTCATAAAAAAAACACGTAACAATTTAAGTGTTTTATCATTCAAGAGAATGTATTAAAAGTCCAAGCAGAAATCAGTTTGAGTGACAACTTTAAAATTATTTGAGCATTATAATATATAGACAAATAAATCCTGAATCAAATGTGACAGTTGATATTTAAGTAGGAAATGTAATTTGGAAAAGTAGCTATAAAACATTAATGAATAATCAGAACAAAAAACAAGGGGAGTCTTGAAGTTTTTCATCTGGGGCTGCATTTGAGAAACATATGGAGAACAACTATTTAAGAGCATTTAAGATAATCTCTTATATAAAAACAGATCATCATGTTGATATGAACCTGCACCCTACAATAGAATATATGATAGAAATGCATTTTCTTTCTTGCTTTTCATGCACATACAGAATGGAACACTCTTTGCAAAATTTTAAAAAGGCTGATGATAAAAAGTACATGCCAGTTCTAATCAGTAATCCAAAACCACATTTTAAAATGTTAAGTTTTCTGTGGAGACCTTATAGTATGTCAACTAGAGAGGAGCTCCACAGGCCAGCACGACATTTCAGAGGTTTGGAACAGAAGAAAGCGTCACATATTTGGCAGAATTTCAAAGCACAAACAAGGAATGTTTTTTAAAATGTTTTATTAAAGATATGATATGATTTATAAAGAAAATGAAGACGTACAGATGTATAGGAGCATGTCATTTATGGTCATTATAGTCAGTTATAAAATAATTATTCTTCTATTTATTTCAATGAGCTGTATGAAGTCCTCAATACCAGAAGTGATATCTTTAATAGTGCATACCTTAATGATAAACATATCACAACTTCATCAGAGTTTGGGACATAAAGAAGAATTAGGACACACTAAACAATTGTGGGAGTCTGGTACAGGCTTTGAAATGATTTTGATCGAGGATATTTTAAAAAAAGGCTGGATGAAATTATTTGATCAATATGCTTGAAGAATAAATTGTAACTGTATCCTCAAATATACAGACCTTGACCTCAATCTTGGAGTTCAGAGTAATCCTTGCAATCCAAGATTTGATAGAAACAGACAATTGTCACAAACTTATCTAACTACAAATGAAGAATTCAGAAAAACCTCACATGACAAACATAAAAGCTGGCATTTAGAGTTTGAGATCTTCAGTGTTTAATGAGTTTTCTACAGTATATCTCTTGTTTTGTAACAAACAGTTTTACATAACACCTGAAGCATCCATTTTCTTTAACCTTTTGCAAGCAGTGGTAGTAATGGGGGCAAGTTTAAAATCTACAGGTATTTCAGCCTGAGGTCCATCAAGAAAGAATGCATACATAAGAAATTGATTTATTCACTGTTATTTTTCATCTCTCATTTTTTAATTCTGTTTTAATGTATTTGAAGACAGTTTACAAATATGCTTCAAGATCAATTTTAGATATTGTATTTCACAGAGATAGGCAAGTGTACTGTATTTACACCTTTTTGATTTGTAGATTATTCCTGATATTACTCAAACCTTCTCACTAATGGAAGAAGTTCAGAAGAACAGATTATTTGGTTGTTTGCTGTAGTCAAGTTCTAAAGCAATAATCAAAGGAACAGTGCTAGAATGTATTAAAGATTAACATTGTCATCCTAGTTGTGGATGTGCATGGTTGAAAGAAACATAGCTCTATAGAATGATCCGTGAATGTATCATTACTCCATGGTAGGGGAGGTGCTTCCTTTCAAGAAAATTGATTTTATTAGGGTACATTCTTTTTGTACTCCTTTTAATAAAGAAATTGCATTCCTCCCTGTTCCCAATCAAACCGAGCACTGGTTGTTGGAGATCAGGGATGTGACCATTTAATTGTTATCGATTTGAACATTATTTACCACTATAGTATTACTAAAGAGATTAGAGCGAGGATATACATCACCATGCAATTTCCAAATCAACAAGCAGAGGTTAATTTTAGGCAGAAAAGTAAACTTTTTCGACTATGGATGTTTCACACCTGAAAAGGGCTCCACTGCCACAATATTGTGTATTTTATATTTTCTACTTTTCAGTGTGGACTTAGACTATACTACTATTCAAACTGTCCTTCCTATTCTATTGGCCAGTGAGTGCTGTATTCTATTATCATGCTTTACAACTACTACACAAATTCTCTATATTACTTTGTATAGTCTTTCAGGACTTATATTTAACAGCATACCGATAATTATATTTCCTCATCCTTAATATATTTTTAGTGTTCAGCAATCAAGTCAGTTTCACTCAAACAAAACCGGACTAGCTCCCAACAGCAGACCAAGGACAGCAACAAACAGTCCGGGGGGGAAGAGAGAACACTTCTCCTCCTTGATATTTAAGGGCCAGAGGGCTGCAAACAGAGTTCCCACTTCAAGAGAAGAATCCCCCACTTGCTCTTCTAGTCCATGATCTTAGGCAGGGGTAACAAGGGAAGGTCAAAGGACAGCAGGCTCAGCCACAGGGACTCTGCCTCCCAGACTTCATCCATAGCAATGGTGTCCAATACAATGCTATATTAGTTATGGTGAAAAGTGTGGTATTTTGTTCTTTAATATCAGTCTATGTTTGCTTGCTTGACTGTAGGCACAGTTTGGTTTGCTGTTGGCTTCTGCTTTTACACTGTGAACAAGGGGCAGATCTTTATATGGTAAGTGGGGGGTGGGGGAGAGTATTGAGCAAGCTGCACAGCCATGTTGAAGCTGATACTGTACCCTTGTATCCTTTAAGAAAGAGCTAGATGATATTATTGATAATTAATCAGTTAATAACCAAACAAAGCTAAACAGGATGAATTATTTTCTCTTGTTGTAACCTTTCATATATTATAATCAACTTTTCAGGTAAGTTGTTAAATTTGCTTACAAACAAAGATGTGCTAGAAGCAAGTGGAGAATCATTTAACCATACAGGGACATGGCTTAGGTACTATTCACCTCCAGACAGTTTCCAAAGGAAGCTGAAACCCAAGGACCTTGTTGTGTAGAAGAAAACAGATATAGTATGTACTGTATTTACTGTACTGTATTTACACACACATTGTATTGACTGAAGCCCCACAAGTCTGGATGGACCTTTTCTTATTTGTAACCTCATGTTCTTATGAGATATTCAGCTCAATAGAAAACTGTGATCACATGCTGAAATAACCCCTTTTGTTTCTATTATAGTTTAGCTTCATCCAACTGTTGGGTCATTATTTTCTCTTTCTACAAATTACTTTGTGACCTCATAACTAATTACTGTAGTTGATAAACTTCAGAACGTTTACAAAATAAACTGTGTTGTTTTGCCAGGCGGCTAAATTAACTACTTTCAATGATCCATTTTTTGTTTTGTTTTATTAGCTATTTTTCATATAATTAGAATTGCCTCTTGTTAGCATTTAGGCTTTTACTGTATACAAAATACTGTTAATAGTTAATTGTTATTTTAAATATCATTGAAACTAGTAAAATGCTTTCTCTGTCTGACCCAGGTACAGGGGAGGTTCTCAATTTGAAGTGTTATCCATCCGATAACAGTTTACAATACATGTTACCATATTTGTGAGGACTACATTTAATAAAATCATTTCAGAAAGAAAGCAACTCCTGAGAAGCCAGTATTATGGGAACTGGTGAAGTGGTATTCATAAGACAGAAGAAAACAGCATGTTTTCACAAACTTATAATGTGTCGATACCCACCAGAATGGACATTTGTAATAAACCAAAATATGGCATCTCTGACATCAAAAGCTTTATTTAAATATTAAGAAAGTGTCGATTTCATATTAAGTTACAGTGCAAAGCATGTCTCTCTAGTCTTTGAAAAGGGAGATTATTTTTGTCATAAAATAGAAGCATTCAATTTGAAAGTTTTAATGCACTGACACTGTGTTACTACTAAAAAAGGTGAAGAACCTATTTTAAACACACTGGCATTTCATTAGCATATTTTTTGCTGTGAAAAAATAAACATTGAAAATGTGAAATCCCAGTGAGCAACCTAATACAGCACTCTAGGGTGTTACTGGATAATGTCAAATTTGAGCTGGCTGAAGGAACCTGGCCTCTACGTCATGTCTCCAAAAAACAACAGAAGCACAGTGATGCAACATCCAATATCCGCATTAGAACACAGAGGACCCACCCTTTTGAACGATACAATTTGATTATACTATACCGACAAATTGGATGATCTACAAAAAACAAAATTAAGTAATTTACCTACCTCAATATTTTTCTTCTGAGTGTTGATCACTTCTTCATATGATGTGCAATCGTGAGCCATTCTCTTGTACGTCTTTTTTGTGTCTTCCAGCTGAAACACACATGCATTAAATGAGATGGGGGGTTTTAAGGTTTTTGACTTTTCAGGTATTCAGTGTGGAGGAAGATCCCTACTTTGACAGAAAATGGAGACTGGTAATGGTGCCCCACTAAAAACAAGATAAAAATTATTTATTCCAATCCCAAAAGAGAGACTAACCAAAGTGAGACCTATTCTCCCTAAGGTAAAAAGCTTGTAACCAATTGGTGGTGTTTTAGGAAGGCTGCAATAACATATTAACTGCTAATTTTTAAATAAAAAAATAAATAAAAGTGCTACAGGAAGATAGGTAGCAGGGTGGTAGTTGTCTTTAAGCCAGAGAAATTGTAAACCTCAGCTGCACACCACATACAGGCATCTAACAGATCTACTGTAGCTGTGTCCAGCTGTTAAAAATCCTTACTTATAGGCACTGACAACCTTAAGAAACCTGGGAGGACTGATTGATCACTAGGCAGTGATATTGGGGGGGCCTCAATTTTTAAAGGATGCTGCAGTATGCACAAGTGATAAGGAGTCTTGTATGAATTTGTATGTATTGTATGTATTTATCTAAAATTTTTAAATGATCTAAATGTCATGGTCTATTATGGGACTAATATCACTGTAAAAGGTGTGCTGATGATTCTGCAAGGCAAATTGAAGGGTTTGCATGTTTAGGAGTAGAATGTCTATGGTGGTCTTCTGAGTAACACCACGGGCAAGAAGAAATACGGTGGTTAAACATTTGGCCAAAAGACTGATACACAACAGAGGGGCTCATGGGGCATTAGGGGTTCTTATGTAACAGATAGGAAATATGGACAAAAAGGACAGGTTACTCTTGAACTTGTGTAGTACTGATGTATTGGAGAAGCATATGTTTTAAGTAGTTCAAGAGTATTTAAACTACAAAATGACAGGGAGACGGCTTAAAACAGGCCAATTCTGGTGGGATCAGAATCGCCCTAGACAGCACCAAAAATAAATTCAAAACAAATAATTAATCAATTCTTACATGTTTATAACACTAATCTAAAAGTACAAAGAATAAAATACAAGACCTTGGGGCTACCGCACTAACTGGAAACTGTGACATTGTAAGACTAGTTGAACCATGGTTTACCAATTAAGAATGACAGGAAAAAATTACAAAATTAACAGACACACACTTTATCAATAGAAGAGGTGGTGGTACATCTGTATATCAAAAATAACCAGCAAGTTAGAAAACTGAAGCAAGAAGGTTCGGGCAATTTAGAATGTATACGAGTTAACCTAGAGAGCAGAAATGTAAAGGGCTTATCAAAAGGTGAATGCTATAGAACGCCTAACAGAGGTGTAAGTAGCTTACTGTATGATGAGATCAGGAAGGCATGTAACAAATGAGATATTAAATTACTAGGTAATTTAAACTTTCCACATATAAAATGGAATATAGTGACTGGGAATACAGAAGCTGAAATTGAGAAGGTTCAAATGGTTAATGACTGCTTCTTAACACTATAAAAGCACCAACATGGCAAAGTGCAGTTATTGACTTAATCTTTTAAAAACATCAGGATATATAGTAATTAAGCAATCAGACCGCTGGGGAATTGTCATCATAATATGATAACTTTTGAAGTATATCCTAGAACTCAAAACTGTGAGTCTAAAATTAGGGTTTATAGTTTGATTAAAAAAAAACAGATTATGAAGGAATTAAGTAGAGTTTACAAGTAGGGAACTGGACACACACGGATACAGAGCCAACAGAAGGATGGTAATATTTCAAAAACTATTAAAGATGAATTAATTCAGAAACCTCCATGATATCATCTAAATGGTTTAATGGAGATATTGAAAAATCAGAAGAGAGAGCAGTCCTCAGATGTAAAATGGTCCATGACTCGGTGACAGAAAAAGAGTATATAGAGATACAAGCAAAAAGGTAATAGAATTGCCAAGAGATACAAAAAAGATTGCAATAGAGGGGAAAAATAACACCAAGCACAATACTACAACAGTATAAGCATATACTGCTTTTGAGGTATCTGCAATAGAAGACATCAATACAATGCCCAATGTTATCTATCAAACAGTCTGGGCAAATTTAACATAACTGAGAGTGAGGTTTCAAAGGGCTGTGAAAGTTAAATAAATTCCATGGGCTTGATGGTGTTTTTCCTGTCATATTTAAATATAGAGCCTTTAGATTCTGAGTGATATAATATTCAGATAGATCCAAAAAAGGGAGACAGAACTAACTGAACCAGTCAACCACAGACCACTCTTACTTCTCATGCTGACAAAGCTATGGAAAATAGATAAAATAGATGAATGCTAAGAAAACAAGGGTATTTTAAAAGACAGCCAACATGGGTTTAGAAAGGGTAGTCTTTGTCTAACTTGCTTGAATTCTTCACACAAGCAACGAGGATAACTAAAGCATATGGCATGACATAAACATTTGCAGAAAGCATTTGACAAGGTCCCTCTTAAAAAAATCAGATTCTCATGGATCAAGAACTGGTTAACATACAGAAAAAAAAACATATATTCTCAAAATGTTATGTTAATTAGCATAATATTTAACTGGGCAGATGTGAGTAGCAGTGTGCTGCAGGAATCCATTTTCATTATGCTGCTTTTCATTATATCAACAATTTAGATGCTGGAATAGTAAGCAAACTATTCACATTTGCTGATGACACTAAAATAGAGGTACTGACAAACACAGAACTAGTTTTAAGCAAGTTATAAAAAGACAAAATCACGAGATGATACTTGGAAAGTGCAAAGTAATCCACATGGGTAGTAGGAATGTACACTATTGCATAGGTACTTTCGGAGCTACAAGAAGCTACACACAAAAAGGGATCACAGTGTATATTTATGTAGATTATTCAATATGCTTATTAAATCTTAATTATTTACATGTAATGCATCTCCCAAACCACAAATAAGGCTTAAATATAGGTCATATTTAATATATACGTCCACATTAATAAGTCCATAAATAAGAACCTTGATGAGTTCCCTTATTCGTTGTCGTCTTCAACATCATGATAATAATTGCTTACACTTATATAGCGCTTTTCTGGACACTCCACACAAAGCGCTTTACAGGTAATGGGGACTACCCTCCACCACCACAAATGTGCAGCATCCACCTGGGTGATGTGGCAGCTGATGCACAACCATGGTGTACCAGTACACTCACCACACATCAGCTATCAATGGGGAGAACACAGCAATGAAGTCCATTCATAGATGGGGATTATAAGGAGGTTGTGATTGGTAAAGGTAAGGCTTTAAAAAAAAGTTTTGTCAATTACATTTTCGAAAAGTAATTGTCTCCTACTTCTAGTAAAACAAATTAATGGAGTAGTTATCTAAATTAAGTATTACCACTCCATTATTAATTATTGGACTCTCATTTTAAATAAGGGTTTTAACATAAATTATATTAAATAATATATAAAGAATCATGTTGTAGAAGAAAAGTGAAGAAGAAAGTAGTTTCTGAAGATACAGTACAGGAAACACCCTAATAAAGTGATTGTTGGAAAATATTTTATATGCTGGAATGAACGTCTGGCCACATGGCTGGAAGTTATAACCCTCCTCCAATGATAAACAAAGAGTTAGCTGTATTGGCAGTAGACTTTGAGATGGTGGAAGAGTGTTTGCATTTAGAACACTAGGAAATAGTAATCTACGGCATATTTATAACCCTAGAGCCAGTGATTTTCAGGAACCGGCGCTTGTCCTTATGCTGAACTTTACATAAACTCCGTCATTAAATGTCAAGTTAAAATAACTCTGTACGGATCTGAGAACTTCTGGAAGAGATGGCAAACCATTTTCCTTGCTTAAAACCAGATCCATCTGCCCCACTGGACATTTCATTTTTGTATGTGATTTTTTTTACATAGCATAAAACTTAAACACACAACCTGGATAAACACGGATTTCAACTAAGCACTAAAATACCTCTGACCATTCTTTAGATTGCACTTGTAATTACTCTTTTACCACCAACTGAAACTGCACTCTGTTTAATGGTATCCGTAGCATAAGCATCTATTCCTCAGTTTTTTTTCTGCTCTATGGGCAAAACGTTAACTGTGTTTAGTGCTGAACAGCCAATCTATTTTTACAATGTGCCTGCTTCACTGTTTTGTTTTTCCTGTCATTTGTTTTTATTACTTTTTGTTACTATATTTGAATGGCTTCTGTTTTTGTATTTTGTTAACTTTTATACATTTTGTAAATTGCCCTGGATAAGGGTGTCTGTTAAGCAAATAAACAATTATACATATTTATTAGCCTGTTTATTTTAAATGTATGCCAGCTGTTTTTGGTAAAACCACACACAGTGCCTTTGTTTGTTCAATGTTTATATCTTAACAAATCCAAGGCCTAATGTATCAAACAGCAGCCAAAGTTTGGTTACATAAAACGGTGAGCCAGGCCAGGAGAGGTTTACTGGAAATATTAGGATTGAGATATTAACAGAAATCTGTAAACTCATTGTTTTGCTAAAAATATCTAGCCAACGCTTCATTTATTCCATTCAAATATTTAGAATCTTAATCTAAGAAACTCACCACTGGAAACACTGAAAACAAACAAATTGTCAACTTTTTAAATTATAAGTTTTTTTATTTACTTTTATGACCTGAATTTTTATTTTGGTTTAAAAAATAGAAGTGCTAATATTGTGTATTTGAGAATTGTTTCCTTTGATATAAAACAGAAAAGTTTTCAATGTTTAACAATATTAATCCTGACAAGTCTCTGCAGCTACTTTTGTTCAATATTCTGATGTTACTATGTTGTCATATGATTGTTTTATACACAATATTTATAAATTGTTTTATTAGATACATAAAATGATCAGTTTCTTAATTTTTTTAAGGATGATTAATGAGATACACCCAGATAATATTAATTCAACTACAGTGACTCAAAGGTTCAATGAAAAAATACATGTGGTGAAAGCAGTTATTTTTTTCATTCACAAAAAGGGGACCTTTGTCGAGTGTGCACCTTGAATGTGCCTGAGATTCATTTTTTGAATGGAGTTTAATTAACATCTGGCTCTAAGGGAAACAAATTCTGCCAGACTTACTCTCTGTCCCGACAGACCAGAAGCCCAGATTCAGAGTAGATTATTATACTGGCAAGATTTTCAAGTCCCAACAGGCCATAAAGGAATGAATATTGTAGGACAGAAACTAACTAATTCCTTAGCAGTAAATGGACTGAATGATTCTACCACAGACGGATAAATTATATCAAAGGAAACATTTCTAAAATAAACAATATTAGCACTTCTATTTTTTAAACCAAAATAAAAATTAGTCTTTTGGATAAGTCTCCGCTGAAACCTGTTTCCATCCAGGGTGAGGACATAGAGGGTGTACATTCCTACAAGTACTTAGGGGTACACCTGGATGATAAGCTGGAGTGGTCTGGTAACACTGACGCCCTGTACAAGAAAGGTCAGAGCCAACTCTATTTTCTTAGGAGGCTCAGGTCTTTTGGTGTGTGTGGAACACTGCTACACATTTTTTATGAATCAGTGGTGGCGGCGGCCTTCTTCTACGCTGTTGTATGCTGGGGCAGCAGCATCATGACAAAACATGCAAATAGGCTCAATAAACTTATCAAGAAGGCCGGCTCTGTGTTGGGGATGAGCCTTGACCCCATGGAGGTGGTGGCTGAGAGGAGAATGCTGACCAAGCTCACAGCCATCATGAACAACACCTCTCATCCACTTCATGGGACTGTTACGGGGCAGCGGAGCACTTTTAGCAACAGATTGCTCCAGCTACGGTGTTCAAGAGAATGTTTCCGCAGGTCTTTCCTCCCGGCGGCTGTCAGGGTGTATAACGCTGCCCTAGGCTAGGACTGTTAGCCCTTCATTTGCTCGTCTATGGACAGCATGTTTGCTCCATTGGACTTTTTGGACAATCAGTCTGTATAAACCTATGCACATTTTGCACATATTTTATTGTTTTTACAGTGACTATGATCATCATCATCACATTTTGCACACACCTACAGTATGTATTTATTTTTAATTTTTTATGTATTTTTAATTTTAATGTATATATTTATGTCTGTTTTTGCTCGTCTTGGGCTGGACTGCTGTAACACATCAATTTCCCTACGGGATTAATAAAGTATTATCTATCTATTTATCTAAATACCAAGCGCAATAAGCGGCCACTGTTCCAGATTCAAGTCACGTTATTGTTAAATATAAATATGGCAGCGAAATCCTCAGTGTAGGACCTGATCTGCTATAATCTAGGCATTAATAACTGAATATTTTGAAACATATGTACACCTCCGTACATACAGCCTGTGCAAAACCATACTTTGCCTCCATATCATTTTGCATTGTAAGTGGTCTGTCTGTGTTTGTACATACAGTACTTATAAACTGGATGACTCAGTTTCCTTCACTTAAACTGCTACTAGACTGAAGACATTCTAGTTGGCACCTCCCATCACCTAAGTGAAGCCAGTGCAGTAACCCTATCTGTGGACGCACTGTGATTGAATTTCAATCAAAAATGGAGAATATCACATTTAATCCTGGCTTGACATTTGATCCTCATGTAAAGAACATTGTAAAAACAATTCTTCCATCTCAGAAACACTGCCAGACTGCATCCTTTGTTGTCTTGACTGCTGCAGGAAGGCTCGTCAACACATTTATTTTTTCTAAAATTAATTACTACAATTCCCTGCTCACTGGAGTAGGTAACTCCACACTGAACAAACTCCAATATGTTCAGAATTCTGCAGCCAGAATCCTGACCAAGTCATAAGCGATTACACTACGCCTGTACTAGAGTCCTTGCACTGGCTTCCTGTCAGGTTCCAAGTCAACTTCAAAATCCTCCTGCTATCCTAAAAGGTTTCACATGGCTTGGCACCTCAGTATCTATCTGACTCATTGTCTGACTACTTCCACCTCACAACCTTCTTTCATCTGACTTATGTATTCTACATAACTCTTAAGCTAGTTTACATTCTATGGATGGCAGGGCCCAGTGAGTAGCCAATACTCATAGGAACAAGTGCTCACTATATACTATGAGAGTAGTTTTGAAACATTTTCAGATAGAAATCTTTTGTGAAAAAATCAGCTCTTTTGGGGTTCAGGGAGATTCTAAAGACACTTAAGATGTCTCAGAGGAATCAGAACAAGAAAGTTTGGGTGTAAAGAAGGGAGAGGTCACTGGAAAATCGGAAGTCAGCATGTTGTAATGTAATGTAATGTTTCTTTATTAGCCCTATACAATTTCTTGCATTAGGAATGTGTCTTTTCGCATACCCCAGCTTTTCTCCATGGAGACACAGACACACAGACAGGGAGAGAAGCTTGGGGTCAGAGCGCAGGGTCAGCCATTGTACGGCGCCCCTGGAGCAGTTGGGGTTAAGGGCCTTGCTCAGGGGCCCAACGGAGTAGGATTCCTCTGCCGGCCGCGGGATATGAACCGGCAACCTTCCAGTCACAGGCGCAGATCCTTAGCCACAGAGCCACCGCTCCGCCCACAAGTTATGATGCTTACCAGACAAAGCATACTAAAATTAATGTACAGATCGGTAGAACTGTCATCTTCATCTTTTTTTTTTTACCAGGCAGCTTATCCTTTCCAGTATAATTATAAGTAAATATATACACCACCATATAAACTGACCTACAAATTAGAACAACCATGATGTCCTTTCTGACAATTATACCACTGCTAAAATGTCACGTACCACAGTATGTAATCCTCAGTGCATGGGATATGAAAGCCAAGGTCAAGATGAATGGTATTTCGGATGTAAATGGTACACAAAAGAGAAGACAAAGAGAGCTCACTTTCACTTCTGATTTCAGTGATGGAAGACCAGAATTGAAAAAGAAACCTGAAGAAATCCCACAAGTTTGCTTGGAACAAGTTCCATTCTTGAGAGGTATCAAAACTGAAATTGATTAAAGTTGAGACTCCTTTTAAACATAGATCATGTCCAATCCACCCACATGGCTATGAGGCTGTCAGGAAACCAGGAGTATTTACATGTAAGCATAATTCGAGAAACTGCATCTCTTAATACATCCAGTTTTACAGCTTGCAAGAAAAATAGGGTTTTCAAGTTAGTTGATTGCAGGAAGCTTAGCATGTAGACCATAAAAGATGCCTATGCTCTACTTAATTTAGAATAAACAGGATCAGAATGGTTTTCAGTTGTGAATTTAAAGACTTTAACTTTAAACCACTTACATATATTCACTTACCGTTCGTAAGTTCAATTCCATGCCTCAAGGAGTTACAAGTGCACTAAAAATTAAATATTTAACAAACAAATGCAGGGGGAACATAAAAGATTTTTAAGTTTACTTTGATGATTTCACTGATTGTTTGAAATTCTCTCCAGAAAAAGTTAAGATGTTTTAGGCATCGTCAAAATATTAAAGACACATTGCACTCCCAAATAATGGCTTTTTGAAATTTAAAATTGAGATTTGTGTTCCCATTGCCAGATTTATGAAAATAAACTACACTGCCCCATGATGGTGAATGATAAAGATTTTATATGGGTCTTGCCTCATTTCTGTAGCCCAGTGAAACAGTAAGCCTTGGAAGGACACACTACGTATAGTTACATAAGACTGATGAACATAAAAAAGTAGAATACTAAAGCTAATTTATTTTTTTATTTTATTTATATGAATCTTTAGGGGTGCCAATAATTTTGACACCAATCTTTGTGAGAAAAAAACTGATGTTAACAAAAACACTTTTCTGCGAACAATTACATTAAAATACACAAGAAACTAGATTTGAGATTTGAGAATATTTGAGAATATAGCTCATTAATGGTATTGTTTAATACAGCCTAAATTGCACAACTTTTGTTTTAGTGCTTCTTTGTGTTATTATTCATCAAGTGTTCTTCAATACATTCGAAACATTGCTACATTCTTTAATTCTTGATATAGAAACACATTTCTGAATTTCTTACTAGGAAAGGATGAAAGTGTACATACAGTAAATGTAAGAAGGTTAAAATATATAACATCATAATTAGTTGTATTTGGAAATACAAGCAAATAAGCCTTTTTACAGTCTTTGTCATACAAAAATAAACACATTGTATAAGCAAAGAGGAAAGGATCAGCTTGCTTCAAGGAATCAAAATTAAAGAGCTTATTGAGTGAATATATTTTTTAAAAAGATCTATCGTACTGTAAAAGGACACCCAGCACTGCCCCAGTTTATTATTTCTTTTTGTGTCTCAGTGTAGGTCACTCAAGTGCCCTATGGTCGCCAGCACAGTAGGACACAACTCCAGGGTCAGTCAGTCACTGTCCTACGAGGGAGTCATGTGGCAGGTCATCTGTGGGACCTCAACAGCTTGTGATTTATTTTCCTTGACAGTTCATTCTTCTTTCTGTCAGATTGTTCCCTTTACATCCCTTCCCAGCCAGCCCCATAGTCGTCCCACTGCAGTCTCTGGCACACTTCCTCCACTAAGCACAATTCGTAGCCAAAGCCTGCTGAGTCGACCCTTCCGTGCTGCCACGGATCATGTGACATTCATCTTCACTGGTAACAATTCGCTGTGGGCACCGTGTTCCAACTTACTCACAGGCTCTCCTCCTTAAGCCTCAGTGGAGACTCTTAAACCACCGATTCTGCTACTTCCTGGGTCAACTCAGGCCTTTCTTGCAGCCTATATAGGGGTAATTATATCCCTCAGTTAGCTGTAACTGGGCTCGTTGCCCCCTCTCAGTCCCGTGAGTAAGCAGGACATGGCCCTTTCATTAAGAAGCAGCTAACTGAGGCAAACTATCACAAATTGAAGGCCTCCCATTTTCTGTGATAAATTGGTTTCCCTTGCAGCCTCAGAAAGTGACAGGCAGAGGACAAAAGAAGAAGCGGCAAATAAAACCAAATTTAGGTAAGAAACATATAAAAACAAATGCAAGAAAACTTTTGGGGTTTACAGGTAGTAGATGATGGGCTAAAGTACATTTAAAATTGTTATTTTTAAACTTTGAAAAATCACTTAATGTATACATTTTGGCCCACAAATATATTTTTAAAATAACTGAATTATGATATTCAAAGGTGTAACATTAATTTAATTGTATTCACCCAAAGAATGTATTTCTGTCTTCTGTCTAAGCCCAAAAAAATGCTGGGCAGCCATTATGTCCACACAAAACATTAAAGAGAATTTCTCTTTGGACCTTCAGAACAGGTCATTAAAATAATTGCTGCTTATACACATAAAATTTAGATGAAACATTTTAAAACAAGCTCTTCAGCATTAAAGCAACAAATGACCAAAGAAAATAAAAAATAAAAATAAAAAGGTATTTATATGGCCTTGTTAAAAAAAAGAACATGATATGAAACTTATATTAAGATCATACTTGTTGACAAATTTGCAAAATCTCCAGTGATATCCCTTTTTACCCCTTTCCATTATAAACTAACACATATTAAAACACACCCTTTAGTCAACACCGCCAGTTCAAAATAACATTAGAGCCAAGTCCTAATTAGTACAGGCTTTTTTGTCATCGGCTTTGATTTATAATTCAGCATCATTTCAAAAAGAGACAATACCCCTAGGTTTAAAGTTTCAGTTTGAACTAAAAAACTACAAGCAGTTTTGAAGGCTCTCAAGCAAAGTTCCACCCTAGTACGTTTAAGGTAACTGGCCAATTTTCTTTTCTATAGGACCAGTCTGTAGAGTCACATGGTCATTAGGATCCATATTTGCCAAACACAAGATGACCCACAATGGCTATAATAAGTATTGTTGCAACCTGTGAAGTGCAAGTCTAAAGTACTGTAGTTTCTAGTCTTGAACACTGCTTTCAATTCAAAGTGGTGTATAGGCTGCCAAAACTAAGGCATTATGGATTTTCAGAAAAAAAGGCAGTCAAGAAAAGTGTCTTAGTTTATACAGTTACTCCATATCACAATATTTAGATATTAACAAAAACCATGAAATGATTTGCAATTATTATGGAAAGGAAACGTCATCAAGAAGACAACAAAACAGTGGTCAGGTGGTACATGCACTAGGTAAAACCAGGTCACTGGTACATGTACAAATCTTATTTTTTCATGTTGGTATTTCATCAGCAGTACAATTCTATCTACCAAGTCTGGAGTTCAACGGCCAAAAATGTTTTTGAACATGATATGGAGTTGGATAGGAGCAAACTGTTGGGACCTAAAAAATTGTTGTAAGCTAAAAAGGTTTCACAGAAATATAAGAGATGAGGTCTTTAGTAGGATTTAGGATGATGAAAGCTTCAAAGGTTCAATTCAATCAAAGCACTGGTTTCTAAGACAGCAGCTGTTTGAAGTTTGAGAACAGAATCCCAGGCAGCTGTCTTGGTTTCAGCAGGAACCCATTTTTACAACACTAACTGTATTGCCAGTAGAATCACACCCATCAAACTTGCTATTATGTGGCCAAGAAACCCTTGAACAAGTGCAGTCTGCTGTCTGCTGTATGGGATGTGTATCAACAAAAAAGAATGTAGTTGGTCAGCTATCCTGGTTTATGTAGTAAACCTATTGCATAGTACTGTATTTACATAAACCACAAATTGGTACATATCAAATTGGGAATTAATTTGACAAGAAATTCAGGAAGAATAGCTTTAAACATTACATGTAAGAGTTCATGTCTTGCCGAGTAAGTGGTAGTATTTAAATTTATCACTGTAGCAGGTTTAAGCACAATGAAACCTGTCAAGTCTATCAGCGCAGCACTTTTCAGAACAATGACAGTCTGAGTCTCATGAACAAAATGGTGGTCATGTTAACATTGTGGTTTATGCAAGAACCACATTTTGCCATGTTAACTGCACTGTCACTAGAAAACAAAACATAGCAAGTTTGGAATTAATTGGGGAAAAAACTTCTTGATCACAAGTAGTTTGAGTAAGAGGCTATGTTTCACCAAGCAGCTGATGCTTTTTTGAGGGTCAAGTGTGAATAGTTACCTCTTTAGCAGTCTGGTTCAGAGTGTCCTGGTAATATACCAAAGTCCTCTTCAAGCTCTCCAGGAGAGCAGAGGGGCTCTGCTTTCCTTGGTCTCTAGGTTCAACTGAAAAACAAAATGTCAAATACCTCAAGAGTCTCCCAATAGAGTATCACACCAAAGTCATGTGTCATATGATGTAGAAGGCAAGCACTGTGAGATCATGAAATCACATGAGACACCATACAGTATATCTCATTACACTCCTGATACCAATACACCCCAGGAATTTTTTCTGACCATGTTCAATTCAAATAAATGTTTTTTTTATTTTTTTATATGAGGACTCCAAGGGCATACCAACACTTAAGTTGGGGAGGAATGAGAATGGCTGGCTGGTTTAATTAGACTATAACTCAATAAACAAAAATTTAACAAGACCAAGCAAAGATCCTTGGATCTAATTTATTGTTCCTTCTAATTAGTAATGAAAATTCTCAGAGCTAGTATTATAAGACTTATATCAAGGTTAAAACTAGCAGGCTACAGTAAAGCAACAAAAGTTCAGATATTATTATTACACAGCATGAACATATTTAATGAATGTAATCTTGCTATACCAAAATAACTTTACAGCTGTGAATATTACTTTAATTATCAATCTAATGGCATATGTCAAAAGAATCAAGATTGCTTATATTTAAGATCCATTTTCAGCTGTTTTGATGGAATATAAAATGACTTATATAAATCAGCTTCTTTATGTTCCAAAATATATTTTACTAATTGTTACGAACTACACTGGAAAGAATGAAATTATGTTTTTTTTTACTAACATTATGTTCAGCACAATCTACGGTATCTCATCTCCTTCTGGGTTTGATTTCTACCAAGCTCTTAATGCTTTAACTGAACAGTTGATTTGTTTAATGAGATGTTCTAATTGTATGCACATCATAAAAATGTGTAACCAAAAGCTAAGACAATAGGTACTTTCTAAGCTGCAACTGTTTGAAAGCAATACAAAAGGTCTAGTTAAGCTGGATAGCAATATTAAGGATTCGTTTAAGCAAAAGCTCATTTGGAACAAAAACCACCTCAATGGACAGTTTATGGAAGACCTTGTTTAAGAGTTTAAGCAAAATGTAGCTTATTCATTTGGAACACAAGCTTTCATACAATTAAGTAAACGTGTAAATGGGGCCTATTCATGCCATGCCAGATCAGAGTATTCTGAACTACGAATGAACAGCCAGTTTTTGATCAAGATGAAGTACATTCAAGGCTGGCATTTACTCCTGTTCCCTTGTGTATAATGATCTACTGATCACCTTTTATTCTAGCTCCTTTATAAAGCTAACATGACGATTTTACATTTTCATTCGAATTTATCCTTTAAAACCCACTTCTGTTTCTTCTAATACCACTTTCGAAGTTGAAATCCAAGAGCTCTTTGATCATACTCCCCCATTAAGGTTTAATGTCTCAATCCCTGACGTTGTTGCAACTCAGAAGCTTACTTAATAAAATTTCTTGGCTGCTCTCGAAATTTCCTGCTCCTAAACGAAGAGTCTTTTTTCCCTGCTTCCCATCCAACCTCTACTTTCAAGTTCCTTTATTCTTTACTCCAACTATAAACCCCAGATTTTGTTTTCCCATATAGTCAATCCTGTTTGCGAAACACAGGAAAAGACATTAAGCTGGGTCTTCAGGCTTGCTCAGTTCATAATCCACTTGTCTTCCTTTTCACAAATCAATGCAAAGGTTGAAAAAAGGTTAAAAAAAGCTTGCTACATTTGCTCATGAAGTTCCAGGTGAGGGGCACATTATTTTCTTACTAAATGGGTTGATTACCATGATGAAAGAAAATATAATTCTATTAAAATATCAGATTTTGAACAGACCATTATAACCAATGGTCGTTAAACCACTTACACCACTTTTCAAAAGCAGAGATTTCTACCAGCAGCAAAAGAACTCGCATATTTCCATATTTTCCAATGATATCACTTGGCTTTTTTTTCATTAAATGGACAAAAACAAATACTGTACCATACAAACTGAAATTTTGTCAGGTGAAAGGGGCAATTAAATGGTAACACCTTAATCAGATGTATTTTTTTCTCCCGCACACTTTCCAGATAAGACTCAAATTATACAGAAATGATCTAGACTATATTGGGAAGTTATTTGTTAAAAACAGGTTAATGTAAAAAAACACAAAACCAAAGAACTTTAAATAATCCAGGAGAAATATAAATTGGTGTTTCAAAGAAGATTTCAAGGATAAAATGTAATAATACCTATTGTATTACGATTTCTAATTAATGAAGAGAAATTCTGAAACTTTACTTAAGAATACCTTCTACATAATTTATTTCTACTGCAAAGCACTCTAACACACCCCAGTGTTACAGGTGTGTGGCAAGTAAGAACATTTTAACTGGAGACTCAAGTGAAAGCAAAAAAAAAGTAAATGCCAATAATGAACAACTCAATATTATTGCTTAAACATAAATCAAGATGTGTCATATATGTAGATAAAATAAACTAACACATAACATACTTTTATAAGATAATAAACATTTATCTTTTACCTATTTGTATGCAAATAAAATGGTTAACAATATAAAATGAATATACTAAAAAGGCTTTTAATTTTTAAAATCCTTCAGGTATACTTCTGACATGTGAATGATAACTTCCTTCTACAATGCAGTCAACTTACTTTTAAAAGTAAAAAGATTTTGGTTTCTTGTGCAATATATTAAGGTTGTGAAGATAGCATTATTAACTATATATGCTTCTTAATAAGGAATAAACAAAGCCATTTTAGACTAAAAATGACTGGATTCAGTTCTCAATTGAAGTGCAAGTATCACTGATGAGTTTCTGAAATGAGGAAATACTAGATTGTTGCCTTCATGCATTCTGTTTCCATTAACATCTTTAAAGAGGGTCACAACACAAACAAGTTGTGGTAAATAGCAATAATGCAAAACATTCACCTTTACAACATACAAAACCAAAACTACAAATAACTACATTTGGAGTGAAATTAACTACTACAAGGTTTTTGCAACATTGAGCTGGACGCCAAATTGAATTTTCATTTTCATGCATTTATTTGTTGAATTAATTGCAGTTCATATTAAAGGGTTGAAATGATTACAAATCTCTTAATATTTACATTTTAAAATGTGCCTCAACTAGAACACTTAAATGAATTATTCCACAAAAAAGAACTTAGATGAAGCAAAAATCAGAACATACAGATAGAGTCCAGTAACTGGTAGAAACAATCTGAAAGCTCTTTTTGTTTACTCCAGTGATCTGTTATACTAAAACAAAAGGCTTAAATTTTATGGAAACGTACATTGATTATAACCACCTTTGCAGTAACAAGTATTATTTCTTTGTGGTTATTTGAGTTTCTACTCTTAGCTTTATTCAAAATTCATTTTCTTTTATTTACACAGAAAAGGATTATCAAGTGCAGCAGAAAATGTCAAAAATAGTTGCTGGATTTCATATTTTATACAAGTCCTTATCCAGCTTCCAAACAAAAGTTTTCTTTCTGTCATCCCGGCCTGCTGTGCTGCAGCTGGTTATAGTTAGTTTGAAAAGGAAGCTAATTTATCAATTTTCACACAATGATTTGCAACTATACTGCAGAAGCAAGTACAGTCTGAAATACCCTCTGGAGACATAAATAGGATTAGTAAATTAACACCTGAAAAAAGTAGGAGTTAAAAATAAGTAGAACAATAATAATTAGAAAGACTTATATAAAGTTTGTTTCTCAATGTAATGTGACATAGTGATGTAGACATACAAAACAATACTAAATGCTTTACATACTGGCTATATTAAAAAATCAAAATTAAATTCTCTCCTGTGTTTGGAATGAACATGCTGTAAATTGTTTGGATTTAATGGCACCTTTATTTAGGCTACCTCTTCCCTGTCTCCTCTCAGCACCATACAGAAACACACATCAGTAGGATGGGATGTTTCACTGAAAACCTCAACCTTAGGTCTAGTCACATAATTAATATGTTGTTGCATCAAAGTTGAAGCCGTTGCTTCAGAAATGTCCTGCACAACCCTTATTGAATACCTGACCTCCAAGTTGCTGAAGGTTGCGTCAAAATTTGGCTCACTCCAAGTAAAACATCTGCTCCCCTTGCAGGCAGACTGTACGGACCCCGGTCTCAGCTGGATTTACAGCCCAGCAAGAGAGCCCTTTCCCTGTCCTACCACACTGACCCTGGCATTTATAAATCAAACTGGGGGCTGACAACAGCAGGGCCCCACTCCATCACCCTCTCCAAGCCAGTTTGGTCACTCCACCGCTGCGAGGACTGCTCCTGTCTTGTCATCAAATCATAGCCTGTCGAGAGCCGGGGGAGGGCATGGGTGGATAGCCAAGGCATCTGCACTATTCCCACAAAGCGGCGACTCTTGGAACCCTGACAGAAGCATCTGTCATCCCCTGCCTTCAAACACTCACCTGCCGTCCGCAGGCCTGACACACTGCAGTGGTGCAATAGCTGCTCCAGCTCCCGCATGCAGCTCTCGTACGCCTCTTCCAAAAAGGCCTGCCGATTCTTTGCCTTAATAAAAAACAAGAGAAAGGTGAACGGTTGCAAATGGGAATTTTTTGGGGGGTCGTCCCTGTTCTCAAAAGGAACAGTCTATTGGTGATTTTTACCATTTTTTTAAAGCGGAGTCATCAATTAATCAACATCACTTTTACAGCATTTGGACGCCTTATACATAATCCGTAGTCTGTTAATAAACGCAGCTCAATTTGTACAGTTTTTGTATCTTATGTCCCCAATATTAAACAATATCTCCTTTGCTGTATCACTTTTTTTAATTACTAACTTATGAAGTATAATTATTGCACCATTTGCTGATTTTGTCCTCAGTTTTTCAGGATAGATGTTATTAGTCACACGATTGACACAAGGACAACATTTATGTATTCTCTGGCTTAGGATAATTTCAATGGTGGTACTGCTAGCATTAACTCAACATAAGCTTCATTTACTGAAAAATGTAAAATCGAGGAGGTGGAGAACAGACACAATCATTCATTGTCCTCGTGCATTGAAACGTCTGTAAAAACCTGCTATCTAAAATTAGTGTGTAACAGAATTCTAAACAAGTTTCCCAGTACAGTATATCCCCGTGTACTTCACAATTAGTGAAATCACTCTTGGGATCAATCCTACCAATTCCCTTTAAAATTCTGAAAACATAAATGAAGTCTCTTCCCAAATGTTTTTTTTTTCAGTCCTACCAATTTGAAGCTAAGCCCTAGAAGCAATCTATGCTATTTTCTGACGTTTCTCCAATGATTCTGAACCGCATTTGTAAAGAACAGGCCAAAACTACAAGTTGTACACCATGCGTGATCTGACAAGTGTGTTCTACAATTTCAGGATAACTGTTTTGGAGTTAATTACAGACTCTTTGCCAATCACATAGGCTGTTAGCTATTACCGCGAGATTTGTCTTGTGAGCAAATCTGACTGTCTAGTCACACTTTGTTCTATGTCATCTATACAGTGAAAAGAAAGCACACCCCATTATGACCCTATGGGTCATATCAAGATGTGGCCTTCATCTGGTCCTCACCAAATCGTAACAAAGGATAATTCTAACCTGATGCGACAGATCACACACAAATTTTACTTTGTCATTATTTTTTTTTAAATCAGCCAATGTAGCCTTGTGTGCAAATTTATGCAAACGCATTTTAACTAGAAGCCCTAAAAATCACGTGGGGTTATTTTTGAATGGTTAGACGTATCTTTAATTACTGTAAATATCAGGTCACTACTGAAAATGCTTTTGTGCTCAGTATCCAAATTCAGGTCATCAACGAAAGAGAAAGGCTGAAACTGCATCTAACATTTCACCGGCAGCTCTAAAAGACTTTGGTACTTTGCTCCTTGTTTTGAAATACTATTGAAAATGCAGAAGCAAAACTATATAAACTTTGATCTCACAGAAGCTTGCTTGCGCTAAAATCCTGCTTGAAAAGCTGGACAGCAAAACGTTTTACAGCAAGTAAAAATATCCATCAGTCATTGAGATTTGTGGAGTCATGCTCTTCCAACTTCATAAAACTTGACAATCGGGACTAGATTGTCTCCAACACTGCTGATGTTAAACTGCTGTTTCAGCACATGGACATATTTTTGAACCACGAATGTAAAAACAAGTAAAATGATTATGCTGTTCAGTTTAAATAAAAAAAATAAAGAAGTTAAAGCCGAGATTTTGTTTATTTTAATTGGTCAAGATTTTGACTTGTAAGAATTCTATTTGTTTGCATTTTTGTAAAAATTTTATACTATTTAAGGTAATAATCTTTGCTTTGTGGTTAAATTAAAAAAGGTTCAGATACTATCTAAATGACACTACCTACAATGTAATTGCTATGAATTTAGCAAAAATGTTCTGTGGTTTTACAGTGGCACTAAATATGACTATAGCTACACCAGATGCTGCACATTACCCACCTTGATTGAAAATGTGTTCAATATTTAATAATTTATTCTGTCCAATTGTCACATTACTTTTAGCACATATGAACATAGGTTCACTGAAAAACAAAACCTAAGATTTTAAGTAAACTCTTACAAATGATACATGACAAAATAGGCTTGAAATAGAATGAATGTCATATGACATTACTTAATCATTTCAGTAACTTAGTCATTACTTGATCATTTCAGCACATTGAAATATTTATTGTTGTAGTTCTTAAGAATAGAAATCTCTCCCAGGCTTATGGTCATGTGGCATAGTAAAGAGAATTTATTCCAAATATCAATTTCAAAACCACTTTCACACACCCCTAGGAGGCTCTGATAATACTGGTAATTCAGCAGAGTAAGTTTCCTGACTCAGTAACAGATGTAGAGCATATTTTTTTAAAGCCTGAAAAACTATCTTCAATATTTAAAAAAATACTCTTCAGATCTTGAATTTGGGACCAATAATGTGGTTACCAAAAAACTCAACACATAACTACAAGCCTTATACTAGCATGGGAGGGCTGAGCAGTGTACATACCTGTCTCAAAAACTTGTAAAGCTACACTTTTACTCCACATTATTTGCAGCTGAATAATTGTGATGTGACTTTTGCCACTTAAAATTTCCCATTTAAAGGGGAAATGCAGTCCCAATTTCTCAGACCAGGTTATTAAATCTCAGTAACAAAATAAATTCACTGACGGTATAGAAAAATTGCACATACAGTATTTTAAAGTACAAAAACCATAAACGTGTTGTCGCAAAACCAGGTCTCATCATGGGCAGGAGTGAGAGTTGTGACATGACACAGCCCTTCGTGGTCACTAGTTACCGTGATGACTAATGTAATGCAATGTACGAGCGAATAAGTACGGCTTGTGCAGCAGACATTTCACCGCAGAAATTTTCCAACGTGATCTGCCTGCAAAGTAAGTTCCATTTTTTGGTAAAACCGTCTTGAAGTTGAGAGCCTGCTCTGCACTGTAAATTTTGTCTATTTTGTAAATTAAATTGGAGGTTAAATTTGAATTTACAGTAACTGTGGTTTGAAATGCACTCATTAATGCTGATTCTTTCTAATCCCAAAATATAAAAATAGTGTTGCAGTTCCCCTATAAAGCTCACACATGCTCTGTGTCAAGCCACATGAACCGGCTGGATGTGGAACCTGCTGCTCCCAAGCTTCCTGCTGTTAAATGGTAACATAGCTTACAGAGAAGAAAAAATGTAATACTAGACTTCTTAGCCTCTCTGGATTACACTTTTTGTCCCATAAACCTATCCACCCACACCTCTGCCACTCATCCTTCTATGTAAAATAACTTCCTTGAAGCAAGCCTCTATGGTAAACAGCCAACTGTACACCATCAATTGGAGAATCTCAATCCATAGTCAACTAGTGACAATACAGATTCAATCCAATTATGTCTGGATCCAGATCCGTATTTTGACTGCAACTAGCAACTGTACTTTTCCACCTTTAGGTTAACAAATCCATCTAGGGCGCAATACAAATATTTTAAAAACATTTCCAAATCATTTATCCAAGAATAGATTAAATAATATCAATTCATTAACAGAGTTATGTCTAAAAATGCCATTGAAGGATATTAATGTTACAAAAAACATTAGCCTATCTTGTTTTCTATCTTGCATTATCAAAACCATATTGAACTACTGTAGAACCTGCTTTAAATGCCATAAGCTACTGAAAATGTGAAACCGGGACATACTGTATATTTGAAGGACAAAGAATAACAATAATACTTGCCTGTTATCTGTTGAGTTTTAGGTGAGAAAAGACATTTACACATCACAAATAGAACTTTGGGGAGAAAAAAAACGAGAAAAAAAAACTTGGGGGCAAATGTGATTACCAGATGCCAAAAATAAATGCCGTAAATCAAGCTGTAGCCCTGGCTGGTGCTTACTTCATCTTCCCAATTGAACCCCACAGCCCTAGCAAGCTGAAGGATTGCCAACTGGAAGAGAGGAAAGATGCCAATCGACGGGGTCTTCATTCCAGGCACAACTACCCCTCCTCCAATCCTCCACCCCCGATACACGAGCATACAAACCTTTGAAGGACACCATCACTCACTGAACTCTAGTAAGGTGCCCTTCACGAGACATCAAGAGCTGACAACCACTACTTCAAATGGAAATACCTTTAGGAGCATGAAGTTACCACCATTCTTTTAGAAATAAACTACAGTCAACAAAAGTTTATACATTTATGTATAAAAAGGAAGTTTTTTGATACCCATTTAATAGACAATAAAATTTTTTGACAAGGTCTATATGCAGTGCAAACATCAGCAGGATAAAACTGTACCTACTGTAATGGAGTTGAAAGGCAGACTGAGCAAAACACACCTCTCACCCAGAAGTACAACTGTACATTTAAGTATCAAAACGCTATATCTGAAGCAATGTCAGTCAATAATTAACTTTAAATGTTTATAAATTGTGCTAATCAACAATACCTTTCATTTTAACTTCTGTTACCATGCCCTAGTGACATACATCTAACTTTAATTCCTGTGAATCTGCAGATGTCTTCAACTGTGTGTATATGATGTGCAAAGTAATGCCTACAACTACAGAAAGGCCAAAAAACAAATGTAGTCTTCCTCTTTGAATAATCTTCTTATTGAAATAATGTTATACATATGTCTCCAACACTGTTGCTAAAGGTACCAATCCAGTTTTTCTTATAAGTTACCCCAAATCACCTGTTTCTTGAAGATTATCATAATTTCTTTGAGCAATGCTTGACAAATTAAGCAGAACTGGGGTCATGGGTTCAATTCCAGACCTGGGGTGCAATTTGCATGAACTTTTTATGTTCTCCCCATGTTTATGTGGGTTTCCTCTGGGTATTCTAGTTTCCTCTCAAAGTGTAAAGACATACTGGTAGGTTAATTGGCTTCTGGGAAAACTGACCCCGGTGTGAGTGAGTGCGTATCTTTGTTTGTTTGTGACTGCGATGGACTGGCATCCCGACCAGGGCGCACCCAGCCTTAGACCTGTTGCTTGCCAAGATCTCTGGATCTCCCGCAACCTTAATGCGGATGAAGGAATTAGAAAATTGATAGATGGATGCTTCAATGAGGGGAATATTGTTCCTTTAGGGCAGAATAATATTCTGATTTTCTGATCTCCAATTTATTCGATTGAACACAATATCCATTTCAATGTTCATACAGTAGTAAAATTGTTTCAGCTTTTTAGAAATTGATGATTCAAAGGTAACTTTTAAAACCCTCTGCACAGAGGTTTCTCCAATGCCAGGTTTGGAGACTCTAGCTATAGTCCTTTATGATAAAAAATAATGCTGTCACCATTCAAATAGTGACAGTTTAAATTCAAGGGTACTAACAGTATCTGATTTTAATGTACTGAAAATGATCCATCATACATAGGCAATAACAGAACTTATTCTGTTACATTAAAATACAGATAATGTCTCTTGTAATTACTTGCAAGAATGTACAGAAGACTTGCCTGCACTGTATATTTTGTCATCCAAAAAATGTTTAATGTATGGAAGTCTTAATAATAATAAATACATTTTATATAGCGCCTTTAAAGGTTGCTTTCTTAAAGCACTTTACAGAATGACAACAACAATAAAAAAATGCAGAAGAAATGCATGATGACAATACACAGTTAGAGGAGACAGTAGATGGTGGTACTAAATACAGTAGGAGCAGAGGGGTAAAGAACAGAACCAGTTAAGTAAAGGCTCTTCTAAAGAAGAAGGTTTTGAGTCTGGATTTGAAAGGGTTTATAGAAGGTGACTCTGACATCCTTGGGGAGAGAATTCCAGAGCTTCGGGGCATAACAGGAGAAGGCTACGGCACCCAAAGAGTGTAGACTGGCTTGGGGGACAGATAGGAGACCACAATTAGAAGAGCGAAGGTTGCGAACTGAGGTGCCAATCCATGCAGAGCCTTATAGGTTAGCATGAGGCTTTTGAAGTCGACATGAAACTTCACAGGAAGCCAGTGCAATGACTCCAGGATAGGAGTAATGTAATCACTTGCACCTAATCTGGTCAAGATGCTGGCTACCAAATTTTGGACATATTGGTTTGTTCAATGTGGATTTAGAAACCCCAGCAAGTAGAACATTACAGGAGTCGATTCAAGAGAAGACAAATGTGTTGATCAGCTTTTCAGCCACAGTTAGTGATAACACAGGACGTAGTCTAGCGATATTTCTGAGATGAAAGAAAGATGTTTTGACAATATGCAGCACATGTGGGTCAAATGTCAAGCCTGAATCAAATATCACCCTCATGTTTTTCAATTTAGACTGAAGCTCAAGTACAGTACCATTCACAGATAGGGTTACAGCATTAGTTTTACAAAGTTGATGGGGGGTGCCAATAAGCATGACTTCAGTCTTGTCATAGTTAAGATGGAGGAAAGTTTGAGTCATCCATGCTTTTATGTCGGAGATAGATAGATAACTAGATAAAATAGAGACAGCCACATCAGTTTTCAGTTTGGTATGGATGTAGATTTGAGTATTGTCAGCATAGAAATGATAGTTGAGGCCATGTGATCTTAAAAGCTGACCAAGTGGAAACATGTAGATGCTGAAAAGTAAGGGGCCCAGTACTGAGCCCTGAGGAACACCAGACTTAACGAGTCCAATTTATATCTGCCAAGAGAGATAAAGTGACAACGAACAGTGAGGTAAGACTTGAACCATTTGAGAGCAGTGTCATAAACTCTAAACACAGTCTCAAGAGGAAAAAGTAAGATATCGTGGTTAATATGTGTCAAAAAGTGTCAAAAGCAGCACTGAGATCAAGAAGAATGAGGATAGAAAGAGAACCAGAAGCTATTAGAAGATCATTAATGACTTCTGTAGTCTTCTGTAATTAACCAGTTTTTGGATTAAATACACACTCTTGTACTAAAGAAACACAGAAAACAATATATTAAATATATATTTTAAATGTATCTGAAAAGTAAACGTATTTATAATACATATGCTGCCATAATTCTTGAAACCATAAAGGCTGTTTATAGATGTTCTTTGAGATTCTTAGTGAAATCATATTTAAAAAAGAAATTCCGCCCATGTAATAATAATAATAATAATAATAATAATAATTGCTTACACTTATATAGCGCTTTTCTGGACACTCCACTCAAAGCGCTTTACAGGTAATGGGGACTCCCCTCCACCAATGTGCAGCATCCAGCCATAGTGCGCCAGAACGCTCACCACACATCAGCTATCAGTTGAGAGCAGAGAAATGTAGCCAATTCATAGATGGGGATTATTAGGAGGCCATGATTGGTAAAGGCCAATGGGGAAATTTGGCCAGGACGCCGGGGTTACACCCCTACTCTTTTCAGGACCTCTGTTTTACGTCTCATCCGAAGGACGGCGCCTGTTTACAGTATAGTGTCCCCGTCACTATACTGGGGCATTAGGACCCACATGGACCTCAGGGTGAGCGCCCCCTGCTGGCCCCACTAACACCTCTTCCAGCAGCAACCTTAGTTTTTCCCAGGAGGTCTCCCATCCAGGTACTGACCAGGCTCACACCTGCTTAGCTTCAGTGGGTTGCCAGTTGTGAGTTGCAGGGTGATATGGCTGCTGGTTAAATACAAACTGACTTGAATGTGTCGGAGAGGAAAATCTCGTCTGAAAAAAATCACATTTAGAAAAGGTAGTTCGAGTAACCTAGTACTGTACATACCAGAAGTGATATTTATTTATAAAATTAGCAGATTTATTGGTCACATTTATTACTTTTCTAAATCAAATTTTATAGCACCAAAAGCTTTCCTGTGAGGATTAATTCTTTATACAAACTGTACATCTAATGTGTTCTTAATGATTTCTCAAGAGTACCTGTATTTAGCAATATACTTTAAAGTAGTTTGTCCTGTGTATTAAGATGCCTGAACCACGTAAAAAAATACAATATTCCAGTAAAGGGAGGCAACATTTGAGCTGAACTCACAATCCTGAAAGTAAAAGCCTTGACAAATACTCAGACTGATGCAGTTCATTTCCAAACATTTCAGATGCCCCTTTCTATTGAAAACAACATGGAAACAGTGATATATCTACACGTCTTAAGGTAAGGAGTCCCATAATGCAATGCCTGAGAAGTCAAACGTAGCCTATTATAAGCACTCTGCGACTATATAGCATTATTTTTTACATTTCATCATTGAAAACTTTCAAAACTAACTTGGCCTAGGCATGTAGTTCCCAAGCTCTAGTTCCGTAAATGACTGAAGTGTTGAGGAAAACAGCTCAACAGCAGTTTTTATTGATAAATCAGACTTTATTTAACCTCAGAACGCATGTCATTTTTGTTATTCATGGTAGATAAAGTAGACAAGTTGGCAACTTAGCAAATTCAAAAATACAACATAGCTCTGAATTTGAACTTTATTCCAATTTTAGTTTTTATGTTATATGTTAAGCAGGGCTGTTTTGTTTTTCAGAAAAAAGCAAAAGCATTTGCTTTCATAGTTGTTAGTTCAAAACGTGCTAAACAGTAAATCAGATTTTCAAAAAAATGATGCCATGTAGTGTATGTGACTAAATGCATTTACTTAAATTTTCCAATTCATAAAGATACAGTAAGGCTTGTTTTATCTTGCACCAGGCATCTCTCATCAAATCAAACTGTCAGAAAACCACAGGATTTGTGGATCCGGTTCTGGCCCGCGTGTTTTCCTGTCTCCCACCAATAAAAGGTTTGGCACTAAACGTAGGGATGTCAGAATGAGAAAAATAAATTCTTCAATGGATTTGCCAGGTCAACCGACTCTCATCAATAAAGTCCAACTTATACAGCTTTCTCAAAGACTCTTCTTAGGGGCTTGATGCCAATTCCAAACTGGTACCTCACCACAACAAAGAGCTCATTTCCCCTGATGCTTTTGCTGTGTGTTATTATTCTGCACAAGACTCCTGCCCTGTCTGTTTCAGCACAGAGAACAATGTACTGTGTAGTGCTCTTCCAAGAACTTGTCAGCCTCCCTGCTGAGACTTCAGCAGAATCCTGGGATGGAAAGGTCAGATGTATAGGTTTGTATTTGGCAGGATTTTCTTCCCTCCAAGTCCTTCCTGATTTATTTTTCTGCCCTTCCAGTGCATGTTTCTATCTCCTAGCTATTAACCTCCTACATGTAGATACATTTGTACATACATTAAACGGCAATCTTAAATGGTATTGCAACATGGAGGACATGAGATAATAATGTCAGATACTATCATTTCCAGGACTTTTCCAGGCCGTAAAAGTATCTGTACACATCTAAACATGATAGAGTTATGTTCTGACCAAGAACATATGTATAAACATACAGTATATGCATGTATGAGGTACAGGACATGATTACGGTTAATACTAAGATGAAAGTTTACAGGCATAAGGTATTGACATCATAAGGAGAAATCTGGTGCTCCATTTAATTTATATTTATCTATTTATATTACAGGTCTGCTTAAATTGAAATTGCTAGTGTTTTAAGACTCCACTTTAGAGTGCTAATTCCAGTAGTTCACAGGGAAAATTAGAGCCTGTGGACACATGGCATGTTAATTCAACAGAAATTTTCACTCAACTCAACAAGCAACTTTTACTATATTAAAGTTGGATTTAATTTTCCATACTAGTTGGACATTGTTAAAATTTCTTAATTTTTTTATTCTGCTTAATACTTATACAGCATTTGTTCCACAAATATATATTTTGTAAGCTTTTTCCAATTTTTTCTCATCTTGGCAAAAAACAGTTGAAGAAGCAGGATACAAATACAATCCTGTATGTGTTTATGTGACTTCATGGGTATCTATAAATTAAATATTTTCATTAATTATACACACTTTAGCAATGTTTTATTAATGTTACACTGACAAACACAAGTTATAGAATTGAATAATTTGAAATGTAGATTGTCAATATTTTGGTATGTGACTACAATAGCAGAAAGGGAACAAGAATGGCACAAATGGCACACAAAAAAGGCAGAGGTGAGAAAAGGGTTCTAGTTTGAAAGTCTTAAATAATAAATGTGAAGACCTGTTTTTAATCTTAAACATTAATTGAATGAACAAGAAACAAATGTAGTCCAGACTGGCTCTGGTACATTTGATAAAGTTGATATAAAGAATATCAACTAAGCAACTGTGTCTGCCCGACATGATTAAGAGATTACACTGACCATGGTTTTGTTGTCTGAACAGATGCATTTAGCACCGAAAGTGCACCAAAATTAATATGATACTACATACTAGAACTACCACTGGCAAAAACAAACCAATCCCTAAATTTTCCCCTCACATGTTTTCTCCATGTCGCCCAGCCAGTCGCCAAATGAGACAGAATTGGAATTTAATTACAAAACGTCACCACTTGCCAAGTCTGTCAGGTGGTCCCTCCATTACATGGGATTCTCTTTATCTAGTTCAGCCTTGGGTGCCAGTAACACTGCTGAAGTTTAATCACAGTGCATGAAAAGAAACTGAATAGTCCAGACAGGCCCTGGTACATTTGATAAAGTGCGGTGTTTTAAATGCTGAAGTGATGTTTTAAAATAATCCATCAGATGTCACTGTTTCCCAGAACAAAAAAGGCTAAATGCACTGTGGGGAAAAGGAAAAACTAGCACAAATTTAACCTATGTAAAATAAAATCAGTCATTAGACACATATTAGGAACAATTATATGCATGTCTGTGCCTTGTGTAAAAGAGAGAGAACTGGAAAAAAAGGATGAGGGTGGGAGAAGTTTTTAATCGCTCATACAAGAACTAAGATTCATATTTATATATTTTATTTCTGCATTTAACGTCTTTAACATCAGACCTCTATAATTACAAATAACTGCAAGACCAACTCTTGTTCATAAATTAAAAATATACTTGATATTTTCATTAACTGATATTTCTAAATTAAGAGGAAGTGCTGTGCTATTTGTTTTAAAAACAGATGAAAAGAGCAGCACAAGAACTGTCCTGTTTCACTAAAACAAAGTGCACAAGTGTTGTTACAGTTGTTACACACCGATACAAGTTGTTTAATTATTTCTCAAACTTGTATAACTAAGGGATTTAATGCTAGAGTTTTTTTTTTAGTTAACCTTAGCTCGATTTTCGTGTTGTGAAATTCAGGTTAATAAGGTCAAGTCCAAAAGGATGTATGTTTTGTCTTCTTTTTTTTGTTTCAAAAATAAGATGAAAATTATTTCAAGAGATGAGAACAAAAAAAAAATTACTGGAAAGATTTCAGTGAATTCAACAAGAGCTCAGCTAAAAGTAAACTTTTAAACATGCTAAGGGCAACAATAATAATGTAGTAACCCTCAGTTTACACATACTAACTTTCACAAAGTCTATTTTTAATCATGTTTGAATTTGTACGTTTCTGTTTCATTAGAGATATCCTACTGCAATTCATTGTATAGAACTATTGAAAAAAAATGTTGAGAGACATTTGAGAGACCGAGAACCTCTTTGCCACTAGTGGAGGAGTAACTGCTCCTGGATCACTGCAGGTGGGAAAATGGACAGACTGTAAGTGGAAGAGCACAGGAGAACATTGAAGAGTTTCACTGTTTTGTGATTGTTCCAAATCCTAATAGGCTTTATGAGAACATAAAGTCATGTAATATATTACAATGTATTTAATATTAATTTCGAATGGTTGCTCTAGTGTATTTCACTTTGTTGATCACACCTGTTAAAAAAACAGTTTTTAGGAGTTTGAGCATGCCATTGAGTCTTCACCAGATGATGACTGTCAATAGAATATACCGGTATGCTTTTTTGACCGTATTCATTTTAAATTAGCTTTTCATTTTCTTAACGTTTTCATCAGTAGATTCTTTTTTTTACTGATATGTAGTTAGATGAATGCTATTTTAAAATGCTAGAGGCCCTGGAGTATAAAACGTACTGTTGCTGAAACGCTATACTGTTATGTCCAAGAAGATCAGCAATGTGGTTTTAATGTTGCAGCAGAGTTAAATGATAACTTTGATTTAAAAGTTCTTTGTACATTAATAGCAAATGTTGTTTTACAATATTATGATTCTATCTACTATAGTTGTAGTACTGACACAACTTTTTGTTATGTTTGTTATCTGAGGTCCTGTGTTGTTGTGTAAAGTAGTTACTAGAACAATTACTAGAATACAAAAAGAATTACTAGAATACAAAAAGACCTCACAAAGACATGACAACTATCTCTGAAACGGTCAACTGCATCTGCCCTTAAGACATGTTTTAGAAGAGCAAGTATTAGAAGAAAAAAAACAGGTAGCACGATTCTGACCACCACATGGTTTGCAGTTGAATAAAAAGATATTGTTGCCAGACATACCATATGTGGTGTACTGTATGTCCAAATTCATAAACACCTTAAACACTAGACTATGAACACCTGGCTCCACTAACAACACAATATTCTGGCATTCAGTGAGGGGCTTGCTGAGAACATACTTAATTCAATAAAATAACAAGAAGCATCAACTGCAGATACCTCTGATGTGTTTCTCTTTATATTTTAAATAAAATGGTGGGAGGAATCTAGCGAAAGGCTGTAAAACGTTTGTGCTACTCCCACACGTGCATCTCCATGAAAAAGCAACAGACAGAAGACATACGAACCTTCTCAACCTCATCTTGAGAATCCGCCAACAGTTTCTCATGTTGCTGGACTTTCTCTGACAAGTCTGTGATCACTTTTTTCTTCACCTCAAGGTCTTCATTCAGCTGGGACTTTGTAGACAAGTACTCTTTCTCAAACCTGTTGAAAATAAGAATATCAACTAAGCAACTGTCTGCCCGACTCATTCCATGGCGCTTGATGTGTTCACATTTGGAGATGCAGCATATTCATGAATGATCTTGATTCCAGTTTAAAACACCAAGGTATGAGTCACCCTTGCAGTGTGGAGCAAAGCATTATTGTGCTACATGATTAAGAGATTACACTGACAATGGTTTTGTTGTCTGAACAGACGCATTAAGCACCGAAAGTGCACCGAAATTAACATGATACTACATACTAGAACTACCACTGGCAAAAACATACCAATCCGTAAATTTTCCCCTCACATGTTTTCTCCATGTCGCCCAGCCAGTCGCCAAATGAGACAGAATTGGAATTCAATTACAAAACGTCACCCCTTGCCAAGTCTGTCAGGTGGTCCCTCCATTACATGGGATTCTCTTTATCTAGTTCAGTCTTGGGTGCCAGTAACACTGCTGAAGTTTAATCACAGTGCATGAAAAGATGAGTGCGTCTTTGATGAGTACAAAGCTCAAGACATGACCATTTTCAGAACGAGTTCTCCATTTATCACGGAGCCTGCAGTTATAGCCTTTTCTGCATGAAAACTACACCTCAAAATACAAAATGACAAGCACAGAATTCTCATTTCTTATTATGCTTGTGTTATCACAAGTATGTCTTTATATAATCTGGAGTAACAAGGATTACACAAAAGGGGCACACGATCAAATACGTCTTATGGGTATATCGCAACTTGAACTTGAACTTTATTGCCGTATGTGACCGGTACATGTACTGGTACAATGGAATTCTTAATAACAGAGAGTCTCTTGATAAAAAAAAGTGTAAAACAAAGTGAAGACAGTGCATCAAGACAATATACAAACAAACAGTAGACAATATACAAGTAAACGGATCAAATGTAAACAATGACGGCAGATGTGCACTAAATAAAATTATAATGAGGTAGATGGTATAAGTGTGATCCAAGGGGTATGGCCAAATGTGTTCGCCAATCGCACTGCTTTTGGGTAGAAGCTATTGAAGAATCTGGTGGCAAGTGTCCACATGCTCTTGTACCTCTTGCCTGAGGGCAGTGGGGTGAAGAGCTAATTTCCGGGGTGGCGACTGTCCTCTGTGATGGACAGGAATCTTCCACGGCAGCGGTCCTCATAGACCTGTTTGATCTCTTTGAGACCACAGCAAATGATCTTCTGGGCCACATTCACCGTTCTCTGCAGTGCCTTTCTCTCGAGAGAAGAGGTGTTGCCATTGGTGAGGACGCTCTTGATGGTGCAGCAGTAGACGTTCACCAACACAGGTACTGGCACCCCCCATCGCTTGAGGCACCTTAGGAAATAGAGTCGCTGCTAAGCCTTCTTCAAGATAATGTCTGTGCTCACAGTCCAGGTTAGGTCATTAGAAATGTGAATTCACAAAAACCTAAAGCTGGTGACTGTTTCCACTTCCATTCCATCAATACTGAGTGGGCTGTTAGTGTGTGGCCTTTGTCTCCGAAAGTCCACTATTTTTTTTGTTTGTATTACTCACGTTCAAGTCCAGGTTATTGCTATGACACCACCTCAGAAGCTTTACGACTTATTCCTTGTAAGTGGATTCGTCATCATCGCTGATCAGTCCTATTATAGTGGTGTCATCTGCAAATTTAATGATGCAGTTGTTGCTGTGTCTTGCTGTGCAGTCGTGAGTGAATAGGGAGTACCACCTTGGACAGACAGAAGCCTTGTGGGGTGCCAGTGGTCAGGGAGAGCAATGGTGATGTTTTATTATCTATCTGCACCACCTGTGGTCTTTCGATTAAGAAGTCCAGCAGCCAGTTGCAGTTGTACAGTCCTAGTCCCCTGAGCTTTGTCACCAGTAGGCTGGGTATGATTGAATTGAATGCTGAACTGTAGGCCACAAACAGCATTCTCACATATGAGTCCTTAGTGTCCAGGTGTTCCGAGGCTATATGTAGAGCTAGACAGCATCATCCACTGATCTGTTGTTCTGGTAGGCGAACTGCAAGGGGTCCAGGGACTCTGTGATGGAGGAGTTGATGTGTGACAACACTAGCTTCTCTAGGCATTTCATCACCACAGATGTTAATGCTGCCTTTTTGGGGAGTGGAATAATGGTGGTTTTTTTGAAGCAGGTGGGGACAATGGCCTGTGACAGGGAGGAGTTAAAGATGTCCGTAAGCACTGTGGTCAGCTGGGCTGCACATATCCTAAGGACGCGGGGTGGTATCCCATCAGGCCCTGCAGCCTTACGGATTTTCACCCTACTCAGAGTTTTCTGCACATCCTGCTCAGAGAGTTTCAGAACAAACTCACCCTGTACACTTGGGGTCTTCTCAGCAGTGTCCGTGTTCAGACCATCAAAGCAGGCATAGAAGCGGTTCAGCTCATCAGGCAGGGATGTGTTGTTCATGTTGATCTTCTGGCAGCAGCCCTTGTAGCCTGTGATTGACTGTAATCCCTGCCACAGCCTCCTGGGTCAGCATATTGTGTTTCAAGCCACACTCCGTAGCTCCATTTAACGCGTTTTATGGCTTTCTCTAATGCATACCATGATTCCCTGTAAATCTCTTTGTCCCCCAATTTGAACACAGCGGCACCATCTTTTATTGTAATGTGAACATCGTTGTTGAACCACGGTTCCTGATTGGGAAATGTCCAAATTTTCTTTTCTGGTACACCATTGTCAGTGCAATATTTAATATAGCAACATCTCACATCAGACTCAAACAGGTAATCTGTTAGCAATGCATACCAGATAAGCTGAACAGAACATTTGTGTTGTGTTTGTAAACTTTTTCACTGCACATGCAAACTCAAAACTACAGCAAATTCAAGCATATTAAGAAATAAAAACATCTAGAGGGTATTTATAACAGAAGCGGTATATGCTATAGAAAACAAAGACAAGGAGCTGGAGGCAAGTGTCTTACTGTAGGAGTTTGTCCAGCGATTCCTTGGCCTTGGCTTTCTCCCGTTCATATGCCTTCTCCACCTCTCTGAACTGTTGCTTCATTAGCTCCAGGCTGGACAAGGCCTCCGACTGACTGCTCTTCTCAACCTGTAGAGCCGCTTCAAGATCCCGGATTCTTAACTGCAATTCACCAAAACGTGCATTTCTGAAATGGGCACTAATGTCACCTTCATTACAATCAACAGAACCCATGAAAAGCTGTGTATAGAGTACTGTGAAATTACAATACTGGAAAAAGGTATACACTTTGTATCTTCCATGTTAACTTTTTTCTTGTTGAAGTTTTACTGTCAAAGAAAAATACACTGCATTTCTACAATATAAGAGTAATTCTGTAAAATCCAATGTCTATCTAGCTATAATGCAATTAACTCTTAGTGTGATGCTTCGTGCATTATTAGATGATAGCAATTATGTATTAGAAGACAGCATTAACACTGCATTTTAAGTGCCTGATTAGATTTATAAATCTAGTGACTGTATATTGAAAACTTAAGCTAGTGAAGAAAAACAGAAACATTAGATTGGACATTGGACTATACTATCACAGTTCTACCAAAATGTAATCTAGACATTGTTTTCTAAGGACCAAGCCATTAGCAGAAATCTTCCAGGCAGGATGTTGAAATTAATTTTTAATGTTTTTTTCCCCACCTTCAGTATTAGGTCTGAGATATTAATAAAGAATTATGTTTTGTTAATTATGTTACAGGGATTGATTCCTCCTTTTATTATCTACAAAAATATCTGGATGTGTAACCACTCACAGTGATGACTAAGTTGATTCTTTTAAATTTGTTACTTGCTCTTAATCAACTAAATACACCAAAAAGCTACTGTACATCAAGATCTGAAGGAACAAAATGTATTATATAAATGAACTTTCTCTTATAATACCATATTCTTGAAGAATTGCAAAACTTTGTCACTTTTTTATATTTTAAGCTATAGGCTCTGAGCACTTTACAGTGCACTTGTTGGACTATAATGAGACCTAAACCAGCATTGCTAATGTTATAAAAATGTTTTACCACTCTTAAATAAGTTTAATATTTTGATATCTTGAGTCTTGACCACTCATTTTCAATATACTTGTAGGCCAACCCAGCAGCTTCCTCTCCCTATTTTGTCGCTGCTTCACATGTACCAGGTATATCCCTGAGCACATCCGTAACATAGAAGGTCAGAAGCAATTTTCATCCAGGACCACTAACTGAGGCCTTCTATATGCGTGTTAAAAATGTATGAGCTCGTTTGTTACGGTATTATGGGAAATCTACCTATGTCCAGAATTCTATCCAGTTTGTCAGACTAGATCCCTTCTTGGAGGAGGTGAAACAAACCAACCACTTGGTCGGAGCAAAAGGGAGATGATTTGACAAGAGGGGATAAAAAAAACCTTACACCACATCTGAAAGAAAGATCAAGAAACATAAAAAGTCACTTTGTGTACTTCATGACAGTATTTCTACCTGTATGATTTCCGAGTTGAATTTGGACTCCAAGTGGGCTGCTCTTTCCGACTCCACATTTTCCTCCAGGCTCTTCACTTTCTGCTGAGCTGCCTGGAATCCCCAGACAGGACGTTACAAATGTACAGGTAAAAGGATTCCTCCGACAACGAAGAATTGCGGAAAAGCCATTTTCAGTTGATGTTCTCATTGAAGAACTCAGGGTTATAATACAGACGACATTATTAAATTGCACTGTAGACATTTATAGCTATGCACAGCTAAATGAAAAAGGTAGATACTGGACTGGTATCTCAGAGGTTCTATAGCTAAATTATACTTTTATTCCGTAATTTTAACAGGAAATGACTTCAAATCTTCAGTGTTTTTACAAAGATGAACAACAAAAGGGTGATCAGCCAAAAGCTTTATCATACTACTAAGCACAACTGGCAACCCACTGAAACTAAGCATGTGTGAGCCTGACCAGTACCTGGATGGGAGACCTCCTGGGAAAGCTAAGGTTACTACAGTAGGTTGCTACTGAAAGAGATGCTAGTGGGACCAGTAGGGGGCGCTGTCCCTGGGGTCTCTGTGGGTCCTTATGCCCCAATATATTGCTGGGGACACTACACTCTATAAAAGGGGGTAGTGTCACATAGAACCAAGGTCCTGATTCTCCATTGTCATTTAAAATACCAGGGTGTTTCTCGAAAAGAGTAGAGGTGATACCCTGGTGTCCTGGCCAAATATTCCCCTGGCCTTTACCAGTCATGGCCTCCTAATAATCCCCATCTATGAATTGGCTTCATCACTCTGATCTCCTCCCCACTGACAGTTGATCCGTTGTGAGCATACTGGCACACCCTGGCTGCTGTTGCAACATCCAGGTGGATGCTGCACATTAGTGGTGGTGTAGTGGAGTCCCCATTACCTGTAAAGGTCTTTGAGTGGAATGTCCTGAAAAGTACTATGTAAGTGTAAGGAAAAGCTATTGTTGATATTATTAAATGCATAAAAAATCTCTAATCAATGATACCATCAAAGGATCTTTAAGTTACTTTACTTTATCATAGAAATGTAATTTTAAGTTGTACAAATGTTTCCTCAACCATAAGATATTATAGAAATTGTAGTAAGGGCCAAGTTATAGAAGGCTTTTTTTTTTAACACATGACTGACATCGTTTGAGTTCACCCAAAAAATCCCTTACAATGTTATTTAATATAGTTTAAAAAAGATTACATGAATATTTACTGGCAATTTAACAAGCAACCACTAGAGGGTACCACAACTTATCTTTAGTCACTAATTTCATTTTTCCAACGTGTAACGTTTGCTAGATAAATAATGCAAAGTTTGCTGCCATAACTACTGCAAAAATAGAAAAAGCAAACATACTCAAGTATATATACAAAAGGAGGAAAACTTTACACGTATCAATGTGTAATTTTATAGAAAATAACAGTGGGGGTGGATCCCACAATTAACAACACAGCGAATGAAATTAGAATGAAGGATTTATTAGTCAAATGGAACACTCCCAGACATAAATACTATTGCCCTCCATTTCCAGTGCTCATTAATAATATATTAAATGTAAATATATTTCAATAAACTATCAAAAATAGGTACCATCCTAAATACACCAATAAAAAACCTTAGCTACCTTTTGGCAGGATGAATAAGTTCAATAGCATAAAAAGATGTTATTGTCAGCATTTTTTTAAATTTCATACATTTGTGAATGTCATGAGGGTGGCACAATGACATCATTGTTAGTATTGTTGGGTTTACTCTCAGCCCTATTGCTTTGATCTGGAAGTGCGTTTCATTTGCTTATTATGTAAATGGATAGGGGCACAGTGGTTAGCATTGCTGTCTCGCTGTTTTGCAGCACTGTGTTCAATGTCTGATCTGGGGTGCTGTGTGGAGTTGACATGTTATTCTTGTGTCTGCTTGGGTTACCTCCAGGAATTCCAGTTTCCTCCCACAGCCCAAAAACAAGCTGATAAGTTAATTGGATTCTGGGAAAATTAGCCCTGATGCATGTGTTGGCAAATTTGTGTTTTTGTGTGCCCTTCAAAGGACTGGCATGCTTTTCAAGGTGTATCCTGCCTTGTGCACAATTCTTTCTGGGATAGGCTAGAACACCATGGCCCTCAATTGGATTAGCAGTTATTGAAAGTGATGCAATAAAAACGATAATGTAATGTGAATGTCAGTGCTAGAGCTGTGATATACAGCGTTTTTTACCTTTCATGCAGCTCAGTGAACTGCTGATGCTGAACAACAGCACGACAAAGATATTTATTTTTCACGAAACGGTTGTAACCGAGTCTCCTCTTTTCATGACAGCAGCATCATCACCTTATAATCTGATCGTGTCAGATCTAAAAAACTTGCAAGGCTGAGCTCAGTGACTCTGGGGATGGGAGCCAAGAAGAAAACCAGGCTGTCTCTGGTGGCCCCATATGTGGCTCTCTTCCAACTGGGCTAGAATGTCCAAACCAACAGCCCCATTTTGTTGACTAAAAAAACAGAGTGTATGAGGCACCGTTTTATGGATTAAACCTTAAATCGGGATCCTGACTACTTGGTCATTAAAGATCACATGGCACTTCAAAAACCTGTAGGTATAACCATACACTCTAGTCTAGGATTGAACAATCTGGCCTATTTAAGGTTCCAATTAGTGAAGCAATTTGTCACAATCTCTACTTGATTTGCTCTGTATCGGGGCAGCATGTCAGTGATAGATGAAGCACTATTACTCTTCTTAGTATTATTGTTCAGACTTGAGTGACATCTTACCTCTAGCTCTTTCTTGAGTCTTTCCTCTCTCTCTGCACTGTACTCCAGCTCACTTCCTTGTCTCCTCAGAGTCTCTGCGTTTTTCTCATGCTCCCTCTGCAGCTGGCTCAGCCTTTTATGCAGCTCACGCAAGGTGTCATCTTGCTCCTGTGGAAAAAGTGTAAGTGGACCTTCAGTACAACTGTCATATTGATTCAGTTAAGAATCCATCCATTATTAAAGTAAAGGCTTAGTAGAAAAAAAAATAGTTTATTTTGTTCAGTGACCAATATATATTTTAATTGATAATTCTGTAACAAAGCAACTAAAGTAATATAAATTATATTAAGTAAAATTATATAAATTGTTTCTTTAATTATTTTAAAAAATTACAACTCAAATTCTTCCTTAGAAATCAGCAGTACCTAATAACTAAAATGCTACTTATGTTCTCATTTTATTGAGATCAATAAAGACTACAAAGGCAACACTGTATTTCAACCAAAGTCCAGTAGAGGTCAGGCTTGTGATAAAAAGCTAAACATTCCCAGACGGTTTTTTTGAATGTTTGCATTTGAGACTTTAAACACTTAATTAAATAATAATACGGTAATAACTCTGAGATTACTATTTGAAATGACTCATTTTTAAAATGCACACATAAAAAATGTATCGTGACATTAATAGCACTGTTCTAGACATCCGATGTAAATTTATTCTGAGCAGAAATATTCAAGGGCTCACAGGTACATGGTGGAATTAGTTGACAGGTTGAATTTACACAAAAAAGTGATATATATATAAATATACCACTATATTTACACTGAACTCTGATCAGAATGCGCACTGTGCCATTACAACTCTAACATGCCATAGACTCAGTAGTAGTAGTAGTAGTAATAATAATAATAATAATAATAATAATAATAATAATTGCTTGCACTTATATAGCGCTTTTCTGGACTCTCCACTCAAAGAGCTTTACAGATAATGGGGACTCCCCTCCACCACCACCAATGTGCAGCGCCCACCTGGATGATGTGACGGCAGCCATAGTGCGCCATAACGTTCACCACACATCACCCATCAGTGGGGAGGAGAGCAGAGTAATGAAGCCAACTCATAGATGGGGATTATTAGGAGGCCATGATTGGTAAGGGCTCATGGGAAATTTGGCCAGGCCACCAGGGTTACACCCCTACTCTTTTCAAGAAACACCCTGGGATTTTTAATGACCACAGAGAGTCAGGACCTTGGTTTTACGTCTCATCCAAAGAAAATGAAACACCAGAAGTGTTTCTCAAACTCAAGAACCCACCCTCCTGTAGATAAATACCAGTACCGTAAAAAGAGCAGACAATATTGAGACTTTACAAAGATCTGGAAGATTTGCATTTTACAGTATTTACAGTTTTACAGTATCTTAGATCATTCTACATACCTACAAGGGTATGGACAGTATCTTTAGGGTTTCTTTACCTATGCATCTTGGGGGTTAACTGTACTAAGCAAACCACAGTGTCAACAAAACAAACATTTCCCTTTAAACCCTTTCAACTCTTTAACAAATAAAACATTTTAATCTCTAATTAGTTTTCCAGTTGTAAAGTACAGACTAGACTTGTGAGACTGTATTCAGTTTGAATTTGAATTTGCTGTTCTGCAAGCAGACGCTGACCATACTACCAACCATACTGACACCACTAGAAAGATGGCCACGGACAGCAAGCGGCACAACCTCATATATCCAGAATGTAGGACTCATCCTTCATTACATACAGAGGTTTTTTAACACCTCTGCTCCATAGCGTCACCTACAGTTCTTTCCACATCAAGTATATGACAGGCTTTGGGAACTTATGATGAATTATGGAAATGATTAATTATATAATACTTTTTGGAGGGATGGTGATAAAATACACACAAAGGGCAAGGAATAACATGGTATTTTAAAAACTTGAAGAAAAAATACAATAAAACAGAGAGCCTTAAGCACTATAATAAAAAACACTGTGCTGCATAACATCTAGTCCTCTCTGTCTCCCACAATGGCACTTCCCTCATGTCAAAAGATGCCTGAACTTCCTCATCTTCTCTATCCTTGAGATGTACATCAAATTAAAGCTGGATGGGCTGGCACATGTCCACTTCCACTGTTGCCCTCTCTCTAGTATTGTCATCTTGCAGATGACGACAATTTCCCTTTCCTGCCCTTTCCTCTTTTTTTTTATGAATCATTACTTAAAATCAATACCCAATTATTAAATCACAGACAGGGTAGCGTGTATTGCAGTGTAAGTTAGTTTTGTCTGACATCTCCAGCAATTATCCAGTTGTAGCACTTTATATGACAAATGAAAATGACTTGCTACAAAAACAAGATTTACAGGACATTGCTAATCGTGCTTATCGGCAAAAGCAACCTTAACTTGCTTAGGATAAACAAATGTAATAATACACATTTGATCACTCAAGCACAATATGATTATCTAATTGAAAATCTTTCCTCTGGGTGTTTATTTTTTCTACAGTACCTACTGTAAGTTTCATAATGTTTTGGCGACTGAAATCACTCCTTTCTGGAAGAAACGTAATTAACAAACCATGTTTTTTTTATTCTGCAGGCTCAATTCATACAGGCTCTTTGAGTTTAAAACCTTAATAAAGTGACTTTGTTGCTGCAAGGTACAAAACAGGATGCGGAGGAAGACTAGCTGCTGCAAGGTACCTGGAGAAGATCCTCAAGTCGTTTTTTTTCAGCAGTGAGCAACTCCGTCTCTATATTGGCACTCTGTAGAAGGCGGTCTCTCTCCTCTAGTTCACAGTGAAAGGCACCCTGGTCCTCCTCTCTGGCCTGCTGGGTGATGTGCAGGGCCTTCTCCAGATCTAATACCCGCTGCTGCAGTTCAGCATTTTCAACTGAGAAAAACAGGAACAGAAAAAAGACCAAAGATACAAATAAAAAAAAAACAATGCTTAGGGGTAGATATCCTTGACCTAAGAATACATTTTCAATGTAAAGCAACAAATACTAGTAAAAAAAAGAAAATACAATTATTGATTAGTTAGTCAAATCTGCTGTTTTAACCTAGAAGTCCTCCTCAGCCATTTCTATTTTGAGCATTCAGCATATTAAAAGATATCGGTTTAGTCTGAAATCACAAATTGAAATGGTTCAGTATATCTTTGGATCCTTGAAGGAAACCAAACACCTGGGAGAAAATTACAGACACAGGGAGAGCATGAAAACTCCATGCAGATACTGTAGCTCCCAGGTCCGTAAAGCAAGGCTCAATCTCCGGAGTTCCACTGAAATATGTTATATATGTATTTATACTGTACATGTATGCATTATATATTATAAATGTAAATGGATTAAAGGTAGGGTCCTTTACTTTTGGTTTATTTGGAGCACAATATCAAAATAACTGCACGACAAGAAGCATGACAAGAAATAAAACACTAGAAATTGAACTAGAAAGCACTGTCATTTTACAAGACAGTACAGAGCAAAATCAAGTGCTGAAGGAAATTCAAGAAAAGGTGGATGCTACAGACGCAGGCTTTTTGCTCTACTTTGCTAACAAGTTCTCTTTCTACAAGACAAACATTCTTTAGTGAATGATCATGAGAAGGATGTTCACCCGTAATTGTTTGTTGTTAATGTTGACAGTTTTGTAATGCTGCAGCAAAACATCACGCTATTATGTGTTTTTATATCTTTGAAAAGAACCATGTACAGTAGCATGTGAGCATGGAGGCCTGTGCTTGCTCAAGTACAACGCTTTCACAGCTTGTTTCTCTGTTTGGAGCAATTTATTTCCAACAGAATTTGAAATCATTTTGGTTTAACAATCTAAAAAGATTTAAGGGAGTAAACAGAAAGTTGCCGTATGTGGAAATTACATAGTGACTGCATTTTTCAACTAGCTCACTGAATCACCATTTTCACGTCCCTCTGGCAGATTTTATCAAAGCCCTCCAGCTCGATAATACTGTTCCAAAACTCTCTAGTTTCGATACGACTCTAACTTGTTTTTGTTCCCTTTGTTCACCTAGACCAAAACCCAGATTCAAGAGCAAATACAAGAACAGTTGACAGGTGCATGCGTCTTGTAGAAAAGAATCCTATGACTGAAATGCCCTCAGAAATATAAATTATCCACCTAAAATCTTTCACTGCAGATTGTTGCAATTGTTTAGCAGAGGCCACAATACAAACTACTGGCATCCAAAATCAATAGCTGCTCTTGGACATTCAATTTGAAATCTTCCATTTTAAGATCATAGAGAAATTTAATAAATTAAGGAAGAACTGGGCAGGAAAGAAGGACATGAGTTTTTAGAAAGTTAAAGATCAATTCAACCAGAGGCCTAAATGTTTATAAACTACTGCTTTGTCTAAAAAGAAATAAATGTGATTGATTCCAAGTGAAGAATTTACTGTTAAAGTATGTTTCAATTTAATTACTTTTATTTTATCATAAAAGGCATCTTTACAGACCCTATCCTCAACCTCTTCATTACTGCAGTCAAAACTTGCACAAGAGCCTGTGTGTACAAAAATTTAACGACGGCTGAAGAATTCAATCTAATAGGCTTTATAACATAAAACAGCAACAGCAACCCTAACAAGTACTACACTCAATCTTTACGTATCAGACAAAGCCTAATTAAACCAAATAATGTGCAGAAATACCCAACACCACTAATCAGTTACATTATTAACACCCACTGTGACTCAATAAATAGCTGGAGCTCTAACTTCAAGTAACCACCCCTGCATACCTCATACTAAGAATTTTCATATTTATAAAATGCTCAAAAATGACGTTCAACTTCATTTAAACAAGACGTTTTTCAAACGGAGAAAATGATCAAAAATATAGGTCTAATATTTTTATCCAACAGAACTAATGACCGCTAACCTTTCAACTGTTCATTTTTTCTGTGGATGTTTGCCACTGTTTCCTCAGCGCTGGATTTCTCCATACCAGCATCTTTCCTTGCCAGGGCAATCTCATACTCCAGGTTCTGGCGCTGGGCCTCTCCCCTCTCCAGCACAGCTCGGAGCTTGGCCACCTGGCTCTCATATCTGGCCACCTTAAGAAGAATAGTCGTGCAGAGATATGACAAACAGCAGGGTCTTCCAAAGAAAAACCCAAATGCAGCAGATAACAGACCTTAAAATTCCTGCTGCGTGAGGGCAACGTGAAAAATAATTTAAGATCAGTATTCCCATGTATATACATGACTAAAACAACTCAGCACATAGAAATACAATCAACTTTGCCAAAAAGCCTTTATTACACAGCCATCCAAGCACAAGTACATTGTACGTTATTGTGATGTTCTATAGGCAATCTTGGCAAGATGTCAACACTCATTGTCTACCAGATTGTTGCCCATCATTGAAGGATTATGTTTGGGGCATAATGATTCCTTCGGTTGTTTTACTTTCTTGATTTTCACAAGGCCTGACTTTAAACAGGTTAGACCACTTCATAAACTATGCCCTCCTCCAGCTCAGGCACTAATATGGTGATGTATGTATTACATTCATAATCTGAACAATAAGATTTAAGCCGGAACACTTAACCGACATCCAATATCCATATGCTTTTTTCTAAAATCTTATGTGCAGAGTGGTAAGATTTTATGATTGAGTACACCTGCTACTGCACTCAACACCCAGCATTCACTTTATGCACAATAAGGTAATAAAAATATTGGAGATCAAGGGATACAGAAATTCAATTCAAGCTTTACTATCCCATCTGGGGAAATTTGTTTTACAGCACACTCTCAACATAAGACAATGACAGACAATTAAAACCACTTGACGTTACTCGTGTCAGCTTTCAAAACATGTGGAGCTGAAATGTTATAGCCAAACCAATTTCCATATTGTTAAATTTTAATTCTCATTTCTTTTTGAGATATTAGAAATTATGACAAAATGCAAAGCATTTGGATGTGGTAATTAACACCATAATATTCTATGCAACCCTTTAAGCATCTGAATAGGCATACAGACCTAGTAAATACATTCAATTAGCAATTGTGAAGTGAGAGACAAAACAATATTGTGATTACCTCCTCATTGTATTTTGTCACCAGCTCCAGCTTTTCCTTTTCCGATTTGTTGAGTCTCCATCTCAGATCAGATATAGAATCAAAACCGCCTTCTTCTGTGTTTTGCAAGGTTTGACGTTCACTTTGAAGCTGAGCAATCGTTTCTTTCAGTCTGTAAAAAGGCAAATAAAATTACGTGACTCTTCCACAATCAATCCATTATAAACAAATCTCTCCCAGCACACGTTCCACTTCAGCACTGTACTCAAAATTTAAATTACATTATTAGACACTATCTCAAATTGTTAAGAAACCTAAATGTTCAATTTGGCGCAAAACAAGTCAAGCTATGCCAAATTGTAGTTCGGAATACAGTATATAATGTCATTGTATGATGACCATTTGCCCCAAAACACTTCCATAATGCCAAAACAAAAATGCGACCTTCTCTATTGTAAATAAAAACCATTCTGACACACCACACTCATTTTATCATCCATGTAACACGTTAACACTTGAACAGAAACAGTTTGTGCTGGGAAATTGAGAACAACAAAGGCCAAAAGCAACCTCATCATGGTGTTTCAGAAATTAAAATCTATGTCATAAATAAGTAAATGAATAAATAATAAGTGGTACTGAGAACTCATTTAGATGCATTGTGCATTACAGAATTATTGTTGGAGTGTCAGAAACATCAGAAAAATGTAATCGCACTTTCTCCCATTTCTCCCCTTTTTCAAATCACTGGGCTGAAAAGAAATATACAAACTCAACTTAATATTAGCATTTTTAATATTAGGAATACAGTATTTGATGTAACAACAAAAATAAAAGTATCTGTCAGAAATCTCTAAAGCTGATCTTAAACAGTATAGTGAGCCATCATGCTGATCCACAGAGGTTCAGGTGGAGAAGTCAGAAATAAATGATCTCACCAGTTTGAGATACTCTAAAAACAAATCAACACACCAGGGAAGATAACCCTATGTACCAGCTCTGATCAGGGGGTCCCGACCAATACAGGTGGTTAAATATTCCAACAATCAAATGTTTTAATCAGCACGTTTGTTTTTAATTTAAGAGTTTAAAATTGCTCAGTCCTCATATTTATAATTAGATAAGGTGGGTAGCTGCATCAGCATGCATAGGCCGCAAAGGAACAAGTAATAGGTTTATTCCATGACAAGACAAATTGTTATTAATAATGTTTGCTTACATGTAATGAGATCACATTTTAGTGCATTTCTGAATTCCCCAAAACAATCACACACTACAAATCATTAGGTAGGCTAAATAATCTACTACCATTTTTTGTTCATATCTCTGACTCATTGCCAGACATATTATATATACCTACCTCCATGTTAAAAGTAACTACATAATATTCAATGATCAAGGCCTGGCAACCCAAAAATAATGTTTATACATTAAATCTACACAGATGCACATTCACAGATGTTGCAAGGGGTGCGACACATTAGAACGCATCAATTCAAGTACCCCCCGCCTTTACTAGAGGAAGTCATCATTTGTGGATCAGGAAGCTACATTTAGAGGGCTGATGTTTGTGATTGCCAGTGTCATATTATGGCGATGTTTTGGAACATGTGATTACCCTACAGTGACATTACACATCCTGAACTACAGCTTGGCATAGTTTGTTCATCTTCTTTTGCAACACATTTTGCCTTTAACAAAAATCTCTCTCATCTCACTATAATTCCTGTTTGCAAATATAAATTATGTCACCCTTCATTTATTTATGGCAAATGACATTTCAAACTTGCTCTACCACGGTCATTAGATTCCCTGTTCAAATTCAATGAGCAATCCCTCCCATTACCATTACTGCCTGAATTGCAACTGAATTTAGATTTCAGTCAGTAAAGGTGCAACTTAAGATAGTTATGACTTCATCCGGACAATATTTTGAGCATCAACTTTAAGCAGCAAAATACCTTGCGATCTCATCAGCAGAGCTCTTGGAAGAGTGCGAGGATCTTTTATTGTGATGTGTCTTCATGCCTTGTTTTGACTGTGCTGCCTCTTTATACTTCAGCGAGACCTGCTCAAGGTCTTGAGACCTTAACAAGGCTGTGGAAGGCTGAGCTGTCATGGCCACAGCTTCTCTGGACAGACTTTCTGAAAACAGTGAAGAAAGACACAGCTATGGAAATCTCAACACTTCAAGATAATGCCATGCCTTGCATTTTCAGATTTGTCTTACAATCGATACCATTCTGGTAAATAGGCAACATCGTGGTATGTGTTTTAGAAATGTTTTCAGCTTTGTTTTGTGCTTATTCTGATATAGAAAGCAGAGAGGCAAAAGGTTAAGACCATGAAAAAAAAGGATTTTCAGAGTATTCCATCAATACACATAAAAAATTACAAGACAAGAAGAGATAAAGGGGTTTTAAAGAAACCTGAGGGGCACCAGACTGAAAATGGAATGCATGAAAGGGACGACAAATAATCTTGAAGTTGATAAAATCACAGTGCAAATATTAGAATTTAGTGTTGTCTCGGTAATATGCAAAACTATGAACTTTTGGTTAAGTTAAAGTTATTGCATACTTTCCTCTCAGCTTTTGACAAAGGTATGCTAAATCACTATTTTTATGACAAATAAGCAAGTACTGCAAACATTTTTAGTATGTGAGAAATTGGAGCCAGAGTAACATTTTTAAATCGGGGGTCTCACATAAATTCTTGGTGAGCCAATTCTTGCGACATATGGTTTTTGTTACACCCAAGTAGTAGTTTAAACAATTAATATAAACTTATTTTCTAAAAAAAAGAATGAAAAATAAAATTGAGCTACTTACAAAAAACATTTAGTGCCTGTTAATCAGTACTGCATTTAAGCAATTAATTTACTATATAATTAAGTTCAGGGTAAACAAAAAAAAGAAGAAACTTGGCATTCCAGAAACATAGTTTAAAATCTCTGACCTAAAGCAACTTGTTAATGTAGAACTTTTCCTCATCCCTTGAAATTTGTATTGGTTACACAGACTTTCACTACACTTGAAAAGCCTTTATGTATATAATCCTAAATTGAAATTTGGGGATTATAAAATTAGAATTTAGATGAATGGTCATAACGTTAGGGGTTCATTTAGAATAGGCCTTCTTTGCACAATTTCACTGTTGGCCTAAAAAAAAAGAGAAACCAAATCAATAAAACTATACCAGACCTACAAAGCTAGTCAGCATAGATTATATGAATTAGTTTTTTTCCCATTTAAAGAGGAGACTAACGTTGGCTTCTCACACGGACTTTGACACTCAAATGAATGAACACAAATTAACCTACTAAACTATTTCAACAACAACAGGTCTTGAAAACATAAGAATGTATTTGGGCCTATTATAATAAAACAATAAAAAGCTATCTCGGTTAGACAGGCTACATACAGCATAATGTAGAAATGTAGTAATTATTTTTAGCATCTGTGGTTGCCATATGTCCGAAAAATAAACTGATCCAGTTTCACGCAAGTTCATAAAATGTGTTGTAAAATTCGTCTACCACAGGTAAATAATAAAGATGTCTGCACTTTTTAATTTTTTTTTTCATACCCTTGCATTATTCCGAATTGTACAGTGTTTCAAAAGAAATCCGTTGATGCTAATCTGCATAGTGACAACGACAATTAAAGGCAACATAAAAACAGCTCTGGGAAAGTCCACTCACCCAGTTAATCAAAGCGAGAACAGCTCAAGTTGCACATCTACGACCACAAACCACTTTCTACTCGTCATTCATGAAGTCTTTGGAAGAGAAAATGGACTAAAACAACTTCAAGACACTGAAAGTGTTTCTATTTATACCTTTGTTGATTTAATTCAAGTTTATTCGTTTACAGTCACTGTTTTTCCCCCTCACAGAGTAAGACCGATACACATTTTTATTACTGTGCTTAGCTACAAAACAGAAAAAGACAACAGACGTCAAACTGCTTTTTGCATGGACCACAAACACTCGAAACGAAACGGACAAGGGCACTGCGATTTTCTTTACCCAGAGCTATTCGATTAATTCAAAGACTTACCAAAAAAATCGTGTAAACTGTCAGTTTGGAAGCAAACCACATCTAGTTGACAGGTTCAGTTTAAATCTGACGCCATGTTTCGCTTCCTGGGGGATCCAACGACATCTTCCTCTACGATTCCACGCCTCTGATTGGCTCTCAGTCGTGTATGACGCGTTTAAAGGGAACAATAGCAGCCCCTCCCACGTGTAATGCAGGAGCCCTCAAGAATTGATAGCCGAGTCGTTATGCTGCAGATTACAACAGTTCTTACTTGATACCGTTTTTAAACCACGCAGTATTTGAAACCATCAAGTGGCACCTACATAACTGAATTTAGCTACAGGGGGTAATGTAGTTGTGTGGAGATTGTGTTTTTAACTTGGTGTTCTGTATGATGCCACAGGCTCTACTAATCTTATGACATGACTAAATGTTGGAATAGCCCGTCTGGGAAGAGCTATTGGCGCTGAAAATGCTTCACCCCCGCGCTTACAATGAACTTCCTACGTACATGTGCTCAACTCGATTGTATTTCTAATCCGTCATTCGTTTGATGTGTCCGGCACCCAAAACGTACCGTGTTGTTTTTAGGTATACAGCGTCTTTCGGATGAGACGTTAAATCGAGGTCCTGACTCTCAGCGGTCATTAAAAATCCCCTTTACACAACTGTGTTAGCCGATAAATCACACATTAACGTCAGGTACTTTTGTATTAGATGATCAGTTCTATTTGATTTTTTCAGAACTATTTTCATTTTGTAATTATTGGCACTTTCATCACAAGTAGATATCAGTGTCTGTAATACAGTCTTCTTTGAAGGCAGAAAGTTCTGAGCAGCACATTAGCAACAACATGAGTACAACAAGAACAATTACAAACAAGAGGAGGTTATGTGGCCCATCTATCTTGTTTGGTCAGTAGTAGTAAAATAATCATACACAAGGCACTCAGGCAGTCCCTGCTTAAAAGAAATCATGGTATCAACTTCAACTGTCACAGCTCTTTGTATAAAAAATCCCTCCAGGCATCAATTCTAAATGCACCCCTTGTTCTTTTCTTTTGTGACCTTTGGTTGTGGTTTAATTGTGGGTTCTGAAGAGGTCCAGTGATTTCACTTTGTCAATTCCCTTGAGGATTCTGAAAATTCAGAAATTATTTTAGCCTGTCAGAGCAGAACACTCCTTTTAGCCTGGGAATGTATTAGGTCACTTGTCTCTGGACTAGTTCCAAAGTAGCATTATCTTTTTTTAATGTGGTGATCAAATTTGCACACAGTATTCTAAAATCTAAATAATTTTTATTTAAATCCTACTTAACTATTTATCCAAATAATATCCAAATCCTCACATTGTCTTGATTAAAATTACGTCAACTTAAACAAATACATAGATCATTTCATAGCTTCTCTGAGCTCAGTATTTATCATTTTATATCTATACTTAATATACATAATGTATAATTTGTGTAATATGTGAAAGATTTTACACTTGTCTATATTAAATTATCTGCCAGGTGTTTGACTGGATTTTCTTAGCAGCTTCTATGAAATTAGATCAATTTTAAGGTACATAAGGTAATCTTCTTTTAGGAATTTAAATAGTTCATTAACTATTTCACAATTTAGATTATTGATACAAATTAAGAAGAGCAGTGTTCCTAATACAGATCTTTGTGGTGCTCCACTAATGACTAATGATTTCACACCCAGTTTGAGCATTCACCTCTCATCCGAAGTCAGTTTTCTATCCACGAGTCAGATCCTAATCCAAAGATATGCATTGCCTTACTGCCAATAATTTTGTAATTAATCTTTTATGATGAATTTATCATAAGCCTTCTGCAAATTTCAATATTCCATTCCGAATGACCTGTTTGCGTCCATTACTGCTCTCGTTGTCAGATATCATACAAAAATGATATAAAACTCCAGTGGTCACAACATTGTATTAGTCCAAGACAGAGTCTACAGACATTTGAACTATATACTTAGAGGAGGATGTAAAACATGATTTGATCACAAATTAACTTTTTGTGTTTGTAACTAAGGAAGCAATCAGAGCTATTTTAATATGTTTTATTTTATTAAAATATAGCAGAAGTTCCTAAAATGTCTGCTGAATTAAGACAAAGCTGCATATTAGTCATTGATGATGATAAAGTGAGTCCACTTAAATATAAGACATTGTTGTCAGAGGTGGATATGGAAGTAACCTATTTGGTCACAAAAAAAGTTTTCTATTGCTTGAGAATTTTTGAAAATATAGATGGAGAACAAAGCAGAGCCCAGAATAGAGCTTTCTGGAACTTATTAGTTACTGGAACAAGCTGTGAAGTCTTTAAATACTAAATACAGTTTTTATATAATCCTGAAACTGTGAGAGCTCATATCAAGACCTGAACTACACAACTTTTCTAGTGATCTACAGTGTGAAAAGCTTAGATGACTCTCTAAACATATCTGAATTAATTAATTTAGTCAAGAGCAAGTGAAAACTTGGTGTCACAAACGCATCTGTGCACTCAATACAAAAACTACATATAAGATCACATTAGATAGCCTCGTTGATAGCAGATACAATAGCTGTCTAAAAAATAGCTTAACTCATTATTATTATTATTATTATTATTATTATTATTATTATTATTAGGTTTATTTAATGATTTTTGAAAAAAAGTGCTAAAATGGATAAAAGTCTAAAGCAGTTACAGTCTGACTTACTCCTTTTGCAAAGAGGAAGAACAAGAGCAGACTTCTAGTCTGCCACTGGGATTTCAGTTGTTTTAAAAGAGAGATTGAATAAATAGGTCAGTGGAGAGAATATAAAATGAAATGCTGGGTTGATATAAAAAAAACTGGTGAAAACCATTATGACCTCCAAAAGCTTTTCAATATGCAGTCTAATGGTACTTGACAGGAGTGTTTGTAAGTATAATACCAAGCAAAGTTGACTTATTTGGTGGCTAAATAACAAACCAAAATGTCTTTGGACTGTGGGAGAAACCCACGTGCACGGGGTGGAACATACAAACTCCAGACAGACAGCACCCCAGGTCCTGAACTAAACCCAAGGGCCTAGTGCTGTGAGGCAGCAATGCTAACCACGGCACTACTGTGCCATCACTACATTTGATACCATTTTAAAAAAGATAATACCACATCTCATTAACCAAAAATAAAAGAGAAATATATACACTGCATCCCAAAAAATCTATCTTATCATTGGAACACAGGGGGGAGGTGTGACGTTTTAAAAAGTGTGCTGTGAAAATTGTAATTTGAATAAATTTGATGAATGTTAATAAGTGACTTATTGCTAATTAACTGCTCAAAAATATATCCAGAAATAAAGTAAGCAGTGTTTAATAATCTCATAAACAGCAGGAAAAAGGAAACATTTTGCAGATTACTAGTGACTGCATTACAACCGTTTTTTTTTTACAACCGAAGAATTATTGCAGGTCTGTATTGTATGCACAAAAGGAAACCACCAACCACCTGAACCCTTTTCCTGTGTTGCTTGCTTCACTCTTAACATGAGATTATTTCCTGGTTCAAGGCTTAAAAAATAAAACTGATTGCAATGATGAAATGTAAGTTCAAAATTTACGTGCATCAGTTGCTCCTAAAACACTTGCTATTTCAACCACATTTTACATGTGTTTCCCAATTTCACAGTGCCCCCCCACAGACATGAGCAACCATTTAAACTCGTCACTGCGCATTTGTCCTAACCTCGGGGTCACTTTTATAATGGGGGGGGGGTGTAGCATTTTTTTAAATCCAAACATTATTTACCCGATTTCTGTTCTTTTTGAGTCGTTAATATATACAAGCCTGTTTAAAAAGTCGAAATCTCAAAATGATGTAAGATTTGCGGCCGCGACTATTGAGAAGTGTAAGGAAAATTGATTTTTAACCCCGAAGTTGAGTTGGAGTGGTATGGTCCTTTGCATAGCAGCGCGGGAGTACGGAGCCGAGTTCGCAGGCAGTGCTGCTGCTGCACGATTTCTGTGGTCTGTTGTCGGTAAGGTCGAGGCTCTCTCTTCTTCCCTTCATTGCGATATTTAAATTCTGTTGAAATCACTAACCTAGATCAGATCACGTGTTTGCAGATAAAGATTGCTCGTGTTGGGAAAATACGCTTGATTGTTTTTTAGGCAAGTTACCGGTCGAAGCCCCATTCAGAAAGCATTTCTGCAAGAGGGTTTGGTTATCACCGGGAAACGGCTTGACTACGTATTTTAAAATTGGTAGTTGTTAAGAAGCAAATGCTTTTCGCCATGTTACCCATATTCTGCGAAACAGCTGCAATACGTTTTTGTCGATATTTTGCATTTTTAGTGGAAAGGCAGATCAGCATACTGAAGGGGAAAGCTTGTTTATTCCTGCACGCACATGCGTGTGTTTGCATGGAGGCAATGGGGGAGGGGTTGTTGGAGCTAAAGCAGTGCTTTCCCTTACACACTGCCTCACGTGTCGGAGCATCTCTGCCGAGTTTACTTCGACAAGTGTGACGATTACTGTGTTTCTTGACATGCATGTAATTCGGGACAAGATCGAAACTAAGCAGGGCGAGTAGGAAATGCATAGTGATCTCAGGTAAGCGGGGCGCTTAGCTCGCTGCAACCACGCAACCACGTTTCAGGTTGTCCTTTTTTTCTCTTTTTGTGGGTCTTGTTGGTCTAACCGAAAGCTGTCGATGAAACGTGTTTGTAAGTATTGAGGGAATCTAAATATGACCGTATATCACCTGTCTTTTCTTAGGGTTTTCGATATTTACCCTTAAAAATAAGTGTTGCAACAGTCTCTCGACATGTTCTTGTTAAGGGTTTTTATAAAGTACTGTACAGATTGTGTGGCGTCCGGGTTTAAATGTTGCTGTTTTTACGTTGCAGAATGCAAGATCGTAGTTGATGCGTAGCTTTTGTATAAACTGAAAAATAATGTTGTACACAAGGTTTTGTCAAAAAACATCTTTTGTTGTTTAGGAAGAAATGTCACCACAGCGCGCTAAACTTTATAGTTAAAACATGCCTGCTTCCAACGGAAGGTTTTTTTTTTTAAATTAAAAGTGACGCCGAGAAGACAGCGAAGATGACTCGAGATTTCAAACCAGGGGACCTGATTTTCGCCAAGATGAAAGGCTATCCCCACTGGCCAGCCAGGGTAAGTAAGCTCATGCGTATAGCGCCAACCTGAATATGCTGCTCAGAAGGTTCAGCCAACGAGCTAAAAGGTTTTTAAAAATGTTGGGATACAAAACACACGCATACACGAGTATATGCATACAAGGTCTGTAGTTCAAGTAGGTAGCTGTGTCACCATGCGTAGGCTGCAAAGGAACAAGTGAAGGTTTATTCCGAACGCGTTTCGGCTGTGGAGTCTTCTTCTGGTGCTCCATTATGGACACCCGAAGAAGGCTCCACAGCCAAAACGCTGTTTCCTTTCTTCTCTTTTCAGCATGGAATAAACCCTTACTTTTTCCTATGCATACAAGTAATGAGTTGGCTGCAGGTGTTTCCAAGCAGACAAGCAGCATATGAAGTCAGTAAATCATGTAATTCAACATCCAAAATCAAAATGTCCAAATGTTTGCAAACAAGATGGGATTAGTTACAAAATACCACGAGCTGATCTTTCCAGTTGGTCCCATGTGGGAGAAATAAGTTATTATTTTGTATTGAAAATAGCAATCTTGTTTCAGATGGAATAACAAACAAAATCAGGAGTCCTCAGTACCAGAGTCTAGGATGCAGTATTTTGAATGATGAGTGCTATGCAGTATAAGTGTTGGGATATGTCATTTTGAGGTCTGTAGCAGAGATGAATGATGTATTTAATTTACGTCATACTGATTTAACTGTAGAACACAAAAATGAAGCCAAATGCAATTATGCTTCAGCAAATTTTTTTCAGTATCATCTTTGGTGTAAAAAATATTCTGTACAAAGATTAAATGTAATAACATGGGTGGCTGGAAAGCAATGTGGATTGTATCCTGATACCTGATAAGAACAGCTGGTATATAAAACATAATTTCCTTCTATATTACAAAAATGCTGTTAGTTTCTATGTAGGTGGTCAAAATGATTGAATGCTGATCAAGTGAATGAAAGCCTCATGTATTGTATAGCTATTCTGGTATGAGAGGACAAGGATGGGGTTTGGACTGCTTGGTGTAGTGTAAAGGATACCACATGTGTTCTGGAATCTTAACACTTGTCCAAAAAGTTGTTTGGTTCTGCTCAGCTCAGGATTCAAGGTTTATAACTCCAGTACATTTTCCAATGCAAACACACAGTTTTTCCTGGAAAGAATGTAACAATTACTCCGTGGACAAGCAGTGTCATCACACTGCTATGTTCCCGTAATTCATCTAGGCACTGGAAACAAAAGCATGAAGACAGTTTTTTTGAGATAGCTCACCATTAAGTAATAGTTTATTTTTTTATTGATGCATCATTTGAAGATGCTCACTTTTTTTCCAAATTTCATCTTTCCTCATAACCTGCTGATGTAAGTCTTCCTTGCAACAATACATGTTTTTTTTTCAGAGAATGCTTTTGTGTAGTATGCTAATGTGAGAAACGCAGCCTTCTGTCTTAAATATATGTAAATTAATTGTGCTAGGAAAGATGTTGCTCAAAAACTTTGCACCTGTCTTGAATGGTTTTGATTTTAAATTAATGCAATATTGATATTATTTCATTAGTTTTCTACGCATTTTCAGTGATAATTTTGGAGTCAGCTATTATCAGCACAAATAATGCTGGAATATATCTTTCTGTATCTTTTAAAACCATATTCTGTGTTTCAGGGAAACAAATTAATTAGTGTTTTACACTACAGTAATGCATTGTAATAGCTTAATAGGTAGTTGTATAAGCTCTTTCTTGTAACGTGTTTTTCTAGTTGGTTTTTAATATTTAGATCATCACAGCTGAAATTTTAGTCTTTGTTAATTATTTCTTCCCAGCACAGTAGTCATGCAAGATAGAATGTTTCCAACTGGGCCCTTGTGCTGGAATTCATAAATGCAATTGTAACAAAAACAGGCATTTAGTGCCCCTGTAGATGTCCATAGAAAACCATTGCCACATTGGATTCCTTCACAAAGATTTGAAGTTGATGAATATAAACCAATACTGTAGATTAAATAGTATCACTTGGAAGGTAGTATAAGATCAGAACACTGCTTTGTAAATATATGTTAGGTTTAGTACAGTGAAAACAACAGACAGCCCTTAAAATACGAGATTTTCAGTCCACAGTGCCTTAAAGTATTCACACTCATCGGCTGATGGCCCATTTTGTTTGAAAAAAGTGAGGGCATTTATTAGAAATATTCCCTTGAAATAAAACCTAAAGGCTTAAACTGCACACCTTTGGTAAAATGTCAGCAAAAACTTCTGTTGCATTGGTATGCAACACTTTACCCAAAACTACCTGGACGAGTGGCATAGCGAATTGAACGGCCTCTGTCCGTATGCAGTAACGGTGGTTCGTATGATTTCAGATTAGAAGCACCTATCGGATTTCTCAGTTGCAATGAAACAGTCCATGAAGATGACTTCGAGTAGTCCTTTGAGCGGGGAGATGCTGATCAAAAAAGAGTGCAAGGTGTAATGTACCACCCACATAATGCCTAGATCAGACTGTTTTTCCAAACTGCATAGTCAGGTAAAGAAACTGCGAGGCCAATGTCAACTTTGAAATTGGTGCAGAGTTTAATGGTGGAGATGGGAAAAGATATTTGTAAGTAACCTTTTCTGGTTACTCCAGAACACTGACTGGTAAAGCAGAGTGGCAAGCCCATATCAGATCCTGTATTTAGTTTGTAATGGGACATTAAGGTACTGCTACAAATGTGGCAAGACGTTTTGTGGTCAGATGAGACAGGACGGGAACTTTCTTATAGAAATTTGAGGTGTTACATTTATTTATAAATATATAGTGCAACCTCAGTATATCTCGGCAGCCTACCAAGAATGGTAGCAGCGTTGTGTTATAGGGCAGTTTCCCATCAGCAGAGCCTTGAAAGCCTGTCAAGGCTAATGGGAACTTAGATGGGGGGGAGAACAGGCAAATCCTGAAGGATCACCAAATACCTGGCTTAAGAAGAAAGTGATTTTCCTTGTTTGGTGCCGACTTGAGAATTTCTGTCCATCAGCGATCCCCAGTCAACTTGACAACACTTAAGCACATGTATACAGAAGAACTGGCATGTAATTCTGTTGTGCAAAGTCAGTAGTTACCCCCACCAAATATCAACTTGTATTAAGTTCTTGATTTTTATTTCTTAAACAGTGTTTGCCGACTTTTAACTTCTTTCATCCATAAAAGTATGTAGTTTGAGCATCCAAGTTGTGATTATATGTATTCACTTTAGAAAGTCTATCTTTTTTAAAATTCAACAAAACTGGACATCATTGCAAGGTGAATAGTTTTGCAACAATACACAATAAGAAGTACAAAATGGTTTAATTGTGCTCACAAACTGTATATCATGTTCGGGTTTGCACTACAGGTCTTAACTCATTGAATAGCTGTTTTTAATGTTGTGCGGTTTTATTGCTTCTAGCAAGCAACACGGGCTTGATTTATATCCGATTACAGGATAGTTGGTTAAAAAACATTGCTGTTGCATTGAAATCAAACTATTTATGTACTCCACTTAAATTGTTGTTTTTTTGGCCAGGGTGGAGTCATTTTAACTAAACGATGCCATTTGGGCCTTTTTTCAATGCTGACTGTGATGAGGTGCAGAATTAGTCATGTGCCTGGGGGGGCTTGGGTTGAACATGAGTCAGTCAGTGCTTTTTGTGCCAGTGTGACCCCTGTAACTGGCTGAGCTGAATCAGTCTTCCAGAAGATGCTGTTCTGCAGACATCATGTGGCCTAAGAGTATGGAAAGGGGCAGATAATTCAGTTGTGCACTTTTCAGAGGCCCGAACATGTATAGTCTACATCTTTCCCGCGGTGTGTGTGTGTGTGTGTGGGGGGGGGGTATTGAATTTCTTTTTCTCAATTAAAGATATGGGAAAAGTGACATTAAAAACTTATGTAACTCAGGTCTTAAGCAGTAGATGGTGTAGTTGGAGTGATCTACCCATATAGGAATTTGATTTGGAATCTCTATTTTCAGTCTATCTATAGCACTAAAATAAGCAGGTGTTTACAAAATAGTCAATTTAATCATCTGTACTTAAGATACCTTGTTTGTTATAGTGGGCAATCAGTCTGGAAAGCTTTTCTCTGCAAAATGGATTGATAACCTCCCACTAAAGTTGACCTTTTCTCATATGTGTGCATTTGCTCTTGATATTGTCTTGATTTTCACACATTCTTGTCTGAACTGTGAGTGTGTTCTACTGCTTGTTTTTCCTCTCTCTCTAGATTGATGAAGTTCCTGATGGAGCTGTGAAGCCATCCAATGCCAAACTTCCTATATTTTTCTTTGGCACTCATGAGACGTGAGTAGTTTAGAGTTTACAGTTCTAAGAGTGGTCAACAATGGTCATAAATTATTAGACACCCATGTGCCTAGTATTTTTTTATTTTAATTGTGAAACTGGTGTTACGGTTACAGTAGTATTAAGGAGAAATGTTATTTCTGAGCTTGAAACTTGAACTTGAAACTGAATAATAAAATGGTTCATTATACAAGATATGTAAAATAGAGACTGCTCTAGCATCTTGCAGCACTGGATGCTGTAAAATCATTAGCAATAGACTTTACTGGCCTGTTCTTTAATTACATTTTATCATAGTATAGTTATTTAAAAAATAAAATGCCTCTTTCATTTGCCATTATTTAGTATTTTTATAAAGCTGAAATGAAAGTAAGCAGCAGTAATTGCCTGGGGAGCAAAGTCTGTTGATGAAATCCACTAGACACGTTCCGCAGTAGGCATGTTTTTTTTAGGTACACTTCATGTGATTGTTGGTTTGAAGATGAGTAGGCTTTCTCCTTTTTGGTGATTATCTCAGAACAATTTCGGTAACGGTTAGGCCTGTGACTTTAACACAGACCTGTATCTTGTGTATTTAAAATGAGTAAGTAAAGATGAGTAAGTCGTGGTCTGTGATGCACGTCCTTTCAAAATTCTTTAAGATATTGCTAAAATAGTTTCTGAGTGGTAAAGAAATTGATATGTTCTGAACATGCACAGAAAGTAAAGTCAGGCTAATGTTCGTTGAAGTTCAGAGAAATGTATGCATTTCCGATATAGCCGAAGTGTTTGCTTGCTTTGTGGACTCTTTGACATGGCTTTCTGTGTCCATGCTACATAATCCAATGTGTTTTAAATTCCGTTGTCCTAAATGTCTTGTGAGACTTGTTCTCTGCAGATTATGCATTGGGGTCATGACTCTTCACTGATGTGCACCTAAATCCATGGGCTCAGTTTCAATCCACATTTCATTTGACTAATGTTCTGCTTTGTAAAATGCTGAAGGCCTGAGTGGATTTTTTAAATAAAATAATGATTCCTTCCGCAGATCATTTAAGGTTCTGTTCTTATGCTGTATGGAATGACAAGGTCCACAGATCAAAGAGATCTGTGAAACACAACCGACAATGGAGTACTTTATATGATCCAAAAATGCTTGTAGTTGTTTGTGTTCGGTAATTAACCCCTCAATATTGTTTTGTGGTTTTGCATTGTTCTTAATTATTTTGTGAATGCTCTAGTGATACTGCCAGAGTCTTGAAAGGTGGTCAGTCAAAGTTTGGGAAAGACTCCACTGACTGAATAGTTATTGACAGGTGATTTGGCCCTTTTGCAGGTTTTGTAAACCAGTCATTTTTTAATGATTTCAGTGTCTTATTTATTGGCATATTATAAGCAGGATTTTTACAAAACATCCTCTACCCTCTTAATGTTTTGATTTTGCTGTTTTAAATAAAACCTGCTAACAATCAGATGTGTATGATTTGTGTTCACAGATGAAACAGCCAATCCATTAGCTGCTCTGTTTCTGTTTGTGTGGTTTTCCTTCAGATTGTTTTACATACAACAGGGGTCAGGGCAGGTAATCGGATAAGGGTTTTCTTTTTGTATAGCATGATCCCTCACCTTTGATTAAACAAAAGAAAAACTCTTAAATTGTTGGATTTTCCACATTTTTATGCAGTCAAGTTTTAGTTCTATTTGAGCTTTATCATCCATAAAAGAGGGGAACATTATCTTTTCCTCATGGGCGGGGTAGTCAGCTAGTAACCCTTCCAGTCTATGCCATTATACAGTGTATATATAGGTCATATATTGTATGAAATTCCCTAATTGTTGAATTGATAATTATCAAGTACAACATAATGGCTGAAAAGTATCTTCAAGTTTATGATTAACCATTGATTGTCAAACTCTTGAAAATACATTACTGTCTTGTCAAGTGGAATAAAAATGTCTTCTTATACATTTTAATTTATTACATGTTTAATAAAACTTTAGGTGTTTTATTTAAAAAACTTAGGTGTAAAAAAGGCATGTTTTAAGTGCCCCATTGGTCAGTTACATGTATAATTCCCTCAAAAACAATCTCTGAAGCTCTGTATGTAAATTTATTTGATCATTTTATTCATGTGGACCAATTAAAAAGGAATTTATTAAATTATATATATATTTTATTATTTTGAGTTCATTATCATCGTGTTTGTATGCTGTTACAAAAACAGAACAGTTAGGTGTCTGACAGTTCTGATGAATGAATAGCATGGAGTCACTACCAGCCTCTCTCAGGTATCTGTTTTACACTTCAGCCTGATCTTTTCCTATGCATAGTAACTTGTGCCTAATGTCTTGTGCTTTTTCTCTGAAAATTGTAAGTAATCTGTATTGTAATTATGTCAGGGAGGCACCTAAGTGATCTTATTATTGTGTATTTTATTTCAAGTTTACTTAACTGCACAATATAACAATGAAATAATTGCTTACACTTATATAGAGCTTTTCTGGACACTCCACTCGAAGCAGTTTACAGGTAATGGGGACTCATCTCCACCACCACCAATGTGCAGCATCCATCTGGATGATGTGACGGCAGCCATAGTGCGCCAGAACGCTCACCACACATCAGCTAGCAGTGGGAAGTGAATTCATAGATGGGAATTATTAGGAGGCCATGATTGGTAAGGGCCAATAGGAAATCTGGCCAGGATGCCGGGCTTACACGCCTCCTCTTTTCAAGTAATGACCACAGACACTCAGGGCCTCGGTTTTATGTTTAATTCAAAAGACAGCAGCTTTTTACAGTATAGTGTCCACCTTACTATACTGGGACATTAGGACCCACAAAGACCACAGGGTGAGCACCCCTACTGGCCCCACTAACACCTCTTCCAGAAGCAACCTTAGTTTTTCCCAGAATTCTAATCCAGGTACTGACCAGGCTCACACCTGCTTAGCTTCAGTGTGTTGCCAGTTGTGAGCTGCAGGGTGATATGGCTGCTAAATATACTGCTTGTTTTCCTCAATTTAAATAATTCTAATTTACTGCTTATATTTGAAGAGTGTGCTAGATGTGGTGTTTAGTTATTCTAATACCAGGAGCTTTTCCATTCATAATTTTCATTTCTTAAATGGCAGACGGTTAGGTCCTGAATTGTAAGTCCGTTGATAGTCTTGCTCTCTGCCCCCCCACCCACTGATTCACAGATACGTGTTTATCATTAAAGGACAATAAACCCTTGGTCAGCCTGCACGTCTGCTGTCCTGTCCGTCCTTCCTCACTCAGACACAGCCAGGGCAAATAACAGATATAATATCATGAATGGTAATTATATGTGCTCAGGCAATGACTACGAAATGGTTGCTTCTGACTTATGCAAGATATGGGTTTGGTTCCTCAGGTTTTTACATAACCCTTATGTAACTCTGGTAGTGGGTGTATCTATTGGTTTCAGAATCCTGTAACCCCCAAAACTCACAATTCCATGTAATCTGAAAACACAGTGCTACCTAAACAGGCCACAAAGAGAAGAACCTGCATCATACTAAATGAAAGCTACTGAGGACTTAATCTCCTTCCTGCAACCTGCCAGCAACTGAAGGGAAATCTATTTTCCTATTCTAAAAAAATGCATTAATAGAAACTTGGAGATAAAAGTTTTAGTCTGATCCACAATTCAGGAAAAAAGATCTTCCTAAAATTAGATTGCGAGCTCTTTATGGTAGTGAACAATTTCATCGCGAGAATCCAGTCTCCAGGACTGATCAGAATAATGTCCTCTCTCGTGGCCTAAGCTTTGGGGAAGAAGAAGAGGGTGTTCCTTCTCTCGCTCTCTTTTCTGTCTCTGAATTTATGCTGTGTCTGTGGTTGTTGATATTTATCCTTCATTATGGTTAACCAGAGTAAACCTCTGGAAATAGTTCATGTAGGACACCGGAAGCTGAAACGTTGTTTTTCTTATCTTTTTAGCATGGAATAAACCTTAACTTGTTCCTTTTAACCCACTAGAAACCTCCTTTGATTATCTGTGTTCTCCTGTCTCCTAACCCACCTGTAGCTAAACACTTAAATAAAAGATTCTCATTGTTTTACATTTTCTGAGGAAGGCCTTGAATAGTGCACTCCCAATCTGAACTATAAACGGCTGTTAGATTTTATGATTCCTGGTATCATAATGTGTTTAAGCACCGTTTGCCAGGAATAGGTATGCTTGTATTTTAAAACTGCCCTTTTCATGATACAAGTTTCCAAAACTGCACAGTTGTGCTTTCGAAAATAATCGAAGGGTGACTGGTTTTCAACAGTGACACAACAGGTGCACAGAGGGAAAAAAGTACTACTGGAAGATGGCTTGTTTTCCATCCATACAATTTCTTGTCGCTTCTTGTAAGTCAGTGTCTTGGGGGAGCCAGAGCCTATCCCAGCATACACCTAGAACAAGGTAGGGTACACCCTGGACAGGACACCAGTCCATCGCAGTGTGGACACACACACTCACACATAGGGATGATTTTTCAAGAAGCCAATTAACCTACCAGTCCAGGGTTTTTGGACTGTGGGAAGAAACCGGAGCACATAGAGGAAACCTACTTAAAACCCAGGGAGAACATACAAATTCCACTCCGATAGGGCCCTGGGTCCAGAATTGAACCCTGGATCCCAGCACTGTGAGGCAGCACTGCTAACCACTGTGCCATCGGATAATTAGTTTTAAATGAGCTTTTCTGAGGTTATTGTCTAGAACGTAAGATTGGAGTAGCAGATTGAATATAGTCTGAAAAACTTTTGCCCCATAACTGATCTGCTCCTGTCTCACGTATTTTATATTATATTAATTATTATATTCACTTTCCTATTTTTTCTTTAGTGTTTTTAGTATATTATCAAGTGTTACAGTGGCATCTGTCATTGATTCTTTATTAGCACAAAGGCTTGAAATAGTTGCTTTCTTGCATAGTAAATTGGTCAGCTGTGCAATGGGTGAAACTAGATACTTGGAAAGGCAACTTTTAAACCATGTTTAAGGGTAATTCAAGTCACCTCAGATGTACTGAGGTACTTTCAATTTGACTGTATGAATGAGTTATGTCCGTTTCTCTTTTTGGTGTTCCTGGAGGAAAATGCTGTAGGTTGAGCCTAGTCATGCTCTGCAATATGTGGTATTTTCATACAGAGAATGATTGGTTCTGTTGTAATGCCCATCCTTTGTACTGTCAGAAGTTGAAGTTTTTTTTTTAATATAGTTAATTCTTTTCCATGTTTTAATTTTGCAGTGCATTCTTGGGCCCCAAAGACATCTTTCCTTACCTGCCAAACAAAGAAAAATATGGTAAACCTAACAAAAGAAAAGGCTTCAATGAAGGACTCTGGGAGATTGAGAATAATCCTAAAGTCGAGCTGTCTGGGCAAAAGGTAAGGGTTTCTTAACGCTTCTGTATTTAATTTGTGTAAAAGTGCCATCTTCCTCAGGTGTCAAGAGCCGATTCATTAATAGATCTCCAGACATGACAATAGGTGACTTAAAGGCCTGAAAATAAACAATGTACTTCTGTGTAATTTCTAATATTCTGTACTTAATTGCTTTATTTAATACAATGCAAATCCCCTCTTGCCTCTTGCTTTCCTGCCTGACTTTCTGCTCCCAGTTCATTGAACCTGTTCATTCTCTACCCTTGCTCCCCATTGGTGGATGAACCATCCATATTCTCTGATGATACAGTTTAAAAATAGTGGAGATGGCATAGAGTGATGGGGGCTGTTGCTTTGCCCCTGGTCAATACAAGAGCAAATGCCTAGCTCCCAACAAGCAGCTCCAGTATTACAAAGAAGAAAAATGAGATGGGAACAGCTGAGACCGAACTGGGTTGAAGGCTTGGACTGTGCATCTGAAACACTGTAAAAAACAAAGGATCCAGAAATACAAGTCCCAAGAGAGATTTCGGTGACATTTTCTGATCTGTTGTTAAAGATCTTGACTTTAAATATCCATTTTCTAACATGTTTTATCCACTGCAGGGTTGCAGGAAGCAAAGGGGACCAGGCGGGGATACACCCTGAATGGGACCACCAGTCCATTGCAGGGCACACAAAGACAAGGAAACACTAGGGCCAGTTTTACTAGAAGCCAATTAATCTAGCAGTGTATCTTTGGAATGTGGGAGGAAGCACAGCAATGTTAGGCAGCAATGCTAACCAGTGCGCTACCATGTCTGCTTTAGATAATCATGCAAGTTTAGCAAGAAGTGCTAATTCTAAAATATTCCAGAAAGAAAGTACCCATTGAGATTAACATGAGATATATAATATTTTTTAGATGGTCCTGTTATTAATGTGAGATTGTTATTTGAACATTTTTGTTTCTGCACAATTATAGCCACATGAACAGTTTTTTCAGGTCAAATCCATTATCCATTATACTCTCTATAGTTGCAAACACCTAGTTTCTGCAGAGCAGTGCAATGAGGTCAGTGGGAACTAGGACAGGAAAGAAGTTTGTTTCAGACAGGAGGAAGAGAAGACAGGGAAAAGGAAATCTTCCACGTAAGGGAGGGCATAGTTTGCTAGCAGGAAATTGGAAGTTAAGCCTGGAATGAATCTTTATTTTTGATTCTTCCCACCAATTATGAAGCGACTTGATGGCAGGTTCAGTTTGCTAGAGATGTCTTGAATTTCCCCATTGTATTTTGGTCATCAGTTATTTTATTTGGAAAGCAGGTCAGGGGTTTTACTTTGTGTTTTATTGCAGTAGTGACAATAATAGTCTGTTCTTTTTGTTTTTGTTTAAATAAGAGATGTTCACATGGACCAACAGAGCTTGTATTAATTCAGCTATTAATGACGGTGGTGTCTGTTCACAAATTTCCAGAAAATGTGTGATTTTCTGAAGGTGGAATGTGTGCGGAAAAACTGAAGTTACTGGAAAACTGAGTACATTCTGTCATTATGGCAGACACCAAGATCAAGTCCTCCAGCTGCACACGTAGATCAATCATTAAATGGGTCTTGAAAATGGATCACGAAAAGGATGGTTTTCCATGGGTGGTATTCGTTGTGTCCTGCAACACAATATACCTGGTACAACTCTTGAGAGGAATGAGACTGAAATGCTTTTTAATGAACAAGCCAGTCGGGCACATCGCTTGTTTTCTGAGCCAGAGAGCTGTGCTTGGCTGTACTGCACTAACCCAAGGTGGGGCCCACTGTGTTTGGTATTGTCTCAGGTCCCTGCTAAACGTGCTCGCTTGGCTGTGGCTGACGCTGAGGGTGAGCAAGAGGAGACCGAAGGGGTCATGGAAGATTCGGAGCTCTTGCCCGAGTCTGCCGATGTACGTACATTGCATGCTCTTGGGTTCGCTGGAATCAAATAACTTTTTCTGTATGAAAGAGTTTCACCACATGTTGACTACTTTAAAAAAGGCATGCAATGTGAAATTAAGATGTAGCAACATTACTCACACTGATTTGGTGGCTCTAACTTATTTTATTTTTACATACCTAAACTAGACATTATTCATTTTGCACGGATTTCACTTTCTCTGTTCAGGAACATGTCATTCTTGAAAAATGTGATAATTCAAGCCTGTTTATGAAGGAGTGAAATACTTTCCAAGAAGTTCAGTGTTCTGTAACAATGCGATTTTCTTGAATACTTTTGGTATTTAAAGAAATTTCTCAGATTCCACAGTTAAAACACAGCTTCTTGGAAACCTAGAAGTAGGTCCCAATTTCTATAGATCTTGGAGGTGTAAATCTTGGTTGGACATTACATTGCACCACAAGAAAAACAAAAGTGGAAATGTATTTCATTGATGTTTTCTGCTTTGGGTGGTAAATCTTCCTGACTTTTGTATACAGAAATCTTGGGCAGTTTCCTTCCTTCCTTTCTGTTCCCTGATGCTATCCTTCTTTTGGATTTGGCCAGTGTAGAATAATTCCCTGAAAAGTTAGGGGAAAAAAAGTAGGGGAAGCTAAATTGTTCAAATGTATGCCTTCAGAGAGGAGTCTTTAAAAGGTGCATGTATCTCACTAGAGGGAAGCCACAACACTATTTTTACATGTTGGGGATATAATGAATTGGCAATGATGAATGCATTTTAATCCACAGTGAAACTACCAAGGTACACATGGTAATGTGTACAACCTCCAGTTTACGTCATGAGAGCTGTCATTGTCTGCAATTAAGAACGAGGCAACAACACTTTGGTGACGCAAAAGCGGCCCTGTTTCACTGTATGCAAGTTTTAGACCAAATGAATTTTTCTACTGTATTAATTTAAAATATTTGTATGAAACCAACACATACAAGGTGACATGAGCATTTTCATGTATTGCAAAAGTACTCTATCATTTACATTTGTGTTCATTTTATGGTAAATCACACCTAAAAGGAAGATTCTAGCAGGGGTTGCTGCGCTGTAGTCTGTCGCATCATCTGAACAGTTGATTTGAATCAGTGCAACTGATCTCGATTCAAGATATCGACTTCAAGACAGTTTTGCCGACAATTACTACTTGTTAACTCAGCATGCAGATCACTTTGGACATTTCCGAGGTGAAATGTCTGCTTTATCGATCTTACACTCTGAATCTAGTCAAAACGTATGACCATGTTTATTACCCATCTCTTGGCTAGTTGAACAGTCATTGGCAAAGGAAACAGTTTGAGTTTCTGCTGATCCAGTTCTATTTTGTGTGTGACCTTTACCTTCTGAACAGTCAAATGCTTGACAGTGAGGCAGCGATTAAAATATACACGTGGGTTCACCAAAAATATTAGTGAGCAGGAAGGGCGTCTTTCACAACACAGTTCTCAGACTATCGCTCTCGACTATGGCGAGACCAACAGTTTGTCCGCCAACATCAACATGGCACCCATACAGTACTTTCACAAAGTTCACAATTTTGCACAATTTCAAGAATTTTGAGAAAACATCAGTTAATGATTTTTGTTACTAAGATTTGATAACCAGTCTGAGAAACTGGGACTGCAGTTCCCCCTTAACCTTGGAATAGCAAAAGAAACTTCCTTGACTATGGTCGAGAGTGCCACAGGAAGTAGTTCAGTTTGCAAACACAATCTATAATTTTCCCCAGGAAACTTCTTGGTCGCTGTTTCCCCAGATAATGTGTGTTGCATTATGATTTATAGCTGTGGCAACCTAAATGAAATGTGAAGAAAATTAGTTTTGATTTCAAAATATTGCCTGAAGTACTACCTGAAGTTGCGCAATATCTTAAAAAACTGTTAATCATAGTAAAATGTCATTAGAAGCAACACATTTTATTAAAATCCTGCATGGTTAAAAGTATGATGACAGTGGAAAGGGATAAGTGCCTTAAGATCCTGTATTCCATTTTGAAGTGTCCAAAAATGTCCATTATTTAATTTTATCCTCTTCAAATAGAAGGTAATAAACTAGTCTTAAGTTGGATGTTTTGGGCTGTAGTTGAGTTTTCTTCCAGTTGGCTGAATACGATTTATTGCCAGCATTTTCTGTTCAAGATTTGACTGCTTATTTTTAGAATACATGCAGTATGACTGTGTTCCACTAGGTGGCACACACAAACCATTTAATTTTGTATTTCCAGTGCATGTGTTGGATTAGTCCAAAGCTTGACAGGTGTTTAATTACAAATATTCTTTAGGATTTGTTTAAAGCATAGATGTTTTCATTCATGGTGTAATCATGTTGTCAATAATATTTGTACTGCAGTTCTTTAAGCTTCCTGATTTTACTATCATCGTACTTTAGTCTAAAATGAATGAGAATGTCACTGCCTTCATGGAAGTCGATCTGTTTTCACAGTTTAGTTTCCTTGGAATTCAGTTTAATTATTTTTCTAAAGTATCGTTTAACTTCCGAGTGTTGAAATAAATGAGAAAATATTTTTCTATATTGGAGCTAATGTAGAACCCACTTTGACACAATGCAGTAGATGTAGTTTTTGTAATTAGTAGCAATAGTTTTTGCTAGTGTTAGCAAAGACCTTTGGTTCCCCTTCTTGATTTGTCATTTTATGATAGTGAAGGTGTTTCGGAATGTTCTTGATATCCGAAGTTTTACATGATGTACCTCATGAGCAGTTATTACAGATATTTGAGTGTAATAGGATAAACTATTCTTAAAACGATGTGCAATTTGTCGCCTCACGTCATACACTTATTCACACTTGTAGATGATATCATCAGGTTTAACTCAAAGGAGCTCTTCTGTGTGTTCCAGCATTCTGTATAAATGAGGTTTTTATTTCCTGAGTGGGTACGCTAATTCCTATCTCACATTTGTTTAGGATACAGCACAAAAGGGAACTCCAGAAACTCCAGTAAAAGCCAAGAGAGGGAGAAAGAAAAAGGTAAAAATCTCATTTGGCATCATCATCAAGTGTTCCCATATACCAGTCTGTCTGCACACATGTTGGATATGGATGCCTCTATGACTGGATTCAGCAATATTAGATTTGGAATACAGTTTCCAGAGCAAAGATAAGATACCTTTCCGATTGGGCTTTCCTCCTTAAAATTGCGTTTTTCTGAAATGTTGGAAGGATTTCTATTCGGAATGGAACTCGATTCAGTGCTTTCCATTAGCATGCGTTTGACACATTAAAGAAGTTGAAGTTATGGTGATGAATGGTGATGTACAGATTTACTGTCAAAGCAGAACCCATTTTTAACACTGTTTCGGGCTGTCACTTCAAGCCATTTTATTAAACGTTTAGTGTCGGTAATGATTTACTTTGTTAGCCAAAACCTAATAATTACAACAATGCACATACAACTGCATATGAGCAAAACTGTTTTTTTCCCCACCAGAATTAACTGCCTTGAGGATACTGTAATCTAATTACTAATTTTGTGACGGCAAGATCAAAATGCACTCGGACAGATTTAGCTGATTTGTTGACCTGGAATTGGAGTATGGGGGAGGAGACCCTGATCCCAAATTTGATGTCAGCGGTTTGTGTGGCAGTTTCAAAATCTGATAACTGTATCATCAGATGTGGACAGAATTTGAAGTGCCCTATCAATGGCTTGTGTATGTGAAAATTTATAGAACTGCCATTCCCAAGCCACAAAATGGTGGCAAAATGTAATTTTATGAAATTATATTGGAATTGAAGCCTTATATTCACAGAGCAACAGAGCTCTGTGCTGTAGGTAACTGACAGCTGGTAAATTCTTTTAATATGTGCACTGAGTGGCTTCAATATATAAATATCTACTTGCTTCTCACTCTTTTGCACTTTGTAAGCAATAATGATAAGGCTTTGTGGTGTGATCCAAAGACTGCTAAGTATTGAAATTATCCTTGACTGAGAAGCAGCTGCATTAGTATGAATGAACGACTATAGTGGAAGGGGTGCTGTCGAGGAGCGGGTAGTGCTGCTAATGTTGTGTCTTAGTTTTGATGAAGGGGTTTGATGCAAAATCTCACAGATGTCTCCTAAATGTGTAGTTTCTCAGGTGGCTGGTTTAGTTTTAAGTCTGACTCAATAGATGTAACAGAAAAAAATATTTTTAGGCTGAAAAGTTGTTTGATTTGAGGAAAGGAAAAATCATTTTTCAGAAAGTAAGAGCTTTAATGTTAAGATGAACTTATTCTTAAGTAAGGTTACGGGTGATACCAGAGTCAGCTATGGGCCTGATACAGGAGCTGAAGTTCAACTGTAGGCACCTTGTTGTCTTCTTAGTGCTTGGTTCTGTAGAATATCACAAGGTTTGATTTTTATCAGGCTTTGGGTGCACAGAAATTACTTTAGGGTGACTTTATTCTGGTTTTTAAAGTCTCAATTTTAGTTCTGTTCATGTCGTCTCTCCCTTTAAGATACTTTCTGTTGCTCTTTCAACTTTGTTTCTGGCTTGTTTCAAATAACCTTTAGAGCATGTGGCCTTACAGTATTTTACCAGGCAAAGGTAAAAAACTGTACAGATATACTGTATCATACTTTATTTATGCAAAGGTCATGTAAAAAACTTTGAAAATTTCCAGTTCAGAGGCCAAGAAAAGGAGTTGCATGCATAATTATGGCACTTGGTATTTAGTGACCTGAAGAAAAATGTAGCTTTATACAATAAGGGCAAGTTAACATTGCCCTGATTGTAGGGATGGAAGGTGAGCTATTACCTTTTGTTTTCTAATTGGTGCAGTTAATTCTGCCATGACAAGTTCTTGTTATGGCATTTTGAAAATCAGTCAGTCGCAGCCTGTTATAATTAAAATGTCTTTACAGAGTGAAGTGGAACAAGACTCGGAGAAAGAGGAAATCCCTACCAGCCCAACTTCAAGCCCTCCAGGTAACTCACCTAGAAGAGCATGCTTTAACTGTGACTTGTATATACTAGTTTTTGTTTCTGTTCTTAAGGATTAGTATGTTGTACAGTTAGCTTGCAGCTGGTTCTTAACTTTTGTGTACAAGTGAACAGTGATGATTGTTTTGATTCAGGTAATGTCTCAGATACCCATCAATAAAATATACGAATGCTGCGGTTTCAGGTTTTGGAACGCTGGGGGGGAAGTTACAGTGCTGTGCTGGGAAGAGAAAGTATTGATTTTTGTCTGCCCTCCTGTAGGCAGTGAGGTACCCACTCCCAAGCGCAGAGGGAGGAAGCCAAAGGCAGAGAAGATGCTGTTACTACAACAGCAGCAGCAGATGGCCCCCACTGATCCCCGCAGCTCTGGAAGTGAAATGTAACTATTCCACTGTCTCCTTTAACACATTGCACTTACTTTGGATCATTGTCCCACTGAAAGGTGAAATCTTTGCTGAAGAACCGGTTTGCTTCTAGAATTCACCTCTACTTCGCTCTGTCAGTTGAACTTTCAGTCCTAATAATCTTTCCAGTTCTGCCGAGCATCCATTTAGAATGACAAGCATGGTATAACTGGAATAAGTAAAGAACCTACGTATTCATGTATTAAAGGAATCTGTTTTCTGAAGCAATCTAGACCGTACCCTTCGTGTTCAGGGTAAAATATAATTGGTTTGTCACCCATGGTTTGTCTTGGACAGCAAAGCTGTTGATGTTGAGCATTGTTCTTAAAAAATTAAAATGACAGACATCCCCTTTCAGCCGTAGTATCGTTGAAAATTAAGAATATGGAGATGAGATGAATGGTGGTGTACCACCAGAATAAAAGATGGATTTAAGTTTTATCCTGGTGTGGAGTCAGAAAATGTGGTTTAGTTGGCAATATTTAGGATTTCTTGTATTCTGATGATGTCTGATCTGCAAGAGTACCTTTCAACATCAGTTTGACATATGTTTGAATATCAAGCAGGTTTGATTTTCTTGTAGCCAGCGGCAAGTCGTAGGGTTAGGCTCTTGTGTCTGCGACAGTCTCAACCGGAAGTAAAATTCATACAATGCGGCTGCATTGAAAGAAGGAAAGCGAGTGTTTTGGACAAATGGAGAAGAGGCTTGTCGAACTTTGGAGCTCGCACAGATGTCTGTTCGATGTTTCATGTTTGTTGCTTACTTTTGTGCGGTACTCCTCCTCTTATTCCGGTGTGCTCCACGTTGATTGGCTGCCAAAATGAAATGACCTCGTGGTACTTTTGTGGCGCAATATAAGACTTGAAACCATGATGAAAAGTCGTGAGGGAATCGTGTAATTAGTCACCCCCTGCGATTCCTAGTCATATGATTTGACACCCTCTAGGACAGAAAAGGCAACAAGATGGAACAACTGCAGTCTTTAAATTTGATGTGCTCTCCGACTAGGTGTCGTGTCAAGTCCTGTAATGTGACACCGGCTTTAATAGTTTTCCCAGAACTTAATTAACTAAGGTAAACTACAGGATTCTTTTGATCAATGTTTCTCACACCTATCTCAGCTCGGTAAACATCCCTGAGTTTAAAGCTCTAAGAAGTAGAAATGCTGACACTAACTAGGCATTACCCTAGCTAGGAATTTAGATACCATTGTATCTAAATGCTTATAGATACTTCCAAAGTTACCTACTGTAGTCGGTAATATTCCCCGAAGAAAAAAACTCTCTCTTTAATTGAGTTTTCTTCATTGACATAAACCATACAGTAATTTGGGCACAAAGGAAAACCTGAAACATTTAAGAAAAGGCCCAGTTTGCAGCCAGAGGCCAAAGTGTCTTGAGTAAATTTCAAGTGATTGTATTTTTGTTTTGTCAGGGATTCCAGTGAGGCAGACAAGAAAAGGAAGCGAGGGCCAGAAGAGAAGTCTGCCAAAAGCCTGAAGCCAGAGGAGGAGGAAAAGAAAACTGATGGCAGAAAAAGGAAAGAAGAAGAAAAATCCAAGGAGGCCAATGGTAAGAAAGAGCCTGAGGCCAAACGGAGGAAAAATGCAAAAGGGGAAACCTCGTCTGAGTCGGAGGAAGATGAGGAGGCAAGTAGAGAACAGTCTTTCCTGAAGGGCCAGGCGCCCCGGCAGGGCCTTAACTGTTGGCCAATCTGAGTTACCACATACAAAGACAATTGGCTTGAATTATGTCTAAACACTGATTTTGTGAGCTGTTGCTTTTTTATGTATGTGATACGTTTGATCTTTTCTACACTACTGTAAAGCCTTTAATTGTATTGTGTTAGTTGTGTTATAATGTTGTGTCAGTTGCGTTATAATGTTTTTATTACAGTGAGAACCAAACTCACACAAGAGCCGTAGTTTGTGATGTAGATCTCAAAACATACAGTTCTCAGATTAATAAAGACAATGGAGCCTTGATTCTCCCTTTATTTATATGCTTATAACAGTGGTTTAAATACAGTTTGCACCTGCACATAAGAGATGAATGAAACGTGGGTGGATTCCAATGTTCCTTTGCTTTTTTAAAAAAAAATAAATGAACAGAAAAACAAGAATGACAGGTTTTCGGCAGCCAGAAGGCGCAATCTGTTGAAATCGCAACAGGACTCCTTAGAGATGGACAGAGATGAGCGGCGGCGCAAACAGGAGGACCAGAAGGCAACTGAGTGAGTGTGGTTTCCTTGTCTGGCTAATCATTTCTCTATCCTTTAGGGAATACTTACTATAGTTCTTGCTTTCTGTGTACCTCGACTAGGTTCTCCAGAGTGATTTCCATGTCACATTGATGGAGGGATAGCAAGTTTTTTGTCTCAGTGATGCTCACGACTGAAATTATTTTAAAAAAATGTTCATATCTCCTAAATTAGTTGCTGATGACAGATAGTTGCCCAGTATTTCATATTCCAATGTTACATGGAAATCAGTTTACCAAATGCAGTATTTGAAGAAATATCTTTGAGCCATGTTCTTGATAATACCAAAAATGTAAAAAAAAAATTGAAACATTTTCCTTAAGGGAAAGCAAACTAGGAGCTCCCTAAAATGAGTAGTTAAAATATTTTATAAACATCAACATTTCGTGAGATGACATGCTGTTAATATTATAGCAAAGCTGCAGTGACTTGCTGTGCTGTGTCTTCCAAATTCAGCATTGATAACGACAGAAATTTAAGCTCTGTATCCCTTCAATTACAGATTTTGTGCCCCAGATACTGCTTATAGTACAACCTGCAAGTGGCAGCTTCAATCTTCGAGCGCTTAGCAATCCAGTTGCAGATGGTACAAATCTAATTAAGGAATATGATGCATAATGTGGCCAGGAATGATCCTTTTTATCTTGATAGTTTTAAGAGTCTACAAATTTAGAATCTCTAGAAAGAGGTAAACAGGTGTTTTATCACATGATGATTCATGCTAAAACATTGCAGAGAGTACACAGCAGACTGCTCTGCAAGCCTTTGTGAAACAGCTGATAAATTCATGAATAGAACACAAAAATCAATTTTTGCACAACAATTTTGTGGATCACATAAAAATCAATCAGCAGTTCTTGCAGACATGATAACCATACTTTGCTTGAGTTTGTATGTCTAGCCCTTGATCTAAAAGTGACACACCTGGTGAGTATAGGCTTTATTTTTGTGTGTAAAGCTGTGTTGTAAGTAATTTGGGTTATCATTACTATATAACGTCAGTGTTAGAATCATACCATCTTTACTATAGGTTCAGTCATTAAACAGGGCCCAGGAAAGCACTTAGTACTTGGTCGTACCTGATGTGACAGGGTGTAGGACGTTAGTGTGATTCTGTTTTGCTTCGTTTTACTTTAATTTGTTCGGCAGTTTCGGGGAGGTGCAGATTTTAAAATTGTGGTCTTCCAACATGTCATGCATGTAATTTGACCGACCAGATTTAGCCTTTTTTTTTTTCCCTACGATGACATTTTAACACTAAAGGGAATGTTGCTGTGATTGTTTACCAAATGATGCATTGATTCAGGGGTGCAAGACACAGTACCTTTTAACAAAAATGGGGTCATCCGTCGTGGCTGCTACACCAAGATGAATGTTTTTAGAAAAATCCAAAATGACAGCAAAGCCTTGCAACCAGTCAGTTTTGATATTCTGTTGGCCCACTGTCTTGTAAGTCCCTTCTGTCATATACTTTTTTTTTGACATTCCAGTTAATGGTATTGGTAATGAAGAATCAAGGTCTGATTTCTCTTCTTTATGGGTCGAAGAAGTTCTTCCTCAACGTCATGTTCCACAACTATAGTATCAAAGTTGCACTGGACTACACAAGCCACAGAATTTTGTCAACAGGTATCAAACTTCAAGCTACAGCCTCACAAAATGAATGTCCACTGTTTCATGAATGGTTGCTTTTCTCATAGTGAAACCGTGTTTTATTTTTAATCTGATATGCACACCCCCACAATCTCTGGTCACAAATATGAATTAATTCATGATCACCAAGGCATATTCTGTTCACCCTTAGTGACTAACAGTTCCCCTGTTTGAGCCCTGACTTTTGCCATTAAACAGAGAAAAGACCTTTTGAGGTGGTGCGAAGTTACCTCCACTGTTTCAAAAATAAAAATTAAAATGAAGGCAACCACATTCCTTTTCTAGTGTTTAGTCAAATCATAGTAATTTTGGTCTTGACATATGGTTATTGTAGTATTCTGCTAGATTTCTCTAAAACTATGGATTGGCTGGCAAAGCTGTCCTTGTCTTTTTTAAAAGTGAAATTTGACTTTGTGTAATTACAAACTTTGTCAAAAAAGATATAAATCTTATTGTGACTTTTAATGCATACTTGAAAGTGTCACAACCCAATACAGTACCAATTTATTTAAATGGCTGCATCATACCAAACTTCACATGGCTTTTGCTATTAAATAAAGGACCTTTTGAGATACAAAGTTACCTCCACTCAAAATGGGGGAAAAAACAGCTTTCAACATTCCTTCTCTATTAAGCGGCAGGTTGTTCTGCTCAATGGATTTTTTATAAACCAATATCTCTGAAATCTGCATTTGGCTGAAATGTCATTTGATCATGTCTGTAAATGCTGCTTAATAAACGTTTACCTTTTAAATTTATTGAACAAGTGATATGCTGGCTTCTTTTGATTGTGTTTCTTTTGGCTTCATCTTCTAAAATCATTAGCACATTCAAATTTCAACTTAAAAAAAAAATATAGTAGTGATTTACTGCAAAGGTTTGCATCCACCTGGCTGTTGACTGATACTGGGACAAGTTTTAATGACGGTGATAAACTATGCCCAGACTAGCTCATACCTTGTTGAATGCATGACGAGAATATTGTTACTTTGGTCACGGACTAGTTTTAGCTTTTGGAACTGGATGACAGTAACTTAAGTTAGTCATTCTGTCAAATGCATAGTTAAGAGGATTATCAAGCGATGGTTTGCTTTGTCAAAAGAATACTTCTGTGAAAAGGGCAATGACGTTTTTAAGACAAGGAGAGATTAATTGCACAGAGCTAAGGAAACACAAACAAACCAACTTTCAGCTGCATTTATGACTCTTCATGCTTGAAGTATGGGTTTATACCCTGGGTGATTCAAGGTCCAAAATTGTTATGGAGCGATTTGAAGGGCAAAAGCAATTACTTTGAAATATCAATAGCAGCAATTAGAAGGCCTGCTTACATTTTCCTTTTGATGAAGAAAAGATTTTCCTACTACTACAAATATCTGCCATGAGCTATTTGGATAAACGGAAGCTTGCAAGGTAGGACAAGCTCCTCCTTCCTACAACAGCGTTAGGTGGATTGAAGAAATATCCAAGGACATTGAAAAGCTTCCTGGGTTTTGAATCAGGAGGATGAATTAACTGAGGTTGAAAACAAGGCAATGTTGTTAGTGTAGTTATGTTTTGCAAGACAACATACATGAAGATTTACAGAGTTCATTTCCCAACAACACAGGAGGACTATAAATCTTCAGCATTTTGGACAGCTACATTTCAGGCAGGCTTCACCGGACTAATTTTGTGTCGAAATGTCTGTCGTAGTGAACCATTGCCAGCTCATCAAGTTTGTACCAGTGTTTGCTGTTGAGGTGCCTAGAAGGCTTTCTGTCTCCACACCCAGGGTAAAACAAGTGGCGGTTGACAGATTACTCACTACATAAGTCACCCTTAACTGTTGGAAAGCTGAAGGTTATCAAATTAAATACACTGTTGAGTGACATGAATTGTCAAGTGTCATGAGTTGTCAATCATATCAACGTACATGCACTGAATTCATATTTGTTTGAATTAGTAGGTGTGGACATGGGCCCCAAATACATGCATCTTGTCCTCTTTACAGAAGTTAGCTGTAAATAGAGCGGAAGACATATGGGAGACTTTTATTTAAGAGACCAATTGCGAAGATGGACAAAAAAATAACATGACCTGTGCTTGTCAAGTGTCAAAAACTAACTTACTAAAGTGTTTGAGTGGCATTCTCTGTACTGAATGAACTCTTACTGCAAGGAGGATAACATCCTTCCTTTCAGATAAAGTTACAGCCTCAAGAACTCAGCTGGAAAAATAAGGGAAATAAAAGGAAGTGTTTTGACATTTTTCAGAATTTTTTAGCTCTTTTGTGTCAAACTGCGGAATCTTCCCAGCTCATGAATGAGCATGAATTTCCATCTTCAAGAAAACAACCATTTCTGAATGCCACCACAGAGTTGTCCTTGAACACTGATCTCTGCAACAGCATTAGCTGAATGAACTAATGTGGAAGACTTAAAATGTTGTTCATCATCCCTTTGGGTTAGACCACTCTATGGAGTAAGACGAACATGAAAAATGGAGTGCAAGTTCATGCAAGTGTAACGCCTCAATACGACTTGACTAGTTCAGGCAAACAAGCCACAGGTATATATCCCTGATGTGATCCTGTTGGCGAGTCATACATTGTATTGTTTTTGAGTTAAGTAGTTGTGTGTGATTTTTAACAAAGGGAGAAAGCAAATATTTTGTGGAAGATAATTAAAAAAATTAATTAGAAAGACTTGTGATGTAAACTGACAACTAAAAGGAAATATATATATATCGTTCCTATACTTGATCCACCAGAAGTTTTTTAGTTTATATAATATACAATATAAAGAAGGTTTGAAACTCATTTTTAGTTTGCTTAAATCCTTAGACTTTGAAATCAACCCCCTCAGAGTTCAGCAACAGTTAGAATGCAGGAACATTTCATAAGTAGTGTATTGCAATCGATACATTACACGTACAATGTTTTTAAATCTCTTGTGCCTTTAGTGTTATTTGTGTTGCGTCATGAGAAGTTATTACATTTAATGCCATGTTTGTAAATGTGGTTTAGCTTAAAAAAAGAAAGTCAGTTGGAATTAAATCAGTTGATTTCCATGGACAGCTATAAAATGGGCTTTGCATCATTTTCCTGCACGCTGTTTTTCTTCGGATTTAGTAAAAGACACTGAACATGCTGATACACATGCATTTTACGAGCAAGGGGTCACATACATGAGGACAGTTAAAAGTAATCTTCATTTTTCCTCAGAAATGTTAACGCGTAAAAGATATGTTTGGAAAGGGTAGAAATTTACATCCAGCAAATTCTTGTTGATTGTACAAAACCATTAAGGTTTTTTTTATTATTCAACAGTTATTGAACAAACCGTACATCAGCTGGGTTGGGAGCTGTTTACTGCAAGTAAATGTTTCCGAATTAAAAATCCAAGGTACTCTTGGCTGCCTTAAAATGATACTAATTGCATACAAATGTGGCACCTTAATTTTATCCTGGACAGGGGTAACAGAATGCTGTTGATTCAAAGAATGTCTCTGTCAACAATGATCCATCTTTATTGCTTTTTTTCCCCCTTGTAAAGATAATTAACTTTCTAGCCAAAAAGCAGTCCTATATAGCTTCTAGATGCAGCACAGCATGTGGTGTATTATGTTTTTGTTTTTATATTAGTAGGAATTTGATTGCAAAAAGACAAAAGAACAGGCTCTATTTTTGAACCTGGAGGTTTTTTTGTAAAACTGAACCATAATCCTTTTAGATATTGATGAAGTCTTGGTGGACCTTCAATATATATTTAATAAGTGGCATTCTGAGGTTTTTGTTTACAAAAAAGTGAACATTAGTCTTCAAAACCCTTTTATATTGAATATTTTGTAACCTAACTAAGAAAAAGATTAAGAACTTCAAACCCTTATAGACAAGTTCTGTTCTTGTGGATATAGAACAGCAAAGTAGCAGAAAGGTTATGGTGTATGTTAGTAGCAAAGCAAGAATGTATAGTAGTCTTTAATTCTTTAAAGGATGTGAAGTAACAGTTAAGGTCCCGGTTATGAAGTACTGCAGTAAACAACATAACAGTTAGGTGTCTGTAATGTATTAATAGGTGCCTACTATGATATTTGGCAAATGAGAAGATATCAGTTATATGGTATTTGACCATGAGCATTTTGAATGCTGGTAAAAGACTGACGGCTATATGGATTTTCACAGGTGCAGTGTTATAAGATTGTCATTGTATAGATCCCTTTCACATTAAATTACCAAACCTGGTAATTAGTTTCTGAACAGTATCATTTTGATGTGTATGATAAGGTTAAGTTGGATGATGGAGTGGAGTTAAATGGCCAAGGTATAGCAGATGAGCAGTTTTCTATAAGGACTGGGCACTGAGAGTTCTGACTCTCTGTGGTCATTAAAAATCCCAGGGCGTTTCTCGAAAAGAGTAGGGGTGTAACCCCAAAGTCCTGGCCAAATTTCTCATTGGCCCTTACCAATGATGGCCTCCTAATAATCCCCATCTATGAATTTGCTCCCCACTAATAGCTGGTGTGTGGTGAGCGTTCTGGCACACTATGGCTGCTGTTGCATCATCCAGGTTGGGTTACACATTGGTGGTGGTGGTGGAGGGGAGTCCCCATTACCTGTAAAGCACTTTGAGTGGAGTGTCCAGAAAAGTGCTATATAAGTGTAAGCAATGTATTATTATTATTATTATTATTATTATTATTATTATTATTATTATAACAGCAAAATGAAATGGTGTTCTTGTCTGTTTTGAAATGGGACAGCAGTTTCTGTCAAAATGAAAAAAGTTATCTGTCATACTATACCTGGTTAGTTCAGACTTGTTTAGCCATCTGGTTTTCAACCAGGAGCTGTCTGAAATTTGGAAAGAATGATGCCCACCAAGTTTGGAATTTATTGGGTCAAGTGGTTTGACAAGAAATTAATTGGTGGTATACGTGTACAAATATCAGCTACATCTTTGCAGGTGCAAGTCTCAGGCATTACTATTAAAGGAAATCTGCAAAGTTTAATTTCAGTCAATGTGCAGTAGTTCATAAGATTTTGGAATAGTTTCCTAATATGTGGGTCCGGCCACAATCTTAGTTGACACAGGACCCCCATTTTTGTCCCAAAGTGCATCTGTCTCTGTATGTGAAATTCGAAGTTTCTTATCTACACAGTTTTGAGTTAGGACCAAAGTGTAAAGACCAAAATGGAACATCAATTAAAATTATATAGAAACAGTGTTGAAAATTAAAACTGAAGCTCTATGGAAGAGCTGAAACTGATGAGATATGTTATTGGTTGTTTCAGGATGTGCATAAAGGCATGACCTAAATTTATCTATGTCAGGTGAAAGAATTGAGACTTAAGTCAGTCTGATTCAAAATATCAAATGACTTTGTTGAGTTCTAAGAAAATAATTTATTTTGCCAGTAGATGGAGTTAAGATAGCAAAACATGAATGTATGTTATTGATTGGGTTAAATAAAAAAGGTAGTTGATTGCTCGATAACTTGCAATATATTTTTGTCTTGTAAGGCAGGGTAAAGACGAGGGAAAGAAACTGGATGAAAAGAAAATGGACAAGAAAAAAGGTGAGTGTTATCATTAACTACATAGAGCTGGCCTTCAGTTTACTGTCAAATATTACTCCTTTCTCTGTGCTGCAGCTCATTCATTCCTATAAAAAACATGAAAGTCTTGGAACTCAGATTTAGAGAATAACATTTTTTAGGACCGGAATTGAAAAAACAGCAGTCACTGTTTAGTGTTTTTGGTTCTGACATTTGTGTTGGATCGTGTTCTTTCATTTTCTAAAACCTAGATTTCCTGCTGTCTTCTGTTAGATTTGTCAACAGAGTCAAGGCTGCAGAGGCTGCACGGGGAGATCAAAATATCACTGAAGATCGACAGCCCTGTAAGTGTAAATGACTTTGACCCTTTTTAGGATGATGGCAAGCTCAACCCACTCAGGTCTCTTCACGCTTCTGTAAACTGAGATGTATGGACTACATAAATGGACTTTAAAACATGAATATTAAACATAATCACTGATTTATAACATTTTCAAATAATTAGCCTAAATGCGATATGCTAATGTACTTCAGTGGTGTCTATAATGAATTGTTTGTCAAACATGAAGTCATGCTGAATAAAATCTACATTCCTTTTTTCACTATCTGAACTGAGCTAATAAAGAACAGGCTGTGTACAGATCTTTGTAAAACCTGAACTTGTGACCATTGGGAAGTAAGGTCTTAATTTAATGTTCATGATGAATCGAGTTTAGCCAAAACCCCTTGTGATTTAGTTCCGTGAACAGTCTGTTTCAGGGGCAGTAGCTGGAATTGCACCACTTAGAATGTACTTGTTTTTCAAAACTATTTTCTCACTTTTTGAGTTTTGTACTCTGGTTATTAAGACACTGTACATTTGGCAGCTAAACTGCACTTTGAAAAATTGAATTGAGTCACACAATTCCTCCTAGAAGCATGGCAGAATTTGTTAGAACAAATCGTGTGCTTACTATAAGCATGCAGTACTGTGACTAGTAGGGAGGTTATGTTAGTATTTTGTCAGAGCGTGGATTGGAATATTATAATTTTTTAGTATTCTAAGATGATATTGTTTATATAGCTGTACATATGCAGTGTATTTAGAGACAGTTTTCATTTCTGGTACAAGCAGGATGTGTATTTAAATGCAGTGGTATTGCATAGGGCCTGAAGATTATCACCTTAAAATAATGTACCATGTTAAAAAAATGCTCGAGTTTTGATTTATGAACCTTGTCTTTTGCATTATGACTAGGAAATTCTAATTCTATTTAGTCACCCTTTTTTGTAATATAGGGAGTTGCATTTTGTAATATAGGGAGTTTGACTGTAAAGGCACACTTTGCAATTCCAGAACTACTTACTTAATTCACACTAGAGTGGCCAAAAGTATCTTTGTTACCTGCTGCATTTCCTACTTAATGATGACATGAACATGATGAATGATGGATTGGCCACAGGATATTCTTACTGTATTGAAATTGCTGTCTTAGCTTCTTATTTAAAATTAAAAAGTATGTTCATGCTTGACATTTCAGAGTAGAGACTGGATGTCAGGCATTTAACTCCAGACTCATGCACATGACATTGCCCAGGAGGTGCTGTTATGGGTATTGTTGGATTGTAAATGCTTTAAATGTACAAAATGCTTTGTAACTGTAAATCAGCTATGAAACTGGCTGTACAACACTGTTATGGTTGGAACTAGAGCTTATTAATCTGCTTTCAACTATGATGGTGAACAAGAAGGCAGGCTATGTTGGATTGTAGAAGTCATTATTGAAACATGTATTTGGTTTATTCCATGCTGAAAAGAGAAGAAAGAAAACACAGCGTTTCGGCTGTGGAGCCTTCCTTGGGTTATTGAAACATATTTGCTACTTAACATTCTGCAGTAAAGGTTGCAGGCATCATAGGTGAGGGGCAGTCTGTAGTGGTAGGTCATTATTAGTAGTAGGTTGCTGTAAATGAAAATATGTTTTGCAGGATGTGAAGAAGTGTATTGAGGCGCTGGATGAGCTTGGTACACTGCAGGTCACCACACAGCATCTGCAGAAGCACAGCGAGCTGATTGCAACTCTCAAAAAGGTCAGTCAGTTTCTCATGAGACAGTGAGGCTCCCTGGTCAGTCTTTTTATTTCAACCTTGTTTTGTGGGTGGTCAGTTCTATGGAGCAGATGTTAACAAACCAAGAGCAGCCTTACCTCTCCTGCTTAGCACTGAACAGTTAAGCCCAGACAAAAAGTGCTCAGTTCTAAGTCTAAGATTACCAGCCCAGTGGACAGTGTAGGCTACATATTGGCTATAAGGAAAAGATGTAGCCATCAGCTTTCTGTCTTTTCCACTATTTACTGAAATGTTTGATTGGGATTGAAATTTGAGTGTGGTTTAGAACTTTATGGAGTTGCTTTGATTTTATACTGAAAAATGTTATCTTCATACTTCATACAATCTTATTACATGGCAGTTCAGCAGCCAGAAAGGAACAGCTGAAAGATTAGAAACATTATCAACACAAGTGACCTCTGTGTAGGTTTTGTGTGGAAATATCTGGACGGAGTGGTTCAGATTGAAGGTGTTACTGAAACATCTGAGTGTTTGCATTTACAAGCTTTAGAAAGAACTGTAAATGCAATTTTCTGCTGCTCATGAGCAAAATTAGACAACATATGTGATTTTAAAATAACATGATTTGGGAATGTGGATTAAGGTTAAGGGGAGTGGAGGTTGCACAATGGAGGTTAATGCTACTGCCTCACAGAACCTGGGTTTGGTTTTTTGTACATGTTTTCACCATATACTCTTAAGTTTCCTGGTTTTATTAGTCTTTCATAAAATGGCATACTGGTAAAGCATGTTTCATTTAAAGACGCAGGGTAGCTGTTGTCATGGTAAGATATTAATTTGTATAGAAGACGCAAGCATTGCATTTTTTGTTTAGTCCATCACAGAAATTTGTCTTGATCAGATTCGCAGGTTTAAAGCCAGCCAAGACATAATGGACAAGGCAACAATGCTGTACAACAAGTTCAAAACCATGTTCCTGGTGGGGGAAGGAGACTCTGTCATCAGCCAGGTGTTGAATAAGTCCCTGGCCGAGCAGCGGCAGTATGAGGAAGCCAAGAAGGGAGGCCTGAGGAAGGCAGAGGTGAAGGAGCAGACCACAGGTGAGGTGGCAGAACAGGCCAGCAGCTGGCAGACTCTTGAAGCTGGCATATAAAGGTTTAAGTGTTCACAAATTAGCTGGGATTACAAGTATGTACATCTTAGATACAGTAATACTTTGTATTAGTGCTGGGCGATTATTCGATAACGATAATTATCGTGATATAATTTTCCTCGATATAATTTTAACAAAAGTTCGATAAATGTTCGATATACGTTTATGCTTTGCGCATGCGCATAAAATACTACGCGAGTGCGCGTGCGCGTTGCAGAACGGGCAGCTAACGTGGTGGTGTTTACCCACACGGTGGTGGCTGACAGGATTGTAGTTAAGAGTGGAGAAATGAGCGACACTGAAGCAAATGTAGTGCTGCCAACGACCAGCTGCCAAGGACGATGACATCGTCGACAGAAAAGGTCATTCAACTTCGGTAATTTGGAGATATTTTGGCTTTTTACGATCAGACATAAAACAGTACTTTAAACTTTGCAGTCTGTCTGAGCCATCTTCTATGTGTGTTTTATCACACTGCAGTATTTAATTTTTCTATTAAGATATTTATTTTGTTAATTTTACTCATGCGTATTTTGACATAAAAAAGACTTGAATACTCTCTACCTCAGATTTGTTTAATGTTTCTGCTGTTTGGCAAGTGTTTATTGTGTTCTTAAAATAAAGAGTTGTTTACTTTACCAATTAACTGTCTGGTTTCTTCAACTTTCATTCAGGAGAAAAAATCTGCCTTTAAACTTGAAAGAAATAATGATTTGACATTTATCGTGATAATTATCGATATTGACTGATAAGAAAATTTTTATCGTGATAATGTTTTTGGCCATATCGCCCAGCCCTACTTTGTATTTTAAAATTGTTAATGTTCTATGTTCTTCTGCAGAAAAATATTAAAAATGGCTTATTTCGGGCACTTATGTGGTCAATGAAGGCAGTGTATTACTACTTCTTTTTGAATAAGAATAGTTTAAACAGTAAGACTTGATTATTCCTAGCCATTTCTAGGGATAAATGTAATCCAGTTACCTCTAAAAAAAGTCTGATAATATAAAAGGAGCAACTTAAATTTAGTATTGTTTCATATGCCTTAGACAAATATTTTGTGCCGTAAAAGCATGAAATCCTGCATGCCTTACGTAAAAAAAGACTTAAAATAAATGTGAGCTCTGTCAAGATGAGATTAAGCTTGATACATGCCTCGTCAGGATTTTACCAGCTGTTTCACTGTAGCCATTCTGTGCAGAGAGCAAGTCTGTAAATGGAGACGCTAACCTAGGAGAGAGTAGCCCAACCCAACAGGAACAGGACAAAGAGAAGCTCACAGAAGACCCTGGATTTGTGGAACAGAGCAAGTGAGTTCACCCTCCCAGCAGCCCACACTGCCAAGAACTCTTGATAAGTAACATTTACACCTCATCTCTTAAAAGTGTCGAAAGAAAGCAGAGTGGTTCTTTTGTACAAGTCTGGTTAAATTCTCCTTAAATGTTAGGAATGATGTGATATGGAACGAAGGTAGATAACTTAAGTTTTTGTTTACACGGACATGTTAGGTTCCCCTTTAAATCTGATTTTGGGATCTGTGAATTGTTAAGTTGTACATTCTGTTGCACAAAATCAAATTATGAGATTTTCATTTGTTTGTATGACTTTGCCAGACCTGACCTTGGCCATGCCAAGTTAATAAACACATTCACAAGTGAAGTTTCTTGTCCTGTGCCAACATTGGTTTATTGTATAGGTGTTGTAGTACTTTTTAAAGAAGGAACTATGAACAGAATTATATTGCCCCTAGCAATTCAGGGCAATGAATGAGATATGGAAAAAAGTTATTGGTGATTTTATTTTATGGTAATATTTCAGTATATGGCTAGATTATAATGAACATTTTGAGCTTTCTCTTACTGCAGTGGTGCAACATCTAACACTAACAACTGTGCTACAGAATTTTTAAAAGACTCACACATGAAAAAAATAAATAAAGCAAATTATTTTTCAGAACGTTTTAAACTGCTAGGACTGATATCATGGCCAGACCTCTTTTTTTTGTTTGTTTGTGTAGCGTAGTGACATGTTTTATATATGGCTTAAAACTAAGCAAGGAGAAATTCAGAAGTTTTGGAAACAGCCAAAATAGTGCCAAAACTGTTTTGTCACAAAGATTCCTTTTTTGAGTGTTGCTCCTAAAGTATTCTGTGGTGCTCATTACTGCTGTTAACTCCTTAACCAACAGATGAGGAATCACAGCCATTATTTCTATCTGCACAAGGAATGTCCTTATTTAGAACTGGATGAACGGGGAGAAAGTGATTTCCAAAACTTAATCAGTTCTGTTAACTTGCAAAAAAGGGCCTATAGCCTCCCGTGGACAGTACAAAAGGGATAAGAACAAGTATCTATGTATCTATGAGAATGATCTGAAATGCAATGGGTGTGTAAGCAGACTCGCTGCCTAAAAACACGCATTTCAGAAAGGAAATGTGTAAAAGTAAGAAGAGAGGGGTCAGGAAGCCTCAGCACCCTTCCCCTGACAGGTTCATGACATGCTGCTGGTTGCTAGATAACTTACATTGCTGTAAGGTATTTAACAAAAGGAAGGATATACTGTAAATGCAGTATTCAAATAAGTTGATGTCATTGTAGCCTAGAACGGGGATCGAGTTACCTGTCTCTTCTTGACGTTGTTTCATCTGATCTCATTTAAATTCACTGAACCCTTAACTAATCAAATTGCTTTTTTTAATGGTTGTCTGCGCTCAGGTTTCAGAAACTCTTACTTTATAATTTCCCAGACTTGTGGCAATAAGATTTCTGTCAGCTTGCTTAAAAAGTGATGCTCTTTCACAATTTGCTCAACAGCTCCTAATTACGGATTAATGCTGTTCAGTATTAGTAGAAAATGACACAACTATTCTTAGTGAAATAATTTGTTATATCCAACATAATCATATAAATAATGCTAAACATTGACTCTGGTTTCATACTTATTTATAACAATAACTTACTGTTTTAAAAATGTTTTATGGGTTAATTTGAGTTTAATTAAAAAAACATGCCGTAATGAAATCCAGTAAAGAAATGTGTTCTTCAGGATCAGGACTAGGGGAATGGGAAAGAAAGTGGTTTTCAATACTGGGGTACAAAGTCATAACATTAAAGCAAACCATGAATTTGTTTTTCCTTTGCTTTGCTGCAGTAGTATACTAATGAATCCATTATCCTAAAATTAGCAGTTGAAAGTACCTAAAGTTAAAATCTTACATTAGGTGTATTGGTTTTTACATACCTAAAGTACTAGTGCTAGAATTTTAAATGGAGGAACACACTAACCTTCCTAGGAAGAATTACGAATTGCACAGATTAAGCATCTGCTCATGGATCCATTGATGATTTCTGGTTAGGGAGTAAGATCATCTTATAATACATGCTTGTGTTCCTCTTTCTGTGTTACCAGTACTGCGAAGGTGCAGCCGCAAGAAGAATCAGCCTGAAGTACTTGCTGGTCCTGGCGGAAAGGTCAACCCTCTTTATTCAGGAAGGCGTGAAGTTATTCGATTTTCCACGAGTTCTAAAACATTGTCCCATTTCAGGACCCTTTAGGGGGAGATCAGGAGGTCATAGCCAGCCCTGTTTACTAGTTTTATCCAGAATTCTTTTAACAAAATGTTATTTTCTTGAGAGAAGTGTGGTTATGTCCTACAGTTTGAGCCCATATTTCAGATCTTTAATTGTAAGTGTAAATGAAAGTTTTAAATCTAGACTATTTTATATTAAAATGTTTTAAAAACTGGGTAGTTCCATTTTTCAAATATTTGCATGTACAGCATTTGTCACTTCCATGAAAAACAAAACAAGGAAGCAGTTGCGATATGACAGTATTTTCTAGATTTAAAAATAACTACGTACTGTAGCACTGTTCCACAAGTAATTTAGCAGTTAATGAATGAGTTCAATTTGCCAGTTGTTGAAAAGTAGATATAAGTTGCTGATAAATCTTAAGATCAGATACATTATAGTTCCTTTCAGCCGATTACATGGATAATTTTTACATAGGTTTACTCATTCTAATGAAACTTTTAGTAAGTAAAAATACAGCAAGTTGATTATTTTAAATTTATTTTAAGTAATGGCCTGTAATTTCAGTAGGATAGAGGTACAGTAAAACCAGATTGTCCTTGTCGTTTTTGTTTTCTTTGTACCATTATCTGCTGTCCAAGACACTGTGACCCAAGTGTCCGGAGTGCTTATTTGTACTTGTTTACTCTATAAACATACCTTTAACTTTTTTGTTAGTTTAGATGTATATATTTCTTTTTTGAAAGACAGTTACACTGCATCACAAAAGCTACTGGATGGTGTGCCAAAGTCAATTGTTTTGCCAAGGTGGAGCTACTGTTAACTCTTTTTTGAAGTTGTAAGTGGTATAAATGTTTTTTTTTCTTTTTTCCCAGTTGTTATATGTCAGCCTTTGCTGACACATTTATGTAAATATGGAAAGAGTATTTTTGTGCCTGTCTTGAACCCGTTTTGCCTCCATTAATAAAGCAGTGACTATAAACAACTCTGTGCAATGTCTTTGCTTCATTTTATTAATTTTTCTGCCATGCCATATCTGACCAGACTGAAATTTATACATTTTGATGCAAAGTAAAAAAAAAAATGTTTCGTTAGAAGCTTGGTTTGCTCATTGTTCTGTCTATACAAACTTGTACTTAGTGGTACAGCACTGAATATTCACTTGTCAGTTCTAACTTTGAATACGAATATTTGGAATTTGAAAAAATTATGGCCTAAAAAAAGATTCATTGGTATACCTGTTAGTCCTTAGAAAAATATTGCTAAAATGTTTCAAAGTTCAGAATTAAGTTGAACATTAGAAAGTGCAAATTTATTGTCATTATTTTTACCTCATCTCAAGCATTTGGTCTGAGAGTGGTTATTATTATTAGTTATATCTAAATAGTATAATTGGGTAGATACAAGTTACATACTGTATAATTTCTATCATGGGCACTGTAAATTTATCATTTGGGTTTTAGCTTTAGAAAGTACTTCAAAATGGGATTCTTTGGGAGAATCTTAAATTTCACTTATGGTCTTGAAGGTGCATTTTTGCAGAAACTTTTCTCAAGATTTTAAAAGTTTTCAGATTTGTAATGCTGGACATTAACAGATTACTTGCTTTTAAATTTTCGCTTTTCTGTATTGAAGAATGTGCCAATTAGTTTGAGTAGAGGTTGGACCACTACAAAAAAAAGATCTACTTCAGACTTCTCAAAATGTAAGCTTACAGTCCAGTTGATTGAAGAATTGCATTTCAGCCAGCATCTTGTTATATTGATCTTGCTAATAATGACTTAAATGGATTAAATCAGAAGGGTTGTAAGGTAAGTAGCCCTGGGTTATGTTGTATAAGCTGATTTAACCTGAGGTATGGTGTAAAAATAGTATCTTATTCTGGCATCAAAGCTGCAGTGAAGCATCTAGTTCTCTTATCCACTGGCTACCTGAAAGGTGCTTCGCTTCAAGAAGTGTTCAGTCCAGTAAAACATGTCATACATATCATTTTGAGGAGATTCTGTTCTTCTTAGGCACATTTTGTAAGAGCAAAAATATAAGGAAAGGATTTTACACCCTAAACCACCACAATTTTGAAATCTTAACTGTTTTGAGGCAAAAATAAAATTCAAACCCTGGTCATACAAGGTGGGTGTTGAAGCAGTATGTATCCCACTTAAGTCATTTTTCTTTATACATCCCAGAACATTAGCCCCTTAGCCAGACTGCAATATGAGATTCACCCACAAACTCCTCCACGGTTGCCTAGTTGAATAAACAGACCATTGTTTAGAAATGCAGTGTATGTAACAGTGTACATCAAAGTTCAAGACAGGAGTGCCAAGACCTGCTGGTAAATAAAACTAAATCATCTGATTTGATTTGATGTGACATTCCAGTGGGAGGCATGGGAATGGTCTACAAAGATATAAATAACACTGAAAAAGTACATCAGGCTAAAGCAGTATCACCAAAGGTGGTGTGAAACTGAAGCAGTGCAGCACAGAAGATGAACATGGTACAGAACAATCTGCCCTTTTGCCTTCAACCGCTTGGAGCAGTTTCTTGATGTTGCATCTTGGAACTAACCAGGAGAATGAAGGCATGTTTTGTTACATTACTTTTTATTTGAAAAGATATAAAAAAACACTATTGTAACTGTTATTGTAACATTGGGACATAGAAAAGTATAATGCACTATATTCTTTTCCAGTGCTCAACAATTATACAGAAGTTGTAATTTGCATCACAAAAATTCAGTCCCCCCTCCAAGTTGCTTTGAATACAGTCTCTAGTTGAACGTTCCTGGGTCCACGTAAGGATAAGCCAGGAATTCTCCTAGCTTGTTTCCGTGAGTGTCGTAGTGCAGCATCCTGAAACACTTGTCACAGAAGAAGCAGGGATCCATCGGCGCAAAGCAATCTTTGCTGGTTACCCACCTTTTGAACAGGAAAAGAACGGAGGACAGTATATTTTCTGTATTTTCTTTTATGTTTCTTTTACCCCTTAATGATTTGACAAAAAGTATTCCCTCTCTAAAGCTTAACTGTTCTTATGTACATACCTTTGTTCCCATCCTATTATAGCATACAACGTATGTCTACCTTACATAAAAATAAACTTCTTAGTTCAGAAACTGTCAAATGTTACACACATGGTTTGAATATATAGTTTAAATCACTCCCTGTCAAATAATAAAACATCATATACATGCCAAATTGATTTTAAAGCCTGCACGTATTTAAAAACATTTTATATGATTTTTTTTCATGTTGCTGCATGTTTTGCAAGTGATCTGAGCAGCGACTAAATGAAGATGTCAAAATGAGATAATGCAACAGCAGCTTATCATCACACTACAGCTAACAGTAGGTACTGAAAAGCACAGATGCCTTGAAGAAATTTGAATGTACCATGTCTTGCAGAAGTATTCAAACCCTTCCAGCTTCCACATTTTGCTGCTTTAAAGCTTGCAGTCAGAATTAAAAGGGGAACTTAATGGCTGCATGAGTGAACCCTTTTCTGTGGCAAACCTAAATTAAGGTGCATTTAATAACTCACACAATTAGCTGAATGGACTCTGTGTACAGTAATGGTGGTTCTCATGATTCCTGAATAAAAAAATGCCTGTTTCTGTGAGGTTCTGACGTCAGGAAGTTAACTTTACTGAAGACTAAACTATGAAGACATAAGGAAGAAGTCATGCAAAGCGCAGATCACAAGAAGGGAACAAAAGACTGCAGTCTCTGAACATCCTTGTGATCACTTTGTATTCATCAAGAATTGGAGTTTGCAACAGAGCACTTGAGTAATCCTTCAAAAATATGGCAAAAGGCATTATGGTCAGACAAAACCAAACTGTAAACGCCACATTTCTGAGCAAATATCCAACACTGCACAGCTCCCAGTCAGCACCTTCCCTGAAGTCAAGCAAGCTGGTCACAGCACCGTGCCAATGGGATGCATTTTTGAGATGAAGAGGAAAATGGATGAAGCAAAGTACAGGTCCGGCTTTAGAGGAAAGTCTTTTAAAGACCTAAAACTGGGATAAGAAGTCACCTCTTAACAAGCAATAACCTATGGCACATGGCTTACACTTTGCTACATTCTTGCAGCAGCACAGCTACAAGGCAAAAGTGAATTCACTTCAAATCAAATTGCTGTCAATCAGTGATCCCCAAACTACTTGACAGAGTTTGAGCAAGTCTGTAAAGAAGAATGGGCAAAACTGCACCAGCCTGATGTGCAAAGATAACAGAGATTTCTTCTAGAAAGATCTATGGTCACAACTGCTGCCAAGAGTCCTCCCACCCAATATTAAGTTCTAAGGTCTGTAAACTAATGCAATGAACATATTTCATTTTTTTCTCTTTAGTTTTTGTTGACATTTACTTTAACTATTCTTCCCCTTCATAAGTCTTCAATTATCATTCATTTCTTTAATGAAAATATAGGGTTTAAAAATGTGTGTGCATTTTTTGAAGTTCACAAAATGAGAGACTATAGGAAGGCTATACAATAGAATACTATACAATAGAAGGAAATGGATTAATGATAAGTTACCACTTCACATTTGACATTGGACTATGTTTTAAAACATAACTACAAGATAAAATGATTAATTTAATCAAAATTACATTAATGAAAAATAGGTTTTCTCCATTTTATGAACATTTGCTTCTATAATTTGAATACCAAAGCTCCTCTTTTGTACTTGCAAGACAATGCCCTCAAGAGTAGGCAACCTATCAACTAGGGCCTGGAAAGTTGCTTGTATGTGTGCAAAGCGACAGTTCCACATGAACTTATCTTCCTCTCTGATTCAAGTAGAAAAAGTTCATCTTAAATCTTGAACTGTTACCTAAAACTTCATATAGTGCAAAACATCCATCTGAACATCCCAAGTCCATTTGCCTACATAAATATTCCACGAGCTCTGGTTTTCATTATGTCGTCGAATCAGTGATTTCTTTCTCCAAAAATGTCAGAATACATGTCAGATTATTATCAACTTATTAATTCTACTGACAGTAAAAACAACAAGCAGACTTTGAAGTATTAAATGGCTACAGCTGTGATCAGCCCAGCACGTATTTGGTGTCTGAACCAAATTGTAAGGATTGTAAATACTGAAAAATTATAGGCATATACATTTTGCTCTATTAGACTTGTGCTCCACCTAAAATTCTAGTAGGTAATATTTCAATTTTCTGAAAACGTCTTTTGCATAATGCTGAAGTATATCAGTGTCAGGCTTATCATATCCACTGGTTTTGTGAGGCCACTTCCTTGAGACTATTTTCGGATAAATGTGATTTTATACGTGATCAGACATCGAGATGGCCTCCGAGAAACAAAATGATGCAATCCGCCTGGGCTGCAATGAAACCCAGCCCAACTGTCTCTTCACAAAGAACGTCCTAAACCAGAGGGGGAAAAAATAATGGATTTAACACGCACATATCACCTCCTTGTGATTCATCCGGCCATGACATTACTATAGCAAGTCAGCTGAAACTAAGCACACTGCAACTTGCTGGTGTTGAACTTAAAACCCAGAAACTCCCATGGGACTTTTCCTACCTTGGGATGTACATGTTGCACACGGAGCATTTCCGTGTCTGGACCCAGTGCTTCTTAGTGATGACTGGGTAGAGCGTTTTGTCTAGGCAATCATCCCGATGGGCCACCCTGATGCCAAACAGAAATGAAATCTGATAACATGTCACCAACGTGACTGGCAATGATGGGCATAGATCAGTGGTTTGCCACATTAATTTTAATTTAGGTCACACATGGACATGGAAACAGCAGACATTATCAGACATTTGTATCCTGTGCACAATAAGACAGTGTTTCAGCTTAAAATATTTCCATGGTTGTGCGTCATAGCAACCTGTAAACATCAGCACTTTTCATTCTGTTATAATAATTTATTTCTGCATTCTAACTTAACCCTCTAGATTTGTATGAGTTAGGGATCTCTTGAACTACCCAACTTAGTCAATAACAGTACATTTGATTTGAGTTAGGTATAGACATTCTCTTACAAATTTGTAATCTCCTCTTTGAGATTACTTGTATAAGTGTTTAAATGCCATGTTTTGTTTCTACTTGAAAAAGAGAAATGATTAATAAAAGACAACTAAATTAAACTAAGTCCCTAGAGAAACATTTACTGAAAGGTTCACTAGAGTTTTTGGAATATTAAGTCACTATGGCCAGTCCAAATGTCTATTTATTGGTATTATTAATTATTAATAAATAAATATTATTCAAATTTTAAAGTTATTAAATCTTGATACATTGCAAATATATTATGAAATACAACAGAGGTAGAAACTAAATGAAAGCATATTTAAGACAGACCAGAAAGAACATAGAACGTAATAGGAAGACATTTACACAGAACAGTGTTTTAGGAATCTGTAACAAGCTACCAATGTTAACAAAGAGACTTTCAAGAAACAACTAGACAAGATCCTCAGATCAATTAACCACTAGGGGTTCTCTCTCATTTGTAACCTTTATGTTCTTATAGTGGAGCTCTATGCAGGGTTGTATGAGAGGGGATGGGTTTGGGAGAACATGTGTATCAGTGTTTTTGTAACATGTCTTAGAATAGTTTTGAGTTGGCTGGAAACAAAAAGGAGTTCTAACAATGTCAAAGCTCCAAATGTCAAGGGAAAATATTTTTAAAGTCTTCAGGTTTTTTATTATGGAAATCCCATCCTTCCATTTTCTAATCTCTTCCTCCAATGCGGGGTCACGGGAGAGCCGGAGCCTATCACGGCAAGCAATGGGTGTAAGGCAAGATACACCCTGGATAGTACGCCAGTCCATCGCAGAGCACATACTGTACAGACACAAACATGCATCTACTGTACTTACACCGGGGCCATTTTGCCCAACAGCCAATTAATCTACTAGTATGTTTTTTTTGGACTGTGGGAGGAAACTGGAGCATCCAGATGAAACCCAGGTAAAAAAGTGGAGAACATACAAGCTCCACATGCTAATCACCCCGCCACTGTGCTGCCTCTTTTTGGAAACCACTTCTTAAAAATTTGAAGATATTGGCATTAAACCTTATCCATGGTCAGTGAAATTAGACTGCCGACTAATTATGTCTTTTGCCAAGCTGTTCAACATGGGAAATAAAAAGCACTTGGTAAGTATTAGCTCATTCACTCATACAGTAATGTTATTCACTATGGAGATCTAGATCAAGTGTAGGTTGAGTTTATATTTTTTAGCTCTGCCAAATTTTTAATTTTTGATACATTCACAGTGTCACTGGAACATGGAGGTGTTCAAAGGCAATGATAACCTATTTAGTTTGACCCTTCTGTAAGAAATCAATTCATGTCTAATTTATGTCCACTTTGTTCTAGTACAAGCCGTAAAACAGCTTATGAAACAATTGCATCCAAGTATGAACACAACTACCATAAAGAAAAGAACAGAAAACACTCACCTGATGTCTGTAATTATAATAATATGTTCACAATCTCCTTGATGACAATACAAGTAAGGGAAACCAATTTTAATTTTCAGGTCGTTAAAAGTAGCCTCTTCCATTTTTGCAGCTTGTAACTTGTCATGTGTGTAATGGTTCTGAGCCCAGTCCAAAATGGTCCTGAAAGCAAACAAAAATCCAGAACACTGCAGATGAGCACTCTATGTAACTTGCCCTCTTTACATCATGCAAACTACAAAAAATGTATTTTCCAATGCTACAGTTCCCAAAACCAGTGTGAAATGTCAATACCATTGATTGCTACACTGTTTGTACTACACAAAGGAATTAGTCAAAAAAACTCACTCTGCTTTTTAACTTAAATATTACTTTGATAGCTATACTGTACAATAACCTTGAGATACATACAGTATAGTGTCTACTCAGTGTACTTTAATATATTTCAGTCTATTAAAATTCAACCCAGTACATCTATGTGCCGAAAATCATGGGAAAAAAGTCAATAAAGTCATTTGGAGATCTTGACAAGAAAGAAAAGATGACTTAAGATTTTTATTTTTCAAAACTTTGCATCCTGGAAGACAATTTTAAACTGTAAAATTGGAATTTTAGAAGTGAAACACATTTGCTTTTCCTCAAATTTCCTCAAATGACCAAATCACGTCAAAGAACGCAATATCAAACGCAGAAGCAACCAATCTAATTATACAGTCATTTATGACAACATAGACACTCAATAAAGACCAAAAGCAATTGCAACACATTCCTGATAAGTCCATCTGATTATATCTACTGTAAAAACATTTTGTGTTCTTTAATGTTTGCTTGACCACTGAAGCCACAGTTACATCAATATCACATTGAATGATACAGTTTGGTCCTTTTAAGAAGTGAAAGAGTTTGACATGACAATCATATGTTTACATTTACAAACTTGACTCTAAAATTGACTCTAATTATTCATTAAATTATTTGGGGATCCTGACAAGCAAATGTATTTATATTGTTAGGTGTACATAAAAAAGCTAAAATTATATTAACTAAAAGTTAACAACAGCTAAAGTTCCTTGTATTCAGGCTGTTGCAACAATGTCCCATTTTGTTGAATTACAAATGATGCACACATTTTTAAAACAAATATTTATCCAAATATAAATATTGATAAACATAAAAATATCAAATGATCAAAACTTGCATGATCAAATTGAATCCCTTTAATTAGTAAAGAAATTAAATGCAAGCCCAGATGTGCATCAATTCTAAAGAGTTTTAATTTCCTTAGTGTGCTATTCCACCATTTTGAGTAATACCGTTGAGCCAAGCTCCCATCATACAGTTAAGAATGTTGCAGACCATCTTAGCTTTGTAGCTAATATAGTAAATATATATACAGTGCCTTGCGAAAGTATTCGGCCCCCTTGAACTTTTCAACCTTTTGCCACATTTCAGGCTTCAAACATAAAGATATAAATTTTTTATTTTATGTGAAGAATCACCAACAAGTGGGACACAATTGTGAAGTGGAACGAAATCTATTGGATTTTTAAAACTTTTTTAACTAATAAAAAAATGAAAAGTGGGGCGTGCAAAATTATTCGGCCCCTTTACTTTCAGTGCAGCAAACTCACTCCAGAAGTTCAGCGAGGATCTCTGAATGATCCAATGTTGTCCTAAATGACTGATGGTGATAAATAGAATCCACCTGTGTGTAATCAAGTCTCTGTATAAATGCACCTGCTCTGTGATAGTCTCAAGGTTCTGTTGAAAGCGCAGAGAGCATCATGAAGACCAAGGAACACACCAGGCAGGTCCGTAATACTGTTGTGGAGAAGTTTAAAGCCGGATTTGGATACAAAAAGATTTCCCAAGCTTCAAACATCCCAAGGAGCACTGTGCAAGCGATCATCTTGAAATGGAAGGAGTATCAGACCACTGCAAATCTACCAAGACCTGGCCGTCCCTCTAAACTTTCAGCTCAGACAAGGAGAAGACTGATCAGAGATGCAGCCAAGAGGCCCATGATCACTCTGGATGAACTGCAGAGAACTACAGCTGAGGTGGGAGAGTCTGTCCATAGGACAACAATCAGTCTTACACTGCACAAATCTGGCCTTTATGGAAGAGTGGCAAGAAGAAAGCCATTTCTCAAAGATATCCATAAAAAGTCTCGTCTAAAGTTTGCCACAAGCCACCTGGGAGACACCCCAAACATGTGGAAGAAGGTGCTCTGGTCAGATGAAACCAAAATCGAACTTTTTGGCCACAATGCAAAACGATATGTTTGGCGTAAAAGCAACACAGCTCATCACCCTCAACACACCATCCCCACTGTCAAACATGGTGGTGGCAGCATCATGGTTTGGGCCTGCTTTTCTTCAGCAGGGACAGGGAAGATGGTTAAAATTGAGGGGAAGATGGATGCAGCCAAATACAGGACCATTCTGGATGAAAACCTGTTGGAGTCTGCAAAAGACCTGAAACTGGGACGGAGATTTATCTTCCAACAAGACAATGATCCCAAACATACAGCAAAATCTACAAAGGAATGGTTCACAAATAAACGTATCCAGGTGTTTGAATGGCCAAGTCAAAGTCCAGACCTGAATCCAATCGAGAATCTGTGGAAAGAGCTGAAAACTGCTGTTCACAAACGCTCTCCATCCAACCTCACTGAGCTCGAGCTGTTTTGCAAGGAAGAATGGGCAAGAATTTCAGTCTCTCGATGTGCAAAACTGATAGAGACATACCCCAAGCGACTTGCAGCTGTAATCGCAGCAAAAGGTGGCTCTACAAAGTATTAACGCAAGGGGGCCGAATAATTTTGCACGCCCCACTTTTCATTTTTTTATTAGTTAAAAACGTTTCAAAAATCCAATAGATTTCGTTCCACTTCACAATTGTGTCCCACTTGTTGGTGATTCTTCACATAAAATAAAAAATTTATATCTTTATGTTTGAAGCCTGAAATGTGGCAAAAGGTTGAAAAGTTCAAGGGGGCCGAATACTTTCGCAAGGCACTGTATATAACGCAAAAAATTAACTGAATAATTATTTTCTTACAGAAGTAGTCAAATGGCTTTTGTGTTCAGTAATAGTGATTCATATGTTTTTTTAGACAAAATACATCTGTCTTTCTAAGGGCTCACATTCTGGTAGTGAATTTAAAGCAAAGATTCAACCATGAAGGCCAAGCAGCTTTTTCAAAACAAGTTTTAAAACTGATACAGTTATAAAAAGACACAGATTGGAAGAAGGGGAAAAAAATCAAAGACACTGAGTTCTTGGTGAAATTGAATATTAAGAAATGAAAGGTGTATTGGAGCACCCTGACCCTCCCTAGATCAGGCTCTCTTTCCACATTGAGCAGCCCAGGAAAGAGGAAATAGTGCCAGTGAAAGAGCAGCACAGTTTAATGCCTGAGATGGGAGAAAATGTTCATGGGACAACAATGTCCTATGCACTCCACAAACTTTAGGGCAAACACAACACAACAACCAGTCAACATCATCCCTATTGTCAAGCATGGCGCTTCCAGCATTATATTTTGTGGTCAGACTGGAAAGCTTGATGAGGCTGAAAAGAACACAAATGGGAAATTCTAGAAGAAAACCTGTTTTAGTCTGCTAAAGGCCATAGGGTGGATTTTCTCAATAACTAGAGAGTATTTTAAATACCTGAAGCAGGTCAATACTTGAATCTTTTGACCTTGTCAATATAGAACATTCTTTTGAGCTCTGGAATGCATCTTGTCTGGTGTCTTTAATGATTCCAAACGCAGGAATACCTTTTTTTACCTGGTATCCAAAATCATCTTTAATTGAGTTACGTTTTGTCAGGACTGACTCTGTCACTTTAGTTGTACCCCAATTATTTTAATATATCACCCTCCCATACGCATTACAACTTCTATACAATTGTGTCTATTCTCTACTGCATTGCAATTAGTATACAATGTAGCTCTAGTTTCAGCAATTAGTATTAGAGACGCACCAAGCGTATGGTTTCTATAAACAAGCAGGCATACCACTCACCCTGACAGAACCTACCTATATTTTATCATTATCTTCAAGGTTTATTGAAACTACAGGACTTGTCTTAAATGTTAATTTCTGAAAGAGTCAGGGAGTCATAAGGTGTTGTTTGAAAGCACCATCCTGGGCCATCTCTGAAGACCTCCAGGGGTCTCTTGACACACCAAAGTGTGCTTTTACATGATCAGACTGTATACTACTGTTTTGTTTAATATGAATCTGTTTTGTTTAAAAAATGTACAACAATTGAAATTTCTACCAGTAATACTAATGCCTACTGAAAAAACTAATTTGTCAGTAATTATTATTCTCTCCCATCGGAGCTCAGCAAAGGAATCATCAATTGCTGTAAAGACACATGAAAAGGGGTTAGAGCTTCAGCTTTGTACTGCAAGCTTTAACATTTTCCACTGGCATTTCATGTGAATGAATACAGGATCAGTCACATGACAGGACATCCCTTAATTGATTCTTCAAACCTGTAAAAATAAGTCCCATAAAATCCAAAACAAGGACGTTGTGTATAAATTCAGATAAATCAATGTGAATTGCTCTGTCCTTTTATGACAATCATCTGTTTATCTACACCATATGGCATGACTACTATGGTGAAAGTTGTTAATTCAGGGTGAGAAAATTTCTCAATAAAGTTTTAAAAGACCGGATACAAGCATTTTAGCTCATTCAGCTCAATGGGTCACAGTCTTCATGTACTCACTACATTTGAGGGGTAGGCGACCAAGTACTAATTTTACACTATTTTAACTAAGTTACTTTGTCCCAATACTTATGCTGACTTGAAATTGGGGAGATTGAATACAAAACATCATTCTTCTAACATAGTTTAACATATATGCACAAACGTATCCACAAATAAAAGACATTCTACCTCACATTTATCTTTTGATCTGAAATACAATTTTTGTTTCATTGTCCCAATACATCCTTTCACTGTCGCTACTATCAAACAGGCTAAATGGCCCAAAAAGTTTTCTTATGTTAGTATGTACATAGTGATGAAATAGTTAATAAGTAATTTATGATCGTATGAAAACTGAAAAAAGTATGCATATTAGAATGAATATGCATCAAAAGAGGTCCTATAGCTGACAAACAATGAACTTGTACAACACAGAACTAGACCATAACTTACTGTACGACAAGAATGGAAACAAACTTTAATTCATTCCACTGTATGGAATAAGAAATAGTATGAGACCCTTTCTTAAGGAATAAAGCATAAAGCTCCTTTCTGTAATATTATTCTTCAGCTGAAGACAAATTATTCACAGTTAATATGGTGTGAACACTATAGCATTTAATCTACACTGCCAAAACTAATGGATAAAAGACTCAAACACTGGATGTGGGTGTATCTCATTCCTGACGTTCCCAGCACTTCCTAGCCAAAACCCACTTCCTGGAACCCTATATCAGAATCTGCATCAGGATTATAATTTTCAAGGAATCGGTTAAGGATACCCAGCATCTCCTCAATGGAAAATAATGATTTAAGATTAGCTAGACCATTGAAAGAGCTGTGATGCCCTAGACCTCTGCATGATTCTAATTGAAAACTGCTTTGTCTTAGCAATTGCGACCTTCATGACAGGCTGAAGTATCCCTTGATTTAAAGCTAAATTCGATACATAGACCAAGTGTTCCCCAAGACAGGAGTCCATTCCAATTTCACAATTTCATGCCATAAAACCCCTACAAGGAAATCCCACACGTTGTTTCTGTAAACAAAAAGGACAATAATCCTACCTCACGGTTTGCTTAAACCCATCAAACACATCACAACTAAAACACGCAGCAACGGACCCCATACACTGGTCTAAATAGATCCTATTCATACTTGTACTTTTCTATTTCTTACCTACAAGTAACTAGGTTTTAAGTCAAGGTAGTTCCAAGGACAAAGATACATTTTTCCCCGAAGACAAGAGGAATACGTTGTCCTATGTGCGCTCAAGTTGTGCTGTGCGATTTCTAACAGACCATTTGCATGACACCTGTTGCAAAACCGTTGCCTTTCAAGTGTCCCAGGGCTATGACTTACTGGCTGAGGTCTCTGCATTCGGGGTACCTCATGTCATTGTAGAACACTCCCTCAAAGAAGAAGAAGGCAGATTTGTAATGATCCTGGATAAAGAAGGTAGAAAAAAAACACAGTAGTTGACAGCACAAAAGAGAGATCAACAGTTCACATCTCACTACGTATTCCATCAATGCCTTTTGGCAGCTGTTTATAAAACTGAGGAATAATAATGAAAAAAAATATTGATTTCACTATATGCACTCTGGCCTTTTTGGGTATAATCAGCTTTTATCTCCTATTAGTTCAGCAATTACGTCGGCTACATCATATCCTGTCAATGGTGTCTGTATAACAAATGTAAAATGGTAGGTATTACAGAGTACCCTGACACTCTGACAAAGCCAAATAGATAGGAAGACCAAATTTATTCTGCAGCATCACTGAAGTGGCAGAGACACTCAGCGTTAGTAATATATTTAAATATTAAGGAAGAATTTTTATGATGGTCTCAATGGTCAGGTTAATGTTTGAGACTCCACTACATACATTTGTCTGTGTGTAGAGCTGTGATTAAAACTTTTCAGCTATTTTTATTTAAAAACAGAAGAATGAAATGGGTTAAGAAAGTGAAAAAAAGGCATTTTATGTCTGGGTGGGAAAAGCTCACTAAAGAAAATATCATAATTAAACTTCAGAATAAAACAACACCGAAACTAAGTAATATTTAATTCACTACCACAAAAAAATCAGTATAAACAGCAAAAGTGGAAAATACATATGTGATAAAGCTAAACTGTATAAATTGTCTTCTGATAAAATGTCACAGGAAACAACAGCAGGAAACATTTGGATAAAACAACAAATTATCTGAGCATGAAGTGGAAAGTACATGGGTGGGTCTGAAAATCTAAATCAAACAATTGCATTGCCAATGTCTGAATTAGATGCAAGTTCATGAGTTGAGAATCATCAGTAAAAGGAGCAATCAAGCTGAATAAGAGAACTGCTAAGAACTCTCCATCAAACCTGCAATACAATACCGCACTAGTTAAAATTACATTAGGAAACTACACAAGTTCTCCAAAATACTAAACTATACAAATTTTTATTGCTTTTACTGCTTTGTTCAGAGTTTGGGTGCAACACGTCACTCTCAAGATTCGACTGAGGCAGACATTCAGAAAAAAAGCAGGCAAAAGCCTGAAGCTTTTCATCATGGCAAAGAACCAGAGTGAAGAAGTCCACTATGGCTGGGTAGTGTGTATATGGGATGCGCACCTTGTTGATGTGCTCTGGAGCCAGGTCCGGCATATTGCTGAATTCCCCACTGACTTGCAGGTCACTCACACAGCAGATGGAGTCTCTCAGCTCCGTTAGCTTCTGAGAGCCCAGCACTCTCATTGTCTGGTGCTGCCTGTGCCTTCTGAACTGTAAGAACACAGACAAACTTGAGGCAGGTGTATCAGGAGGTACAGATCGGGCCATTCATTTGAATCAGTCTCTCCAATATCAAACAATATAATATTAGACCTCAATCATTCAAAACCCAGTAAGCTGAATAAACAGTCAACGTCTCAAGTTAATGTAACCTCTTAACAGAGTAAATTACTTTATGACAAGAGAAAGCAGACATAAAATGGTCAGTATGACCAACAGTCTTATTCAATAAATTGAATAAATTGAATTCAGTCGTGTTATCCTGAATGAGTTATTTTTCCTTTTAACCCAACACAACATGCTGTTTCTGTGATGGAACAACAGAATGAAAGGAAAGGAAAATGAAAGGGAAATTATATGTAATTATGTTTGGAATTTTTTGTTTTATTCCAAGAGGAAAACATCTGTAGCTGGGATTTGTGAAACTATCCTCACCCACATGATCAAACTACTGACCTAACCCAGATTGATATGATTGCATTGATGAGCTAGTGCAATAATTTACCCTCTTAAATATGACTGGGTACACAATGTTGATACTCAAAATGATTTCCCCTTCTGCCACCATGGCTTCTGGGTCTGCAGGCCTCTTCCTTTCAGTTACACATTCCTGAAGGCACAGAAAGAGGAAGGTCGCACTCATTATAACACACACTGGAAAGATACAGTACGAAGAAACAAAACAACAGCACCCAAAAAAGCACATACTACCTACGCTTCCTTTCTATTCTGTATTTTTAGATCCAGTGTCAGCTGTCCAAAATATTATGTCCTCAGCCAAAAAAAGGATAAACAAATAAACAACAATAGCATTAAATAAATTTCAAGAATTAACTAGAGAAATTTGCAGATGATGGATACTAAATTAGAAAACACTACAGAAACTACAGAGGGAAAAAATGGGAAAAAACAGATTACATTTAACATAGACAAGTGCAGTGTGTTACATGGAAATAGAAAAAATATTATTTTTAAATTATGACTACATTGTACCGGTTTTAACACAATAGCTAAATATAAATTATGCACTTTTAACTATTTATTCTTACATTGTTCACCTTTTTATTGCTGCTCCAGAAGTGCCTAGGAAGTTAAAATGATACATCACCATAAATACCTAAACATTTCTCAAAAGCGAAAGCCTCTTCATGCTTAGTGCTTTTGTAGCAGTTTATTATATAAATAGTTTATGTTTTTTAAACTATAAACCTTTGGATTGGACTCCACGTGAACTGTTTCCAAACAATCAAATATGGTTAAATTTTCCTTTTAATTCTTATACTTCTATTGTCTCATTCCACCTTCATTGTTAGGTGAAAACATTTGATCACTAATGTGAAAAGCATTCCCCCCAGTAGGCATTATGAGAAACTAAAGCAATCCTTAGCCAGGTCAACCATTTTCAATTCCATCTGGTGACATTCCTAGAGGTTTTACCACTTTCTCCATATTGTTACAAATTGGGTGTTATGAAAATGGTTAAAATCAGGAATTGACTAAGCCTCAAGTGCCTCCTGACTTTTTTTTAAATATAAGATCAGATCGCTTTATTGGCCATACACAATTTCTTGCATTAGGAATTTGTCTTTTTCACGTACCCCAACTTATTCTCCATGAGACACAGACAGAGAGAAGCTTGGGGTCAAAGTGCAGGGTCAGCCATTGTACAGCGCCCTGACTCCTGTCTCTCTTGTGGTCTGACCTTCTTTTTCCCCTCTTCTCTTCTACAGTCTTAATGTGATTTTATATGGTGTGTTTCTGGACTGCTGACCGACAATCAATTACCCACAACTTAATTAACTAGGCAAACTTTACTGATTGCTTTTGATCACAGGATTGGGACACCCTACATCTCAGCAAACATTCCCACTGCTTGGAATCTGGAAATGTTTACACTGCCAGATTTGATCTAAGCTCTTACAGACACTTCCAGTCACCTATAGCTGTAACAATATATACATCCCCCATTTCATTATATGACACTGCATCATAATTGATGCATGAAATACGTGATCTGTAGCATACATCTAACACTGTGCCCTATTTTAGGTCTGACTCTTATGGATTCAGACACACTTGACTCGAACCTTGATTTAATTGATTAAACCACTGTGTATGGTGTTAAGTACTATGCCTCCCCCTCTTAATTAAGCTAAGATAAGATAATGAAGAAAGAAAACACAACGTTTCAGCCATGGAGTCTTCTTCAGGTGTGAGAAGGCTCCACGGCTGAAACGTTGCGTTTTCTTTCTTCCTTTTTTTCAGCATGGAAACCTATTACTTGTTCCTTTGCAGCCTACGCATGCTGACGCAACCACCCACCTAAGATAAGATAAGACAACTAACTGACACTTCTGCCTACCTCCCTCTCCAACAGGACCCTACCACTGACCACCAAAAGGAAGTGGTATCCACCATTTCTCTTCTTATCAGCAGTAATGAGCTCCCCCAGGAGGCAAACCGGCTAATCATGGAACATCCACAGGTATCTCAATTTTACCTCCTCCCCAAAATCCACAAACCGGACACCCCTGGACGCCCCATTGTATCAGCATGTAACTGTCCAACTACTTACATCTCAGCCTTTCTCGACAGCCTCATGAGACCGCTGGTTGAAGATCTTCCCTCATACATCAAAGACACCAACCACGCGCTCCAACTTTTTAATGATTTCCAATTTCAGGGTACCGAATGCTACATTTTTACCATGGACATCACATCTCTGTACACCGTCATTCCCCATAATGACGGCCTTACAGCCCTCAAGCACACGCTGGACAAACGCACAGTGCTTGATCCATCCACCCACACCCTGGTACGCCTTGCAGAATTGGTCCTCACACTGAACGCATTCTCTTTCAATGATCTTTTTTACCAACAGGTCAGTGGAGTTGCCATGGGCACCAGAATGGGACCCAGCTATGCCAACATTTTTGTCGGCTGGGTAGAAGAACGCTTCTTCGCTTCCTACACTGGCTATGTTCCTGACCTCTACAAACGATATATTGATGACTGCGTCGGTGCCGCCACATGCTCCAACGATCAGCTTGAGTTCTTCCTGCACCATTTCACCAACTTCCACCCGTCCCTCAAATATACGGTTAACATATCTTCCACCACTCTTCCGTTTCTAGACATCCACTTGTCTATCAACCACCCCCGACTGTCCACTTCAGTTTATTACAAACCCACGGATTCACACAGCTACCTCCTGTACAGCTCATTTCACCCCAACCACACTAAAAACTCTCTTCCTTTTTCACAGTTCCTAAGGTTACGACGATTATGCAGCGACGACATTGACTTTGAGAACCAAGCCCTCGAAATGTACTCATTTTTCATCAACAGAGGATACCCCAGCAGTGTGATTGACAGGGCCCTTGCCCGAGCCAAAAACACCCCCCGGAACATCAACCGATCAGGAACTCCCGCCGTAACAACCGCATTCCTTTGGTGCTTCCTTACCACCCTAACACACTTCCTATCCCCAGGACCATTAACCACAACTTTTCCATCCTACAGGATGATCCCTCCATTGGGGCCCTCTTTTCTGATCGCCCTATCATCTCATATCGCCGACCACCTAATCTGCGTAACCTCCTTGTTCACAGCTCCCTTGACCGCCGTCAACAACCATCCACACCAGGCACTTTCCCTTGCAACAGAGCTCGCTGTATCACCTGCAAGTACACAGCCACCACCACACTCATTAAAGGCCCCTCAGGACAATTCCGGATCACCCAGACAGCATCTTGTACCTCCAGCAACCTTATTTACTGTATCTCTTGCAGTAAATGCCCAGCCATCTACATTGGAGAAACAGGAAGGAGACTTGGAGACCGCTTCAGAGAACACGTCAGGGCTGTGAAGATTAAAGATCTCTCCAAGCCCATTGTTTCTCATTTCACCTCTGATGGCCACGACCACTCTAATCTCTCCGTCTGTGTTCTCAAAGACGGTTTTCCGAACTCATACATCAGAAAGACCACCGAAACTAAAATTATACTGCAGCTAGGATCACACATTCTCCCTTCCCTTAACGAAAGACTACTGTTCTTTTAAATTTTCTCCATTCATTGGAAGTTTCATTTCACACCTCTCTGCACCCATTCTGACTTCACACCTCTTGATTGGCCTCTCTTTCTGTCCCCTGCTCCCGCCTCTCACTCCTCCTCCCTCCCAACCTTTGTTCTCCCGCTACTTTACCTTTGCCTACTGCCCTGTCTCTCTCACACCTGAAGAAGGCTCCACGGCCAGAAACGTTGTGTTCTCTTTCTTCTTTTTTTCAGCATGGAATAAACCTATAACTTGTTCCTAAGATAAGATAAGATCACTTTATTAGCCATATATAATTTCCTCTGCCGGCCACGGGATTTGAACTGGCAACCTTCCAACCACAGGCACAGATCCTTAGCCACAGTGCCACCTAACCACCACAAACAAGAGGAGGCCATTTATTCCCACCTAACCTGTTTGGTAATGGAATTACCTTTTATTACTAAAATACTATTGTGTTTGTAACCAGAACTGTCTGTTAACATGAAAGATTCAATGAAAATGAATGGAAATTATATCTGCAATGTTACTGCATTAGCATTCATTTATCTCTGTATCTTTTGTTCCAAACACTTGAAGCATTAAAGTATAAGTAATTACCTAGTGGTCCTTTGGCATTTTACCAATCCCTTGGGTGCTCTTTTTGAATCTGCTCCTCCCATTTAATATTTTTCATTCCTTCGTAGATCCTTACCTCCAACTGACTGGTGCCTTCCTCACTCCCATGCTGACAATTTAGAAACTGGTAGTAGTGTAGTACAGATTAAAAAGGATGTCCTGCTCTCACAGGCTGCAAGCTTTCAGTCTCAAACAGGGAAGGCTACAAGGGATCTGATTTCTGGATTCAAAATCCTCATGGACAAAGTAAGCCGCCCTGATATTTCAGAATTACCAGCAAAACATAAATCAGACCGCACAAACGAAAATTAACAGAAGCACAAAGAATGGTAGGGAGTTCTTTAAAGCTAAGGTTGCAAGAGGCTGGAGGAAGGTACCATTGTTTCCTGTAAAAAAAAATGGTTGGATGTGAATCTCAGACCTGGAGGAGGGGTGGATATGATTGCTTTATGAGCCAAATGAACTAGATGGGCTCATAAAAAATGATGGGCTGTCTACACATCTTTAAGGCTAAAAGACTACTTTTTGTATTACAAAGTATAGATCTATTAGAATTAGCTTAAAATAAAACAGTAGAAGATAGAATTGTGTTTCTCAGTAAGGAAGAAAAAGATTGGAACAATGTGAAATGTCATAAGACTTTTACACTCCAGTGTACAGTGCACGTTTTAATATTTTTCCCCACACTAAAAGAAGCCTGGAGTCACAGCTTATGACTGAAAATTAGGTTCCTGTGAAAGAGTATTTGCTAATGTTCTGTGCATGTACAGTACTTCAGTAGACAGCCTTTTAGCAACACTGTATGTGTTGTGCTGAAGCCAGAAGCTTCGCTTGTTGACAAGCCAGTCAGATGGCCAGTCACACAGTGATCTTGCTTGTTTATAAAAGGGCACTCAAGTGTCACCCTGGCTACCAGACGGCAACACACGGCAAAATTGTATAAACGTGTTAGTGAAAGACAAAGAAGGTCTGTCACTAGTGGTGCTGTGGTTTTCTCAATTGGATTTAGAGGTTGAAATTCCACTGACTGGATCTGGGACAGCTGACAACAGAATATAATGTAGAAAAGGAACATTACAGCAGTACTTGTCATTCCTTTTTCTGATTATGGACAGAGACAAAAAAGATAATACAAAAAATCAGGAGGGGTCAAACTTACTAGTACACAGGCTAGCACAGTACATGGCAAATCCTGTTCCTTTCTTATTTATCCCAGAGCTCATAAATTTTATTTTTAATTTTTAAATTGCCTTTTAGAAATAGGACTTCAAACTGGCTTAAAGGTATACCAAAGCCATTTTGATGATCAGTGAAAAGCTAGCACGGTTATCTATTTTAAGAATAAAAAGCACAGTGAATTTCCAGCTAGGTTTGATGTTTCCAAAACAATTGCTTTGATGCAATCATTCATATGATACTGTGAAGAATCATTCACAAGATACTGTGAAGGGGGCTCTACGTTTCAATCACTCTATCAAACTATAGTTTGAGCACTTTTGTAAGCATTTAAATGAAACTTAAAATTAAAAATTAAATGAAATGCAATAAAAAAAGGTAATGAAAGGTCTAAAATATTTTTTCCACTTTACAAGAACATCTAAGAATCTACTCTATGATGACGAACAGAGACTAAAAAAGGGGATTTGAGGACCTGTAATCAATGTATATTTTTTTCAATACAGACTAACCTCCGTCAAGCACAGAACTTTAGCAGATCATGTTTTCTTGTCATAAACATTATGTTGCTAACATTAAAAAGATCTACTGCTAATTAGCAGTTTGTAGAGTCTGGTCAGGGACCTCCATCTACTTCAGCCCCAGCTGTGACACTTGGGCAGCAATATGAGATGACAGCACAGTAAAACTCAGGCCAAGGGTCCTCAAACAATATTTTGCCTTATTACTATATATGTATCCATACAAACTGATCTATGATAGGGACCCATCACATCAATAAACAACCACCAAAAATATTATAATCTACACAATATATTTTTCTTAATGTTTGATTACTTGATTATCTCTCATAAATGGTGGGTAGCATATATGAGGTTGTTGCTTGTAAAACCTGAAATGAGTGCTGTTTAAATTCTTGTTGTATTTGAACAGAATCTTCAGAATCTGAGAGAATATCTCTCTCTCTCTCTCTCTCTCTCTCTCTCTCTCTCTCTCTCTCTCTCTCTCTCTCTCTCTCTCTCTCTCAGAATGAAAAGAACATTGAGATGCTTTTTAAGAGAGGATAAAACCAAAAAATGCTTTTTTTAAAAAAAAAGAGGGCAATAAATTATTGTTTTCACCAAACATAAATCAATGTTGTCCTTCCCTGGGTAATTCCCAGGGTATTTTCTTTCTCTCATAAAGACTTAATTATTCATGCAAACAAAGAAACCAATGTCATATGTAAAAATAAAAAAACAACTGTAGACAGTGCAGTACAGCTCATATCCATTCGCACCTGACCAACAGAGCCTTGTTCTGGCAGATAAAGGACAAGACTACAAAAAAAATCAATTTCTACAATTCTTTTCCACATTGTCATTTCTGCCATGTTTTCTGATTGTGTGTGGTAAACCTTTCTATTAATTGATCATGTACTACACTAAACTATCCTTTCTCAAGCAAAGTACAACACTGATCATCTTGATCTTCTTTGCATTAGCAATGTAAAAATACAAATGCACTTAGGTGTACTAATATGCTTAAGGAAATATAAAATATTTGCCGATAAATACAATACATTAATTACAACAGTCAGACAGATCGGCAGAAACACAAAACAGACGAATCAATTGATAAAATAGTTGCCTTTAGAAACCCCGCTCTGTAAAATTAGGTGGAAAGGCAAATAGATGCTTTCTAAAAAAAAACACTCACACTCTTTAGCCATAAGACATGCAAAATGTACAGAAAAAAAACTGAGATTTAGGTCATTAAGCACTGCAGTAATTAACTAAGCTACCTCATGGATGCCACCTGGTGACTGGAAAAAATAAGAGAGACAAATGACTCCTTAATATACACACTGAAGAAATTCCCCAACCTAACCTCCAATCACAGAAGCGCTACACAACACTAGAATAGGAACCAGTGTAGGACTGAGATAATACAAATGTTCCATCTCCTTCTCCAGACTCACCATTTCACTTGCATAGATGTTACTTCTGCATGTCTTATCTATTGTCAGAGTTTCCCGGTAATCCTGCTTCCTTTTTTGAACTCTGCTCAGACGAGAAGATAAGAATAGAATAAAAAAGGGAAAAATAAGTTACACATATTTTAACCAAAAATCTTAGAATGTGATGTCCATGTGCACAGTGTGAATGCCTAGAACAATTTCCCCATTAGACTTTGCTTTGAGCTCAAAATAACTGATGGGTGAAGTAAATGGGCTCTGGGACTAGTGCTCTGGAAACTCTGTCTAAGGGACTGACAAGGCAAAACACCCTGTGGGTATTAACACCAGACAAAGTGTTTAGCAAAAAGTTTTTTTTCCATTAGCTTCATCTTAAAATTTTGTTAAGGTGAAAACTGAATAGGATAAAGCCAAGTTTAAATGGATGTTGTGTGGTACAAAATAAACACAGCTCAGGTATGAGTTGAAAAAAGAATATGAATGCAGAACATGCAATCTGTTTGGAGGAATGGCTAAATTTAATATTAATATTATTATTAGTAGTAGTATTAGTTTTATTATTATTATTATTATTATTATTATTATTAATAATAATAATAATAATAATAATAATAATAATAATTCCTTACACATATATAGACCTTTCTGGACACTTCACTCCAAGTGCTTTACAGGTAATAGGGTCTCCCTTCCACCACCACCAATGTGCAGCATCCACCTGGATAATGTGATGGCAACTATAGTGTGCCAGTACACTCACCACACATCAGCTATCAGAGGGGAGGAGAACACAGTGATGAAGCCAATTCAAGTTATTAGGAGGCCATGACCAGTAAAGGCCAGGTGGAAATTTTTACACGAATCCGGGGTAACATCCCTACTCTTTTTGTGAAACACCCTGTGGGATTATAGTCCCTGTCACTATACTGCGGCATTAGGACCCACACATACCCCAGGGTGAGCACCCACTGCCAGCCCCACTGACACCTCTTCCAGCAGAAACCTTAGTTTTTCCCAGGAGGTCTCCCATCCAGGTACTGACCAGGCTCACACCTGCTGAGTCTCAAGGGGTTGCCAGTTGTGAGTTTCATGGTGATATTATGAACTTATTCAAGGGCTACAGAAAGGACCTCAACATTGTCAAACACAAAAGAGGGATCACAAAAATCAAATGACGAATTAGTAATAAATTAGTAATAAAATATTTAAATATTTTTGACAGATATCCTCACCTCAACGTCTGCAGACTGGGATTTGGGCCAACAACTTCTGTGTCAGGTGATTCGTTTTCAGGATGACACCTCAAAGTATCCAAGCTGTCAAACCAGTAATAAACACAGGACGCCAATGTTAATTCATCCAACAATCCAATTTACAATTTCCATTTTAAACTTTGATTTTTATTTATCCTCTGACTCTTCACTTAATAACGTTTGTTTTGCCATCATAATTTCCACCGTAAGTACTGAGAATCGTATATTTCCGTTTTCTTGCTCTAAAATTTGCTAAGTATATTTTTTTAGATACTTTCACACGTTTGTACAGGGATGTGAGCATTTATTCTGGATTGCACTATACAAGTAAACTGCAAAATAAGAATCATACAGCTACAGTAATATGACTGTTGATTTAATGTTCAAGTAAGAGTTGGGAGACAAGATAACAGTGAATGTCACAGGACACAGTGCAACTTGTTCATCTGAATTATTTTTTTTTAAACAGGTGCGGCGAAATCATACCTACACACGAATTTGACTTCCTCCAAGACGTCTGCACTAATTCCGACCTCCTCTGCAAACGCAGCATCTTCTGCTTCTTCCGAATTAGCTGCGTTTTCTTGAAGGGAGAAATAATCGGGGTTCAATTTCTCTCGCCACAGTTTCCCAAATGAGCCTACATGAAACACTTTTGTGTTGACACCTTTATATTCGTAAGTTGGAACACTGATTTTTGCAACATCCAAGTCTCCAACATCAGTGGACGTCGCCATGCTGGTTTAACTGTTAACGGAAGTTACGTTTTAAAACGAAATGTCTTCTGGAGATTGTAGTTTCGACGGGGCTTTCGTTTGCGGTGCTTATTTTATTAATGATTTTGTTTATCCTAATTGGCACTAAATCATGGTAAGGACATGCAACGTTGACACTAATGTGTCCTACGATGTTTTAAAATTAAATTCGATTGCAAACAAAAATATCCAATAAATCAAACATATAGTCATTTGTTTAAAAAATATTTTGTTTACGTTAATAAAAATAAAATGAAGCTGTTTCTATAGTCTTCATACAAAGTCATTAGTCAGTGGCATGTTTTGCTGTTCTTCTGTATTTACTTGAATCACAAAACTAAAAACAAAGACAATGGTGTGGTTTATGAGTGTCCTTATCACTGCTTTAAAAAAAGTACCTTGTGTACCTTTTTTAAGAAAAGTGTACCTTGAAGTGAGACACAGCATTTCTCATAATCTACATAAATTAGAGTTCCATTAGTCATTTTTTGTTACTATAACATTATTTAAAACAACCTGGGTTCCATAAAGAAAATAAAATGATAGACTGGTGCCTAATCCAAATTTATTTTTCAAAATTCAAGGAAAAACAAATAAAAATTGATAAGGGTACTTTCCCCTTTAAAGATAATAACCTACCTTCATGTCTTCTGATCAGATACTCTATTGACAATGGTACAATTGAACAACATACTGTAGCGCTCTTGGGTTCACGTGGGTATGCACCCTCACCGCTGCCACCTCAGGTCAGCCCCCCACCACTGGGGACTCAAACCCAGGCCTCCGGCATCACTCAACAGGGACCCAACCATTTGAGCTAAAGGGAAATCTTCCGTCAGCCCTACAGCTGCGATCCCTGCTATTCACAGGGAAGGGCGGTGATGTCACCATGCTGGTAAGCTGGCTCGAACAACTTGCAATGGCAGCCATATGCATTACAATAGCAAACAATTCAAATAATTAGTTACTACTGATATTATATTATTGATTTTTGTGAAGCAGTTTTACCCAACACACAAAGATGTTTGTGTGTCCTTCATTTGCCTGTACTAATGGAGACCCAAAGTGAAAAGAAACACTGAAGAACGAAACACAGCTTCCGCAGCCATTTGTACTCTTGGATTTCCTCATCCCAAATAAAGAACTTCAAGAAGGCTATCTGAGGTACAGTATGGGTTGGAATGTGTGTTCCACCAGGTGGAGTGCTCTATTTCCCATGGATAATACCACAGTACTTCCCACTCTGGAAGAAGAATGAGGTATCAACACCTGAAGTAGACATGATGCACATGAAGAGGTGCAAAATTCTATAGAACTGCAGATTACAGCCCTTTAAATGATGTGCAGGACCCAAAGGTCTGATATCAGTGTGTATTTGTAGTCTAGACGGTCTTTCTGGAGGGTATGCTGGGTCAAAGGCTCCAAGTAGCAAGCAGAAACACCTTCAAAACCCACTCAAAAAGTGAGCAAAGGCACCCGGAGGGCAGGGCACTCAACAGCCGTGTTTGGCTGGGGGCAGTGGTAAGTCAGGAAGGACAGGAGAGGCAGGTATGAAAAAAAACCACTGACAGTCCATTGTTCTGACTGGAACATCATACTGTTGCACCCTCACCCAGTGAGGGCCAGCTGGCAGGCTTTCTGTGTTGCCTCCTTAACCAGGTTGCAATGTACTTATTTTAGCTAGAAGGGACAGAGGAAAGAAGTGTCCAAAATCACTTGAATGACTGATTGTTTCTCAATACCTCTAAGGCATTAAGACATCATGGGCTAAGCTGGGAGCCAGGTTTTGGGGGCATCACTTTGTTAAGTGATGAATTGTATTGTGCTTTTGAAACATGACACATTCCCCATGGAATACCTGCTGTGAATACCATTTATCCATGTCCAGTTCAAGAGCCTTGGTTTTCCTGAGCCTTCTGTAGGGCTTATGATCTCAAGGCTTGAGATGCTCATGAAGCCAACACCATACCAGGATGTACTATGATGAAAATGTTAACTGGTTGTTGAAAAAAAAACACGGAGGCCGCAATGTACAAATGAAAATGGCAAATTAAAAAATTACCAACAAGCTGCCATTTAAAAATGTTAAACGTAAATGTTAAATTAAAAAAAAAATGACAACAAAGCAACTGCAGCATATGAATATCCCTCCCAGTGCAAATTTAGATTACTGGCCCTTACTGCACAGAGAAGGACACATTTTGTGATAGTGCTTCTTCTGAAATAGTATATATTACTCTCTGTATTATTGACAGCATTGGAACATAACTAGAACTACAGTATAAAGCCAGGGTTAGCTCAGGATATAATGTTACCCCAGAAAAAAAAAACTCCTACATACTTTAGTTATACAAGACATCTTGATAGTGAAAGAGATTAAGACTTCACGTGAAGTCTTGTTCTGGAACTATTTTTTCTATTTTACACAGAACGTAAATGTCAATGTTTTGCATTGGATCCTAAGTATTCACATTCTTTTAATCTTTCAAGCCTTTGATAGCTTCTCATTATCAGATCTTGAAACAGTGTTCCAGCTCTTTACCTCTGCCACTCCCATTTACAATTATAAACCATGGGAGTAGATTTATAACACAATGTCAAAGACAGTCAGTGGTGCTGCTGAAGAAGTCAAAACTGAAGAAGCAAGCCCCTTAAATTTAGAAATGAAAAAGAACATCTGAAAAGAGACTACATTCAGGGACTACTAAATTAATCTTCTGAAATATCAGGTACTGCTTCTGTCTGTTGTGCTTTACGGATGTTTTATTACTGTGTTAGAGTTTCAGATTTTTTATTGAAAATGTAAATAATAATTTATTTAAAACAAGGGAAGTCATTTTAAAATTGGGCAAAACATTAAGACTTCAGTTAAGAACACCACATTAACTACAACAGTGTTGCTCTGGAAACCTTTCAAAGATGAGTGATCAATTTATTGAAATACTAGTCCAGTTAATGACCATATACAAACAGAAACCTCAAACATCCATTTCTTAAAGGAGCTCAGGGTATCGTTGTGACACTATAATTGTTAAACTTACATTGTTCCACACTGCTGCAATCCTTAATTGGAAAATATCTCAATTTCTCAGTTTTTCCACTTGATTTCTGCTTGTTTTCACATTTATTTTCAGTAAATTTATTAATGCTTTTCACATTACTGATTACTGTGGTCCTCCCCCAAACGACCTTGCTTCAATTCAAGATTCAACCAAGATTCAATTCCTTTAAAATGTCTGTGCACATGTGATCGGCACAGTTCCGCGCAGGTCATGCCCGCCACCACCTGTTCCGTCCCACACACCTGGGGCGCGAACCCAGGTCTCTGGCGTAACACAACAGGGCACCAACCGCGTGAGCTAAAGAAGACCTCCCTCAGCCCAGGCAGCTGAGGTCCCTGCTACGAGCAGTGAGGGCGCTGACGTCACCACACTAGCTCTGCTACACACATATCCAGAAATTAACCTGTTTAATTTAAAATATCAGATGAGATGCTTCTTTTGCTGCAGTGTAATTTATGCAGCATACGTTTGACTGAAACAATATTAGGTGGTTATGACTTCAATGGATTTATCTGAGTATTTCAGCACAGAAACGAAAACTCAGCATTAAGTCAAAAACAGCAATTTCTAAAAAGCATGGGATGAATGTGCTGGATTGGTCGTCACTTTACCCTGCCTTGCGCTCATTGCTTGCAAGGATAGGCTCAGGCTTGCCCACAACCCTGATATGGAAGAAGTGGTTAGAAATTGGGTGGATGGTCATCATTTGAACGCATTATTCTATACACAAAATGGCATGTAGTAAGAGTACGGTAGTAAGAGATGGCTTCAGAAGAAAGCCACCCCAATGAATAAGGAAAACCTATAAAACTGAGGCACACCTGTGCTAAGTAAATAAATTGACTCCCAGAGGAAAAGAGCTGATGGGATAGGTTGTGAGTGAAATCGACCACTGCCTTGGATTAATGGAGAGGTGTATAAGAGCAGCCAGGGGGTAAAGGGTTTCAGTCTGTGTCTAAGCTCCAGCTTGAAAAGAATGATAGTGCATTATCCACAAGGAGTTATAAATAGCAACTAGTTGGGCTGGTGTACAGGCTTATGGGTTTCAGTAAGTGAAGGAAGCTTGTAGGAAATACAGGAACAAGTAAAGGTTTATTCCATGCTGAAAAGAGAAGAAAAGAAACACATTTCAGCTGTGGGGCCTTCCTTTGCAGCCTACACATGCTGACACAGCTACCTACTTGAACTACTTGTAGGAAATATAGGTTAGGCTTTACTGAAAGGCATCACAAGAGCTGGAAAGGTGGGCTGACTGCAATGCTTGGTTGCTAGGCTCAATGGTATTACAGTGTACTTCTGAGGAAAAGGCTTGGCCAACTGAACCAGCAGTTGAGAAGCCTTAGCACCTAGAGGAGTAGAGCAGCATTTGGCAAGTTATCCTCTCCCGAATAATTAGAGTGAAGAGTCTAGATAGCACATCTGGGGTTCTGAACACTAACATCAGCAGACAGGTGTGCAGCCTGAGAACGTGAGGAAGAACAACAAACTAGCTGCTACTGTGTCAGGGGTGCAAGTGCTTGAAGATGGCGGTTTTCCTGGCTTAACAAAATCGGCAACTATAGACGGAATAGAGCTTGAATGGAGTTTTGTGAAGAGCTTGTAATTGGGTAGTCTGACACTGAGGAGTTGAGAGAGGGTGATTCATTTAGTAAAAAGACAATACTGAGTAAGTATTGGATAAATACTCCAGTGCCTAATGAGATGGGAGAACAGTCATGAGTAAAAATATAGAGCTAGAAAAAAGTTCTGAGTGAGAAGAATATCTGGACAGAGGACTGTGGAGATGGGGAAAAACCTAATGGCTCTAGGAACCTGGAAGTGTTCTGTATGCAGAACTTAAAGAGACCATTTGTTACAGCTTTAGGTGACTGAGAAGTGTCTCTTAGATTTTAGGTAAAGTTTGTGACACTTGAAAGAGTTAACACCTCTAACTTCAAAGTGAGGCTGAGGTATGAAGGGGTCCCTTGAGCAGAAACAATTGTAAAATTTACCTTAATATGCCTAGGTAAGTTGTGGATTAATGATTGTCAAGAAGCAGTACAGACACACACAATATAAGGTCACATTAAGAGCACAAAAGAGGAGAAACAAGAAACAAGAAGCAGGAAACAAGGAGAAGAGAGAGGAGGCCAGAGGAGTTGGGACTTATGCCAGGCTGGAGCCCCTACTTCATGGTCATCCAAATCAAATCTGACTGGAGCTACATTAAGTATCTGAACCTTGTTAGAAAGAGCATGGTATTCTGTGTTTTTGGGGAACTTGGGTTTCCTGGGTGAAAGATACCTGAGTTATTTATTTGAGTACAGATTTCAATAAAGTTGCATATTATTTTCATGCATGGAAAGACAAGAAATTATGGAAAATTCTCAATTTAATAGTGAATCGTTTGTTTTCTTGGGTAACGTCAACAGATGATTTCAGCAGAAAAAAAGTTGCTTTTCTTTCTCAGAAGTTTCTAACCCATTGAGCCCAGTTTTCCACTGTGAAAAACTGTCCATGTAATTAATTTTATGCAGTTTGGGAACAGTAGAAAACAGACATAACAGACATAAACACCTAAAACAGTTTATCTAATCTTTAAATAAATGAAATAATTGTAACAGAAGTCATAGTTGGTAGCCTGACACATATGATAAAATCACTTCCTATGAATTATGAGGGTATTTACAACAACATCCCAGAGTTTTGCAAAAACTTCCTTTCATTAAATTAAATACAACTTTGTGTCTCTAGAATATACAGTAGTAACTGCAGTAAACATGTGATCCGAGTAAATGAAGACTTCAACACATCCACCTTCAACAAATTCCACATGACACTTTGTGGGAACTTTTTTGATTGCCAGAGGCTTATTACATCTAGGCCATGAAAAGGAACCATCAAGTAGGTACAGTAGGCAATACCATTCAAGTCACACACAGGGGGTTATCAGGCCTGAGCTTATCCTGGTTTCTTGACATGGAGCAATCAGAGAGCACTTGACTCCCACTGGATGTGGCACCAGTCCATTATAGGGCTTTTTTTTCCAGAAAATGCTGGTTCCCGTATATACACCTAGGTGGATTAAAGCAAATGAGGGACAGTACTTCACTCAAGTACTGTATTTAAAATCATCACAGTCTTCTTTTCTCTGACATTTACTCGGGGCTATGATATGATGTAAAATATGATTTAGCTTCTTTCCTGCATTTCTTTGACATCTACCAAAGTTATTTTTCTTTTTATCCTCTGATCTACTGACTTCTTTTCAGCATATGAGGCTAACTTGTCTCAAATGTGAGGTTCAAGTAGGTGGCTGCATCAGCATGAGTGGACTGTAGGTTGCAAAAGAACAGGTAAAGCTTCATTCCATGCTGAAAGGAAAAGAAAAGAAACTCAATGTTTCAGCTGTGATGCCTTCTTCAGGTGTGAGGGGTGGGGAGCAGGGAAGAAATTGTCATGAAGCAGGTGAGAACCAGTGTCCAAACCCAGGGAGAATAGCAGAAGAGGTGTGAAAAAATGACATCTGCAAATGAATAGAGATGATTTAGAACTAGAAAAGGTGGAAGGTGTGATCTAGGTTTCAGGATAATTTTGGTTTTGAATGTCTTTCTGCAATAAGAGTTCCTCTGTGAGGACACAGACAGAGAGATCAGAAAGACTGTGGCCAGTACAGGTGAAACGGGGAACTATCGGTTTGGAGACATTTTTGATCCTCACAGCTCTGACATGTTCCCTGAAAAGATTTGCCAGTCTTCTTCCTGTCTCACCAATGTAAATGCCATGCAGGTATTAATACTAAAGGAAGTGCTGTCTTCGTAATTTTGGAAATAATATAGATTGACATGATCTTTGCTGGATTCATTCTCATTTTGCTGTGAGTGCATGAGCCCAAACATTTCTTCCATGGCTCACAGAGACCTCAGTCTAGGAGTTGTAATTTGTGGGAGCACCATCATATTGTATTCATAAATCAAATGAGTGAAAATTAATTACTGTGAATAAATTAGAATGGAATTTTTTTTGATGATCTACAACATACAATCCTCTTTCACATAGAAACATTGACACCCAGAACCCCCAGACCATATGCGACCCAAAGTCAAGAGTTCCTTTCCCATCAGGCTCTCAGCACCATGAACCAGTGACAACCCCCTTCCTCTCTGGGGCAGGATGGGTCACCCTTCCTGGGCAAATTATCCTGGCCCAATGCCAGTCAGCATTCAGGTTCTCAGCCTCTAGACTCTTGTGGCTATCAAAGCAGCCCTCCACACAGCACCTCTCTGAGAGCAGGCACACCTCCATGAAGCATAAGCAGTAGATCTCCTTGCCCAGGTGCTGCTGGTAGGTGTAGTTCAGGAACTCGGAGGTCATGTTATGAAATCAATGGTAGAGACTGCTGCGTGTGGATGTACAGACTACTCTTTTCTCGAAAAGATTAGGGGTTACCCCGGCATCCTGGCCAAACTTTACTATTGGCCTTTACCAATCATGGCCTCCTAATAATCCCCATCTATGAACTGGCTTCATTACTCTGTTCTCCTCCCCACTAATAGCTGGTGTGTGGTGAGTGTTCTGGCGCATTATAATTGCCGTCGCATCATCCAGGTGGGGTTACACATTGGTGGTGGTGGAGGGGAGTCCTCATTACCTGTAAAGCGCTTTAAGTGGAGTGTCCAGAAAAGTGCTATATAAGTGTAAGCAATAATAATAATAATAATAATAATAATAATAATAATAATAATTATTATTATTATTGTATTATTATTATTGTATTATTATTATTATTATTATTATTATTATTATTATTATTATTATTGCTTGTGCCTTAGTCCACAGGATTGGGGCAGCACTCGAAGAGCACCACCCAAATAGCAGTCTGAGTGGAGTATTCCTGGTGATGACACCATAGTTGTGTTTGAGAAGGGTCTCCACCTCAGCTAGGTAGATCAAGGTCTCCCCTATCACAAAAGCATGGGATGCATAGCCAATCATGGGCAACTTGAAAATGGTCCAATCTGAGATACAAATACTGGGGTGCAACATTTGTTCCTCTCAACCCAAGGCTGGCCGGGTCCATAGGGGGTACAGAGAAGGCTGGGCATAAGGTGAAGACAAAGTGGGGCTCCAGCCCATTGCCCCATCGGTCTGATCCAACACACCACCAAGTGGTGATCAGTTGAAATCTGCCCCTCTCTTTACCCGAGTGTCCGGAACATACAACCTTAGCTCTCATGACACAACTGTGAAGTCAATCATCAACCTTCGTCCCAGGGTGCTCTGGTACCAAGTACACTAAGAACTATCTTGTATGTGAACATGGTGCTCATAATGGACAGTCCGTGACCAGCACAGAAGACCAATAACAAATTACCACTCGGGTCTGATCAGGGAGGCTGTTCCTCCCTGTCATGTCTCTCGCGATTATTCCCCATCTGAGCATTGAAATTTCCCAGAAATTTCCTAATATCTAGTCAGTACATTTGAATGTCCTACACCAGCTTAGCCTCCTTCTCCCTAAATGAAGTGACATTCCACTCCTAAGAGCCAGTTTCCAATGACTGACATTACACCTGACCCTCGAAGCTGAGTCCATACGACGGCTCCACTTCAGTATTTCTGGCTGAGCCCGGCTGGGTTACGTGGGTAGCCCAGCCACCAGATGCTCACCGGCAAAGACCACCCCTAGATACAGAATTGTAGAAAAACATAATAGGAATGGGAAATACCCAGAGATTCGGAAAAACAAATGTGTGTGTGTTAAGAGAAGGTGGCTGCAGTGTGTGTATGCAGGGTTGAAAGAATAGAATAGACACAAGGAGTAGAATAAACACAATAATTTTTTAATATTGTGATGTATAATTATAGAACTATATTATCAACCTCCAAAGTTTCTATAATCACACTTGTTACTGTAAATTATAAAAAATACAATAACATGTGGTTTGTAGATATTACTATTTTATTATTGGTTAATTAAAAAGTCTAACCACGGATGTATAAACCTCTTCCTTATTAATGCTTTTCGCTCGGCGAGTCCCGTATTGAATTATTTTATTTTTTTGTTGTAGAATCAAACTTGTACGTGTAGTGTACAAAAAATGACATGCTACTCGAAAAAACAATCCTGCAACGTAGGCGACACAAGTACTGCAGTCTTTTCCACTCAATTGGCTTTTTGACAAAAACTTCCAACAGTTCTTCTAAAGCCTCATTACTGACGTCTAGCGAGCGCTTTCTCGATTCACTTTCCAGTCGCTCCGACTGAAGTGCAAACGTATTTTATCAGGTTCTGCACACATTTATCTAATGGGTTGCAGGGCTTGTGACTATGGGTGTGTCCAGACATGGTACAACGACAGGAGGTGTGCCTAATCAGAAATATTTTATAAGGAGGTGTGTTTATGAATGAGCGTGTTACTACATTTGTAGTGACTGAATCCGGCGGAAAGCAACCATTAAGATTCAGGAAAAAACGAAACTCGGTAACCTCAAAACGTGCACTTAAAAACTGAAGTCAGTCAGTGCTACGTTAAGTGGCATTTATGTGTATATTCCAGATATTTGGTTTTAAAAGATAGGATATTTTTATTTGATTCTTGCACACGTTGTAATCTCAGGGAAACAGTATGGCTTATGTAGGGAATGGAGCTGGAAATCTAGACGTTGAAGAGGTAAGTTTTAATTGCATTTTAAGACCTATATATCATATATTTCTTTTCAAAACAGCATTCATTTTGGTACGTCTTACTGTTGTATAATATGGCATACCCAGTACTGTAACTATAGTGTATGTAACAATGACATTGTTTTGATTTAACCTGTCAGTTTAACCGAACTATAGCAGAGTGTAGTGTAATGGTGTGCAAAGCGAATCCTTCAAGGTTGTAGTCACGCAATACCGGTAAACGGGCAGCAGAAAATGTTTCATAGGAAAATAATATTTTGTCGGAGACTACGCAATGGAGAGTTAATGTTATAAACGAAATGACACGAAAGTACGACCATCCTAATATTTGATTGGATGTTTGATGAGAACCCGGTGCATTGGTATTAGAGTAAAAAACATGAAAAAATAGTATTGGCATAAAATAAGCTTTTGCAACTGAGGCATGTAGCCATACGTCTTCTTAAAAGCGAACTCCCCATCTTTACACATTCATTAGGCTGTCCTTCTCCCAGCCCACCGGCGTGCAGATTGTTGCCAAAAATCTTGTGACAGGTATCTTGTGTTTTTGGCAGTGCCAATTCACGATATTTTAGATTTTCGTAGTTTTGTTTTTACTCGCTCAAATGTTTTCAACCATTCATTACAATCACCGAAAATACGGTCACCTTAATAACTACCGAGGTCTAGAAACAAACTCCTTACATACAAATGTAGTAAAGCAGGCTACTATCCTACCAGGTTGTTTTTTGTCAGTAGAAGTTAAGGTTTATTTTTATAACCGATCATCCGGAAATACAGACTTTGTAATTTGGTGTGCACTTGTGCTGCTGCTGCAGTACCTCCCCTGCCTTCGTGGTGGTTTGTCCCAGCTAAATGTGGTCCCTTGAGCCTGTGTGTGAATTTTTGCCAGTTCCCACAGTTGCGGTCTTTAACTGTCAGATTATGAAAATCCGGGGAGATTTTGAGTTTAGAGGAATTTAGAAATGTTTCTGCCAAAGCTCAGCGTGTTTTCTTTTGCATTTTGGAAAATGTGCTTGTGTTTTTTTTTAATCCAGAAATGCTTTATTTTCCTAAAACGTTTTGTCACTTTTGTAAATCTAAGACTTCGAAAAATTTAATTGAAAATCCCTTTTCACTCAAATTGACGTATGGTAACAAAACAGCACGGTCAAAAACAATCAGAGAAGAAGGGCATCTAATTGATCCCCGCACATATCTGCCTTTGTACCATTTTTTGAGGAACATAATAAAGTACTACGTCTAAAGTATTTGCACCTCTGATTTGTAGTAAATATTTTTTTTAAATAACATTTTTCAGCTGCCTGTGCTCCAACACTACTCCTAAACATATTTTCTAAAAATTACAAAAATGGTTCACCCTCTTACATTAAAACAGTTTGACAAAAGGTGTCGTTGCATTCTATGATTATAAATTTAAATTGTTTAAAACGTATTTAAAAAACTAAAATCATTTAAGCAGGGTGCAGTCATGCCTGTACTGGCAGACATTGCGAAATTAGTTCATGCTGAAACTGTACCCTGTTTTAAGTCCACAAAATCGTCTTGGCTCGTGATAATGAAACTCTGCAAATTAAGCATTGCAAAAAACAGACTTAGTGAGCATCAGACAAGAATGCCATTGTTCTGTGATTTTTACTTTGCGCTTGTGGTGTTAAGCCGTTGGATTGAGAGAACTGTTGCCTGGCCATGGGGCTGAGGCCATTGGAAAATCTCCCACTAAGTGGAATGAGCCTGAGCACTGTTGCTGATCATAGGGGAGGACAAAGCACGCAAAGTAACAAACACTAGGGCAGCAGTTGCTTCTTTGAAGGCTGCTGATGTGTGAGGTCTGGTTTCTAAACTGCGCAAGTTCCTACCCCAGGTCTGATCAAACCCCACTCTTCATAGAGGGCTGATTAGACCACACCCTTCTATACATCCATCCGTTTTCTAACTACGTCTTCCAATTCAGGGTTTGCGGGGGAGCCAGAGCCTATCCTGGCAAGTAACTGGTCGAAGGCAGGGTACACCCTCAACGGAGTACCTGTCAACAGCAGGTCACACACATGCAAACACGCGTACGCCAGTACCGGTTTTCCCAGAGGCAAGATAACATACCATTGTGCCTTTGGGATTATGGAAGGAAACTTGAACACCAGAGAAAAAACCCACACAATCACTGGGAGAACATACAAACACCACACGGATAGCACCCCAGGTCTGGATTTGACTTGGGACCCTAGCGCTGTGAGGCAGCAATTCTAATTACTGCTCCACAGCTCTACATCCCACCCTTCTAATCTGTATAATGTTCTGCAGAATTTCATTTTTCTTCAGTGGCTAGATTTTGGTGCTGAAGAGAGAATTAAAGAAAGAATAGAATTGCTGCCTAATTCTATCATTTCTGCCACTTTTTTTCCTGTTAGCAGTAGTTAATGAAGTTACTTTCAAGGTTTTCAGTGTATGATTTGGAAGGATGCATATGATATTTTTTAAACTTTTTTGTTTTTACATTTACATACAATAAACTTAGTTGCGCTGTAGGTTTTGCACCGATCCTAGAAACAAAAGTAATCAAATACTCGGAGGTGTTTAGCGTTGGTAACATCACTTGAGGTTATGTAGTGAGAAGTGGCATTACCCTCTCATGTTTCTTGCAACTTAAGCCTTTCCTGTGTTTTATACATGAAGACTTTGGAGTGCTGAGAATAGACTGAGTGCTAAAGTAGGGTATAGAGTGAGTGTGCTATGTGCAGTGAAGAGGCAACTTTTCTTGAGGTTAAGTGTATTCATGTGAATAACAATTTACCTTATAGAAAGCCAGTAGTGCAGGGAAAATATATACTTAATACCAGTAAATGGTTGGAGTTGAGACAAGGTTGATGTTCTCAGGATATTTCTCTAATATCAAAGAATAAATACATTCAATTCCAGTTACCATTGTAGACATCTTTTTTTATTACAGCCCCAATAAAGAAAATCAGTGGAAGGGCAGAATATAATAAAGTGCATGTCATTACGTAACCCTGTCACAGAGATAAGGTGCTAAAACAATGGTTAGATTGTGTTACTGAAGAGTCCTTGGCTTTGACTAATGACAAGTCTCAGCCTCTCCAAAAGTCCCCCTGAACATGAATTGTGAAGTAGAGAAGATTAGGTGTCCCTTTGCGGGGTGCCTAATACTTACCCTGGTCCTCTCTGTTCCATACATGGAGTTGTAAAGGTCAATTGGAAACTCATTCTCATTGGCATATTTGCAAATCATTCAAAATGCACACAAGGAGAATGCAGTTTTGACATAATCAGCTCATGCACATCATCATTTATTCTTGGTCAGAGTTGCATGTTTCCACACTGCAAAGTAGGTGGGGGTCCATCCGTCCATTATTAGACAGCAGCTTGCTCCTGGTTAAGATCAAGACAACCTAGAGCAGATCCTGGAAGCACAGTTTGCAAGGCAGAAGTACTCCCTAAATTGAATACTAGCCTATCGCATGGCGCACATACAAGCACAATTTAGAGAGACCAGTTAAACTACAGAGCAGGTCTTTGAAGGTGGGAGAAAAGGAGACTCAAGGAAAAAACCCATGTAAACATGGGGAGAGCATGCAGGTTCTACATGGAAAGTACTGCAAGACTTGAATTGAACCCAGGTATCAACAAGAGCTGTGTGGCAGCAACATTAACTGTTATACTACTTCCCCCCCCCCCCCCCCCCCAGAAGGAAGTTTTTATTTTCTTTATATTCCACTGTTCAATAGGCCTGCCCAAATACAATCTAAACTGCTCTCAGTTGAATTTCAGGTGCTTTTGTCACATAACGTTGTGACATTCAAGTATAAAAACATTAAAAATGACAATATAGGTATTGTTGTTTAAGGGAACATTGGTGCCAGTGATTGTCTCTTAAGTTGTTTTAAATACTGCACTATCAATTGTTTCGGCTTGTCTAGAAGTGGATCAGCCTATTCAGTAGGTTTGTTGTCAAGGGAAACTGGTATGCTGTGAGTGCAGCGTGTCATAGAGGACAGAGTGAAGTGCATTCGTCACATGGTTTTGGTGTATTGTATAATATTGGCTTGACTTAACAGTGAGTTAGTACAGTGTAAAGCAGTTCAGAAAGAACAAGTGAAGGTTAATTTCATGATGAAAAATAGAAAATAGTTTTGGCTGTTGAGCCTTCTCAGATGTCCTCAGATGCAACTAAAGAAGGTTGAAAAGCTGATGTGTTTTTCCTGCCTTTCAGCCTGCAGGTAACCTCAATTTCTTCATTTGCTGCCTGCACATTGATGTAACTGCCCACGTGAACCGGTACAAAACAAATTCTGCTATGAGCGCCAAAAAAGAAATGTTTCCAACTTTTACTTAAAGGATTTCAATGTAGTCATTTTTATACATCGTTTTTTTTTTGTTTGTAAACTGTAGCCTATTGTGCAGTTGCTCAATGGAAAAAAAAAAGATCTTTATACTTGTTTTTTTTTTCACTGCATTGATTTCTGCATGAACTATTGACAATCAGCAGTTCAATCTACTGCACTGGTCACGTTGCATGAAACGACATTCCACTGTGGAACATATGATTCCACAAACCACAAAAAAAACTGTTTTTCTATTCATCACAAACTGTTTTATGTAAAATATCCATAATTGGTTTTGCATGGCATATTTGCAAAATGTTTGCTTAACCCAAAGGCTCCTGGCAATTTTCCATATTTGCAGCAAGGTTGTCACTAACGGATGTTAAAACAATACTTCTTAAAGCCAACATTCATTAGCAGTAAATGTTTTTGTGCATTGCAACTAAAATGTTTTCCACAAAAAGAAAACAAAAGCAAGAGGATAGAGGCATCAGCTTCTTTGGTTTCATTGAAGTCATGGTCTGTCCTTGGTGACCCTGAAGACTTCACATGTTCTGAGCTAGAGTGTGCTCTAGTGTATCACCGTCATCATCATCAACAACCTATTGTTATTAAAGAAGGATAGCATCCTCTCAGGAATTTTAACTTTTTTTAAACTGGGATCTGTTCTTGTATCAGGAGAGTGGGGTATATGTATGTTTTTGATTGTGTACTGTTTTTATATGGTTGTTGGTGATAGTGTGTTTTAGAAATGGAAGAAGAGCACAGTAGCTTTTAGCCTTTCATAGCTGTGGACTTACTGTGTACTGTATATGCCTTCCTCTGAAAGAGAAGTGTACTTTCACTTGTCATTGGTGTCAATTTTAAGGCAAAATGCATTTATTTAAAACCTCCATCTAGCTCTTAAACAACTATTTTTATATTTTCTGTTTAACCGATAAGAAACTGTGAAGATGTCAAACCTCAGTAATTTACTGTTACTTTGTGAAAGGCAATATCAAACCCAAATGAAATATTGTAAATCTAGCATACAAGAAAAAATTCTACTAATCTTTTCATCAGTGTAGTCTTTGCAATTTAAACTTATCTTATTGTGCGAAAACATAAAATTTTAAATTAGGTTTTAGCATGTTTTGATTAACCCCAGTATAATATGTAATTTCTAATGTAAGAATCTTCCAACAGCTTAATAAAGGAAATACTCAGATGGTAGAACAAATTGAATAGCTTGTGGTATAGATGCCATTGCAGAGACTGACTTTAAAACCTAATAACCTGTATTTCAGAAATGTAAGTTTAAATGCTTTGAGAATTTCCCTCTTGTTATTCAGCACTGAAAGATTCCTGTCCTGAAAATGACCTGAAAGGAGATTTTCAGTGCATTTCTTTTACAGTGAGGTGCTCAGGTGTGGATGTCCAACCCAGATATCGCATTACACCCCATGTTCCATGAACTGACTGATGGTTATGTGACATTCAGCTACAGTTCTTGTATTAAAAAAACATGGAGTATTGTGTTCTAATACTGAACTCCATGGTACTGAAGTTTTTTTTTTCCCCAGCAGTTGGATGAATCACACTATGGTTTTCCAAGGCTAAGAAAAATGATTGCTCTTACTGGTAGGACTTAAAACAGTATACAAATGTTGCTTTTTAATATTGTTAAGCTTGATTTGATGTTAAAAGGAAAAGAGGACTTTGTGTAGTGAGTTTCTTAGACACCCCTTTCAAGATATTTGTCTCTATCTGCGTTTATCATACAGTTTATCAAAGCCGTTACCTTAATCTAAAAAAATACCATCGAGTGGGAATCTTGCATTTTGTTGGATACAGCACAGCTAGGCCTGGAGCTGCTCTAACTGATGGGAGTGGCCAATTTAAGAATACAGATAAACAGATTAGAATTAGATTATATCCGTTTAGAAGGATGCCGATTACTCGGAACACGCTCACCAAGAGGGTGAACGAAAATAAACAGTGTACACCACAGTGTTGTGGTTTATACTCCCATTGAAGTGTGCATCTTGGCCAGCATTATACAAAATGTGGTGTAGTTTTCTCCGTTCTCAGCTGTATCTAACACCAGATAGTGAGGTAGTTCAGATCTAAAATTCAAAGATGATGAATAAATCCCCAGTTTTACAGAAAGATTTGAATGGTTTCAGAGTTTTAGAGCTTAACCAAATGAAGGTCTACTGCTAGCCATCCATGAGCATTTTATTAAGCTTTGAAACACACAGCAGCAACATTCCCGAACAGCTGTGTTCGAACTAAATGGGAAATACAAATTTTGTATTTGGTTTAGTGGGGGTGGAGCAGAATCAGACTAATTCTATATTGTAAAGGAAGCCAATGTAGAAAGGCTAGAATAGGGGTATTTTTTTTCCTTTTCCTTGTTCTAGTTAATTGATACTGTAGCTGTTGTCGTGCCAGGCAGGTTTCCTACCGAAGAAAGCATCCCTCCTCATCTACAGGCTATGGAATACTAAAGTAGACATTGCTCAGATCCTTTACACCAGCTGGTGCATGATTCCCCCCCAGGTCTGTTTGCTACAGTGTTCATGCTTCTGAATAAATGTCCCTTTGTGCAGCAGTTGCCAAGATATGCTGCGTGCAAAACAAAGTAACCTGCACCTGCCTTCTGTGCTACCGTTTCCTCTTTTCTCTCTGAATGACTTCTTTTGCAATGTAATTTCCAGAATACCTAAGAGCAAAAGATCTGTCTTTTTATGCTTATGGAAATTATACTTGCATTGTGACAAACTTAAACTTGTACGTTTTATATAACTGAATATACTGGCAACGTAACAGCAATGTGTATACTGTGTATGCAGTATTTTAGTAGAGTTGACTTAAGTTATGCCTTGTGATTTTGGTTCCTGGTGTCTAAAACTGTACTGGATTAGCTCGATTTAAAACTGGAAATTTAAGTTTTTTTTCCCTCTTATCATTGAGACCTTGTATAACAGTATTCAGCCTAGAATGTGTTGATTGCCCATGTAATTTCATGAACTTTGTTTCACATGTTATGTGAACATGTGACTAAGGCAGAGAAAAATGCACCTGTCCAGAGTTCACACTAATATTTCTTACACTTTTGTTATAATACTTGGTGTACTGTTCAATTGAAGAAAGAGAAGCTAAGACAAATTTTAGGGAGTAGAATATAAGGTACTACGGGATATATAGAGATTCCCAGTACAGGAGGGCAGGTGAAGCGTTGTTTTCTGTCACTGTTAACATACTGACTTACTGAATAACAAATCTGCACTGGCACGATTGCTGATGGATCTATGGAAAATACAGACTCAAGATCTGGAACGGGAACCCAGAAACCCCAGTCTTGTAAGTAATATGTATTTAGAATTAAAAAAAGCAAATCTCAACTCCTTCATAACCACAGCCTAAACAACAGTCATGAATAAGTGTGTTAATTTAAGGTTTTTAACCAGGCATTCTTGAAAAGCTGGGAATCCTGGGACATGGTAAATGTCAGCAGTGATGACAAAGATGCTTTGAGCCATTGTTTTTGTGCACCATAGCTTGGAGTTAAATATGCACTAAATATAGGTTTTTCTTTTGCTTGTCTGAAGCATGGTATTCCCTAACTGTGGGTTAGCTCAACCTGTTTTGAGACAACCAGAGAACCTTAATCCACTTCTAAACTAATGTTGCTTCAAGTACTTTGAAATCATCTGTTTTAACTTTCTATTTGAACCTTTTCTATATTGCTTTAATTTTAGTTATGTATTATATTACATTCATGATATATTAAAGACTCTTGCAGGTTTCTTTCTGACATTTCATCTTGTCAGTTGACTGCTCTTTTTCTACATGTATAAGGTTGAAGTGGCACAGTGTAATGGTGTAGTGACAGACAACTAGTTCAACAGTTTTTTTTGTTCACACCTTTTGCTTTGCTAACAGAATTTGCCCCTTTCGAATGATCTTCAGCTCTTGGCCACTTGGTCTGGTGATATGTACCCCTGACTGGATAATTAAGTTTTCCCTAATAGAATCGCAGGAATTGGGAAATGTAATACAGCTCATTGTAACACAGGGGACAAAACAAGAAAATGAAACCATTACGTGTGTAGATTAAGGCCACACTGTGCATCTAACCTGCCTAAATTGGTATTTAAAACTTTAACTGAAGCTATAGCATGGTGTATTAACCTAGTATGAAATCATACAATAGCATCTTCTGTAGAAAAGTTGGAAACTGACACTGGCACAGATGAAGTGAATGCATATTCATCAGCTCATCCATCAGCTTTTGGGAAGATGGTTGCTATTAATAAAGGTTCCCCTTGTGAGATTAAATGTTTCATATTTATATAATACTTGTATAATATCAGAAGAATGTTGCATCATATACTTGGCTTGAGACCAGTTGCGCCTGGTATTTAGGTGACAATTTGAACAATATTGTAATTGAATAGTGTTATGAATCATCTATAAACTTGAATATGAACTGACTTTCTTTTGCAGTTTGTTTGACTTGAAAAAGTATTTTTTCTTTTTAAATTGTTTGTTTACTGCAGCATTGATGTTACCTGTATTCAGAACAAAAGCTTGGAATAATAGTGTGTTGCAAAGCCACCTACTGTATAGCCAAAATTGGCAAGGAGAACTTATTTTGAAGACAACTTTACAATATACAGTATAGTGTCTCGAAAAGTTATTCACTGCCTTCCAAAGATGTCCCAATCTGTTGAATTACAAATCATGTATACACATTTTTGGAACTGAATTTATCCTAAACTTTAAAGTGTTCAAAATAAATACTTTCATGTGTGAAACAAGTGAGGTGTCAGAAGATTCAGCTGTGGACAGGTCTCTGTCGAATCGGCACTATGGGGAAATTGCAGTTTTCACCCATTCTTTTTTGGAAACATGCTCAGACTCCGTCAGAGGGGATCCTTGATGGACTGCAATTTTCACATCTTTCTGCAGATATTCTAAAGGATTCAAATCAGGTCTCTAACTGGACCACTCGAGGACATCACTATTCTTATTAAGCCGTGTGTTTACAATCCTGGTCTGCGGGATCCACACCGTTTCTATTTTTCATTGCAGCCGAAGTCTTTCCTTAAAGTAATCTTTAACTGAACCAGGCTGCCTGTGTATTAGAATATACCCCATACACTGTTCTGTGGGTCCCTTGTTTTCACCACTTGACTGCAGAGATGCACTGTAAATTCGATCAACTTTTTATCTTGCATTGAAATAAATCTTCATTAAATTACCATGGCAACATCCATCTATTATCACAAACAGAGGGTCACAGTGAACCAAGGCCTAGCCCAGGAGGCTTGCCAGCCCAGCAAAGGGCATACACACATGTAGGGCATGTTAGAGGTGCAGTTTAACCTAGACAACATGTCTTTGGGCCAGGAGAGGAAAACCAGCCCATCTGGAAAAAGTTGAGGCGACGTGCAGGCTCCACACAGAACAGGCTCCAGTGTGGAATCTAACCCCAGCAATGAGGTGCTAGCTGCAATCCAGTTGTGCTGCCCACTGCTACAGCAATTTAGTTAAAAAGGTTCTCTAGTGAGAACATGTGGTGGGTTATAAATTGTATGTCTGAAATTATTTAGCATTGTTCTTCTCCCCCCTGCAAGGCTCTTGTGTCAGAGTTTCAAATGTGCTTGTGTTTTGAAATGACCTTTGCCAACAGCCATTTCTGTTTAATTATAGTTTCTGTGCTTCAGCCTTTTCCCGGTTTACAAAGCTTCAGAGCACACAGAAAACCGCTCTGGGCAGCTCTACTAGCAAAATTGACAGTCTCTTCTCAACACATAATCAAAACTCTGTTCACATGGCAGCTGTAGTGGTGTATATCATCATTTCGGAACTATCCTTTGCCTGGAGCTGTGGGTTGTTTTATAAACTTTGGGTTACAGAGGTGTTCTGTGTTTGGCAAACTAGTCGGTGGCCTTAGCTGTCATTCAGGGAATGTGTAGTATGTTTCACCAAATTCAGGGGTAAACAAAGGTTATCTTTCAATAAAAAGACATCCAATTTGATTACCACAGATTAAAACTTTATATACTTACATTGAATAAACTATATGACAAACTGCACAAATATAAGAAGCGCTTTGCTGTCATTAAGGAAAAAATTAACTGTATCATAAATTGTAGTTTATTATCAAGTTATTATGATATACCAGTAATCGTCTGAGTGCATGAACAGCCTATTAGATTTTGCAATGACAGCACCTAGAAGCTACTGATAGCTCAGCTGGAACTTTGGGTTTCATGTTCATGACAATATCCAACATTGTAGAATGTATACAGGCTTACTTTCGACTGGGGTTCATTCATAATGAAATGTTGCATAAGAGCACAATTATAACCACGAGGACACTTGCTCTTTTCCTAAAAAAGAAAGACTGTACTATGCAACCGATTTTATTTCTGATGTTAATGTAGGTACTCTACGACAATTATGCTATCATTTGATTATCATATAAAGTACGGGATAATGTACTATCTTCACAGTTTTTTTTGTCGGCAGCAATGTGCTTCCATTCAAACAGGGGTTTGACTGCACATGGTTTCATCTTTTGCACTTTCTAACTTACGCTGTATAATGTAGATAGCCTTATAAGTTCAGTCCTTCAGTAAACTGGTTGTAATAAAAAAAAGTTAATGACATACAGCATTTGTTAGTTTAACTATCAATCCATTTCTTCACCACTTCTCAAAGTTCAGGGTCCTGGGGGAGCCTGTGCATATTTGGCAAGAAATGGACTGTGGGATGGTGCTAGAGCACACAAAGTCCATGCAAATATGGAGAAAACTTGCAGACTTCACACAGGTAGCACCTCAGGTCTGGAATTGAATCCAGGGCCTCAGTGCGGTGAGGCAGTAATGCTAAACACAGCAGCACTGTGCCGCCCATATTCATCTGTGTTCTTCCATAATTCCAGATTGCATCAAAAGTTGGAAAACAACTATTTCACTATTATTTTTTCCACATCATAAGTTGTTGGCAACACCAAATGGAAAAGAAATAGCATTATATTACTGGTGTACACTTGTGTATGTTCTTATCTATTGCATTGTCATTTGACCTAGGATTTTTAAACACGATCTAGTTCTGACACTACAAAAAAAAATCCAGATGAATTGAGTAAGTTTTTTTTATACAGTTAGGATTGTAATATTAGCAGGCAGACTCACTGTGGTGCTCCAGGAATTATCAAGGCACATTTAAAGGAGCATTTGATCATAACTATGATCCAGAACTCCCCTTTTTAATTGTTTTTTCTGGTACTTGTACATTTCCCAAAGAGAACTATACCCAAAATGATGATTTTGAATATTTTGAAACCAGAAATACTGTGACTGGTCCAGATTTCTCCAAAGCTAAACCAATTAAAATGCATATTGCAGTTATCTCCCGATTGTGGGGTTTTATAAAGCAACATATCTGATTAACTCTCATCATTTTTGATGTATACTCTTGAATCAAGCTTTTCACAACGCTCCTTAATTGTTTATATGTGCCAAATCAATCTACAGCAACACCTCGGTTTGAGACACGCATTCCTTTTTCGCTTTCCCCTCTCATTCGTATTAGGTTTGCACAGCAGTGGCCGTTTCTAACATTCACACATTCCAGAACCCCTCTCCAATTACCAGCTGGTCCCAGCCCTGCAGATTGCTGTGCTTGTAAGGCCATCTTGTATTCCCGGGAAACTTGCCACATTTTTCTGTGTGAAGCGTGAGATAGTTACATTGTCATTGAAATGCCGAGCAATACCTTGTTTCTTCACCAAGAACAGACGTTTTACTCCTCCTTAAAACCAGACAGCCAGAAAGAGACTCGCTGGTTCTACTTTTGTCTGCTGATTTGATTAGTTACTTGGTCATTGAAGATAGTTCTGAAATTATGTGGGTTTATAGACTTCTTTTCCCATGTTTTCTGGGGATTTCCTAAAATATACCTTGTATTGACATAAGTCATTATCCTCCATTCCCCCCCACACTTCAGTGTAAATTGTGTGGATACATTCTGGACACCAGAACTGAACCGGTACATAAACGCTGTTTTAGCTTCTGAGTAGGTGATGCACTGTCACAGTAATGAAGTCTGGAGTGCAGTAGCAGGACAACATGCCACTTTTTTTTTTCCCACCCCACACAAATTCAGCTTCATGATGCCAAGCTGAGCAAATAACATGAAAAGCTCAATTTGAGATTCTTTTTAATAGCAGGCCTACTTAAGCATTGTAATCCTCACTGAAAATAATTTAAATGTGCTTAATTTGTACACATTTTAAACGTCTCTCTGTGGAAGAAAGGTGAAAGACGTGTTGAACAATTTTGTTGTGTCACTTGGTATTTACTGTATTTATCATTGATTGAGTGCATGGAACCTTATAGCTTGTCTTCCAACCAAAACTAGCAGAAGTACCAAACAAATGAAAGATTGAAAAACAGAAATATGGAAGGGCAGCAGCTAACTTATGCATGTTTGCTTTTTAATAATAAAGTGTTTTAATTATTTATTACATAAGTAATGTGTTCCACAGGTGTGATGCTTGTAAAGAGTAGCCAGCAGGTTATATGGCTGCCAGCCAGCAGCCATATCACCCTGCAACTCACAACTGGCAACCCACTGAAGCTAAGCAGGTGTGAGCCTGGTCAGTACCTGGATGGGAGACCTCCTGGGAAAAACTAAGGTTGCTGCTGGAAGAGGTGTTAGTGGGGCCAGCGGGGGGCGCTCACCCTGCGGTCCATGTGGGTCCTAATGCCCCAGTATAGTGACGGGGACACTATACTGTAAACAGGCGCCGTCCTTCGGATGAGACGTAAAACCGAGGTCCTGACTCTCTGTGGTCATTAAAAATCCCAGGGAGCTTCTCGAAAAGAGTAGGGGTGTAACCCCGGTGTCCTGGCCAAATTTCCAATTGGCCCTTACTAATCATGGCCTCCTAATAATTCCCCTCTATGAATTGGCTACATTACTCTGCTCTCCTCCCCACTGATAGCTGATGTGTGGTGAGCGTTCTGGCGCACTATGGCTGCCGTCGCATCATCCAGGTGGATGCTACACATTGGTGGTGGTGGAGGGGAGGGTGGAGGGTGGAGGGTGGAGGGGTCCCCATTACCTGTAAAGTGCTTTGAGTGGAGTGTCCAGAAAAGCGCTATATAAGTGTAAGCAATTATTATTATTAATTATTATAAAGAGCTCTTTAAGCAGTTCATATTGTCATTCCTTGGCAGGGATTGAGCAATGCTTTTTGAAGTTTAAAAGATCTGACAAAATGCTTGAAAAATTAAATGTTTTATTCATTCAAGCTGTGAATAAGGTACTCCACGCTTTTGTTTATTCTGATTATTCATTTTATTTTTTCTGATCTAACAAAAAAATTAAGTATATTTTATTGAATAGTCACAGCTTACAGGGAGAATCCATAAGCTTTTTGTTTTGTTCCTCTGGCCTTTTTACCTTTTAAAGCGCATGTTTGTTTCATGCTTTAAAACACAAACACATGGCCTGCTGCTATCTTTTGCCTTGTTTAAAGTTCACCCATCTTTGCTAAGGATGACAGATGTTTGTTTTGGTTCTTTTGTGTCCACAGATTCAGACTTATGTCATTAGACACTGGAAATCGGTCTGGATTTCAAGTGTTTTTTTTTCTGCCAGATTGCCACTTGTTTTTGAAATTAGGGACACGAAAATGTTTTTATTACTTCTCAGGAAGTAATGGTTAGTGAACTTTAGCTGTCCAATAAAAAGACAATGGGCTGTCTAGTGTCAAGTTTTAGGTGGCACGGACTTATGTTTGCTGTATTTATTGTTCACTCTGCAATAGTGACACATGAACAGAAAACATCTGTTTCTTATTGTATTGTACAGTATTTTATTTGTTGTTGCCTCTAAATTGAAGCCCATTTCATATAACAATGAAAGATTTAACTGCTTACAGATCTAGTCATTACTATGACAGATATAGGCATTACAATGAAAAAAGCAAAATGTGCAAATAGGGATCAACTTGGTCCTCTGAGCTAGATAGGCAAAAGGATTTTATTGCATTGAAGTATTTGTTTTGCCTTCACTTTATACTTTTGCAACCACAAAGTAATGTAGCAGTATTGCATAACCCACCTGTCACCTTTCACAAGCACTCCCCAGTACCAGAAATGTAAGTTGGCTTGAAGTCTTGGCTTTATTTTTAATTATAAACCAGATAAGTTTTTGTCCACTTTTGAATTAGCTATTTCTATCACTGCAACTCAACAGATGTCTTTCTATCAATGCACATTGATCTGTGTACAGTGTCACTGAACTGAAAGTAGTGAGCTTTGTGCTACCAGCATGTTATCTACTGTAGCTACCCTTCAGCCTAAAAGGTGACACTGGTTTGGCTGTGGTGACATATTTGCAAAAGCTCTTGTTACTTTATTGGGTACAGACAGTGCAGGGATTTGATAGACTGTCAACCAAAAAAAATGGTATGTGTCCATTGGAACAGCTTGTGAGTAACGTATAGGTTATTTTGCGTTACTGTTCAAACACTGTCTGGACACTTCCTGTACAACGGCATTGGTACTGATATTGCTTTATTCTTTCATTTCTGGACATTTGTACAAGGTGATTAGATCTATATGCTGTAAGCTGTTGGACAATAATTCTAAAATCACAAGAGAAGTTAGAACCTGAGACGATTCCACTACAGTTGCTAGAATTCTTCAGCCCGTTTCAACATGCCCCTAAATCAGATAATGGGAGCTGACAAGTTTTTTATTCCTTTCAATGACGCATCTTATAACATCAAAACAATAAAGAAAATGCCCTTTTGTTTAATACATAGTCATATTTGCTATTTGCATGAGTGATAAATGCGTGTTACCATGTAATATGTGCACAAAATGGGGAAAAAAATAATGGACAGAGCTACCTACATATTTGCATTACAGCACCACAAAAACGAATGGTGGAGACAGACATGTTAAAGTTAATGAAGTCATACATGCTCAATACTTGGGTACTTACTGTATAGGTTAAGGCATACTGTAACTGTGGCACTTTCGAAGCATCTTCTTGTGACAAAATATAACATTCTTACTTGCTTATCACTACTTGCTAAATCAAACGAAACAGTGACTTCAAACGCTGGCAGAACATTTCAATATAGAGCTTAAATCCTTTTCTAAAGCTGTTAAAAGGAAATGTAAAGCAGCTATCCCATTTAAATAGACCTCAGACTCACTTACACAGCTGGTAATCCAGGTTTACTGAGATTCAGCTGTGTTCTGAATTAACGCACTTCTTAGACTGTAGTACAGCTTCATTTCTGTAAAAACTGCTTTTTTCTTAATGCAGACTGCACTAATGGCAAGTTCTTTTATAAATTCATTAAGAAGAAAACTGTAGGACTTTGAATGAATGACTGGCTGTTTGCTAACTATTCCGTGAGAATCAACGTGTTGTGTTTAAAGACTTTAAATTATCTTATCTCTCTAATCTCATTTAAGAGATCCTGGTGCTATATTAAAACTCTTAGTGTCTGCGTTTTACAGGCTTTAGCCTTTTACATTTCGTAATGGGGGCCTTGCTGGTTTACTTGTCCTGGAGGAAAAACTGGACATTTTAATTGCACATCAAGGAATGTCAATATGCTAACACCGGAGGAAATAGTCGTAACACCTTGCACATAACGTGGTTATTATGATCTGCATTTCTAAATAAACCAACACTGTCTCCTCAATATCTTTGTACTAAAATAACATACAGTAATGTGCTGCTCACTTTCCTATAAACATTTTATTTTAACATTTAGTATAGTTTCCTACAGTACATACATTTACTCTGGCTGTACTTCATTTCTTGACCACTCTGACACCCTGTGTAAGATAATAGAAAAAAATCTTTTGGGGAAAAAAGAAATGTAGAAAACAAAGCTCTTATGAAACTCAGATGGAAAGAAAAAGGGTAGTGATTCAGACTCTTAAAGAATGAGTAGGCGTGAGTTTTAAAATGTAGTGTGAAGATGTCAACCCAAACAATGAAAACTGAATGAAAAAGAAGAAATTTTGTGTTTGAGCTGCTGTAATAAACAAGGAAATTTTTTTTTTAAATCCACAAGCCAAATGGGCTAAAACACAGTTTTTCTTTAGCACAAATTGCAAGAATGATGTGGTAAAAACCTTCAAGAATTTAAAGAGTGCAGTAATAATCAACATTAAAGTCATTTTAGGCGTTGAGTACTTGTGCTAATTTCACCCATCAGTTTTCAGTCTGCTTTTCTTGATGAGGTCTGTGGCTTTGTGCCGAAAGCAACATAATGTCAGAATTCTTCTCGGGAATGTTAAGAAGTCAGCTAGGAATGTCAAAAAGTTTTGTTCTTACAAGATCAGGATTCCAAATGCACATCTGCATGTCTGTCTCTGAATGAATTATTGTTTGAGCAGATGAAGCAAAAAACGTTTAAAAATGTACTATAGATAAGAATTGAAGTTAAGTGTAAGTAGTTGTTTACAGCACTTTGAATTGTACTCAAAATACTATATATTCTAATTATCCATTTTCAACACACTTTATCCAATACAGGGTTGATTGGTGGATTATACAAAAAGAAAAAATAAGAAATCTTCTGTTACCACCTTTTAGCCCAGGTTTACTGAAATTTTAACCCTTCCAATCCAAACCATTACAGTGTTTTGATACAACCAGATCCTTACTTGTGCTACTTTGATATCGATAAGGAGGATCAATTAAAGGGTCGGTAAGGAGATGGTTGCAAAAAAGTATTTAATGGAGCAAACTGGAGGTGCTGCAGGTTCAATAGCACTGCTCTAGTCACACCTTACCAGATCATTGAAGCTCAGCAAAACTTTCTGTTCAGTAGGATTCTTCCCTCCAGGGGAATTGGTCAAGTGGTTTGTATAAATGTTGTCAGTTTTCCCTTTGGACCAGATTTTTGGCTAAAGTTCCTCTGTAATTTTATTAAAAAAGCAATTTCTCACTTGTATACCTATTCTGCTATGTTCTCACTAGGAGCTGCTGGCACATAATTGCTGCAGCATTTTACTACAGTGATAGAAAAAGTGGGTTCCCTCCTCTTTATCTAATGTTGAAAAGTGGTATATGAACACAAGTATTCAATGGAGCATAATCTGAATAATTATGAATAGACTCAACAATTATCTAAGATAAGAGAAATAAGACTTTATTAATCCCAAAGGGAAATTGTGGCATTACAGTAGCCCAGCACAAGAAAGACAAGACAGACATCAAGATAAGAGTAATTAAATAAGTATATAGAATACAAAATAAAAGTTAGCAAAATATGCTAGTAGTCACTGTAAAACACTAAAAGATGTGCAAAATCCAGTGTGTACAAATTGAAAATACCAGAGTAAAAACAGTATATCAATTCAATGTCCAAAAGTACATGAGTGCAATATTCTATCCATAGATGAGCAAAAGAAGGGTTAACAGGCCTAGCCTAGGGCAGTGTTATACACCCTGACAGCCGCTGGGAGGAAGGACCTGAGGAAACGTTCCCTTGAACACCGTAGATGGAGCAGTCTGTTGCTAAAAGTGCTCCACTGTCTAATAACAGCCCCATGTAGCGGGTGAGATTCGATGTTCATGATGGCCATGAGCTGGGCTAGCATTCTCCTCCACCACCACCTCCATGGGGTCAAGGCTCAGTCCCAAAACGGAGTCAGCCTTCATGGTGAGGTTATTGAGCCTTACATCTTTTGCAATGATGCTGCTGCCCCAGCACACAACAGAGTAGAAGATGGCTGCTGCCACCACTGATTCATAAAAACTGCGTAGCAGTGTTCCACACACACCAAAGGACCTGAGCCTCCTGAGAAAATAGTCGTCTCTGACCTTTCCTGTATAGGGCATCAGTGTTAACAGATCTAAAAGATTCCCTTGCTATAAGACTTGGTAAAAAAGATCTTATATGACCAGTGTGTTTAGGAATAAAGCTATCAAAACAATCTGCAACATATATGCATATTTCAGTTTGTTTTATTAACATAAATAAAATGTCATTTAAACCAGGGCAAGAGTAAAGAGAGAATTATACTTGTTATATGCACAAATAAAAACTACTCGGGGTTAGCTCATGCGCTTAAAATACTTAAAATAACAGGACCACTGAGAGTGATCCTAGACTGCTCTGTTACAGTTTAAGTCATATTGCCACAAATGGTAATTGGTTAGATGCATTAGCAACCCATGTGACATACAGTTTTGCATGTTAGTGGGTCATTCACTCATGGGGTGAAGCCAGATGAGTTTTCCTTTTTTTTTTTGTAACTGCAGACTGTGAGATGTCTGGATAGACCCGGTTTATGGTTTCCTGGTTTTGACATCATTTTATCCTTCATAATTTCTTCATTAGAATTCCCTCTAAATCATTCCTAAAATACTGACTCGGAAGAGAGCCAGGTACTGGGTTAAGTTTCAAGACCAGAAGTGAACTAGAATAATCTTAACAATTGATCCTAGGCTTGGATTTATCCTACAACAGATTGCAGTTGTAAATCCTATGTCCTGCATATGAAGCATGTACTAATATACATTTTAAACATATTATAGGTAACCATTAGTATTCATTTAATCAGCTATATTTTTGCTGATAATTGTTTTGTACAGGTAACTGTACTTGACACTTACCTTTTTCCTGTTTTTAATGTGTAGGTGTCCGTCACCTGTGTTCTTATCTATGCATTTTTACTGTACTGTATAATACACAGACAACACTATGAAAACCACTGCTCTTATTGGAGTAAGTAAAATTTATTTTAAATTAGTGCATCTTCATTATCATCAGGAGAATATTTTAATAGAGAATTTAATAAATCTCAAATGGATCATGCAGTACACGTGTTCAAGTGCCCAGTGCCCAGTCTAACGTGGGTCTGACTCAGGTGTTTCCTGTCAACACAGTTGCCCAAATTCTGTAATTGGCATTTTAGGCCAAACCTGTATGCTTTTCTGTTGCCTTTGATTCAGAAGAGAAAATGAATCCCAGTTAAGATCCTTCAGTCTAAAATTAATTAAGCATTAGTTCTAAATGTCAAATGTGGTGGGGCAGCTTTTCTATGAAGTGTTGGTGGGGGTGCAGGGGAGCTTAAGTTGGCTCTTACTGTGTGGCACTGTCTGGGTATTGCTTCTTGCCTCCTGAAGGACCCCCTGTGAGTCTGTAGCTTCATCTAAGTTAATTTAAGCAAACAAGGCCTCCAGACATGGTTATTTAAAACACAGCTGCTCCCTGAATCATTTTTGTTCTGTGGGTGTTGGAAAGTATCTGTATACTGATTGCCTGGCTTTAGCCCTTTTCCTGAACATCAAAGTGGTGACCTGCCCAGCAAGCCTCAGCAGCTTAATGATTAGCTAAGGATAGTTAACACAATCTATACCGAATTGGAGGTGGCCTTCATATTTTGTAACTGAAGCGGTTGTGTGAGAGCATGTGAATCCAAATGATTTACAGTATGGTAGGCATTGGTCAGTAAAATTTAAAGTGTATATGCTTTTATATTATTATTATTATTATTATTATTATTATTTTATTATTATTATTAATATTACATTCATATAATATATTTTATTTTTATACACTTTTCCTTTGGCTTAAAAGTTTTTTTGAAGTGAGCAGGAATGTGGTATTTCATTTTTTTTCATTATCCATTAAATTATCCATTTACAGACTTAGACATTTACTATAGAAAAATGCTTGTGTGAAATATAAGTCTTATTCAGACTGTGCAGTAGCTTCGGGGTCATCATGTAGATTGTCTGTGTTCTGGGGTATGTTTCTACATGAAATCGAACATCATCACTATGAGAGATATGAAAAAGAACACAAACGGGGAAAATGCTGTTCTACCAATGTGTCTTGTTCAGTTGCCCTTAACCAATTGTTATGAGGATCTCGTGCAGCTGTTTATAGAAGGATCTAGCATGTTTGACAACATAACTCTGGGTAACAGAAGAAGTGCTTCCCATTCTTGAGTTTTTAACACATCCACCCAATTATCACAAAGTCACTTATTCCTACTTATAATTGTGGCAGTCTATTCTGGGATGACAGGATGCTGCACTCTTGAAATGGCATCAGTCTATCTTAGGGAACATACTAGGGGACCAGACTCCTGTTAAATAGCAACACCACACAACTGCTGGCAAACTCTCACAGAAAAGAAAGTGACCTAGTCCAGAGTAAAGTCCTGGACCCAGGAGTTGTGAGGTTGCATCGCTAACCCCTATACCACTGGGATGGCATCTGTTTGATGCACTTCCTCTTAATTTACATTTTTATAATCAATTTTTGTAAATTTCAATGATGCTTTTAGTGTTACGTTTGCTTTAGGATTCCTTATCTGATGGAGTACAAGTGTGGAGGAGATCAGAGGTTAATAGTTTGAACACACGGTGTCACTGAGACAGAATCCCTGTTAAAAAGAATGCTTTCCCTGAGTTAGTATATCGAGCTCTGCTCTCTTTAGGAGACTAAATATAAATAGGTTCACACATTCCAACTGTTTTGTAAAGCTGTAGAAGAGGAATGGAGGAGAAAGAATAAAATGTACTGAATAGATGCGCACCAGTACTGCATCTGAATAAGACTCCATTGCCAATTTTACATGTATTCTCTACACATGAAATATACACCAATGGGTATTTAAAAAAAAAACATGCAAAAACATGTAAGCAGTCTAGAGAAAACAATATATTGCTTTTGCTAAAAATATAGACCCTGTAAAGTTGAACTCAAGTTGAAACTTTTAATTAAAAATTATTTGTGCTGCTGATCATTGTTTTAAAAAGTTAATGGTATGTAAAAGCCATCTGTAGCAGAATTAGGAAAAATTCTGCAAAATAGTGTTCTTCATAAAAAACAAAACAAATACAAAAACCATCATGGGGTATTCTTTAAAGTAGTATTATTGTTTCATTGAATCCCCTGTGCGTGTCAACTGTCTGAGTGTATAGTGCTTGATCTGTTACTGTGTAGTATAGAGTGTATTAGAGTACATTTCAAATTTTGCATAAATGGGGGAACGTGCAACATACACGTTTGATATAGATGTCATTCTCTTCATGAGGGCAAAACAAATTACTTTTCTGCTGCCTTTATAACCTTTATAAGACTCTTTGAAACTGATTTGGACACTGAAGGGGATGTTACTTCCATGGAATTTGGATAGCATTCTGCTATGACCCTCTTTTGTTGAGGTGAAATGATCTCTGCTTTCTGGGGACTGGCACTCAGTCTATTTAAAGCTGGAGAGGTGGCTGCCATTCAGTCCTGACGGGGCTATACTCATCACTTTCTGATTAGAGCATAAAGATGCTTACAGACTGGGAAGGCCATTTATCACAAACTGTCAGGAAGATAAATGTACAGTAAATGTGGTAAAACAGGTGGAAATGGGGCTCATTGTAAAGAGCTATAGTGTTTCATTAGTCAGTTTTATGTTGATGAGGTGCTCAGAGCTAGGTTACAGTAATAGAAATCCACCATATATAGGATGTGAACTACTGTACAAAGCGGTAGCATGAATAGAATGAACACATCTGTCTAACCAGCCTGGTTTTCCTTTCTGTTTTGCAGGAGAGCTTTGAAGATGCCTTTGATCGCATTCCTATGTAAGTGTGATTGAGTATTTTGATGTATTTACATCCCTTCTCTAATGCACATGGAGCAGGAATTTTGTAGTCATTCATATACTACCAGTATACCAAAGGTAGAAACGTGGTGCAGTGGTTAGGTCTCTGGGCTTACAGCTTCAAGGTTTTAGGTTCAAATCCTGAGTGGGATAGTGTTTTACTCTTGAGCATATTCAATTCAAATTCTATCAATGGTATAAAATCCTGCGTCTTTATATTTGCCTTTTGCTCCCAGTTGTTTGCACTTGAGCACTTTACAGATTTTAAGGTGAATAAAAGTGTCAGCCAAAAACTTTATGTGCTATATGAAACTGCATATTTTAAGGTTTGTATTCATTCCAATTTATTCAATTTTTAGATTCCTTTTCTGCCAACATTAGCAAATTCTTCTACCTACGGTTTTGAATTGGGGAAAAATAAAGCATTTGTTTGTGCATAGATTATTTCACAGGAACAAAGGACTGTTTGAAATCCTCCTATTTTCATGTTTATAGGAAATGAAAGCATTGCATAGGATAGTGTAGCGTTACGAGTTTCCTTAACATGCCATGAAGTAAGTAACAAACGGATGGAAAAAATGTCTGTTCCATATAGCAGTTTTGGGTTTTGTCAATGTCCTTTCTTTTGAGCCTCCTGTTGATATTCTGTTAGTAGAGAAAAAGTAAATAGCACCTATAGTCATTATGGGTCTGTGTGGTGCCATTAATCACAGTTTATAGAGACACAGTGGGTGTGATGTGTTCAACAATTTTTGTTTTCCACTTTTGAGGTGTGTTTTAAATGGGCAGTTTTTTACGTACGTATTAATTTAGATTTCCTTTTAACATAAAGGTACAGGAAGGTGTAGACATTTATAATAATGTGTATATTATAGAAAGTCTTTGGAGCTAACTAATAGGTGGATGCTGCACATTGGTGGTGATGGAGGGGAGTCCCCATTACCTGTAAAGCGCTTTGAGTGGAGTGTCCAGAAAAGCGCTATATAAGTGTAAGCAATTATTAATTATTATTATTATAATATGTGCAGCAGGTTGCTGCATTTGGAAACAAATATATTTTTAAGAGTGTGGACATGGGAATTACAGAATAAAAGGGTTATGGCCTAGGAGATTTAAAATGGGCAAGTCCAGCTAAAAGCGTAAACCTAATGCTGTGTCAGAATTAAAATGCTGATGTCTGAAAATCATACTGGTGGATTTATGGACTAACCAGCACATGCACCACATTAGCAAGGATGAGTGCCTGAACCTGCTCGTAGACCAACTGTTCATTCACTTTCTAATCACCTCCGCCAATTCATGGCGGCATCAGAGCCAGTCTCAGTAAGCTGCGGGCATAAGGAAGGATATACCCTGGATGGGACACCAGTCCATTGAAGGGCACACACAGATACACACTCACACCATGACCAATTTTCAAGTAGCCAATTAACCTACCAGTATGTCTTTGGAAAATGGAACACCAGAGGAAAACCGTGGAAAACATGGGGAGAACATGCAAACTCCACAGATATCACCCCAAGTCTGGAATTGCTGCCCCCTGCTCAGAGTATGAATGAGATTTGCTAGTACTTATTTTAGTGACTCAGATTTCTAACCCATCGGTTAAGTCTGTAATGTATTACAAATTCCTGTTGATACTTGATAGAATCTCTTGCAAATAATTTAGATTAATGGTACTGTATGATCAGGTACAAGGGGTCATACTATCTGCTGTTTGTTTTAGAAAACATGCTGTCGGTTAACAGAATTACTGCAGTTACTGACCCAGTGGGACATATTTAATTTTTTTAGCTCTTTTGAAGTTTAAAAGGTGTGCTTGGTTCAAGGCAGGGTAAATTAAAAGCTTTTCCAAGCTTTTTTTTTTTAGGTCCTAGTTTAGGCAGCCCTAGAGTCCTGTCCAAGTATATGGCTTCACCAGGCACCAGCTCAATGAAACCAAGTTCCCTTGACCTCTCTTGCCCAATTCAATTTTTTTGTGACACTATAAAGACAAATAGCAGCCTTGACATAAATGAAAAATATAACTGCGCTGAAACACAGACTTCTATATGATTATATGATTCATACTATAGATGTAAAAGTACACTGAAACCCATTTTAAGAGTGACCACTTTTATGTAAACCTAGTTTGTACACTAGCAACAGCAAGAAACAATGGAGCTTTCATTGCCTTATTGCTCTTTCTGTTGTGATGTTTTCCTGCTGTTACCCAGAAATTGCAGGTCTTGACTGATAATGGCAACTGCACCCCACATTTTCAGTTTACCATTAGAGTCAGTTGCCTTGCTTTGAAGCATCAAGAGGTCACTCTGCAAGAGTTACTAAATATCTGTGTCTTGTGTGCTAAAAAGCAAATGGTTTTGTCCTGGTATGTTGGCAGGCTACAGAAATAGACTTATGTGCGGTCGGTGATGGTTTCTGTCTTCATTTTTCTTTTCAAATAAAAATAGTATTTTTGTAAAAATAAAACTACTAGACAGTTTGTCTACTGGTATTGCAGTATTCTTGGATTGATTGAAATACTATTTGTCGATTCCGAATAACTGGACAGATTTCTTGCAGTGGGCTGTAATACTTGTTGTGGTTCAATCAAAATACTTATTTGAGACCTTGTCCTATATTAATGGTTATACAGTATGCTTAGAATTAGAGGATAGAAAAGTTAATTTAAAGTCAGAATTGTGTGCTACAGCATTTAGACTAAAAGCAGACAGAGAAGCTTGTATTTATGTAAAATGCAAGCATTTTGTATGGTTTTCCCTGCATGATACACAGTTTCATTGTCCTTGGTCTTTTGACCTTTCTTACACTTGCAAGTGATTGACTTTCCTAAGTGCAAGGCTGCCTCCACATCAGAATCAGAATCACTTTTATTCGGCAGTACGTGTCAGTTACAGGAATTTCCCTTGGTACATTTGCTATACCAGCCTGCTCGACACAAAACCCACACAGGTGCAAAAGGAGCATTAACATTACTGACATTGTTACACTGGACAATATACAGAAGATACATTATAGTATATATAAGACATGGGCACATTCACATTTTACAGTACGGTGGAAATATACGAACAATAGACATTGGAGTATATGCAAAACACATGGCAAGTTCAGACCATGTGTGAAAGTGCGGTCTGAGGAGTAAGGTGCAACTATGTAAACATGTTGGGAAGACATGCCAGTTCTTAAGCTTAAGATATACAAGATGTGTGAACTAAGCAGTAATAATAGTTCAGTTTGTTTTTTTCAGATGAAATGGGAAGTTGTTGGGGGAAGGATGCTGGTTAAGCAAGGATATGGCATTGGGAAAGAAACTGTCCAGGTGTCTGTTGGTTTTGGTTTTGGTTGCTTTAAAATGTTTTCCGGGAAACCTTTGAAATAAATGATGACTAGGGTGGGAGGGATCTGCAACAATTTGGTAGCCTGTTTCACTGCTCTAGATTTGTAAAGCACGGTGAGGGATGAAAGATTGCAGCCAATCACTTTCTTAGCACACTGAGCTGTGATCAGTTTTTGGACTGTGCAGTAGCGGAGCCAAACCAGACGATGATAGAAGTAATCACACTTTCAATAATGGCTCTGTAGAACTGTATGAGAATAGATTATGCAATGCCAAGCTTCTTGAGATGTTTAAAACATGTACATGCGCTGCTGTGCTTTCTTTATAATGGAAGCAATGTTTTCATCCCAGCGGAAAGTGTTTGAGGTAGGTGCCCAAGAATCTGCAGGATTCCACCACATTGACAGCAGTGTCAGAAAATTGTCAGAAAATTGAGAATCCATTTGAAAATGGACTGATTAACATTCATATCTGAGAGTTTGCTCAGTAGTAAATCGGGAATGATTGTATTAAATGCTGAGCTAAAATTCACAGTATCGTCCACTGACCTTGGCCTTATATGCAAGCTGCAGGCGATCAAGGTGAGTAGCAGTAGCAGTCTTTAAGTAGTTGAAAATCAGACGTTCAAATGTTTTCATTATCACTAACTAGAGTGCGATGGGTCTATAGTCTTTAAGGCAGGTTATTTTGTCCTTTTTTGGAACAGGAACAATAACAGAAGATTTGAAGCAGCCTGGCACCAGGACAATGATAAATAGATACTTTATTGATCCTGTGGGGGAAATTGCAGTGCAACAGCAGCTTAGCACAGTCAACACAGCACAGTGTGTTGACAATATCTGTAAAGATTGGAGCAAGTTGGCCAGCACAGTGTTTTAGTGTGGCTGGAGATACACAGACAGGTCCTGCTGCCTTTTTATAGTTTTGCTTTTTGAATAGCCTTAACAAATTCTTTTCTTTGATTAAAAGAGTATCCACAAGACTTGTAAAAGGCATTAAATCTTCCTGAGAGATTGAGTGAGAGTGGGTGTGGCACTGCAGTTGAGTGGGGGACATATCTGGGTGAATCACGAGACTGCCATGGACAAGGTCGTTGGAGATCCTTTGTGTTTCAAATCTACTGTAAAATGTGTTGAGGTTGTCTGGTAGAAACTGATCAAAATGTATCTGAGGGGGATTTCCTTTTGTAATTGGTAATAGTTTGGAGACCTTTGTTGGCAAATTGTTGTTGTAGTTTGTCCTTGTAATTCCTTTAAGCAGATCTTTATTGCAGATTTTGAGCTGGTTTCTGGCCTGTCTATAGTGGTCCCTGTCACCACTTTTGTGAGCTGCTTCCTGTGCTTTTCGAAGGACTCTTAATTCCTTTGTGAACATTCAGATAATCCTAGTTCTTCATGCCTACTATTTATGAGAAATGAGCCAAGATTACAAAGCTTGCCAGCAGTGCAAACATGCTGCTAATTTAGAAATGTTAAGGTTTTAAGGATTTTGCGATTACTCAGTGAATATCATTATCCTAGTTGGTTCTTTTCATATCATATGAATATACTCACATGCATTTGGTCTGTAGCACTAATAACACTTGTGAATACAGTGTTTCACTCAAGCCCCTTATCCTTAACTTGCTTGTAGTCGTATTAGAACCTTTGAATAATGAGCCCATGCTGCCAGTCTGCAAACATGTCCTGTTTGTCATTCCCTTTGAATGAGCAGTTTTGAATCACCTTTATTAAAACCTCATGAAAATAAAAAAAAACACTACTACAAACTGAATTAAAAGAGGTTTACTGGATTTATATGATCTATTACGTTGTAGTGACTGTGTATTTCCTTTGGGAATAATAATAAAAAAATAATGGGGTGAAACTGAGTGGAGTAAGCTGTTCTTCTGTTGTGTATGGATAATAAAGTTCGCAGCACTTTAATAATTCAATGACCAGTAATTCAGTTTGTTTGTCTCTGTGCTGTCAGAAGCTTCCATATGTTTAAAAAGCCTATACTTGCTATTTTTTTATTTTGGCATTCAGTTGCCTTACAGTTGGGAGTCATGATGCATTAAAGTAGCAATTATTTGTAATGCACAGAACCTACTGCAAAACAAAAATGAAGCAGATAATGTAAAAAATAAATGGAAGTCATGATTGCGAAAGAATTTGAACTTAAATGTAGGTGCACAAAATTTACTTAGAGACACAATTAGTTGAGTGGCCACTGGCTGTGTGCAGTGATAGTGTTTCAAGTCATTTCAGAATATACTTACCTCTGTGAGGTACTAGGTCATTTAGCTAGTGAATTTCAAGCAAAGGTTCAACCATGAAGACCAAAGAGCTTTCACGACACCTCAGGATAAAACTTGTGTAGCAGCCCAGATCAGGAGAAGAATATAAAAACGTTTCAGAGATCCTTTGAGCATAGTGAAGTCAATCATAAGAAAGCTGATGGGACCCAGACAGTTTCCCAATAGGTTACAGAATTCAGTGGCAGGAAGCAAATGTCCATGGGTCAACAATATCCTGGTCACTCCACAATGAGGGCTTGTATAGAACCAAACAATAAAGACCAACTACAGGGATAAACATTGTATCAAGCTCATGTATAGTTGGTAAAGACCTACCCAAAAAGACTTGCTGTTGTAATTGCTGCCATTGGTGGATATTTATCTGAAGTATTTAGAAGTCTTCAATACTGAGTTATTCAGTTATTTAGTACTGAATAATTCAGATAAGGTCTAAATACTTATGCAATCAACACATCTCAGTTTTTTCTCTTCTAAAGGTCTGAATAAAGTTAAAAAAATGCGTATACCTCTATTTGTCGATGCATTTTGTAACCACTTCATCTACTGTAACATCTAACTAGGAAGCCAGAGCCTATGTGGACTAAGAAGGAGTGTACACCCTGGATAGGACACCAGTTCTTCTTAGGACAGACAGACGCGCACACACTTTTACCAGCACCAAATTTTCCCAGAAAACATATAACCTGCCACTACTGAATGTCTCTGGACTGTGGGAGGACACCAGTACAGGAAACCCTAGTGAACATGGAGAGAACATGCAAGCGTAATGCAGATAGCACCCTAGATCCAGAATTAAACCCAAGTATAGATATAATTAAACCCAGTTGATATGTTCTGTTATTCCTGTCCACAAAATGAGGAGTTGTTCATTCAAATGTTCATTTAAATTAATAAATATTTTTTTTTTATGTGAAGCCTTCCAAAGATTCTTGTCAAAGAGCACAGGAGAGCGTCAGTTATGACTGGGGTTTTAAAGTTGTCCCTCTTTCATCAATCATACATTTTAAGTATACTTTTAATCTGTGAGAAAAATAATCAATTAGAATGGCATTATTAGGTTTCAGCAAGAGGAAAACAAACTGAATTTCAAAGCACTTTGATAAGTTTGCTTGGAGTAAATCTAATCAAAAGGCCATCGTTTGGTCAGTATTGCTGAAATTTTCACCATCTGGAATATACAGTAAGCCTTCCGCAGTTCTGCATTGAGCCCAACCTGGTAGACAAATCACATTTGGATTGATTTGATTTCATTATTGCCTTTTGCTTTTTTATTTTGTTGATGTTTTACCAACAGAGAGGGTGTAAAAAAATTGCAGCAGAAACCAATTAACTGGACTAGCTTTGTGACTGCAATAAGTGGAACATTTTCTGGGCATTTCGGACCAAGAGGGTGAATTTCCTTGTGTGCAGTATATAACAAGAAAGAAGAATTGATGAGGTAGAATCCCCACCTCCTCCCTGTACAGACACTTTCTATCCTCGCTGATGATAGCTTTCACTGTTAGAAGGTGGAAGAGGTAGAGAGCTTAAACTGTGTTGAGAATAGAGAGCAAAGACTGATAGGAATGGTGAAGGTGATTGGGACTCAAAATTTCGCCTCAGTGGGTTTTGGGTCTGTGGTAGCAAAGTGAAACTCAGTTTTGCTGTAGGTGGTATTACTGCTCAACCCTTCTGGGAAGTGCTATTATCAGGCTCAGAGGGTGATGAATCGAAGGGAGAGGGAGAAAGAGGAGGTGCTCACTGCGGTACTGCAGCTTTCTGGTTGCTCCTTCCCCCTGCAGAGCAGCTGCTGAAAACCATGGCGATACCTGCTGGTTCCCCTTTTGAATTAGGAGCCTGTGTGGCGTCGCTCAGCATTTGTGAACTTTGAACAGGCTCATTAGCTCTCCAAGCAATTGGTGAAGGATGGAAGAAAAGAGAAAAGTGCTGCCCTTCTCCCTCTCTTTCTATATCGGTTTCCTTCCCTCCCTCAGTTTTTCACAAACATTAAGCACCGGTTCCCTCCCTCTGTCTCTCCCTCATGGGGCATCAAAAAAAAAAAAAAGATTTATGAAAAAACTGTATCTGCTCGGAGAGGCTTACACTGGGTCCTCCATAGCTCTGGATTATAGAACTGGGTAACTAGTCCCTTCCATTGTGTCACACTGTAAGTACAAGCTCTTTAAACAGCTTAGTTTAAGACAGTTAAATTGGTCAATATGTGTTTATTAGTGTTTGGGTGCATGCCTGCAAGACTTGATGGATTTTTTTTTAGTCCATATGTCTTTTAATATTAATTTTGCAGTATACATTATAATGGAACTACACAGAGGTTGTTGTCCAAAATACTTTTATCGAGGAGAATGATTTAATTTAAGGATTATTTAAAGCTATTACAACTTAAGTGCACAGGATACATAAATGTGATTATAAATACATCTTTGTATTTGGAGTGGATGAATGTGTACTGGATATGCAGTATGTGGTAAAAGCAAGACTAACACTAACAGCAGCAGAAATGCAAATGATGTTTAATTTGCTTTAAAGTCATTTTCAGTTACTGTCACTGTAGTGGCGCACACTGCAGATGACTGGTACTTAGGCAATGCAGAATTGCAGCAATGTATTAATTTTTTTGTTTGCCAGTGCTATTTTTAGACCTTGAGTATTAACTCTCATGGCCAGTGTGGAGTGTCGACTTTACAGTATACCTCCATGTTTGCAGTGGGTTGGGCTAGTTAATAATGTAGAGCAAGCATGCTGCTCTTCTCAGGATACTAAAGGGTTCTGTTGCTGAGTGGTTCTCTAGGTGATGTAGAAAAAACAAAAGGCAGTCTGTCCTTCAGCATCAGGGTGGTGCCCCATCTTATATGGTATATCCAGGGGAAAAAAAACAAGATAGCAGAAAAAAGGTCTGCCCGATCTTTTCATTCCTGGAAAAAGTTCTTGTCACTGTAAGAGATGTGGGTAGTTTCAAAGCACAAAACCAGCAGTAATGATATAAGGAAGAAAAGGTTAGTATCAGGAGAAAGTGGAGTGTGACCTAGATTACAGCACTGCATCTGCTGAGACACTGGTGAATGCAGGACTTGATCATCTTCCAAGAGAAAATAAACCAAAAGACAGGGATGAACAGAAGGGAGACAGAATAATTTATGTATGCTTTTGCAGTTAACTGATTTCTGTTATTTCTCTCTCTGACAGCTTGAAGAAAGTTTTTAATCCAACGTCTTTATACTTATGACCTTGGCTGACGTCACCAGAATTTTTTTCTAATAGCCTTGAATCATTAGTAATGTTAATTTAATGGAGTGTTTACCTACCCATAGTATCCCAGACATCAAAGAGGAATGGGATATAGTGGGTATGAAGGTTAGATTGTTGTGTAACTGTCAGTAGCGTTATGTTTCCATGTTTACAGGTTAGGATCCCTTGGAAATTTATTGTTGAGAGAATCTGATTGCTGCTCTGTATGTTTTCTCTGGGTATCTTTAATACCTGAAAGGCCACAGGAGAGTGAAGATCTGTTTTTCCTCATTGTTTGCCTTATCTCAAGTGTTTCTCTATAGCTCCATAGCCAGTACTGGTTATACTGGTCAAACATCCTCCAAGTACTGTATAACACTTCTTTTAAATCCTTCCTTGGAATCATTCTAGTACGGAACAGGCCCAGCATTTCTTAACATCTGAGATCTGATGAAGTTAGGCTAAATGTTGGTAAAGTTGCTGTCTTTTTTTTTTTTGGTCCTGTATACATTTAAAATTCTCATGCATTGCAATACCTTCCAACTAGAATAGAAAGGAACTCACTATGTTTTTGTTACATCAGGGCATCCAAGATGGATCTGAAGATGGCCTTAGAAGAATGCAGCATTGCACTAAACCTCTTTTTGAACAACAAGTTCTCTGAAGCTTTGGATCTTCTCAGGCCTTGGTATGTATTTTGGGCAATTTCAACAATTTGTTGCTAAAAAAGGCATGTCTAACCTAAACCCACAATTGTGCTAATCTTCATTGGGAAAGTTATGTATTAATAGGTGTTTTAACTTCAGAAAATAAACCCGAATCATAAATATGTATTTCCAGTGTACTAAATCTCTTTTATTTTTTTGAGCAAACAAATTGGCTATTGGCCTTTATTGTAAATGTTCTGTGCTTAATTTCATTGATGTAAATAGTACAGCCTCGTGGTTACGTGGCATGATTTTTAAAACTAAAATTCAATTTGGTGGATTATTCCATAATTTTCAGCACAGAATGCAAGAATGAATTGGAATATTTTAGAATAGCGTCCTCAAAAGAGGTTTTCTCATTCTATACCAAAGCAGAATGATTTTTCTGGTTGAACACTTCCAGTTCTGGCATGAGAGGCCAAGTGTTTCTGGATTTTTTTTGTTTTGTAGTGGCTTTGGTGGTTCTGAGGGTTGAACAGAGTTTGTTGGTCTTTGCTTACTTCTCAGTGGGTGTCGGAGCTGACCCAAAAGTCAATGGACTGAGTAACACTCTGAACAGGATGAATATAGTAAAAAGGAATAATTGTGCAAGATTAATTGCTTGGGAGCTCTTATCTGAAAGTTGGAATAGTGTTTACAAAGATTACAGAGCAATATTTATGATTTGAATAACAGACCTCCTTCAATCTAGCTTTCTGCTTTTCTGTGTATTCTCTGAACTATCCTGTCCACTACTATTAATCTGCAAAGAGAGAGGACCAGATTAATTCTTCTCTTTTGGTTGGCTAACTGACCTTTGGTTTACAAAACATTGCATTTTGAGGATTTAGTTGACAGAACCAAAATAGTAGGCCTGTTTGTGACAGCACGTAAGCACATGCATCACATTTGTATGTATAGTGTAATGTTTGTGTATGTGTACGGGTTCAATATTGAAATAAAGGGTTGTCTGCAGAGTAAATTCCTTGAGTGTTCTGTGTTGCCTAGCAACAGTGTATCATCTTTACCTTCTGTTGAATTCTGAGTGCATCCTCTTGTTACAGAGCCCCTATGCAAGACTGCCTTGCAAGGAACTCTTAGTGTGAGCAGATAATCTACTTTAGGGCCGTAGTAATACAATAGCACGTTGTATTACTAATTTACATTGTAAAAAGAATTATTGCGTTGTTGGGTTCTTGAGTCACTGTGGGCATTGTAATTTCATTTGTCTCTCATTGTAATTTCCATTTTTGCCAAGTAGTGACCCAGTGTATGTGGATGTAAACCTTGCAATATTAAAATCTAGCAAATTTGTAGTTTTTATTTAATATGTAGAGCGCAGTGGTAAGAAGGGTTTATTTTCAAAATCTTGGGATGTTCTATAACTCTTAAGTTGTTTAGCTGAACGAAGCAATGTGTAATAATGAAAGATTTATCTGGGACCAACTGATGACTAACTGTGGTGACTGGGGACACTGTGCTGAAGGAAGTGCCATCCTTCACTGTGTGTCACTTCTACTGGTAAGACTAAGAGTTGTTAACCTTGATGTCCTGGACTAATTCTGCTCTGGGCTAGCACAGTCTGGCCTCCTTAATGTCCTTAATGAATTGAACTGGTGAAATAGCGTCTCCCTTCTCTACCTCATCGACTGTGTTGTGGGGTTGCTAACATCAAGTGAGGCTGCCCAGGTGAAGAATGAATTGGGTCCCCTCCCACATGTGAAGCCATTTGGGATCATTGAGGATGTAAGGTGCTTTATGAAAATGCAAGGAATTGGTAATGCGTCTTCACATTTTGCTCTAAAGAAGTGAGTACTTAAGATAAGATCACTTTATTGGCCATATATAATTTCTTGTATTAGGAATTTGTCTTTTCACATACCCCAACTTTCTCTCCATGAGACACACAGACAGGGAAAGAAGCTTGGGGTCAGAGTGCAGGGTCAGCCATTTGTACGGCACCCCTGGAGCAGTTGGGGTTAAGGGCCTTACTAAGGGGCCCAACGGAGTAGGATTGCTCTGCCGGCTGCGGGATACGAACTGGCAACCTTCCAGCCACAGGCGCAGATCCTTAGCCACAGAGCCACTTGCAACAAGGTTTCTCAATCTGATGTTTCATCAAATCTGTGATCAAGACAAAACTGTGTTCTGACTTGATATGTGCAGTCTATGTGAAGATGACGGGTAACAGATGTTTTTCCTTTGAAATCTGTATACTGCTGTTGCTCATTTTGTAATTAATGAAAGCCTTGCCGGTTGTACAGTCTTTTGCAATATGATGTGACTGATTGACTGTTGGTTGACTGCAGGGCTAAAGAGAGTATGTATCATGCCTTGGGGTACAGCACCATCCTGGTCATGCAGGCAGCCATGACCTTTGAGCACCAGGACATCCAGAGGGGCATCAGCACAATGAAGGAGGCTCTTCACACCTGCCAAAGGTAGATGAGTCGTATGTGGATTGTCTTGATGCTTTCTTGTCTCTGTTCCTGATCACAGCCTCCCTCCAACTTGTGAAATTCCAGTTAATAAAAATAAGAAAAAGCTTCTTTCTTATAAGAAACATAAGAAAATCCAAGTTTCTAATGTAAATTGTCTGCAACCATCTGTAGTATAACATGGGGGAGTGGATGGGTATCCTGGGTTGCCTCGTAACATTTGGTTTAAGAACAAAGCAGAAGACATGCCAACTTAATAAAAGAGCAGAGCTCACATGATGACGGAATGCTTTTCTATCTTTAAAGTCTTGAAAGGAATATTTCAGTGTGACAACTCTCCCAGATAAAACTGCAGATAGCTATCTTGCAAAAACAGCTTAAAATGTACTGAATGTATACAGTGCCTTGCAAAAGTGTTTTCACCAAACCTAAATGTTTTGTTGCAAACTCCAAAATTAGATTTTTGAAAGCTCCAGGGTTTTCCTATAATATTCACTACCCAATTAAGGGACCTTTCAGAGATTGCTGTAGTTATACGGAAATCATGTGAAGCACTGTTATTGCACACCGACAGGGCTCCTTCAACTAATTGTGTGAATCTGAAGTACTTTTGTGTACCTGTGCTCATTTAGGTTTGCCATAGCAAAGTGGGAAAATAATTAGGCAAGACAATGTAATTATTATATAGGGTAAATGAATATATAAATATCCTAGCCCTAAATTAAATTAAACAAAATAATCAGAATTTCCCTACAAATGTATAGTCTTCTCCAAATTTGAGAAGACTGCATATTTGTAGAGAAAAACCAGGATCAAAATATTTAAAAATATAATGCATACTGTTAGCTGATAAAACGTTTTATCTGATGGAAATGTTGTTAAACATCTTTTTTTTCCTTTTTTAGATGAACATGTTGTCAGAAGGTCTGAGGAGAATGTGGCTTTTTTCTTATTTCTTTACTTGTATCACCATTCTGTCCAGGTTTCGAAAAAAGAACACAGTTGTAGAGTCTATATCCAATTTAGTGACCAAACAAGCATCGGAACAGCTCAAAGAAGGTAAGACAAAAATATGTCTAACTTAGATTAAAGGTGTCCATCTCCTCATCTTTTGTTATGATGACCTAGCTACCCTGTACTGAAATGGAAAGTTCTGTATATCCCTAAATCTACATTGTATTTTCATTTTGCATCTGGCCTACTGTACAGTATATTACGTAATTAAGATATGCTGAATTATGTGAATGAACTAAACCTTTTCTCTGGTCTTTAACCAGAATTTAAGATAAGATCTTTCTTGCGGTCTAGAAATGGAAAGTCAAATAGCATTTTAATACTTGTGGATTGTGAACATTGAGGATTGCAGTTGGAGATCTCTTACACACTGTAGACCTCCAAAAATATTGGGAAAGCATAGTAGTTTTTGTTCTAATATGTTCAAATGTATGTATGCAAGTAAAATGTAAATTATACTTATCATTCATATTAATCTCACAAATACGATTACAAATACAAATTTGTTGACTATAAAGCAAAAATAAGTGTGTAGAATTAGCCGCCCCAGTTCTTGAGCACTGTGTGTAAAGCATTTCATGATTCCATGAAGTGCATAAAGAGACCTGTGACCGAGACAGTGTAGGCATGTTTTATAAAGTTCTGTAACAATTCTGTTCATTATTACTTTTGAACTGACTTTGATTTGGTTGTGGCTGGCATGGGGATGCAGTGGCTAGCATTGCTGCCTTGCAGCACTGGAGCCCTGGGTTCAATTCCTATGGTGCTATCTGCGCTGCATGGAATTTGTACTGTATGTCCTCCTTATGTCGTATGGGTCTCTAGATACTCCAGTTGCCTCCCACAGTCCAAAAACATTATGGTTGGATAATGACTGACTTATGAGAAGAAAAACACCCTGGTTTGAGCGAGTGTGTGTTTGTGGTCTGTGTGTGCTCTGCAATGGACTGGTGTCCTGTCTGGCTTGTATCCTGCCTTTTGCCCGTTGCTTGCCGAGATAGCCTCCAGCTACCCTGCAACCCTGTATTGGAGAAAGCAGTTTGAAAAAGGAATGGATGTTTGGCTCTGTTGGGGAACAGGAGAGAGTGAACAGTCTATATTTCTGGATCAAAAAAGGCTACCAGAGGGTTCTCCCGAGTGGCTCAATCAGTAATGGTACTCACTCTGAGCATGGTCATGGGTTCAAGTCTCCCCAGACTGCAGTGCACAATTTTCTGGTGGTAGAGTTAAATTTCTCAGGTTCCTGGTGTCCTCCCTGGCGCTTGAAGGGGTACCATTTGTAGGTGAGGGATGCGCCTCTCCTTCAGTTGGTGCTGTACCTCTGGTATGGGGCTGTGCAGCCTGTGACCTGTTAAAAGATGAGTGGCTCTAAAGGAGGCCGAGTCAGAAGACTCAGTCATTACTTTTTAATTTTCCTCTGTGTGTAGTCATGGTGTTAGTTGTTAAGAACAGATGTGAAAAAGTCAAACAAAAAAGAGAGAATTCTAAATGTATTAATAGAGACTAGAGCAGCTTCATAAAAATCCAAATATTTCCAATTAACTAAAAATAAATAAATCTCAATTAATCAGATTCAGTTTTGGACACAACCATCTTTACTGCAACAAGAGACAAACACTCACCTGACTTGTTTGAATTAGGTATTTAATGGCTTCTTGAATATTGCCCATGATGGTAGTTTTGATTAGATTTATGTTTTCCAACTTTTCCAACTGGAAAATAAGTTAAAGTGTAGTTTCAGTAAATCCTGCTGTTCCCATGTAGAGGAGATGCATGCTGAGATCTGCTATGCTGAGTGCCTGTTACAGAAAGCAGCTCTCACCTTTGTACAGGTAAGTCTCTAGTACTTTCTCTAAACAACTTTGAATCCTTGTTTCATTATCATTGTTTGTTAATGAGGTTAGACTATACTTCTGAATTTAAGTATTTGAAAATGTAACTTCACATTCAAGCCCCTAAAGAACTAATAAAATCCCCTTTTACTTTTTTACAGATAAACTATTGTCCCCTAGAGGATTTTTTTATGGACACGCAGCACTACTGTACATCTAAATATATGATGAAATATTGCACATCGCATCTATTGCACATGAAGAACTCATTACAACATAGTGGTGACATATTGCACATTAGTAGTTTGTCACATTTATAATTAGTTTATACTGACACAGTTGCATTTACCCTTGTCATTTATTTGCATTTTTAATAGGTAACGTATACTGTAATAATAATAATAATAATAATAATAATAATAATAATTAATAATACTGCGCCAGAACGCTCTCCACACATCAGCTATTAGTGGAGAGGAGAGCAGAGTGATGAAGCCAGTTCATAGAAGGGGATTATTAGGAGGCCATGATTGGTAAGGGCCAATGGGAAATTTGGCCAGGATGCCGGGGTTACACCCTTACTCTTTTCGAGAAACGCCCTGGGATTTTTAATGACCACAGAGAGTCAGGACCTCGGTTTTACGTCTTATCCGAAGGACAGCACCGGTTTACAGCATAGTGTCCCCATCACTGCTCAATTAGGACCCACATGGACCGCGGGGTGAGCACCCCCTGCTGGCCCCACTAACAGCTCTTCCAGCAGCAAGCTTAGTTTTTCCCAGGAGGTCTCCCATTCAGGTGCTGACCAGGCTCACACCTGCTTAGCTTCAGTGGGTTGCCAGTTGTGAGTTGCAGGGTGATATGGTGACTATATAATATCTATATTAACTATTAAAGTATAAATATACAGTGTATATCTTAATAGCTAATATATTCTTTTGTTCTACATTTGGGAACTCTAAAATCTTTGCTAGAGTTGTCAACTTGCCAAGAAGTTCATATGGCAAGTTGCCAGCAGCCATATAATATGATTTATTATCTTAATTTGATTGATAAATTACCAAACCACTCTGTAATACCATATATAATAATGCTCTTTATTACAGTATGGTAAAAGATAAGCATTAGTTTTCTGTCCAACTCCAAACAATTTCAACTTCGTACAAAATACATTTTCAACCTGAGTAGTCCAGTTGAATTTGCTATAATACAGTATATTAATTGACCTGGGAGATTATTTCCTTGAAAATCAGTTCAGGTGAAAGGTCACCAGCAACTTTGGGATCCAACAACTTTTCATGACTTTTTTTTCACATTCAAAATCGGGTTGTTTGATACACCATTGCACAAACCTACAGTATGACATAAATGTAAAGAAACTGCGTTCTTTATATGTTCGGTCAATCTCCACTGTATCATCTGAAAGTATAAAGTACAATTGCCTATGACTGCTACTTGTACATTCATCTTTATGTGGTGTGGATAGAACTGTGGTAAACTTTTGTGGTAAACTGACATAACCTTGAGGCTAATAAATCGTAATGCATAAAGAGTTTTATTGACTGACCTACTCTGTACTCTTTGTTTAAAATGAATGATACCATCTTATAATAGGATTAACAGTCATCTGCTTCAGCTTGCTAATCAAAAGATGGGACTGCAGTGTAATAAAAATACAGAGCTTAAGTCAATGAACAGCAGTTGCTCATAGGCATGGGGTTCTCTAGGTGTTTAACAACAAGATTTACAATGCTGTTAATAGCCTCATCCATGTCCCATCTGTGTTTATAAATGTAATGATATGGATCAAGTAGAGCGTTCGCTTCTGAGCGGAGCCTGGAGACTATAATTCATTCAAAGCATTTCAGACAGGTTCCTGCATCCTGCCAACCTCTCAGGCTGTTTTTCTGCAGTGATGTGCAGTGGGTTTAGTGCCGATTGGAGGGGAGGCATATCCTTCGCTGATATCACAGCAAGTCTTGAAGATCCTGGATAATCGTATGCAGGCTTTGCTTTGAGTCAAGGGATGGCTGGGTGGATAACTGAGGCTGTCCTCACAGTGCAGATAGTGTGATTGTGTGCCTCTCCTTGAGAAATCCCAGCTGCAGTCACCTAGTGACACAACCCAGGTTTAAACATGAGTGCAGCCTGCACTCAGAGTGAACGTAAACAACTTGTTTGCATAAGCCACTCACTGTTGGCATACAGAGGAAATGGACCCTAAACGTTCTGTTTGATTAGCACCTTCTGGGAGCAAGACATACTCCGTACAGAACCAACATTTCTACCCAACCCTTTAAAAAACTAAAAAAAAAATGGCAGCACTGTATTCCATACAGAGTTGTATCATGTATAGTTTTGTATTGTACAGGCATTCACGTTTCTCAAAAGCAGACAGTTTTGCATTGTAGCTTATTATTTAAGTTATTACTTTAAATACTTAGAACATTAATACTGAGTAATTTAAAACCAAAATTCAGACATAATTTTGTCTTGAGCTGTATCAACTGTATTAACAAACCCAACTTTGTTGAACTTGGTTTAGACTGACAGAAGGTGACACTGAAATAAGATCTTTCTTGCAGTCTAGAAATGGAAAGTCAAATAGCATTTTAATTCTTTAGTTTAACAAATGCAATTCTGTTTTCTACATTAATTCCCTTCATTTTTTGGCAGGATGAAAACATGATCAACTTCATTAAAGGGGGCCTCAAAATCCGAACAAGTTACCAAATTTACAAGTGAGCGAAAGTGTTGTGCATCTTGCTTTTATAAAACAGTTCGAAAATAGTTTTCTTATAGGTCTAAATGGTTTTCTTTTAACGTAGAGTGATATCATATGTATTAATGCCAGGGTGGACTAACATAATCATTTTACAATTAAATGCAAAAGAGAATTCTTACAGCCATTTTTTTAAAGTAATGGTTATACTGGTGGAGTCAGTTATGTTACTTTGCCTTCCTCCCTAAGGAGACGTCTGCCCAAGTTCTGACTTTGGACCAAAAAACCCCTCATCGTTTATTGACGCATTGCAGTTACCCGTGTCATATACATGATCTTTTCTGCATCCTGTATGTTTCACCTAACTATGGCACTTACCTTTCCAAGATGAAAAGTAATCCATTAATACAGGAGTAGTTTTACATATAATTTTAACAGAACTCAATTACAGCATTTAAACATGTTGTCTTTGGTTCTGATCTGTGATTGGTTTCTTCGGACATACTGTTTAATGTTCCCTAAACAATTACTTTGTGTAACTTTGTAAATATGAACAGGGTTCCATTTACTTGTACACACACAACTTGCTCTAATGCCTATGGGAATTTGCAGTTTGATATAGGATAATGATTAGTAAATGTTGCTCAGTGAATAATAGTGGTGTATTTGTTTAAATTTTGGATTCAAATAATTGGTCTGTGTTGCTGTGAAACCAACTTTTTTGTCACAAATGTTCCTCCAGAGGTCCTGTTATACTGTATACTAATTGTAGCACCTGCTGCACAAATGAAATGTTCTTGCATTTCTTTCATTGCTGTCAGAATTGCATAAACAGTGAAAAAATGGAATGGAAAGTAAATATTTTTGCATATAGCCTGCTTAATGCTCTTTTGCCTCTTCTCTGCCAGAGAATGCCAGCAGCTGCTAAACATGACTCAGGATCTGGATAGCAAAAATGAAACCTACAGCCAGTTTGAAGGGGGTGTCAAGCTGGGGATCGGAGCGTTCAATCTGGTACGTCTGGCATCGCCTCGGAGTATTTAGACTACGCATTCTCAGTTTGGACTAATGAACCCCATGTTTCCAGAGGGAGCTCTGTGATTTGTCAGCTTTTTAGGATTATTTGAAAACTGTTGAGTGGCATTTTATTTCTCTGGCTTAGTATGGAAGCACTTTACTAAATGTAAATAGAATGTGGCTTATAAGTGCTATGGATTAAAAGAGTTTTCACTTTCATGTATCATTTTAAAATTAAAATTGCCACTCATGCTTTCTTATTGTTATTGTCTCAGCCTGTTTGGAATGACCATGTGTTTCTTTTCCTTTCAACTCACATTAATGGTTCGACTAACACATGGTTAGAATAAGGATGTGTAAACAGGCTCCACCTGCCTGTCATGTTACCGTATTTATTTTTTGAGGCTCTTCAATGGCCTTCAAGATTGCTAGCACTAATGGATGGAGAGGCATAACCCTCACTGAGGTCAGAGCAGAGCAAACCTGCAGGTGTCTTGAAAGCAGGACTGTTCTGCCAGAACCTGAAAGAGTCTTGTTATACTAATCCCAACCCTGTTCCTGACCGAGCTGAGCCAATTGTGTGACTGCTTGAGGAATTGTGACATGACTCTTACTTGGAACTTGGCGAATTCATAAAGTTCAAGTTCTGCTCAGGGCCAGCGAAGTGGCTGAGCCACTAGGGAGCCCTTATAATAAGTAATACTAAAATTGTTATTTTATCTTTCTGTAGCATTTGGCTTGACTTTCACCTGTGGTTTGCTATTTGCCTTGCAAACCCTGAGGAAATCCAGCTGCATTTACAGATCTAAGGACAATTTAAGAATTCTGCCAGTTGAGTGTGGATTGTGCTGTTTGACTTCCCTTAAGAAGCCATTACCTTTGACAGCCAAGTAACTCTTGGACTAAAGTTAACAGTTGTGTTATAATTGGTTCTGCTCATGTCGACTCCTATATCATGAAACGTTTTTTTTTAATTGCGAATGATTTTTGTTATACACGTTATTTGGAACAGTCAGTTATGTGCTTTTTTCAACTTGCAACTTATAGCTAAGAAACTTTACAACCGCATGTGGGGGAGATCCAAAAAGGGCAAGCCCCCTATTCTGACTACACACCTTTGAGTCATTCATCTTGTTGTAATACTGTACATCATAAGTTATGCAGCCCCAAACTCGCACTGGAGGTTCAGCGCCTTATGGTGGCGACAGCACTACAAGCACTTAGAAGGCATGTTGAGTCCTGGTTAGCAGTGCAGGGTCAATATTGCAGTCACAGTCTGCTACTGACATGACCCAGGCTTGCTTGGGCTTAGTGTCCACTTGTTGAGCTACTTGGCAAGCCCCAGAAATAATGTTTAAAGGAGTTATGTTCCCCCCAGGAAACCTTGTGGAATTCAAGCAAATTAGTAAGATTTAAACTAATGAAAATGTTCTCAGAAGGATAAAATTAACCTTTTATCAACTGAATTTTATTCAAGTTCAAGTTGTAATAAAATAGGTAAACAGATTTTGTACCTATGAAATGCTTTTAATCAATGGCACTCTTCTATGATAAAAGATAAGCTAAACTGGAATTGGTCATTTTAGTGGATGGTGTTTATTATACCCCAGCTCACCCCAAACTGTATTGGAGTTGAACCTGTGATCCATATCTCTGGTGATTTTATTCTTTTTCCGTTCATCTTTCAGATGCTCTCTCTCCTCCCGGGTAGGATCCTCAGACTGCTAGAATTCATTGGCTTTTCAGGCAACAGGGTGAGACTGTACACATTTATTATCCTTGGGATGAATGCTTAGGCCCAACTCCAGCCTAAATCCCTAATTATGACCAATGATGCCACCTGTTTCTCAACAGCCTAATTCTTCACTATCTCAGTACAGACTTCAGGGCACATTATGCTAGCCCACAGTGAAATTTAACCATCACATCTTGGTTTAATACATTTAGTATTGTAAACGGTGCTGTGGGACATTTTAATGACCAAGTAATCAGGACATTGGTTTCATGTCTTGTCTGAAGGACAGTTCCTCTTAAAGTACAGCACTGTCACCATGGGAAACTTCATTTGGGAATTCTGGTAGAGAGAACAGTGCTGCCCACTGATCCCCAATACTTCTTACAGCAGAAGCCTGGTTTTTCTTTGGATGTCTGAAATCCTAGTAGTGACGTAGCCTTGCTTAGCTTTAGAGATGTGTTAAGACCAGGCTCGAAGCCAGCTATCCTATTCTTTGAGTTCTGACAACATGAGCAGGCAGTATGTGGACCAGCTTTAGGGACAACCTTTACTGAGGTAACAGCTGAGGGAACTCTGCTGTTGTATTTGCTCTTCCAGGAGTTTGGGCTGTCCCAGTTACGAGAGGGAGCTGCCACCCACAGCCTGCGAGCCGTTCTCTGTGTGTTGACTTTGCTGATGTATCATACTTATGTCTCCCTAATCCTCGGTAAGAAATGCACTGGTTGAAAATTGCCATCAATAGTTATTGGATGGAATTGGTGATCATCAGATTAACTAGCACTGTTTAATGTTTGATGATCTGACATGGTATCCTTCTTTAATATACAGTATTTCGTATTGGGAACTGGGAAACATAGACTCCAAAATGCTCAGAACTGATAAATCTAGCCACTTTACGCAGATAGTCTCCAGGACATTGCATTGTGAATATGAAAAACAAGTATCCTTTGTGTGCTTTAAAGCAGGTTGGGCCAGCTCTGTTTCTGGAATTAATACCTACGGTATTGGTTTTTCTAGATCTCAAACCAGCAGCAACTGAAGAGCTAGGAGTTGTTCTTAAATTGGTCCAGTTGTGCCAATAATGATTTGATTTAGGTCATTGAGAGCTTCACATTTTAAAATACTACCAGTTGTAAACCAACCAATTTTCAGTACAGCAAAACAATTTCAGTATGTGATGTTTTTCCTTTAAAACCAAGAGAACTGGTTGCAAATTAATATTAATCTTTCCACTATATTGCAATCCTGTAGGTACTGGTGAAGGCAATCTGGTTGAAGCAGAGGCCCTGTTGGAGCCCTACCTCGACAAATTTCCCAATGTGAGTACAGTATCTACGATCTCAGCAGTTATTTCTGCCTTCTGTATTTGACAGTCTCTTCTGACTTTTGCTGGGTTCTTTTTCTTTTTTTTTTCCCTACACAGGGGTCAATTATTTTGTTTTATGCAGCCAGGATTGCCATACTGAAAGGAAACTTTGAGAGGGTGAGTTTGATTTACAAATCTCGCTAGAAAAAAAATTGTGATGTTTTTTTTATCTGTCAAGGTTAATTTTTAGGCATATTTAATCTGTAACCTGTTCTTTTCAACATTATATATAATGAGAAATCTTCCCATTGAAATTTTGTATGATATTTATGCATTTTTGGGGGCATTTATAACACTTACGTACTATTTCTGGCCCCATGTATGTAGTTAAGTATTAAGAAACACTTTCACTATTAAATGGGTCTGTGACAAATATAACCACAAAAATCCATGAAATAGAAGGACCAGAAGGATAAGCCATGAAGCCAAGACTAGAAATAAATCAAAAACTAATAATCTGTAAATATCTTCATAGCAAAGGTTGTAAATCTCTTAATTTATCCTGTCTTGCCATTCCATATGGTTTCTTTCAGGTGAGCTATTAAAAGAAAGCTAATTATTTTTTCTTTTTAAGGACTCCATGCAACTATTGAGAAGAGTACTTGCATTAAACCTGTCTAATTCCAGCAGTTTTTTTGTCCAACTTGCATTTTGCCCTGTAGTTTAAGTTGTCTGAGTGATACCTCACTTGTTTTCTTTATCTTCTGAGTCATGATCTATCAGAGTGCAGAGGGTGCCTTGCACCACTATAGGGTAGTGCACTTCAGTTGTGAATATGGTGAAACCATTGCTGAGGGTTTCATGATGGTGAATTTGTGTGTTCCCTTTCCCTCTGTGAAGGCTGAAGTGAAGTTCCAGGAATGCATTGCCTCTCAGCAAGAGTGGAAACAGATCCATCACCTGTGCTACTGGGAGCTCATGTGGTCCCACTCTTTTCAACGGCAGTGGCTGGAGGCCTACCGCTACGCAGACCTGCTCTGTAAGGAGAGCAAGTGGTCCAAGGTAGAACGCTGAACGCTGAACGCTGAACGCTGAACGCTGAACGCTGAACGCTGAACGCTGAACGCTGAACGCTGAACGCTGAACGCTGAACGCTGAACGCTGAACGCTGAACGCTGAACGCTGAACGCTGAACGCTCTGAATTTTTCGTACCTATTTGGCTCTGCAGCACAGTATGCTTCCCATTTTCCAAATATAATTGTAGTGTAGGAAAGCAGTACACAAAGTGCTGAAGATGGTAACAAAAGGAAGAAACCTTTAAATTTAAGGATGTTATGTGTATCAGTTTCCAAAAGCTAAAAACTGTATGTGCATTTGTGTCATCAATTCAGGGAGTGTTGTTGAGATCAGAAGGTAAAAATGAAGGAATAGTTTTCCTTTTGTCTTGATTTTCTTAGTCATCTTTTCTTTTTCACACTTTGAGAGTCCTTGACGAAAGTTAGTTTCATCACTTCAGTTTTTTTGCACTGTGAAAATCGTTTTTTTTATTTCTCACCCAACAGGCTATCTACATGTTTCAGAAAGCAGCCATCCTCAGCATGCTCCCAGATGATGAAGTCAAAAAGACAGGGGAGAATATTGTTGAGTTGTTCAGGTCAGAAAACACCTTTTCAGATCTGATCTATTGATGTAACTGTAAAATGTGGTCTGCACTTCTGTGCTGTTCATGACTGTGTAAGACCAGGCAGCTTACTCTTAAAATTCATAAAAAGAGATAATGGTACCTGTTTGCTGGTGCTACTCTTCTGCTTTACAGAGTAATTGACACTTTTAAGAGTTACATTATTGTTGGGCTGGTTAACCAAAGAATGAACCGTAAGTGAAGAACTGTGGATCTTAAAATTATACAAAAGCAATGACTAAAAAGAGAGTGCTCAGTTTTTATAATTAGCCATTTCTTTATTTCTGCAAAGCTGTCATTACCTGCTGTTTTGAACATTAATTTATGAGAGTCACAAATGTACCTTCATCATACCACCTGTACATTTTACTTGGAAAGTCTCTCAGAATGTGCTTGGGGCAGTAGTAAGACCTTGTGGCTTTAGAAATCTATTTAATTTACCTTGCTTCTGATTTAACGTCTTCAATTAACCTTGCTTCTTCTCATGTACAATTGCACTTCAAAATATCCAATCGCAAAAAAGGATCTGTGCAAACGTAAAGAAGCTGAAATGTATGTAGTTTTCAGAGGAGGTGGGTGTTCAGTGGGCTTCTTTCTGTGGACCATGTCAGTTTTTATGGGAGAACAAAGTTAAAGATTTCAGGTCCCACATTGCTCCTTGACAAGAACGTGGGCTTTTGTCTTTACTGAAATGAGTAACTAATCCATTTGTTTTCTGGTTGCAGACAAGTGGAAGGGCTGAAGCAGAGGATTGCAGGTAAATCCATCCCCACTGAGAAGTTTGCAGTGAGGAAGGCCAGACGCTATTTGCCCTCCAATCCAGTGAAGCTAGTTGTACCTGCACTGGTAAGGTTCGTGGTGCAGCTGTTCAAGTTGGGTGTTGGGATGTACTGAACCATAAAGTGTGTTTCATAAATGCCAGTGTGAGGGTAGCTACCATATATAGTGTGGTTACTGTTTATAGACTATGCAAGCAAGGGGTTATTTAGGAAAAGTTAAAGCTACAGCTGACCATGGAGTGTGTGTTTATACCCATTGTATTTTGAAGCGCTGGGACCTAAAACTTTAAATTTAATGTTATTTAGGTTCCTCATAAGACACCTAAATGGTTCAGGGATTGTTGGTAAATAGTTTACATTGTGCCTAACTATAATTACTTTTTGCTAAAGGTTAAGTATGCCATCATATATTCGATATTTTATGTTTTGATTTCACTGTGTTTTCTGCCTTGCCATTCTGTAGGCAATTTGGAATTGTGTGATATCATATGAATATTCAAAAACTACAACACTCCAAGCACATTTAGGAGTTACACATAAAAGGCAAATGTGAAAAACAGATGGAAAAAGGGTTCAGTATATTAGTGCTTCATTAGTCAATCAGTGTTACATTTACTGTATGAGGCACTCAAAACGTTTAGCACAACAACAGAAATCTCTCCTCCACTAAATGTGAAGACTGCGCAGCGAAATAAGAGTCTTCAAAGCAGACTGAGATGATAAGCACATAAGAAAGCTTGTAAATGAGAATGAGAAAACATTTGTTAGATTGGTTAATTCATTCTGCCAATTTAACATTTGTCATTTACTGGGTTGATCAACAGGTACCTTGCTATGAATGTCAGAAGTTGGCCACACTGGACCAATACAAGTTATACATCTGTGATGTGTGCTTTGCACCAGGTTGCACATGCTGCCTTATAGGATTCTGTCCTATTCCTCTCCTAGAGCCTGATATACTTAATAAATCTGGATACTTTGCTTTTCTAAAAGAAGCATGCATAGTGAAGTTTCTACTGATGCTTAATATACTCTATAATGTTGATTATGCTATGATACAAAAAGTACATTTTTCAATGACCATTATGTGTCACAAGCTTAACGTCCCAGATCTGTAAACCTCACTTGAGCTTAAACTGTTTGTTAACCCCACAGCGCCCTTATAGTAAAATAAAGGGGAAAAAATGAAATTCAGCTGGAAAACTTAATCTCAGTTTCTGCCTTCAGCTGTAGATTGTTTAGCTGCTTCCAGCGTCAACTTCATATTTTTTTGGCATATTTGTCTGTTTTGCTTTACCTTTCTCTCTTTGTCAGCTCTTTGGCTGATCCTGTTATCTCTTTGTCTGGGCTTCCTCACTGAGCCCTGGTGTGTGATGCCTCTCAACCTGCTTTTGACTATCTCACAACACCTGTGCACCTGCTAACAGGGAGCATAGGATTAAACGGAAAAGACCAACAGCTGCTTCCTTTTAGATGGCATCTAGGCCACACTTCCTGTCGCACTTACTGTATGGTTTTCAGTTTTTCTGAACATGTTTTTTAGGTTTTACTCTTGATATGCTCGATTGAGAGAGAGATGGTTTTGTGATATGTTTCTTATGAGAACACAAGTAGTGAACACAAGCATTGAACAGTTTACTTTTTATCCTCTCAGGAAATGATGTATGTTTGGAATGGCTTCACTATTGTTGGAAAGAGAGCTGACCTGACTGAGGGTTTGCTCATCACAATTGAAAAGGCTGAGGAGCAGCTAAGATGCGACCCGAGTAAGTACAAGAGCAACAGTAGTGATGACAAACTTGTCCCCTGTAGTGGACAATATATAATTCTATATATGTATATAGAATGTTGTCATTCTTTATGTAATAGAATACTGTATATAGCGTATACACTAAAGGATTCCAAAGTGTCGTATAATACTATAGGTAACAGTCTTTTTCTTTACACAGGAAAGCATTTTGCATTCGGCAACCTTAACTGCTGTGCACTGAGCTGCTGATGCATATTAAAAGCTGTACACTGTTACAGAGGACTCTGCCTTACCAATAGGAGACTCAGTTTACCTTAAAGGGTACTTTGGAGTTCCATAGGATGAAAAGCACTATATACAATTAGATCCAAAATTAATTAATATGCTTGATACAATGCAGCTTAAGTTGGTTTTAGAAAAATAAGTTTATATGTGGTGTTTGTTGCCTAAAGTAAATAAAACATGAAGAATTGAAAGACAATAAGTACTAGACTCCACAAAAACAGGTCAGTCCAAAATAATTACAGGTTTCCCTAAACATACTGTAACATTCAGAATTATTCACATCTACAGGTACCACTCACAAAAAAAAAAATGCAGGCCTGAGCAGAAGAAGCTTTTGTAGAGAGTTTAGAGACTGAAATGTATCATGCAGGATACGGCAAATCTAATTCCTGAGAAGCACTTCTCAGTATTTATAGTTTAATTTTGTATTTAATAATGCACAAATTGACATAAGATAAGATCACTTTATTAGCCATATACAATTTCTTGCATTAGGAATTTGTCTTTTCGCATACCCCAGCTTGCTCTCCATGAGGCACCAAGATAAGGAGAAAGAAGCTTGGGGTCAGAGCACAGGGTCAGCTATTTACACGACGCCCCTGGAGAAGCTGGGGTTAAGGGCCTTGCTCAGGGGCCCAACAGAGAAGGATTCCTCAGCCGGCCGTGGGATTTGAATCGGCAACCTTCCAGTCACAGGCGCAGATCCTTAGCTACAGTGCCACCACACCGCCACATACTTAATGCAATAGAAATGCAATAGAAAATTCGTCTAAAATTTAAGTACTGACTTTTTTATTAGATGGTTATGTGAGAATATAAAATGATAATCACAGTGCAGGCATTTATTGGAGAAACAATGGATTTTACCCTTTAGATTTACCATTACCTTTTTTTCCCCAGTGTGCAATCCTTGAGAAGATAACCTTTCACAATTATTTTTTTACTTTTGTTAACTACGGGGAGTGACATCAAATATGTTTTGTCGTTCACTAACAGATCCCACAGAGTACCACCCAGATGACCAGTGCCTTGTACAGATGTTGAAGGGCCTCTGTCTGAAACATCTGGGTCGTCTTATGCAATCAGAACTGTGTTTCACACAGGTCGTTGCGAGGTAATTCTCTGCACTCTTGCTAAACTAATGGCCGCTTCACTGGAAAACGCATTTCTTCTATTTGTTTTTCTATAATTTTGTGACAAGTGCCATTTTTAAGGTATTTACAGAATGCGAAGTTTTTGCTCCGAGTAAAACTGAATCAGTTTTGGATATTTGAAAGTAAATGTTTCATTTTTCAAAGTTCATCTGGGCCATACAGTTCATCTGGGAAAGGAGAAACATTTTTTTTAGTTATGGTAAAAAGTAAAAACCTTGAAAGTTTTTATTAAAGGCAATATAATTACGTTTTCCAGAAGCACACTGATATCATGGAAACAATTATTTAACAAAGAAATATCTCAAAAAGTATAAAAGTGTAGCTGTATAAAAGTCTTTGGATGAATACATTTCTATCAGTAGTTATTGAAGTATGAATAGCAGGCAGACTGCTCCATCCATGTCATGCCTTCTGATATATTTTTCTTATATTCCGATATATTTTTATTCTTATCTTTCTCTGTTTGTCTTATATGTTACAGTCCAAAACTCTTGTATTCTTGGCCCAATTGCCATTATAAATGAGAAATTTGTTCTGAGCTTACTTGTATGGTTAAATTATTTATAGATAATACTGTAGATTGGAATATAAACTTGTTGTGCATTTATACAATGTTAAGAAAGACAGGATCTATGAATTATCTGTTGAAGGTTTCTTGAGCAATTCTGTTTAATGGAATCCATTTGGAGAACCCTGAACACCAATTCTCCCACAATAACCCTTATATTAATTGCCGTGTTTCCTCTACTAATTCTTTTCATGCAGTGAGAAGATGATCCGCTATGACCATTACTTGGTGCCATTCAGCCTTTATGAGCTGGGCCTGCTATATAAACAGCAAGGAGACTTTCAGAAGGCAATCAGATTCATAGAAAATGCAAAGTAAGCACATTCTCGCCTTATGTGTCTTTTAATTATTTAGTTTACCCTGAGAAAGCTACAAGAGACCTTGATTTATGAAACTTCACTCATTGTTTCTGAATAGATTTTGCTATCCTTTCAGAGCATATTTTATTCATCTTGACTTTTTTTAGTGAGCTTTTTAATATTTTTTTTAGAAGATTGTTATTCTTTTCCGATAATGACATTGTTTTTCTGTGCTTACTGAAGGAGAAATTAATACTTTTAGAAAACACTAATACGGTTAAAACACAAAGTGCTTTATTTTTGGATATCCCTTATTACCCATACAGATCACCTCACCTTGGATATTTAATTGCTGTCAGATTTGTTAAGCCCACACTTCAGGTCTTTGCTATTAACACAATAGTTCACAAAGAGCAGATTATAGTTCAGTGTTCGCATGCCATATTCATTTTAAATGGGGTGAAAGAACATGGTAGGCGGGATGATGGTGCAGTGGGTAGCACTTCCTTAGAGCGCTGAGGCCCTGGGTTCAATGCAGGGGGTCCCGTCTGTGTGGAGTTTGCATGTTATCTCCAGGTTTGCGTGGGTTTTCTTCGGGTGTTCTTTTTTCCTCCCACAGCCCAAAGACATGCTGGTAGATTTAATTAGCTGCTGGGAAAATTGGCCCTTGTGTGAGTGTACGTGTCTGGCATGTTGTGGGTGCTATGTGTCTTGCCCCCATTGCTTGCCAGACGTCTCCATCTCGCCCATGACACTGGACAGGATAAAGCAGTTAGAAATGGATATACTGCATAGATAGTTTATCATGTTGTCAGGACCTTGTAGGCATGAACATAATCTGTGGTGCCCTGCTTTGGGTGTTGTGAATGTCAGGACAGACGTTGTTATTAAAGAGCCCTATTACTGTATATGGTTCTCTTCTCTACAGAGCAGGTATTTTAAAATTCCCATTTCTCTTTTCTTACAGACTGAACTACAAGGACTATTCAATGGAATCCAGGCTGCATTTCCGTATCCATGCTGCTCTTAACAGTCTCAAGAGCTCTCCAGCCACCACACCTTAAGACAGTATCCTGGCTGCCTTTTCAGACAAATGTGTCCAATACAAGAGTTTTACTCCAGGCCATGATTTACTTACAAATTTCTGTTACAAACTGTAAAAAAAAGGCAAATGTCCAACAGAAACATTTTTTTATTGTGAATTTAGTATTTTCTTCAAAATCACAAACTGGTGTAAAAGTCTTTCTTCAGATTCTACTCAAGTCACAGAGTCCTCCCCAAGCCTTTAATTTATATAGACTAGCAGTTGAAAAAGTCTCATTTAACATGTGGCAACTACAAGATTCTAAGGCTTAGATAACCCAGCAACATGTTGTGGGCTCACTTATCTCCTCAGTTGAACCAAAAACCATCAGACAACACTAATCACTTTTCATTTTAGAGAATACTTGGGAACTAACTAAATCCTTAATTTTAAACAGGGTTTTTATAGAATACTACAAGAGAAGGTGAATGGAAAACCTTTGAGAGAGAGACTGACTACAGTTTTTGTTATTCACATTTTATAGGCAATCGGTTGTGAAAGGAAACCAATGCTGTAGAAGCAGAAGGTTTTCAATATATTTGGAATAATTCACATTTAAAAATGGTATGTGACCCAAATATTTTGCCTTTAATAGATCAGTCCCAAAAATGTACCATACTGACATACTCTATAACAATTCAGAGTTTATAACATTTCACTGATGTCTGGTTTGATGTAAAGACCCAAGAGGAAATGGCGATGCTAGGAAATGGAGTACCTTTTGTACTCTAGTGTTCCAGTTTGTGTTGTCTTTGGTTTCCAAAGACATAGTGCTTTTAAAACGCTTTCTCCTTTCTCTTCATTGTGGGAAAAGGTAGATGCCAACTTAAAAGCCAAGGTTCAGTTGGCTTTTAAAGTATACAAAATATGTCATTAAGTGTTTGAAAAGTAGATGCAGAGCTGTTGCAGGGCCCGATTGATTTATAATATTGCAATAAAAAGAAAAATAACAATTTCCTTCAAACGGAAAACCAAAGACAAGTCTAATTGGTTGTATTTTGAACACTTTCCTTCTATAAGGGGGTAAAAACACTTAAATAACCTAACCTAAAAAATGTAAGGCTGTGGCTGCTGAGGAATACAGTGCAATAAATGTCTTTTGCACTTTCACTTATTTTATTTCACCTTTATATTCTTGATGTGTAGTAGAGTTGCACAGGTTCATCTCTTGTCACTTCATTGTGGTAATTTCCTGTAGTCCTTGAATGCAGTTGAGTAAACCTCTTGTTTGTGGTTTCCTAGGAGACCTCTTATTAGCAATATTTTTGAGAGTGGCTATGAATTTGGAGACTTGAGGACCTTTAGAGAGTTGAATGTTCACTTTGATCTGTAAAGAAGATATTTCTAGGTACCTGCCTTCTTCATTAAATAGTGGAGTGTTACATTCAGAGCTCATTAACTGTTGGGCAGGGGTAAGACTAGTAACACATGTAAAAGAAGAATATAGTTATTTTTTTTCCCAGAACAGTTGCCACCATGATAACAGTAGTATTTGTCAGTTGCTATTGATTCCTCTAGATGTCAGCCTAGATGAATGTATCTTCCTATTTTTGAACTTGACCAAATAAGTGTGTGTTTGTACAGTATATGTGTGTATGTTTCTTGTGATGTACTAAGAGCTACTTACCATGCTTCTTGTATTTAGGATGTATTTTATATGTTAGAATAATTCAAGGTGCAATAATTCCTAAACTGTATGTGTTTGTCATACAATTTAATGAATTTCTTTGTTCTCCCAGAGTGTAGGCTACACTGTATTGCATTACAGTGCCTTTTACACATTTCACAGCAAAACAGTTGTGGAGTGTCTGTTTCTAGTTAAGCTCACTTAGCGACTTATTTTAAAGATAATCTAGTAATGACTGCAAAAGTCATCGGTGTAACTTGGCCATTAAATATCCATAAAACAATTAAAGCTTATTTGGTCTCAAATCTAATCAATAAATAATCCTTTAATCATTTGGGCCATGTTGCCTTCTACATTGCCTCACATCGAAGGGCTTTCTTTGTGTTAGAGGTATTCCTTAATGCTTTGCAGTAAGTTTTGCAAAGACATTTTATTTCAGCCTTTCTTCTGATGCAGAAGTTCACTAAATAATTAAGAAACATACAGATTACTAGAAAAGCTACAGTGTTCTTGAAATAACACAAGTGCTTAAATAAGTGTTATATTTAATCTTAAATCAGCAATTGTAGTATTTTGTTGTATTATAACACATTTATATTGTGTTAAATACTTCAGTTAATGAACGGTAGACTCAAGTACAAACAGTTGTTAAGAGGAAAACGTGAAAAGCTATTAATGTCATGCAGACTTTGGAGTGCATTAGAATGTACCAAGATTTTACACAGGAATCGTTTGATTTTCTGCTTTCTTTTCGGAATACGGGATGCTTATATACAACAAGATGCCTCCTTTGGTGTTCGTGGTTAACTTAGTATTTTACAGTAGATTATGTGCTGTGTAGGTGCAGCTTGATCCTGTAACACTTTAAGGGGAAAAAAAAACTATGATGTCAGTCACATTGTACATCTCTGAAAAGTAGTTCTTTTTTATTTTCAGGTGGGAAGTATCCCTGTTTTGGTTCAGAATTCACACAAAGACAGTTAAAAGCCATTGTGCATCTCCATTAACCGTCATTGGTTTGTGGTTGAGAATTTCAGTTGAATTCCACATTGCTATGCAATAGCTGTGAAGGGAGGAGAAATGCCTTTTAGATGTTTAAATAGATTGATGGCATGACTCTTCTGCTAAAGCAGGTTCTCCTTATTAGTTATGCAGCACTGCTATCTTCCAGTGTTGTAGATTTTGACAATTTTGCTCAAACATACAGTAGGTACCATGAAAATTGTCCCTGAATAAGCAAGATGTACGGGTAAATGAAACATGTTTTATTGTGATAACAGAGGCAAAGTTGGTGATGCACATTCTCATAAACTCAATTATGGACCCAAGCATCTTCTATGAGGAACTACATATTTCTTGCAATTTGTTTGGTGGTGGTGGGTTCTTCAACTCATTACTAAAGTCTTAATGTTACCTTGTTAGTATTAAAAAGATATCAACTGTCACCACTAACATTTTCTAATGCAGGTGATGGAGCACTATTGACATTTTGTAGCTTACAGCTGTGTACTTTCAGCCCTGTGTTTTTTTTATTTCCTTTGTAAAGCTTTTTTCCCCCCAATTTCTACCTTTATTAATCCTTTTTTCCTGGAGCTAATATTTCAGTCTTGTTGGTATTTTAAAAAACAGTTATAAAGATAGCAAATGATAAAATAACCAGACATGAAACACAAGTGGCTGGAGGTGCAGCACAAAATACAAGGTCAATAGAAAATGGAGCAGACGCAAACACCAAATAAAAGACTTTCTGAAAAGAGGTTTTGAGACTAGATTTAACAGCACTCATGGTAGTTGACTCTCTGATATCCATGCAGATAGAAGTCCAGAGCTTTGGGGCATAGCAAAAGAAGGCCCTGTCACCCAGAACGTAAATGATCCTGGGGGACATACTGTATAGAAGACCAGAGTAAGACAAACAAAGGTTGTGAGTTGGGTAGTAGACTGTGTAAAGGCACAAGGATTTTGAAGACAGGGCTGTTGACTTCTGGCTGTGAAATTTTGAACACATTGGAGTTTTTTCAATGTGCATTTAGATACGTCAGCAAGTAGGGCATTGCCATAATTAATTTTAGAAAAGACACACACGTGTTGAGCAGCTTTTCTGCTACAGTCAAAGACAACATAGGAAATTGTCTGGAGATATTTCTGAGATGATAGAATGATGTTTTTACAAGTCAAGCCAGGATCAAAAATAAACCTCAAATTCTTCGGTTGTAAATGAGATTCAAGCACAGTGCCATCCACAGATAGGGTTACCTCATGGGCTTCACGTAAGGGATGGGAGGTGCAGAGTAGCGTGACCTCGTGTCACAGTTTAAGTGAAGGAAAGTTTGAAACAGCCAGCTTTGATGCAAACATCTCATATAGCTGCTAAGTGCCCCAAGCATCTTATCCAGCTACTTCTTGAAAGAAGCTGAGATATTGGCTTCAGCAAATATTTTCATATTCCATGTGGCTAATATTTGTGTGTGGATGTTAGAAAAACTAGAGGTATAGCTTTCAAAATCTGAAAAAGTATTTCTTTGCTTTAGAGCTGAGGGAAAAAAAACCTAATTCAAAAGCATAATCTAAAATACCTTCCTTTGAACGTGGCTTGTTTGTATGTCTGTTTTATTGCATATTTAGTTTATCTTTATTAAAAAGTGGTGCAGGATCAGGGTTGCAGCTAGGCTTGGTACTTTTATAGTAGAAGCTTCCCTAAGAAGTACTAGTATTATGGTAGTTCTAACTCATTATTTTGCTTTATAAACAATCACATTATAAACCAAAAGAGATGTATTTATTTGCCTGCTGATTTGTGGAATAGAGCGTAATATAATAGTTGGTGTCAAGAGTTATACAAAAGGTTTTTCAAAATCATGTCTGAGTACTAAAGCATGCATCATCTTCAATGAGAGAATTGAACACTATTTTTTCTGGACTGCTGGTCAGGCCTCTGCAAAGATGGTTTTCTTCTTAATCTTTCTGATACATTTGCTTTTTCTCTCCAACAGGAGTCACTGTGAAGAACAACTCACAGTCTTCAGCATATGTCATGTTATATTGTATTTCAGACTGCAAAGCCACAATTAACATTAATAATTTATGCTTTTAACTTCTCCATTGTGTAAGACCTTTGATATTTTCTTTTATAATTTTATCTGAAAATGGTTATAAAGAAATTGTAAGTCATAAATGTTACAATTTTAACTTAGTCAAGAACAGAAGCCTATTTTCCCCTTTATTTTGTTGCTTTTTCTACAAGCAGTGTACTGCTGCTTTCACTAAAGTTACCTAAGAGTGCCTGCTGTGTGTACGTTCACATTTTGAAATGTAAATATCTTTTCAAGTGACTGTATCTTTTGTCTGCTGTGCAGCGAGATCACTCAGCAGAGTGCTGTAGAAATGCAACATCATATTCCTAAACAAATAAAGCCATGAATTTGAACAGTGAATATGTTTCTCTATTTTATGCTGTTTATGTTCCTCTTTTGTCTGGATATGTTTTTCTCCACCTCTTACTGAACATTTGTTTCAACTCAAGTTCTTAATGAAGTATAAAGACTCTGCTCCATTATAAACAACTTGACTAATGTACTGTAACAAATTGCAAGAATTATAGGGGGTGCTTGTCTACAGCATCAGCTTTTGGTTCCCTGCCATTTTTGAAATGCTGAATGTGGAAGTATTTATTGTTGGATTATAAAGTGTGTAGCGTCTGCATGGTCTTGTGTTTGAGTGAGGTTCTCTCCCATCAAAGAAAGACATGCTGGCAAAGTCTGATGGGATATTTTAAACTGTCCCTTTCACATTAGCTCTCTAACAGACAGGTGAACTGTCCAGTGTGCTTTCAGCACTCCCATACTTCTGGAATAACCTTTAGATTACTCCAAGAATGAATGGTGTATAAGGAGTTGCTTTTACTGTAAAATTAAGGAATGGTACTGAAGAGCATCTAAGACAACATTTGATTATTTTGGAAATTGAATGTACAGTAAGTACTAAATACCAGTAAGTGAGAAAATACCAGCAGATTATTCTAATGAACCGCCTCCCACGCAATTTCATATGCACTTATCAGTGTTCTAAATACACTAGGAAGTCTTTACTACTCTAACACTGTTTCTTACCATTTCTGCTTTAGTAATTTTACAGGAATTATTCATGCTGATTGCAGCTGTTTTGTTTTCATTCCTCTCAAGAACATCCTACATTTTAGTGTTCTAGCACCGTTATAGAATAGTCTCAGAAAACTGGAGATTTGCACTATGACATTTTTTTTTACTCTTCAAACATTTCTGAGCAGCTTTCAATTTTGCAGTGGTCCTTGATTTGTGTTTCTGCAGCAGCATCAATCTACATTCCACAGATCTAGGTGGGGTTTAAAGTGTGACTGCACATTTTTACCCCTTTCCTCTCATTTTGTATTTTCTCACATTAGCAATATTCTCTCAAATTACATTCAAGATACTGCATGTTTGTATATTTAATGGGCTGAGATTTTAACTGCACTTTCATGACGCGAAATGTTGGACGTTTTCTACTGGGTACTGTGTGTATTAGACCATTGGCTGCCAATCCTAGTCCTAGAGGACTGCATACTTGCTGGTTTCCATTCAAGCTGAGTTTATTTTCCTAAATAAAACCTTAATGGTACTAACAAGTTACTTGATTGCAATATTTGCCTGTTTTTCTACTCGTATGTTTGGAATATAATGCGATATTCACACAGTTCAGCTAAATCCCATTATTTTTGGTTCAGTTGTATAACTGAAAGCGTAGCTAGAACAAATGCCAGCAGGTGTGTTGTCCTCTGGGACCAGGATTTGAAACCTCTTGCCCTAGTTTAGTGGTTCACAATCCTGGTCCTATGTAATCCCAGTGCCTTCGGGATTTGCTCCAGATGGAGGCTAATTTTGGTTTACTGTGTGAGGCCTTATTTTAAATTTGCTTTCAGATCTTAAAAAGCTGGGGGGAAAATGAAATCAGTATAAGCCCTGTGCTTATTAATGGGTTTTGGGACTGCCCTCATTCAGGTGTGCTGAAATATAACCAACTGGATTTAAGCAGAAAGAAAAAATATCAAACAACCCACACAGATTTAAAGTGTTGTTCCCAACTGTGTCTGTTCATCATCAATTGCTCAATTATTAAAGACTGTTGAATCAGAGATTAGGGAGTAAAGTCTTAATTAGCAAGTTGAAGAGAGACTTCTTAAGTTGTTACTGGAAACAATTCACTTTAGAATATTTTTTAAATTAAGGATTGAACACAAGGTGTAAGATAGCAAGCAGAACAGTTAAACTTGGAAGTTAAATAAGGTTTACAGAAATTCCCAACAATGCCAAAACCCTAAAAGAACACTACCTTCCCTGCCTGTATGCTTCATTATACAATAAACATGACATCAGAAACACGAGTCAGTCCTATTAACACCTCCTTTTAAATAAAAGTAAAATTATGAATTGTTATTGTGCAGTCCAGTGTGTAAAATTGAATTAGCTGTAATACTTATTTTAAATGATTCCACGCAGCATATAGGTACAAATTGTAAAAGACATGTTAGAGAAACACTTTTTTAAAACCTAACACCAATTCTGTAGTTAAGGTTATCATTTTTAAAAGGAATGGTGATGGTCTGATACTGAGGAACTGAAACTGGTCTGTGGACAAAGATTCTGTACCATACCCACCAACGCCTGCAAAGTCTTTTAAATAAGTGATTAGCAGAGCATAGGATCGATTTCAGGTGATGTGAGGAGATATATCTCCAATGTCTTGTCCCATGAGTAAACTTATTCTCGGGCATCTTTACTCATAACATCCTTTACAACTCAAGTCATAAAACAACAGGCTTTGTGTAAGAGGAGAATTTGGCTTTTTACTTCTAGTCTAAAGTAATATAATAATAAACTTTATTTTATATAGCACCTTTAGAAAGTATCTTCTTAAAGTGCTTTACAGAAAAATAATGTTAAAGCATACAAAGCTACAGATAGGAGATAAGATTAGCACAATGATACACAACGTATTAGAGATGTTCTAAAATGTTCTCATATCATTTTTTATGATGAAACCTTGAATTTTTTCCTCAAGGAAAAGGTGGGTAAAAGATCACCTAGAAGTACAGTATCTGCCAGTAAACACCTTGGAAGCCAAGAAATATACTATGCACATAATTTGATAGGTAATTTATTCAAGGACTATTAGTAAAAGTGAAAAATTACAGAATCAATTGAGTCATGAGAAGGAACTATGACCATGCTTACAAAAAGTGAAATCATTAGAGTATTGGAATATTAGGATGTGGAGAAAAAGCTTTTCTTGCCTCTTCTTTACATGTTCAAAACTGTGCGAATGCTGGAACACAAAAGAAATGTTCGTTAAGACACTTCAATGACATTCATGGTAAACTGCCACCTCTAGTCCATTTAAAATTACAGTAGATCAATTATTTGTTGACTGGTAATCATTCATTATTTTCTGGTAGTCACTGGCACTGACAGTCATTATATATAAAATATTTTATTTATATCCATCTGTTTTATAAATGCTTCACCCAATTTAGGGTCATGGGGGAGACGGACACTTTCAAGGCAATCAAGGGATTTAAGACAGGATACACCCTGGACAGGACGCCAGTCCATCACAGGGCAGACACACAGATACGAACACACACATACCTAGGAACAGTTTTCCTGGAAGCCAACCAACCTATTTGTATTTTTAGGACCGTGGGAGGAAGCGCATGTGAACATGGGGAGAACATACCGTATAAACTCCATGCAGAGAGCAAGCTAGATGTGGAATTGAACCCAAGGCCTTAGAGCTGCGAAGCAACAATGGTATTCACTATGCCATTGTACCACCCATTTTATATGTTTTGTTCATTTATTAAACAGATACATTACTAGATGCATTAAACAATCTGAAATAATGCACACTGTACTGCACTGTGTTTCTGCAATACTGTAAATGTGCATTTAGTTGTGTGTTTTAAAGCAGTAAGTGCTTAATTTCTAAAACCAATTTCAAAACACAAAAAAAAACTAAATCAAAACAACTTCATAAAAGAATGCACAGAATTAAGTTAATATAAAAGCTTTGGTATGATTTTTCGACCTTGGAAAATCGATGACCTACTGCATTACCTAAGCAGTCAAAACAGTGATGCTCGGAAAGGTATTACATTTAAGATAGAAGACACTGAACCATCTGCTTCATGAATTGAAGGAGCTCCTTCATTTAAGGTATTCACCTATTCACCCATTAGTACAAGAGGGAAGAGGCCAGTTATATTTACCTTTTCCCACTGGTCATGAGGTCAAAGGCTTCATTCACTCTGTCCAAGGGCATATTGTGGCTCACAAACTCGTCCAGCTTCATTCTCTTTGCCATGTAATCCTCCACCAGCTTGGGCACACTCTCCACACTCTTCCAGCCTGTGGGAAATAGTCAGTCTTGTATTTGTGGCCCTTAGAAAGGTCATGCTATTACGGCTACCCCATGGAAACCTACATACATTTCAGTCTCTATTTGTTTTATTATCTCTTATCATCATTTTTAAGTCTTGTATATTGGAGTGCATTTTCAACGGTTTATGAAATAAAAGGTATTTGTTTCAGGGGAATTATGGCTTTCAAGAATTATGGCTATAAACGTGGCTTTATTTACCAGGAGAGAACTTGAAAAAATTGCATTTTATGGCACACAATAAAAAAGAATTACCTCATAAAACGTCCATTTATCTCTCCATTATCTTCTAATTCAGGGTCAAGGGGCAGCCAGAGCTTATCCTGGCAAGCAAATGCACTTAGGCAAGGTACACTCTAGATAGAAGCCAAGTAACCAATCAATATGTTTTTGGACTGTGGGAAGAAACTGGAGGAAAACCCACGCAAACACGGGGGAGAACGTACAAACCCCTCAGATATAGCACGTAAGGTCCAGAACTGAACCCAGCACCCCAGCAATCCTAACCACTGTTTCACCACACTGCCCTTTATAAAAAGTCAGTAGTGCAAACCACTGTGACACTTCTAGCTGATAGAATTATTTGAGTTATGGCAGTTTTGTTGTATTGTGTTGATTGAGTGAACTTATTGTGAAAGATCATGGTGTTGAGTGACTCATAAAGGAGGCACTTTGAAAAACAAGACTAGAAGACAGCTTCTGTGGATAATTACGTTCTTCTCTTTCACGCTCAACACATTTGGCAGCACAAATAGCCGTTTCTTGTCCATAAAAGCAAGTCGCTCATTCACCCACACTTTGTCCTTTCTTCTTCAGTTTTCCACCAACCACAGGAATAAGCGAAAGCCTGAATACTAGAGAGGCAGGGGACATCAACAATTCGGATTCTCACCTCCAAAAAATGTCCCCTTCCAAGTGCGCCCAGATATCAGCTGTATCGGCCGAGCAGAAAAGTCATGTTTGTCTGTCCACCCCACAAGGACACTGACCCCCCAGCCTTTTACACAAGACTCAAGGGCACTTCTCTAGAAATCAAGTAAAATATTTCCATTAAAAAACAACGACTTTGGGGAGCCACTAACAGCACAAAGACCTTCCTGGGTCACTTGATTTAGAAATGTTTGCAGTATGACGCTTGTGATTGAAATAAGACTTCCCTAGCAGAGAAGTTTCAGCTGAGCTTTTAAGGGATGCAGACTGCTATCAATACTATATTAATGAAGCAAGAACACAGGTCTTAATAATATTAAAGCCATATCCATCTGCGCAATGTATTTGCAATTAATTAAAAAGACACATTAGATGGTGGATTACATACGAGACTTAGGTTCTTATTAAATATGAATTAAATGACAGCAAAACCCAATGGTATAGAACATCAGATGTCCCAGGAAGGAAACAAGCTAAAAATAAGATCCATTTAAAACAAGAAGCAGCACACAAAACAGTAATGTATATTGAGGACAAAGCACCATACATACTACAAGATTACCTAATAGGTCAGATGGCTATTAGATATAATAATAATATTAGATTAAATAAAAACGGCTTTAAGAAACTGAAGGTACTATACAATGATACATAACACACATTATAGATGTAAAATAAAAAATGACAAAATTGACATAGTTAGCACAAGAGCAAATTAAAGGTTAAAAAGGTTACTGCCAGCAGCCATATCACCCTGCAACTCACAACTGGTAAACCACTGAAGCTAAGCGGGTATGAGCCTGGTCAGTACCTGGATGAAAGACCTCCTGGGAAAAACTAAGGTTGCTGCTGGAAGAGGTGTTAGTGGGGCCAACAGGGGGCCCTCACCCTGTGGTAAATGTGGGTCCTAATGCCCCAGTATAGTGACGGGGACACTATACTGTAAACAGGTGCCGTCCTTCGGATGAGACGTAAAACAGAGGTCCTGACTCTCTGTGGTCATTAAAAATCCCAGAGCGTCTTTTGAAAAGAGTAGGGATGTAACCCCGGCGTCCTGGCCAAATTTCCCATTGGCCCTTACCAATCATGGCCTCCTAATAATCCCCTTCTGTGAATTGGCTTCATTACTCTGCTCTCCTCCCCACTGATAGCTGATGTGTGGAGAGTGTTCTGGCGCACTATGGCTGCCGTCGCATCATCCAGGTGGATGCTTCACATTGGTGGTGGTGGAGGGGAGTCCCCATTATCTGTAAAGCGCTTTGAGTGGAGTGTCCAGAAAAACGCTATATAAGTGTAAGCAATTATTATTATTATTATTATTATTATTATTATTAAAAAGAGACACCCCTTCAAGTGAGATTTAAAAATGTCCACAGTTGCAGAGTCACAGTACATATGGTTTTATTGTAACTTACTATTAGATGTGGCACTGTACATGAAAAGGCTTTAGTGTGTGCAAACTAAAGAAGAATGCCCTTATGACATTCCTAACATGCTCTTAAAATTATAATACTGAGGTTTCTAACTTCTAGCAAGGGTTTTATTTTGGCCCTATCAACAACACTGAAGTTTCCAAATTTGGGTTGCACATGCTGGCAGCCTATTAGCATAATCTCTGTCCTATCAAGTTTAATGTTCTTTTGCATCAATATCTTAACATCAGTACCCTCAGTAGCAGAATCTGATTTGTCTGCAAGGGAAAGTGTCATCAGTATAGCATCAGCACTGACTGAAACTCAAACTCTTGAAACTCAAGAGGAGTAATCTTGAGCAATAGACAGCATGACAATACTAAATACTAGAGTCTTAACACCTTGTAGAATACCCAAGAGTACACCAACAACATCAGATCTAAAGCATACTGAAGCAACACCTTTTAAAATAGGCTCTTTTTTGCCAAACAGGAGACATACTGTACCACCCAAGGAAACTACCAGTGATCAAGAAAAGGAAGTGTAGAAGAAGTAGATTATTAAGTGGCCTGTAGTCAGAGGCCACCAGCAAATCATTACCTTTGACAAAGAGCTATTTTACTACAGTCTCATTGTCTAAACTGCTGTTGAGGAGTTCAAAAAGCTCATCAGATGCAGGACAAAACTATAATTGAAACCTCCTATTAAGACTTTAAACATGGTAGGACAAATATGAAATATAACAGTAGTTAAGTTCTTGGTGTTCCAGGCCATTTCTTTGACAGGGTTAGTCATAAATGGATAAAGAGCTTTGACATAGAAATAAGGGTCAAGACATTGAAGATATGTATCATTTTAGCTACCACCTCATCTGGCAAAATCTACACACATAGCTACATACAAAAGTTTCAAATAACCGAGTAAACAGATGGCAAATGTCATCTCACTTGTGGTCTATTGTTTTTCAATATTCATACCTGCAAGAACTCACCATGACAGAGACGTTCCCAACACACTCGAAGGAGAAGTCCACTCCTCCTTTGGTCATCTCAGCCAGGACCTCCTGGATGGGTTTGCTGTGGTCCTTAGGGTTGACAAACTCAGTGGCGCCGAACACCTTGGCCTTCTCAAACTTGTCCTTGTTGATGTCGACTGCAATGATCCGAGAGGCTCCGGCAGCCTTACAGCCCATCACAGCAGCCAGACCCACAGCTCCCAGGCCGAACACCGCACAGCTGGAGCCGGGCTCTACCTGCACGGAGAGAGAGAGACAGAAAGGATATTCAGATAGTAGAGACACATTAAATAGTCTTTGTCTGAGGATGTCTTTAAAATATTATTCTAATTAGTAGAACTAGGAACATGTGAGAGTGGCATGGTGTCACAGTGGTTAGTATTGCTGTGGGTTCAATTCCAGACCTGGGGTGCCATATGTGTGCAGTTTGTCAGTTTGTCTGTTCTCCCCATGTTTGCATGGGTTTCCTCTAGGTGTTCCAGTTCCTCCCCCACAGTCCAAAGACATCCTGGTAGGTCAATTGGCTTCTGGGAATATTGGCCCTAAGTGTTAGTGTGTGTCTCTGTGTGTGCTCTGCAATGGACTGGTGCCCTGTCCAGGGTGTTCCTGTTAGGAATCCCTGGTGGGAAGATACAAGGATCCTGTGCAGACGCAGGCACGGGTAGTAGATAAGGCAGGCGAACAAACCAAAACGAGAGGCAAGGTCGTAGTCAAAAGGCGAAAGGCAAATCGTAATCCAGGAAGATCTCCGGTAGCAAACAGTCCAAGGCGAGAGGCGAGGTGCAAAGTCAAAAAGGCAGAAGGGGAATCCAAAATCCAGAATAAACGAGGTACGGGGGAAAAACGCCAGGTAGAGCTCTCAAGGAGTAGACTCAATACCGAGCAGCGGGAAGCAGGTGAAGATGGTATAAATAGCAGTGCGCACCGCACAGTGAGTGTGCGCAGGTGGTTTAACTCGTGCGGCGGCGTTTGTTAATAATCACCCGCTGCTGGGGCTGATTAGCTCGCTTACGATTTGGTCTTGACTGCCTGGTGGTCGTGACAGTTCCCTTCCTTGCATCCATTACTTGTCAGGATAGGATAGTAAGGATACTAAGAAAATGGATGGATAGATGAAAAAATGAAAACATATACAGTATCATAGGAAAGCACAGAGCTACAGGAGATTAGAAGATCATTGTGTTTTTATTGTTTAAAGAACAATTTAGATTTTAAATGTGGTAAATTGGGAAGCCACGCTTTGAAAAAAAAGAGTGAAAGGGTAAAGTGGCAAGCAGAGCGAAATGGGAGCTAGTAACACTGCAGTCCATTAAGCCACCTACTGTGTATTATCTGTCAAGTTGGTCGTGTTAAGAGAGCTGAGGTCTCTGTGTTAAATTGACATGGACACAATGTGTTTCAGTCAGTGTTTCAGTTCCATGCTTCCTAGTCACAGACTTGTCAGTGCTGTTAGAATTCTGCATGCATTTTCCAACACAGTCCAAGTCCCAGGATAGATAAACAGGTAATACAGTACCATAAGTACCAATTTACAGATAAAAAAACAGAGGCTGAACATAATCTTTCACTTAAGCAAAAGGTTGTGGAATGTGACATTTGCAGTGGCAAACTAAAACCCGTACATACTAATGTTTAAGTTATGACAAGGACATTGTTATGGGAATATGAATTTATAATAGCCCTTCAAGAAATTGCTTTTATGAAGTATCTTTGCATCTTCCCAGTTATCTGCCTAGATTTATTATATATTCACTAGCAAATGGTATGCAACATCAACTAAGAAAGTCACAATCAATATACATGTAATTTTACCTATCAGTTTATTTTTATTTTATTAAACAATGAATTCCTACTACATATAGTAGGAGTTTGGCATCCTGGCCAAATTCAAATTGGCCCTTACCAATCATGGCCTCCTAATAATCCCCATCTATGAATTGGCTTCATTACTCTGCTCTCCTCCCCACTGATAGCTGATGTGTGGTGAGAGTTCTGGCGTACTATGACTGCTGTCGCATCTTCCAGGTGGATGCTGCACATTGCTGGTGGTGGAGGGGAGTCCCCATTACCTGTAAAGCGCTTTGAGTGGAGTGTCCAGAAAAGCGCTATATAAGTGTAAGCAATTAATTATTATTATATAGGACAACATAACTAGATCGCACACATTTCTAGGATCAACAGTGTGCTTCTGTAGCTGAAAGATGAAGAGGCAGGGCAGGTAGGTACCTTGGCAGTGTTGAGGGCTGCTCCATACCCAGTGGAGATGCCACAGCCCAGCAGGCAGACCTTGTCCAGGGGGGCAGAGTTATGAATCTTGGCGACAGCAATGTCCTTCACCACCGTGTACTCAGAGAAGGTGCTGGTACCCATGAACTGGAGGATGGGCTTCCCCTTACAGGAGAACCTGGTGGTGGGGTCAGACATCACCTGGTACCTCTCATTCGACCTATAGAGCAAAAATATGCTCTGTTACATACATCATCAATGACATGCACAAAGTCATTTCATAGTCATAAAAAGCTAAATGGCTTTCTGAGTTCTCTGATAACCATAAACACTTAAAAGCAATAAAAAAACAGAACAGATGTAAGAAAAGCTTTTACCTTTGATGCATATATAGTAAAAGTAAAGGATCTGAGTTAAGAAGCTGGGGGGATTTCAAAATTCTGGAAGAGCACACAGAATCCTTAATAAAACAAGGAATGTGCAAGAACAGAAATGATCAGCAGGAAGATTGATTAAAGTAATGGACAGGGAGTTTTTGAAGTTATGGCTTTCGTCTGTAGACAACATACCACAACTGTTCACAATCTTTTTCAGAACTCATAAATCAGAGCCTGTTTGATGTTTTTTAGTCTGTAGTAGTATGGGATAGGATGTGGACATGCAGACCCAGCAGTTAAAATCTAACCAGTAGCAGAGCCAATCTACACTCGTCAGCTGCTGTCATCAGCTATGGACTTCCCATATTAATAGTCACAAGAAAAAGGATGACAGTAGTGCCCTTAACAATACTGTCATAAGAAAAAAAGGTTCTTTGGAGATGGGAAATCCAACATTGTCCAGACCAATGTAAAATACCATCTGTTGGATACAGCTTAAAGCCAAACGTTGCATAAAGAGACAGCTGTGTTGATACTAAGTGAGCACACACCATGACTGGCATCATTATTCTGTGTGTGAAATTTTTTCCATCATGCTTGCCTTCACTGGAGTGCTGCAGAGTAGGCTGGTGGTACAATGCAGCCAGCCACACCTCTACTCACCTGTCAGTCAGTGCCGATTGTTGTGGATACATAATCAGACAGAAAGCTTGTTTCTCCTGTAGGTAATTATGTCTTCCCCCGCCTCGGGTGAAATAGGCTACTTAAGATCTGATATGGCAGTGCTCTGGACTATGTGAAAGTGTTTGCTTGAAGCCTCTCACGTCCTACAGTTCTCTAAATACCTTGTTCCCTGTCTTGTGCTTCGCTTGGATTCTCAACTCTGCTTTGTTCTGACACCATCTCCTGCATGAACATTGCTTGTCTGTCCTCCTGTGTTTCCATAGACTGTAATTGGGCTCATATTCTGACCCACAGACTGCTGCTTCACTCCAATGTAAGCAGCGTTTATTAAAAGTGTAATTTGTTTTCATAACTGCAACCATTTTGTTCATTTCTTGTGAAAAAAATGGATTGCTTGAACCACTGTGAAACTTGTTGCATTTTTTTCAATATAATGACAACATTTGCATTTGTTGGTTTCTACAAAATTAACAAATTAAAAGAATCTGACAAGGAAGTAGCACTCACTATTTATACCCAAAGAATATCAGAATGGTAACTTCGTGTACCATTTTGAGTTATTTTTTCCTTTTATCCACGTGTTCTCTGAAGTTAAGTTTTCACTCAAGAGCTTAATACTAAGAAAGTGTTTTACTATTTAAAGATTGTTGTTTTAATTGAGCTGGAAGATGGTTGTCTCTGGACAGGATTTGTGGGGCACTAAATAAAGACAAATAGGCACTTCTGATGTTAACTGATTCTCAGAAATAGTGTTTGAACGAATTGTGTAGAAACGAAGGTGACTTAAATTGTTAAAAATGTCTGTTCTGGTGACAACAGAGAGTTACTGTACCAGGTCACAGAAAGAGTTTATAAAGCAATCCTTTCAATGTGAGGTAAAAAGAGAATAGCCTTTATGAATAATGCCCTAACATGGTGACAAAATAATCAACGAGTGAAGGAGGAAAGATTCTCTGCTTTGTAACAATAGTTTTTCAGGACTGTTTTGTCCTGAGTAGGGTTTTTTGTATTTTATAAGAAATGGTTTTGCCTTTGCCTATCATTCAGATTGTGTTAGGGTCTGTTTGTCTTTTAGTTTCAGTTCTGTGAAAGGATGGGTTTAGGTACTCACTTGTATTGTAAGTACAGGAACTGTTTTGTGTTTATTTCATTTTGTAAATAGATGTTTGCAGGCTTATTTATTCTGCAATCATGCCGTAATGAAGAACAAAGTGATCACAGTGATTAAAATTGGTTTAACAGGTGAAACCGTTGCATGCTGGTATCAAGACTAATTTTCTAATTCCAGTATATTTTTTATCAATTTACAGTGTTTAAACCATGCCCCCAATATACTGTATAACACAATATTTACCAGCTATTCTCACAAAGGTTGGTTTTGGGATTCACGCAAAACTTGCATTTTCCACACTGGGAAACAAACAGAGGGATGACTTTGTCACCTGTAAAACAAGAAATAAAATGAAGAATGCAACCTGCCTCTCTAGTCTGTCAGTATCTGTATACTTGACATATTATAATATTAAACCATTATATATTATATTATATATATATAATATAAAACCCAGTTTGCACTAACTGACTTTCAGCCAGTGGTTAATTTTTAAAATAATAATAATTAACTTTATTTTCTATAGCGCCTTCAAAGGTAGCTCCTCAAAGCGCTTTACAGAATGACAACAATAATAAATAAAAAGAATACACAAGATAAAACACAATTACAAGTTAGAAACTTACATTTGCTGTCGATGAACTACTAAATATCAACCAACCCTGTCATGTGAATACTATGAAGAATAGAGCAAACACTGCAGTCACTAAGAAAAATGTAACTTAATTTGTTCTCCAGAAAGGCTCAGCATAAGATTAATTACATTAAAAGACAGACACATTTCTCACTCTCACTCATTCCGAATAGTTGCTTTTGGAAATTACACCTAAAATAGTTTGGAATAGTACTAATGCAAAAGATGGGACAGAGCAGCTTTAGCTGAAGTTGTGGTATGAAGAAAACACGCAAGAACGCCACAAAGAGTATGAGAGACATCTGTCTACAAAACGAAATGCATGAGGGTTATTTTGCAATTGAAATCAATTACCTGAATTTTATTGAGAAACACTGTGTGCTATTATAATGTTCTTTAAGAAGGAAGTGCAACATACTATTTCTAGTAATGAGTAAAGTCTGCATGTTTTTCTGGAGGTACAATACAGGACATTTGTGTAACACTGATCAAAGATGGCTTCACCTGCTTTGAACTTGGTCACTCCTGGGCCCACGCTTTCCACAATTCCAGCTCCTTCATGACCCAGAACTGTCGGGAAGCCCTCTTTTTGGTTGCCCTCATACAGGAAGTAGAGGTCAGTGTGACACACTCCAGTGGCAACAACCTAATTCAAAAGATATTTATCACACTAAAAAAAGAGAACTCGAGCAACACAGCTGTTCACATAGTGGATTGTGCAAAATGCCAATCTATCTAAAAGGCTATGTGGATAGACACATTTAAAAAGACTAGAATAAATCCATCAAATATAAATCTACCTTTTCATCTGCCTTTAAATCCTAGTGTAATATGGTAAACAAAAAATCTAATTATATTATGTATCACATACAGTATACTGCCTTTATTTCACCTGCATCAATACTGGTAATAATATAATCATATTATGTAACACATACAGTATAGTACACTGCCTTTATTACACCTGCATCAATACTGGTAATGTACCAAGAAATGGATGTGTGGATATTTGGCATTTATGCCTTCTAGCATGTAGGAGCAGCAACATCCTGTTCCTGTTACCACAACATTAGTTTTTTATGGGACAGTATTGTTAGCCTTGTGCCCAAACTCCAACATGGAGAACCTGGCGCCCGACATGGGACACGAACCCACTACCCTGAGATTATGAGTTTCATGCTCTACCAAAACAGCTATTGGGTGACATTAAAGAGTGATGTCACCGAACCATGATAATGTTAAATTCACCATTGAATAGGATGTTCTGGTGTTTAAGTTAGGCTTTAACTTCAGAATGAACCCAATGTGGAAAAAGTACTTGTATCCCATTCTTTTCAACAAAGATAGACCATTACAATTTTCTGAACAGAAGATGTTTTGTTAGTGCATGTTGTCAGTTGACAAAGATTTCTCAAACCTTTATCTGGTACTGTTTTTAATAACCTGAAGTTTTATACCCACACTGATTAACTGCCCCTCGCCTTATACCACTGATACATGTTCAATCTACAGAACCCTACCTACAGTAGGCAATCCCATTGACTTGGCAAAACATATTGCAATTATTGGTCTCGATGAAATCTGATAGTCCTTAATTCAATTGGACTTTGGATCTTTTGGTTCACTCATTTCATTTTTAATTAGATTTGGCACCTTATAACAGAAACTAAAATTAGTCTCTTCTGAGAATGCTTTCAAAGGCAGAAAATACAACTTAGGGTTGAAAAACATCTGCTCCTGGTGATACTTACAGTATGTACTTTGTAACTATTTGCATTGTTGGTTTTCAAAAACAATGATATGAATCTCTTTGCCAAGTGGGTTAAACACGGTAATGATTGATTGTCATAGCATTCATCCGAATGAAGGAAAAATAAAGTAAACTATTTTAGGCCATCTGCTTCTTTTCACTTGTAAATGTATAACAGAAACATCAAGGCTAAGTTGCTTAATGAAGCAATGCTCTTGTGCAAAACATTGAAAAAATAAATTGGCTTCAGATTCACTCAGCCCTGGAAGCACACTATTATTTGTACAACAATGGTCAGCAGAAAAGTTATTTTTTTACCCAATACTAAAACAATTGACTAATTTTCTTTCACTTTAACTTCTGGTAAAGTGGAATTTATGGACTCAAAGAGAACACTCAAAACCATTTTGAAATCTACAATTATGAAACGTAATTTTGTTAAGAAAAAAGAATGAAGAAGAATATCAATAATGTTAAGAAGTGTATTGTGACAGAAAGAACACTAGCTATATTTTACAAAGGTATTGCTCTGTGTGAACGTGCAGTATACTAAACATTGCTTTGAGTGAGTGCCAATTTGTTCATTGATAAGATTACTAATTAAACATTGTTTTGTGGTGGATCACCAGTTTGAAATTGTGAACAAAAATAAAAAGATATCATAATCTTACATTTATAAGATGTTTGAAACTGCCTCTAATACTCATACACAAAATGAATGGTAATTTGTTCATTGATAAAATTACGAATTAAACATCGTATTGTGATGTATCACCAGTTTGAAATATTGAACAACAAAAATAAAAAGACTTATGTTACCTTGATACGGACTTCATGGGCTTGGGGAGGAGCTACTTCAATCTCTTCAATTGATAATGGTTTGTTCGGCTCCCAGGCCACTGCTGCTTTGCACTTAATAATCTGTGAAGCATATTTTATTACTCTCTTTGTTGCTGCACATGAACAAAATTTCTTGCCTCACATCATGCATAGACTTTTAAAAACCTAAATTAATCATTTAGATTCCACAAGGACATGGATTGGAGGGGGAAAAAGCAAATCTCTAATATGAAGTCTGTTTCTGTTTTAAGAAAGTTTCACATTACACAGCCTCAAGGTTAAATAACCTGACAACTAAAATGATTTGCAAGGATATCCATTTTATTTTAGGGGAGCTATCTCAGAAGAATGTACTGATGCTAGTTAAAATATTATCACAGGAATGACAACCACGTTGGCAGTCACTTAACATTTGTATCCTGTTTTGTATTTTTTTCCACACTGTGTAGAAATAAAATCATCACCTTTCTATTAACGTGTCATCCATGGATATATGAATTACAGCATTAAAAATTATTTGTCTCCTTAATTGCTCTCAGTTTAAAGCTACACTTAATTTGACTCAAGATCAACATTAATAAGGTAGTAACAGCAGATCTGGTACATCTGGTGATGACCTGGTTAGTTATGTTTCAGTTACTTTAAATATTCTCTGTATATTATTCAATAACACAATTATAGTTAATCCAAAGAACGTGACATTTAACAACTAGAAAGATTTATCATTCATACAGTAGCATTTGCTATAATTTTACTATATAATTCCTGTAGCTACTGTATAAGCAAACAATTCAGAAAGAGACCTGCACTTTGAGCCACCATGATAAAGTCATGGAAACAAAGAAATGTTTTCAAACAGAATATGTTTAAAAAATAATTTACACCTAAATTTTAAAGCTGCGGATAAGTGGGAGAAAAATGTTTGTTTATACTCCCCCATTTGAACATACTGTAACATTGTGTTATAAATGTTACATTTTGTTGTGTTGTACTGTACATGTGCAATAGAATGATGTACAATGTCTTTTTTTTTGTAATAGTATAATGTGCAATGTTTTTCTTTTCTTCTCTTCTTTTTTTGCATTTATAATTATCTCAGGGGACAATAAAAATCTTATCTTATGCGTTATGTAAGGGAAAACTAGGTGGCATTTATCTAAAGGTAAGAAAAGTGAAGAATATTTCTCACTCGAGAATTTTTTATTCTGAAATAGTTTGAATAGTTTCTTTTGACTTTTGACTCTCCTCATCTACTTCAGAAATATCCTCAACTGTACTTAAAGCAAGACATCTTGAAGCTTCATACAGTAAATCACTCACTACTAAGACTACAGTACATTGATATGCTTTAAGATAATCAAGCCCATATTTCCTTTTTGTTAAATTTCAAAGCGACTATATATGAGCCATCTTGTTTATTTTAACTTTATTCAGAATGTTTTCTGCTAAATCACAAGTAGCGTATGTTTAAAAATTGAATCCACTCAAAACCCCCCTTCTATAAAACCTTATAGAGATTTTGCTCTCAGAAGGAAAGAACGCAACACATTATTTGAAATGCACTACTTTACTAAAGCAATGTATATAAATCCTGAAACCACCCTTCTATGTACATAATCGCGTACCTTTCCAGCAGTGTCCATGATTCCAACAGGCTGCTAGCCGATGTCTCAGAAATAAACAAGGCTTCGACAAACTCCCTCTGAAAATGTTAAGTGATGAAGTAAGGGGTGGGTCCTGACTTTAAGGGGGCAGGAACTTCAATCTACTTCTAAACATTTTACCCCGCATGAGCATTTATTCCCTTTCATTTTTCAACAATGTTTAAAAATGTTGTAATTAATCAGATTACCTATTAAATGAAGCAGATGATTGAACTAAAACAGTTTTGTTCTCAGCAGGGAATTTTTTGTTTATTTGTCATATAGCAGTTTCTAATTACAGTGACCATTTTCACTTGATTTCGTACCTGAACTTGATAAATAGGAAAATAATTTCAGAAACTATCCAGAATCTTTTTCGGCTTTTACAAATCCGGATATAGTTATATTTTAGGATTAATACTTATGGCACTTTGCAAAAGTATTCACTCCTTTCCAATGATATCCAGTTTCGTTAAATTTCAGATGACGTATTCATTATCAAAACAAGAATGGTCAGCAAGAGCTCAAAAACTAAAATATTTTGTTTATGGACATATTCACCCAAGTCAATATTTGGTGGAAGCAATTTAGAATAGTGAGTATTTTCAGATGAGTCTCTACCAACTTTACACTGGGATGCTGTTTTATTTTCATCCATTCTTCTTCACAAACTTGCTCAAGATCTGTCAAGTTGTTTGGTTGATGGACAGTTATTTACTAGGCTTGCACTAGATTTTCCATCAGATTCAAAGAAGGACTTGAATATCGACAAATATTTTCAGTTGTGAAAAATATTACCCACATTTCTCAGCAGTTTTGGAGCTTGAGTTTCTACATGCTATTTATGTTTCTGCTCTGCCTTTGCATGTATGCACTGTATTTTTAGTTGCATGACTTAATCTGTTCTTTATTTTACTGCTGTGTTCTGCATGAGGTGCAAGCATTTTGGCAAGGTTGTCATTTAAAATGATTATTGGCATGATCTGGCCAAATAAAGTAATTAAGAAGATTAAGGGTGTTTCTGCATATTCTCTCATGGGTGTAACTAGGCTTTCTGTTTGGTATACAGGTAGGTAGAGTGTACACAGCAGCAGTGACTGAACTTCAGCCCTGGAAAGCTAACAAAGCAGTGGCAAGCAGGACAAAGACCTTCAAGGAAGGGTGACCTACAGTATGAGGAAATGTGTAACCCAAAGAGTTTGCAGAGGTGAGGGAGGTACAGCAACCCGTGACTCAAGAGTACTCCCAACGTGAGGAAGGTGCAGCAAATTGTGCAGGTCTTGTCACTAAGACCTGAGATAAATGGTGATGCACCTTTGCCTGAGCCTGCCTGAGATGACAATTTGTCATTGCTATACCAGCCTGAGCAATCAGAGGAGGAGAGAAGGGATGGAATGAAAAGGAAGGATCAAAAGGATCAGATGTTCTGGAACCTTTTTCCATAGAATGAAAAAGATGAAAGCCTGTCGGGAGGGAGAGAGGGGAGTGGAGTGGGAGATCTGGTCCAAAGCCCACTGTAAGAGTGAGAGAGGTTTTTTTTTTCAAACCAGGGAAAGCAGAGGACATTGGGTGCATGATGACACTGCTCTCCCTGTTAATTCCCGTCTGAAGGAGAGGGTGTAGCCTGGGTGACACCTCTGCTCTCCTTGCTCTATCTCTCTGTGGGAGATGACTATCTGCGTTCCCTGCAGTCTCCAGGGCATTAGACCCTAAGGGATGCTTGTTGGAACTGATGTCCTCCAGCCTGCCCTTGTTTGTGGCACGTTTATGGTCACCTTAGCAGACAAGACCCTCTAATCCTTGTAAAAACAAACAGTGGGTGATAATTGTATTTATAAGATAAATGGTGAATGGTGTTTCTGCATACAGTACACATTGGTTGGGATTTTTGAGTGTTTCATTTGCGTTGAGAACCTGAAAAGGCTAACTAAGTCACCTGGACTCCACTTAGTCAGCCATCATGTGTTTTTATGTGTGCAGATCCTCCCTGATTCAGGATATCTGCCTGTCACAATTGGAAAACGGAATGTTTAAGAATCACCAATACATAGTCAATTGTTTTTTAATTCTCAGCTATGTTCACCTGACCACCCACAGGTGAAAATTAGAAAGCCTAGGCACATTCCTTCAACCTGCACACCTTTGAGCAAATTGTGACTTAACACATCACAGGAAACATAGCCCAGTACTGGAGGTTCAGTGCCAACTGGAAGAGAGGTGCATCCCTTACCAACCACACTGCATAACCGCAAATATCCCGGAGGCAGCAATGATTACTGAGAACCAGCTAACTCCACCACCAAATTTACCATGGAAAGTGGAATCGCACTATGGAAAAATAGACAGGATCACATTCAACCAACCATTTGAATGGTGCAGTTGTTTTTCCAATACATTATGCACCTAATGCAAATCAATTTTCACATTCATTTACATGCCAATCTGACAGGCCTACATAGGTTCAAGCAAAGAAACCAGAACATGGTGGTATTTGCCTTTTTACTGAATCCATCTTGGTCAAACAGCCTCTTTCACTGCCCATTTCAGATCACTATTCAAGGCCAATTTCTGCACATGTTTTTAATCTGCAGAAATTCTTGTGGATATCTCTACTCTGGTAGTACTAAAATTACATTCCTGTTTGATCAAATTCCAAGATATCAGATTTGGCAATCTGAACATAGCATTTGAGAAACAGATATGATTTACAATGTTGAGGTTTTTTGGCAAAAATTTACATCAAGAAAATCAAGCCAAGGGGCTTAACTCAACACTGACTGTAAATCAGTAAAATAGCTTTCTCCATGTTTTGCACTGGAGAAAGTTAGGGATTAATTCAGAAGTCTGAAAATCTTGTGAATATACTTGTTTGACTAAAATGCATTACTGTTTTGTATAAATAATTCAAAGAACTCAATGATTGTTTTTGATTAATTTTGAAATAATGTGATTTGATGAAATTACAACTTCAGATAAGACCAATTTGCCTGAAAATCACAGAGAACTTGAAAACCGGAATACTGTCAACTCCTGTTTTATACTGTACTCTGAGGTACATTAATACCCTTCACTAATATATCAGCTATTTCACCTAATCTACACAATTCTACATAGTTCTTGTACACATATTCTGATTTTAAAACTCTCAGATGTTTTTTTTAAAAACAACTTAGATATTTTCTAAGCATTCTTCAACTTTGCACGAACCATAAACTTTATGACATTGACTCACAATTTTAGCAATGAATATAGCAACAGATTGCTGACAGGAAGTCACATTCTCCTTGAATAACCTGATACAGAGTGCCTTGAAAATGTATTGAGATCCTTCCTTTGGTGTCCGGTTTTGTGAAATTACATAATGATGCATTACACATCTTTTAGACTTAATATTTTATTGAAAAACCTGAATGCCCAAGCACAAACTGAAGACTTCTAAATTATAGCAAAAACTAGAGAACAAATTTAAATATACTGATTGCATAAGAATTCATACCTATTAACTCCACATTTGGTGGAAGCATTTTTGGCAGCTAATAATTTGCCCGTTCTTCTTTGCAGATTTGTTCAAGCTCTCTCACGGTTCTTGAGGATCACTTATGGACTGTAGTATTAAAGTCTTTCTTAGGCCCCTCCAGTGTGGTATTGGCCTGTATAGTCCTGCTAAAAGGCAACATAGTAGCGCAGTAACTGTAAAGGTCTGAAGCAGGTTTTCCTCTAAGATTTACTAATACTTTGGTCTGTCTGTGTTCCCATCAGTCTTGACAAGATTCTCAGTCCTGTTGATGAGAAACAGAATGATAACCTAATGTTGCCACCACCATGCGTGACAGTAAGGATGGTGTTGACCAACCGATCCACTTTCTTGAGTTTTCATCAGATGAAAAGCTTTGCATTTAGAACAAAAAGTTCCAATTTTGTCTTGTCCGACATGGGATATTAACTGGATATTATCCCAGTTAGACCCATGGACATTTCCTCCAATCTCAGGCACAGAATTCTACACCTGTTCCAAAGTCACTGTTAGCTTCACAGTGGCATCCTTAACCAGTTTCCTCCTTGACCTTCTGAACAATTTGAAGGGACACCTGATTCATCTAGGAAGCATCTGGCTTCCTTCCGTTTATTAATGATCACCTTCACCTACTGTACTTAATGATACATAAAGGGTCTTTGAAATGTTTTTTTATGCCTGAAATGTTTTTAGCATTTTGCCTGATCTGTACCTTAATACAACATTATCCACCTGTTGTTTTAAAAGCTTCTTGGTCTTCAAAGCTGAATGTTTACTTGAAATTGACTACATAACCAAGAGGCCTTGCAGAAACAGGTATTGATTAGTTACTCTGAAATTACACGAGTCACTAATACTTTTACACAGAGACTTGGTAAGGTAAGTTTGTGCATCTAAATTAATTTAGATTTGCAGCAGCAAAGGGTTTGAATACTTATGCAATGAAACTGTACAAGGTTCTAAATACTTTTGCAAGGCACTGTATGTCTCAGAGAATCGAAGAAAATAACAGTGCTAATATACTGTGAAAGAAATTCATGAAAGATACAAGAAGTTACAGACAATGACAGCAAACAACAACTTCAACAACACTTGAAAGGCAATAAGTGCAATACTAGACATATTTGGGGCTACAATAATAACTAAATTTCCTTCATTAAAAAATGTAAATTAAATAGTGCTGAAAAGCAGTGTTTCTTTTCTTCACCTTTCAGTATGAAATAAAATGAACGTTTGCTGAATGAGTGAAGATGTCACCCCACATGTACAGCTATTTTAAATTAAATAAATGTGACAGATGGACGCAGAACTTTCTAGCAGTGTGGGAGTGCACAGCCAAACAACTGTCAAGCAAACTTATTTCTCACAGTAGTATTAAACTAGGGAGGCCAAATTCCAGTCCTGAAGGGCTTCAGTCCAACAGATTTTATAGCTCTCGTGAAATCAGCAGCATCTTAAGAGCTGAGATGAACTGTTAAATTACTGCAATTACTGTAGGACAATAATCAATTCAATTGGCTTGTTAAGCACTGAGCTGGAAAGAAAACCCGTAGACACAGCTGTCCTAAAGGAAGACATCTAGGCATCTATGTGAAATTCCAGATATGCCCTAAATCTGTATTAAGGCATCACCTTGTTTTTGCTGAATGATTTTGCAGCTGTTCGCTTACTCATCTTTAGCCTTATTTACCCTACCCATTTGAAAATCTAAAGGAGGAACAGCCAAAACGTTAACTGTTTAAAGACCCAAGTTTCAATTAAAAAAAATTGTGACAGTTTAGGGGTGTCACATCACTACCAGCTGGGATCCTTCAATTGTATAATATTATGTACTACAGGAAAACAAGCCTCACGAATGCTCTTCTAGTATTGTTAACTATTCCAGTGAGTTTTATAGTGCAGCACAGAGTTCATCTTTCAACACACTTTCAAACCAGAAAAATCTATTTTACATCCTTCCTTGGAAAAATTCTGGTCTTTTCCCAAACCAGAAGACAAAATGTTGCCATTTTATAGGTTGAGAAAGAAGCTAATTGTTGAGAGCTGAGTCTCATTACTCAGCTAACCAAGTGTCCCTCCCTTTAAGGACAGGCATGGGAAACTACAAAATTCAGCAGACAGGGTTATAATGAGTAGAGACTTCTCAGAACTCTCTGTCCAAAAAATATGCTCTCTATAACACTGCCCTACATTCTGTTACAATATCCATGTAAAAATCTTATAAATCAATTTAAAAAACAAGTGATTTATTCTCAATGAATGCCACTTGATTTCTGTAAATTAATGTAAGAGTAAATAATGACATATGGTTTTATGGTTTTATGCCTGATCTATTCCACAGTTAAGGGTATTTCTATAATAAAGTGTTCCGGAATCCTAATTTCAGTGTCAGTTAATATGATTTTTCTGTACTGTATGTTCAGAAGGGATTGTTCATATCAAAGTAAGGACTGAGAATACCCACCACATATGCATAAGTATGTATTTTATTTTCTTAGGAACAGGACACACAAGTGGAGAAGAGTCCTCTAAGTTGTCTTCTGCAAACAGCTGCATAAGTTAATCTGACATTTTTATGACTGTTCGGATGCTGAAAAAAAACAGACAAAAATAAAAGTCAAGACATTAATTAGATTTCATTTTCACATTAAACAGCACTTAATATTCTGTTTGTTGTATTGTACAGTATGTCTGCCATTACTGCATTTACACTGACACCAAATGTCAGCTCCATTCTAAGCCACCTTCTCAACTGAGGTCACATTAGATTTCCCAGAAAGCAATCAAACCAGTGCAATATTTTGCTATTCCAGAACCGCAGAAATGTTTAGATTACACAATAACCTTCATTTAGAATGTTTTGTATTAATCTACCAAAAAAGTACAGTTTTTTAGATTTATAGTTGATCACATAGTAGGAAAAAAACAACCAACACATTAGAAATGTGGAAATGATTCTTGGAGTGCATTGTTGCAAACTATTTTCAAAGAATATTTCTAAAATAGCAAAATAAAATAAAAAACATTCAGACTATGGGCATTCTTGTAGTGTATAAGATACAATTCTAACATTTTGCAAGTCATGATGTTCTCTATGTATTAGAAAATTACTATTAACATCAGTTGGTGATACATACTGTAGAAATGCACTGTTTAGTACTACAGTTCCCTAATAAAGAAGATGTCTTAAGTTATATTTCTGCAAGTACAACAGCGACACACGAGCTTGTTTCCCAGTCTTGCTTATGACAAAATTTTCACAAGCAAAGAAGCACTTCAGAACATGCTTCATATATCTGATATAACACTGCATACAGTTTCCTGGTACAATTTAAACCAGTCTACATTACTGAGAGTACTGAGAAAATACAAGAAATAGAAAAGAGGCTGGGAAAAAAAACTAGTGGCTGCCATGTCACATTGATAAGTACTGTAGTTCAGTTCAGTTCTGTATTTACACTGCAGTGAGTATGTGTGCTTCTGTAGGGAGAGCAGCACAGTGGTTTAGTGCTCAAGTTGAGCCCTACAGTCCAGAGATTGTCTGGCATTGCCACTGAGTCTGGGTTATATTTGTTATCAGCCGACTGTGGCTAACTGACATAAGCATTGGTGCAGAAGTGGCTAAGCTTTGCTGTAGTTGAGTAAGCTTCAATTGGCCAAGATTGTTCTCCACAGTGACAGAAAGCAGAAAATGGCACATTCCAATGAGAAGAATACACAGTCATCATTACTCCTGCGGTGGCACAACTACTGTGGTTGGAGAAAGATAATAATGGTAATGAGGATTTGTGGATTTTTTTAAAAAAGGTTAGATTTACACTTAAGGCCTAACAGAACACATTTTTTTTGATTCACAAGCAGAGTCCTGTGTAAAAGATCCTTTCCCTGGAAACTTTTTTTTACAAAAACGTGTTGGGTCATTATCCCTTTTAGAAATCAGTGAATGTAGCCAAAATAAAGTATGAGTAAATGATCAGTCAGAGACAAAATAGTGAAGAGTCCATTGACCCTTGTCAAGAATCTTGCACAAATAAAAGGAGCAAATTTCACTTCTTACATTTTAGAATTGCGTAATTTAGAGAATCCAAGCCTAAAACATTGATAGTTAAAAATCAAAGGACTGCATATTAGTAAAATTGTGGTGTGATCCTGACATGTCTATATACAGTAGTAATGATGCTATACTATAGATGCTGTGCTTCTAATGAAAATTGTATTAAAGGTGTAAAATGGTAAATTTGAAATGAATTTTTACATTACAAATTCCCAATGGCAATGAGACATATGAAGAAATCTACTGGTTACTCGGTGAAGTGCATAATTTTTAAAGAAACAAATCATTAGGACAAAAGACCTCAGACAAAATTTCTGAAGAAGGAAACTGATATTTATCTCTTCAAAGCTTTCCCAGACTTTCCTAAGTTCTTAAGACACACCTAAGCATGAAGCATGAGAGATGAGGTCATTATTAATGCACACCTTAAAACATTTAACACTTTAATGGTGTTCTAATTTACAGGTATTTGTATATCATAACATGTATATCTCCTTAGTAAATATTACCTTATACAGTAGAATTTTGTATGTCCTTTATATAACAACTTGTGAATATGACCTATTGTCTTGGAGAAGAAAAGGGTAAATGATTATGTATTGCTAAAAGTTGCCCTTTGTCTGTTATTTCCACAGTGATTCCAACCTTTACATCCACACATACAGGCTTTGTATTTTTTGTTTTGGTTTGGATATGGGAATGAGCAAATATAATACCCTAACATTCCCCTTAACTGAGCCATGATTGAGTAATTGAAACATTACCAATACTATAGACCGATTCTCATTTTTTGCTACCTTTTCCCACTAGTCATGAGGTCAAAGGCCTCATTCACTCTGTCCAAAGGCAAAGTGTGGCTCACAAACTCGTCCAGCTTCAGCCTCTTTGCCATGTAATCCTCCACCAGCTTGGGCACGCTCTCCACACTCTTCCAGCCTATGAGAGACAGCATCAATATACTTTGCATTAACCCACAGAGCAAAGTGTTATACATCTGTGTTAGACAAGCTACATTCATCCAAACATAACACATATGTGCAGTAAGACTCACTCACCCACCCACATGGTGTAAATACTACACCCATCGATGAAGCCACACAAAAATATGAGATTGGTTAAACCTTTCTGAGACAGAGCTTCTTCACTTTGTTCTGATCAATTGCAATAAGTCCACCCATCAATCTATTTACTACTTTATCCAATACAGGGTTTAAGGGGCCTATCTCAGTAAGCAACAGGTGCAAGACAGGATACACCCTGGATGAGATTCCAGGCCATCACAGATCATAATAAATCACAACTGACTGAGGAGCTTATACAGTAGCTTGGAATTTGTGAGTTCGTATTTGAGATATTTTTGAAAGCATAGTTTTTGGGAGACAGTTTTTGGAAAAAGTCAGAGAGAAAATTTTTTTGGGAAAGAATTTTGAGAAGGGTCTCAGAGAGAGACGCTGCCCAGCATTTATAGTGTGTATAATCAAAGAATAGAATAAGTCTAGTTAGTAAGATGAGACTTTCTTATTTTTCTTGCACTGTTAGTAAAGAGCAACAGAATTTGTAACTTATGATGGCATTTGTGTGTGTTTTAACTTGTTTTAACTTAATTTGTGTGCCTTTTAAAAAGACCACCCCCAGTGTGTTACAGCATTGTTAACAACTGTGTATTGTATCCTTTGTATCTTTGTATACATGTCGGCATGTGTTATGGTTGACATTCCTTATTCCCAACAAGTATGCTTGGAATTTATTGTTCCAGTTTCTAAATGTTTCGGTTAATTCAAAACATCTTCACTACAATGTACACCATTATCAAGCATTCTGACATTAATTTTCAGGATTGGGTTTTGATAACAGTAGCCTTGGTTTTGCAAATACTATGGCTTTATTATAGTTCAAATGCACCTTCTGATATTTAAAGCTCTCTGTAATTTAACTAATCTCTGACAATTATACTTGACAGCAGAGCAGGTCACATATCCATTCATTTTCTAACCCCTTCATCCAATTCAGAGTTGTGGAGCAGTCGGACACTGTCCGAGCTAGAAAGCATCCCATCCAGGCTGCCCTGTGGAGGGGATAACAGTGCATTCACAGACACAGATACACTCTGACACCAGGGCCCATTAACCTTCAAGTTTGGCTTTGCGCTGTGAGGGGAGGTAACTGGAGCAGCCAGCGAACACAGAGAACATACAAACTCCACACAGATAGCACCCGAGTTCCAGACATGAACCCAGGCCCCCAGGACTGTGAGGCAGCAATGCTAACCACTGTGCCACTGTGCCCCCAGAGGACATACAGTATGTCAACTACATCTGCTCTACACTAAATCTTGCATAATATATCAAGGCAAAACAATGAAAAGAAAATTGCCAGTGGTTCTTAATCCTGGTACTTGAAACATCTGCACATTCTTTTGATCCAGATGAGTTCTTAATTGCAATTTTCGATTTGTGATGCATTTTTAAAATTGTGCTGCTCTCTTAAAAAAGCCATTGTTCTCAAGGTATTACCAGTTATTCACTATAGAACCTCTCTCAAGTGGGTCTATTACTAAATTGGAAATGTAACTAATAGTACCTCCTCAGAAAGAAAAAAAATGCTCTTTGTGAGAATGATTCTACACTATTAAAACTGTATCTGTTAATTATAAATTGATCACTTATTAAGATGTTAAGCAACATCTTACAACATCTATCTTTTAAGATAGAAAAAAGAGCTGAGACGTCTTAACAGGTAAACAATCAAACACCAATTAACAAGTCACAAGTCACAAGACACAAGTATCAGCATACAGAATTACTGAATTGTCTTCAGATAAAGATATTTGTTTAATTTCATCTCGGTTCGAACGTGTTCGATTGGAGTTTTTTAAACACCAGTTACAATTTTATGTATTTTAACAAAAAGTTTAGCTATTAAAATGAAAACACAGCAAACTTCACCTCCAAAGTAAGTGCCTTTCCAATTGCGTCCAAATATTAATTGAAGAGGCGAGGTAGAGACTTCATGCATTTCATTCCAGCCAACAATGACACTAGTTCCCCAGCCTTTGCGACATGACTCAAGGGCAGATTTCTGAAACAGAAAAGAAGCATCTGTTCAAAATGTGCAAATAAATCACGAGACATCTCTCAAAACAAAAGTTATGGGTATTACACACTATCTACAGCATACTTTAACACATTGTACAGAATACAGAGGGAGGCAACCAACACTTCATATGTCATCGATCAGAAAATGCTTGCAGGAAAACTCATTTACACATCTGTAGATCTTATACAACGGCACACCTTCTTACTTTAAAATCAATAGCTTTCAAAATTAAAATAGTTTAAAACAATATCCTGTTGTAGGAGAATGTTTAGAGCTGATATGCCAGTTTGGTCAAGAGTCAAGTTTGATACCAAGAATAAACAAGTCTGACAGTAGATAAGATGCATAATAAAGTATTAATTTGCTGTAAACAGTGTTGAAAGTTGATATATAAAGTCTAAACAAACTCTAGATCATAGCAACAGCTGGACACCATGTCATATGGACGTCATCACTTTTTACATTCAAATAAAATGCATTTAAAAGCCCAAATGTTTCATTAGTCATCTACATAAGCAAATGTATGTTAGTCCAAAATGTTTAATAATTCCACATTTAAATCAATGGGGTCTCTTGGTACATAAAACTTTTAAAAGTGAACATCTTCCCTACTGAACTCACCATGACAGAGACGTTCCCAACACACTCGAAGGAGAAGTCCACTCCGCTTTTGGTCATCTCAGCCAGGACCTCCTGGATGGGTTTGCTGTGGTCGTTAGGGTTGACAAACTCAGTGGCGCCGAACACCTTGGCCTTCTCAAACTTGTCCTTGTTGATGTCGACTGCAATGATCCGAGAGGCTCCGGCAGCCTTGCAGCCCATCACAGCAGCCAGACCCACAGCTCCCAGGCCGAACACTGCACAGGTTGAACCGGGCTCTACCTGTGGGCCGGGACAGAAGAGTTCAAATACCAAGCTTAAACACCAACCTGTCCTCAACTACAACATGCGTATTGACTTTATGTTAAATCTCTCACGAATCCCATAATGAAATTTCCGAGTGATGCAAACTTAATGTTATATACACAAAGAGCAAGCAATGTAACCCTCCATGGCTGAACCACACAGAGTAAACGACATAATGTGGTCACCACCAACATCCATCCGGGCTCCCTTTTACACTTAGTGCCACCTCTGCATATCATCTCGTAATTTTTCACTTAAAGTTATAAATAACCCAATTAGTCAGGGAAGTGCTCAAGTGATTCTAAGACTGCTGTGATTGATCTTCACTCACAGCTTTTATACTTGTATTGCTGTCTTGACCTTAAATGTTATTAGGGAAACATAGAATGAGCATTAAAAAAATCAAATGAATTGTTTACTGTATATTTTTATGTGTATGCTATATTTGTTGTTTATCCTAACTATAGGGTCTTGAAATGTATTTTCATTAAGCAAATCGTTTTAATGTATAAATATAATGAATGATAATCCTCTATACTGTATACCGTATGTTCACACAGTGGCTAAGATAGGGTTGTTTACTTAACAATGTGTGGAATAATGTAACCTTTACATAAGTCAGGGATGGAGTTTACTATACTCAATTCCACCCTAAAACAAAATTCAACAACTAACCTGAATTGCAGTTCAGTCTAAACCCTGTCATGATTAAAGCTGCAACTGACATGGTATCAATTCCACTTGGAGTTCACACATGGCTATGGAGATACAGCACCACTCAATGGTATTTAATAATATGTGAAATCTCCTGTTTCTCCTTCTCAATCAGTAGCTCTTGTAGCCTGAATAGTTTTTACTATTTGCTTTTTTCTTCTTTTTCTGATGCACCAGCCACTGCCTGGAAACCTGGAGACTTTCAAAATTAATACATTAGCCAGGTCTGCTATAGTCTTCAGTGATGTCCAAGAAACATACTGTATACATATAATTATAATTATGGTTTTTCAGAGGTTGTCTATATAAGTGTTCTTACACATACTGCAGCACACTGATGAAAAACCCGGGTATTCTGCTATTTTACAAATGCTGGCATCATGTGTTAGACCATTTCCTCTACTCTGGATATGCAATGGCCCCTTTGAAACATACCAATTTCTATTATTTTGATAGTATAGTGAATTAAAAGAATTCTAGAATAGTTGTAAATTAACAGTTATTTTGGAATGTGGTCAAACAACACCTGAACAGTGGCAACAAAAAAAATAATATCCAATGTGCTGGAATCTTGAACAAATCAAGGAATGCATCACACTTTTCAAATGCATATGAAGAATGAAGAGATAAGAGAGACGCCCGGGAAGTGAGATAATAATATCATTTTCTTGTTTTTGTATGTTTTTGCAAACTATGCAGGCTTGACGTAGGCTTTGTGTTCAAATATATATAAAGATGCTGCCTGTCCTTGGTCAGTAAGATAAGGGGCATGTATTTGGTAAGCTGGCTGTATGCCAAGAATATGAAAAGAACTAACTGTTGTCTAGTCTGCAACTTAGATATAATTAATTGGCAGGTGTTGCTGTAATATCATTTGTTTAGAATATGTCATAGTAACTCTTTTTGTTTTAAGGTATAAAGGACCATCTTCAGCTACATATTTTTTAAGTCTGGTGGTTGCAAGCTGGACTTCCATATGCATATGAATAAAGAGACTTCTGCTTCACAGAACACCTGAACTTTGTCTTTTGTTTGACACTACACATGCAATTAAAAAGTTCACTACAGTCCAGATGTATGTTCCATATTACCAGTGCAAAAGATGACATTTGTATGCTACACATTCCAAAATCATGACATACCTTTTTGATTATCTAATAAACTTTTCTTGAATCACTATTATTGAAATCACTTTCTGTTAACTGCATATCTCACTCCACATTCTGCAGCTAAATTACAACCCCTGATATATGAAGTAAAGATATCTATAAAATGTAATTGTGATAAACATTTTATTTCAGGAATACTTGTGCAGTAGTGATGAACAGTGATGTTTCTTGACATCACCACAATGCATTTCGAAAGCCCTCAAAATCAGGTATGAACTGGTATTAACCTGAAGTCTACCACAACGTGAATTAATTAATTTGATTTATTGTAAGGCTTCAAGCAGACGAGCAGCAGTCACCTTGGCAGTGTTGAGTGCAGCACCATACCCAGTTGGAATTCCACATCCTAGTAGGCACACTTTATCAAGGGGAGCGTCGGCTCGAATCTTGGTCACCGAGGTGTCTGGAACCACAGTGTATTCAGAGAAGCTGCTAACGCCAATGAACTGATAGATCTGCTGTCCCTTGCAGGTTATCCTGCTGGTACCATCTGCCATCACACCCTGTTGTGTATTTTCCCTGCAAATTAAAAAAGTAAATATATGTGGCCAGTTAAGTAAACCTTTTCCCATTGTTGCCAGGCTCTCTGTTTAGGTATTGAGCAGTAGATTTGAACAGCAAACTTAGACTTTGATATCACCACATATCAAAGGTACAGTATAAGCTCATAACCATAGCAACAGTTTTGACAGCACTCTATTAAATATGTATTTATGCATTTTTCATTTATACCCATCCAATTTTGAACTGCCAATTGTATCTATGCTTTAGGTTTCAGCAAAACCTCCTGTATTGTATGTTCAGGAATAAAAGAGAGCTTTTCCTGTCCACCCTAGCACTGAGCCATTCAAATCTTGACATGCTTTATACTGTAGAACCTTACAGGACTGCCAACTGGCAGCTGCCAACTTGAGAAGCCTTCAAACATCATGGAAGTTGCAGGAGTCATTATTTCACCAACTGCCAAGACAGCTCTTATACCAACTTATCACACCCCTATCTATAGCAATGTTAAGCCCATTGTCACGATCATAAACCCCTCCTTTTAAGAACGCTCTAGCCCTTCCTTGTTTACTGCAGGTTTCCTGCACCTGCCTCCAGTTCCAGCCCCTTTCCTATAAGTGCCAGACGTTCCTGCCAATCTGGGCTCAGCTTTGGAAGATGGGACGCCTGGAAGCCCACCTACCAGCGAGTCCAGGAGGGGCTGGATGGCATAGGCTTCACAATGGCATCCTGACCATCTGGGTCCGGGAGTGCCTGGCCTCATTACCCCCTTTTATTCTTCTGACCCTTCGCCGGATCCCGCTCTGGCTTTTAACTCTTGTCTGGTTTGTCAGGATAGATCACCCGGCTTTGGACATTGGAGTCTGATCAAGGACTCCCTTTGGATTTGTAGCTTTGCCTTGGAACACCCCCCCTGAACACCAGAGCACCTTGGACATGCCCCCTGTTCTTCTTCAGTCCCTACCCTAGTCCCTTTTTCCCCGTGTTTTCTCACTCCTCTCTGGATTCTGCTGTCTGCATAGGGTCCTGAAAAATGCTTCGTGACACTCATTGTACATCACCACCTGGGCAATCAATACTACTAAGAAAATCTTCACCTCTACACACTTATAAAGACTTATAAAGGGACATTACATGACTGACATAAGAAAAAAGACTTAAGATTACCAGTTCTTGTCACATAAATTCGTTTTAGGACTCAGGCAGCACTCGCATTCTCCACACTGTGGCAGGAAGAGGGGAATGACTGTGTCTCCTGAAAACAAGAGCATGTTTAGGATGCAGTGCACTGTTCAGCATTAAATAAAGGGAAACAAAATTCTGGATATGGTAAACTTACAAATTATGACAGTAAAGGACTGAAAAATGTATTGTGCAAACAAAGTCTCTTATTAAAATGATCATGGAGCTACTTTGGAGTCCTCAGTTATTAGATGGGTTTTATACTAGCATGTTTCAAACAGTCTATAACAGTTCAGGACAAGTTCAGGACAGCAGCTGTCCAACATATCCTTTTCTGGACAACCATCTTGTTCCCCATAAACTCTGGTAATCCTTCTGCAAAACAGATTCCTACTGGAATACCAGTGAAGATGCCAACCTGGATCACATAGAGCTCTGTTTGTCTTTCTAAGATGACTCCAACACATTACATGAAAGATCCTTCTCAATACTTATGGTGTTAAGGCACAAAACAATCTAGCGCTTTTCAATACAATTAAGACAGAATTTCCATTGGTCAGTTAAAAGAACTGTTTTGCAATGATTGACATTATCTGATCTGATACAGATAATAACCTAACATTTTGCTTCACCGACCTAAAAAATTCTGAAAACATGTCTTTGATTTCCTGTATTAAGGATGTTCTGAAAGTATCCCAGCTACACACATGTTCTACAGCATATCAGCTTTGTGGGATATGTACTGTAGATGTTAAAGTGTAACTGTATCTTGTGATAAAGTTCTGGTAGAAATAGATCTGCACATAAATACAATTTTATTTTTTACAAACCTGCAAAAAAACAGGGAGAAGTTTATTTAAAGGATTAGATAAGAGGAATTCACGAGAACCTTTTTTTTGCTGCAGGTAATCATCATTTCCACAGGGTGTGCATAAAGTTGATCACTTTTAAGTAACAAAATAATGTAAATACATTTAAATAAATGCTCAACATCAATAACACCCTCTATTAAATAAATTGTAAAATATCCATAGTATATTAAATAGATATGTTGAAATTAGTTACTTTATACTAACATTCATCCATTTTCTAACCACGTTCTCCAATTCAGGGTGCAAGCAATGGGCACAAGGCATGGTACACAGGACAGACACACAGAAACAAACACACACAAACTTTTTTTACTATGCACTAAATTGAAGAGCCTGCACGTTATGAAAAAATGAGGACGTATGGAAGACTAAATTTTTATAATGGCCACATTTTTATGGTCTGTTCCAAACCCACAGTCAGTTCTTTTAATTCAGTGTGTGTGAATAACAATTTACATCTATGTAGATTTTGTGTTTTGAAATAAGCTATAGAAAAGACATTGTTGAAAAAATATCACTGGAACTGCGGTCCTATTTAGGTTGTCTCACGCCGATTGCTTACAAAGAAGAAGTGGTTAGAAAATGGATGGATGGAAATATCATTGGAAGGAGTGAAGACTTTATGCGGGGCACTGTATGTAATTTGTACCAAGAGACATCTCACACGCCCACATGAGATTTATAATGAGATTTTTAAATAAATCAACACTACACTTAAAAACGTGGACTAAATATGACTAGGCAAAATATGAAATGTGAACACAGAAACTGAGACGTAAATAATAAGAACTACATATTTTATGTACCTAGCCATCAGACCATAACGGCCTCACCTGGTGTAAATTTTGTGACGCCAGGACCAACACTTTCCACAATTCCAGCTCCTTCATGTCCCAGAACCATGGGGTAGGGTCGGGTTTGGTTCACTTTAGTCATCTCAAACACGTAGGTCCAGTCAGTGTGACACACTCCACTGGCTGCAATCTGTAGCATTATACAGCGGGCAGATTATTCCCTTTTTATACTGTATTTACAGTATTAGCACAGTTATTGGCAATTACTTAACATATCAATTAAAAATCTTCCGAACTACTAGATTTAAGTTACTTTGGTTGTAAAATTTAAAATTAATTAATCCTGTCAATTGAAGGTGGCATTTTATTTTAGCATGCACTTAACCCAAAGCAAGAACTTTTCATAAACCCTTGTAGTGAAAGAAATTTAAAATGTATTCAATGACAATAAATACATATAGTCAACATACTCTGTAAAATGTTTAAGATATTAAAATACCATATGCACCAATGCTTTGTAACAGGTTGCAGGCAGGATATACGGTATACTGTATATTTCTAATCATACAAAATAATTTCAGATGAATTACCATTCATATTATTCATAGAGGCACTCATTACAGGAACACAATATAAAAACACTTTGCATGCCTTCATCATTGATTTGTCTTTTTTTAATCAGTCTTTTTATTATCTTGGTCAAGACAAACGAAATCATTATCAGTCAAAGGAATGGTATTTTTGGGATATTCTCACACAAATCCTAGATATCAAGCCAAAAGAGCCTTAGGCATTGCTTTCCATTCCCAGTACGAGTTGGTTTCATGGTGTGGTATGCAATGGCTGGAGCCTCACCTTGATACGAACTTCATGAGCCTTGGGCGGAGCCACCTCCACTTCCTCGATAGACAGGGGCTTCCCAGGCTCCCAGGCCACTGCTGCCTTACACTGAATCACCTGTAGAGCATGTTTTCGTGATGTTGCAATTTGTTAATCTGTTAGTTTATTTAAATAATTTATGCTACATCAGGGGCAGCATGGTGGTGCAGTGGTTAGCATTATTGTCTCACAGAGCTGGGGCCCTGGGGTACTACAGTATGTGCGCAGAGTTTGTATTTTCTCAATCTTTTAGCCTGGGTTTTCTCTGGGTACTCCGGTTTCCTCTCACAATCCACTAACTTAATGGTAAAAGGCTTGAATTGAGTGTTAAGAATATTTTGTTTAAATCTTAATATAACGCAATATAACAAAATTTATTTTACATACGAAGGTCATAGATCTGGTGGGCTCTTGTCATCACACTGCATACTTTCCACATTCTGTGATGGAGTATTCATTTATTCATCCATCCATTTTCTAACTGCTTCATTCAATTTCAATTCAGGATCGCAGGGAAGGCGGAGCTGATCCCAGCAAGCAACGGGCACAAGGCAGGATACACCAGTCCATTGCAGGGCACCCAGACACGCACACACACACTCCAGGGCCAATTTTCCCAGAAGCCAATTAACCTACTGTACCAGCATGTCTTTGGACTGCGGGAGGAAACCAGTCTTGTTCACAGAGTGCCGTTGTGCTTTCCAGTAAGATGTGGCTTAGTGATAATGGATGTAAATTTAAACAGCAAAAATCTTAATGTCTCTCAAGTACTTAATTGGAATACTTAATTTACAATGATGCAACACCCCCAACCCAGCCCTCTCAACACTCAGATAAACCGGAACTAAGGGCTTTGAATAGAAATATGACATGCAGCTAATGTAACTGTTTACAGGTTCTACTGGAAGTAGAACACTATAATGACCTTTGTAACACGGTTAGGAATCTCACTTGGAAAAGTACTGTACACAGTATCACTGGGGTACATTATCTCAAACAAGTCAGACTTCTTAGTACTGCATAACCCTTTTTGTAACTCTGACTAATATTTACATGATAATGTGATTATATACTGAGACTGGTCTTATTCCTAGGAAGGGTGAAAATCAACCTACAAAAGCAAATGTACTTTTTAAGTCAATAAAAATAATACCTTTCCGGCTGTTCCCATGGTGTTTCTTTAGCCAGCCAAGAGCACGTTTAAACAGCTGATCTTTGGCCAGCGTGAACCTGTGAGACAGTGTTACTAATGGGAGATATGACATTTAAATGAAAAGATAAGTGTTCTAAATAACAACACGCAGCCGGCCAGCGTAAACTGTTCTAAACACAATGCTAAGGATTCAGAAGAACTGCAAATTTAGTAAATATAACATTGCAGTATTTTTTATGAGATCCCATGTAAAACGTAAGGAACCAAAAGCATCTTAAGCCCATTAAGATCAGGATAGTCGTGGAACATTCGTGTGACTGTGGGTGACGAAGCAATAAGATTTAGTTCTTTCTTTTGTAGCACAGACAGCAACAATAAAATGCACGTCCACTTTATTTTAATCAATACAGCATAATTTGTCACGTAAATTAATAACTTCTACAGGGAATCATTTTTGCAAGATTTGTTGTATCGCAAATATTGAGAATGAACGGCTATAACCGGTGCTCTAAATGTAGTTCGCAAAATACGGACTTCAGACTTCAGACAGCTATTGATTTATGTATTCGGGTTGCATAACCTGTAAGTATGTTATGTTCAGTAATATGAACAATTAAAGAAAAATAGTTCATTAACTGAAATAATAACAGCTACAGGTATAATATGTTCTCACAGTTATGAAAAAGCGAAACAACCCCAGGGATTGATACACAAAAACTTTGCGTTTCAAAATAAGGACAAAACTTTTTACCATACCCCTAGATTATGGCATGAACTTTAGCATTACTGTTTTCAAAAGAAAATTCGACAAAAAGAAAAAAACACAGTAGGGCTGAATGTAAAAAAAAAAAATCAGATTACCTTAAAATGCAAGCATTACTGTAAGACCTCACAAGTTTGTATCCCCACCTGAATACACGACTTCCTCTTTCAAAGGACCTCTGTAGGCACCTCAGAGTCTCCAGTACTGCCTGTTGTACTAGAGTAATACAGCAGTACAGGGTATAAGAAGCTAAAAAGAGCTTCAATTATTATTATTATTATTATTATTATTATTATTATTATTATTATTATTATTATTATTATTATTATTATTATTATTAACTTAGCTGTTAACTGTCAGTGTCTGCAAGGCAATATTTCACTGTCATACTTTTATACATTACAGACTGCATTTTTAATATAACCACTAACATAGACGTGGTGCACTGTACAGATTACTTACCTATAGAACTGTATTTTGTGCCTGCACAGAAAATGGATTTTAGCCGTACGCTTGCTTTCAATTTTTCCACCTTTCAGTTTTGCTGGGTTTTAAATATGGGATTTCGTGATTTAGCAAAACGAAAAGCTGTTGTTTTTTTTGTATTGCGAGAGATTAAGTGGAGCTTTTTATTTTAAAAAAAATGTTCCTCTAGTTAGGACTAACATTCCGATGGGGGCAGTGATGTTTAGTTATCATTTGACAGTAATCAGTCTGCGGGTATTGCAATTTTGAGTGTACATTGAAAGATAAAAATAATGGCAGTAAAATTCATACATCAATATTTGTTAGAGCCACCTTTTGCCGCAATAAGTTTTAAGTGTTCTGGGGAAGATAGCAGCATAATTCAGTTTTTGATTTTCTGTAAGATATCAGCTGACAAATGTAATTTTGTCTTTAAATGTTTTCTGTCTGAGCATGTGAGTTTGTGATTAAAATACGAAAGATGGAAGATGTGTATCACTTGTAATCCAGCAACATTTGAAAACGTTGAGTCTAAAACGTAAGTGAGCTTGCTATAAAAGTATTGACTGGAAAAAGATGTGTATAATTAGCAATGTTTAACTTTTGTAAGGCACAGTATATGCCTTAAATGAAATAATAGTACTTTGTTTCTTGATGTTGAGGAAGAGATAAATAAGATCAAGGGTACATTTCTGGATATTGAAATAATCCTAACTGTAGATTTTTATACAGTTTTTGATGATAGACAGATTCTGTATGCCTACTAGATCATCCCCCTCTGGAGTTGTATAGGTGATGTCTAGGCTTAGGAATTATTGACTCATGGAGATCAAAACATCCGGTTTTAAATAAATTCACACGGTATAATAATAAGTCTAAGTGGTAAAGAACTGGGTCCTGGTTTATTTCAAATTTAATAGGAGAGGTTAACTAGGTCTATATTAAAACATCAGTATTGACGGTTTATAAATTTTTAGGAAAATTGATTGTAAACATTTTACATTTTACAGGGGAATCGTAGTCCCTAATTCTCAGACAAGTTATTAAATCCCAGTAACTAAATGAATTGACAGTATTGTGACATTTTACAAATTCCAGTACTTTGTGAAAGTACTGTATAGTTGCCATGTTGTGGCAAACCCATCCACAGGCGACAGCAAGGGTTCCCATGAATTGCTCGCTAGTCACTGTAATGACTAACGTAATGCGATGTAATTAATAATAATAATAATAATAATAATAATAATAATAATAATAATAATAATAATAATTGCTTACACTTATATAGCACTTTTCTCGACACTCCACTCAAAGAGCTTTACAGGTAATGGGAACTCCCCCCCACCACCAATGTGCAGCATCCTCCTGGATGATGCGACGGCAGCCATAGTGCGCCAGTACATTCACCACACATCAGCGATCGGTGAGGAGGAGAACAGAGTGATGAAGCCAGATGTACAATGAGTATAGGTTATGCTGCAGACATCTCACCGCAAATACATCCAAATATTAATTACAATTCTACTGGATTAAAAAACATGAATTCACAATGAAGCCTGCTTGATTACAATGTAATAGGGCTGCTTTCTGAATCGCTGAATATGGCATTGCACATACAGTACCTAGAATTTTGGTCTATTTTTTAATGTAAATAGAAGGTTTTAAACATTCCTGTGTAATACATTTGATTTTCATTGTGGTTTGAAATGCACTCATCAATGACAATTCTTTCTAACCCTGAAATATAAAAATAGCACTGCAGTTCCCTTTCAACTGTATTTGGATAAATAAATCCCTTTACCTTAAAAAATATATTTTTTAACACAGGCAGATGGGGGCTTAAATGATTTAAATGTTAGAACATCTAATATTATCCTTAAGATAAAACGGACACAGAATTACTTTAAATAAGAAATGCACAGTATGACGTATGTGGTATTCATTCTCTAATTTAATCTTTCATGTACCTAGCAAAGTTAAATAAATGTAACTTTGATGTAGGGAAAATCCCCTTGAAATTTGCCCAGGTTCCATAAACAAGTACTCCTTAAGCACAGATATGCAAGATATAAAATTTAGAAATAAAATCTTTGAAATTCTTTGAAAACTCGGTTAAAATGGTATCATAATTGGCAGCAGTGGTGAATTGTATAATTACACAGACTTCACGGATGAATATACTTCCATTAAGTCTGATCAATACTATAGTATATTGTAACCAATGCTGTCCCTAGAGAAGAATTGACTCTTAAGAAACTGTAATAGGATATATTGAGTTATATTTGTAAAATAAGTATTTAAGATACGTTCTGCAAGTTGCCAATGTCTTGTCGATTAAACTGTTTTGGAACAATTTGTTTGGGACGTACCTTAACTGGGATAATGTATGAATGATGTCAAGAAGATATTCTATTACCAATAGGGGAAGGAGGTTAATAAGGTCAATAAGGTTAATTATTCATTGATTTTACCCTGTAAAGACCCTTGTTGTACATAGATTTAAAATTTAAAAAGAAGATAATTGTGTATTTTGTGAAACTAGCCCAAAGCTTTAACAACATTTGTTTTGGTTATGGCTTACTGATCAAACATTCTGGCTTGATCTGCAAAATTATATAATATGATTATATATTAAAATAATATAATTTTAATATAAATTATATACGTTTAATATAACTGTATCACCCTGCAGCTCTCAAGTGGCTACTCACTGAAGTGAAGCAGAGTTGAGTTTGGTCAGTACTTGGATGGATGACCTCCTGGGAAGCTACCTGTATGGTTGCCAGGCGCACACCCTGCGGTCTGTATGGATCCTAATGCCCCAGTATAGTGGTGGGGACACTATACTGTAGTGGGTGCCGTTTTTCAGATGAGACGTTTAACCGAGGTCCTGACTCTCGGTGCTCACTAAAGATCCCCGGGCATTTCTCGATAAGAGGAAGGAGTTATCCCGGTGTCCGGGCCACATTTCCCCCATTGGCCTTTACCATGGCCTCCAAATTGTCCCCATGTATGATGCACTGGCCCTGTGTTGGACTAGCGCCCTTACCAGGGTGTACCCTGCCTTGCGCTCGTTGCTTGCCGGGTAGGTTCCGGCTTCCTGCAACACTGTGTGGTATAAAGCGGTTTGGCAAATGACATGACATAAATTATATAATAAAGAGATGTCCTGTGACTTTTTAGTCCCATTGAAAAAAAATTAAAAATATTGTTGTCATTGACTTAATCATTATACATGTTTGTCATTATATACATAAAATGCAATAGTCTGGGAAGACACCTACATTTGAACAAATTAAGATAGACATATCTCCAAATGATTTCTTACTATAACAATTTGAAAGCTGTGCATAACTAATCTTTATTTAATCAATTGAACCTTTTTTCATAAGGTTCAGCTTTTACAGTATGTACTACTGATGTTATACAATGCCTATAAAAAGTGTTCACTCCCCTTGGACTTTTTCACATTTTATTGTGTTACAGCATGGAACCATAATGTATTTAACAGAATTTTTGCCACTCATCAGCACAAAGTACTCTATAATGTCAAAGTGAAAAAAAATCCAGACATTTTACTAAATTAATTAAAAATAAAAAACAGAGATAATTGAATGCATAGGTATTCACCCCCTTGCTTCGAAACACTTACTGTAAATTACCTGGAAAGTAACCATCTCTCTTCTCCAAGTCACTAATTACTTGATTGGAGTCCACCTGTGTGCAGTTGAGGTGTCTGGGAGCTTCCCCACTTAGTTAGTGCATTTCCAAGGAAAAACTACACCATGAAGATCGAGGAACATTCCAAGCAGATCCCAGACAAGGTTCTTGAAACATACCAAGGGAAAGGATATTAGAAAATTTCCAAGGCATTGAATATACTTCGAAGCACAGTGAAGTCCATAATTAAAAAAGTGAGAATCTGCCCAGAACTGTCCGTCCTCCAAAACTGAGTGTCCGGGCAAGAAGAGCCATAGTAAGAGAGGCCACCAAGAGGCCTACGGCAACTCTAAAGGAGTTACAGTCCTCCACGACAGAGATGGGAGGAATTGTGCATGAGACAACAATAGCATGTCCACTTCATATATCTGGCTTGTATGAAGGGTGACAAGAAGAAAGCCTTTGTTGAAAAATCTCATATTACATCTCGGCTGGAGTTTGCCCAAAGGTGTGTGAAAGACTCATTTTGGAGGAAGAGTCTATGGTCCGATGAGACCAAAATTGAACTTTGAACAACCTAACACAGCACATCACACTGCTCATCTCTACAGTGAAACATAGTGGTGGCAGCATCATGCTTTGGGGATGCTTCTCTGCACCAGGGACTGGAAAACCCAAAGATAGAAGAAAAATTGATGGAACTGAGTACAGAAAAATCCTGGAGGAAAACGTGCTGCAATCTGAAAGAGCACTTGGACTTGGGAGACAATTCATCTTCCAACAGGACAATGACCCAAAACATACAGCAAAAGCCACACTGGAGTGGCTTAAAACCAGAAAGGTCAATGTCCTGGAGTGGCCCAGTCTAAGCCCAGACCTCAATCCAATTGAGCATCTCTGGAAGGACTTAAAAAATTGCTGTTCACAAAAGGTCCACATCCAGCCTGATGGAGCTTGAGCAATTTTGCCAAGAAGAATGGGCAAAAATTCCAGTGTCAAGGTGTACAATGCTGAGGGAGACTTACCCAAAGAAACTCACAGGTGTAATTGCTGCCAAAGGTGGTCCTACCAAGTATTAAATACGAGGGGATACTTATGAGTTCAATTATTTTCTGTTTTTTATTTTTAATTTAGTAAAATGTCTGGATTTTTTTTTATTTGACGGTATAGAGTACTTTGTGTTGATGAGTGGCAACAATTCTCAGTTAAATGGTTCCATGCTGTAACACAATAAAATGTGGAAAAAGTCCAAGGGGGGCTGAATACTTTTTTATAGGCACTGTATTAACTCTTGTGTGTATTGTATATACAGCATTATTGTTGTTGCTATAAATAGATGTGTATGCTTTGATTTACAAACATGTTACTTATTAAAATCACCACTTATTGTGAATAAAATCCTCTCAGGTTTTTAGGAGAAAAAGCACAAAGTAGACTGTTTTAGAAGATGTGTGCACAGTAACTAGTATTGGAGCATTTTATTAAATTTAAAATACTACAACATGTAACAGGAGTGAGGTACATGATTCAATAGTGGCAATGGACTTATGGAATCCTGCATAAGGATAAGAATAAGAATAAAATTCAATATATATATCAACCTTTCTTTTTTTTTAGATAAAGAATAAAATTAAAGATCACTAATGACATAACATTACAGTATGTTAATTTTTAAAACAAGTCTGTAGCTCTCATCCAAAAAATGTTTTTAAAGACTTTTTTTCTTAAATGAGACTACAGTGCCACAGAAATGTTTTTCATTATAATATGCCTAAACAGAGTCAGACTAAAAAAGCTTTCAAATGACAATGAAAAGCCCCAAGTATTGGTTTTAGTAACTCAACTCATGTAAAATATTGCTATGAAGCTTCTTTATGTGTTATTTCAAGGCGTTATACATAGTTAACATCAAGTAAGACAAGTTAAATAACAAGACAGAATAATTAGCAATTACACATACAGTAATCTATAGCAATTGAAAATGGCATAAAAGATGTAAGGAGTTTTGCACAATGAAATATATGTGAGGAATAAAATTTGGCCTTTTGTCTATGTTCAGTGCACCATTGCTGGATACATTTGTAGTAGTAAAACAAATGTTTTGCACTTCTTTGGCTAATATCATGGTACAAATGAACTGAGTTTGGTAGCTAATGCAAACTAACTGCAAAAGAAACATAATATTGTAACTATACACTGCCAAACCACTGTCATTTGAAATTTGCACAAAATATGACCTTTTATTCTGATATTGGCATTATTTCTATGAGGCTTTTTTATAATTTACGATTAGAGGGTTCAGCTGTAAGAAAAGATGTTTTCTATATTAACAAACATTTTTTGAGGTTCTGTGAATGTGAGAAGATTTAGTTATGTAACCAAGACAGATTTTAAAATAGTCTCAGTTCTCTGCTTCTTCTTCAGTGGTAGTGCAGTTAATAGCTTTTTCACTGCAAATGTGCAATACACATTATTTTCCATTATCTAACCCCAGAAAATCAAAACTGGAAGAAAGCTGAACTTTATGGCTCAAATGAAACACAGTCTGTGTTGTAAAAACAGAACACTGCCTTCCAAAAGAAGGACCAGCTTCATCTCTTGTGGTAGGAGTATCATGGTATGGAGCTGCTTTGATTCTTAATAACCTGACAGCTTTCTTTCAGGAGTTGTATCAGCAAATTATGGAGGAGAATGTCTGGCACTTCATTCAGCAGCTGAAACTGAGCCAAAAGTGGGTCACACAGCATGACAATAATCCTAAAAATACAGATATAAAACAGAATGTCTGAAGAAGAAAATTTGCATTGTGGATGGGCCAAGTTAAAGTCTGGACCTAAATCCCACTGAAATGTTATGACAGGGCCTGAAGTAAGTTGTTCATGTAAGGAATCCCTCAAATATTATGAGCTAGAATTCTTTCTGTAAGGAAGAATGGGCCATAATTCATAAGGGCTATTATGAGAGACTGATCAATGGTTACAAGAAAGATTTCTGTGAGCTCCTTGCTGCAAAAGAATGTTCCACCAGTTAATAAATCTAAGGGATCACAGTAAGTTACACAAGGATATCTACTGTCTGATCATTTTTATCTTCTAACCACATTCTCAAGTACAGGGTTCCAAGTAAAGATGCACCCTAAACAGGACACACTCACACCAGGCCAGTGTTCCCAGACATCAATCAACCTACTGTATCAGTGTGTCTTTAAACTGTGGAATTAAAGTGGATCTTCCAGACTGTAACTGATATTTTAAAGCCCCTTTCTATCTAGTTTTAAATTTAGAAATTTGTTTGTCACAAGCATATTCAGTCTGGATTGCATCAGTTTTTGCCCTTGACCTGAAATTACAATTCAGCATTCCTTAGTACTGTAAATAATTAAATGCAAGAGAGATGCCTGTTAGATGTAATCTGAACCAGATCAGTACGTTTTGTGGCTTTCAGCCAAGTAAAATAAATTGCTCAATTCTTCATCCAGAAACTTGGATTTCATTCATTTTGGATTTTAAAATGACCATGACCTTTATGGTTGACATGTTACACTCATCCCTGAGTTCTACAGTATCTGGACATCTCCCATGTGCTCCAGCACAGAAACTTAAATGAAGTCCAAATGCTCCAGTTTATTTCAACTGAATGAAAACAAGTTGGAGCATACAGTAAATAAAATTAGAATAGAATTATCAAAAAAGACCCTTATCCATAAACTTTTAACAAACTAAGAATAAAGTGAAAGACATACACTGAACTGTTTGTTGAGAATAAAATAAACTGTAAAATTCAGACTTAAGTTAAGAGAAACAGTTAAAAATGCACAGGAGAAGTGGCTTGGGATCAAAACCATGATTGGCCAGGCCCGTATAGTAATACCTGTAGCTTGCTTGAGCACATGTCCCACCATATACTGTAAATAACCTGAATATTATTTAGAGAATAGAGAGCCAACAGAACCCATTTTCAACCCCCCTTTACTATAACATCTGAACACGTGGGACAAGTGTCGTAAACAAATTCTTGAAAATCAATGGGTCCTGGTAAACTAGAAGGAATATTTTGCAGAAATGTCATGAACAACTTAGTCTTGTATTCTGTACACATTGTCAGAAGTCACTGGACACATTTATAGAGTTTGTGGAAACCATCTGCAATTCTACCCAGAGTTTGCACTAAATTCAGTAGCAATTAAATGTTTTGAACAAATTGTTTTGTTCCATCTTCATTTGGTAACCATTTCACCTGAGGACCCTATCAGTCTGCGTTCAGGGTGAAACAAGGAGTTGAAAATGTGACTGTGACCTTGTTAAATCATGAGTACAAGCATTTAGAAACTTCATGACTTTTCATTAACATGTACAGTAGCACTATTCAGGCAAACAGGTTGGTACGGAAACTTTTGGATATGGGACTGAATTGTACACTTACCCATATATACACTTTTGTTGTGTGTGAGTAAGCTTGGGGAAGTCTCTCACCATCAGCGCTAGCATTGGGGTACCCCAAGGCTGTGTGGTGTCCCTGTTGATTTTTATATTGTAAACTAATAATTGTGTAAGCCACTATGACAACTGTTTGATTATTAAGTTTGTGGATGATGTTGCCATGATTGGACTTTTGAATGATGATGAAAAAATAACAGAAGGAGATTAATAAAAAATAATAATAATAATAATAATAATAAACTTTATTTTATATAGCGCCTTTAAAGGTGGCTTCTCAAAGCGCTTTACAGAATGACAACAATAATAAATAAAAAGAATACACAAGATAAAACACAATTACAATACACAGAGGAGACCGTAGATGGTGGTACTAAGAAAACTAGAAACAGAGTGGTAAAGAATGGAACCAGTTAAGTAAAGGCTTTTCTAAAGAAGAAGGTTTTGAGTCTTAGGTTTAGAGAAGGTGACTCTCTGATATCCTTGGGCAGAGAGTTCCAGAGCTTGTGGGCATAACAGGAGAAGGCTCTGTCACCCATTCAATGTAGACGGGCTTGGGAGACAGTAAGGAGAGCAGAATTAGAAGAGCAAAGGTTGCGAGGTGGGGAGAAGGGCGATAATAGTTCAGACAGGTACTGAGGTGCCAATCCATGCAGAGCCTTATAGGTGAGCATGAGGATTTTAAAGTCCACACGGAATTTGACAGGAAGCCAGTGCAAGGACTTCAGGACAGGAGTAATGTGATCACTTGCACTAGACCTGGTCAGGATTCTGGCTGCCGAATTTTGAACATACTGCAGTTCGTTCAAAGTAGATTTAGATACCCCAGCGAGTAGAGCATTACAGTAGTCAATTCGAGAGAACACAAATGTATTGATCAGCTTTTCAGCCACAGTTAGTGATAACATAGGGCGTAGTTTAGTAATATTTCTGAGGTGAAAAAAAGATGTTTTGACAATATGCTTCACATGTGGGTCGAATGTTAAGCCAGAATCGAATATCAAACCAAGGTTTTTCAATTTAGACTGAAGCTCAAGTACACATCCATCTACAGATACTGTAGGGATACAGGATTGGCTTTACGAAGTTGATGGGGGGTGCCAATAACCATGACTTCAGTCTTTCAGGTGAGTAGCTGCATCAGCTTGTGTAGTCTGCAAAGTAACAAGTAATAGGTTTATTCCATGGTGAAAAGAAAAGAGAGACAACACAAAGTTTCGGCTTCAGTCTTGAGTCATATAAGTTTTTATGTCAGAGATTCAATTAGATAGAATAAAGGCAGCCACATCAGTGACATGTTTGGTATGGATGTATATTTGAGTATCATCAGCATAGAAATGATAGCTGAGGCCATGTGATCTTAAAAGCTGACCAAGTGGAAACATGTAAATGCTGTAGAGCAAGGGGCCCAGTATTGAGGCCTGAGGAATACCAGATTTAGCAAGACCAATTTCAGGCCTATATCCATTAAGAGAGACAAAGTGACAGTGAACAGTGAAGTAAGACTTGAACCATTTGAGAGCAGTGTCAGAAACTCCAAACACAGTCTCAAGATGAGAAAGTAAGATGTTCAACAGTGTCAAAAGCAGCACTGAGATCAAGAAGGACGAGTATCGAAAGAGAACCAGAATCAGAAGCAATTAGAAGATCGTTAGTGAGGATCAAAAAGGTTATTTGTCATGAGGTGGTTATGTAAGTGAAATGTGACAGCGCGTTCTAGAATTTTTGCAAGAAAGGGTAAGTTTGGAGATGGGGTGAAAATTATTGTCAAGAGATTGTCGAGATTGTCGAGAGCCATGTTAGGCTTTTTTGGCACAGGGGTATTGGCAGCAGTTTTGAGGACCGTTGGTACAACGCCAGTGCTCAAGGATTCATTTATAATATTGAGGACAGTTGGACAGAGAGAAGAGAAACAGGACTGAAATAAAGTGGTGGGAATGGAATCTAAAATAGATGTGGTCAGTTTCATGTTTGTAACTAGATAAATCATTTTTCTTATAAGTGTCAGAATAATTCAAAAACGTTGTATTTTTACGACTTTAAGGAGTTGTAATGTAGAAAGCATAAAGTTGACACTTTTTATAAGAGCTTTATTCAGAACATTTAAACCTTTTGTATTAAAATCTGGGGAGGTGCCCTGTTCTTGCTTAACAAAAATAAAGTTGAGTGAAGTGATAGAGACTGGTGACAAGATTACCTGCGCATTCTTAGACTCAATAACATATCTAACGAGTGACAAACAGTATTATTAATCTTGCACATATAATCTGAGATGATTCCTCTCATCCACCCCTTTTAGAGTATACCCTCTGGGATGAGGTATTGTATCACATCCCTGTATAAAGACTAAGAGAACATGTTTGCACGTAGGGATCTTATTATTATGGTATTTAGATTCTTTATAAGCAAATTGTCTGTTTTTTTAAAGAGTGCTTTGCAGTATATTGTTGTTTTGTATGGTATTGTACTGTTGTTGTATTGTTATATTGTTGTATATGTAATATGTTTATGAGCTCTGGTTGTGCAGGACAAATGCCCTTAGGGCAATAGAGGTTAATTCAGTTCAATTTAATTTAATAAAATTGATTTAAATTCAATTCAAATAAACCATGGACTTTTCATTTACATTTTTGATGGAACTCTTTTCCCTAAAATTCTGTCAAGTGCATATTTGTTTTACTTGAACATCACTACCCTCCTTGGTGTCTTTGTTCGACTTTTGGAAGACAAGTCACATATCCAAAGGCTTGAATAGATTACATTGTAAACAGAGTCTTCGAGGAAGGACTTATTTTTTTTGCATATAATGTTTATTAATAATATAAATATTTGGAACCAATACAACATACAGAATCAAGAAATACTGTATTATAAGGAATATTGTTTAACTTTGCTCAATCCACATTGAGAGCTTGTATCGTTTTTTAAATTGTGCTGTGGCATCCAACAGCTATTCTGCAATGCCCTAGTATGTCTGGGTTTTTCACTTTGGAGATCCTTGTTTTTACCTTTATCCCCAATAAAGAGTACAGAATACAAAGTACAGAATTGGTAAGGTGGTAAAACAAAATTATAACATTTACTGTTGTAATAGTACCAACCCCACATCTTTTGGAGAAGAAACATGATCAAATAAAATGACCAAAACTTTCTTGATGTCCCTGTATATTGAAACACTAGGCTATAGAATAATTTATTGATAGGTATGCATGAACAATATTATGTGCAATATTGATAAAGAATGCAAAATAAAATGTTAGGTTAAAGAATTTCTTTAAATTGCTGTATTATTATAGAATGTTGATATAAATATTTTAACAATCATAGTGTTGATATATAGCTACTTGAATGTCAGTGACCTATTGGTGAATTAGTGATTGTATCCTAATGTAAAACATTTAAGTGTTTCATTTATTTAAAATGCTGTGTGGAGACAAACTGTTAACAACCAGACTGAGATAATCTAAGTAACAAAGAGTAAGCACTGCTTTGGAAAGAAAAATGAATTTTCTGTTGCAGGTATTACAATTAAAAATCGTTACCTCAGTTTGCATGCATTGGCAATGCAGTAAAATGTATTAAAAACCATATGGAGCCTTGGAAAACCTCTGTGTGAAAAATGCAAAAGGAAGAAGAAATCTGTAGCAAATGTGGAGTTTAAAACAATAACTGATATAAATAATTTACTGTATCTTTTCTATTGTAGTTATAACTTATTTAAAGTCGCCAAAAGTGGATGACAATCGTATGCCATCTGGTGGATATATTAGAAATTGCGACACACTCAAATCATATAACATGGGCGCCCAGCTTTGGGACACAACTGATCTGGAACATTCAAGTTTTGATTAAAAATGTTCACTTTCAAAAATGTGCTCACATTATTTTTAATTTACCAAACTGGAACAATCTTTGAAAGGGAGGTGAATAATTTTACAAGAAAATGTCTGGGTTCTAGTGGTTGCATGGGAGTGCAATGATTAGCATTGCTGTTTTGCAGCGCAGGGGCCATGGGTTCAATTCCAGACCTGAGATGCTGCATGTGTGGAGTTTTTATGTTTTTCCTGTGATCATGTGCATCTCCTCTGGATGCTATGGTTTTCTCCCACATTACAAAGATGTACTGGTAGGTTAACTGGCTTCTGGGAAATTGGCCCTGGTGTGAGTGTGTGTGTCTGTTTGTGCCCTGCGATGGACTGACGTCCCGTCCCGGGTGTACCCTGCCTTGTTTCATTGCTTGCCAGGATAGGCTCTGGCTCTCTGCAACCCTGAATTGGAAGAAGTGGTTAGAAAATGGACAGATGTATGTGTCTACCAAATCTTTCTTGAGGTGGTGATTCCATATCAGAAACAGCATGGGTGGATGCCATAGATTATTTAGTTTGGTTTGTTTGTTTGTTTGTTTTTCTTACCCAAAGTGCAAAATTGTGCTCTGACTTTAACATTCATACTACTATGGAAAGTAGTTTTAGTTAAGTGACAAAGATTTATGCCAGAATGTATATTGATTTACGGGCATTAAAGATATATATTTAGATATTATTGAATGAAAAATTAATATATTAAGTAAAATGACTGAAGGAAAATATTGATAACTATAAACAGGAGTATGCTATATTACTAATTGAAACCATTCTCTGTGCTTCACCCTGACCTCTTCAATCTGTCAACTGAATTTGAATGATCAGATTTGATGTCAGGGGTAGCATGGTAGAGCAGTGGTTAGCATTGGTGCCTCGTATCGCTGGGGCCCTGGGTTTAAGTCTGGACCTTGGGTACTATGTGTGTGGAGTTTGTATGTCCCGTCACCCTCCATGTTAGGTACATTTACTCTGGGTGTTCCAGTTTCCCCAAACAATCCAAAGACATACTGGTAGATTAATTGGCTTCTTGGAAAATTGGCCCATGTGTAAGCGTAGTTCAGGACCCTGTGCAGACGGTATAACCCGGAAGTAAGTGGAGAAGGACATCAGGGGAAGATACAGCAGGATTAGGACGGGTTGACAGACAGGGGGGCAGTGACAGCGGTGATCCTGTGCTCTGGGGGCGTGATCCTGTGCTCTGGGGCATGCCGAAGGCAAACAATCCAGACAGTCCTAAGGGTGAAACTGGGGCGCAGTCCAGAGTCCAGGAACCGGGGGATCCATTCGAGACAGACAGGGTTAAAATCTGGAACGGGATCTGGAACCGGAACAAGGAATTAAAATGGAGTAACAAGGCCAGGACTTAGACGGTTACAATGCCGGGGAATAAGGCCTGCCCTTGGGCTACCCATGAGCACGGGGAATAGGCAGGCCTTGTGGCAGAGCAGAGCGAGGCATAGTGGGAGCGCCCGCCTTAAGTAATGATGGACAAACAGGGGGCAGGTGCACGTAATGAACTAAACACGAAAGGGTCGGAGCGCCCTTAAGAGGAGGGAGGAGGATTGTGACACCATGTGTGTATATTTGTGTGCCCTGGACTGGCGTCCTATCTAGGGTATTCACCTGCCTTGCACTCGGTGCTTGTTCCCCCATGACCCTGAATTGGAAGAAGCAGTTAGAAACTAGATGGATGCATTGCACAAGATGATGTGAGGGAGTGTAGTACATACAGCCTTTACAAACTGCATTTTATTAGGAATTGCAACACAATTATGTCATAAAGGCTGAAAAAATCAAGAGTAATACTTTGTAACACCCTACCACAAGGGACCATGATGGAGAATATTTTCTAAAGACAACTATGGACACTGCTGTGCTGCTTCATGCTGCTGCACATTGTGTCAGACATTTATTTTTAGACAGAATGAGGTTTTTGCGTTGCCTCTGAAATAATACACAATGCTTAATTGTTGAAAGAACATGGAAGATGTTGCTTAATTATCATTATGGCAGCAATAAAATTGTTCTACAATATTGTTATATGGGATAAAAACTCTAATGGTATCTTGACTGTTTTGTATTTGCAGCATTTGATTTATTGGGCTTTCAGCCCAGGTTAATTTGGATTTGTCAAGTGTAACTTCGTGTGCCTCAAAAAGTCACATAGATACTTTGCAAAACGTCAGTAGTGCTGAGTAACTGTTCAGTGGAACTTTTGGTTGACAAAGAGACAATATAGCAATGTAAATTCACGTGTTAATTTTATTTCATTTTAAAATCAATGTGTAAGGCTCATCCTGTCTTGTGCCCACTTGGGAATGTTTCACGGACAAAAATATTGGTCTCATTGAATTTACGCCTATAATTATAGTTATCCAGGACAACGTGTTACCCATATTCGCATGTTTTCCCCTGAACAAAGACACACAGCTTTCACTACCATCATACTGACTGGTCTTCTATGGTTAAAAACGTCCCTTTCGCTTTTTGCGTATTTGCGCATTTATGACCCAGATGGCATTCCGTACGTCGCAAAAACATGACTCGTGGGCGTTTCAGGAAGTGGCGAACAATGAGAGATATGCTCGGAAAATAGGCATATGCTGTTTGACAGAAGAGCGCGTTTATTGCAAGTATGTGGGGCATAAACGCGATCAATGCAAATATAACTAAGAAGAGAGATTTTCTGTTGTGAAGAACCCCATTTCCCTTAATTGTGCTTTTAGAGCGGCACGCTCCGAGGTGTGCACTGCTGTTCAGGTTTGAGTCAGTATGCAATGGGGAATTGCTGGGCTTGGTGCTGCGGGGTCTTTAAAAGGGAAACTAACAGGATCCAAAGAGGTGGTGGGTAAGTAAGCCAATACTTTAATTTCCAGCCTCGTTTGTGCGTTTTTAATTAGGGAAACCACGGTCCCGAAAGAATAAGTATTTGCTAAGTTAGTATTTAGCATTACAACTGATTGCAGCATTTCATTTTCCGAGGTAGGCTTGGCAGGTACGCTGTTTAATTGTATCTGAATGTTTAATAGGTAAACTATTACAAAGTACACCGAGGTATTCACTTGCAGTAAAGAGTTGTGCTTCAGTCGCTTTTGTGTTTAGTTGATTGGGAAGTGCATTGGCGACTTTAGGCATTTTTGTGACGCTCATGTGATCAAATCAATCGTTTTGCGGAAGTATTGTTACTATGGTGCTCATTTGCTGTCGTCATGGTTAAGTGGCATTGTAACAGAGGGAAAAAAAATCAGTATTACGGACTTGTATAATAACTAATCTTCGTGTAAACGGCAGTTTGAGTAGTCCGTACATATATAATGATATAAAAAATGTCTACACAGCTATACAAGTACAGTATTGAAATCAGTAGTTTGGATGTCATGTACTGTAGATATCGTCAAATATATAGGTATAATAAATTAATGTAATTACTCTAGGTTTAACATTTTTTGCACATCTAGGTTCATATAAAAGGTCTCAAGTTTTAACTATGACAAATTCAGTGTATCCAGTGAAGTCATGACAGGAGTGACCTGTTCCTTTCACACTGTATCACGTGGGACACTCGGGAATAGGCAAACTGTCACACCCTAGGAGGCAAATAACTGATTCCATTTGAACTGAGATCAGTCGGAAGTGCCAAATACTACTTTTATGTCTCATATTTTTTCTTACTTGACAGACTTGTCCTTTACGAATTTGTGTTTTAACTGCCATTTGGCTTTTGAGAGAACAATAGTAACATTTGGGTTGACCAGTGGGCCAAACAAATCACCCGTTTCCTACCACATTCATTTGACTCTGTATCACTAAAATGTGGTCAGCGACTGCGTATAATTAATATAGTCTTAGTGTAACAAAATGTGGAAATTTAGTAGGCACGATATTTTCTGTAGTTTGAACCATTACAAAGCAGAACCTTTCAAACCTTTCGACACCTGAAGAAGGCTCCATGGCCGAAACGTTGTGTTTTTTCTCTCTTCTTTTTTTTAGCATGGAATAAACCTATTACTTGTTCCTTTGCAGCCTACGCATGCTGACGCAGCTACCCACCTGAACTACTAAAACCGTTCAAAGTTAATGATTTCCCACCCAGATTTGTTTTGTTGACTGTAATTCACAAAACGTTAACACTTAAAATGGCTTTTAAAAGCAGCTTTTAGAAAAGACGGAATTCATTCAATGATCTGTAAACTAATTTGCATTATTTTCAGATAATAATGAATGTTAACAATGAGAAGGAGGTACTTTTGTTTGCTTTCAGGTATGAAAGTGCTGGGGTAGGCCCTGTATGCACATTATACAATAGATAATATGTGAAAGTTTGAACTTTTCTTAAGATTTGTATTCCAGTAGAACATAACTCAGATTCAGGAATGTAATTCCTGAAAAACTCTGTGCTGCTGTACAGTAGTAGGCTCATTCCAATCACATTGGGTTTTACTTTGAGAAAAGTGAAGTGACTGCTTGTCTACAACAAGCATATTCAAAAACAAAGTAGAGGTGCTTGATATACTACATTATCTCTGTTTGAAATATAGTAAATTTACAAACTACATGTGAAGAAAATAGCATTTTTCCTTTTATGGCTGTGAAATGTATGATAACAAGCCACAGTAGCTTGAAAACACATAGCAAACTGTTCAGGTTTGGTGTGATAGAACCTTGGTCTCTAACCCCAGTCCAATAAGACAGTCTTAAGTCACCTGGTTGTAATGATTGACAACAACTGTATGCAAGTGATGAATCACAGAAATAGACATTTCAATGAATAGAATTCTAGACCTTGAAGACTGAAGATTACTTAGATTTTAGATTCTGTATGATTTAATTTGACAAATTACCTTTTAAATTGATAACATGGAATTGTTCCCTGTCTTTAGAAATTGGTGATTTAAAGTGACCTCCAAAACCTACTGCACTTGGGCTCTCCAAATTTGGGTTAGAGATCTGTGTTAGGAGCAAATCTGAAAATCAACCTTAAACATGTTATATTTTGGATATTATATTGAGTAGATGATGCTGCACCTTGTCCTATAGTTTTCTAAAAGTACTTTCCAAGACTGCCCTGTGATGGACTTGCATCCCATCCTGGGTTTATCCTGCATTGGACCTGTTGCTAGCTGGAATAAGTTCAGGAATTACAAGACTGGTTATTCAGGATATTAACCTCAAACAATGGAACAGACCGTTGTTTCGCTTTCTAGCATAATAAAATAGAGAACGTATCCTGCTCTAATTTGACATAATTCAAACATGGATATTTCATTACAGTATTTATAAGACCTGTTTAACAATATTATTTTTTTGTCTTTTTGTAGGTCCAAGTACTTTCGAACGAGTGCCGCAGGGGAGCACTTCACCATAGAGGTATAATATTTCATTATATAACTGTTTGCTACTGAAAGTGCTTTAAAGTACCAGTGATGTACAGTAAATGTCAAATAAAACACTTTGAAAACTATAAAATGTTGTTCACTATAGTGAGTCAGAATAGGTCAAGGAATACATAGTGACGATATGCCCAATCTACAAAAATGAATCAGGTATCATATAGGGATACACTTCTGCTCCTCACAATGTGTACTCCAACCACCTACACATTACAGTTGTAGTTGCTGTTCTGCATATACATCAGCCACACAAAAGAAGATTGGTGGAAAATGGATGTTCATAGCATACATTGCTAGTCATCACAGAGTAAGAGATAAAATAGAATTGCTTACGCTTACATAGCTCTTTTCTGGACACTCCACTCAAAGCGCTTTACAGGTAATGGGGACTCTCCTCCATCACCACCAATGTGCAGCATCCACCTGGATGATGCGACAGCAGCCATAGTGCGCCAGAATGCCCACCACACATCAGCGGGGAGGAGAACAGAGTAATGAAACCAATTCATAGATGGGGATTATTAGGAGGCCATGATTGGTAAGGGCCAATGGGAAATTTGGCCAGGACGCGGGGGTTACACCCCTACTCTTTTCGGCAAACACCCTGGGATTTTTAATGACCACAGAGAGTAAGGACCTCGGTTTTACATCTCATCCGAAGGATGGCGCCTGCTTACGGTATAGTGTCCCTGTCACTGTACTGGGGCATTAGGACTCGCATATATGCACCCCTGCTGGCCTCACTAACACCTCTTCCAGCAGCAACCTTAGTTTTTCCCAGGAGGTCTCCCGTCCAGGTACTGACCAGGCTCACACCTGCTGAGCTTCAGCGGGTTGCCAGATGTGAGTTGCAGGGTGACATGGCTGCTGGCTAAGTCAGTGAGTCAATTTATCTAAATATGTCCTTGGATAGTGTTTAAAATTTGTCCCTAATGAAGGAAATCACTTTATGCCTTTTTGCTTTGACTGATATGTTTAAGTCAATGTATTTATTAAAACCTTTAGTGTCATACAAAATAAAGGAGTAAAGGATTTTCTCCTTTTTTTCCAGTTTGAAAATCTTGTGGAGAGCGATGAGGTGAGTTAACACCTAAAGATACTTTTTAATGATCAGTTCATTTCTCAGTGCACCTTATTCACAGCTGTTATAAATGGTTATGTGGGACGGCTGGAACACTAGGACTTCGAATGATAAATTCCAAAACTGTCATACAGTGGGACACCTGAAAGTTATACTTTAGCAAAGGATTTTGTCTGAGGCAAAGTTACCAACCTCAGAGCATATAGGAAATAGTTTAGTTTTTTGCATGGTATAGGTATATATGGTATATAAATTATACATTAAACAAACTTGTGTGTGGAAGAGCATTTGTAGCAGGTTGATTTTGGAAAGGTTTCATGTTCTTGGAGACATTGAAGATATTGCAAACCTTCTGTACACAGTGTCCTGTTCCACCATAGATTTTTCACCTAATAATCTAAATTTTCTAGCCATCCCATCTCCTATTCAGTCTCACACTAGAAGTGTTTCATTGATTTTTGTGGTGATGATTTTGTGATGAAGATGTTTTACAAATATCATCAATATCGTCTTTCACAGGGTTGACTAGTGTGTGCACAAATAAGCATCATTTTTAAAAAAGAAAAGCTGTAAATCCACACGTTTCAAAAAGTAATTTTGGTAAGGATTTACACATTCTACCCATCACACCTGGCAAGCATGGGTTGTGTGTTGTGGTACTTCCACTGTTTGGTGCCTTTCTGCAGTACCCTAGCAAGCCCGAAGTGCAGTACTACTCATTTCTGGCTCTGGAGAGCCACAAGAGCTCTCGAGTGTTCAGGATGTGCTGACTTTGAGTTACTTTCTCAGGCAAAATTATTGTGTTTTGAATTCAATGTCATAAATAATCCTTGAGTTTTCTCAGAGGGTCTTAATTGTTTGGATATGTTGTTTTTTTCCTCTTTACAGGCAGAGAGCCCAGGAAGCAGCATACGGTATGTGCACAAATTAAAATCTCTTAGCTGATTTAAGTTTTTGCTGAATTTTTTGTAGGTGGAACAGGACTTTTTAAATAATGCAAATTTATAATAGAAGGTTTATGGTCCTTTATTATTTTTGAAATGTCTTGGCTGGTACTTTGAGTTTGTTTCTCATATCTCTATAAATATATAAAATATTAAACCAGTATTTTAAGGATGAATTAAAAACTGATAAGTGGAAGGATGTAAGTTTGAACAGACATTTTTTCCTGATATCCCTACTGTACTTTGACCTGATAAGGTTTTCTTTATCATTTGTACATACACTGTAAAAATATTTCAAGTCCACTAGAGGCCTCTCTTTTGTGATAAATCCAGGGTAGTCCTCAGAAGATACACTGTCAGTGCACACAAATGTAATGTTTAACAGAGAAGTTTATAATGAACGATGATTAATTTGGATAATAACTAATTACTACTATATGAATTCAATGTTTTGAATTCTTTGTAATACTTCACACAGGTAATATACACTGTAAGTGAAATATTTTCTGTTCTGTGTAGTTCATTGGTAGTTCATCCTAGGTTGAGTAGGAATAGCAATAAATGTTATTTTTATATTCGAATTTTTTTTGTAAATTTGTATTTCACTAGTGCCAGACCCAGCTGCTTTCACCAAACTGTGAATAAATGCAGCCCATGCAGAGCACCTGTGTTACAAAAAAAACCCAAATCCTATTCTGTGGTATGATTGTGAAATGCATGTATTTATTGCCACTGAAAAAATCTTATACCTGTAATAACCCATATAACCTGATAGTATTTCCAGAAGGCATTTCCGCACACTAACCAATATCATAGTTTTGAACATATGTACATATGTAAATACGAAAAGCAAGTGCAAAATGTTGGATTAATATAGTTTACAGATTCAAACACAAGTTCAGTTCTTTTTAACACATCACATCAAAATAGCAAAAGAGTTTATTGGTAACAGTGTTTTATTGTGATGGCAGTGTGCAATTTAACACTGCCGATACATACATGTAGTAAAACGTCAGACTGAATTTATCACATGTTTTCAAATGGAGCAGTTAACAATGTCTTTCTGTAAAATGTTGCTCTTGCGTTAGAATCAGATACTTTATCCCTTTAAAAAACATTCCTCAGTATCAGTACTTGTCCAGCAGATGCGCACACGGAAAATGCAATACCACAGTACATTCTTTGTGAAGGAAAATCTAAATAACTCTAGATGCTTAAACAGCTTGAACAAAAGTCATATGATGAGGCAGCTAAGTTTAACATCAAGTCGTTTAAAAAAAAAAAAAACTTCTACTGAAAACATTGGCCAATGATAATGCTTTTTGAAAGATCAGTAGGAGTAAACAGAAGTCATTTGATACATCTATTGAACGTCATTAAGGGTGTTTTTCATTGGAGATATGTGGGGTAAAAATGCTATTGGTATCCAACTAAATGACGAGAGTCATTGAACCTCATGAACCTAATCCTAGGTATATTTCTGTGACATGTATCAAATGTTGTCTGGCAAATACAAGACATGATTTTCTGTATTTTTAAACAAAGAATCCTTGTTTTTCTTTTTTTTTGTCCCATGGTTTTAATTGTTGCATACCTGTATGTACAGTATTTTAATCTACATTTTCCTTCTACACTGGTAGCATGGCGGCTTGGTTAGTGTTTCTACCTCACAGCTCTTGAGTGGTTTTGGGTTCGGTTCTGAACTAGGGCTATTTCTGTGTGGACTTTTCTTTTTCTCCCATGACCCTTTCAAAAACATGCCAGCTTGTTTAACTGGCGTTTCTAAAGTGTCCTGAGTTGTGTGTATGTGTTCCTTGCAATGGACTGGTGTCCTGTCCAGGTTGTTGTCCTGCTATGTCCGATATGCTGGTTATCAGAGCTGATTTGGAGGAGCTGACCAGTTTCTGAGCTTATTTCTAAGGCGAGATAAACATTCTAATAATCTTTCTTAAATGATTTAATCTAGGTATGGCCATAGCCTTACTGCTACAGTGCATAAAAGTTTGTTCTACTACATTCCTAGTAGATACTGTTACCAAATGATCCTATTTGAAGATCTTCATGAATTAATTCATAATGTTGTTTGTATACAGTAGGTGTAGTGTAGATGTAGGTTACATTGCTGTAACCAGGATTAAATTAATCATTAGATTTGGCTTTAATGGTTATTAGTGCTTACCCATTAGTCCCATGTCAATTATTTTAAGACATTTTGATTCGTATTCAATGCTGAGTTAGAATTAAAAAGTTAGTTATATTATTATTTATGTCCAGTGATATTGTTTTATGGACCTTCATTATTTTATTGGACTTCATTTAATGCAACAGCTGATGAGTGTGTTAGGAAGTAGTATGTTTTAATGCATTATTTCATGTCTGATGTGTAACGGCTCTGAAGGCTGGGCTTAATGTGCAGATTTGTTTAATTCTTTCCAGAATTTGCACTAGGATCAAATGTGTTTGCAAGTATCCTGATCCGACCTCTGATTTTTGACGATAATTTTTTTCTTTGATTTGCAGAGCAATAAGTGAAGATGAAATTGTACATCTCAAGGAGCAGCGATATGGTGCCATTTCAGACAAGCAGACACTGGTAGATGAAAAACTTCATTCGGAGGTAAATGTGTATGATATTTCATATATCACATATGAGTGAGGTGCCATATTTGCTGAATTTACAGAAGTGCAGGATTATAGATTGATAGTGCTGCATTTAACTGTTAAATGGGTTTTTGTTGTTTACAGAGGTTCCCATTCATGTGTATAGTGTCTCTCAGTCTTTTTAGTTAAATCTTGTAGGCATTTTTATACTGTTATGTATTATGCAATAGCAGTATTAGTCTACCTGTGGAAAGAACTCTTAAATATCATGGTTGAAATGAACCACTCTGGTTTGTCAGTGCATAATGCCTTTAAGTCATTCTCTGATTCATCTACCATTGGTTAAAATATGCAACAGAAACCAAAATAAATTATAAGAAGATTGAAAGAAATCTAGATAGCTTTGTTTGATCACTGATAGATACACGTGAGCAATCTTTTTACCGTGTTTCAATTTCATTCCTAGTAGAGCTTTGGATTAAAGACAATATAAGGTTTAATTAAAAAAGGTTTAATTATCAGGAAAAAGCACCTGCTTCTTTTGACCACCTTGTTTTATGAGTTTTTTTTGTTTTGATTTTGCAGTTCTCCATTTTGGATTTGCTTTTGCCTTTCTTTTGGTGTTCCGGCAAGAGTCCGCTAACAGCCTTATTATTTGATTTCTGCGCAGTTAGCTGCACAGGAGGAGAAGTTGAGGCTAGAAGAGGAGGCTTTATATGCCGCCCAACGTGAAGCAGCCAGAGCTGCCAAAGAGAGAAAGCAAACGGAGGTGAGGGGGTACAGAACACCCCTGTCCTGTCACTGTCCCACCCTCCAATCTGTCATACTATATACTGTGATCTTGGTGGGTTTACACTTGGCACTAGCCAGACCGAAGCCTGGCTTTTTTTGCAAGATGGCTTGCAACATCACATACAGAGTTTGAGAGGCTATTGGGTCAAGTTCAAGTTTATTGTCATTATTGTCATGGTATAACGAAATGCTATTTCGCTAGCTCTCAGACCATAAGTAGTACAACAAACTAAAACTATGATCCCCCTGGTCCCATTACTTCATTTTGTGTTTAATACTTAACTATTGCATGGTGACTGGTTTTCAGAACACAGTTGTTTGAAGAGGCTGGCAAACATTCTAAGCTCCCTGTTTTTAAAGGTGTGGCTAATCTGCTTGTGCTTTAAAGTCCACTATCAAGAAACTGATTTCTCTTTGTGTGGCTTTAAAAACAAATGTGACCAAGAACGCTCATGATGACCTCTGTAAAGCTGCAAAAGAGCGTCGTCTGGTAGGTATGGCTGGCCAACAGATTATGCCATTTAGTAAGCCCCTTCAATACTATTTACAGTGCAGGCTAAGTGGAAAGAACCTGTGTCCTTTCCTTTTCTGAAATCAGACATTCCCATCACATTACTGGGGATATTGGGAGCAAGAAATTTCTGTTTTTAAAAAAGCATTGCGGATAACTGACTGCTAGCATTTATTGAAGGCATATATATCTACATTTTTTCAGTTATCTGCACTTTCAATAATTGCTAGCAGTTAAATGCAATCAGTTAGTCTAAATTGCACATACCAGTTTGTCAGTTCGTATGCCAGAGTAATGTTGGCACTTTCTGTGAATAAAGCTGTTTTTCCAAGATACTATAGGCCACAAATGAAGAATATATACTGTATGTGATTTTACTGGAGACAGAGATGAGGACTTTATAGTTAGGTTTACAGTATATGCAGAATAAATAGAATTAACATCTCAGACTGCCCTTGCAATATTAGATGCTGTTTTGCCTGGGGAATGATACAAAGCTGTTTTGTGAAAATAACCGTGTACAAGTAATGATTGATGGCTATTAGGAATTGCTGCCATTAACTGCCAAGTGTAAACCTACCCTTGGACTGCTAAAGACCATTGAATCGCAAGCTACATCACAGCCAGTGATGTGGACTAAAAATTCAAGGTTCAGGCTTGTTTATTCTTGGTAAAAAAATAATTTTATGATTTATATTTTTTGGAGCTTCTTCTTCTCATTCATCCTTTCACTTCCTTCTCTGCTACATATTTTAAAATGTTTTTTTAATGTTTCATTTACTGTAGCTTTCTTTTTTCATTTGTTTTTGTTTCATTTGCTTCAACCCTTCCCATAGACTGACTTTATATTCCAAAAGGGATATTTCCCTTAGACAGGTCCAGGTTTAGTTTTTGATAATATGAATGACAGTTCTAGGATAATCTGTAATCATTATCATAGTTTTGAATGCCAGTCCTCTTTTTTACCTTTTATGTGCAAATGAGAATTAGATGTCAAGATAAAATGCTATTTTCTTTCACAGCAAATTTAATGTTAAAAGGCTAGTAAGAAAGTGTGTCAAAGTTAATAGTTAATGTAATATAGGGCTACATATCCAGAGCATTTTCCAGAGCAAGTTTGATTGTTAATACTTGACAACAGCAGATTACCATTAGTTGTATACACTGAAAAGCCTTGTGTCTATTGTGAAAAATGTTGTTTTTTTTAAACAGCAACGGATCCAGAAGATAAAAGGAAAGTCAGATGTAGGAGGGAGTAGTGATCATCAGAGAACGTAAGTAGGCATCCTGTTCATATACATGAGTCTAGATTTAGTAATGTGAGATTTTGGCATGTGTTCTTTAGTAATCGTACCAGTTACGTGAAGGGTTAATATAACTACTTCAGCTGCTTTTGCCAGTTTCTATAGTTTCAATTTTATCTTAGAAAACAAGTTCCACAAAACAGTTGCATGTTAAAGATTAATTCTGACCTAAAGAAATCAATTTCCAGGTGTAACAACAGCAGTTGCCTCTTCTTCAGCTTCTGTTACACTGTGCGATAAAATCAACCACATTGCTCCTGGTATCTACACACCTCCTTTAGTTGCCCACAAAACACAGAAGATGAAACGGATATTTAAACATTTTTAACGTATATCTGTGTCAATTAAAACTTCTGGCCTGCCTTCAAAAGCACTTAATGAAAATATTTGTTTTTGACAGGATGATCGAAATAAGTTTAATTATAATGTTTATTATTTGAGGCAGTATTGTAGGTAATCTTCATTTGCCCTTTAACTCCTCAGTGGGTTCTGTATTATTTTAAAGAATCATAAAGAAATATTCTTGAGAATTTTAGGAGGACATAATGTATGAATAATAACATTCAAAATAACATTTTTTGAATGCCTTTGAAAGGTCAGTATTCTACCACTCTGTGTGTTCTTACTACATTTTGTTTTGCATGTCCTGCATTGGCAAAAAGAAGACATGCTAGATTACACATTTAACAATTGTGAAATCATGATCCTTTTTCACTCTTTCTGTTCCTGCTCCGATCCTTCTGTGTGAATTTGTAATTTAATATTTTTGGTGGTGGGAGACCCAATCTACAGTATCTGTGTTCCCAGTTTCTGATTTTTTCTAAGAAAAATTGAAAAAATAAATGAAATAAAAAAATAAGAAATGTTCACAAACTTTGTTTTTGATTTTTTGGCAGGTTAGCCGCAGGAGAGGATTTTGAAACCTACCTGCAGAATGTAAGAGCTCAGTCTGACGCCTTCAGGAGCAGCAGTAAGTGATGTTCAAACATCTACCCATCAAAGAGAAGAGACTTTCTCTTGTGTCGTTTTCTTTAATGGCCTTGAGAGATACATTAAAGGTGTCCAAGATCCCATTCGAGTATGTCTAGTGATATACTGTCGGTAAACTAGAAATATAGTCTTTATCATGTGGTTGACATTTTAGAATGCAAACAAAGTTTGAGACTTGGAAGCACTATCCAGAAACATTTGGGTTCTTTTGAGCAACACACTGTCATGTGGATTTTTTTTTTACAGCAGTCATTATCCTAGATCTTTGACGGGGCATTATAAACAGCAACCCGCCAAAGATGTCACATATGTGAACAGCCTTTGTTCATATCAAAACACAAATGTATTGTGATTATCAAGTGCTATTACACCCATATACTGTATATTCTGTTGAAACATCAGGATTTAATAGATATATGTACATAATAAGTGTTTAGTAGATATAAGATAAGATCACTTTATTGGCCAGATACAATTTCTTGTATTAGGAATTTGTCTTTTTGCATACCCCAACTTGCTCTGCATGAGACACACAGACACAGAAATGGAGAGAAGCTTGGGGACAGAGCCCAGGGTCAGCCATTTATATGGCACCCCTGGAGCAGTTGGGGTTCAGGGCCTTGCTCAGGGGCCCAACGGCGTAGGGTTCCTCTCCAAGCCGAGGGATACAAACTGGCAACCTTCCAGGCACAGGTGCAGATCCTACACTCAAAGTTCAGTTGTCCTGCTTAGTCTGTAAAAGATTATATAGGAATTGATTTGTGAACATGATATAGGTTGTGTTTGATCTAATATAAACACAAATGCAGTAAAACAGAATTTCAGGTTTGAAACAGTCCCTCAAAGATGATGACAACCACACAATAAAATGTGCCCCTAGAGGAGGCAGATTTTTCCCGCAGGCAACACAGAGCACTGTGCTGAAAGTTAAATTATTTTTTAGAAAAATTAAAAATAGCAAAAATTGTTTAACCTTGAAGTAAAAAAAATGAATAAGAATAAAGAATAGTCTCCACTCAAAAAGGGACAACTGAGATGACCACCACAATGCTGATCATCTAGATAATGTACCTTCTTCCAAATTAATGAAATTAGCTGTTTAAATAAGACAGATCCTATAAAAGGATAACGTAGTATTTCTTTACTTAACTTGTATGGGTGGCCCAGGTAGTAAATTCCCCTACACTACCATATTGGTCGGGCTAATCCACTGCTAACAAGCTGCATCAAAGCATGCAAAATGTAAAAAAGAAACAGAGATGGCAAAGCACACCCAAACACTAAGATAAGCACAATCTTTACAGTAACTTTACAAAATCAAGGGGATGTGGAAAACAAGCTTTGTTGAGTTTTTGTAATACTAATAAAGTATGTATTTTAGAATCATGGGGGTGAGTACCCATTCATCACATTTTGTTATACTAACAGATGTTAGTGTTAGAAAAAAACAATTTGTCTTGTTTTTTGTAGACTTCCCTTTTTGCTTGAATCATAAGGCTTTAGCAAGTGGTGTAATGAGAAAATACAGCCATACAGACAGGAATTAAACTTTAGCACAGGATACATTAATATCATTATTTGATCTTTTGTCTCTTATCAAAGCCATTTCCCTTTATAACATATCACTCATGTCAAAGAAAAAGCTCATTTATAACCTTCCTTAGTAGGTAATTAGAATAGAATACATCCCCACTGCCTTGTAGAGATAAGATATCTGTGCACTATCCCTACACATAAGGCAATAAAATGACTCAATACTGTCTGAAGTTTAATCTTAACATTGTGTTTATGAAAAAAATATAAATTTCCATAAATATTACTTATATTAAGTAATATACTTTCAGATGTTGTTTTTCTCTCCAATGCAGTCATTCAGAGCTAAAGTATTGGAATATTTATGGTTGTGAGACTAACTTTAGAGACCACTTCAGATGACTGTCATTGAGCTACTGTAAAAGTTTATTTCTGTTGCAAATTGAATGATCTTTTATTTTATTTAGTGATTTTTTAATGATTCACAAGAGACCTTTGTTCATTGTAATAATATCCAAATAATTAAAAACAATCCTAAACTACTTCACAAATAGGTAGGGACCCATGTCATCTATCAGTGAGGTACCATTGTGTGCCAGCATGCCACTATACAGAAGATGAACTATGCTGTAGCATCTTTAATGAGCAAGTAGTGTAATGCCTGTGGTCTTAATCAAAGAACTGTATATTCTATAGCACAAAGCCACCACTTACTATATTTGCTATAATTTTTTTAAATTAAGGATCAGAGGGATTAAGGTTCCCTATTGGTCCACATCACCTATAACAACCTTTGGAGGACTGTACAGGCCTAAGCTTGCTAAACTTCTGAGATCTGACAAAAACAGGTTTAGGTGGTTGTAATTAGAGTAATTGTAATCACTGTGGGTGTAAATCTGTGTTTTCACTGATATCATGGTCAGGGTACTATGAAGCCTCCAGGTTGTGCTGCTCACAGACTGTATCAGTGTTTTTAACTGTCTCAGACTGTATTCATGCTTGTTATACTGGTGCTATAATATGAGATGTAGACAGAAGTTTATAACACTTATTCACGGTTTGAACCGTTAATTTACGTTGTCCATATAAATACTTGCTACAACAAATGTATGTCAAATTTATGTCCAATAAACTTTTTACACTTTTTAAACTAAATTAATTAGTGCCCACAGCTGTATGGTAGATTTACAACTATTGTGTATAAAATGCTCACCGCATTTTCAGGATGTTCCTACAAGTGCAAATTGTTTGGTTTAACACATGCTAAAGCTGGAAATATTTTTGGAAAGTTTGCATATCAGTTAAAATAATCCCAATGAAAAAGTTTATGAATTTGCATAGAACGTTTGTTTTTCCGTGAGATTGTCATTACATTTATTTCCCATAGCCAAATGTTGAAGAAAATCTTTTGCATACGTTTGCATATTTCGTCAGTACATTATTCAAGCCTGAGCACCGGTTAGTAAAATCATTTTCTTTGACCAGCAGATGATGAATGAAAATTAGCTGCAGGGAGATGGAATAATGAACTCAGTTTACCAGGCTTAAGAAATGTTGACATAATTTTCCTTTTTTTTACATCTCCCAATTCTTTATTTGCTTAGATACAGTAAGCTGTAAACAAGGCTTTTATGATTCTGATATGCATGTAGACGTACACTGCATAGGTTCAGGAAGTTCAGCTGTTCAGCTTGTTAATTAGAGTCATCATCATCCTAACTGAACATGTGTATTTCAGTCCATATCTGTCTAACTTACTTTTTTCTGGAACTCTCTTTTAAGTTGCATTGTTTTATTTGAGAATGCTGTTATGGCCGAGTGCAATAATGAGGTGTCATTGATAGTGATTCAGATTTATTACTCTGTAACCATAGTTCTTGCTGTTTGCTTTCCACCAGGGGTCTCTTCAGAGACCAACGTGGCAACTCCAAACACAGAGAGCAGCTGTGATTTCACAAGTAAAACCAGGTCCACCAATGATGACAACACTTCGCTGGATCTGGAGTGGGAGGATGAAGAGGGTAAGAATAGTTATATCCCAGTGACATAAATGCAAATTTCTATGATTCATTCTACGTTTGCTGCATCCTACGTTCCTTATAAACGTATGTTTTATTTCTAAATAAATCTATCAAGTAATTTTCTAAAAATAATTTTGTACATTTCTGCACTCCTCTGCAGTTTTCATTATTAAATGTACATTTGCAGTGTATTCCCAGCTGCAATATACAGTAAATGTAAGGGGGCAGAACAGTTATAATAATATTATTATTATTGTTATTGTTATTATTAATAATAATAAACTTTATTTTATATAGCACCTTTAAAGGTGGCTTCTCAAAGCATTTTACAAAATGACAACAACAATTAAAAATAAACAATAAAAAATGCACAAGATAAACACGATGAGAATACGCAGAGGAGACAGTAGATGGTGGTACTAAATACAGTAGGAACAGAGGGGTAAAGAATAGAACCAGTTAAGTAAAGGCTCTTCAAAGAAGAAGGTTTTGAGTCTGGATTTGAAGGAGTTTAAAAAAAGATGACTCTCTGATATCCTTGGGGAGAGAGTTCCAGAGTTTAGGGGCATAACAGGAGAAGGCCCTGTCACCCATAGAATGTAGATGAGCTTTGGGGACAGTTAGGAGACTAGAATTAGAGCAGCGAAGGTTGTGAGATGGGGAGTAGGGCGATAATAGATCAGATGGGTACTGAGGTGGCAAGCCATGTAGAGCCTTATAGGTGAGCATAAGGAATTTGAAGTCGACACGAAACTTGACAGGAAGCCAGAGCAAGGACTCCAGGATAGGAGTAATGTGAACACTTGCACTAGAACTGGCCAGGATTCTGGCTGCCGAATTTTGGACATGCTGGAGTTTGTTCAATGTGGATTTAGACACCCCAGTGAGTAGAGCATTTAAGTAGTCAATTCGTGAGAAGACAAATGTGTGGATCATCTTTTCAGCCACAGTTAGTGATAACATAGGGTGTAGTCTAGCACCCTATGTAATGCAGTGGTTAGCATTGATGCCTCAAAGGTCAAAGCTCTGGGGCCCGGGGTTCAATTCCTGGTGTGCTATCTGCATAGTGTGTTCACGTGGATTTTCTCCGGGTGCCCCAGTTTCCTCCCACAGTCCAAAAACATACTGGTAGGTTTATTGGCTTGTAGGAAAAAGTGTCCCTGGTGTGAGTGTGTGCGTCTCTATGTCTGTGACGGTGTCTGTTTAGGGTGTATCCTGCCTTGTGCCAGTTACTTGCTTGGATAGGCACTGTCCCCCTTCTCCAACCATGACCTGGATAAAGAGGTTAGAAAATGTAGAAAATGAATGAAATATGCTTGGTTGGGAAACTGTAATGTTAAGTCTAAGGTTTAACTGGGACATTATCATCATCATTTAAAATATTTCTGTCAATAAAAAGTCATGTGATCAAGGGATGAAAGAGGTTCAGGTACTTTTGCATACCTTGTCTGTCCACAATTTACATTTCAAAGGGATGGTTCTTCATTCAGGCTGTTAATAAACCATTACATTGGTGATGCTATTTGGTGGTGATTGGGCATTAAACATTAATCTGTAAATGTAAAACAGGTTAACTTTGTCTATGTAGTAATAAATACGGAAATATGGGATTTATCTTTAAAGCATTTTTAATTTGATTTTGAAAATGCTTTTGTAACAGACTTCTCTGCTTCATTAGTCCTAATGACCTTGAGCCAGTATTTAAATGTAAGAGGTAAAGAAATTAATAGTTTTATTGTCTGCCCTTGTACTGCAGATCCTCAATTTAACTTGTGGACCAGCATTGTGGTTTTTCTTTTTTTTTTTACCACAGTCTACAGTTCTTTGCTCAGATAGCATTTTTGAGCTCAATTGATTTTACCCTTGACACATCTAAAATGCCAACACCGGTTAGGATGACCAATTTCAAAACTGTTTGTTTTTGTGGTTAACAGACCTACACTTTAGAAGTGACTCTGATTATTGTAAACCTTCTTAGCATTGTAGTTTGTTCTTGAGGACACATGTTTCACTTTATACACAGAGGAAAAAACCCTTTCCGATGGAGAAACTTTCAGAAAGATTCTTAGGGGGTTGTATTCTTTTCAGACATATTAGCAACTAATTCTGAACACTTCACGTTGACAAAGCTATTAGTTTAAAATGTGTAGAGTTAATGGCTTTCTATGTTCTGCAAAGACTTAATGAACCAGCCTTCCTAAAAGGGATAAGTTACGAGAGGTGAATACTATAATAGAGTCCCTCTATAACTTTACCACATATCCTTATACAGGATTTTTTAGATGAAACTTAATCAAAAATATTTTTACTACATTTGCCATAGCCCTGTAGTTTCCCTTGTTTATTTAATCATAATTAGTTGTCAAAACAACCCAATGGAGTTATGGCTTGAAAATAAATGTTTCAGAGCAGTGTTTTAAGTTTCTGTATTGACATTTAAAAATAATTTTATTTAGGTGTCTCAAGAATATGAATCTATGTTTTCTAGGATGTGCTTTAAGTGAAGAAAAATTGTAACTTTTTGTTGCGAGATAGATTTAACTATTTTTCCTAAGAATTTGTTAACACTCACCTCCAGTGTTGAGAGATAGTACAGTACCTACAGTATGCCCATAACAACTTCATGACCTAACATAAACATCAGCTATTGCACATTTGCATTTCCTCTTAAACGTTTTCTGGGAAACATCCTGCATAACTGTATTTAATAGTGTATAAACTGGATGGTAGATCACTATATTTGTGTGCTTTTTTTATCGATTAGATCTTTAATGTGTGTATGAGAAGTGGCCCACCCTGATCTTGAGCTGTTAGGCAACAGGTCTTGCAATTCACCCTTAAATAATTTAGAAGGAACATTAATAACATAACAGAAAATAAATTCAATTTTGTAAGTTAATTAATGCCATTAAGGCAGTAATGTGCATTTGTGGTCCTTGAGAGCTGGAGATTGTTGGAGTTTTCATTTCACATTCAGCTCAGTGGCTCAATGGTAAGCATTGTTTGTCTCGCAGTGCTGGGACCCTGGGTTCGATTCCAGACCTGGGGTGCTGTCTATGTGGAGTTTGTATGTTCTCCCCAGGTGCTTTAGTTTCTTCCCACAGTCCAAAAATGTACTGGTAGGTTAACTGGCTTCTGGGAAAATCGGCCCTGGTGTGAGAGTATGTATGTCTGTGTCTGTGTGATGGACTGGCATCCTGTCCAGGGTGTATTCCATCTTGTGCCTGTTGTTTTCAGAGGTAAATTCTGGCTCTCTCTTGTATTGGATGAAGCGGTTAGAAAATGGATGAATGGGTGATCTCCAAAGTACCTAACTAAACAATTCACCTGTTTCAAAAGTAATCGTTTGTTCCGAGTACTTAGACAACAATGATTCATGGGTGATTCATGAAACTTTGGGGATTTTGGTTTTTGGGGACTGGGGTTGACCTTCCTTAGTGTATGGTCCAACAGGTCTTTATGTTCAAATGCAAATGAGAAAAATGGTCTGGAAAATAGGTCTGTTGGTTCCATTGTAGATTGATGGCAGATGTTGTATTTTTATTGTTTTAATTGTGCATGAAACAGTTATTATACATTTTCTTTCCCCACAGGGATGAACAGGATGATTCCCGTTAGGGAACGTTCTAAAACGGAAGAGGACATTCTTCATGCTGCTCTCAGGCCCACTAACAAGCAGACAGGCAGCAACCTTACATCGGCCTCTGAAGACTCCAATGTGCTGGAGTGGGAAAATGACTTTGTGAGCGCCCATCTAGAGGACCATGGTAACTCAGAGTATGCTGGCTTTGTCAATCCCGTCCTAGAGACTTCCTCTGCTGACACGGACAAATCCAGCTCTGACCCACAGGACAGATAGTTGGAGATGGAAGACCTTCTTTAGACCAAACTGATTAACTTAATGTATACATAAGTTTAGCTATTTAATTTATTCAGTTTTGTTTTGCCTTTTATCACAGCTGGAGAGGTTGGCGCTGAATCTGTTGTATTCAGACCGTTTTCTGTCAGCATAATGAATTAAGTGCAATTTGTACATCCATTGATCTGCTCTTAAGACACTGCTCTGGGATAGGCAAAACAGCTTTTTAAATTTCACTATAGCAGCATTAAGACTGTAAATCTGTAACACTATTTTATGAATTGTTTGTAGAGTGAAGACAAAATTAAGGCTTTTTGAGTGGCTCAGCTAGTAAGGGTGCTCATTATAAGTGCAGGAAGAGCCTCTGTGGCTGACTGTCATGGGTTCAACACTGGGTCATATACTGTAACTAGTCAACTATGTCTACATTTCCCCAAGCAGTGGCACATATTTGGTAGAAAGCTGCCAGCATAGGGTTGAGATTATGAGACCAGGTGTTGTCAGTGAAATGGCAGCTTAATGGATACTTGCAAGCTTACACTTACATAAGTGAAGGACCCCCTGCTCCTCCATGTCGAAAGAAGAATGGTGTGTAGGTTGGAGGAGTTTGTCCATCCTTATTCTCTCCTAGCAGTGCAGTATAGTGGTTAACGCTCTAAGCAGGGACATGGATAAACAATTGGCATTTCTACATGGTGCGGATATAAAATGAAGACAGAGCTCATGACCCCAAAATAAGAGTATGGCTTTCTAGTGAGGCTTTTAACATCAAAAGCCTTCTACAGATTACAGCACATTAACCAGTCAAATTAGCAAGAGAGATTAATTTGAAAAGTAAACTATTCATCTTTTGTTGACATTAATTTGTTAATTCGGGGAAGTAGATTTTTAAATGCTGAAACCTCATTGCTTTATGGATTACTTTGCTTTACACTGAGGTAATTTGCAGTCATTGATTTTTAACACTGGATTTATCTTATAGGCACCCCATAAATATTTGCTCTCTTTTATCACTCTAATTGGATAATGATGGATTTTCATTTGACATTCCTTGACTTTTAAAAAAGAAGATGTGACCAAAAGTTATTTTCTCAGCCAAAGCTTTGAATCATGACAACTGGGGAATTTCCTACCAAAGTAGAAATTATAAGGAAGGGAAAGAAAGTATTTAAGGTGCCTTTTGCTGTCAGCTGTCTTTGGCCTTGTACATTACAGTTTCAAACTTCCTGTAGGCCTCCCATATTGCTTTTGTGATCCAAACACCGTCACTGAGAGTCCTGCAGTTAACATGCTATTTTTAATATCATCTTAAATAATTCAGTGTTTATAACAGATACGGTTGACAGATTGTTTCTAAACAAACCTGTAATGCCGTATTTCTGTTTGCACTTATTCCAGGCTTTATCATGAACTTGGCAAGTAATGGGATGACAACCTCAGTAAAAACTTACCAGTACAAATACAATTATATACAATTATCTTAAAGGTATAATAAATGAAATGATAAAAGGCATACTCCCCATAAAAAGCCATGCACATCATAATAAAATGATTCAAGCTGAAGGAGTTGTATATTGTCTGTTTGGATACCTCAACATCATGTCATTTTCAGCCAGAGATAGATTAAAACAGTTTTTCATCAGCCATTCTGTACTTTTCCCTTAAAATGCAAACTTTTATAACAACATTTTATATGTGAAGAACATTGTCCCAGGCTGTTAGTAAGCGTTCACAGTTCTTTGTTTGAGTAGTCCAGCTCTATTGGATGATATTCTCAAATGTAATCACCCATCTGCCTTGTATATTCAGTAGCAGATCACCCCTCCTAAGGTTCCTCCTAAAGTTTTCACTTTCATAATTTTACGACAACATTTGTTTGCACTCTGGCCATCAGGATATTATTTTTTTAACTTTGTCCAGTGCAGTCATAGACTAAGATACTGTAAATAGTTAAACCTTGTTGTGGGTCCTGATTTTTCATGAGCTAGGAAAGTGCTTAAGAATTTGGAGAAAATGATTACGATACGTGTTGAAATCCCTAGTCTCAGTGACAGCCGTTCTTTGTTTATTCACCAAGCTGTTATAAGTTTTTCTGGGGCTGTTATCCGTAACTGAAGGGATGCAGGTTTGCATGGAGAACTCTCACAAGCATAAATTCTCAGGTGAGATGATAGAATTGTTTGATAATGGTTTCAAAGTGACCAAAGAAAAAAAAGATTAAATGCTGTCTTTAGATCATGTGTAAGTGCCCAGAAGTATGATGGTCACTGATTCTGAGCAACCATTACACATTGTTTTCTTGTGAGACACTTTTGATTATTTTAAATGTATGCTTTAATACTACACCACTATTATAGACTTTTGGTACAAGCACAGAGTATAATGGGATGAGGTGATTAGGAGCTGAGTTGTAATGAAAAACATCAGGACACATACTGTACCAGCTCTGAAGCACACTGTGCTAGATTAGTGTAACATGCGCCTTTTTCAAATCAGTATTGTAAGTACATTTTCTAAACCAGGCCTTTTATGAATTACTAAAAGGTGAAGTAGCACTACATACTCTGTCTAATTTAATGCTGTTTTGTAAAATGTTTATTTGCAGTTGTGTTCATTCTCAAATACTTGAAGTCATCATTCAGACACCTTTGCTTGTATTGTAATTACTATTTAGACTCTATGAAGCAGACATTTTTTCTAGAACATGCAGTGCTTTTGCATTATTCTGGTTTTATTCTACCATGTATAAATAAAATATTCTTAAGAAATGAAACCAAAAAGGACTGTGACTTTATTCATATTACTACATCCACACACATTGTATTTAGACATTCCTCCTCGTTTACCAAGCATCAGGACTGTCAAAAAAAAGTGAAGATTTATTTAAAATTTTTGAATGAATTGTACTAATGCATATTTAATTCTTTTGAATGCAATGTAGAACAAAAAGCTATGCAGAGAAATAAATTTAACTAATGACAATATAGAGTGCCACATCTTCCATTTTTCTTTTTTTAGATTTACCGTTCCTGTGTTTGTGCATGATGAATAACATTGGGAAAGACAAATATTCCATCCTGTTAAATGCTTCCCTTTAAAAATAAAAGGTGATAATTATTGCCAGGTTTAGATAGATTTGATCATAAACCAGTATTCATGTTTTGACCAGCTTTACTGCAGAAATGTCATGGTATCAAATGGAGGATCTCATCCTTCTGCCTAACAGCAGTAAGGTTAATGGATTTTCAATGACACAAAGGTTTTTTCTTCCGTATACATGATACAGAATCCTTTGCTGGTTGAATGAATAATGAGATCTTGGAGTTTCATCTTGTAGTGCTTATTTATGTCCTTTCTAAAGTGATTCCTAGAACAAATGAAGAATTTTTGTCAGAAGTACATGGAACAGGGGTCTTCCTGGTAGTAGGCCTGCTTAGTAGAGCCCTCTACAGTAACATCTATATTGAAAGATTCATTATGCGTGAGATAGATTCTATATTAGCAGGTAACCATGATGTAATTGGAAGCAAAGAAACATGTCTAATGAAATAAAAAAAAAACATTGGTAGATGCAAAGTGTTTTTGGGAGAGGCAGGAAAAATGAACACTGTAGATCTAAATGAGTATTCAGGTGCCAGGATTTAACCTAGAATCTAGGCTTTCGGACTTCAATACAGGCCTGACTTTCAACATTCAAAGGACATAGAGACCACCAACTACAAATGTTTCATCATTTTATAATGAAATCATCAGCAACAGAAAGCATAACGACTACTACCTTACTGGGTCTGTCAAAGCACCAAGAAGAGGGAATGCCTGTGATGATATAGGCATTTCAAACGAGATAGTGAAATGAAAAATGAGGAAAACGTGGAGGTGAAGCATCCCCAGGGAAGAGGTATATACAGTATGGTGGGTATTATAATATGGTATGCTTTGATGTATACTTTAGAAGTGTATAGGTATAGTAAAACATTTACAATTTCAGGCAAGGCTATGACATAGCACACTGTGACAGAATGAGCCAGAGCCGAAGACAAAGTGAAATTGGGTAGAAATTATACAGAATCATCAGGGAGTAGTTTGCAGCTATTTAAAGGTATTCTGCTTGAGGCAAGTGACAGATTAATTCCAAAAGAAAGTAATTCAATGGCTAGCTAGCAGTGGCCCAAATGCTTTAAGAAATCAGTTCATACACATAAGTATAAAAATATCACTTTACAAAGTATTCCAAAAGTTCAAGTTCAAGTTCATATTTATTTGTCATTCTAGCAGTCTACAAGTATACAGTGGAACGAAATATCACTCCTCCTGGTCCACGGTGCAAATACAGACAGGACACTGACATAGACATTGTACACAGGATACACATAGTGCAAAGTGCAGATAGTGCAAATCCCTAATACAATATACACAACACACTGGGGGGATTTAAACCCTGTTTCTGGAATTGGAGTGGGTGCAAGTAGATTCCAGGGTGTTGAGGAGCCTGACAGCCTGCGGGAAGAAGCTGTTACAGAGTCTGGTGGAGCTAGCACGTACACTGTGATACCTTTTTCCATATGGTAGGAGGGCAAAGAGTTTATGGGAGGGGTCATTTACTGGAGGCCCTGTGTAAGCTGCGTTTGTAATAGGTGACAGAAATGGAAGGGAGGGAGGCACCTACAGTATGATCTTTTCAGCTGTTTCCACAATTCGTTGCAGGGTCTTGCGGTCTGAAGCATTGCAATTCCCAAACCAAACAGTGATACAGCTGGTCAAGGTGCTCTCAGTGGTGCTTCTGTAGAAAGTGGTAAGAATGGGTGGGGGGAGGTTTGCCCTCCTCAGTCGCCGCAGGAAATAGAGATGCTGCTGTGCTTTCTTGGTTGGGGAGGTGGTATTGAGGGACCAAGTGAGGTCATCTGTAATGTGTACACCAAGAAACATGGTGCTTCTAACTGTCCCCACAGGGGAGCTGTTGATGTACAGTGGGGAGTGATCAGTGTGGACCCTCCTAAAGTCACTGATTATCTCTTGTTTTGTTAACGTTAAGAGATAAGTTGTTGTTTGTGCACCAGTCCACTAGTTGCTCCACATCCTCTCTGTATGGTGACTCACTTTTTGTTGCTAATGAGGCCCACCACTGTCATGTCATCGGCAAACTTGATGATGCAGTTTGAACTGTGCTTGGCAGTACAGTTATGAGTCATCAATGTGAACAGCAGTGGGCTGAGCACACAGCCCTGGGGAGTTCAGTGTTCACTGTGATGGTGCTGGAGATATTATCACCGATCCGGACTGTCTGAGGTCTCTCAGTCAGAAAATCCAGAATCCACTTACAGAGGGAGGTAAGGTTCAGCAAGCTCAATTTTTCTGTCAGCTTCTGGGTGATGATTGTATTAAATGCTGAACTGAAGTCAATGAAAAGCATTCTTATTTAAGAGTTTTTCTTATCCAGGTGAGACAGGGCCAGGTGAAGGGCAAGTGATACAGCCTCATCATTAGACCGGTGGAAGCGGTATGCAAACTGAGGGAGGGTCCAGTGGGGTAGGGAGTCTGGACTTGATGAGGCTCGTGACTAGCCTCTCGAAGCTCTTCAGGATAAGTGGTGTGAGTGCCACGGGGCGAAAGTCAGTGAGGCAGGACACGGATGATTTCTTCGGCACTGGTATGTGGTAGATTTGAAGCATACAGGAATGACCGCCTATCACAAAGAGATCTGTGAGGACATAAGCTAGCTGTTCTGCACATTCCTTGAGCACCCGACCAGGTATATTGTCGGGTCCAGCAGCCTTACATGGATTAACTTTGGCTAGTGTCCTCCTTACATCAACTGTGGACAGGCAAAGCACCTGATCATTGGGAGTAAGTGTGGTTTTCCTTGCAGGCACAACATTCATTGCTTCAAACCGTGCATAGTTGTTCAGCACATCTGGGAAGGAGGCATCACCGATCTCTGACACGTGGGGTAGTCCTGTAATTAGTAATGGCCTAGATGCCCTGCCACATGCGCCGGGTTTCTCTGGTGTCCAGGAAGTGGCCATGGATTTTTCATGCATAGGTGCGCTTTGCCTCCCTGATGGCACGGGACAGGTTGGCCCTTGCAGTCCTGAGGGCTGCCTTGTCGCCTGATATGAATGTAGCATCACGGGTTCTTAGCAGTGCATGGACCTCTGCAGTCAGCCATGGCTTCTGGTTGGCCCGTGTGATGGTGGATTTGGAGACAGTGATGTCATCTATACACTTACTGATGTAGCTAGTCACAGATGCTGCATACTCCTCTAAATCAATGAGATGCTCATAGGTAACAGCCTCCCTGAACATATTCCAGTCTGTGTGCTCAAAACAGTCCTGTAATGCTGAGATGTCTCCATCTGCAATACTCTGATCTGTTTCAGAACAGGTTTGGCACGTTTGAGCAGCGATCTGTATGCTGCGATTAGCATAACAGAGATGTGGTCAGAGTAGCCCAGGTGGGGGCGGGGAACAGCATTGTATGCATCACAGATGCTTGTGTAAACTAAGTCTAGTATCTTCTCACCTCGGGTTGCAAAGTTAACATATTAATACAATTTAGGGAGAACTGACTTAAGATCCAAAGAGCAGTACCTACTGTAGTTAAAAAAATCAATTAATTTCAAGCACGTACACTGCATACTAGAATGGCAAACAAGAGACATGAATACTGTCAAGCTAAAATACATTTTCTGTGAGATTAGGGTCACATAAAAGGATTTTGATAGTGCAGAACAAGCTAATCTCTATCAAGAAATGCATGGGACCCTTGGATCAATTAGCTAGTACCTACCAAATGGGCTAACTCAGCTGATAGGCCTCCACATAGTTCTATCTTGTGTTTCTTGAATAGAAGAGTCAAAAGTGTTATACATACTAGAAGCACTTACTAGAAGCACTTGAATTTCCAGATTAATATGTAAACAAATCTCCAGGGCATGATGTAATTCTAGCAATTGTACTTAAGGAAACAAACGATGGGGGTTATAGGGCATTTCATAATTCTTCCAATAGTCATACAATACAAGGGTAATACCTACTGACTGGAAAACTGCTATAGCCGTGACCATACATAAAAAGGTGACAAAAATGAACCAAGTAATTATACTATAGATTTATACTTCTTACTTCTATTACATATAGTATACACTGTATCTGAATGCTGTTTTTTCTTCCCCTTGAACCTGAGGGGTGTGTTGGAATACTCTCAAGAAATAGTTCTTAAAGCATATAGGGAATTACATATTTCCTTCTCCTAGGTGGAGTCCTTCTGTCAGCTGTTACACCCTTTACTGAGAGTTGGAGAGCTTGTCAGCCCTGCTCTTTCATAAAAGAATCAAAATATTGTTATGAAGTGAATCGAGATACAATAGATAACACCTGGCTAGTTTAAACATTGCTATCTTTAAAGCAAAGGGGACGTTTGCTGCGATGTAGTAAGACTTAGTTAAGTTCTGCATAAATGATTAAGTGTGAATTAACAGTACATTAATCACACACTGTCCATTAATGACAGTCCATTAATAGCAGAAACCCAGCTGCTTCTCGACATTGCTGGCTTGTATTTCTGTTGCAGGTAGAGCTGGAGTATTAGACAAGTTGGACCTAGAATCTAGAAACTAGATCCCGAGGGAGATGGGATTTGTTGTGTTCTTTCAGTGTCAACTGTGCAACCTTATGTAATACATGGATTTAGACTCTAAAAATGGCGACATCGCTGACAAACTTTATTTAGAATATTGTATACAATTTTATGCACCATGTTGCAATAAAAATATTTCTGCTCTAGAATCAGTCAACCCAATTATTTTTTTTCAGAATCAACAGTGAAACACAATCCAGAGGACATAAATGGAAACTGGGTTCAGTTGTATTAAAAAATCAAAAGTAACATTTTTACACAGTGTAGTGGGGGTCTAGAACAAGTTACACAGCCTTGGATCAATTAACTACTGACAACCCATCCATCTATTTTCTAACAGCTTCATCTAATTCAGGGTATTGAGGGTCCCGGAGCCTATCCCAGCAAGCAACAGGCACAAGGTAGGGTACAACCTGGATGGGTCATCAGTCAATCGCAGGACACAGACACAAATATATATACATTAACACCAGGGCCAGATATCCCAGGAGACCATTAACCTACCAGTTTGTCTTTGAACTGAGGGAGGAAACCCACAGAAACACAGTGAAAGCATGCAAAACGTCAAACAGATACTGCAGCACTCCAGATCCAGAATTGAACCAAGGACCCAGTGCTGCGATTCAATAATGCTAACCACTGCGCCTAACTGCCACTCGACTAATGCAAACCAAACAAAGTGGGCTGAATGGCCTCCTCTTGTTTTTGATACTTATGATAAACTTATATAATTTCTCAGTGTGGTAGTACTACTTGCCTCAATGGGTGACCAAGTGTGGATTTGGAGATCTTCCTGAGGGGACTGTGACACTTGTCTATCACAGCCTACAACTGCTACTGCCGTGGTAGCAGCTTTTGGATTCATTCAATAGCAACAATAGTTACAGCGTTGTTAACATTATACAGTAAGTGCACTATATTAAGTGCAAATCAACAGTAAATACCAGTATGATAGTAATTAAATTGTTGTTCTATTAAAAACCATATTGTTATGGCCTGAGACAATTAGAACAGTTTAAAAGATATGTTTTAAAGGGTAAAATAAATTCCTTGACAGTATAGAAAAAAATCCAAATTTCGAATTAAGCACTAAATCGTGAATTTTCTGAAAGTACTGTTAAGTCATCATGATGTCGCAAACCACTGCTCTCGCCATGGGCAAGAGCGAGAGTTCCCATGGATTGTGACTCGGCCATTCCTGCTAACTAGTCATTGTAACGACCAATGTAAAGCGATGTACAGTATGAGAGAATAAGTACAGCAGATATTTTACTGCAGGAAGTTTCCAACATGATCTGCATGCAGAGTTAACAAGTTCCATTTATCGGCAAAACTACCTGGAGGTCAAGAGTAACATTTCTATTGGATTAAAAGAGGTGTATTCCCAAGCCTGCTTCTTTACAATGTAATAGGGCTGCATCATATCATCGGACGTTTTGTTGCCTTGTTCTGAACATGGCGATGCGCAAACCTGGAAATTTAATCTATTTTGTGATGTAAATTTGAGGTTTACAAGTTACTATGTAGATCTTACTTTTGGTGTGGTTTGAAATGCACTCAGCAATGATGATTCTTTCTAACCCTGAAATATAAAAATAGTGTTGCAGTTCACTTTTAAGTCACAAGTCATATTGATGTTGGCTTCTGTCAGGATCTTGAAGAGGAAAAATGAGATGTAGGTAATTATGCATAGTTTATGGACTTTTCATCCACCCATTTTCTAACCATTTCTTCCACTTCAGGGACCAGGATCAAATGTATTTGATCACAAATACATTTGAATGAATGATATCCTTAAGTGGGTTCTCCAGTAAAAATCCTGTCAAAGGTGACAAGGTTTTCTGTATGTTTGTCTCAATGGATGTGTGTGATGTTTGTTTCTCTCAGGTCATTGTATGTCAGCAGCAGGAAGGCTAAGGAAATATTACAACTGCATAATGCCAGAAGCCTCTGTAGCCAAAACGTTATTCGTTCTTTCTTTCTGTCTCTAAGCTTAGAATCAAATTCTGTTTGTTCCGCTGTGTATCAGAATTTAAAAAAGAATACAACTGTCATTCCAAGGCAACCACCTAATATTGCAATTAGTAGTAATCCCTTCTTAGCTACTGTACATTTCTTTTTCACATTGAGTATGTAAAAAGTTTGTTTAGAGGTCTTATTCTGGCTACCATAGAAGTGGCTTTAAACTTCATATGGTGGCTCTGGAATTTATGTTCTTCAGATGAGGAAAGTTTCTTCTTCAGGCGAAGTGGACTCTTATTCTGCTTTAGGCAGGCAGAAAAGCATTAGCCCAGTAGCAAATCTCTCAATATGTCAATAACATTTTATTGTGGTTTGAAATGCACTCGTCAATGCTGATTCTTTCTAACCACCCCAAAATACAAAAATAGCGTTTCAGTTCCGCTTTAAAAAATAATGCAGCAGCTTCTGTTTTCCAAAAATACATTGAATATACAGTAAGATTCATAATTAATTATATTCTACCAGGCACAAATGTTTTTCTTCTCCATTAATTTATCATTTATATCAGGGCTCATAAGTGAAAACATACTGTACATTCTGCAGTTCATACTTCATCAACAAAGTCAAAATAGCATTATTTGAATTTGTATAGTTTTACATACTTCATTCACTGCATTAAAACCTTGGTAAATTTGATACTATCAGTGCCTGTATGCACAGGTAAAGCTCACAAAAGTTACTAGTAAGGACACAAAAAGAAAAACACAACAGAAAAATGGCAGTAGACAACAGCTTTCTTAATTATTTTTAAAGCTCCTGCATGTTTTTTTCAAATAACATAATTTTACAGATTTGCACACATTTTACATGAGTTACATTTTCAGCATTTTAAGAATTTTTGTGCATAAAATACAAATACTTTAAAAATAAATACATTAACTATTTCACAAGCTGGATAGATTCCATAATATGTCCTTGAATATTACATTACTTCATCCATTTTATGCATGTTCAGCCTCACAAAAGAGTAAAAAAGTAAAAACAAATTTTAAAACATGAGAACAGTAAAAGGTAATTTTTGGCACATTTGTTAAATGATAAGCAGTATAAAATACAGTATATGTCTATTCATACATTCAGAGCTGAATATACTATATACTGTATGTAAACAGGAACAATCAGCTAATTCTTCATTATAAAACCTTCAGAGTTAATTCTGGATAGCGAGTGACTTATAATGCTCCAGTAAATGCAAGCCTTTAAGGAATCCTGTGGCCTGGAATGACATTTGAAAATGAGCTTTGTAGATAATGTAAATTGTTTTCTTGAGAATGTGTACTGAAGCCTTTTTTTAAAAGAGTGACAGGGTCTGTTTACTTCATTAGTGAATAAGCTTTATAAACAATGGCTACATACAGTAGTTTTATCTTGTGTCTGTCTTTTACAACAGATGTTTCCAGACCTCTGGAAAAGAAGGACTTGTGTCCCTCTGGGGACTATGCAGAAACATCCCCAAAAGCGCTTCTCATCCCATTGCAATAGTGGGCAATAGAGCCACAGTGTTGACCCTACAGGTTGTTGACCCTACAGGTGTCCAGAACACTTGCAGTAATAATAGAATTCAATGGTCACTATGGTCACATTTCTTGGAAAGAGGTAATCTAGACAGTAAGGTCTGTAAATTGCTGCTCTACTGTATTAAAGGACTAATCCCTCTATTTTTATAAGTTTGAGATTCTTATGAAAAATGCAGTCGACTCGTAACTTACGCGCTCTCAACTTAGGTGGTCGGCTCCAGAAAAGAAAAAATATTGGAAAAAAATGCTTCATTCTCCGTCAAGCATGCCAGTTAATGAGCCTGTATAGTCGTCTTGTTTACTTTTATTTACTTTTTTTATACTTGTAATTAATATCTTCAATTACTTTAAGAGGTTAGTAGAGGGTGGCAGTTTTTTATAAGGGTTCTAGGGTAAAATTTGGCTTTACTCGCTACTCCCTAGGTCGACTGTAATTGAGTTACTGAAAAGGGGGAATAGGCTTAAAATTGTTTCTTGACAAGACAATCATCTTTGGTCTATACTCAGACCTTCGGCAAGAGTTTGTTTAGTAGTAGGTTGCCCTTGGGCTTTACTCAAAAAAGGTAAGTAGCACGGTTATGTCTTTTGTGAAGTACAATACTACTGTCTCATTACATTGTTTAGATAATGCTACAGAACCTAATATAAGTTATAAAATCCTGATCTAATTAAGTCCTTCAAATAGTTGCAACTTGAGTATACAATAATTGTAATTGTTTTCTGAACTTCTTAATCTGGTGTATCAGTTCTAGGAAAGTACTTTTGAAATGATTGTCATAACACAAAATATCTCCTTAAAACTAGTTGAAAATGTGCCGAGTGATAAACTGTGATAATTAAAAGAAAACAGAATCCTACATTGGCTAAATTACTGTACAGTTTTCACACAAAAATAACTTCTCAAAGGTTAAGGTTAAAGGTTTTCACTTCTAATATAATTCACATAACATACCCTGAGAATATTCAAATCTGTTCAAAACTGAGAACTGTATCCTCCCTATCTTTTGGAACACCAACCTGCTCTTTGAAAAGCAAGATTTGTTCCATCGGAAGCACCGTGGACAAGGAGCTTTATTGACAACTGAGATGATGCTGTGTTGGCAGTTTCCTGATTTAATTATTTTTTTTTCTTTTATGTTATTCTATGAATGATGAAGAAAAAAGCATATATTTTTTTATCAGATTAAAACATCAAACTCTAAAGCAATTCTAACATAACAGGGCTTCCTTATATGGACAATGTCTTTCTAAAAATCAGCTTTACTAAGCAATTAGTAACACCTTGTGATTAAGGAGAACAGTCTGCATTCTTGTTCAGATGTCTGTCACCAGTATTTGAAAAACCCTAATCCTATTAAGAAAACTATATATGTACTTTGAAGTCTTGAACTTATACACATTGTTTTTGCAATATTAACATTTGAAATTTAGCTTGTTAGAGATCTCTCAATTGTTAAAAAGTTTGAGATAAACTGTGAATTAAACCTGTGAAATACTTTACTGAAATAAACTGTGTAGAAGTCTCAGAGAAAAAGAATGCATTTAAAAAACATGCATAAGGGGTAAATTTACAAGCTATACATTGCCTTTATATTGTCAAAATATTTATATCTGTTTAAAGTTTCTTTAGAAATTTAAACTGTAAACTGCATTGGTCATTTTATGACATTTGATCAGTTTTTCAGTTTTATGCATACAACATCCTTTAAGAACCAACTCTACCCTTTATTTTTTTTAAATGAGTGAAATTCATATCTGTATTATTGTCAGGATTTTTTTTTATAGTGCACGCCATTCATTTCTGAATGAATATGATGACAAGGCACAGGACTCCTACAAGGCCCAAGGCCTGCAATCCAAGGAACCACAGCATGACCCAGAAGAAGATTATCACCACAGGCTCTACTATTTTCTCACCAAAGTACATCTGTGAAAATCCAATGCTTCTAAGGCACTTATTAAGTTCCCCAAAGAGAGTTCCCAGTTTTTCACAGTCATCGATGGGAGCTTGCAGTGTGCTGTGTTCCCCTCTGGATTCAGCTGTCTGAAATGAAACAAAACACAATTCTGTCATTTCTCATAAATCATAATTAACCTCCTCAAACACTGAAGTGAACACCTTATGCCTAAATATAAGAACGATTACAAATGAGAGGAGGCCTTCTGGCCCATCTGTTCTTCCAATAGATAACTGATCTGAGGATTGCATTCACCTGTTTCTTGAGGGATGCCAGGGTATCAGCTAAGCTATGTGTCTAAGCATCTACCTCCGTATTTCCACAACTCTTTAAGTACACGAATGATTCTTGTTTTCGGTTTTACATGCTATTTCACATACAGTAGTCTCTAGTTGTACCCTCTGGTTCGTGTCTCAATGTTATTTCTGAAGAAGAGCAATGTATTGAATTTTATCAATACTTTGAAAATAACTGCCTCACGTCCCATAGGTATTTTTGCAAATTGTTTTATGTTTAACCATATAGGAATACATTTATATTATACTGATCTACACAAATTACTCAATAATGTTAAAGCAGAACACAAGTTCTGGAAATGCTTTACAAGTATATGTAATTTAAAAGAAATGTCATGACTTGATAAGTATTCACCTAGTTTATGATGACACTCCAAATTGAGCCAAGATGCATCTAATTTCCTTGTGAGATCACTCACTCATGAATGTAGCTACAGTATCTTTTAGCTACAGTATATACTGTAGCTGTATGTAGCTACAGTATTTTTATTCTTTCTAAAAAAACAAGTGTTTTTTTGTCGAGCTTGTTTTCTTGTTATTTAGTTGTCTCTTTTTCTTCTTCTTTTTAATTATTTACTTTTTTGATTGTGCAGGATGCGGAGGTGCAGAATGGTACAGTACGTGCTTTCCTGTTATTGTTTTCTGTGTACTACTTGTTCAACTCTGGATCTAGCAGTTAATGGCTGGAATGTTCAGGATGATGCAAGCGTTACGATTGAAATAATTCCAAGAATGTCAAACTTTAATGTTTAATCAATTCCAACACTGTTTGCCAAACTTCCTCAAGATATTCTGATATTCTACACAGAATACAGATTTTAATTCCAAAACAAATGTAAGTGCAGCAGGAGAGGTAGATGGAGAGAGTAACTTTGGCAAAGGAAGAATTAACTCCCCCCCCCCCCCCCAGATTCACTATGATAATGTCTAACGTTCAGTCATTGAAAGGCAATGTGGATAAACTTCATGATAATGTGCAGTTCTTTAATCAATGCTTGCGTACTTGCTTTTATGGAGATGTCGCGATTATCGAGATGACAATGTTAAGCATGAGGGGTTTTCTCTACACCTGCTGATCACAGACAAAGTAACCACAGGTAAACATTATGGTGGAGGCATGTGTCTGATGATAAATAATTGTTGGTACCAAATAATTACAGTACCATCTATGAGAGTGTGTGTGTGCGTGACTTTGAACTGCTAAGTGTCTTTCTGCATCCCTCCTGACCTTCCCGAGCGTTTTCACAGCTTTTTAAAGACCTGTTTACATCCCCCTGAAAGTGAATATGGAAAAATACCTGAAATTAATTTTAGGAGATTTTAAAAGTTGCACAATGAAAAATAGACTGTACATATTATCAATATGTGACCTGCACCAGATGGTTGAACAGTAATTATTGATTGTTGCTATGGGACAATACCAAATGCCTACAGTACTTCATCTCTTGCAAGCCCTACAGTGGGCAACTCTGATCACAATACAGTTCTTCTCAGACCAATGAATCAGCTGCTGTTCAAGAGAAACAAACCAGAGACAAGAACAGTAGAAACCTGGGAAAAAGAAAGTACTAAACGGCTACAGGGTTGTTTTAACTGCAGTGAGATGTGCTTAAAGACACATCAGAGGATATTCACAAACTTGATGTACTGTAGTATCGTATGACATTTCTTTCTGTGTAGACTCAATCATTTCTATTAAAAGCTTTAAGCCTTTTCCCAATAGAAAAACCCTGGGTAACCAAGAGTTTCAAACATGTACTCCTTATAAAAAGAAACTTGCTTTTTCTCAAGGGGACACAGAGCTCAGGAGCAGTAGGATGCGAAAAGAGAAAAGCTAAGGATTAGTATGGGTAACAAAAAGAGAATAGCATTGTTATGGGCGATACCAGGCATGGAAGGGCATTAAACCCATGGCCACTATCTCGGAAAGTTAACTGCTTATCACACTATACCTGTGATAAATGGCACAAGTGGTCAACAGCTGGCAAATGATGTGTTTTATACCTGTTTTGAATCAAAACCAACAAACACCTTCATGTTGAATGTTGAATTCCCATTATTCAGAGAGTTTATTAAAATTGACACAGCAAATTAACTGACACAGAGAATTAACTTAAGAAAAAGCACAGGTCCACATAATGTATGTGGAAGGGTTCTGCAATCTTGTGCAGATCAGCTCTGTGACATTATTAGTCTGTTTTTTTTAGATGTCCTTAAATTGTCACACGTCTTCTGTGGAAGAAATCTTTTATTACTCCCATTCTAAAAACGGACCAGACCACCCAGCATAACAGCTACAGGGCAAATGCTCTAACCTCTCCCAATGAAAAGCCCAGAGAAAACAGTGAAACAACATATTACAATGAGATAAGATAAGATCAGATGGGTCCTAGACCTCTTAACAAATGTGTTTCAACAGGTCAGAATGGGGGAAATGGTTATATTCACTACATTACTACTACTAGATTACTACAGGGCTGTGGCTTGACATCTGTATTGTACATTTTGTACACTTAGGATTGTAAGAGCAAAACACACAGACATCTCATTATGTTTGCAGATTTCAAGAACCCAGAAAATCATTACTGGCTAAAACTAAAGAAGGCTTCAGACTCCACAGCCAAAACATTGTGTTTCTTTTCTTTTCCTTTCATAATTGTCACGAAAGCCAGTTTTGACTCCCGTGTTATTAAAGACCCTATGCGGACGTTATAATCCATAAAAGACGACGGAGGAAGGTACAATGGGATTAGGATAGGTTGACAAGACAGGGGGCGGTGACTGTAGTGAGCAGGTGCACGGGGGGTATGAGATAGAAACCAAGTCCAAGGAAATCCAAAAGGGAAGTCAGGGCGCAGTCCATAATCCACGAACTGGGAAATCCATCCAAGACAAATGGTTAAAAGGGGGAACTGGGTCGGAACCAGCACAGGAACAGGAACAGGAACAGGAACTAAAAACATAACGGAACCAGGTACTCCGCATCCCGGACCCAGGTGGTCAGGACGCCGGAAAAAGGCCTGCCTTTGGAGAACTCGGAAAATAGGCAAGCCTTGTGGTGTCCATCTTCCAATACTGAGCCCAGAACTGCAGAGACACTGGGCTTTTAACCAAAAAGCAAACAAGATGCACCAGGAAATAACAGAAATGAATCATAACTGAAAGTGGTAGAATCGCCCTCTAGAGGAGGGATGTGGAACATAACAATAATTTCAGAAGAAATGTGCCCTCAGTTGACAGTGAATGTCAAAACATAAACTCTACAATGTCTGTTAAATTCTGTGATAGAACTGTAAGATGACAAAGATCTGGGGAGGAGAATAAAAACACACCTAGGATGTTGAAAGTTTCCAGAGGCACGGTCATTAGGACTTTTCTTTAGTCATCATGAGAGAAAATGGAACCACTCAGAGTCTTTCTGCAGCAGGCTGTCCTCCCACAATGAGCAACCGGGCAAGAAGGACCTTGGTCAGAGAAGTAAGAGAGAACCCAATAACCACACCCATTGAACTACAGAGTTTAGTGGCTGAGACAAGTGAACCTGTCCAGAGGACAACACTCCCTGTGCCACTACATAGATTTAGCCTCTATGAGATAGTGGCTAGATTTAAGCCACACCTGAGCAAAGGCCACATGATAGCACCTGGAGTTTGCAGGAAGACATGTAACAGACCCTCAGACCATGTGGCAAAAGCTTCTCTGGTACGATGAAACTAAAAAAATGTAACTCTTTGGCCTGAATGTGTAGTCCTATGCCTGGCCCAAACTGAACACAATTCACCCATGTAACTCCATCCCTACCATGAAGCATCGTGGTGGCAGCACCATCCTATGGGGATGCTTATCAGTGCCAGGGAGTGAGACACTTGTCAGGATAGAGGAAATGTGTGGAGCCAAATACAGACACAACCTGCTTCAGTCAGCAGAAGAACTTAGAAAGAGGCAAAGATTTACCTTCCAAAAGGACAAGGACTCCAAGCACACAGCAAAAATGTCAATGGAGTGGCTTCAGAACAAGAAGGTGAGTGATCACCAAAGCCCAGACTTGAATCCCTTCAATTCCTTTAAGAAATGTGTGGAAGGAACTGAAGATTGTGGTTCACCAGTGCCAACTGGAGAGAATTTAAGCAAATCTGCAAGGAAGAATGGGCAATAATGCCCATATCCAGATGTGCAAAGCTGATATGGGCATACCCCTGAGGTCTCAAAGCTATTAAACGGTGCTTCTACTAAGTATTGACTTACCCCCAGCAGGACAAATGCATCAGTAAAAAAGATTTTTCCAGTTCTCATATTTTTTATACAATACAAATATTTTTTCTACTTTAGTTTGTTGAGTATGCTTGGTGAAAAATATAATTTAAATGCATTAAAACCTCCGGTCGCAACACAACATTTTCAATTTTTTTGCGGTGGTTTGCTTTCTTAAGCAAAAGGTACTTACTCTAGTTGCTTTACCGTGACCCGATTCCCTAGTAACAATATTTACCTTGTATCTTGGTGACAGAAATTACACACAATATTCCCTTCTAAATTGTTTTGAAAGCTAAAGTTTTCTTCAACATACTGTGTTCTCAGTAATGCAATGTTCAAGTTCAGTTTAAGTTCAAGTTTATACAGGTATATGGTATAACGAAATGCTATTATCTAGCTCTCGGACATAAGTAGTACAAAGAAAAAACAACAACAACAACAACAACAACAACAACAACAATACAATTGTATAACAAAAGAAAGACAGAGACAACAGGCAGTGTGCAAAAAACAACAACAGGCAATGTGCAAAAACAAGAACAGGCAATGTGCAAAAAAAAACAACAGGCAATGTGCAAAACAACAAAAAGGTAACAGGTAATGTGCAAAAACATGCATCAACAGAATGAAATAAAGGGATAGAAATTATGGGGAGTGAGCTTTTGTATGTATGGTAGAGGTAGATTTTCAATTTGTGTTTGGGTTTTTGGTAAGAAAGAAAGAAGGCACTGTGAGGTTCAGATCATAGGTGAGAGGTGAGGTGAGAGTGAGAGAGGCTGGGAGTTTAATAGTTTGATAGTGCAGGGGTAAAAACTGTTTCCGAGTCTGGTAGTCCGGGCCCGAATGCTCCAGTACCGTTTTCCAGATGGTAGCAGATCATAAAGTCTGTAGCTGGGGTGTGTGGGGTCTTTGATGATGCTTAGAGCTTTCCTCAAGCACAGTCTGTCATAAATGTCCTGTATAGATGGGAGGGCAACCCCAGTGATGGACTGGGTAGTTTTCACCACCCGCTGTAGGGCTTTGCGGTCAGCAGCACTGCAGTTGCCATACCACACTGTGATGCAGCCTGTCAGTGTGCTTTCTGTAGTGCATCTATAAAAGTTAGTGAGGATCTGGGGACATATCTTAGCCTTCTTCAACGCACGTCTTAGGAAGTACAGGCGCTGTTGCGCTTTCTTGATCAGACAGGTGGTGTTGAGAGACCATGTGAGGTCCTCGGTGATATGGACGCCAAGGAATTTAAAGTTACTGACCCTTTCCACTTCAGTCCCGTTGATGTGGATAGGGGCATGTCCGGTTTACAGTTTCCTGAAATCAACGATCAGCTCCTTGGTATTGCTGACGTTGAGGGTGAGGTTGTTGTCATCACACCACGTTGTAAGGAGATTGACCTCCTCCCTGTAGGCCCTCTCATCATTGTCTGTGATCAGACCTACAACTGTGGTGTCATCGGCAAACTTGATGATGGAGTTGGTGTTGTGTTTGGCCTTACAGTCGTGGGTATAGAGGGAGTAATGGACTAAGCACACACCCCTGGGGGACCCCAGTGTTCAGAGTTAGTGTGCCGGAGGTGTGGTTTCCAAGCCTGACAGCCTGAGGTCTGCCTGTCAGAAAGTCCCGAATCCAGTTGTAGAGGGTGGTATTGAGACCCAGTGCACTGAGTTTCTGGGATGATAGTGTTAAAAGCTGAGCTGAAGTCGATGAATAGTAGTCTTGTGTATGTGTTCTTTTTGTCCAGATGGGATAGGGCAGTGTGTATGGCAATGGAGATTGTGTCTGTTGGACCGGTAGGCAAACTGGTACGGGTCCACTGTGTTTGGAATGGTGTCCTTAATGTGCTTCATGACCAGCCTCTCGAAGCACTTCATGATGACAGGTGTTAGTGCCACTGGTCGGTAATCATTAAGACATGTCACTGTGGTTTTCTTTGGTATTGGGATGATGGTGGTTGTCTTGAAGCAGGTGGGGACTACGGCTCGGGCCAGAGACATGTTGAAAATGTCTGTGAATACACCCGCCAGTTGATTGGCGCAGGCTCTGAGGACGTGACTGGGTATGCTGTCGGGTCCTGCAGCCTTGTGTGTGTTCACTTTTAGCAGAGATCTCCTCACCTCATCTGCAGACAGTGAGAGTAATGTTCAAGATCTACCAAGATAAATGTTTGCAGTTGTTCACTTCTACTTCTACAAGGTGCAGAAAGGGTTCCCTTAGTAGACCACAGATCCAAAGATTTGATCCTTGTTTTTAGTTTGTGTCCAAGGTCTTGGGATTTGATTTGAAATTACCCTATTTAATCCATTATACCAACAGTTGGGCCTTCATTAGCCTTAATGCAAGGTCCCCAAAGCAAATGGTACTTGCAGTGTTTCTAAGAATAGTGTCTTGTAACCGCCACCAATATCTTTCTTTGAGGTTTTGGGACCACTGAGGCAAGCGTATATGACACACTGTTGCTGGGACTTGTCTGGATCGGCCTTCTTTATTTTTCTTCCTTTGACAACCTGGGACCAGCTTTTGTCTATACATGTCTCTGTGCTGACAGTCTGATGATTTAAACTGTATACAGTACCTCCATGAATATGGTATTTCTGCCTTCTTTCATATAATGACGCTCTTTTATTTTATGTAGCTACAACTCCAGTGCATTCCTTCCACATTCCAGTATTGTTTTGAAAATGACTTCAAAATCCCAAAGCACATGTACAGTAGCATAACAGTTACAAGTGCTGGCAGGGGTTCTTGCAGTGAGACTAGGATTTTATTTTCTCAGTGCTCACTAATTACGGTGCAGTGCACCAATGCTTCTATTTTCTGTAGAATGTCTCCTGTCAATAGCAGCCCCTATGCAGTCAAGTGCACTGCCCACAGTAGGGTGAAGTAGAGTGAAGGATAAGGATAAGTAAACCATCAAACAAAGACACACAAAACGTGGCACAACAATGACCAAACAATAATGACCATTAACCATCACACTGATTCAACCATGTACAATAAAATAATCCCTTCTGAGTTTATATGTGTACATACTGTAGCAAAGAAGGCTGCCCAAATTCCTGCTTTGAATTACGCACATAAATGTCCAGGAGACGGCACCACAGAACATTAAAAAATCTATAGTGAGAGGCACTTAAAACACAACAAATAAGTAAAAGGAAGCAATATCATTTGATACATTTCAGTATCTACATATAAGTAAAGAGAAAATTATTTTTTTATATTATAAACAACATGTAAATGATTAAAAATAATGTGCTTCATGACATTTCAGGCAAAATTTCTTCTTTAACGGTTTAGAAAAAAAAATATGACCACAGTGCAGTCTGTGGTTTTTAATTATTTAAACATATGCAGAACATAAAAAAGTTTTTAGTTTTGTTTTTCAGTCATATACTGTATTTGTAGGCTTAAACTGAGATTCAGTCTGATCTAGGGTTGCTACTTAGCACCATTATCCCCAGATACTTTGAGAGCAGGATTTTAAAGTTGCTCAGAAAATGAACTAGATTACTACACAGGGCCTCGCAATACAATACAGTAATGGCTTAGCTCTCACTTTACATATTAAAGTCAATTTCAGCACAAATTAAAAATCCTATTCCGTCTTTTAATGTCCAGGGAATATAGTACCAGGTGTATGGGGTTATGAATATGCTCAAAAACTGCACATACAGTACATAGTGTTGAGTCTAGATTGAAATAATTTCCCTTTAAAATGCTTCCCCAATCAGAGATACTCTATGAACTGTATTTGAAGAAGAATGAACACAACAGATGTAACATACATGTACTGTATACGTGCCAATGTATATGCGTAAACAATGAGATTATGCACAGTAGTAATAGAGGCTTGTAGGGATCACTGGAAGTCTCCTCCCTTGTAGACTGTCAGGTATCATTTAAAATGCTGAAAGCAAAAAGACAGGGACATTTGGAACTGGTGAAATCAGGCTAACACAGGCGTATTGCCCTGTTGTTTACAGAGGGGTGTGCAGGTCACCGAAGACGGAGACAGCTGGAAAGAGTGAGATTTCACAGGACAAGAAGAAGTGAGTCTGCTCAAGCATAAAAGGGAAGTGGTCAGGAACAGTCCAACCCTAGGGGTGCGAAACACTATAATGCTAAAATGCACTGAAAACTTTACTGAACTATTAGTTGGGGTTTAAGAACTATTACATTTGAACTAATTGGAGTTCTCAGTAATATACAGTAACATATACAGTATAATAATGACATTGGCCTTACTCTTACTCAAGAGAGAGCTTAAGATAGGCTCGATGTATTGATACTACAGTGGTTTAGTGCTATATAAATGAAGTATCAGTCTACTGATTTGTATTGTTTCCATCGTAACTGCATTATAATTTCATGTATTAAGATTTTTGTACATGATGCATAAATCAGATTCCATCTAACAGGTTGTTTGCAGTACGGTTTAACGTAACATCAATTGTAGTTTACGGAAACCCGTTTGTGCTCAGAGGTACAGTATAATTCATCGCCATTTTTCATTTTCAGATGTATAAGTCTATACCGTTTCCAAAATGTCTTAAGCAATATGAAATACTGAAACTTTATTGTGAATTTCAGACGCAGTCATCAAGTGAAGAAGACAGCAGGTTTTTATTTATAGCTGAGGATTAAGCTAAGTGATTAGGGGAGGCACAATCCTGTTATTATTCTGACCACGGGAAGTGCTGTCACAGTCACTGTATTCTTACAGCAGCTAAACTTCATTGGTAGTTGCACCAGGACATATTCGAGTATAAAATATAATTATTGCACTCATATGGTGAGAATACGTCTTAAAAACTATTATGTATAATCTTCATTATATTGGTACTGCAATATTAACAGTATTGCAATTCATATGGAGATTCAGACTGACGGATAAGACCGCGAATCGCTCCGTGTACAGTAGGTTCTCCAAGCGACATCTGAGTGACATTGAAGGTGTACTTTAGGGAGTGAAATATTCAGGTGTGTCCATCAACCCCCAGAAAAAGTCCACTGCAATTAAATTATAATGTAAGATAACGTGCGACGCACTGTACGTATGGTGTAAGTACACATATATCCCCAGTCATGAGTATGCCTCAAATTTGTTAGTATGTTTACAAGTGCATAAAATCATTAAATCCATTAGATTTGATGTTGAAGGATGCTTATTAGTAAGATCAAACCTACGAAAACGGCTTTTATTTGGCTTTCTCTGGTGATTTCGAAGCGGGTGCTTAGGATTTTTTCCCACTCCGATTAGAAACAGCTACTTTATGAAAAATGAAGTGAATATTTATTTTCAGATTGATTCTCACACCACCTGGAATCACCATCTTCCCATAATTAAAGATCGCGATACAACATTGTGACATTGTCGTTATGAACAGCACAATATACTGTTCAACCATTTCGTGCTTTCATCTTACCTGCTCAGCTTGCAACGGAGTATGATCCCGCTGTAATAGCGAGTGTTCCCTCCCCGTTCTTCCTTCCCATTCTTCAAAATGGTGTGGAAATACGCGATTGGTATTCAAGGTTGGGGAAAAGGCTGACATGTTTATGCTATTTACAGGACCTGTTCAAGATCGTTTCTAAATCAGTCTCGCCCGGGCGATCGGGGTTGAAGGTTTAAAATGTGAAAGATAATATTGCTTCCTGCATGCCCTTACCTAGTTTACTACTCTGTAACACTGTATGTGGCCTGACGTCAGCGAGAGGTGGAGCGTAGTTTCCCGTTAAAGCAAAACCAAGCAAGCAAAATTCATAAAGTGGAGCCGCCTGAACGGTGACTGCGTTTTATTATTTTAAAACGGTTCCATTGGACACCATATCTTTTAGAATAAGATTCCCTTTTGATGAATTGCTAAACTGGCTATATTAAATCTAACTCATAAAAGATAAAACTAATAGAAAACTGACCTGCAAACCCTTTAATGTTCGATGTTTATCATACTCTTATTTGGGAACTTTCGGTTTTGCACATAAAGATCTGGGTTAACTGTGTGAGGCGTTCCAGAAACTGACAATTAAAGTCGTCTGCAAAAGCAATATCTCGATACTGTAATTGACAATGGGGCTCCTGAAGAAAAATGTAAAAACTTTTTATTTATACTTTTTATTAATAGAATTTGAATTCAAAACAGCAAGGTTAGACATAAGGTTCTCCAGTTATCTATCGATCTCTATGAAAAACGGCAGATGAAGCAAACTACTGTATATACAGTATTTCAATCATAGAGGGGTGAAAACAGGTGATTTAGAACATAATGGTTTTAAAACATTAGGCGGCGCTCTTACCATTGCTCTTGAGAAAATCCTGACCAGATTGTAGTTACGATTTTCTTAATAACACAGAAGCACCAGACACTAGGTAAATCACAATCACAAGTCTAATACTTGTTTCATAAAATAAGAACAATCCATTTTCTTATGCATACAGAGGCACACTTCAGCTTTTAAGTCCCATGTCCTTTTCAGTTTTCTTTTTTCACTTCCATCCATTTTCTAACCGCTTTATAAAATACTGGATCACATGGGAGCACTAGTCTCGGCAAGCAACAGGCACAAAGACGGATACACCCTGACAAGACGCCATCGCAGGGCACACAGACACAAACACACACACACTCCAGGGCCAATTTTCCCGGACGCCAATTAACCCACCAGTATATCTTTGAACTGTGGGAGGAAACCAGAGCACCTGAAGGAAAGCAAGCAAATATGGATGAGAACATACGAACTTGATGTAAAAAGGTCCAGAACTGAAGTCAGATTTATTGATTTATTAATTTATACAGAGGGGAAATCCCTTGGTTTAAGCTCTTAGGGAGATGGAATAAAACAAACAGAAGAGAGAGGTATATACATATTAAAACAGTAAACTAAACAGAATTCAAATCTTGCATTAAACAAAGAGACTTCAACTTGATATAGAACAAAAACTCATTCCATAGTCTTGAAGCAGTGCAACAGAACAGGAAGGCCGGTCTCCCAATATTTGGAGCCTCAGCAGTTCACTGTTGTAGTCAGAAGCCAAACAATTTAGACCAATTTATGTTTCCATACACTGCATTTCAATAATCAACCCTAGAAATGACAAAAGCGTGCATTTGCTTTTCTAGATCTCTGTATAATGTCCAGATTATTGAAGATTAACATCTTCAGAGATATATACACCTCCCGTGAGGGAACTTACATTTTTCTCCAAAATTGAATCACAAGACACAAACTGACTCCAGATTTTGGTGAAATGGTTGGACTGAAGACTCTTCTAAACTGGATTTAAGATTACTCTTCTTTTCTGTAATTAACCTTCCTAAAAACCTATCCTTGTGCCAGTAAGTGCATTATTGTTTGATTGCTGGTGTTCCCTGAAGGGCCATGAACAGAAAATGTAATGTAAATTAATGATAGGTTAGTAGATCTCCACCTCCAGTTTTATGCCCATGAAATTTCATGGAGTGGGTTTAGTTTGTGTCCCAAGGGGAGTGAAATGTACAGTAAAATGATACTGCTCTAGTTATTTTCTAGAGCAGAGCTAACAATCTGAAATGCCACAAAGAGTAGAGCTGAGAGGTAGAATTGGGCATATTCATGTGCTGAATAAAACCAAAATAATTTAAGAAATCTGAGAATTGTGCTCAATCAGAGCAGTGTGGAGAGTGTATATATTTTTATGCTATAATATTGATTGTTTTAAATTAGACAGTTATGGCCCTGACCTGCTTCTGATCTTCATTTCTAAATACCTGTTGACACTTTGCTATACCAAGCTTAATCAACTTCAGAAACACCAAATCCATTAATTTTGTGTGGCTTAGTGGTGAAATTTTACAATCACAATAATAAAGTCTTTGCAATAATGATTTATTATCACTGGATAATAGATTGCACACTCATATTCACTGTTAGAATTTCTAAACATAAGAATATTGAATAATTTGCAAGTTACATAAGCCAGTTACTCATATATAATTGATCAGAGATTGATCTGAATCAATTATGAAAATTGTCTCATCCAGCCATTTCTCAAAAGAAGCCCAGTATGTAAAGCAAAACTTTTTCTAACACCACGTTAACAATCCCCCAAAGAAAACCATTACCATAGCGACCATCTCCTAATTTATAATTAGAATTAATTCTATTTAATATAGAAGTTTGTCCTTTCCTTACTAATGAGATATGTTAATTCTTCCTTGGTATACCCCTGAGTGAAATATTTATTGGATATATGAACGATTTCTCTTCCATCATCTTAAAAATTTTCATGATTCTCCCATCAATTATTTATTTATTCATTAATTGTTCATTTTGATTGTAAAATGCTAAAAAGCTTTTGTTATGTGTTTTAGTTTCCATTTTAATGTTTTTCTATCTCTTGCATGGCATTTCTAATAAATAGTTTTTCATTTCTTAACATTACTGTATACATCTCTTCTTTAACTATATCTTGTTCAATATTAATTATTTCTTCTCCTTGTATTTTTCTTATTTAACTAATTAAACTAACTAGGCCACTGTCTAGAGTTAGGTTTATTTCCTTAAACAAACATTTGTTCAAGCAGAACTGTTTCCATTCAATTCTCTTCTTATTCCGTATCCACCATATCTGACTACTTTCTTTAAGTTCTTATACCTTCATAACATTATTCCTTTACAGTCTACTGTTATGATTTGCCAAACTATTGATTTGGATTTTACAAATATAGTTTCAAAGTATGCTTTAAAGAATACCATGTTTACATTTCCCATTTCCCTAAAGAGTCTTTCGGTTCTGTTTTTCTCACTCACTATTTTAAATATTTTATGTCACAATAGACATTCACTCTTGTAGGTGACCTACAGTATGCACTACCTATGAAAACATGCCGTGTATCTTTTCTTGTTCTTCATTTTGTAATGATATAGTAAGTCTGCAGTTGACAATAACAAGTTGATGAAATGCAAATTGATATCAGTTAAGTTAATGGTGTGCTGTAATGCCCGGAAGACACATTAATCATGAAATGAGACTCCATTTTGGAATTCCAGGAATGCATTCTAACTGGAATTGATGGGTAGTAAATAATATAATCCAGTACATTTTGAGGATGGTATAAATATCTTGGGTCAGCCTCTTTCTAGCTCAGCCTATGCTATTAAAGTAACACCTGAAATGTTTAATGACTGTTTTTTATGGTAATGCATTTTTAGGGTAATGCATTCTACAAAATGTATTTGGAATTTGAAAATACCTCGTTTTCAGGACTCAGGACTCAAGTTTCAAACAATTCACATGAATACGTCAAGCACTATTTATATAAAGACTTTAAATACTATTATTGTTGTTACAGTATGTTAATGGTGTTCATGTTTTCTGTTTCTGTGTGTGTTTGTAGGTATTCCTGCCTTTAAACAGGTTGTTGTAAGACCAAGAATACTTTTTTTAGTTACATCTAAAGTTAAACATCTAGTTACATCTTAACATCATTAAACATCTTTAGTTACATTTAAAGTATAGTTAAACAGGCTTTTGTAAGACTAAAAGAAACATTATGCTGATCAAAATGTCCTCTGTAGCTTTAGACCAATTTCGAATATGATTTGTTTTGTAGAAAACATTCTAGAGTCATCTCTCAGTTAAAAAAGACACTCAATTTTTTTTTTTTTAACTCAGACATACAAATGGTGGTTTTCAGCATGTGCAGTCGGAGTCTTTTGTCAGTTCTCTGTTGGAGCCTCTGTACAGGTTTCCTGTACAGTATAATATAGAGTAGATTTCAAGAACTTATTGTCAACTTGCAAAGCTTTACATAATTTTGCCGAACTACTGTATGTTTGAAGGACTTTCTGTAACATTATTACCTGTGTGCGATGTGTTTGGACTGTGGGAGGAACCTGGAGCACCTGGCGAAAACCTATGCAAACACAGGGAGAACATTTAAACTCCACACAGAATACATCTCAGGGCTGGAATTGATACCAGCGTCACGTTTTCTAAAATCCCACTAAAGTTTTAAATTTATAGACCTTTTAAGTAACTATTGTTTAATTTTTCAGATTTTGTATTTTGTTTGATGTATTCTTGTACAGCAAAATAAGATGCACAGCCTACAACACTGCTTTAGTAATAGAATATGTTTCATTTATAATCCTTTGCCACAATTTAGACATATGACTTTAGATATTATCTCCGAGTGAAGCTTTCACCTCTGAATTCTGGTGTCCATTAGTGATCAGGAGACCATAGCTAAAAACCACCTGTAGTTTTTAGAATAGAATTGGATTTTATTCTGTTAATTCTTTTTTTAATCTACTGTACATGTGTCCAGTTGGGTATTTGTAATTTTAAAGAGGAGAGAGGCCTTCTGTTAAATACAGGAGAAGAACCATCCCTTTTAAGTTAAAACCTGCTTAAAAAGGATCCTGTTTCATTTAATCATTTGTATGTATCACGTGAGCATTCCTCCAGTGACACAAATGTGCTAGCTGCTTACTGTGTGGGACAGGGCTAATTCCTAAGGTTACATGACCTGCTCGTTTTGCTTAATCTCTACTAATCTTCTGTGCTAGTTCCTTCCTAGTGCTGGAATATTGCAGACAGTTTCCAGTTTCAAGAGGAATGTCCTTTTTTTAGAAATATATCCATACAGTAGCTATGTTGTTTTTTTAATCATGTATCAGCTAATTTGTATTCTTGTACTTGTTTGTTGTTTTAATGTGGTCCTTTCTTTTTGCCCGTCTCAGTGTACATGTATATACCACGGCAGAAGCGATGGAACTGGAACTAGGTATATTTTTTCATTTTATGTTTTTAAACTATATGTATAGTAGCTAAACTTCCTTTAGTTTAGTAGGTCGGATTTAAATAAACCCGCAATAATCTAGACTATAGAGTATTGAAATACACCTATCCTTTTTAGTACGACTAGTTTTCTGTTAGTTGATGGAAGCTTGTTTAGATGTTCTAAAAGGTTTATTATGACGGCAGATATAAAAGCATCAACAGTTTATATTTCAAGTCGAAATAGCAGCATTTGCCTAACAAAGCATTTTAAAACCTTTCTTTTTGAAAGAAAAACTTTTGAAGATTGGAAAGAGATATCAAAGATAAGAATGGATATTAATTTGTATATTTTAAATAATTAAGTTTGCCTCTTTAACCCACTGAATGTAGCCCTCAATCTTTTTGTAACTAATTTTGTACTTATCATGGAGTAGTACACATATTATACTGTCTTTGCTTTGATTAATACTGTAGATATAAGGATGCATTTCTGATTTTACTCTCATCTTTTATACTGATTGGAACATTCAGTAGAAAAAGGTATCTTCTAAACAATATTTATACATTAATAAAGCTCAGCTAGTATTTCTTTGTGTGTATGTGTATATATTATACAATGTTTTTATTTCAGATGAACCAGACTGCTTCAGATGTTTTGCAGTTAACAGACAGTAAGACTTAAATGAAGGACTACTGATATTGTTCAACAGAAACCCTTTATTAGTGGGAAAGATTTTTCCAAAAAATACACCTTATACACAACATATGTGTCTTCAATTATTTCAGCTCAATGAGCCTAAAGATTTTTTTTTATTTGGCTCATATTAGTATGTAACAATGCTGTCCATGATGCAAAATAGAGGAGTCTGGGTGTGAATGATAGCTTTGAGTGCTGGAAAACACTTAAGTATTTATATCAGGGAACATGAGTATTGAAGATGAGAATTGCACAAAAACATCTGAAAAACTCAACTAGGAGTGCCAATGTATCTAACAAGACCCTCATTAAATCTTTATTTCTTTCTCAAAATGTGTTTGAACATAAAATGTGTGGTTGAAAAATCTAAAATTATTTTTGAATGAATTGCTTCAACATGTACTAATTGCACTTATTGTAAATAACTTTCTCCCTCATAATTTATATTTTACTTCAAGAATCAAATGTTTTATAAGTTTTGGATTAACCTGCTTGGTTAAGAGGTAGCCTTCTGTCCATAAGACAAGGAGGCTCCACTCCTCCATGCAGAGAAAGGAGTTTACCAAGGGCTGCAAAGCTGGAGATGGGGTGGAGGCAGGAGGAATTTGAAAAAATGTAAGAAGAGTGTGCAAGAGTTATATATATATATATGTCGTAAATGATTGTACTGTAATTTAAAACAGCTGGGTGAGATTGGCTAGCCTGTCTCCAACCCTCCCTAACTTCTGTTAAGTAATTCCATCAAAGATTACAAGAAAATAAGAAACGAAACACTGCTTGAAAAGGTAACACTGTCTTTCAAAGCTTGATCTTCAAGTACAGACTGTTCTGCTTTTTTGTGCATTTAAAAAACTTTCTTGATTCTACAAAAACAAGAATTTCTCTATGATTTTGTCCCTTTGAAAGTTTAGAATAGCTTGAGTAAGGGGTAACATTATCTCTGGGACAAACCCTTCTGGTAATGTTACATTTTACAGAAATAAAACATTCTTCTGTTTCCCTTAACAGATCTGTGTTGTGTAATGACCCAGATATGTCCGACATCCCTGTCAATGTTCCAGTGGACACTGTTAAACTCCGCATTGAAAAAACAGTGATCCGTAGGATTCCTACTGAAGCATTCTACTACCTTGTGGACTTGAAATATTTGTGGGTGACTTACAATTCCATCTCAACTATTGATTCAAGTAGCTTTTACAACCTAAAACTCCTCCATGAACTCCGGCTGGATGGAAATCAGATTTCCACTTTTCCCTGGGAGTCCCTGCAAGAAATGCCGAATCTCCGAACTCTGGATTTGCACAACAACAGGCTGTCCACTATCCCAGCTGATGCAGCCCAGTACCTTTGGAACATAACTTATTTAGACATTTCCAGCAATAAACTGACCACATTGCCATCGGATTTAATAGACATCTGGCCTCCCTTTTCTGGTGCCAAAAGTGCCAGCACACCTCAACGAGTGATAATAGGTATGTGAGAAGCTAAGATTTTAAAAAAGACACTAATTCACTAGTTTTAACTTGTGGTTATGTTATGCCATACAGTATATCATGTGGTAAAATTAATATAATTTAGCTCATTTTTTCATTATAATAATAATAAAATATTAAGCATATGATAGACTGTATATAGAGTTATATATATTTTTTAAGCAGTCATTTTTGGCTAGAATTAGGGTTCCTATGTGGCATTGTTAGGGAAAAGATTAATTGAAATAATTATAATTTCTCTGTATATACTGTATGTGGTCCTTCTGGATCTCAAGTCAAAAACATCTTAGTTCTGATGAAAATATAAAAAAGATCTTCATTACAGTAATACTTTTTAAATAAATCACACGAATTGAATGTTTCCTTGCACTCCCTCCAAAAGCTAGATGGTACACAATATATGTACATACAGTATAGTTTTATATGTCATGTTTTGAAGTGTTTTGAAAATTATTAATGTAAGTCAGGGCTAAGTACAGCAAACACTATAAAAATTGTTAGCACTTTTAAGGAATAGCATGATCTATTTAAATATCTGATATTCTGTAGGTCTTACGATAGCTAGTTTGTGTTCACAAGAAAGAGCAGACAGAATCACTGCTTTTAAATTGCATTGTTCTAGATTAGTACAAGGTTAAGCTCAGCTCTTGGCTCTTCCATGCAGCAGAACACAGCACAAAAAAGAGAACAGGCTCCTTCCCAGACATCCACCCAAAACTGCTAACCAGTATGTCCCAGGTCACTCTTCACACTGTGTCAAAGTGTCTGTAAGGGGTCGCAGGTGTACTAACAGTAGTACAAAATCAGGAGCAGTAATTAGAAAGTCTTAAGACAGTTCACACACAGCTTGAACCCTCATCAAAGATGTCCAGTGGAGCTCAAAATCTGGTCCCATCTCCTTTCCTTTCTCAGGGGTTCATTAATAGTCATACAATATCAGTTTACTGATGTTGTCTAAAAGATGTTGCTTAAGCATGTTCTTCCCTCTGGGAAAAGGTTAGGATCTGGTCTGGAAGCAAACCAATCACACATTCCCTGCAAATCCAATTCATTAACACACTTTCTGGTTTTCCCAATTTCATTAATTATCAGACTTCGTTTGAGATAATTGTCTCATGGTACCATATAAAATAAAATAAAATATTATATATAAAATAAAAAATATATAAAAACAAGTCTTAGTACTATTAGCATCCATAATGAAAAGTTACAGAGTTTAAGGTGTTACCTTCCAGTAGAGTTTGCTATTGTTAAAGTCTCAGCAACCTATAGCTTTTGGCTTTTTTACAGAGAGGTTTTGGTAAGCCAGAAATTTACAGTAACCAAATACTGGTATTAAAATGGCATCTAAATCAAAGCACCCTCAACAACATGATGCTCTCTGTTTGTGCATTTGGTTTGAAATGTCTTAGTGTCACCTTCTGGCCTTCCTAAACTACTTCCAGCAACCGAGATATAAGTAGGACATGACCAAATCCTAAAAAGAGTGGATCAGAATTACATTATGTGTGTAAAATAATTTAAAAAAGCAAAACTAAATGGTTATACTTGTGGAATGAGCTGGTATTGGATCTATAGGAAAGGTCATAGAAAAATAAATTGTTTCCTACAGACCATGGTACCTTAAAGGGAGCTAGTGAAAATCTGCAAAATATTGTTCACGTGGAATAACAGCACACAACAGTTATACTAAGTCCATTTAAAATGTTAATGGAGGGTTTTAGTCATAGGGCCAACCTCCTGGCCCTAAAATGAGGAGGCTGGGTCCCCCATGCAGAGTGAGGAGTGACCCAGGGACAGCTTTTCTTTGGACTGTGGGAGGAAACTGGAGCACTCAGAGAAAAAACCATTTGAACACAGGGAGAACATACAAACTCCAGGAACTGAACTCAGTGCCCCAGTGCACTAGTGATCCTGTATCCTATCCTGTTTATGTACAGTATGAGGGATTGGATGCACCACTCAACAGGTCCTTCAACAGGTTTCAGTAACAACTGGTGACTTGATTAGAACTGGAAGTCAAAATGACTTTCCTGGGCTAGACATCAGAATAAGCTGGTTAGTCATTTCTGCTTCAGTGCGTGGATATATTTGCAGTCAGAAATAACTTTGGTAATGGTTACTTAATTGGACATCATTCCTGTCACACATTATACATAACTGAAGATCCTTTTTTCTGAATCTGAAGAGAAGATAATAATAAAGAACTGGATCACCCAGGTGAGCTGCGATCACAAATCTAAACAAAACAGTGATTTTGTGGGGGGCTGCGTCACTTCACATACAGTATACAAAGATTTTAGGTACGTAAATTAAAAAATCTCTTGGATCTGTCTAGTGTGCGCAAACAGAAAGTAATTGCAGAAAAAGCTAGCACATCAGTGCCAAATAATCATTAACAGTATTTTCCTCTATTTTAAAAACTCACACATATTCTGTCTCCTACAGTATATATCTTGTCGATATAGTGCAAGAGCCTACCAGTCACTGAAAGGACAGTAATTCAAGCTGCAGACCTTGACCTGTACCATGGTTATAAGTAATTTAATAACCAGTGATTCTCCTAGCCTGTATCATCAGTGATTCTGTCCTCTTCATTCAGTGCTTGTGTTACATGAAACTACTATCCCTCTGGGACAATTTATATATTCAGTGTTGCCCATAGTAAGTCTTTAACATATAATACAACAATAATTCAAATTCAAATCCTATAGCCTTCACAATATTTCTGTTTGAGGAACCTGCATCTCACTGCTATATGAAACCTACAGTATACAGTACATGCACCACAACTCAAGATACAGCTTCTCACAAGTAATCCACAAGTAATACAGCTTCCCAAGTAATCACTTGGGAAAAATATTGGTGAAGTGCTATTTTAACAGTGTTAGGAATGCCCCATTATTTATGGGTTAATATAATTTCTGAAATTCTGATTTACTGTATTTCTTTGATTGTGGAGGTTTTAACTGTGAGTTTGTATTTTATGTCTTGTTTATGGTCTTTTCGTCATGCAAGCACCTTGCTGTAAATGGGGAAGACCTGTAAATGCTTCTTTTGTGCCATAACAGTGCAAAATTGAGTTGTTGTTGCTGGGAGATGAGGTCGAGGTTCAAAGTGCTTCATTAACCATCAACACTTCCATTCACCATCCTCCTTATATACACTGTATATTGCATTTGTAACACTTGGTGACCACAGCTGTAGCTTGACTCTTTATTGAAGTAGTGTGTAGTGTGTGTCCACTACACACCATTAGCAAGAATAACAAGACTAACAACACTTATTTGTAAAGAACCCACAGACTGTAAGTGTCCTTTGTAATTTTGTCCATTTGAATTGTGCATTGTCAAGTTTATTGACCCAACTAACCACAAGATGGAGCTGTGCTGCTCCAATGCTGAGTACCTGCTTGTGCAAGAGATGGTGTTATGCTTTCATGCTGCAGTCCTACTGTATCTCCTTGGTTGCGTTTCTACAATCTGTGTCATGTTTGGTGTAAAAAGTATTGAGTCCTTACCTTTAAAAATATATCATCAACTGATAATTTAAATACCAATACTGTTAACCAGATATTTTTACAGGTTCTCTATCTCAAGGTCTTAGATCTGTCATAATACAATCATTGGTACTGACATAGAGATGTCCTGTATAGAGCACAACAAGATGGAGAAATCAGTAGTGATTTATATAAGCAAGGGATCAATCAGTCATCTACCCCTCTGTGGCAGATCATATAATTGCGTATTTAACTACACAGATTCCTCCAAATTGAGATTCCCTCTCTAATATGAAAACTCATTATCTTAGATTGGACGGCATTAATACTAGGCTTACTGTTCACATTTTGCTCTCAAAGAGGCCTCAATCCAATTATAGTGGAGCTTTATCAAAAGTAAGATCGAGATCGTAAAAGTAAAGCTTGCCACCTGTTTCCTGGCAAGGAACATCTGCTTCAGCAAATCAACAGATATAGACTTTTCTCTCCTACATGACTGGAATTAATATTTTAATTCAATCTTCATGTACAATGAGAAATGTCTCTATCCTTTAGTTGAAGACAGTACCTGTGATTTTAATTAACAATTTTAATTAACAGTTTAAAATAAAAAGCACATAAAAAAAACTCCAGAGGTAGTTGTGTGTTTTATCAAGAAAACGATCAATTTAAAGATTGTCTGAAGAGGAATCTGAAGGTATTCTCCACATAAATATACATATACATATACAAGTGGTAAAAAATGATTCAAATGATACAGTAAACTTACAACCAGTAACATTTTTGTTAGTGTACATATACAATCACCCATTAACAGTATTCACACCTATTTCATATATAGTAATGGATATATTTAGTAATGGAATACAACTCAGCAAATTAATTTAGTGTAAAATAGAACCGAAATTAGTCTAAAACCAAAAATGTATGACCATACTTTCTTCTCTAGTAAGGAACGAAAGCCTTACCTTATCTAGTGCCTTCTGGTTTTTGCTCTAACCTGACTTATCAATTAAAAAAAATATTAAAAAATAATCTAATTCTTTCTTAGAAGCATACAGTACAAAGCATCTCTACAGTTGATAACTCCAAAATTAACTTAATTAAAAGTACATTTCCCTCTTAACTACCTCAGGGTGTGGTTAGAAATATTACAATCGTGAAGTTATAGATGCAGTCATTCAAAATGCGTGGTAAAACCCCGTACTGCTCAAAATTATCTGAAGAATAGCACGGAATACCGCAGTATGTGATTGGCTGGCCAGAATGACCGACAGCTGGCACCTGTGGTGCATTGGTTGTTAGTGAAATGATTGCTTCATTTAATCTCTTCACTGTGCATACTTAAATCTGTTTAATATGCAGTTACAGTATGTATATATAGATCAATCCATTCAAAATGAGCAAGGTATAAAGCATTAACAATATTATTGTACGTACTGTATAGTAGTAATAGGCAATGGTCATGTAGTGAACTGCACCCAGACGGTTCAAAGCCCGATCAGAGAATTATTTTTTTTTTCTTACATAGCTGAATATATAAAAATAGTCCACTATTATAGCTTGTTGTTGGCTATGGTGTGAGTCTGTGTATCTGGATGAATTATTATAAGTGATGGTTTCGTGATTTAGGTTTTCTTCACTGATTTCTTTAAGTTAAAGGAGGGCAAAGGGTTTTATTTACACGTTGTGTATTGCTTCTTCTTATATTTGTAAAAACATTCCAATTTAAATGCAATACAGAATATATTATTAATAATATTGTAATAAACTCAGGTTCTTGGGCTTGTGCTCTCACTGCTCCTGTCCCGGTTCATCCTTCACCACATGGTGTGTTAACACAGGTCTCCTGCATCACTCAATAGAGGTTTTGCCAGCTGAACTACACAAGACCTTCAACAACCCAAGCAGCCAACATCCCTGTTATGCGCAGGGGAGTAGACGGCTGTACTGTCACCGCGCTGCAACTGGCTTGTACCATCTGTATGCCTGCCGTTCGTTACAATATTAATAATGAATAACCATGGACGAGCTGTAAACTGAAGAGTTAGAGAAGACACGTTGAGTTGAATTTAACCTTTACAGCGATCCTTTTGGCTATATTTTTTTCATAACCAGATGAGTAAAAAAAGATTGGATTAATAACTGGGGTAAGAAAAGATATTTCACACATACTTTGAAACCATACGGCTTTGGAACAGCAGGAGGCAAGACCCAGCTGTGGGGAGGGGCAGTATTTTGATTTTCCTGTGCGAAACCGTATTTGCTACAATACTATAATGAGTCCCTGAGGAATATTGTTCAAATTTTGGAATTATAAAAAATAAACCTTTGTTGAGTTTGCACAAGAGACAAAAGTTACCTTTCCAGAAGTTGTGTACTGCTTGCAAAGTAGCAGATTTTGTCAAACAGCTAATTTTCCTTGAAGAATTTAAAATCTGTCTGTACTGTAGCTTTATTTAATTGAGCAGAAAGTCACCTTGCTCTTAGAAGCAGCTCTGTTAAGCAGAGTTTGTGTTAACACACCACACCTTTTTGAATGAGTTTTAATCAACTTTGTCTAGGGGGGTTGGGCAGAATGATGGAGTGTGAAATAATTAAATGACCACTGGCACTTTTCCTTCCCCCTTGGTGTGAGGTGGTAATTCGGAAAACGGGCTTTTTATTTTACTGGGAGTGTGCACATTGAGTGAGCAGCAGGGCGCACAGTGAGACTAACACAGTGAGATTACTGAGATGGATAGTTTTAGTAAGTACTGTATGTTGACAAATATCTAAAATTGTATCCAACTGTGAATCTGCTACATGACCTTGCTACGTGAAATTTTTGGGAAAGAGGTTTAGTGGCAGCGTTACTCACAGTGTTGTGCCCATAGACTGTTAGTTTTAATATACTGTACAGCATAACAGTATAAAGTAAGTATGTTCTTTTTTAATGTTTGTAATTGCTATTCTTGCAAGTACATTTTGTATTCAGTTTGCTTCTGCATGTTAGCTGGTGGGCAAACGTTCGAGATGAAAATTCTTCCACAAGGAGTGTACCTTTAAAGCAGAGAAGACTGCACCAAACGTTTTCGGCTCTGTATTTCTCTGGAAAATCACCCGTTTTTCATGGTTTTCGTGTTTTTATCTCAACCTGTTTTTATGGGTTTTAAAATCATGCAATGTCTGTTTTAGTCAGACACGTTATTGTTTCTTATTTTTGATTTTCTTTAAAATTAAAAGAATCAGTTGTCCATCATGCCACACAATATTATGTTACATTTTTATATTTTTGAGAGACTTCAGAAGGCTTCAACTGATGCATAAAAAATATAGCATAATGCCTTCTCATGTTATGAAGTCACTTGCACCTGGGATCTGCTTAAATCAATCTAAGGTTTCTAAAAATGCAACCAGGTACTAGATATTGTTTAAACAAAAGCTGTGAATTTTTTCACAAATTGCGATCTTTAAACTTGTAGGTTGCAGGCCCTGTGTCATTTGTTCACAAAGTTATTGACATCTGAAACATCGTGTCTCATAAATAAGCATTTTAATAACACTGGTAAGCCGGCTCGAACAACCTGCAATGGCGGCCATATGCATTACGCTCTCCCCACCTTAATTTGCCATCCTCGGTGAAGGGCTATCCCACCCTGCTTCCTAAGGTCAGACCCCCCTTCTGGGGACTTGAACCCGGCCTCCGGCGTCACTCATAAGGGACCCAGCCAGCTGAGCTAAAGGGAAAGATCTCAGCCCAGTGGCTGCGGTCCCTGCTATTCACAGGGAGGGGCGGTGACTGGTAAAAGTAACTATACTTTTAAACTTTTACAACTGTATAATCTTCTTGCACTGTACAGCTCAGGTGGTTAAAGTTCAGCCTAAGAAAGTGGTTGAAGCATATGATTCAGTATCTTTCACTAAACCAGTGGTTCCCCACATCAACAGGGGCCACTGTTTCTGCTGGTCTAAATGTTTTTCTGCCCTCAGTCCTTGGTTTCAAAATCCTCTTGTTAACATGCATTATTTCCAATTCTGACTAAATAGCTCCTAATGAGTGATAAATCAATTAATGATGAACAGGTATAGTTGAGAATACTGTACCAGACAACTCCCAAGTCCCTCTGTTTAATTCCAACTGGTTATAATTCAATTACCATCCCTAATCAATGGCAGTCTGGATACTCACTAATTAGAACAGAGTTCATTCCTATTCCAAAGCTTATTCAACTTGTTGAGTGCTAACTTGAAAAGGCATCAAACAGAAATGAATTAGCCAGTGAATAAGACCTGGGGTGGAACACAAATGAGCAGACACAGTTGTAGAACTGAGAACTGAGAACTGAGAATCACTACTCTACACAACGACTCTACACAGTGACCCAATGACCTTGTACGGAGCACAAAGGAAAGAGTTGTACTCTGGGGCTCAAAATCTTTTGAAAATAACAATGTGTGATTTGTCCTCCAGGTTTGCAAGACAATCCATGGTTCTGTGACTGCAGAATCTCCAAAGTGATTGAGCTCTCCAAGACATTCGAAACATCTGTCGTGCTTCTTGACCCACTTCTCATCTGTAGTGGGCCTGAGAACCTGTCTGGAGTTCTGTTCCAGAGAGCTGAGCTGGAACAGTGCCTCAAGCCTTCTGTGATGACCTCAGCTACCAAGATTACCTCACCCCTAGGGAGTAATGTTCTTCTGCGCTGTGATGCCACAGGTTATCCCACGCCAGTTTTAATGTGGACCAGATCTGATGAATCACCAGTTAACAATACAGGTAATTTGAAGGATGGTGAATATTATAATACAGTTTTTTGTTATGTGTTCCTTAGGATTGGGGGTATCAACCCTTGCACAAATTTCACTACAGACACCCTGAGTCTACAATAATCAGAGAGGAATCTTATCTTTAATGTATTTAAAGATAAGGCAAGACCTCAAGACCTTGTCTCTCGATATGGTTTATAATGCTGTATCTCAAACAAAGTTGCAAGATTCTGAAAACTTGGAATATACAGTATAATGAGCTGCTGCAAGTGTTTGAGAAGCATTTCTGTTGTTCCTTTCATTTATTTTTCATCTTGATGTGTTTTTTTATACACAGTGAATTCCCTATTAGGAAGCCAGGTTGCATTTAAAATAGGCTGCTATCTGTCACTGGCTTTAAAACAAATAACCTTTATTTAAACCGCAGCAATATTATAAAAAAAATAACTTTGGAATGATTTCTTTCCTAAATATAAAACATCACACAACTTAAAACGTTCAAACTAAAATTTAAAGTTTTGTGTCATAAAATATATTAATATCAGATATCAGATAATTTGCTAGATTTACTGTACTTACAGAGGAGTAAATAAACATTACAACATTTACCAGAAATTTTTTGTTTGCTATGAGATGGAAATACAGTATCCAGCCTGGATATAATTTGCTCACAGAGCACAGCACATGCTTTAAAAATGAGCAGAGCAATTACTGAATTATTGAACAGTAGAAGCAATGTGGTGTTGCATAATGGTATGAAGTTCAAAACCCCAATGCTGCTTATATAGCACACATTGATACAAGTTTCTTTGTAAGGAAAACTTTAAATTAACCACTTTTTAACTTGCAGTAAATGCAGTAAAAAGCAATGTTTAAAAGCAACTTAAAATACAGAAATCGTAACAGATTTACAGTAGTGTATCATGCAATTCTATTCTAAAATATAAAGATTCACTCACTTAAATTATGGAGAGGAAAGTAAACAAGGAAAAATCCATCACAAGTAGGTTTAATAAAATTAGATTTCCACTATCTACAATTTACCTAACTTATTACTTTGGGATGCACAGAGATGTCAGGATTGACACTGAAGTTATCCAAGCTTGTATATTTGAAGAAACAGCAATTTTGATATGAATTGTTCACCAGCTATACACTTCAAAGAGAAACTAAAAGGAAAAAATAAATTTCTCAAACATGCATGAATACCTAACTATTATGAGACAATACCCTATCTTTGTCTGTGAGAAACACTTTAACTATATGAAAAGCAAAATAAACTGGGATGTAAGTTTCTTGTGTAGTACCTCTCCCTGTAATAAGTCTGCTACAAAAGCATTTTTGAAACGTTTTAGAAATGTAGGACATTTTCTTAATTCTTCAACAAGGTGACCTTTATTTCTTGGAGTGTGAGTCATTCAAGACTTGCTTCAATCTGCAGTCAATTCATATACTGGTCTGGGTCTGACCCAGATGAGCACCTGTGAGATGATTAGGATGAATGTGTACATTAACATCCACAAACACCATGTATTGTTGTTGATTTGGCAGCTGCTGAGTAGACACAAATGCCTGTGGTGAAGATACTGTAATAGTACACACATTGGGAACTCAACACTTACTTTCTACAGAGGTACAGTACCTGACTTAAAAAATAAATGCCTTCCAACATTCAACTTTGTGTGCTCATCACCTTTACAGATAATCAGATCAATTTAGTATTTCAGTCAAACTGCAATAAAGGAGGAAAAGAAGTGTGATTTGAAAAGTGAGCTTTATTATAGTTTCTCACCTGGCTGAGGAGAATGACAACTCATCTTTAAGAATGGGGCTTTCAGAAAAGGATTGGGGAGGTTGTGAGAAGGATACAAAAACAAACAGCAAGTAAGCCAGAATTGTAATATTTATGCTGTGCATACTGTAGGTACTGTAGGAGGAAGTGTGTTTTCATCTGCTCCCAAACCTTTCTTTAAAATTCCATTTGTCACTAGTAGAACATATAGCACAGAACTAGTGTAACTGCACTTTTTAACATTTATCTTAAACTGTGGGGTTGTGTTTTTAAAGTGATCCAGTCTAAAATGTGGAAATTTGCCAAGACGTCATGGAAATGTTCTAAACTATGTTTATATACAGTATTTCTTAATCTGGGTTTACAGTTAAATAACTTATCACTAATATCTCTGGCTGTCAGGGTGGTACCATAATTCTGTGAGCCAGTGTAACTTACACCAAACTGTAGTCACACATGAAATTTTTGTGAAACATCTGGGTGACAGGTGGTGCACAAAAGGATTAGGTTGGAAATTCTCAAGTTTCCTGACATACACTTCAGATTGAACATACAAGTGCATACAAAACCCTGAATCCTTTTTCAGAAAACATTTTTCCTTTCTTAATATCACACAGTATAGTGGCATTTCTATACTTTCTTTTTCTCATAAATTGAACAGCTCAGGGTAATATAATGGGTTTTAGTGAATGCATTGAATTTACTCGATAATTATATATTTTTTATCTTTGAACAGATATACTGTAGTTTTGTGGTCACTGATCTACATAAATTATTCTTAAATGTCAGAATGGATTAGAAGTTCTAGAATGTAATTATAAGAAAACATAGAAATGTCTCGATTTGATATTATTCATCCCCTTTGCTATGATATGTCATTGAGTCCAGGTGCATCTAGATTTCTTGAGAGATCAGTCTAAAACTTGATTGGAATCTTCCTGTGGTCAGTTCAAATGGCTGACTTGATTTCAGAAGAAATACACTTGTCTGTAAAAGGTCTCTCAGCTGAGAGTGTTGTAGTGACAGTGGTCATAATGACAATATTTGCAATTATTCCAGGAGTTGAAAACATTTTGAAGACACTGTATCATATGACAAGTTTTAAATGTCAAGTCTTTTATAAAATTGTAATATTTGAATGCATTACAAATGCATTAATAGTATTATTTTATGTTATTTATGTTATTATTTTATGTATTGCAAAGTTTTCCAATGTTTTATATTTTTTTCATAATACTTTATATATATAAATGAAGATATTTGACTTAAATTTAACTTTCTTAGGACTACTGTATTATTCTTGTATCTCCTATGTTTTTTTTTTCATTGAGTGCCCTGCTTAAATAATTGTGACAAAATGTGTTTAATCCTTAGCATGCTGCCGACAAGTAGATAGGTCCTCAAAGTCTGAGAAACTTCCAAGAACATTAAACAACTGTAAGTGAATCTTTTAAAGTTTATAATTAGCTCTTAGAAAGGGTAAGCAAGTGGGTAATATACTGTACTGACCAGATTTAACAATATGGGAAATACTTTTGAGGGTGCAGAAAATGTACTGCAGTATCAAGCAGGCTACTAATCTCCTATTATTTGTTTAAATTCATGTAGGAAATTGTTGTCACAGCAGATGCCATTGGTATTGGACAAGTCTTTGTTAGTATTCAGCTGAGATGTAGAGGCAGTTTTTTTTTAAAGCAGTATAGTTTCTGTGTAACATTGAATTAAAAAGGTTCAGAAGGAATGTTACGATCTCCAACTTTCTCTGGAGCAATCTTTAACTTTTGAGAAGCTGGTACAGACTCAAAAGTCCTAATTAAGGTTTAAAGTTGAGTCCATGACAGCTCAGCCAAAATGAAAGCCAGCAGATATGGGGGGAGTAAACATCAGAACTGGCAAAGCCAGCACTAACATTAATAGCAACAAATAAGTCTATTGTCAATAATACTACAATGGTTTACTTAATATTTTGTAAATTTAAGACTTTTAAATGTAAGAAGTTATAAAAATGTAATACTATCAATGAGCTATCTTAGCACAAGGTTTAGACTATATATAGTAGATCGGTATTGCAGTATCATGTAAAACCTGTAATTTGCATCACAAAATAGACACAGTGCCATACTGCCATCATTGTCTGCAAATCAGGCAACAAAACGTCCAGTGGTTTGAACCAGCCCCGTTACATTGTAAAAAAGCAGGCTTGTGAATACAGTACATCTCTTTTAATCCAATAAAAATATTGGTATTGATCATAAAACCATATTTAATGCACATCTTAACTTACAGTAGGTCTTAAATATAATTAGAATAGGATCACTTAAATCATTAAGATTGATATTTTTCTATTTTTCTATCAAGCACTGATATCACCCTCTCACTGCATTCTCTTTTCATTAGTTGTTTTTTATAATAATAATAAAAATTGCTAACACTTATATAGCGCTTTTCTGGACACTCCCCTCAAAGCGCTTTACAGGTAATGGGGACTCCCCTCCACCATCACCAATGTGCAGCCAAGCTTGCCAGTATGCTCACAACACATCAGCTATCAGTGGGGAGGAGAGCAGAGTGATGAAGCCAATTCATAGATGGGGATTATTAGGAGGCCATGATTGGTAAGGGCCAATGGGAAATTTGGCCAGGATGCTGGGGTTACACCGCTACTCTTTTCGAGAAATGCCCTGGGACTTTTAATGACCACAGAGAGTCAGGACCTCGGCTTTATGTCTCATCTGAAGGATGGGATGGGCAAAAATGATCGTAGTTGTTCCCATCAAATTTTGGTTCCGTATCTAAAATGTAAATATATTTTATTTTAGATTATGAACTGTCAGGCTTCATAATTTTGTAAACTCCAGAATTTAAAGAAACTTTCAATACACTTGTCCAATCTCAAACTGACAATATTTGAAAACCAGTCTATTTCTGTAGCAATAAAGCATATGCTTTAGACCGAGTGAAATTTGATACTGTATTAATTTAAATATAATGGTATGAAACTGACACAAGCAAGGAGACATTTTTTTAGATACTTTATCTAGAGTGCCTATTTTAATTAGTGGAATTGAATTGAATTCAACATATCGACATCGAGAAGGTTTTGTGTCACGCCCGACATCCCCCCCTAGAGGGTGCTCCCATTATTGTCCTTGTGATTGTTAAGCTCCCCAGGTGTACCCTCTTAGGTTTATTATTTAAAGACTAGCTCCTCCAGTCCTCGGGGCTCATCATTAGGGTAAAGATGTCGCGAGGCCCGCCTAGCACCAGGATAACCTATGTCCGTCTCCTGAGGGCATAGCCTTATCGCCGACACCTCCCGCTTCCTGAGCCCGGGGTCTGGAGGATCTTGCCACGTCCTTGGACCTCCATGTTTTGTCTGTTTGTGTTTTTCCCCTTCCCCTTCGGGGATTTTATCCTTGTCGCGTCTCAGGATGGATTACTTGCTGCTGGCCTCCCGAACTGTGCCCTGACCTGCCTTTGTACCTGCCATTCTTTGTCTCCGCCGTTCACTGTCTCACGGACTGTCACTATTATTTTGTGCACTATTAAACCCCTGTGTGTTTCCATTTACCACGCCTCCTGTTTCCTCCAGCTCTTACCGCATCGCATAGGGTCTAATACAAGACCTGACACGGATCTCAGTCCGTGTTCGTGACATTTTGCTGAAGAATACTACTTACCTGTACTTATTTGTAAATAGTTTGGCTTTCTGCTAATCAATTAGTGTGTCAACACGATGATCTGCACAGCCACATACTTGACAGTGAGACATCATTTAAAATACATAAATGTGCTGAGAAAGCCAAAAAAATATAAACATTGTTTGGAGACCTGCATACAGGTACTGTACTAGTGAGCAGAAAGGCCCATTGCGAGACTAGCTGTTTGAGACAACATGGCAACCACAGAGTACTTTCACAAAGTTCATTTTGTGCTTAATTGTGCTTAAGATACCGTCTTAATTTTATCGAGATTTCATACCTGGTCTCAGAAATTTGGAAAACAAGTTCCCCTTTAGACCTGTAGGCAGCAGATCTGTTGTCTTACTCATTTAATCAATTTAACAGAATCATTCAGATCTCAGAGTGAAAACAAGGAACAAATGCAGCAATCAAGGACTGTCATTGCCTTCCCCTTGTATAAAGATACTGGGAATGCTTTGCAAGTTGCTGCTCAGTCATATTCCTCACAGAAGAAAGTGGTCTTCGAATTCTTCAGCAAAACCATCTTTGAAAAATCAGCAAAAACTTTAGTGAGAAAGATTTGCGAATATAACTGTATTCAAACTATTGTTATTGCTGGACAAATCTTCCTTTTCATTAAACATTTTGATACCTTATTTAAGAGTTTCATTTTATGAAAAGGATTTTGTTGAGGATTAAGTAAGTTTAGTTCTGTAAAGTCATTTAGATAGGAGTTGGTTGCCTTGGTATATAGATGTGCAAACAACATTAAAGTTAAAAATAAGACTAAAAAATAGCTACACATGCTTAAATCTTACTGTAAAGTAAATCTGACCATCCAATTTTACTGTATAGTTGTTGAGTGTGGTAGCATCTTTTGTTTATCCTTTTGCAACAAGGAGATTGTATTTGCTTTTTTACGTACTGTTCTATTTCTATTAATTTCTAAGTATTTAAACTAGAATTCTTAGATCCACTCATTAAGCTTGCCAAAAACTATACCACAAGCAAATAGGGAATTCACAGAAAATTTAAATTGCTAAATGAAGAAACATACAGTAAATGGTTATCCTAGGTATCTTTATATAAATAACCCTTTGCAAACTGGTTATTTCTGACAACAATGTCTGTAAGTATGTCCAGGAACTTAATGTGTGAAGAATATGAAAGCAGTATCAAAACTAAAGTTCTCTCTATACCTGATGCAAACTGACAAAAACGTGATGTCTTATAATTGGAAATAACCAAAATCTTCATTAAATGTACATTCATTTGTACCTTTGTCATAACATGTAGGCTGTGTTATCTTGGTATAAAACATATGTGACCCACAAACATTTTTTGGGAATAACAAGTTAAATTTTACAGAGGTAAGCCAAGAATGCCTTTTGAAACCATCTTGCCTTTTGAACATTTTGGTTTTACAACTTAAGAGTTTTGCAGTTTCCTATCTGACAAGATTGTTTCATTAATTCCTAAATATCCTTGTACAATATGATAAGGTATTAAGTGCCTATTAAAAATAATAAATGCATTGTGTGTAGTTATACTGTTTATGACGTAGCTAAGCACTTTGCAACCAAAAACTGCCAGAATGAGGAAGCAAACCAAAAGTGTCAAAAATTACCAGATGTCACAGTGCATGATCCGATACAGTGCCTTTAGAACGTCTACACATCCTATCTATAGTAACACGTTTTGTGGCCTAATTGTTATGCTGGTCAATGGGGTGAGCTAGCATTGACATGACAACTGATTACATCACCATACAACCTACCTTCCAGTGCCAGCTGCCACAGAAACAAATTGACAGGAGACCCAGACCACCTGGAAATGATTCACGACCACTCCCATTTCAAGTGGTTGTGAAAACAAAACAAAACTGGGCTCTGTCATAGAGTTCTGTCTCTGAGCTCCTTGAGGATTATTTCGTGTCCCTAGCTTCATTGGACTACAGACTTCTGCTTTGCTCATGACTTGCTCCTGGATCTCTCCTGAGCTTGATATGCTTCCCTGCTTACTTGGCTTGAACTGAGTTTGTTTCCCTACAATTTCGACTTGAATTCTCCCCTGTGTCTTCCTGGTTTTGAACCTCACTTCACTGGACACAGACTCTTAAAAAAATCTAAAAAAATTCCTCCTTTGCTTTAGCTTGTGATCCACATTCTAACTCCCTTGCCCACTTGACCATGATCTCGGACTATGTTTTCCTCCGGGTTTCCTATCTCTCCATAGCAGGCTGTCTGTCTGCGCACATTACTGCGCTTCACTAAAACTGTGTGTTCACAGTGCAGCTGCCTGCGCAGTTCCCTGTCTCAGCTGGCTCTTGCCTAGCACGTGGTCCCACCCAACGCCTCAGGATCCAGTGCTAGGCACACCTCAGCCCCTGTAAACTCATGTTCAAATCAATTAATTTTTTATCTTTGTAGCAGGAGAAAGTTAATGAATTTGAAATACAAAAATAAAGATATCAGCAGATTGCTGTTTATTATACTAATTATTATATTAAATGATTAGACAGATGATTGATCCAAAAATCTCTGATTATCTTATAATTTGTTGAGATGGATATACAGTATACTCTTGCTACAAAACTATGAAAACATTGAGTGCTATATTCAAGACTGGAGCTGCTTTTTCTAAACTGTATTATAATCTCATAGTGGGACTCATATAATCTTTCAGGATGCTGATGTAAGTGATGTAAGTGTTGAAATTTTAAAGTTTAGTTTAAATGAGCTGACTGTTTAAACAAACAAGTAAAGGTTTATTCCATGCTGCAAATAGAAGAAAAGAAACCCAATATTTCGGCTGTGGAGCCTTCTTCGGGTGTATTCTTCTGTTTTCAGCATGGAATAAACCTTTATTTGTTCATTTGCAGCTTACGCATGCTGACGTAGCTACCTACTTGGACTGTTTAATATTTGGATTGTATAATATTACATTTTAACTGCTTAACATGGAGCACTGTAGACTTGTAGATGCTGAAAATGTTTTTACAGTATACTGTATGTTTAGGTGCAGAAAATCCAAAACTTAAAAGTAAGCTGGAATAGCAAATGATTATTTATACGCTTCTATTTTTGTCTTCCACAGTTGTCCAGGAGTCCCCAGGGGAAGGGATCCGGTGGTCCATTATAAGCTTAAATGGAATTTTATACAAAGATGCGGGTGAATACCGCTGCAAAGCTAAAAACCTAGCTGGGATGGCAGAGGCGTCCATCACTTTGACAGTGGTGGGAGTGGTCACAACAACGGTGTCTCCATTGAAATTCCCAAAGAAACCAAGCGATGAGCAAAGTCCCACCAACCAGACCCAGACAGAACCTGTTATGGTCACGACCATTGCTTTGACAACCCCGTTTTCTACAACCCCTGCTCCCACAATGCAGAGCACTACACCAAGAAAGAAGTTACAACCAAACAGTCAGCAGAAGCTAATCCAGGGAGGGGAAGTGACTGGGAAGGGCCAGCCGGCAAATAATAATAATAAAACGCCACAGCAGGTGGAGAAAAAACAAAGAACGGGAAGTAATCCAGTGAACACAACATCCAGTGCTCTCCGGAAACTTGCAGTCAAAAATGTACAAGTTGTAGATCAAAGCACAGAGAGCGCAGTACTGACTTGGAAGGCAGATGAGGCCCAAAGAGATCTTCCTGTCAAAGTGATTTATTCACCATTTGGAGAAAAGGAGAAACAATCAGTTAGTACTGAACTGGGGAAAAGTCAAATCATCCTGGATGGATTGAGACCTAATACAAAATACATGGCTTGCTTTATACCTAAGGGGAATCCACCGCAGAAGGACCAATGTGTCACATTTTCCACATTGGAGACTGTCAATGCGGATGGCCAGGATCAGTTGCTTATAATTGTGAGCAGCATCGCGTGTGCTGTGGCGTTACCTCTTATAATCCTGCTGCTCTACAAGGTTTTGAAGCTCTACTGTAAAAAAGGGCCTGCTCCTGGGGGTGAAGACCCTTCCAAGGAAATGTATGTGAAGTTTGAGACCTTGTCTCTAAAACAGAGAACCATGGGTCCAAGCACAGACCTGTGGACTCGCAGGCACACAGCAGAATCTGAAAGAATGCTCCTTTGCTCTAGGTCAAGCATTGACTCCCAAATGACTTTCAAAAGTGACAGTTCCAGATCAGAATACTTGTGCTAGGTTCTGTCACTGGTGCAAATGGATGAGAAACATATAAGGAAAAATGCCGAAAAAAGACTTCTAAGGTATGGCTGCAAACAATCTTAAAAATCTTGGTAACAATGTCTTTTATGACCATCATCTATGATCCATTTACTTTTGCTTATGTGCTTTTGGTATAAGATAAACAAAATTATTCTGTGTAGGTTATCTTGGGTTTCTTCATGACACAGCCTTAAATATTTATTTTAAAAAATCTCTTGTACATCAAAACAGAACAAGATGTTTAAGTTTGCTCAATGGATTTCTTTTAAAGGAACAGGCCAGGGTAATTTACATTAATATGTAAACAAATGTATGATAAAACATATTTAAAATAAGTGTTAAATTGAGTCTGAACGGAAAATATTTAAAATAACATTAAAGTAATTATGTTTTTTGTTATTTTTTAGCTGTTGTACTGTTTGTAAAATATTATGGTGTGACCAGGTGATGATAGGTAAAGTTTTCATTATTTCAAACTTCATTCAGACTTTATTCAAACTTAATTCAAACTTTATACATTTTTTAAACCGATTTTTGCCTGACAATTTTGTTTTGCCTGACATTATTCAACGTCAACATTTAGATGATAATAATGAACCTCAAAAACAGAGAAATCAGTGTGAATTTTATTAATCTAATAGTACTGACACAGTTATACAACAGTTTTGTGGGCAAAGTGTGAAGAAGATTCCTTTGGGAAAGAAAAACAGAGAAAAAGGAAGAAAAATGTTGCAGGATATAAATAAGGGAACATTTAAATAATGATTCATTGGTTATATTTTTGTGTAGAATATGTTGGATATCTAAAGTAGTTGTAAAAAAAACATTTAATATTTGTCAATACACCATTAGGTCTTTAGGGACAAAGTTTATTTGGCTTTTGTCCCTGCTAATATTCCAGTTATATAAAATCGGCCAATGAATTAATAGGAAAGAGATCATACTCTTACTTATTTAAATGGTGCTTAGAATAAAAGTGGGAATTGAAAAATGATAAAATGAAACTTTGTAGGTACCACTTTTATGTTAAGCGTCTCATCTGCATAAACTGTTAATTCTTATATTGTCTTCAAGCAATGTAAGAAGTTATTCAGCCACAAAAGCAAATGTGAAGCTTCTGGTAGTGAAACAGCTTCTCATTTAAATCCACAGTAAGTCAAAGTTGCACTTTGACAAGGAAACTGTGATAAAGCTCTAGTTTAACAGTCTAGCTTTTACCTTAGTAAAAGTCATTGATTTAGTCTGTATCTTATTATATGTCTGGATTTGGTTTTGATATTAGATATTGAACAAACACTTTTCTGTTATGTATCAATTTAAAGAGTAAAATCATATATTTTATTTTTGTATATTAGTACAGTTTTACATTATCAGTGTCTTGAGCCTGGGTCATTGCTTTTACTATATGTTCTGCAAGACTAATATTTTGAGCTTTTATCTTAAACATGTTGATTGCGTAAGTATTCACCCTCTATTCTCTGGCAAACCTACATTAGTTCACGGCAGGTGCACAGAAGCACTTTGATAAGACCCAGATCGGTTGAATTGCCAATAATAGTGATTCATATGATTTCAGAACAAACCTTCTGAAAGGTCCCTTGTTTTGTGATGATTAGTGTATTATGGAAGCAAGGAGTCAAGGTGGCTGCTTTTCTGGCTCATAGAGGAAGGTTTATTGCCTTTATTACTACAGTAGGCTGTGCTATTTGTGGAGGGAGCAAGAGCAACAGAATAGGGAAAGGAAGAAAGGCAATGGTGAAAAGAGAGTGAACAGAGGCCACTCAGACATTTTAGAGGGGTGTAAAAGGTCAGAAAGAACTGAGTCAGAGGGTAAAGGGAAAAGGGCAGAGTAATAGTCTGGGGGAAGCAGATTGTTGCCATATCTAGCAAATATTCAACCATGAAAGACCAAGGAGCTTTCAAAACAAGTCATTGATACGTTGTTTAATGTCGTTCAATGCTTGACATTCAGCAAGATTAGCCATATCTGCACTTATCAGTTTAATTGCCTTATTCAGAAGGTTTGCAACAATAGGTATTATTAAAATTACAGCCAGCAGCCATATCACCCTACAACTCACAACTGACAACCCAGTGAAACTAAGCAGGTGGGAGCCTGATCAGTAACTGGTTGGGGGAGACCTCCTGGGAAAAAATAAGGCTTTTGCTGGAAGAGGTGTTACTGGGGCCAGAAGGGGACACTCACCCTGTGGTCTGTCTGGGTCCTAATGCCCCAGTATAGTGGTGGGGACACTATACTGTAAAAAGGAGCTGTCCTTCAGATGAGACATAAAAAATACTCAGGTTCTGACTCTCTATGCGTTTCTCGAAAAGAGTAGGGGTGTACCCCCATTTCCCCAATTTCCCATTGGCCTTTACCTATCATGGCCTCCTAATAATCCCCATCTATAAACTGGTTTCATTACTCAGTTCTTCTCCCCACTGATAGCTGATATGTGGTGAGCATACTCTGCGCACTATGGCTGCAGATTGGCGTTGGTAGAAGGGAGTCCCCATTACTTGTAAAGTGATTTGAGAGGATTGTCCAGAAAATTAAGTGTAAGGAATTGTTATTATTAGTCTGCATTTATATACTTGTTCTTGGGCCAGGAGGCAATTGAGGATGGTAATAATGATCAAAATAAGTCCTAATAATTTACTCAGTTAACTTCTCTATCAAACTGGACTGTAGCATACAATAAATACAGGAGCAGAGATACAGACAGGAAAGAAGGGAGAAAAGAAGACAGATCAGTGAGAAAAATAAGGATATCATTACCACCAACCATCATTCTTTTAGGATTCATCTTAATCCAAAGATTGTGTCATGAGAAGAAAGCCTCCTAAAAACCAAACTGGATACCACATTCTGTTCACGTAGTCTAAACACAAAAAACAGACTGGACATAGATATTTATCATAGCCTAGAACCTAGACCAGGCTGTCCCTCCAAACGTAGCAGCCAGGCATGGAGGAAACGGGTTAGGAATGCTTCAAACAGGCCAGCTGTGACTGAAAAAAGTGGAATCTTCAAGCTTAAGATGTCTCCCAAATTTTGTATTGTGAGAATATGGAAATTAATTTCCTTGCACTTGTGTGCATCCATATTTTAGAGAAGGAGATTAAGTCCTAGTTAAGATTCACTTTATTCTCTCTTTTTAGCATTTTAAGCAGCTATTCAGTTAATTAGGGTGAAATTGAGGATTTTCCATGCCCACAGAAGGCAGAATTCAGAGATTCACTGATCATACAGAATATATCTGTCTACAATGAAACCATTTTTTGTGTTTTGTGTTGTTGTATTAATTATTGTTAATACATATTTGTTCATCTTGTCTATGTTTAGGCCTGCTTATTAATGCTATTATCATGCTATGTCGGAGAGTAAATGAATAAGCATGCCGTGTAATGCATGGTAATACCTGACTTTAGGAGTTAATTAATTTATCTTTATTATATGTATAACAAACTGGAGTCAGAACCTGATTTTTTATGTATTTAATAAACTCCTTATTGTGTAATTGTATATATTGCCTCTTTTTCAACACTCACCTAATGTTTACAACAACGCATTTAAGTGATATTGCAAACATTTGACTATTTTTGTGGCCAGACAAAACCAAATGACAACTTTTTGAAAAATACTGTATAAACGCACAAACCCAAAACAGCACATCATCCAGATAACATTATATCCACTGTCAAGCATGGTGGTGGCAGCGTTATGATACAGGTCATCTTCTCATCATCAGGGACTGGGGAATATGGATGAAGCTAAGTATTGCTATTTCTGAGAGGAAAATCTGCTTCAGTCAATCAAAGACATAAATCAAGGACAAAAATTCACCTTTCAACAGGAAGTTGAAGTTGAAGGGGTGTGAATACATTTGCAATGTACTGTGTATGTATTTCACTCTAATCCTGGGAATAGAGTTTGAGTTAGTGCTGTGGTATAGAGAACAAGAATTAAGCACCAAAAAATAATAAATTGTAAAGTAAAATGCAAATAATAAGAGTTAAAAGACTAGAATCTTTTTAATGTTTCATGGATTTTAAATGTGTGGTATGCTATGAAGGTGTCATCTATTTTTCCATGTGTGTATTTTAGTCATTACCTAATACTATTTGTAATTCACATTAAAAAGACAGTTTGTAACAAATCTCTTTCTCTGATTTTATTTAAGCTTTCAGAGAGAAAAATAACCATTTCATTACATTATGGAAAAATGTCACAACACAGCATATGAAATCAAACAACCACACTGAAGAGGAAGTTCACAGAATGTTTGTGACTATCTTCTGTGTACCTTACACATACTGTATCAAACACCCTTGTACCTTTACATTTACATTTACAGTTTGTACTTCTAAATTCTGCAAAACACATGAATATAAAACATTGCTATTGAGGTTTAGAACCTTAGTTTTATTTTATTTTAAAGGGTTCATTCCTTCCTCTTAAAACCCCAACCACAATAGACAAGCAACATCAAGCGTACTGTACATGAAGAACAGTACAACACTGAAAAATTATGCTTTAAAAGTTTAAGGCCAAGATTTTAAACTGAAAGTTTGTCTTTCTCATCTTGGCAAGCAGTGCTTTTAGGGAACTAATGTATGTTGCCTAGTAACCTCTCTGTTGCACATTTATTCTATGTATGAGTGTCTCTACTATTGTAAAATATGCCATCTGAAAAGTTTCCATCCATTTTCTTGTTAATGCCTCCTCACAATATGTGGTGTAATACCAGATATTTTTAGACAAAACATTATTTTTTTTGTAAATTAACAAGTAGATGCAAATTCAATGCTGAAAGGTAGAAAGAAAAACAGTTCAGATGTTTCCTCAACAACCAAAACACATTTTCCTTTGTGTTCGTTTCTACTTGTTCTTTTCCATCTGATGTACCTCTTGACATTTTTTTGTGCTTTGCAAGTAAGTGCCCACAATTTTGTCTTTGGGTATCAATGTTGTTCTAACTCTTCTTTCAAAACTGGATAAAAAAGGCTAATGTGAGGAGTGTGTGCAATCCAAATTACCCTCTTTTGAGTTTGGCTTGTATAAATACAGTACATAACCTTACATTTGATTAATCTAGACATTCTATGTATTTCAGGGTAAAAGAACTTTTCGAAGAATTTCCACTTAGGGATTTGCTTATTTGTAACCGGTTCTCCAGCTGATGTCCCTTTAACTTTTCCAGTTCTGGGGATATTAACACTGTTTTATAATAGATATTGGAGCAGGAATCCCTAAATGTGAACAACTGGTTTAGCTATTGGGATAAGATAGTGAGTAGTGTTTACTCAAAGGTAGGGCAACAATTGTTTTCCACATGCTAGAAATTTCCGGATCTCATTCCAGTGCATGACAACAGTCTGTGATTGTGTGAGCTAGCTGTTTCACACAGCTTCCCTTGGCAAAGAGCAGCACAACTTGTAATTAATGTTTCATGCCTCTTTGTGAATCAGAACTGGCTCAGAAACCTTGTCAATATATGGAAATAAAGACTGATTCCCATGGATGAACCAACCACCAGCTGCACTTGCCTGCCTCTTGCCAATCCTACCAGCTGTTCAGTTTTCATAGCAACATTTATAATATTTCATAAACAAAGATCCACATACCAAAATAAAGGAACCTGTAGCTCCTCAAGTACAGTAGATATGCAAAACCGTGCAGAAGTTTGGTAGCTCAAAAGTTTTACAGTTGTAAAGAGTTTATCTTTATGGACTGAAGAAAAGTAATGAAACAAGAAAAAGACTGAAGGACAGCACCATTTAGCTGAAATATCCTTAGTAGGTATAATATAATAATGTTTTATGTTTTTATTGTTGTCTTTCAGACAGGCAGCATTCTGCACTGATCAGTGGAGCGATTGACAGTCCTTAAAGGTACAGTACACTTACAGTGTGTCAAACATGACATGAACCTACAACCTGATAATTAAAAATCAGGGACTTTCTTTTCATATTGTCTATGTGTATGCAATCCTTGATTCTCAGACTGTCTCACCTGGATCTTGAGCACATTGTTGTTAGGGAGGTGCAGCCACAAGTCTCTGTAAGCACAATTTTCACTGTCAAATTTAATTGGATTGATAGACTGATTATAGCATATTAGATTGACATATTGTAGTCACAATTATAAATAATTAAGGGGTGACAGGATGGTTAGGACAGCATTGTTGCTTCACAGCTGCTTCACAGGTTCAATTCCTGGGCTGCTATCTACATGCAGTTTAATGTTCTTTCCATGTTCATGTGGGTTTCCTACAGGTGCTCCGGTTTCCTCCCACAGTCCAAAGATATACTGATAGATTTTTCAGCTTCTGGAAAAAATGGCCTTGGTATAAGAGTGTGTGTATTTATGTCTTTGTGGGTCCTGGGATGGACTGGTTGTCACGGATGTCAGAAGGGCATGCTGTGGAATGACAAGGAGAGCAGTAGAGATCCTATGCGTAGTGGTAAAAGGGGCAACACGGGGATTAGTTCAGGCTCAGGGGGGTCGGACGATGTTGGAATGAAACTTATGCCCTCAGGCCACGGACAAGAGCGACCAGGCGGGTCTCATGACATCCGTACCCTCAATGCTGAGCCAGGAGCAGAGCAGACACAGGAAGTAAATAGGCAACACAACAAGACACACCGGAAAGACATGAATAATCACAGGGAACTAGGAACAGGACAGAAGTAGAGCACCCTCTAGGTGTTCAGAGCGTGACACTGGTGTCTCGAACATAATTTATCCCACCCACCTTGTGCCTGTTTTCTGCCAGTATAGGGTTTGGCTCCCCTGCAACCCTGTACTAGATAAAGCAGTTAAAATGTGAATGGATGGATGGATATTTAAAGGGCAGCTGCTATTTTTATATTTTGGGTTAGCAAAAATTGGCATTGGTGAGTGCATTTCAAACCAAAATGAAAGAAAAATGTACACAGTAACATGTAAAAGATCCAATTTACATCACAAAATAGATTACATTTCCAGATATGTGCAACACCATATTCTGCAATTCAGAATGAGGCAACAAAATGGCTGGTGATGTGAAAAGGTCCTACATTGTAATTAAGTAGACTTGTGAACATATCACTTTTAATCCAATAGAAATATTGCTCTCAACCTCAACACAGTTTTTTTCTGACAAATACTACAGTGCTTGTAAACAGTGCACGCAGATCATGTTGGAACATTTCTGCAGTGAAATGTCTGCTGCACAACCTGAACTAATTTGCTCCTACAGTACATCACATTACATTAGTCATTCCATGACCTATGACAAGGAATGGTCGTTTTTCATTGGAATTTGTGTGAACTATCGCTTTCACCCATGGCGAAACCTCTGGTTTGCAACAAAATGGAGACAATGCTTTTCAAAGCTCACAATTTTGTGCATAATTCTAATTTATTAAATTTTGTGATACCGTTAATTTATTTTGTTACAGAGATTTAATAACCGGTCTGAGAACTTGGGACTTTAGTTTCCCTTTAATATTTAATAAGTAATAATAGTAGTAATGACCTTTATTTTATATAAGACCTTTCAGGATGCCTCAAATTATAGAACTTTGGAATAAAATGAGACAGGTGTACAGTAAATGAAACAGAATTAAAAAACGATGTACAAAAGTGAGTTTTAATACGGGAGCTGAAAGTGCTGAGCGACTGCACTTTCCCTTGGTTTGGAAGATTATTCTATTGCCTTGGAGCAAGAGAACATTGTTTTGGAAAATGAAAGAATAGGGGAGTTAACATTTCACAACTCACTGATTTTCCCAAAAGGCAAACCATTCAAGCCCTCAAAGATGAGTAGTAATATATTGAAGCTGAATTTGAAGTAGATCATTGATATGGTGAAATTGAACCACAACCTATTAAATACTTTCCAGACTATCTAGAATGCTGCAAAGGAACAAGTAATAGGTTTAATCCATGCTGAAAAAAAGAAGAAAGAGAACACAACATTTCGGCCGTGGAGCCTTCTTCAGGTGTGAGAGAGACAGGGCAATAGGCAAAGGTAAAGTAGTGGGAGAACAAAGGTTGGGAGGGAGGAGGAGTGAGAGGCGGGAGCAGGGGACAGAAAGAGAGGCCAATCAAGAGGTGTGAAGTCAGAATGGGTGCAGAGAGGTGTGAAATGAAACTTCCAATGAATGGAGAAAATGTAAAAGAACAGTAGTCTGTCGTTAAGAGAAGGGAGAAGGTGTGATCCTAGCTGGAGAATAATTTTAGTTTCGGTGGTCTTTCTGATGTATGAGTTCGGAAAACCGTCTTTGAGAACACAGACGGAGAGATTAGAGTGGTCGTGGCTGTCAGAGGTAAAATGAGGAACAATGGGCTTGGAGAGATCTTTAATCTTCACAGCCCTGACGTGTTCTCTGAAGCGGTCTCCAAGTCTCCTTCCTGTTTCTCCAATGTAGATGGCTGGGCATTTACTGCAAGAGATACAGTAAATAAGGTTGCTGGAGGTACAAGATGCTGTCTGGGTGATCCGGAATTGTCCTGAGGGGCCTTGAATGAGTGTGGTGGTGGCTGTGTACTTGCAGGTGATACAGCGAGCTCTGTTGCAAGGGAAAGTGCCTGGTGTGGATGGTTGTTGACGGCGGTCAAGGGAGCTGTGAACAAGGAGGTTACGCAGATTAGGTGGTCGGCGATATGAGATGATAGGGCGATCAGAAAAGAGGGCCCCAATGGAGGGATCATCCTGTAGGATGGAAAAGTTGTGGTTAATGGTCCTGGGGATAGGAAGTGTGTTATGGTGGTAAGGAAGCACCAAAGGAATGCGGTTGTTACGGCGGGAGTTCCTGATCGGGTTGATGGTCCAGGGGAAGTTGATGTCTAGAAACGGAAGAGTAGTGGAAGATATGTTAACTGTATATTTGAGGGACGGGTGGAAGTTGGTGAAATGGTGCAGGAAGAACTCAAGCTGATCGTTGGAGCATGTGGCAGCACCGACGCAGTCATCAATATATCGTTTGTAGAGGTCAGGGACATAGCCAGTGTAGGAAGCGAAGAAGCGTTCTTCTACCCAGCCGACAAAAATATTGGCATAACTTGGTCCCATTCTGGTGCCCATGGCAACTCCACTGACCTGTTGGTAAAAAAGATTATTGAAAGAGAATGCGTTCAGTGTGAGGACCAATTCTGCAAGGCATACCAGGGTGTGGGTGGATCAAGCACTGTGCGTTTCTCCAGTGTGCTTGAGGGCTGTAAGGCCGTCATTATGGGGAATGACGGTGTACAGAGATGTAATGTCCATGGTAAAAATGTAGCATTCGGTACTCTGAAATTGGAAATCATTAAAAAGTTGGAGCGCGTAGTTGGTGTCTTTGATGTATGAGGGAAGATCTTCAACCAGCGGTCTCATGAGGCTGTCGAGAAAAGCTGAGATGTAAGTAGTTGGACAGTTACATGCTGATACGATGGGGCGTCCAGGGGTGTCCGGTTTGTGGATTTTGGGGAGGAGGTAAAATTGAGATACCTGCGGATGTTCCATGATGAGCCGGTTCGCCTCCTGGGGGAGCTCATTACTGCTGATAAGAAGAGAAATGGTGGATACCACTTCCTTTTGGTAGTCAGTGGTAGGGTCCTGTTGGAGAGGGAGGTAGGCAGAAGTGTCAGTTAGTTGTCTAGAGGCTTCAAAGATATATAGATCCTTACGCCACACCACAACAGCGCCACCTTTGTCCGCTGGTTTGATGACGATATCATCCCTGTTGCGGAGAGACTGGAGCGCCTGATTTTCTCCTTGGGTGAGGTTAGACCTATGTTTACTGGGTATAGAGAGTGTCTTGGGAGCTTGATTAGTGCATTGGTTGATTAAATAATCAACTGGTGGAAAACGGCCAGAGGGGGGAGTCCAACAGCTCTGTTTGGGATTAATGTTGTTAATGACATCAATAACCGGGTTGTTATCAGCTGCCTGTGAAGAGGAATTGTCGGCAAAATGTGCTCTGAGACGGATCCTGCGGTAAAAGCGGTTAAGGTCGACATTGGTCTGGGGGATGTCCAGCTTCCTGGGAACTGCTACAAAACTGAGCCCTTTGCTGAGGAGGGATCGCTCATCCTGTGAAAGGGAAAGGTCAGAAGGTATGGTGACAACAAGGTTAGGGTTGGTGAGGGTGTTCGGGGTGTTGATGGTTTTCTTCTGTAGAAGATGACTGCGTTTTTTGTCCTTCTCTGTAGTGAGAAACTGGTAGAGTTTAGAGTTGAGAGATCTAATGAGGTTAGTTGAATGAAGGGAAGATGATGTGGAGCTGTCAGCCGTAGAAATTCCTTAGCCTCTTTGATGTTGTTGTTGGAAAGGATAATCTGTTTTTTGAGGGAGAAAATGGTAGAGAGCATTAGTTTCCTAGAAAATTGTTTTAGAAGTCTCTGAGTGTTACTCTGGGTGGTATCAGAGTCAAAAGAAAAGGTATTAAATTTAAGGCAAAATCCTTTAGGGATGATATTATGTTGACGACATCTGTAAAGGAATAGAAGGTGGTTAGAAAGCCTGGTCTTGGAACAGATAGCTGTGAAGAGACAGAATGCTGGTTTAGTGAGAGAAGCGGGCAAGTGGCCCAGGGAGGAAGAGAAGGTATGACGAAGAGATCTAGAAAAAGATTTGGAGGAAGGCATAGTGGGTCGCAGCAGCTGTAGGCGGTAGTAGTTCAGGTGGGTAGCTGCGTCAGCATGCGTAGGCTGCAAAGGAACAAGTAATAGGTTTATTCCATGCTGAAAAAAAGAAGAAAGAGAACACAACGTTTCGGCCATGGAGCCTTTCTAGAATGCTGTTGAATAATCTTGAAAAATGTGTTTTTTTTATTAAAATTGCTTTGGGTTTTAGTAATCCAGGACCACCAAATGTGCCACTATGTGCCACATTTCACTGTTTCTTTATGTACTTTTAATGTTCTGTGACCGATGACAATTCTGGCAATAGATCTAACCACTGCACCTCCGTGCCACCCTCTAGCACCCTCAGTCTCTTTTAATACTCAATACTCAATACTCAATATACTCAATACTCAATATACTCAATATCTACTGGTCTTCAGATGTAATATTGATTCCTAGTTTTGTTTGCATTTACACAGAGATAACTACATGTGTTTTGTTCAATGACAAGCTTCTTGTGAATACTTTTGTTGTCATAATTTGACATAAATTCTGAAATTAAGATTACTTATATTAATTCTTCTGTATGCCTTTATAAAAAATATATTTTACTATATTTATTTTTTTAGGGATAAGATTTGTTTGGTTTTCTGAACTTGAGTGAGCTCATTTGTTGTTAAGACAGTTTTTGTTCATCATGTTTACTGCGTTTACTATATAGTTTCCTGCCTTTAAGCTTGATAGTTCTAAAAGGAACGTTTCTTTTTCAAAGAGGATGTGGTTTTTTTTTAACAGGTACGATTAGTTGAAACCTAATTCACTTAACTTCATCAGCAGTGCACAACTTTTTAGTTTGTCAGAGGGACATGACCTGCATGAAGCTACAGTGTGACGTCTGTGACACATTCAAGCACTAACACATACAATTCTGTACTATAATATATATACAGTAAGCAACTTATACAAATTTGTTATTTGTTTTCACGTTTGTTCTCAGGTACTGTCTGGTATCCCAGATAATGTTCAATGAAAGAAAAAAAATATTAACTGAAGTTGCTCATCGTGAGATACTGGAGTGCTTATCTGACACCATGTGAAGGGTGCTAGGCTCCAGAGAGGTGGTGGCCAGTCTCAGTACTACATGATCATGATCCTAGCAGATAATGCAAATATTTGAATGATCAGACTAAATCATTAGAACACACCTCATGAGAACACAAACATTTTATGATAATAATGCACTCAAATTGCTTCTCAGATAATGGTGACTCCCCCTCCACCTCCACCAATGTGTAGCGTCACCTTAATGATGTGACAGCAGCCAATGTGCGCCAATACACTAACCACACATCAGCTATCAGTGGGGAGCAGAACAGAGTAATAAAACGATGATGATTATTAGTAGGTCAGAACTGGTACGAAACTAGACCAGAAAGTATTTACAAGTGACACACGATTTTGGTCACCGAGAAAAAATATTATATTCAATTGTAGTTGGTCTGAGAGGGAAACAAACCAATATTAAATTAATTTGATGATGTCATGATTTCATTTCTGTCCCCAAAACTAAAACCATACTGTCCTAGAAGGACACTTTGCTTATATATGAAACAAGAAAATGTTTTGTGACAAGTAAAGTACTTACATAAAGCAGAAAAATATAACTTTATTTGCAACATACAGCAAAACAGGGATTCAAAATATGCAGGCTGCTCTGAAAGCCTTAACTGTAAATTCTTTGAAAAGTAAAAGAAAAGTAAAAAGCTAATGTTGTTGTTGATCCCATGATAATGTGTCAAGTAGAGAAAGAAAATTATAGGCTCAAATGTGTCTATAATTTGAGCTTTAGAAGGCTTAGCCCTATGACCAATACCTTTTTTTAATCATCAGAATATGCCAACATATTCTGATGTTATGAAAGGAACTTGTTTGAAGATGTATTGTAGTAAGGTGATTAATTCCTTACCTTTGGAGACATAAACATTATGAGAGGAAAATGAATCAAACTAATAAACTAATTATTCTTGGAGTATTTGTGATGACACTTTATAAAGGAATATAGGAAACACAAGAAGAGGTTTCAGATATTAGGACTGTTTTAAATCAGCAAGGTCAGCAAAATCCAAACACATATAGGAAATAAACACAATTCCATTTATCTTTCCTACATATCTATTTCCCAGCTGCAATATATATATACACTTTTAATGTAACTGTTGATTTGAATTCCACACTTTTTGCTACTGTATATATCTCAATATATTTTTGCTTTTTATTAATTCTCCAAACTGTCTAGACCATGCAAATGATGTTTCAACACAAACACCTACAGTAAGTCTTTCCCATCTTTCTAGCTCAGTGTTTTTTTCATATTTATAGTTTTATGTTTTCAGATGTACCTGCATTAACTTTCTTGCTTCTGATATGAATTAGGAAGAGCAGTGACCCTAGTACAGACCCCTGTGGTACTGCAGTAATCTTGCATTCCTCCCTTATCTGTACTCAACCTTATCTGTTTTCTATTTATCAACCAATTCTCATCCCAAACGCAACCCCGAATGCAACAATTTTAGAATTAATCCTTCTTGAGGAAGAATGATTTTATTTGGAAAATCTCTATCAAAGCCTCTTGACAATCTGAACATACAGTATCCACCACATCATTTTCTAACCACTTCATTTAATTTAGGGTGGTCAGGGGAACCAGAGCCGCAGCAGGCTCAAGGCAGTGTACACTATGGGTGGGATGCCAGTCTATCAGGCGACACACAGACATGCACACCAGGACCAATTGTCACAGAAGACAATTAGCCTACCAATATGTTTTTAAGGTTGGTAGCTGCATCAGCACACATAGGCTGCAAAGGAACAAGCAATAGGTTTATTCCATGCTGAAAAGAGAAGAAAGAAAACACAATGTTTCAGCCATGGAGCCTTCTTCAGGAAGACACGTTGTGTTTTCTTTCTTCTCTTTTCAAATATGTTTTTAAGCTGTGGGAGGAACGTGGAACACCTGAAGGAAACCCACACAAACACAGGGAGAACATAAAAGCTTCACAGGTCAAGAATTGAACCCAGGAACCCAGCACTGCAAGACAGCAATGCTAACCACTGCAGTGGAAATAAGTTATGGATTTGAAACGTAAAAGGGCCAGTTTTGAAAAGCAACGTTTGAGGTCAAGATGAATTGAATTTAATTGGCAGGTAGAGCTGGGAGTCTGAATAGGAGCACAGGGAGTAAGTGCTCTATTTGAAATATGAGGTGTTGTTAAGAATGGAATAAATAAATGAGACTCACAGGACTGGAATGATGCGGGAAACAGGTAAGCAGAAAATGTTGATCAAGATGATGGCATCTTCATTTGAGAAGAGTTAGGATTTAATTGTCATAAAAGCTGTCAGAAGCATGAATTAGATGGTAAGGTATGAATGAATCTCTCAATGAATACTTTAGTGTATCACAGAAAAAAACAGGAATTAAAAAGATTCCAGAGGGAAAGTTCCTTCTTTCGCCATTTGGAAGAAAATGTCAGTTATCATAATGATAAAATAAAAACGTGAAAGTAATACAATTAACCAATTGAAAGTACAATGCCTACTGTGTCTTATATACTGTACAACATACCACTGTTTATAAATTATTTGCAGTTTTAGCAGGCATGTATCTTCTTTGGCGCATGAAAGTGTTTGTTTTAAACATTCATTTTTGATTAAAAAATTTAAAATATTCACTGAAAAAAAAGCTACATTTGTAATACAACAAAATGGGACATCTATGGAAGGAGCTGAGTACTTTGAAGAGGCATCATATACTGTGTAATGTAGATAAAAAAAAATCGACATTATTAAAATCTGTATGATTTTATTTTTTTAGCCGTTTTCTGAGAGTCATTTTTGTCTAAAAAAGGTTGAACTTGCCAACAATCTGGGATATTAGAATACAAAAAAATCTAAAGGCAATTGTTTTCTGCTTTTAGAGGGCTCAGCATTTTAAATATTCAGTTTTATTGTTAGCCATGAGTGTCTGCAACTCATTGTCCTTCATATGCTTAACTGGCCCACATTATTCAGAACTCTGCAATGCACTACTCCACTGCTTTCAGTTGCAGAGCAAAGCTTCAGTTTTTGTCATTAACAACAGCGAAGGGGGGTGTGACTGTGGCAGCTTAGTGACAGAGGGGTGTCTTATTAGCCTGAGAAGAATCTACGAAGGCAGGCACATGTTCTTTCAAACAACAATGCAAAGAAGTGTTTGAAGCAGATGAGGGCACTGTGGAATTACTGGAACTTTTCTCCTGACTCTCTATTCCAACACTCTAATTCCTTTAGAGAATTTCATGTAAGGAAACCCCTCCGGAGCCATGGTCTGAAATGTGTAAAATTTGCCATGAGAGTGTCAGGCATTTCATACTTTGCTTCCAAAACAGCTAAGTAACCTGGGTTGGAGATTTCAGTATTTTCCTCACTAAGTCACTGCTGTGGGGTGCACGAGAGGACGGTGATGTGAACCTCCTTCTTCTCCCTGAGCTCAGAGGCCCCCCGAGAAGATGCTAGTATCTAAGGAGGGTTCAGCTGGATTTTACGGGAATTTCTCATGCTTTTGTGGCTCTGGAAATGCTTGAGTACCAGTGAAGTGCTGCTTCCTGGCCAACATAGAGCTCAGGATTATGTTACTTGCTGTGTTTTTGACAGTGGTGGTCAGTTTTGCTGTGGCAAACAATACACTGGTCCCTGAAAAGACATGCTTGAATGGATACCATCTGGCTGAGGATAATTCAACCTGTGTTGGTGAGTCCTTAATTAGAGTGTTTGGGTTTTGCCTGCGCTTAAGTCAGTCACGTCATTGGTTTCTACAGACTATTATTGAACAAGAGGTATTAATGTTAACAAGAATCTCGGCATGGTTCTATTATTATTTGTTTTATTGAGGTCAGGAATGAAAATTAAATGTGTTGCGCTTTTCCTTTTGAACGTTTATACTGCAAGTGGGATTTTACAGGTAAAGCCAAATCTCTCTCTTTTTGATGTTGCATAATCGATTTCCAAACCTTCATTCCATCTGTAGAAGAGAAGAGCAATGGCTATAAAGTAATGCATTTTCCCCTCAATTAACTATCTAGCTCATAATGGCTTTTCACTTCAGGAGATAAAGTGTTAGAGAACACTTGTTGTTTTGTATTCCATAAGCACAATGTTTTTAATGGATTTGTTGTTTCCACCTAAAAAAAGAGAGATATATGACAACTATTTAATAGATGAAATATTAAAGAATTGTAACTTTTGTACTAGTTGTATAAAAATACTTTTTTACACACATAATATTATATTAATCTATTTCATCACTTTCTTGAAATAGAAAAAAACTGGAAACTATAGGGACTTTTACAGATTTCAGATATACAGTTGCACACAGTAGCACACACAGACATGATTGTTAAAAGCTGGTGATTTCAGTGTACAGTAGATTAATATATTTTATTTTTTTCTTTGTAAAGAAAATTTTGTTCCTAAAGTTTTACATGTCAGCAGATATTATTTCACCTTTTACCAGGGATACTGAGTTGTAAAGTTTTCTTAAATTAAATGATTAAATCAGTGGTATTTGTTGTTTCAGCAAAACTGTGATTTATGCATCTGAATATGTATATAAAGATATATGTACTGTATGTACTTATCAACATAATAAGTGGTGTGAAATCACATTTTCATACCTAATATTGCATACTGTAATTGGTATAAAAAATTACAATTTTCCATGCTGGAGCTTATTTTCAGTGTTGCCTGAAAAGAAAACCTATGTAGGGATTAAGGAATTCCTGAAAGGTGATTTTCATATTTTATATGTTTATCTTAGTATTTCAAACTGCAAAATGTTAAATAAAAGGGCACAGACTCTACAAAGAAGTATGTGTGTGTGCATACAGTACAGCGTGTGTGTGTGTACAATGTGTCTTCAAGCTACTATAACTAATAGGTTAAGGCTGAAGAAATCTTCTACTATTCAAATATAATTACATTTTAACTATTTCTGTACCTTTTTGTAATTGCTGAGTATAATGAAAACAGGTTTCATAATGAATGTGTTACCATGAATATTACAAATAATGATAATAAAGATATCCCAATGAGTTAGAGGGACATAGTGTTCCATTGTTAGGTGTGCCTCCTAACAGATTTCAATGAAAGTTTTTTAATTGTAGTTGTAAAAGCATTTTTGTTGTTTCCAATTGCTATTTTTTCTACTAAGGGTTGTACACAAGACAAGTCATTAGAGATTGACCTGAATACAACTCAAGGATGCCCTTACAGCCTACAGCAATTTCCATACTGATGGAAGTCGGAGAATACGATGATTACTTTTTCAAATAATAGAACTTTCATGGCCATTTTGTGTCTTGTATTGAGAAATGTTCCCCGGCGATGTGCATGAAAGTAGAGATTCTGTCCTGTCCACTACAGGCAAGATTTTGCTTATTTTTTAAACTTTCTGCTATACTGATACATTTGAGCTCTTTATGTTTGAGTTTTAAGAGTTGTTAATTATTTTTATATAACTTTTAGAAAAAAACATCTAATGCTTTCTTACACTTTGATTCATTTTTGAATTGTGCAGATAATTTCTTTATAAATAAAAATATACACTGCATTCTATGAAGCTGATGAATTAATACAGGATGTCATCTTTCATCTGTCTTTTTCTCAGGGTACTTTTTTCAGGGTACAGTAATTTTTGAATGTATTCAATCAATTGCAATTACAATATTTTTCGGGATTATCAGACTTACCTGTAGTAAACTGATAAGGGGGGAATTCCACTCCAGCAAATACAAGTATGAGAGCTCAATCTAGTAGAGAGTTCCAAAAGTTAAGATTCGACTCATTAAATTTTATAATTCATCATAATACAGCACTTTAGAGAAACTCAAACCTGAGAGGTGGTGAAATATCATCTTGTTTAAAAATCGACAACAAAAATAAGCTTATATTATAAAGGCGTATAATTGTAACCTTCATTACCTATACTCTGAAATACTGTACAGCTATTTTGTTTCTTAAAAGTAGTAGGTTTTCTGTATGTATGATATTACTAAACTAGTGTAGCGTGCATACTTGCTAAATACAGTATATTGGTTTAGTTTAACAAGGAAAAAAAAGCAGGAAAAATTCCGACTTATTACCAGCACAAAACTGAGGCAATCTCTTGGATGTGTTTATCAGCACAAAATTAAGGCCATTTCTTCTTTATCTTCAAATGCAATCACAGGTTACATGTGTTATCTTTCTGTAATCTTATATTGACTGTACTGTAAATATTGCTAAGAAAAAAAAAGTTCAAAAAGTATTAACCCTCAATTTGTTGGCTGCCTGTATGCTTGCAGTGTTGTCAGCAAGAGCCTTAGCTCTGCTAATTTGAAGTAGCCCTGTTAAAAATTGGTAAATTTTGGAATTGGAAAATGCCCTTCATTTCTCCCATGACAGTATGAGCGTTATAGTAATGAAGCCGATTTGATCCGCATTTGGCAATACCAAAGTGAGGCATGAAGAAAGAAAAATAATTGGTGTTTGTAGAAAGTTTATAGAAAAGGCTAAATGCAACCAGTTTAAAAAAAAAAGAAAACAAGATTTAGAGAAGTGATTTTACCAGCCAAAGGGGTCACTCTAGCTTTTTTATGAAAGTGTGACATATATAAGCAATTATTATTATATAGTACAGTATCATGGCTTAGTTAAGACACAGCCTTACTTGGTCCCTCTTTAGTATTAGTCCATTATAAAAGTAAATCCTTGAAACAACTCCATTGTTCTGATTACAGTATCCTCCAGCACACCACACACTAATAAATATATCATTACATTTTTGTAAAAACATGTGTCTGTGAGCTACCAAGCTGCATAATTAGTAACTACCAAGTTATTCTCTATTCCCCAGACATGTTGGTTTGAATTTGGGTCATATGATTTGCTGACTATGCCCAGGCTTCTTCAAGTGGAGCCAAAAACAATTCTCAAAATGGCACCAGTTTATGGTGTTCATTGGTCAGCCAGAGCTCACTTGGCTCTCTGTTCCTTGCAAAAACAGCAACAAAAGGTACCAAGTCTTCTAACAGTGTAATGAAATAAGTGACAGCAGTTGACAGGTGGGTGTGCTAGACGAGCATGTTCCTAATTGTCCTTGTGGAGTACAGAAAATGCATCTACAAAACTTCAAAAACAAGAGATTTGTTTTTCAAAGTAGTTGGGTATATAATAGAAAATTGAGATTTCTAATTAAAACGTTTCTTTTAGCGCCTGTTGTATTGACACAAAAAGTATTTTATCGTTCACAGGACTTCCTACAATTTTATGATAATGTATTATGCCCTAATGTATTAGTTACAGTATAAGATACAGTATATACCAGTGAATACTGTAATCGCCGTATTATTTTGCACTGTTCACCTTATTATTTTGGACTGTTTTGTTCTGTTTGTGTTCTTTGCTCTGTTTGTTTACTTTTGCACAGTTTTTTACAGATATGGGTACTGTCACACAGTTACCATACTGTTGTTTACACTGTTATTGTTATTGTATTTTCTATTGTCTTGTCTGCTGTTCTTTATATATATACTGCACCTGAGAGACTAATGAGAAACACTTTTCATTATACTATGCACCTGTGTAAGTATTGTGACATATAAAATTGAATTGAATTGATATTCTGCATACAGAGCACCAAAGAAATCTTGTCATTCAATTTATACATGTATATTTTTAGAAAAATAAGGATATTGGCAAAATGGGTTTGACTTCATTTTGATTAATTGATGATTCCTGATTGATTGTGATACACTTGAATGAATCAACTCATGGCCACAGGTCATGAAGTGATTTAACCTGTTTATAGTAACAAAGCCATGATGGAAAATCTCATAAAGGAATGACAATGCCTTTGTGTCCTTAGTATGTCAGAGCAACACTTCTGGTAGGCCTGCTAGTAGTTTTAGCTACGTCCTCAAAATAGCACTGTTTTGCAAATGGATGTCAGCAAGTATGGCAGAGAAGTGCAGAATAATACATTTATTGCTCTGTGCTGCAGAGTAGTAGATGAGGAGGTGTGTGTGTGTGTTGCAGTTTGAGAGGTAATGTCTAGTTGAAACACTGCTCCACATGATTGGTAGCAATCTGTCAGTGCTACTTTGATGAAATCCTTGGACCTCATGTTGCACCTGATGTGACAGCATTACAGCACGACTGCACATTATTGTGCTGCTTGTGTAACAATGCCTTTCTTGTATGATGTGAATGTAACAGTTATGCTATGGATACTCTGCTTCCCAGACTTAAGCCACAGTGGACATCTATAGGATGAACTGGGACAATGAGTGACCCATAGGATGCAGAGACCTGAGCCCATGGCCTCATGTTAATTTAAGCCCTACATGAAAAATGGAATTGATTTAATAAGATAGCATATATAACTTTGTACAAAGCAAACATTGCAGATACAGTACAGGGCATGTATTGCTTTCACTGATTGATTTGGTTAATGTGATGGATTAGCTACTACAGTTCTTTCTGTTGTCAACTAATGTATAGTTAACCTTGAAATGATTTAGATCACTTCATTACAAGTTTGTTTTTTTTTGTATTCCTATAAGTTGTAGCAGTTGGTGTAACAGTAGAAAACACCACCAGAGGCTTTACAATAATGGTTGATGCCCATAATATACAGTACATATGTTGTACTTTAATTTGTGTTACAGTTGGTTCTGGGTTTCACATACTGTATGCAGTCTTATTATGCAGAGTAGTTTGTCAGCATAATGGAATATTATGGTTGAAAGTCCTACTTTTGATACAGGAAAATGCCGCTTTCTTTTGAAGCAGAATTTGTGGAAACTTCAAAATTACTTTATACAACTTACACTGGGGTAGATTTTCTCAGAAACAATTTTAAAAATAGTACCCTCTAAATGTACAGACTTTATAACAGGCTTTTTAGTTTATATGTAATTTAATTGTGTTATTTCTGAATTCTGAATGGTTTTATTATTCCCATTTTTATGCACACAAAGTGGTGCACTGTCTCCATGTTTTGGGGGGTTCCATCTTAGGCTTAATTTCTATAACATTCCAAAGACATTGTTGTGTCTTTCAGACAGTCTTTGTTCATACAGGAGAGTTTTCATTAACAGAGGTGTTGCTAGGATACTCAAGCTTTGTACCAGAGCAGTATGACTTATTTGAATCTCACAGCACAGAAAATGTGACTAGACTCAATAATGATTCTACTACATTTTCACTACAAGAAGAACATTAAAAATCTTGAAGTGAAGTTCATGAAATACAAAAGTGTTATATGAAACCTTAAAGAGTGCTATCTTGAACTAATGTCTCAGAAATGACTTAAAAAGAAATCTAACATTTTTTGTTTTACATACAAAAATTATTGCCTTTAATTTGTCTTCATACACTTATAGGATAATCATAAAAGACAATGTACATAAAACAGAGTCATGGGAAAATCTTTTTACTCCTTGCAAACTGAGAAGGAATCAACAATGAAAGCAGATTTTGAAAAGAGCTCTTTCCAAAATATTCCATCTTCTAAAAAAAGAAGATAACTTTTACTGAAATACTATGTATGATGCATTTTTATTTAGTTCTCAATTGCTTTTGTAAAAAAGAATCAATTAGCGTGTAACAATACCCCTCAAGTTATACAACAAGCTCACTGGCAACCAGTCACTGAGGATGTTATTAATTGTTACTTATTAATATCACTCCTAACAAGTCAAGAAAACTTTCAAACCAAATCGCTCAGAGGGAGACTATGGTGAAAGCTGGAGGCTTTGCACGCAGATTTAAACCAATTGTCCTTGGACTACAGGGCCTAACCTGTATTTCAATTAAAATCCTTTATTTTTCTGCTACCTAGGAACTTTTTCATAGTACAGTACTTGATACATAATAGGGTAGTGGACTGATTTTTAACACCTATTATTAATACATTTGTAGGCCTTGCAGCCGATGACATGTGCACCCAGAACATCTGCATTGTCATTGAACGCAGTTACTGCAAGCTTGCAACTTTGGTTATCAATCTCCCAGGTGGGGGCAGCACTTCAATGATGGAAGAAGGGGGTCCCCACCTATACATAAAGTGCTTTGGGATCCATTGAGATGGAAAGGGTAATACAAATGTAAAGTATTTAGAATTACAAAGAATAGTGGGTGTCTGGAACAAACCACCCAGCCATATTGTTGAAACTCATTCCTTGGGATCCTAAAGAAGAATATGGATGAGATTCTGGGATCATTAAGCTACACACAACCAGAATGGCCTCAAATGACATTCTCTTGTTAGTAGCTTTGTTAAATTCATATATCGTATCATTGCTTTACTTTCAAACATTCCAGATGTTGCTGGTACCATTTTATATTATTGTAACAAATTCGGGTTTCGGTACAGAATGGAGCAGGCATGGTACTCAGGGAATAGGGTTGAACACATTTATTAACTTGAACTTGAGCCGGGAAAGGTACACACACAAGGACAGGAGTTACAGCGCTGCATCTTCACTAACACACAGATACGAAGGGAAAGGGCTGGAGACCCCAGCCTCTATATACAGTCCCGTAGTCCCGCCCCCAGGCGTTGTTCTCAGCCTGCCTTGCGTGCGCATGATAAAGCGCCTCGCGTGGCGCTACATTATTATATTTCATCTGGCTTCTTGCATTGCTTTTTGAATTGATTCTCTTGATCTTTATATTATTTTGTAGTCTTGGCCATGGCAGAAATAACTTTCTAAAGTACCACAGTAGGATATTAAACTTATTTAAAAGCTAACTTTTCAAAATTAAGGTGGAGATGCCCGTGATGCTGAAAAGATTAATTTCAGAGAAAATTTGGTCTTGATTCAAGTTCTGATTTGTTGTGTTCTTACTAAGAGATTTCTGGGAGCTGCCATCTAGTGAAGATGCAGAGAAAAGGTGAGTCAGGAAGGAGCTCAGAGATAGACCCAATCTATTGAACTTAGTCAAGGGCCCATTACCTTATTTTAACTGTGCGTTACTAGCCCTGTAAGAAGAAGTTGTTTGCATTACTTCATTGTTTTCATTTTTGACAATCAGAGTAATTAAAAATCTCCTACAATCTTTAAAAAAACCTTGAAAGGTCAATTTAACAGTTTAGAGAAAGTTAAACACAAATGGTACTGTGTTCCACATTCCTTTAATTCTGTAAGCAATTTTAAAGAAAGAGTGTTGCGTGTTTTGACAGCCCAGCTGGGGGCATATATTGTGCATCTCTGAGTTTTTGCTTGGCTATTTTCTCAAGGTTGTAGAATTATACATAATGTACAGTATATTTAAATATTGGCTTTAACAAATTTGCATAATGCCGTAAGACTGTAGCTTAGAAAATTGCAGTAGTTACTAGAATCAAGCAATGAGGTCTTACTAGCTTTTATTAAAACTATTTTTTCATCTGAGCAAAACTTTATAAAGGGTTAATGAAACCAATTGTGAAATAAATATTTTTGTCGTTATTTTAAGCTCCAGACCCTTATCTTATCTTCAGCCCTGGCAATGCAATCTTCAGGATCGATGTAGATGGAGGGAATCTCAGGAGGATAGTAGCCAATGCTGGGACATCAGTCTTTCTTGATTACCACTACAGTGAGGGTAGAATATACTGGGTGAACTCTGCTGCAGGTCTCCTTGAGAGGGCTTTCATAAATGGAACAAAAAAGGAGGTACAGTAATTACGTCAATGTTGTGACCAGTGCTGAAATTAATTTCTGATTTACCTTCTTTGACTAAGGGCAATTTTAAATACATACTGTAGAGGATGGATAGGAATATTAAGCTTACTTTAATGTGGGAAGTTTATAAATTGTAAAATCGTGTACCTTAATGGCGTCACTGACACCTGGTTATATCTAGTTCACATTGCGATGAACAACATAATTAAAACTGTTTGACAAGCTGCAACATTTAATTCATTTAGAAATCTTTTTAAAATTCTTTGTGTTTTATCTATTTTAAACAGATTTATTAACGTATTTTTGAAAATAAATTAAGCTATGCACACCCATTTAATCCTACAATGGGATTTTGAGTGCTGTAAGCATCTGCAATAATTCTGAACAATTTTCAAGTTTGTGCTTTAGTTTTCTTATAGTCTCTTTATACTCAAATGTGTAGAGTATGATAATAATTCTCTTTCAAAACTAGACTTACTGAACAAGCAACATTTCTGTAACCTCACTGCTGTTCTATCCCACACTTTTTGAATGCATTGAATTATGCTTTTGGACACACTTTAAAATAACTGCCTGTTCAAGTTTAGTGTTGAGTAAAGGAACCCATGTGAGTATGCTTGGAACACATTATAAATACAGTTTTATAAATACTCTTTCTTCGCATTGATTAAGGTGATCTCATTTAAAGGTGTTACAGTAATTCTGTTTTGTTTTTATTGAATATCTGGTGTTTTACATTCTTTCAGAAAGTGCTTTCCTCAGGAAAAGGTATTTCAGGCTTTGCTGTGGACTGGCAACGGAACAGAGTCTTTTGGACGAACCACCGAAGGAGAAACATTGAAACAGCTGAGACAAGTGGAAAGAATGTAAAGGTCCTTCTGCAGAACCTCTCTCAGCCGCGAGGTATAATTGTTGATCCAAACAACAGGTAATATTTTCATTAATTTAATAATCACTTTGGACTCCATCTCTGCCAACAGTTGCAACTAATCATCAGCTTTATCAGTATAAACCCAGCATTTAGTGTAACATAAAAGATAGAAGTCCTTTGGATAAGTAACGCTGAACAAAGTTGCTGAATTGTTCTCTTGGTTCTACCTTTCCATTTTTGTTTTTGTCTAGATTTAGTACTCAAGACAGGGATTCCGGTTACATAAGTTACATAATATAGGCAATTAAGCCCATATAATACTCTTCCAGTCTCTGTAGTTCTTTGAATTTTGTTTGCCTGTTGCTATAAACCCAGAACCCCAGACAACCACATTCTTTCAAACATGACTGGCACTTAGGTGTGATCTGACTGCCTTGGACATGCAGTTCCATGCTATGGTGTTTTGCACAGCAATGGACAAGGGCCAAGGCTATAGATTCACTGGGGTGAAATAAAGAGCATTTTTATTTCCATGAAATAAATCTTTCATTTACTTTTTATGGAATAATTGTGAGAAAGTATAATCATTTCATACATCAAATAAAATGTATTACTAAAATCTAATCCTGACATTTTGGATTTTTTGAAGATTACAATACTTCTCCTCAGTTACCAATTTTACATATTCAGTTTGCACATTTTATTTTTTCTGTATTTGTAATCATGATTTCCTTCTTAATTAGATCTTGTTATTCCATGTTCACTCACATGAATGATTTCTGCAGCATTTATAATGTTCTCCAATCACCTGTTGAATACCTGCAAAAGATGGTAATAATGAACAAACAATTACAAATAGTTAAATTAAGCAGTGTGCTAAGTTTAAACTTAGAATTAGGCATCCAAATGTTTTAATTCATGCCAGTGGAAAACAGACTTTATAAGGTCTGCTAATTGATACAACTCTTCATAAAGTGCAAATTGCAAACAAAACTTTTGTGTATACTGTATACTGTATACTGTACAGTATACAGTATATGTGTACAGTATATATATACAGTATATAGGACTAGACAGATTCGGGGTCAATTCTCAGTCAAAAGTTATGAAGGCAAGCTTATGGCTGCATTGATAAAAAGCCTGGGCTCTCTGACAAGGTGGAAAAATCGCACCTTTCTGCCAGCTGTAATTCAGACAGGTAACCAAGAGATGTCACTTTCTCATGGAGTGGTCAGCATTCAAACACAAACAACACAGCAGCACACTTCATAAGGTTTTGCATGTTGCTCTGACCCCTCATGACCACAACATCTCCGCATACACAACCTTCACCCAGGAGACACCTATTACCCTCTTACACCTGAGTAATAACACAGGCATACAAACTGGAGCTGAGGGTTAAACCTCAAGGTCAGGCACCCTCATGCACTGTTCTGATAGAGTGGAGGTTGGCTATTTTCAGGCACATCGTTTTCTAGCAATAAAGCATCAACAGCATAACTAAATATTTGTACAGTGATGTGAGGATTTTAATTTGCTGTATCAATTTGAAATTGGGACAGTAAATTGCAAGAATATTTTGATAAGTGTTCAGAATAAATTAAATGTAATCATTTAAGGTCTCACACCTGGATTCTAAATATACTAAATATTGATATAACACCAACACGTGCATAACAACACACGGTCTGGTGTGATACTAAAGGCTAATCAATCACTCAGGGATCGCAAAGATCAAAGTTAATCAAGTCAAAATATATAGACTGTAAAATGCGTTTTGGTCTTCCTAACAGGCTTTATTAGTCCCTTATAATATATTTTTTAATATATATATATTATATATTATACACATAAAATATGTCTTTATTACTGTGAAGTACAGTAACTATTAAACATGTGTTTGGAATACTAGTTTAGTTTGTGTAGAGAGAGAAGAGGAGTCTGTGAGTACACCAACAAAATTAGTTGGGTGCTAGCTTTTATGGTGCAACATTACAGCTGATGATTGGTTTAGGATGTTATCAAGTATGCTCCTGGCACAGATCATGCAGGTCCCTCATTGGTACAGTAGATTTTTGTTTGGTTGATGAGGAGTAAACTCTGACCCACTGTCTTGGGTAGAAACCCACTGTCTTGGGGACTACAGACTTAATGGAACCCATCTAGGCTCCATTCATCTAGACTATATATTATTGGATGGTTCAGCATTGGAATTATTTTTGTGAAGTCTTTTAGCAGATAGGCCTCTTAGCCATATTCCTCTTTATTTACATGGGGGCCCAAGCTGTTTGGTCAAGAAACAAGATTATTAGAAATCTTAAGAACACTCTAAGTGAATGAATTATAAATGAACCTTTATTGCCCCTAAGGAAATTTGTCATACACATCAAGAGCTCATAAACATATGACATATACAACAACAATACAATACAACAACAGAACAATACCATAATACAAAACAACATTTAACAACATTGTAGCTGAAATAATATTGCCACTCATGAAGACAGATTACATTTCAGACAGACATACTGTATATAGCTTTTGTCATCCATATTCTCCCTTTTCTTGTCATTATTTCTCACTTTAATTAATTATTATTTTTATCGATTATTAAAGTCCAATCTTTTCGCTTCCAGCATGATTTTCTGGATTTCGGATGGATCAATGCCAAGCATCCATCGGGCAAATCTTGAAGGTGAAATGACAACAACAGTTTTGAAGACAACTCACCGGCTTATAACAATCTCTCTGGATATTGTTGACAAAAGACTGTTTTGGGTTCAATTCAGTTCAGAGGATGGGAGTGTTGTTGGATCGTGTGACTACAATGGAAATTTCATTCATATTCTAAAGCAAACACTGGGGTAAGCCTTCTCAAGTCTCTCATTTTTCTTATTCTTTCTATATGTGAATATTGACAGACTTTAGCAAGAATGATTAAAACCCATCTAATATCTCTCTATCTGATCCCAGCTTTAACACACCGGACATTTAAAAAATTCTGACAGATGATGGTATAATAGAAATCAGCATTCCTTCAGCAGCTGATTTCCTTCAGCAGAAATCAGCAGCTGTTCATTTAGATGGCTGTGTTTAGCATAATTTAGTTGTTTCTATAACCTCTAGAAAAATCAAATAAAACATTAGCTAAATAAGGAACAAGTAATAGATCTATTCCATGCTGAAAAAAGAAGAAAGAAAACACATCTTTTCAGCTGTGTTCACCTGAAGAAGGCTCCACAGCCGAAACGTGTGTTTTCTTTCTTTTCATTGCAGCATGGAATAAACCTATTACTTGTTCCTTTGCAGCCTACGCATGCTGATGCAGCTACCCTCCTGAACTACTAAATAAGACATCTCTAAAACAAAAATCATTATACTGTATAAATGGGAGAATTAAACAAAACCAGGAAACACTCAACTCAATAAAATGTCATTAATCTTTTAAAAATATTTTATATTTCTTTTACCAACACTTTGTGTGAAAAAATATACCTCAAAGGATGCATGTAGTGCACAATGTAACCAATTGCAAGGTGGGTTTGTTTCTGAAATTTCAGATACAGTAGGTACTGTATGTAAAAGTACTGTAGCCCAGTCATTTGGGACACTGAAACTCTGGGGATGGGTGGATTGTACAGCTCTTTGAATATCAAGATGGTGGGCATGCTACTTATGGAAATAGAGCATCTGTCTCTTGTGGTGTACTGTATGTTTATTGAAGGCAACTCCTGCTGGAAAACACTATTCATATAATCTCTGTGACCCAGCAGGGGGGTCTATAAAGTCGGGCGCAGGCTTGCTTGTCAGAGTAAGAGACTTTTATGAATGGATCTTGTCACTGTTCACACATTTGTGCCATTTGTTTTTATTTTTCTGAAATTCAGCATCTGCAGAGCTAGCCAAAGTTTGCCTAAAAAAACTCAAACACATTGAGACTACAAGTTTCATCACAGTACTAAAAACTGTGAGGAAACAGTAGTTATTAATTTTAGATATTAATAAAGGATTATATTTAATTAAACAAGATAAAGACAGTACAATGAGTTGACAATAAATATATTCTCCTTTAAAAGCTTGAAGAATTAAAAAATGACTTTTTAACTAATACTTAAACTTCATAGACAATGTAGACTACTATACTATGGGAATATTCCTAAACAATAGAAATCCCAACAAAAACAAAAGAAATTGGATTGTACTTCCTGTGTCCAGTTAAACATATGTTGCTTTTTTTCTCTGTAGATCCCATCCTCTGTCAATATCTCTGTTTATGGACAGCCTTTACTACTCTGACGTGATGAATGGAACCATAAGACGAGTGAATAAATACATTGGTGAAGATGTCATGAATATCGGTCCTAAATATTCACTTCATCCTCCTGTTGAAGTGAAGGTGGTGCATCCTTTCAAGCAACCAATGGCAGGAGAACCTTTTTTTCTCAGCTTAGCAGGTTGCTGCTTAATTCTTTTTAAAAAATAGTGTCTTCATACTTTGCCACACAGAACACCAAAATACTGTAAGTCTCAGCTTACAAAAGACAGGCAGGTCCTTGACAATGTAGTAAGAACTGAATTACTGATCAACAGGTTTTTAAGATCATTTCACTAAACCAGCTTATAAGACATTTAATGGAATCAGGAATATGTGAAACACTTCATTTGCTATTTTTTTATATTTTCTAAGTAAGATATAACTGATACAGTATGTTTGATATACCAAGAAATAAAGGACATACAGTATTATTGTTTTAATTTAGAGTTTGAAAAATACAGTATGCTTAACAACTATGCAGATGTGTTCTACAACTGTTCTTATATCAAATTATTTTACTACAAAAATAACAAATTACTCATATAACATTGTTAAAGTAAAATAATCAGGAAAAGTTTAAATTAATTTACTGACAGCAGAATGTTTTTTAACAGAGGGGTTGTGTTGTATTTTTTATCTCTTTTAGGACATGATTGGTCTCCTTGGTGATAGGAAGATATAATGATCCAGTATATTTTTAAAAAAAAATGTTTCTGACAGTGACCCAGTCCATTCTATAACATGTATATGCATGTACCATACTTTGAAAAGACAACAGTATTAAATATACAGCACATCAAAGCTCATTTGGCACCTGATGTTTTATGGAAGTTATTAACTGAAGTTTGGGTGGAATACCAACGACAAGTGAATTTCATGCAGCTGCACTTACTCACCACCATCACCATACTAGCTACATAAACTGACCTCAAACACCTCCCTTCACATTCATCTGAAGCATCCCTCCTTCACCCCAACTCCACCTTAAAGCTTTGGTTAACTCCTCTCTGAATGGGTTTTGAGAGCCATTAATCAAATGGTTTAAGCCGAAACTATCTCACTAGATCTTTCAAACGCTCAGAAAGCATTTAATTCTTGGATGTTATGTCCCTGTTGAAATACATTTTAAATAGTGAGATTTGTTGATAGTTTGAACATAATTGTACCTTTGGTTAACACCTATTGAACTTCTGTTGTATGCTTTCATCAAAGTACCTGGTGCTCTGCAGTTAGTTGAGTTAAAAATGCTGAAATGAGGTTTTAGAAAATAGCCATATCAAAAGGCACGATTGTAATTAATTCAAGAACAATAAAATAGTAAAACATACAGTGCCTTGCGAAAGTATTCGGCCCCCTTGAACTTTTCAACCTTTTGCCACATTTCAGGCTTCAAACATAAAGATATAAATTTTTTATTTTATGTGAAGAATCACCAACAAGTGGGACACAATTGTGAAGTGGAACGAAATCTATTGGATTTTTGAAACTTTTTTAACTAATAAAAAAATGAAAAGTGGGGCGTGCAAAATTATTCGGCCCCTTTACTTTCAGTGCAGCAAACTCACTCCAGAAGTTCAGCGAGGATCTCTGAATGATCCAATGTTGTCCTAAATAACTGATGGTGATAAATAGAATCCACCTGTGTGTAATCAAGTCTCTGTATAAATGCACCTGCTCTGTGATAGTCTCAAGGTTCTGTTGAAAGCGCAGAGAGCATCATGAAGACCAAGGAACACACCAGGCAGGTCCGTAATACTGTTGTGGAGAAGTTTAAAGCCGGATTTGGATACAAAAAGATTTCCCAAGCTTCAAACATCCCAAGGAGCACTGTGCAAGCGATCATCTTGAAATGGAAGGAGTATCAGACCACTGCAAATCTACCAAGACCTGGCCGTCCCTCTAAACTTTCAGCTCAGACAAGGAGAAGACTGATCAGAGATGCAGCCAAGAGGCCCATGATCACTCTGGATGAACTGCAGAGAACTACAGCTGAGGTGGGAGAGTCTGTCCATAGGACAACAATCAGTCTTACACTGCACAAATCTGGCCTTTATGGAAGAGTGGCAAGAAGAAAGCCATTTCTCAAAGATATCCATAAAAAGTCTCGTCTAAAGTTTGCCACAAGCCACCTGGGAGACACCCCAAACATGTGGAAGAAGGTGCTCTGGTCAGATGAAACCAAAATCGAACTTTTTGGCCACAATGCAAAACGATATGTTTGGCGTAAAAGCAACACAGCTCATCACCCTCAACACACCATCCCCACTGTCAAACATGGTGGTGGCAGCATCATGGTTTGGGCCTGCTTTTCTTCAGCAGGGACAGGGAAGATGGTTAAAATTGAGGGGAAGATGGATGCAGCCAAATACAGGACCATTCTGGATGAAAACCTGTTGGAGTCTGCAAAAGACCTGAAACTGGGACGGAGATTTATCTTCCAACAAGACAATGATCCCAAACATACAGCAAAATCTACAAAGGAATGGTTCACAAATAAACGTATCCAGGTGTTTGAATGGCCAAGTCAAAGTCCAGACCTGAATCCAATCGAGAATCTGTGGAAAGAGCTGAAAACTGCTGTTCACAAACGCTCTCCATCCAACCTCACTGAGCTCGAGCTGTTTTGCAAGGAAGATTGGGCAAGAATTTCAGTCTCTCGATGTGCAAAACTGATAGAGACATACCCCAAGCGACTTGCAGCTGTAATCGCAGCAAAAGGTGGCTCTACAAAGTATTAACGCAAGGGGGCCGAATAATTTTGCACGCCCCCCTTTTCATTTTTTTATTAGTTAAAAAAGTTTCAAAAATCCAATAGATTTCGTTCCACTTCACAATTGTGTCCCACTTGTTGGTGATTCTTCACATAAAATAAAAAATTTATATCTTTATGTTTGAAGCCTGAAATGTGGCAAAAGGTTGAAAAGTTCAAGGGGGCCGAATACTTTCGCAAGGCACTGTACAATACTATTTGATTTAAATCAATACAGTAACTGTGAGATTAGCTTACTAATATCATCAATCTCTATATCCTAACTTTATTCGGTGGTACCAAAGATGGCAGTGTGTTGTGTTTCACACTAAAACATGCCAAAATGGTTTTATCTGCGCCTTTTCTGCCTATGCTTAGAATCCAACTCCTATCATCTATAGTATTCATTTTCTTAAGCACTTTATCCAGTACATGGCTGCAGGGAAGCCAGACCATCCCAGGGTACACACAGACACAAACATGACAGGGGAAGGAAACCAGAGGACCTAGAAGAAAACCACATGAACACAGGGAGACCACACTATACACAGAGAGCACCCCAGGAGCTGAACTCAGGGTCCCAGCATTGCAAAGCAGCAATGCTAACCAGTGCACCACTGTGCTGCTCTATAGCTTGAGTATTCAATGAAATCTAAGATACTTTATTGATCCCATGAGGGAAATTGCAGTGCAACAGCAGCTTAGCACAGTCAACACAGCACAGTGTATCGAAATAATACAACAATACAATACATTCAATACCGTCAGTACAGTCAGTGAGAAGTGCACTAAAAAAAAGTTGCTTACAGTATAGAATATACACAAAATAGAACAGTACACAAAAAGTTGAATTGCACATTATAAATATACAAATAAAAGAAATAGACCTGAGTGTTACATTAGTGCTGTGCATCAGCATAGTTATATGATATTGTGTTTCACAGGTGGAAGGTGTGATGAGCTGAAGGAGAATTGCACAAGGGTGTGCTCCAGGCACACACAGACAGGACAGTGCAAATGCAGTGAAGGATATGTCCTCAACAAATATGGAAATTACTGTGAAGGTAATATTTAATCTGAGGTGTCTATGAACACAGTCTTGGACAGATGTCTGTACTTCCTCCACAGCTTTTGGTACAACTGCCCAATAATAATAATAATAATAATAATTGCTTATACTTATATAGCTTTACAGGTAATGGGGATCCCCTCTGCCACCACCAATGTGCAGCATCCACCTGAATGATGCGACGGCAGCCATAGTGCGCCAGAACGCCCACCACACATCAGATATCAGTGGGGAGGAGAGCAGAGTAATGTAGCCAATTCATAGATGGGGATTATTAGGAGGCCATGATTGGTAAGGGCCAATGGGAAATTTGGCCAGGATGCCGGGGTTACACCCCTACTCTTTTCGAGAAACACCCTGGGATTTTTAATGACCACAGAGAGTCAGGACCTCGGTTTTACGTCTCATCCGAAGGACGGCTCCTGTTTACAGTATAGTATCTCCGTCACTATACTGGGGCATTAGGACCCACATAGACCACAGGGTGAGCGCCCCCTGCTGGCTCCACTAACACCTCTTCCAGCAGCAACCTTAGTTTTTCCCAGGAGGTCTCCCATCCAGGTACTGACCAGGCTCACACCTGCTTAGCTTCAGTGGGTTACCTGTTGTGAGTTGCAGAGTGATGTGGCTGCTGGCCAATGACTGTACAATCATTCATGTGACCTAATGGTGGTGAACTTATGAACTGTTACAACTACAGGTGTTAGGATCAGTCATGTTTAAATGATGTGACACACAGGGTAAAGGAAATGGTGGCAGAATCCTCTGATGCTGCCCACTTTTGAGCCAGTTGTCTTTTACACACAGCATAGCCCTGTAATGAAAGTTTAGAGCATATTGGAGAAGAGACATATCCCTCACAGGGAGCATCGCACTCTCCCTGCCACCCAGAAAGCCACAGGGGTTGTTGTGTTTGATAAGAGAGTCCTGGCTGACCATTGACACTAAGTATAATTGATTGGGGAATCCCAGTCATAACTGAATAATGGCATAACCCAGGCTTGAACTTGTGATGCCTAGATCATAGAATTCACCTGTGTTACCTGTTGAGCTACTTGGGAGGCCACACTGTGCATTTATGACAATGAAAACCAACTTCAGCCTTCAGATCATATCAGGTACAGTATGAACAGTAGAAACTATTGATACTGGCTGTATTTATTACATAAATTGTATTTTTCTGCTTTCATAAACAATATAAACATAATTGTGCGTGTATATGTATATAGATCCCATAATCCACCTATACTGATATATTCTGAAGAAATAGTGCACTTTACATACAGAAAATAACACACCAGAAACAAATAGACTAGTGCAAATATATTTTTTTTACATTGAGAGTGCTTCTCAAAGAAGAATACTGCACTCTACCCTTTTGGCTTAAAAACCTTTTGTATTGTTTTTTTTTTCAACTAGATGTCAATGAATGTGCGTTTTGGAACCATGGCTGCACTTTAGGATGTGTTAACATTCCTGGATCCTATTTCTGTACCTGTCCTGACAATTTTGTGTTGCTTCCTGACATGAAAACCTGTCAAGGTAAGATAATCTCACTGTACTTTAATTAAAAATAATAAATGTCATTTGCAGCGGTGTTTTGCCGAAGAAGAGAGGTTCCTGGTAAAACACCAGCAATAAGTCTTTAGTATTGTCCCTTAAACTCATAGGAGTGTGAAGCACCTCCGCTCTCACTCTCACCTTTAATTTGAGAACTTATTTTTAGAGCCTGTTATTTTTATTCTTGCCAGTCTCGAGGCATTTAAAGATGAGATGACTTATTCTCACTCAAGAAATTATTTATATTCCCTTTTAGCTTAACAAGAAAGGAGTTGTACAATTTTTGTAACATTTCCCCAAAAACTAAGTTTGGACCCTTTCTCACAGCACAGCACCTGTGAAACAGACAAAATAAACAGAGGAAATATTTGTATAGGTTAGCTCATTTGATGCATCCCATGTAATGTTTTTGCAGTTTATCCACATTGTTCCATGATAAGAAACTTCAGCTTTAAAAATACCTTATACACAAAGCAGAGGAATGGAGGTAAGGAGATAAAAAATAGTGAGACAGCATGAGTCTGTCACAGTGACATAATCCCCTTGGAACCTGGTTAGTGTTGAATTCTCCAGGTCTCCAAGTCTCTGAGCAGTGGCTTTGTGTGGTTCTGAACATGGATTTACCAGTGAGCTTTTGTGAACAAATCCTAGTGACAGAGACACACTCACCACAGTCCATGGTCCAGGATGTTTCGTAGACCTGAAGTCATCAACAGTTAAAGATTTGGAAAGCAAACAATTCAATTTTGTAACTGAGAGCTCAGAAGATACAGTAGCCTGACGTACTGTACATAATTTCCACACTGCCTTTACTAAATTGCCTGATTGACTCTCCCAATCTGATTCTGGCTAGGTAATTTGAACTTTGTTTTAGAGAGCTGACTGTCCTATCATTTAAGAATTTCCTTTATTGTGCGATCCTCAGGTTAAAAGAGTTCTCTCCAAATTTGACGATGCATCTTTAGAATAGAGATGTTTTAAGCATCTGGGGTATTGGAAGGGAGTTTTAACCCTGGATTGTATTCTTTTATTTAGAAAGGAAGGTTCATCTCTCTCCTTGGTATGTTTAGGCTTTGTATAGTGTTTCAGGTCACAGGGTTAAGTTTATGGTATTTCTGAGTACAGTATATATCACCCCAGCTTCTGAGATGTCTTGTTTTGTAAATAGTGTAACATTTAATGTTGTTTGTTGTGTGATTTAGTTTTGTGTTATTGTTATTTTAATATATTACCTTTAAACCTCAACTCATATACTAATATAAGGCAGACACAATGCTGGATGTTTATGTGGCATCACCAGTCTTTTTTATTCTCTTCCCCTTAATTACATTTCTTCCTTTGCAGTACTGTAAATCCAGTAAGAGTGTGTGAAAAGCATTAACATAACAGTGCTACTGTAATGTAGATAGGAAGTGTATAATACAATACAGTTCTTGTTAATACATATTTTTTTGTTCACATGTCTCTGATTTATTTCTCTTTTGATAGAGCTGTACTCACGTGCCTAAGATCAGACCTACTGTACAGCTCAGACTTATTTCCCAGTATACTTTACTGACACCATCCTAGTTTGTAACAACATGACTGTTAAAATGCAAATCATGAATGGTTTGCTTTTGTCATTCTTAAATTAAATTTGAAGGTTAAACAAACATCTACAGCTTGCAAGAAAGAATATAATGCTAAAAAGAATTTGTGTTAAATTATTTGAGAATACGGGATAGTAAACATTAAAATCTAGAAAAGAAGTATGAGGAAACTACAGATAGTACCTACTTCTTTTAACTTACCAAACATTTTATCAAATTTGACAGGTTAAAAAAAACTGCCCTTTTTCCTTTTCTGCCACAGGACTGACTTGATAATCTTTTCTCCCCACATTGCTTCAGCAGGTTTCACTTTAAACAACAGAAGTGTGGTTTGTTTAATCAGTCAATAGTGGATAGTTTACATGCACATCTCTTTTTGTAAAGAAGTACTGCCTGTTTTATGTCATAAACGCAATTCCCCTAATGTTTCAATGTTTCTATATCTAATAGTGCAATGTGATTAGAAGTGTGTGAAACTCATAAGAAGCAATAAATGTAATCAGCATTTTTACAATACTTAAGCAGGTTTAGAGTAATGTCAAAGTCTGTGATGATCATTGCAACCTTAGGCACAATCCATCATATTGACAATGGAAGACTAACAAACCTTAGCATTTTTTCAGTCAGTCCATTTTGGTGGTTTTTAGATTTTATGTTTACACATTATGATGATGTAGATGGTTTAATCTTAAAACAAAGATAATTCAAGCTAACAGAAAAACAGGAGTGTGATATTTTAAACTTAATGTAAACAAAAATAAAGAATTATACTTATACTTCATCAAAAACTTTTTTACTGGAAATTGACTACTATTTTGTGCAGTCAATAAGAGAAAAAACTATTCACCATCCTTCCATTTATGTACCACTTTGTTGAATTACAAAAGACATATACACATTTTTAAAGTGATTTTTCAAATCAAAATTTGAATGCTCAAACAGAACACTATTATGGGCAGAACAGTCTGAAAGAGAACACTCTCTCTGCTATGAGAAAACCAAAATTCAGGTGCTCACAATTACTTTAAAAGTTATACAATTAGTTGAATGGCCTCTTTTCTTTTTGTATATAATAATATTGCTCCATTTGATTGTAGAACAAACAATCATATTTCCATACATTCCCTTAGTCTGATAATGAATTGGAAGTACTGTAAAGTATACAGTATATATGTTTCAAAGATACAAAGTATTTCTTGGGGGCACAGTGGTTAGCATTGCTCTTGTGCAACATTGGGGTCCTGGTTTCAAACCAGGTCTGGGGGGGCTTTCTGAGTTGAGTTTGTATGTTCTCACCGTGTTTGTGTGGGTTTCCAGTGGGTGCTTTAATTTCCTGCCACAGTCCAAAGACATACTGATACTGTAGGTTAGTTGGCTTCTGGGAAAACTGGTCCTGGTGTAAGTGTGTGTGTCTTTGTGTATACTGTGCAATGGTCTGGTGTCTTATCCAGGTTGTATCCTGCCTTGCGCCTGTTGCTTTATGGGATAGGCCCCAGCTCCCTGTGACCCTGGTTTAGAAAAATTGGTTAGAAAATGGAAGATTGGATGAATATTCCTTTAAGCAAGCTGAAATCAAGTATTAAGAAAGGGAAGGTTTATTGCACTTTTCAAATACTGTCTAGATCAGGCTGTTTCTTCAAACTGAACAACTGAATAAGGATTAAACTGGTTAGGGATGTCACCAGCGTTGAATCCAAACACTGCAGAATTCAGTAGATGAGAGAAAATGTCCATGAGTCAACAATATTCTAGTCATTCCACAGAGCTACTCTGTACAGTAGAGTGGTAAACCCATCTCAGATCCCACATGGAGATTGTGGCAAAATGTTTTAGTGATAATGTAAACACGTGGAAAAAAGTCAAGTTAAAACTGGAACTTTATAGTCTAAATGCAAAGCATTACAGTTTGCGTAAACCCAACCAAGAGCATCACCAAGTCAGCAACATTCCTACTGTTTAGCAGGGTGCTGGCAGCATGATGTTATGTGACTGATTGTCATCAGCAGAGACTCGGGAGCTTGTCGAGACTAAAATGGAAATAGAGCAAAATATAAGCAAAGTTAAGAGGAAAACTTGTTTCAAGTGTTTTATTTGTCAGTCATACTTTATTTCTCTTAAACATACACACAAAGAGTAATCTGTTTCTTTTGATGCTTAGTATATTATGCATCTGCCTATATATATTATATATATGTTATATATATTTCCTGCTGGTAGAAGAAAAATACGTTGATTAAGACAAATCAGTAAAGACAGTTAACATTTCAGAAATACATTTTTCTCTAGGTCTTTGAGTATCCAAGATAAAAAAGTTAAATCTCGTGTGGAGATTGGAACACTGCTTTTAAGTGATACTGTAAACATGTGGCAAAAGGAGAAGTCAAAATTGGAACTTTATGGTCTAAATGCAAACCATTACGGTTTGGACAAACCCAACACAGAGCATCACCAAGTCAGCAACATCCTTCCTGTTTATCATGGTGCTGTCATCATTATGTTATGTGTCTGCTTGTCAGCCATACTTCTTCTTCTTCTTCTTCTTTTTCACAGCCTTAGTCCCAGACTGTCCTGGGGTCAGCTGCTTTGGTTGCTCTTCTCCATTTGTCTCTGTCGAGCACATCTTCCTCACTCACTTCACATACCTCCATATCTTTTCTCACACAATCTATCCATCTCTTTCTAGGCCTGCCTCTTCCTCTGTTACCTTCCACCTCAAATTCCATTACCCTCTTTGTTACTTCCTCAACGTCCCTCCTCATGATATGTCCATACCACCGTAACCTCGCTTCTCGCATCTTCTCAACCACATCCACCACCATGTCAGCCATACTATATTACTATAATACGTGCCCACATAAACTTATTGAAAGTAATACGTTTCTTTTGATTCTTAGTATATTATGCATCTGCTTGAGATTTATGTTACTATATGTATATTTTCTACTTGCAGAAATAAGTTGATTTAGTCTAATTGAAAGACAGTAAGCATTTCTGAAATACGTTTTCTTTATGTTTTCTTTTAAATCTGCATGTATTTATTGTTACAGAGGTACTCCCTTGTGCAAACAACTTTACAGAATGTAGTCATGGATGTATTCAGACAGATAAAGGAAACATCTGTTTCTGTCCAGAAGGATCCATACTGAGACCAGATGGAAAAAAATGTACAGGTGGGATTATATCTATCATCATTTCATAGAAATGAAATTGTATGTGTACTTTTACAGTGACCTATATAATATGTAAAGTTCACATAATTATCATTAACATCTTAGTTTTTTTTGCATTAATGTCATTTTTGTGGTGCTTTATGGTCTAATTGAAGCCCCGAGACAGGCTGAAAGTTATCAGTGTTTGCTAAAAAATAATCTTTACCTTCTCTTTAATACTGTTGGTAGAGCATAAGACTCATAATCTCAGGATAGTGGGTTTGTGTCCCATGTCAGGCACCAGGTCCTCCATGTTGGAGGTTGGGCACAAGGCTAACAACAACAGGATGTTGCTGCCCCTGTATGCCGGAAGGCATAACTGGCAAATATCCATTCATTTCTTTAACAGATACAGAAAATATGTATTGTAAAGATTTTGATGAGTTAATTTTAGTTTTTGTTGTATATGCTAAGAAAATAAACAAGAACCTCCAGAGGTTATTGAATATTACATCTTGTGTTCAGGGTGCTCTTCATCAGACAATGGAGGCTGCAGTCAGATCTGTGTGCTTCTGAGTCCTGTGACGTGGGAGTGTGAATGTTTGCCCGGCTATCAACTGGAACCAGATGGAAAACACTGTGCTGCTTTAGGCAAGTCTTTCTGATTGTGTTCTGCACCAGTGTCTCAAGAGATCCACAGCCAAAACCATGAGTTGCAGTACCTTGCAAAAGTATTCAGACCCTTGAACAGTTTTCACAATTAAAAGCTACTTTTAAGTTTGTAGTCAAGGCGCATTGAAGTAGCAATTACTGTTCATTAACATAGACCATCTACTCCATATATTCAAAGTAAAAAACAAAAAGAAAAAAATTAATAGATAATACAGTAACAAACTGGATTACATACCCTTTGGTGTGGCAGATCAAAACCAATTTAGGTGCTCTACATAACCTTAACATGTCACATAATTAGTTGAGAGGCCTCTGTCTGTGTGCAGACAGGACATCATTTCACATTAAAGGCATCACTCTCTGCAAAAATATTTTTTTAAGTATCCAACCATGAAGATGAAGGAGCTATTAAAACAACTTGGATAAAATGTGTAGAAAAGCACAGATTATTAGGAGGGTAAAAAAATAAAGAAACATGAAAACACTGATTATTTCTTTGAGCATGTGAAGTTGATCATTAAGAAAGGGAATGTGTATCATGCCACCGAGATACTGCTTAGATCTAGTTGTTCCTCCTAACTACTGTAATCAGCTGGACAAGGTGAAAACTGGTGAGGTCAACTGTGTATTTGGAAGAATTAGATTTCAGTAGCTGTAGAAAAATAGTAGAAAATGTCCATGAGACAACAAAATCCCAGTTACTCCAAAAAACTGGACTGTATGGCAGAATAAAAAATCCATCTCAAATCCTGCATGAAGTTTGCAACAAAGTTTTTTTTTTCAATTGATACTTGAAAAATGTGGCTGAAGGTTTTATGGTCAGAGAAGACAAAATTTAACTTTTTTTGCTTTAAAAGCAACTCAGCATAATACATCACTCACTAAGTCACCCCTCTACTCTCATGTGTGGTTGTGGCAGCATTAGTTCCCCTCATAAGCAGAGACCAGGAAGTCTTGTCAAGACTGACGGGAACATGGTGCACCAAAGTACTGGCAAATCGTAGAGTAAAACCTGATTAAAACCTAAAATTCTCAAAAAAATTAGCCTATCAGTAGTAGAAGGGCCCAAAGTTGATGACCAAAGCTATACTGGAGTGGCTAAGTGAATAAGAAAATGAATCGTCTTGAGTGGCCCAGTCAATGTTCTGAGTCCTATTCAGAGTCTGTAGAAAGACATGTAACTCATTGTCTGTAACAGATCCCCAAGCAACTTGACAGAGCTTGAGCAAATCTGACAAGCAGAATGGGCATAAACTGCACCAAGCTAGTATGCAGTTTGCAGTGGTAGAGACTTTTGGCTGTAATTGTTGCCAATAGTGTTTCCACCAAACATTGTTCAATGGTCTGAATAATTACTGTATGCAATCAACATGTTTCATTTTTTCTCTTTAGTTTTTTGTCTTTGCTTGCAATGTGTATGCACTTTCAGAAACAAAGGCAACAAAAACAGGAAATGCTGGTCTACAGGAAGCATTTATAATCTTTTACAAGTTTGAGAAACTGTAACCACATTACAAATTTATGTGGGCATGTTTTCAAAAAGTATGCCATGGATGAATATAAGAGAGAATGACTAAAAAGCTTTCATTTTGCAAAGTTTATTTGTCTTTTTGAGCTTCCGAACAGTATGCAAAACTTCGGACATGATGTTAAAAATTCATTTTTGTTTCTCCTTTTTACCAATCAAAACATTTTTTTCTTCAACAAGTGTAAGCTGCAGAGATAAATCATGATTTTGTCAGTGTCAAATTGAATTTGTTTTTTTTTACTTCATGAGACTTATGAATAGGTCAAATTCATTTTGGAGTGGTTGTCTTTAGCATGAATTGCTTAGTGGAGAGTGCAGACTTTGCTTGTCCACCAGTCTCAAAGTACTAAAGACCTTTGTCATCTGCTTCTACTAGAAATGTTTGCATTTTCTTTCTGTAAATGGAGAAGCATGTTTTGCTCTGGATTGTAAACTTTGAAAGTTATCCTGATTCTGAACAGTAAAAAGACAAAATGTTTATACATGCTATATTTGATCTTTATTATATCAACAATGAAAATTCATTATTTTACAAAAAACTGTTACCTTTTTAATCTTGAGTTTTGGAGGTAGCCTCCATTTCCTTTTTCTTTCTACTCACACTTGCCAGAAATGTGAACTACTGAAAGCTCAACCCACTTCCTTATTTCAGTCCAGTTTTGAAATCTCAGTTGCCAAGACCAACTCAAACACAAAATTGAATATTTTGCGCTCCTAACATCTTGGGAATTTTAATTGTGGCTATGCACAGTTCACTGCCATGGATCATATACCAGACATAGTGTAGAAGAAATTGTATATAAGATCATATAAAGCAACAAGTTCCCAAAGTTTATGATTACCATTGAACACTGATGGGTGTGTAGATTTAATCATTTCATTGGAACATTCTTGCAAAATCACATAGATTCTATTAACCTTTTTATTTATTTAGTTTCAGTTTTATTTGGGGAACATGTATCTGAACATTTTGCGAATGTATTGCACATATTTTACATTTTAGTTACATAAAGAATGGTCTTGTGGAATGAAATACATATGGTTGTTGTAGTTCTGAAAATCATTTCTCTTTTTATTTAGAGTCTCACTTTTAATGTGTTTATGAAGGAATACAATTTTTTTTGTGTGCATCCAGGACCTAGGTCTTATTTGCTGTTAGCAAACACCATTGGTATTCAACGGATCAGCATCGATGGAACAAGTTACAATAGTCTGGTGGAGGAGCATATGGAAAGTATCTTAGCTTTGGACTATGACCCAGTTGAAAAAAAGGTACTGTAATTCCATTAGGCCTTTAGTTAACAATGCTTTGAGAATACTGGTATTTACTGTATTTCATGGATTATCTTAATTTCAATTGGCCTATTAAAAAAAGGCAAAACAAGGTTACATTTGATGATACAGGAACGTGAATGAATAGATTTGAACTAAAAAAACTCAAAATGAATAAGAGAATTTGAACAAGTTACATTGTTTTTCTTCCTTACCAGAATGATACAGAAAATATTTTTTTTTACATTTTCACACTTGAACTAATAGGTGAATATATTATCCATATAATGTTAATGAGTCAACAGCAACACAGTGTAATATCTGTTGCACAGATACAGTTTTTTCAATCGGTACTAACTGGAGAGATACAAACAGATTCACAGCATGAAAGATGAGAAGGTAAAGACACTTTAAACTAGCTTACAAATTAGGTAACATTTAATTTAAGGGTGTGAACTCCAATTAGCTCCTCAAGCATCCTGACACTGCCAATGAGTAACCTTATTACTTGGCCTGTCTCTGCTCTTATATACTGTTTCAGACCCCTTTAGGAATCCTAACTCATTCGTGTTGGTCACCTCCTGGGAAAGAATGCAGAGATCCTTGGCTGGTCTTCCCAGGTCTAGCCTCAAACACAGTTCATGACTCATTACACTCAGATCACATTATCTTTACATGAGGCCCCGCAGTATTCAATTTCATTCCCAAATAACACCATGGCGCTGGGTTATCTCTCCATCTGCATTAACTACCATTGGAGAATCCATATATATTATACTGTATGGCACCCAGATTCTCTCTAACTTATTACTAATCTTTGCTCTCTCAGTCTTAGTCCTCTCTCTCTAAAATTCATTCATGTTCTTATTCTTAACTAATTACCAGGCATAAAGGTTTCAATCTTACCCCCTTGCCCAGCTCTTTCTGATTCCACTAATTACTGGACTTTGGAGTATTCACTCCTAAAACATAAACACTCCTTCCTTCGTCACCCACGCTTCTCCCAGCTGATCTTGTTTAACCAGGGATGTATCATTATAACAAAAACATTCATTTTAAAAAAATCAGCTTTCTTAAAACAAAGATTGACGCTGCCAATGATCTTGATGCAAAAGGTTGGAAACAGGGCTGTTTGCTCCTGCAGAAGTAATCACAAAGTTTCTGCTGTAGAACATTTATGTTTCTCTAGTTCATTTGGTATTCATTCTTTTTCTTCAGTTTTCTTTTAAACTTTTATACTGAGTTTTAAATGTGTACGGCCTTTTGAGTACAGACATTTGAAAATAGGAGTTGATTGCCATACTGGTTGGGGGTTTAGTGGATGGAGATGGGGATTAGGATTTCTCTACTCGATGTACAGTATTATTGATGGATGTTATTTTTGTACACTGTTTGCAAAATGAAGCAGGCAACACATTTTACCAAACCTTTACTTGTTATTGCTGTCTGGTTGTGTTCCAGGTCTATTTCACCAATACAGCCCTAAAGAGGATAGAGAGAGCAAACCTGGATGGCAGAGAAAGAGAGGTTCTGGTTCACAAGGATGTAGATTTACCCGAAGGGCTTGCAGTGGACTGGATTAACCGCAAGTTGTACTGGACTGACCGCAGGTAAGTCTTCATTGGCAGAGACATACAAGCTTTAATTAGAGGTGCAAAGTCGATTAACTGTAGCATTTTTTGTTTTACTTACACATGATAGTCAATGACACATTTTGCTTCTTCTAGTGTTACTTACCTTGTGAGAACTGGCCACGGAAAAATTAAAATTGGCCTGAATATTAACAATGACCAACATGTGGCTCTGCAACACCAGCACCATAATTTGCATTTTAGAGCAGCATATAAAAAGTCAAACAATGCTGGAAACAAGAATTCAGTTTTTTAAGATGTGAGATTTTCAAATAAGCATGTAGTGAAAAAATATTTAAAAGTATCTGTCTACATGGTTTAAATATCTAAATATTTCTATAAGAGATATAACGTATATATATATAAATATATTAAAAAATAATTACACAAAGGAACAGGTTGCTCAGCCTTGTATAATGTATTGCATCATAGTTTACAAGTCTTCATCTCTCCAGGTCTTTTTAAAAATGACCTCACAGCCTCAAAGAAACATTTCTATCTTCTTCAGATTTTGTTTGGAGCAGTCGGCTCTGTGAGCAGAGAAATTTGCAAAGTGTCTGATCCAAAGCTAAATATTTAACCTGCAATATATGTTCTTTAAAAAAGCTGCAAAAGGTTAATAGTTGCAAATTTAGCACTATACAAACCAGAAAAGGAAAACAAAACATTACTGCCTTTTGTCTTTGAAACACAGTTTTGAAAAATGACCACATGTTTATGTTGAAAAGATTTGAAGTGAGTGAAGTTTAATTAAATTTGAGAGCTAGTATCCAAATTGCTTACATTTTTTTTGGAAAACAGTTGCTTTCCAGGTCAGAATAGAAGGCCAGGAGACAAATGTCATTGCAAATCTTCTCTGGAATGTTATTTGGTTCACTTTTTCCACAGGATTACCAGCTACTTTCCATAGATCTCTAAAGTGATATCCATCTGAGCACAACTCTTCTTCTGAACAAAAGTCAAAATTATTTTAAATTGAAATTGCTGAAAAATGATAAACAAAATATAATCGGTCCACATTCTTTATATATAGAATTTTCTAATACATAACTTTCCACTATGGATAAACTATCTTTCCAAACTCAGTTTCCATTTGGTTGTTTGCTTAGAGTGAGAAACTCCGAATGAGATACATTATCTAGTATTATGGTGACCATGCTTTCTGAACTATTTGAGGAAGTGAAAGAGCTTTGAGAAGCCACTTTTAAAGGCACTATAGAAAAAAGGTTATTTTTTATAGGTGCTTATTATTACGGCATTATTGCAACACTGCATGGTAATTATGCAGATAATCTTCTATAAACAATATAAAATACCTGCTTGTATATAATTTATAAATAATATACAGTAAAATCCCCAATTCTTCATATGGATTTCAGTAAGTCTTAATTGTACTACTAGAATTATTTTGATGCAGGAAATAAAAATAAATTCTGACACTTAAAGATACTTGCCTAATGTGTACCTGGTTTTGTATTTTGGTATTTTGTTACACATTTTGATCAGCACAAATTAGTCCTAGATTATTTGTGTTCCTTACTAAACTGGGAATGTAATAAACATCACCAGACACTGCTTAAAACTATCTAGCAAATGGAATTGTAAAAAATCTTTTTAACTTAATCTTATCATTTTTGTTAGAAATCAGTTATAGAGTAAAGCATTAAATGATGTCAGTTGTATTTGTAGCACAGGTTTGTAATTGGTATCAATGCTGAAGAGGGAATGTCATTTAATAATGCCTTGTTAGGGATTAAAAACGTAAATCTCTTTTGTCCAAGTGTATCCAAAAAAGCTTGCTAGGAGCTTATTATATTATTTACTGTATTGATATTTCTGTACTACATTCTAAATAAAGAATAGGGAATATTGTATTGAAGCTATGCATCATATTACATCTGGAATTATATCTGGACTATGTGAAGGTCACATATGTCCAAATTTGTTCAATTGTACGATCTTAAGGGGATGTCTTTTTCACCACACTGTATATTGTATAGTTTACATCTCAATATAAAGAAAGACAGGAGTAAAATATCTGAAATCACCTCACAATAATAAAACAGTGAGCTCCCAAATGCTTGAACAACCAAGTACAACTACAGTCTATGTCAAACATTAAAAAACAGACATCTATACATTATATAGCCTAGCTGAGCTGAAAGTTTGCAATTTTAGTTTCCCCCATTTATTATGACAGTAGTAATGTTGTCTGGTGTTGTTTTAGCTTTATTTCACTTGATTTTGGTGAAAACACCACTATCTTCAGAGACTGCATAATGAGGTGTTCCTATTAAAACTGCCCATAGTTGAAGCCATCCTTTAACTGCAAGGTGCTAGACTGAGTGCTAAATCCCTTTTTCACCTGGGGGAGGACCTGCTTCATGAACTGACCTGTGACACTGCTTTGGGAGGAGAAATTTAGTACAGTATATGGTTTCACCTGCTATTGTTTTGTGTTCCATTAAAAACATTCAATATAAAACATGCCTAGATCCACATAATGCATTTATTTTTCTGGTCACCTGACTTTGTCTGTGCTCCTGCTTACTATACTGCCCCAAAATTAAATGCTACTTAACAAATGGGTGCTGACCATTGAGAATCCTGATTAAGCTGCTTTCTTTCTAGTCAAGTCTAGAAAAATCTAAATATAATGAATGAGTCAATTTTTTGGTTATGCTTCATTCACAGAGTTGTTAACACCGCCTCTTTGTATTCCTTAGGTTGTCGAGTATTGAGCGAAGTGATTTGAGTGGATTAAACAGGGAAATGGTCATCAGAGAGGATATTCACAAGCCAAGGGCAATAACTCTGCATTCAGTGGCAAAGTAAGGTGTTGTACAGCGGTCTCTGGCATCTCCCTGACTGTCCACTGTCCACTCTTGAGTGAGTTGTCACTCACACAAACAAAAAACAATACATCCAATTTCCAACAAATGTTTGAAAATCCCACAGAATGGTTTCCAAATAGAAAACAAATAGAAAAAAAAATTCATAAGAAGAGCAGAAAGCAAAAGGCTGAAGCTTATAGTATAAAACAGCCTTTTATCTCAGATTTTCCTGTCAGCCCTGTTTAACGGTAATGCTCTTCTCAGTTCACATAGGGTTTAAGAAGGATTATTGAAGTCAAGCAAGCTGCTCTGCTCCTGTCCTCCCTACACCAGTTCCACCTCGTGGATGAAAATAACATTGCTGCGGCCTACACACTTTCTCATCAGAGCATCTGTTAGTCCGATATGACATATTCAGTAATGAAATGGGTTCTTAGTCAGGATTTTCAGATGCACGCGTGGTAGGGAAAGTGTTTGATGCAATGTGGGAAAGCAGAACAGAACTGCAGTGACCTCTGCAGGTCCTACAAATGGCATCCATATGCTGTGAATCCAGTTTATTTTGCTGACATTCAGTAACATAGTCACTATAACGGTTGTTGTTATCATGGATGGGTGGCTAAGTGGCACAGTGGTTATTAAGTTAAAAGTAGCAGATGGTAAGGGATGAACCCTATGCATATACAGGGAAATAAGGGAAATCCAAGGCCGTAGTCCAAACAAACACTAAGTCAAAATGCCAAAAGATCTTGAAGCAATAACTATCCAAAGGAGAATCCAGAATTTGTGGTCAGAAATGCAAGGCAAAAAATCCAAGGGCCAAAAGAGAAGCAGAGAATATCTTAGAGAAATGGAAAGTGTAGCTCTCAGGGAATAAACCTCATACTGAGCAAGGTTGAAACAGGGGGCACGGTTTAAGTAGGCTGAAGGGGAGGTGTGGTGATGGGTTAACGAGGTCTAACATACAGTACGTCTCCCAGAGTGGATGAGGTACATTCTATCTGTTTGGGTGCCCTCTGGTGGCAGGATGTTGGTACTGTAACAGTGGTTAGCATTGCAACCTTGCAGTACTGGGTCAAATCCGACCTGAGGTGCTCTCTGTGTGGAATTTGTCTGTTCTCTAGGTGATCCAGTTTCCTTCCACATTCCAAAAACACACCGGAAGGTTAATTAGCTTCTGGGAACAAATTTCCCTTGGTTTGAGTGCTTGTGAGTCTGTGTTTGTGTCTGCTCTTCGATGGATTGACATCTCATCAAGGGTGAACCATGCCTTGCACTCATTGCTTGCTGGGATAGGCTCCAACTCCCCTGCTACCCTAAATTGTTCAGTAGAACAAGTAGCCCTACCAAAATGGAGAATGATGATGTATCAGGCAGATGTTGTGGACTTAAAGGTGGAGTTATTAATAGGACTTAATAGTTCCCTATAGTGCAGTTATAGGGAACTATTTCTTTCATTGGGGAAGCAGAGCATTTTCTTTTTTCAGACACCAAAACATAGAGAAACCATTTACTGTAATCAAGCACATTTCAGTATACCACATCAGCTACAGTATTAAAGCACTTTTGTGATATGGTGAAATACTAATAGCCTGAAATCTTCATTTGATTTAATTGTGGGTGATTTTATTTAATTTTTAATAATAATCGGTTTTATATGTCTCTGCTGTCCAGGCTAGGATTTTTGGTGTTCATTGATGTGTTTTGTTTGTTTGCTTTTGAGGAAGTTGTTCTGGACAGATGTGGGTGAGAGACCATCTCTGGAGAGTGCTTCTTTGGAAGGTGGTGACCGAGTCATTATTGCCAACACAAGCCTAGTTTATCCCAGTGGGCTGACCATAGATTATGTGGAGGATAAGCTGTACTGGTGTGACAGCAAGCGATCAGTTATTGAAGTAGCAGATCTGGATGGCTCCAACCGCCGGATTTTGACAGACAATGAAGTAGGTGAGGCTTCTGGCAGTGATACTAATTATTCTAACGTTATTCTAACTAAAGTTATTCTAACTGAAAATCACAGTAAACCATCACTGTGGGAGTTGCATAACTTTGAGTCTGTAAAATGAGCATTCTGTTGGCTAATCCCCAACTGTCTTAATATGTTAAGTTCATTCTGAAAAGGCAAACAGCAATGCCTTATGTTACCCAACAACATCTTTGTTACCCAACAGATCTGGCAGATGAGGAGAACAAGGAATAATAATAATAATAATAATAATAATAATAATAATAATAATAATAATAATAATAATAATAATAATAAAGTAAAGATACAGCCATACCTAGAACTACATTTACAAAATCACCCAGCTTTTCTACACACACAATGAATGTGGCAATATTAGAAGCACCTGGGGAAGTAACTGACTCATAATATTATATGAAATGAAATATCTTCAGTTAACAATCAAGAGTTCTGCTGAAGCTTTCAAGTCCTCAAGGTAGATTTGGAACAACAAATCACAAATTGAAAACTCTGTAGCTTTTGCTGTCAAAACTGGAAAAAATACTGGCTATACCATAGTGAAAGTAACACGTGGCAGTGAAGTGCTTTTATTTTGGGTACTTGGGTAATTGATCTGGCTTTTTAAAATATATTTCTTTATTGTTCTCCATTATAACATTTAGCACGGATTTTATGAGACTCAAACTTAAGAGTTTTGGAGGTGAATTTGCATATTTGTATACAAAAAGAGTACTGTATATTTTGAGCAAAGAGTCGCTTGTCTATGTGTAGTTTCTTCATTGAAACAGGGCAGAGGAAACTACATTTCCAGGTAGCCAAAGGTATTAGAGAGCTTCCTGAGGCTCAGTTAGCTTGCTTTTATAGTGCATGGGGAGGACAGATTCAGCTTGAAGCACAGAAAAGTTCATCCCAAGAGTCAGCAAGTTTTTTTAGGTCTGACTTCAGTTATATCTATGGCTATAAGAAACAATTATTAGAACTAAAATGAAGCACCACCTACAGTATATAGAAATAACATCCTAGAAAGAAGTCAAGATGGATTAAGGTATTGCTTAACCAACTTAATAGTTCTATGAATAAAGAACAGTCAAGGACACACAGAACATATGACATGCTTTATCTAGATTTTTCTAGATTTCTAGATTTTATCTAGAAGGCCTGTGATAAAATGAATGATTAATTGTCACATTACTGGGATTTACCCAGGGAAAGAAATAATTTGTATTGAGAATCATTTAATAATATAAAAAGCACATAGTACAGATAAGGGTACTGTACTACAACCACTTCTGTTTCTATTTTACTATATATCAGATATACAGTAAATTGTGGTAAAGATATCAAACTACTTAAGTTTGCGGATAATACCAAATTGGGAGAATTACTGAACATAGTAGAATTCAGCAAATGAAATTCAAAACATTTTGATAAAATTCAAGTCTGAACAAAGACCTGGTGGATGTTTAATGTAGACTAAGGCATGATTTTGCATGGATGCAGGAAAATATGAACTACTGTGTACTGTATATACAAAATACACTAAGCTATAAAAGCATACTTACATTTTTATGACAATAAAAGCAATAACATTTCTTAAAGTGGGAAAGCAATAAAAAACAAACAAGGCTAGGCTATACAGTATAGTCAATCATGTATAATTAAAGTTAAGGGATGTTATGTTAAAATTGAGGGGTACTCTGGTTAGGCCTCATTTAGAATAATGTGTACAATTTTGGTTACCAAATTCTTCTTTGGAATCAGCCCAGAAAAGAGCAACGTCATGCATTACAGGACTTTGACAAACATTATACACAGACAAGATGAACAAACTGAACCTTTTTTAGTCTTGAATAAAGAATACTGCAATGAGCCTGGATACAAGTTTTCAATGTCGCTAAAGGTTTTGTCTAAGCAGTGGACTTCTTCAGAATATACTATGAAACACAAACCAGAGGACACAAGTGAAAACTATGGGGAAACATGTTTAAATCTGAGAACAGAAGGCATAACTTTAACCAAGGGTTTGTAAGAGTATGGAACAAGCTACTCAGCCATGTGGTAGTAGCCAGTACCTTGGATTGCTTCAAGATATTGCTGAATAAGATCCTTGGATCAATAAACTACCACAATACGTACAAATAGGCCAGATGTGGCAAATGACCTCCTTTCATTTTAACCTTTCTTGTAAGTTTGTATACATTGCCAATAAAGCAACACATTAATAAGAGGCTTATCTGGACACAGGTGCGGAGGGGATGATTTAACTTATTGAAGATCAAACCTGGTGTAAATCCAGAAAATGTCATAAATGATCCAATATGCCATTCTGGTAGATTAAATCAGCAGTGGAGCCATGTACTCAGTTATGGTTTTGTGTAGGCCGCCCAGAATAACACATATACTGTATGCCACTGCCTTTGCTGATATTATTGTGGCCACATACTGTAATTCACTGAATTGTTATTCTTTTCGTGTGTCCAACTTATCGTATATCATTTTTACTTAAATAAGACAAATATCTATAATATTCTGCCTTTTTTAGGCCATCCCTTTGATGTTGCTGTATTTGAAGATTACGTCTGGTTCACTGATTGGGCCACATCTTCTGTCGTGAGAGTAGATAAGAGGAGTGGGCAAAATCGAGTGCGTCTCCATGGCAACATGGAGAGGCCCTCTGCCGTGGTCATTGTTCATCCATTAGCCAAACCTGGTATGATAAACTCTTCCTTGTGCCTAGAGCATTCACTGCTTTGAAACAGAAATAGATTACATCCATAGTTAATGAAGAAAAGTAAAAGGCAATAAATTACTTATTGACATTTACAGTAGCCATATCAAAATGTAACTGTCATTTAGCAAAAGCTTTTATCCTAAGATATGTAACATCAATAATTCCTGTTGCAGTCACTTACAATTGTACCATGGTTTAGGTTTAACCTAATGCAGAATGAGAGAAATGTCCTTAGAGACAGTCAGAGACCACTGGACCTGCTTTATGTATCTGAGAGAGTAGCAGTCATGACTCATGTATTCCTTTTCTAACCAAAAGCCTCTTTCTGTTGATCATGAAAATAGTATTTTTAAGACTGATAAATGAGCATTTTTTCCCATTTCTCCTAAAATGTGCCCATTAAAGCATATTTGTTCTTATTCCAGGGGCCAATCCCTGCCTTTATAAAAATGGTGGGTGCAGTCAGTTGTGTGAGAACAAATTTGGAGTGGCTCACTGCTCATGTGATAAACACTTTATCGAAACTGCTAGTGGAAGAGCTTGCAGACCTGTTGATGCAACCATGACAACACCAGGTAAGTAACATAGGCCTATAGTGTGTAATAACTTATTTTACTTTTCTCCTGAGAGAAACATTATACTTTATAGGAAATCTGTAGTGATTATAATATTGTCAGAAAACACAGAAAGCTTCAGGGAAAACGATGGTTTATACGGTACAGAGTCGCAGGTGTAGCCAAAGGCTATCCTGTAGCACAAGGCAGGGTACACCCTGGACAGGATGCCATTCCATCACAGGGATTACAAAGACAGACATACTGTATACACACTCACATTCATACCAGGGCCAATTAACCTACTAGTACTGTATGTATGACTATGACACAGATACTTAAGCACCCCAGGAAGAGGAACTAAACCCGACCCTGGCCCAAGAAGGCAATGATGCTAACCAATGTGCTACTGAGTCACTGTATATTGCCAGATCTCAGATGCTGGCCGGGACTGGCTCTGATCAAGGCTCAGATGGGAGACTTCTAAGGAAGCTGCTGTAAATTGAGTTTTGTGGACCAGTAGGTGGTCCTCCACTATTCTGCCTGGAACAGAATTTCCAAAACCAACATCCCTGTATTTTGACCAGGGACACTATACTGTTGGAGGTGGTGTTAATCTGGACATAGAGTATTGGCTAAATTCAGTTCTGGCCTTCAATTTGGTGGAGATATTAAAAAGATATTAAAATGAGGTTGTGATGCTTTGGTCGTTACATTACTGTCCAAACGTGTATGGTCTCAATGTCCTGTCTTGATTACACTTTGGACTTGCAAGGAATTACACTGGCATATTTAACATTTTCCCTTAATTCAACTAGTGAAGCTATTGTTCACTTATCCATCCCATTTACTGTGTATTGGGACACAATGGCTGTCATACATCACACAGGTGGGTCCTGCACTTCAGTGCTGATTGACATGTCTCCTCCTTAATGTAAAGGGATTTTGGATCCCTTAGGATGAAAAAAAGTCATAGTTATTAAATGTAATTAATTAAGATTGAGTGAGGCCCAGGAAATATTTATCATTTGCTCTATAATAAATGGCACATTAGTAATTAGATTTGCTCCTCTGGTGCTTGGGTCTGTCCACATTCCCTGTGGTTTGCTAGTTATTTATCAATGGGTTTATCAGTGAGATCTATGTGCACTAACTGAAGTGTATTATTCAACATTGCACACGTTAAAAAAACAAATTGTCTAGATGATCTGTTATAAACAACGTATAATTTTCTGAATTAACAAAACGTTAAGAATAATAATCAGGGATAATCTATAAACACACAATTTTTACTATTCCAAAAACTGTTAAATACTACAAGATCATTGGTGAATGTGTTCATGCATCTGTGGAACCAGAACACAGGCACATTTTTGGACTTAGACACACAGCTCATTGCTTGGCTTGAACAAGGATGAAACCACATAAAACTAAGCTTAAAATTTGTTGGTTCAAACAATGGAAACTATTGTCTATTCTGAGCTGTAACCTCTTGAGAATATAAGCTGTAGTGATGCATGCAGAAACTTCTTTCTCTGACAGCTGGTTACTTAAATAAAGCAAGGGTGTCAGAGTGAATTGGCAAGATTGAGTTTACAGTTATGGGAAAAACTTGGAAGAGGCATGAGACAAGCTGTCTAGTAAGGTGAATCAACTGCAAATTTTAGAATGGCAACACCATGGAGCCTTAATACCTCCTAAAATGTTTTGGAAGGTTCTGGCCCAATGTGAAGTCATGTACCATTTATTACATGGTAAATATGAAGTATGTCCAGGCACATATGTCCACTGACAGTGAGTTTTTTACATATCTGTGAATAGATGCTAAATAACAGAAAAAATATTTTTTTTCTTTTCTTGAAGGGTTTTTAAAAAAGGCGTGATGCATTGCTATTTCTGAGTGATAAATGATCCAGCATTTATGGAATTTTTCTGATGGTTTCTCTGCAGCATCTGGAGATACACCTTCTCGTAGCCTGTTTTCCTTAAACAATAAAACATTAAGAGATGACAGCTTTCCCCTGTCCATCTCTAGTCCATCTTCTTCAGCTGGAGAGGCAGATGTAGAAGAAGAACAGACAGAAGACACACTGGTCACAGAGAAAATGGTGTCAGGTACAGTATTACATTTATTGTAGAAAGAAAGAAAATCATTCTTTTAAATTAATATTTCTTGCCAAGAAAGCATCAATTTAAGGAAACTTCATAGAAGCAGATGATTACTGTATACTGCAGAGTATTGTCCCAATACATCCATCCAACACAGTATGATGTACTGTGAGGTGCTGAGTGTTGTGAGAAATCAGTCTGTATCTAATGTGCAACTAAGAAACAGTTTAAGTTAATTTGAACAATACACAAAAATATCAGGAATCTGGAAATGTTAATCATATTCAATGTTTCATACTTATACAGTATATGTTAAAATTTAACTCATAAGCTTGAACTTCTAGTGGTCTGAAGGAAAAAGTGTTCGATTCTACAGAGTGGACCCACATTCAAGTACAAGAGCCTTATTCATAAGGAATGGATACTCATAAGAACAGTTACAAATGTGAGGCGACAATCTGGTCCATCTAGCCCTTTTTGTTAGTAGCTAATTGCTCCAAGGACCTCATCCTGCTGTTTCTTGAACGAATCCACAGTATTGGCTTCAACAACTTCTCAATAAAAAAAAATCTCCCACAACTCTGGTTTAAAAAATGGCACCTGTTCTCTGTCTTAAATGCACTTCTATGTAATTTTCCATTGTCTTCTGGTTTATGTTTCACTGTTGGTTCAGAAGAAGTCAGTTGTGTTGCCGAAAAAGGTAGTTTTCAGTCATACGGGGAACTGCTAATACACAATTTACATTTACTGTAGTGCTTTCCAACCCTGGCCTTGGAAGAACACTGTGTCCACTGGCTTGCATTCCAAATGAGCTCCAAGCCTCTGGTGCAAATGGATGACTTCATTGATTTTTTTGCTTATTTATCAACTTAAAGTCTACTGTTTCCAACAAAACCTTACGTGCTCAACTTACTTGCCGTTACTTGTGACTAGACAGCTCTTACTGGTTGATAGAGGTGGGTATGACACTGCATTAGCCACTCCTACAATTAGTGTTTTTTTGTTAGACAATTGATTACAATTCAGGCAGTACACCTGAATGAAGGTAATCTGAAATTTAAAAAAAATCAACAGGGGTGAAAAAAATGACAAATCCCATTTGACTTTTTCAGTAGAAAACTTAATAAATTACCCTGTGATTAAGAATAGTGTCCCTCCAAGACCGGGTTTGAGAACCACTGACTATTTCTCACAGTGCTACATGCTGGTTAAGATGACAACTAATCAATGTGTTCTGTGGTAGAACAGATTTTTTTACTGGGGAATTGTTTCTGTCATTGAATCATCTTTGTTTTAGCTTTTTGTTGTCCAATGTGCTTTGTTTTAGCTTTTTTTTTAAACTTTGATGTGTTTCTGCCTTAGGCTGGAAGGAATAATTGTTAGGTAAGACCCAGTGAGCTTTTAAATCCATTGACTCACAGAGGCAAATACAGCCTGATCACTGTAGGTATAGACCCTGCAACTGAAGGTACTGATTGCTGCAAGTGTGTGTGGCATTATTTGGCCTTGTTTGGGTTGGAGTTTAGTTGTTGTGCAGACACATGATAAAAGGAAAAGGAAAATACCCAAGTTTAATACGACACACCATTAACTCACATTTTACACTTGGTCACATTCTCAATACAATGACAGGTCTTTCCTAATTTTCCTATTAACTGGTGCAAATAAAGGTTTCCTAGGTAGGAAATGTTTGCTAATATTTCAGAAAGCTCCAGAAAGGGACCATTTCAATTGATTCTCTTGTCATATTTGTTTTTTGAAAAAAAAAAACATTTCTCTGCAAAGGAAAATACAATAGCATTGCACATGATCCAAAGAAAAGGACCTTTTCTGCAATCAATATAAAACATTGATTAATCAGTACATTTTCTTTGTTAAAGGAAATTATTCATTACATCTTGCTGAAATCTATTTAAACAATGAAGGTATTAATGCATACAACAACTGAATAAAATGTGGATTTACAAAAACTAATATGAATCTGGTCCATGGTATATTTAGTTTAATTCCCTTGATGGTGACCTGAAACATACTGTATCACATCAGTTTGGATAATTGTTTATTTTAGCATGTCTTTGGGCTGTTGGAGGAAACCAGAGGACACACAGAAAAAACATAAGGCGAACATACAAACTCCACACGCATAGCACCCCAGGGCTACAGCACCGTGAGGCCCCAATGCTAATCACTGCACCACTCACATACTGTACATGTACAGTACCTTGTTATTAATGAATTATATATCCTATATATTATTCTATAATACATTATTATTATATTTTATACCCCTTTATATAAGGAATAGAAAATACTTCTAGATGCAAATGTTCTTTTGGTTACAGACCAAGATGACTGCTCTTCCCTGCGGTGTGACTTCAATGCAAGATGTCTTCCACATGAAGGCAGTGCAGCCTGTCAGTGTGTTGATGGCTTTACAGGAGATGGTGAAAATTGCAGAGGTAAACAATGGGCTTTTCAGGAAGACATTTGTACTGTGGGCATATTTTTATAGCAAAAGGTCAGAGAATGTCCTATGACGGAATACTTCCAAGAACAGGGAGGTATTGGTTCGTTTTCAATATGAGATTATTAAAACCAAGATTTATGGTGTATTTGTATTTCTTTCAAGATATCTCCTGTTTTTCCAGTTTGAAATAAGCTCTTCCTCAGTTTGAAATTAGTTTTTCTAACATGCTATTGAAAAGCATAAAACCATCTTTAGTGGAGAAAAAAATAAACTTTTCCACAATTATGAAAAGTTAAATGTTTACAGTCAATGTCAGATAAAAATATGTTTATTTTGAGATTATGGTCTATTTATATATTTTTTTATTTTGATGACTTTTTTCTTGATGATACATTTAGCTGTACATTCATAAATGATTGTTTGATGGGCGAGTTAAAAAAGTACAGTACAGGTCTGTCAGTCATACAGAAAGTACTGGAATGAGACGACAGATATTTGGAATAATAGATGTGAGATGGACAGATGTGAAAATGCACCAGGCTGTGTTGTAGAACTATCCAGAACATGACTGTGTTCAACCGTAGGAATTGAAACAAAAAAAGTTTACGACTTTGAGACTGCTAAGAATTTTAACATACATTTAAACTGAAATATGTAAATTACATTACACAACTTGCACCTTTTGGTGGACCGGTGTCCCAACCAGTGTGTATCCTGCCCTGTGTCTGTTGCTTGCTGGGATAGGTTCTGGCTTCCCTGTGGCCCAGTATTGGATAAAGCAGGTAGAAAATGATTGGATGGATGGAAGTTACACATCTTTGCAATAACTGATATTGGTGCTTACTGAAAGTGTGTTGTAATCCTAAAGAACTAATTAGTGGTTACCACCTCACTACATCTTAGACGCTTAAGGTGTCAGTGTCAGTAATAAAATGGAAAACTAGGTTTCAGCTGTATGTGGTGTTGGTGGACAAAGTGAAGCTCTTTACTTTGCGTATGAATTTCACAATTTTGATCCCAAGGTATCCTGTGGTATAGAGATGTTTTTGTTTGGATCAAACTAAGAATTTTTGTTAAACTTAATCTTAAAGATACAATATTCTTGGGGTTTTCTACTACTTATTATTACTACTAATTAATCACTACTACTGTAATTTTATTGGAGCAGCACTTTCTTAATTCTCCACCTGAACTGCTGTGTAGTAAGTCAGCTGGTGCATAATGGATACCGTGAGTCCCTCAGAAGATTGCTGCACTTCAGTGGTGGATAAAGAGAGAGGAGTGCCTCTCTTAAATCTAAAGTGCCTTGGGTTCCTTTGGGAGGAAAATAGTTTTATTAATGCAGTTGATTAATTGTCTGTTCACTATCCCTGCAATCACTCAAACCAAATGAAAGGCTTTATTATTGTTTCTTTCCAGGGAATGTAATGAATTTCCAGGGTGGGATTTGGAAACAGTACTCAATTGTGAGGATGTATTTTTTTAAAATTAAAAAGTTAATGTAATTCCAGTTTAGAACAAGAGAGATCACCCTGTCTTAAAGTCTAATGGTAATTGGACTATGCACATTGCACCTTATGTACCCTGTACCCTGTCAGAAATGTCTATGTCTACATTGTCAGTGCCTTGTCTGTATTCGCACCATAGTTCTGGAGAACGATATCTCGCTTCTCTGTATACTTGTATATGGCTGGAATGACAAATAAACTTGAACTTGAACTTGGCAAACAAGGCCTCTTATTGGTTTTATTACTTCAAGAGCAAAACTGAAGAGGTCTGATTGCTTCAGTTCTCAAAATAAGGTACAACCCTGGTTATACAGTATATACTGCATCCAACAGCTGTTGATCATAGCATATGAAACACGATTTTAGTTGCAATTCACATTTTTCCACTCATTCAAAGGAATGAGGAAAACAAATGAGGAAACAAATGCCCATACTGGTTATATTCTCCAATGTGTATCTGGATGAGTAAGAAAGAAACTGTTCTGAAAAACCCAAAATGTGACATGTAAGAAAGCCATAATGTCATCATAAATCAGAGCCACCTCTCCAAGTACCGTGGCTCATACTGTACGTGCTATCTCAACACAATGATTTGATACCTTATCGACCAATCTCTCTGTTCCTCAGAGACAAATGTCTGTCAGGCTTAGTGGGTCTTTCAGATGACTGAGAAGCCTGATGTCTCAGGCAGAAGCAATGGGACAGCGTATTTTTGGAGTACCTTCCGCCTCTTCCCATTTGCGATGAGGATTGGTTGTTCTGATGAGGATTGTTGAGTCCTGATATCTTCCATCTGTGAGCAGATTTGGCCTTCTGTGGCCTGCTCTGCTTCTGGCCTCTTATCAGCCCCTGTCACCAATCAACCATTGCAATAGGGCTTTTGGAAATGATGAAAACCTGCACATGGCCATTTCGGAGTGCAGTTTCTGGAGTGGTAGCCCCATCTGATTAGTACTGTAATGAGTGTAACAGTCTTCAAAATCATGTCATTGTGTGACTACCTGAAGTGCAGCACATGTACAGTACATATAAAAAGTGCTGTACAGAAATCTAGAGCCCTTTTGAACCTACATGTACTGTATCAGGGACAGTGATCACATGATGGCCTAAGTAAGGAACAAAGCTATTTACAGTATGTATATTTATATTTACAGTATATTTACAGTACCTGCAGCATATTGTGGCTAGGCTGTTTCTGAGCACATACAAGATGCTCTAGGTACAGTAGGTGGAAAAACGGTTGTCCTTTGTTTCTTTCTTCATAACTGCTCAAAGCAGTATTCTGCTTAAGAACTCATCACCTGCATTGCTGTTTAAATATTGTTTAAATGAGGGATTTAACAGCTGTGCACTTTATTTTCAGATATTGATGAGTGCACTATTGGCATTGCCCCGTGCGACAGACAAGTGTCAGACTGCATCAACACAGAAGGGAGCTATCTCTGCGAATGCCATGCTGGGTATATTGGAGATGGCCTACACTGCTCTGGTAAAAAGACGTCTTCACTATCATTTTGTACAGATTCAAAATATTGAGTAATAACTACAGCACAGAGGTTGCTGTATAAGCTTTTTAAAGTTTTATTAGCCTAGCATTTGTTAAAAACAATAAAAATGTTATCAAAATCTGGTAGAGCACTCAAGAACAGATAATTTTAAGATAGGTTTAAGACAGAAAAATGTGGAAAAAACTTCTGAACTGCATAACTGATGTTTTGGTGACTTTTTACATGCACAAATGCTGAAGTTTTATCAGGAGTTTCAAGGTAATCTTTAATCTGATGTCAAGATAAGTTTTTGTTAGTGGTTACTAACACTACACAGAAACTAAAGTTTAATTTCTGTTCTTTTACAATATATGGGTCTACTGCTGTGCATGTTCTTTAAATCAAAAGAAAGCCTGAACTACCCCTATCTTTCAAGACAATAATTTTTAATCATAACAATTATTGTAACAGATACAATAGCCTATAATGTATGTAATAAGATAAACAATTCTGTTGATTAACGATTTCTTAGATGCTTATTTACAGTGTAATGTCATTGTTTGAAGTAGACAGGTTCACGCACCAGAAAATTGACATATTGGTTTCCTGGTTTAATCAAAAGATATTTATTTTGGATGTTAGAAGCATATAATGCCTTTTTTCCAGATATTGATGAATGTAAATTGGAAACCCACAACTGTGACAAGCATGCTGAGTGTGTTAACACAGAGGGGAAATACTTGTGCTTATGTAAAACTGAATACACTGGGACAGGCTTTATATGTACAGGGTACTATTGAACTTTTAAATGTCACGTACTGCAGATTATCATTACCAAAGTATAACTTTAACACAAGAAGTCCTTGTAAAGTGATTTCACCATGACAAGCTAATAAAACATTCAAGAAGGTTGAATTGATTGTTGAATTGTATTTCCATCATGACAGCACTTCTTAATTTAAACTCCTGTATTGACAGAAATAAGAGAGAGCTTTACAGTTCCCGGGAGATGACTCAATTGTACTGTATTTGTGGATTGTTTTGATATTCTGTGTAAATGTCAGAACCAATTGTTTCCTGTCACACTATCCCTGCCTGTGCATATTGCAGAATCGATTACCGCTACCTCATTGGTAAAGACCATCAGCCCTCATGAAACAACCACACAGTGGCCAAACAATAATCTCATTGAGAGCTGCCCCTCTTCACATGAGACCTACTGTCTCTATGGAGGAGTCTGCTTTTACATTCCCGAGATTGGATCCTATGCCTGCAAGCAAGTATCTCAGATCCATTCTTATTGATAAGTCTGGACTTTAATCTGTTTTGTTTTGTCTTCTCCTCTAGGCACCCAGCCAATGCACAATCAATGAAGTGTTTAAATTAAACCTTCTGTTTGTAGGAGGCTGGGCAATTTTTAGTTTTTGATTTCTGAATCTGTTAAGCAAGAAATGTACCAATATAGCATCTTTCCGGATCTTCCAAAGTGCTAATTTTTAAACTGCTGTAAATTAAATATCTGCAAATCTTCAGGAGATGATGATCTAAGAGTGAACAATACATCTTGCTTGATTGCTGTGGTTATGCCACTCAATTTCTAGTGTTTAGCATTCTAAGAATTGGACACTAGATGGCAGTAGTGCTACACTGTAAAGATTGTAGATGTATCGCAAGCTCACTTGACAAATCTATTTTCAGCTGTGTAAAGGGCTACATGGGCGAACGCTGCCAGTTCAGTGACCTGGAGTGGTGGGAATTGCAGCAGAAGGAGGAGGAGAAGAGACGGAGCCTTACTATCGCCGTCTGCATGGTGATACTTATCTCTCTGCTCTCCGCGGCAGCCTGTATAACGTACTGCTATGGGTGAGGTTCAGTACGGTTCACATACTCAGGTCTCCAAAAGATAAAATATATTGAGATTACCCACACCTTGAAGGAAATGTGATAGCTGCATATCTACTTAATCTTTTTTAATTCATTAGCTAAGTAAATATAGTTTTAATTATGAGGAAATCCTGTATAAATAGGCTTACAGAAGAGAGGAGGCTATTTTGCCCCTTTTGTTCACTTGGTAGTTGAGCAGATCAGTAAATCATAAACTTCATTCATCTACTTCTTGAAAGAGCCTGGTGTTTGGTCCCCAAAAACCAAGCTCAGTTACACAACTTTGTTTTTTAAGACTACTATTATCAATACTAAGTTTTAAGGTTCTAATTGTAACCCCACTTTCCATTTTAGCCATCCATTTTTGAACTGTTTTATCTAATGCAGTATTGCAATGAAGCTATAGCCTCTCCCACCAAGCAAGTCCTTCACAGGGAACACACCAACACAAACACGCAAGCATTCACACTAGCACACTAGCTAAATAACCTACCAGTATGTGTTTGGACTGTGGAAGGAAACTCTGCACATGAAAAAACCCATGTAAACACGGGGAAAACACACAAACATACATACAACTCGGGGGTCCAGCACTGCGTGAGGGTGAACCTTTATGTACATTTTAGAATTCTATATATTAGCATCAAATCACCTCTCCAACTCCTTTATTCTAGACTAAAAAAGATTGAATTCCTTTAGCAGGTCTGTAAAAGACACTCATTTGAGACCAGGAGACATTCTTGTTCATCTTGGAGCTCATCTTTGTATGGGTATGATAGTTTTTGATGGTGTGGCGATCAAAAATGAAAACATTTATGAGATCTTGCTAGCGTATTGCAAAATTTGAACGTAGTTTTTCTTGATTTAATTTCCACACTTTGTTCTCTACACACTTGCCACTCCTCACCCCTTGTATCGCCTGCAGAATTAATTAGTTTGCTAATTATATCATGTATCCTTACTGTAAATCCTTGTTATAGATCAGGAAGAACAACAGGCCTAAAATGAATCATTATGGTAAACCACTTTCCTCATATACCCAGTAATATGGGGTCTTTGAAATACAATTTGGATTTTCCTCAAACAGGAATATAACAGACACATACAGTATTATCAGGATATCTGTATTGCAATATCAGATCAATTGTGTTTGTCCAGCCCTTTAAAACCTGTATTGTCAATAGAGTGCAACAACTTATTAACATGGATGCATTATAATGCTGAATAAAATTACATGATCTAGATATTACTATACAATTAATAATACACTAAACGAAAAAATATAAATCTGGGTTTAAAATACACATAGAAACAGTAATTTCTGAATTACATTAAGTTAGGGTAGCTGTATTACTCCGTGTTAAACAGGATATTTTGAGACAGGACAGGATTAAGAAATCCCTTAAACTAAAGAAACTGATTGTAGAAACTTGTGTCTAAAAATATGACACTTGCTGAATATTGTTGTTAAATGATGGGCACAACTGTTCACAATTCCTTCTGTCCGTTCAGTGAGAGAGCAGGTAAACAAAATTATTAATTTATTTGGCTTTGGGGAGGGAGTAATTAAAGGTTTTATGCAGAGCTTTGGTTAGGGCTCTGGATGTAGATGGTTATAGCAGTCGCAATGCTGTTGAACTATAAAGCAATATGTTTCACTCAGATTGTTTCAAGGGTATACAAGTGTAAGTTGTTTTGGATAAATGCATCAGACCAACAAATTAATAATGAGCCATTATTTGAAGGATTTCTTTGCATTTCTTGTTTTTCTATGCATTAAACATTAAAAAATATGTCATGTAATCATTATAGATGTTAGACAATTGGTTGATGGAGAGTTATACTTGTGCAGTTTCTGTTAATAAAATGGGCACAGAACTGATAATGCAACATACAAGTGAAAGAAAGTTAGATTCCCATTAACAGTTAAAAGCAGTTTTAATGTGTACAGATTTTATTTTAATGTATTCATCTGAGGTATTAGTTGATGTGTGTTAGTTTTGGTGATTCAGTGCATAATAAATTCCAGTGCAAAAAAAGTGATCAAGATATAGGGATGCAAGATATATATACTGTAGAGAGGGAGCTAGTCCAACATAGTTACTAGCCTGCAGCCCTTAAACATTAGACCTTTGATAGGGCATAATATTGCCATAGTTCAGGTGGGTAGCTGTGTCAGCATGCGTAGGCTGCAAAGGAACAAGTAATAGGTTTATTCCATACTGAAAAGAGAAGAGAGAAAACACAATGTTTTGGCTGTGGAGCCTTCTTCAGGTGTAAGAGCCTTCTTCATGGCAATAATATTGAAGAAAAATAAGAGTAGAAAAAGTAGTGTGTATTCTGAATATGTTGGGTTAATAAATGACTGTAAAATTAACATAAATCTGTAAAGGACAAACTTTTAAAAATATGATTTAGTTTTTTTAGTATATAATAAATAAACTTGTTTATTTAAATGCTAGAATCACCTTTAATCATAATAATAAAATGCTGTGGGGAATTTCTTTTTTCTTCAAGAAGTCTCCTACCTCAATTATCATTGATAAATATTGACTCCATTGTTAAATATTAGGTTATGAGGGGTATATTCTTGAATATATGCAAGTGAATGTGATGCATTAAAGAGCCTGTAGATCTCCTTCCAGAGTAATAGAAACTCTTTGACACTGAGATATGTGTGTCACTTGTATTACACAAGATTACTTTTGCATCACAATACATATTGTGACCTCTATTACTGTACCTCATGCCTTTACATGACCTCAAACCCTCTCATTTTTCCACATTTGATCATTATTACAGAATTTCTGAATTTATTCAACTGTACCAAGGAGCCAATATTTTTAAGAGAGTAATTCCTCATACAAATGTACAGTAGCTGCTTCTTCAGATATCTCATTTCATTTTATCTACTGTATATATCTTTTTCTATTAATAACTATTCTGTAAATTCCATAGCTGTGGATTTAGTTTCCCTTACCATACCATACATAATAAAGCTAAATCTTGAGAATCAGCATTAAAGCTGATGTTTTCAGTCAGAAAAATATTTTATTTTTTGTGTTTTAAAGTATGTGCAAGAAAACTAGACCAATAATGAAATCTGTCAAAATATTCTTAAAATAATTCGTCCTCCTCTCTTACATTATTATCATTACATTATTGTTTAGAAACTTAACTTGTAGTGTATATACAATGTAGTTCACTATTCAGATTTACACTGGAGCTTTTAATGTTTTGTATTAGATACAAAAAGTATGCATGTATTTCCTTGCATCTTAAAAAAAAAACATTGTTAAAAACCTGGACATCATTATTGGGTAGGGTTCATTATTCTCACTCAAAGAAATAAAAAGATTTTTTTGTGTAAAATTTGTGTTCGTGTAAAATTCAGCCCCTTAATCTTCAATGGGGAAAACAGTGCAGCGACAATAGATTAAAGTAGCTGCACCTCCACCATGAATGAGATCATAGGTATTAAACTCTCAGCTGAACATTTGTAGGTGTCTATCAAAGGGTAGGTTGCGTGGTCCATGTAATGTCGGTGGTTAAGTGAGAAAACTAAGATCAGGTGTGGAACAGCTTTACTGTCAGTTCACCAAAACAATAGAAAAAAATTGCAGATTAGTGGTGCGACTGTCTTCAAACTCTATTCACTTTTGGTCCTTAAGTACATGATTCCTTTTACAAATGTTTCTCTGATTCTGTCACACTGCATTGAATTTGCTCTTTTGACTTACAAAGCAGCCCTGATCAATTCAGCCTCCTGCTTCCTTGTGGAAGTGCACGCTTTCAATTACATGCTTGGTTTGGCTTGTTCTACAGCAATTATGGATAAAAATAGGTCATTTCTGCGTCCAAAAATGGACCCACTGATCTATAACCTTATTTGAAAGCTGTGTGGTTGCCAATATTTCTGCCTCAAATTGCCTTTCTCACTTGACTGGTAGTGTTGTTTTTATAGTGTTTCATTTTTTTGCCCTGAAAATTGCTTCCTGGTTTCCATCTAAATCTGTGTTTCCTTCTCACTTCAAATAGAATGCATTGCAGGGTCACCAAAATCAAATATCTACAAATTATCATAAAGCCACTTACTTCTGAGTAAAAGTGTACAGAATTTAAACTCCCTTTTACCTCTCAGTTGCATGAAGTCAATCTTTCCTTTACTATAAATATTATCTGTAACAAATTTGGAGAATCAGGAAGAAGGTTTTTTGTCAGTTCCAAATGACATACTCCTTTTGGAATCAAGGGTAAAATCCAGACATGTTGTCATCTGTTATGCTTTTATTGTTACTATTGTTACTGTATGTGATCCATGAAATGAAAAATCAGGGCGTGGGGAACTCATATCACTGAAAACATTAAGAAAGGCTGCTACCAAGATCTTGGCCTTTTTACCTGGAGGCTACTGGTTTATATCCAAACTATGGAATTTTCTCACTGTGAGGTACTGTATCTTACTGTAACTGCCATGGTCTCTGTCCATTGACTTTGTGTAAGTGGCTTGGCATATTCTTGTTGATGTATAGTCCACATCCTTGTCTCTGTAGGTTACTACTAAATGACTTCTTCTTATGATGGTGATAAGTGTGATGGAAAATATATATATATACAAAATATACAATTGATATACTGATGGAAAAAGAAACGCAACATTTTCTGGAATGAGAATACTTTAGTTATAATTTATGTTCTTTCACAAAAAAGTTGTAAATTTGTTTTAAGCCCTCTGAACAGCAATATAGCTTGTGGACTGAGGCATTGTAACTTGCCAATCACACGAAAGCTCGTTAGGTGCACTTTTTTCCAACAAGGTCCATGTGGAACAATGCCTGATCAGGTCACCTTTTAAAATTCACAGCTTAGGTCACTGCAAGAAAAAGGCCACACTTAGTCAGTTTTCTGTGCATTCCATAATGCCTCGAATGTCACCAGAAGCAAGGGAGAGGGCCATTGGCATGCTGCAGGCAGGCATGTCATGTGCCAGCATTCCCAGACATTATGGAGTAAGCCGCTCCACTGTGTCTTATTGCAGAGAAGGTTTCAGCAGACCGGCAGGACACATGAACGTCCAAAATCCAGTTGCCCTTGAGTGACCACACCAGAGCAGGACCGACACATCAGACTGGTCCATCTGAGAAATCGTTTCAAATCTACCACCCGTATCGCTGCTGAAACAGATACAATGCTCACATCAGTGACAGTACAGTGAGGCTCCATGCTGCTGGCCTTAGAGCAAGGCAAATGGATTGCTAGCAAGGAGTGTGGAGGAGGAGGTGTTGGGTTTCTTTTATCCATCAGTAAATATAGAAAAATATGGTTATATTCATAATATGATGGTTGGCTTCTGATTTGACTTTTCCACACCTGAAGCTGTGTCAAGCTACTCTTTGGGTACTTTTTTGTTAATCTAGGATTTAATGGCATAGTCTTGAAAGGCTGATAATATAAAAACAATATACTATTTTTGATTGTTTCTTTTGCCTTTTGTTCTGTGTTTTTTTAATCTACAGGGCAAAAAGACACTCCCCAAAGAGTCATGATGCTGATGAACTGAGTGACACATGCAGCAGTGTCGACAGTGTCACTGAAACTATGACTAACAGCACACAACAGGTAAATACACAATGACATGGGCTTGAGAATTACTGTACTACCTGGATGGACTATTAGTGCATATTAAATGAGTCAAAGTTACTAATAACAATTGTCTTCCATCAGCATTTCCAAAGGATAAACAAACGAGAGCAAAGGGCAAGGTAGAAAATCAACTTTGTTAAACAGCTTCTGGTTTTATTGTTTATCTGTTTATTATACTAGGATTATGGGAAAATTCTCACGTTTATAGAGTGGCACGATACCACAATGTTTAGTTCTGCTGCTGATCAGAGGTCCTAGGGTTATTCCTTGCTTGGTTTTTTGTCTTTGGAGAGTTTTTTTACTCTCCCAAAAGTAGAGATTAGGTTCAGATCTTGTTGCTCTTTAAAAAAGCGGCTGTCCTCCCCTTCTTGTTTGTTGCCTGTGATCGGTGTAGGATGCCTGCTGTAAATGCTATTGCTGAAGTAGTACAGGTAGTGGCCCTTCTTAAATGTTATGTATGGTACCAGATAAATGTTTGGATTGGGCGATATCTTTTGTTGCAAAACAGGTACTTCCCCCTTTCTTTATTCTGGAGTGCATTCATACATGTTAATGCAAAACTCTGAATTGCAGCAACATTACCATAAAAGTGTTCCATGAACAATTCCCTAAATATATCACAATCACAAAGAGTTTCATTCCATTGTGACCATATTTAATTAACCTATTTAATTCACTGTTAATTCTGCCTTATCTTGCTCCACTCCACTGTTGCTGGTTAGTAATTGTGGCTGGGTCCGGTCTTAATCAAATATTTCTAAACATTCAAGACTTCATTGAGGATATGACTTCTGAGCTCTGAAAAACCATACAAGCTGGATAGGAAAAAAAAAATAAGCAACACATTTTCAGTCATTTAATATTTAATCAGACCTTCATCTGGGAATTTGTTCTAAGTATTGCTTTGTGACCTACGTTCATCGCAGGTCATTGTTAATGACATATTCCATCCATTATCACAAAGCTGCTTATATCTGGATAAAGATCAAAATAAAAGGTCAGAGCAACCCAATGTCACTCCCAGATGCATAGGGCATAAGGTTGGACTACACCCTGAATGGGACACCTGTCCATCACAAGACACACACCCATAAGCACAATTTAGAGACAGCAATTAACACAAACAACATGAATTTGGAAAGTTTGAGGTAACCAAAGTATTTGGAGAAAACTCACCCACACATGGAAGGCTGAGCATGCAAACTCCACACAGAAGCATCTCAAGTCCACAATCAAACCCAGGGCCCAAGAATTGTGAGGCAGCCTTGATAACCATTATGCTGAAGTAACGTCCTCAACAACAACAACAAAAAAAACAAGCATACAAGGAACCAAAGAAACTGAGCTGAAAAAGTAGATGTTCATAAAATTTCCAGGCCAAAATGTCAAGAGTCATTATGACTGAACAGATGGTAGGCCTTCAGCAGGTGTCCACTGTGTCCATTAAAACTATTTTGCTTCCCTAAATATTAACATTGATAAAATTGCAATGACAGGTTCAGATCGATTTATTGTGGTTGTTCTGTAATGATGTGTGAAAAAAATCTAACACATATTTCTATTCCAGATCAAGGTTTTTTATCATGTGCATAAAGGAATTTCATTATGGATCAGATATAATTAATATATTTTTTAGTCACTCAATATTCTGCTACAAAACACAAACTAACTTTATGATTAATATTGCAAATGTGCAAAAGCAATATGGAGAACTGTGTTGTTTTGTAACTATATTCCAGAAATTATTCCAAAGAGCAAAGGAAGTGATTATAAATTCACACCATACTGTAAATATCCTGGATAGGGTAATCTGGAGTAAAATTACAATATACATTGTATTTTAAAAATAAGAAACCATATAAGAAGAAAAACATTAAATAACCAAATACATTATCCTTCCCTCCTGCACTGTGGAAGAACAGGACAACTGGAACCTGAAGGATGCACTGTCTGCTATATGTGATAGATATAGTCTCCTATTATTTAAATCCAATCTCCAATAAAACAAATATCAACAGAATAACTTTAACAGAATAATTAATACATTGCTGCTGTCATGCCACTACAAATGGCTTTACGACATTACAAAGGGATTTTTTTAATTGTACAGTATATTGCTCTAGTAAAACAAGTAGTACACTATAAAGTAAACATTTCCCCATTTTTCCTAAAACATAAAGAATCAAGTCAGATTCTGTCTGGTCAGTATTTAAACTCATAGGTTATACCATGGAACATTTTATAGGGATCTGAAAGAAGAGCAAGGCATTAACTTTACACTAATAGTCCAATGTACAGTACATACCAACTGTATCCTTAATCTTGGTGCTGGATGTTTTTTTCAGCTATAGTTCAAGATCAGTTTTATGGTTTATTAATCACACTCAGGGGCTGGAATCTTGCAAATTAGTCAATTATGGAGGTTTGTTTGCCAGGGGAATGATACAGGATACTGACACTTAATGGCTGCTGTGCATCCAGCAGGAGGGAGGTATTTCAGTGATGGATTACGTTTGTTCCCTCCTGTAGGTAATACACTTTGAGAACCTTTGTAATGAAAGGCACAACAAAAATGCAAGGAATTACTATTATTGTCCATTCATTTTCTAACCGTATTAAAGAATACAGGTCTCAAGGCAGGATACACCCTGGACAGGCTGGCAGTCCATCACACACCTACTCACACCAGAGCCAATTAACCTTCAAGTATACAATATCTTTGGACTGTTGGGGGAAACTGGAGCACCCAGAGGAAACCTATGTGAATGCAGAACCCCACAAAAGAATAATAACTACTGTACAACTGTGATGCCCTCATCATCATATTAAATACATTTGACTTGTTAACCTTTCCCAAAGTGAATCCCTTTAAATGTTGTAAATGGTAAGATAAAGCAGATCACTACTGGTAAAAAGACCAGGCACAAAACTTGTCCCCAGGGTACATGGTAGACAGTAGCTTTAATAATAAAAACGCTTAAACGTTTTTTGTAAAAAACTGTTTACTAACGAACTTGTAAAATTCTTGAATTGATTATGGATTTTTTGGTTGAATGCATATACTAATGACCTGCAACTCTTATCTGGTATGCTTTCTGAAACATTTCTTCTTAATAAAAATGTATAATTACATTTTTCCTTTGCAGTTCTATGTTATGCTAGAGCATGGTTCAGATGGGGAAGGCAACATCACACATGTCATTGGCTGTAAACGAAGACCTATTTGTCCTTCTTGCTCATCTGAAACAGGTAGCTATTCTTCATTTGCTGTGGTCATTTGGAAAGAAATAATATGAAGAATAATATGATCCTTCCCATATCCAAATGGTAAGCCCTTCCCTCCCCAATCCAAAGGGAACCAAAACAATCCCCATTGGATGGAGGTTTTTATGGGTGAGCTCAACAACACTTTTACTTTTATAAGATCACTTTATTAGCCATATACAATTTCTTGCATTAGGAATTTTATGGTGTCCACCTCTACTCCCCAACTAATCCCATAAACCCACAGAATGGACAGCCCATGTGTGCAAATTAAGACAAGAAAAAACCCACCAGTGTCACTGGATCTACCTCTGCCTCTGCATTAGAGAAAAATATCAAATGACGAGTCATCATTCAATTAAAGAAAGACCAGAGCACAAGGAAGAGTTTCCCCAGATTAGTACTTCATGGCTAAGGAGATCATCTACCCACAGGTGATCATGGTGGGCAGTAATCTTTGGGGAGTCAATGAATCCCATCAGAATTGTTCACTACTAACTAGTCAAAGTGATCAAGTTATGGTCAGTGTTTTATTACAAACAGTATCACAAGAACAGCTTCATCTACAAGAGGTGTGCCCCTATTTCAGACAGCACTGGCCTCTTACGTTCAGTATTTTAAGTAAGGCAAGAAATGGAAGAGCCTAAGGAATATCACAATTGAATGAAAACATACTGTAAGTCAAAAAAGACAAATTAGATAACAAAAGGTAAATTATAGGGTGAGTGGAGATCATGGAATGTAGAAAGATAGTTGTTTTATGTGACATGTTCTAGAGTGAGAGCCTAAATTGTATTTAATGTGTCATGAAATAGGACCATTACCATCAAACCAGATTGTGTCTGAACACACATTTATAGGTTACTGAGTACAATGTGATCTATACATAGGGAATGGAAGTGTCAAGCAAAACAGTCATTTTTATTGAGTGTATTTGGTGGTGGAATCCATCCATTTACACCTACATTATTGTTTATGTATGATATTTTAAATTGACACAATTCTGTGTAATGGTGGGTAGATTTCTTAAAACATTTTAATACAATTGAAAGTGCTTAATCATCAGTTGTTTACAGCCAAAATTCAAAATTTGTCAGTTATGTATTCATAGGCAGCAGGGATCAGTTAGTTTTATATACTAAAGTTAAATTGTAGAAGAAAAATGTGAGTGAATGGACAACATTTTCAAAAACAATAAGATATCATCAGTATAAAGTGAAATATGAGGCTGGAATCAATAGGAAAAAATGTATCAGACTGTCACCAACTGGATTCTAATAATTCCCATTTGATTATGAAGATTAATTTAGTCATGTAAGTTTCAAATTGGCACTGGTATATATTTTAGTATTCATATTTATTAGGGATAGAGGGAAATAGCTAGCACATTCTGTTTCATTGTTAATAATGACTTAGTGGTATGCATGTTTGTATAGATACCCTTTTCTATAGTTTGTGTGCTAAAAGGTAAAAAATATTTGTGGGGATGCTATTGGACCCAGGGATTTGCTTTGACTGGGGACACAGTCAGAAAGAACTTCTTACCCCCAGTATTTGATTTACCACTGCTGAAGGCAGTTTAAGAAACTTTTACATTTACCACTATCTAGTGGATTATTAGAGCTGCATGCTTTTGAACAAAAGGAGCAGAATTCAAAAATGATTAGAATCACAATGAAGACCATGTCACCTCTCAAGGTCTTAAAATAGAATGTTTACAAAGCTTTCTGCAGAGACTTAAAATTAGAAGATGGCTCAGTCTGCTGCCATAATAGTATAATTCTGATCATTTTTTTGTATAAGAACACATACATGCCTTTTACACAAAAGACTGAGTTCTTTTCTAGTAAAATCGAATGATAGCACAACTGTTTGAACTGTGTATTGCACAATTTTAACATAACATCCCATGATTTAAAGTCTACACTTTTAATTATACTACTGTATACAGTATGTCCAGACATTTTTTTCCTTTGTAATTTCTTCCCCACATTGTCAAGAAGATGCAAATGTATCAACATGTGCACCAAGCCTTTTTTATATAAATAACTTGCTTCTCATCTTATATTTAATGGTTACATGAACTGATATTTATAATTTAACGATCCGTGTTTTTCCTCCTTGATATCTTGATTGGCTATTCATTTTTCTCTGTTTCATAAACCTTTTTAGAATTCCTATAGGAAAGCCATTTTAAACACACTGCAGTATGTTTGCATTCCTTTCTATTGGTAAAATGTTGATTTTAAACCTCACTGAAATGCTGTGCTATCAATACTAGTACATTAGTACATTTAAAAAATGCTTTAGGAAATGAAGGTTGAGAATTTCCTTTTGTGCTACACATCCTTGTGTATCTACAATTTTATTCAGGTTTTTCATCCTATGTTTGAACAGGGGAGAGCTTTGTGTCTGAGGAACCATCCTCAAAAGAGAAGAAAAGCTCAGGATTCTCACCCGAGTTGTCTAACGGCCCCCATCAACTGGGGATGGAGGCCAACAGGACTGGCCTCCACCTGGATAAAAGAGATATTCTCTCTTTTCTGGAGGACAATCAACTGGCTGGGATTGGGCCAAGTACAGTAGTACCCCAACCTGTCGGAGACTAGTTCTACCAGTGTTCTGCATTACACACTGCAGGGGATTAATAAATACACTCAAGTTAATACATGTAAGCTATCTGAGGGCAGTACTCCACATCTGATTAAGCTATTCACGTATCTTTTTGCATCTGAATGAAGTACTTCTGAAAGGGAACGGAGTAAAATTTGTTCCGATGTAGAAGTAGCAATAGAGATTGAAAAGAAGAATTATTTATTTGTATGCTTTCTGTTTACTGCTGCTGAATCTTCTTTGATGATACACAGAAATTAAAGTATTGTTAACAGCTTGTGTTTGCCTTTTTCCAGATAAGGGACCAAGAATATTAATTTTTGAATTAATTAATAGATGTCTACAATTATCACATTATTAGTTTCAAAGAATTTAGCTCTTGTCACACACCCAGGAGGGGAGTGAGAACTTCCATACTGGCTAAATGAAATTCAATTTTAAACTACATCATTCCTTACTGTTTAGGTTAGGCAAATTACAAATAGCTACATTCAGCAGGATGAAGGTTTCAGAAGGGATTTAATGCTAAGCTTAAACCTGTGTGCTAACACTTGAGATAGGAAGTAAGTACAGTATGGTTTTTAATTGTAAAGAAAAGTACATTTTGATTACTTTCATGTGAGAACTGACATCTTTTATATACATGTATCGATAGTATGCTACACTGGTGGCTGGAACTAGCAGCTACTGTATGTGAATATTAGGAGTATTGTTATGATTTGCCAAAAATAAACTAGCATTAATTTACTAAACTAAAGTCTTAACACAAAGAGTTCAAACAGCTAACTTTAAATTATTGTGAATTAGCTGTATAAAAATTGAGGAGTTTTAGTAGAACCAATTTAAAGTTTTTTAGCTCCCAGAGGGGTGTAAGTGTACAAACATATCCTTCTAGTTATGGTTATGTACTGAGCAAGTTTTATTTCAGAACTTTACACTTTCCAGAGCTTAAATCAATTAACAAAGAAAATTAAAAAAAATAATTTAACACTGCAAGCTCTTATCCATTTCCCTGGTTTTGAGAAATATGTTTTTATTTATACAGTGTTTCATTATATATCTTGCATTCTTGTATTTTGCTTTTACGTAGAGAGTTATTTAAGAAATAATGTTTTTTTTATTTTAGAATCACTGTTAATAAATAGGGCTCATTGATACGATTGTACACTCACAGCACTCAAAGTCACAGGTATCTTTTGGTGTTTGGTGTTTGGTGTTAATCAGCAGGTCAGGTGGTTTCAAGCCAACCTCTAGTCTACTGAACCTCTGCCAATAATTATTCCCAACCATGACCTTAAATGATAATGTTGGTTTTATTTCAATATGTGTTATTTAACTTACTGAAGCTACAGTATCTTAACCCATTTAAAAGCTGAAAACATATTTGATCTTGTAAGTAAATCTATGCAATTGCTAGTTCTCTTAGGGGCTGCATTTAGTAAAGGGGAGGCCAGCTTGAATGAAAATCTCCACTACCATGCAGCGTTTGTCCAATTCTGTGCTCAGCTTTGGGGAGTCACAATCCCTTGTCAGATACTGTACAGTAGGTTATCTCTGGTGTATTCTAGATCTCTGGTCCAGCCTACTGTATACAGGGGCCTTTTTGTCTCATTTAGTTCAACGTTCCTATTAGTAGTTAATGGTGATGTGCATTGTGCATATCCTTAATTTAAAACCATAATGTCTGCATAGAATATGGTAACAACAGCTAATTAGTATTTTCAAAGTACTAGACAGCACGTTGGACTATTATACTCAGTGTAACTCGATGTTTAGTTTTTTGCAGGGTTGTTTGCTAGGCTATTAACATTAGAAGCAAAATTTTTATGTAGCAAGCCATGCTTTAGAAAAAATAAATATTGACCACATACAAGCAATATACAACTGGACAACTGTCTATAAGTAGTAACTATCCTTGAAAATAAAAATAGTGAAAACTTATTATACTTCTGATGAGGTAATATAAATAAAACCATCTTATTTTTGAGGTATCATTTTCTGCTAATGTCCCAAGAATAAGAAACTGAACTCAGGGCATCAGCACTGCAGACAAGCACAGCACTTCTGTAACAGCACAAAAACACAAATCCAGGAATACAGGCATCATCAGGGGAATAACCCTCCTGTGGTAGTGGTGTGCTTTCTTGTGGTGCATACAATGTGATTTGACATGCCCTTCACGTCCTGTCCATTGTGTGAAAACTGGATCTGAGCAACTTTGCAATACCATCTTTTTACTTTTGCTCCTACATAAAGCTTTGTTGAGTTTTAATTCGGTTACCCTTCATGTATAAGTTTCCTTTCAGTTTTCCTTTCAAAATAAAATAGCAGTCTATTCTGCTGCTTTTCTATCTGTTGTATCTTTTGTTTATACAGTGGTCTAAAATGTTTGTGAATTTCATGGGCTCATTAGTGCTTCAGTAATTCTGAACCACAGCTTGTTTTCTCTGCCATCAATTAAACCATCATGTAAAACAAATATTTTGGTTTATTTGTGTTAGTATCCATTAATCTTTTACTGTTATGATTTTGTTGTAGATGTTCTTTTAAGGGGAGGCATGGAGGCTCAGAGGTTATCATTGTGTGGAGTTTGCATGTTATCCCTGTGTTTGCATCCTCCAGATGCTCTGGTTTCTTCCCACAGTCCAAAGGCATACTGGCAGGTTAATTGGCTTCTGAAACAACTGGCCCCAGTGTGAGTGTGTGCTTGTCTGTGTCTGTGTCTGCCCTGTGATGTACTGATGTCCCATCCAGGATGTATTCTGCCTTGAGTCCATTGCTTGCTAGGACAAGCTCTGACTCCCCGTGACCCTGTAATGGATAAAGCAATTGGAACATGGATGTATAGATGAAAATTAATTTCATTTACTACTTAGTTATGTGCTATGGACAATGTCTATGGCTCTGCATTGCATGAGTAATTAGTGTGTATGGATATAGGAACATATTTGGTGTACATCCAATGCTTTTTATTTCTCCTTATACAGTATTGAAAGCTTATTTTTAATATTCTTAAGTTTTTCGTTTAATTTTTCATTTGACATTCTTTTAATGTCATTGTTTCGTCCTATACACTGTTTTAGACTGTTAAACAATTCATCTTTCCAGTCTTCTTGCCTGCTGAATACAAGCACGGGCTGTCTGAAAACTGTGATTGTTCCTGTTTTCTACATACTGTAAAGAGTTAATGCCACAGTTAATCTGAAGTCATTTTACTTCACAGGTTTTCAGGAGCCATGGTGTAAATATGTTTCAAGTACTGTAGAATAAAATAAATGCAAATGAAAATATAGTAAAGGTTTCAACTATTAAACTTTCTGTTTCTTGTACGCGCTCTTGAGGACTTACAAGTACAGGGTTACTCTCCCTGTAATAACTCACTGATCTGACTCCTCCACAAAAGATTAATTCTCAAGATGCAACATTCAACTGTACTTATTAAATAGATGTTTAGATAAAGGTGCTGTCATCACCCAACAAAGCCACATTGCTCTGCCTGTTCACACATGTAACTAACAAGTACATTAAAAGCTTCAGGCCATGCACAACTCCACTCAAAGGGATGAGAAGACAGATCAAAACCCAAACACGAGACTCAGGAGCATCATCAGAGTGACATAGTGAATGAGCAGCACCTGTCTTTGGAGAACTGCTGGCAGAAAGTTTGGACAAAATAAATTGTCTTACTAGAAATTTACTGCATAACTGTATTATGAAGTCAAAGATATCGAAGGTACCTGGATCGATTTAAGAATACTAAGCACCTTCTTGTCATAGCTGTATATACTCTACGCATACGGTCTAGTTTTTGTGTAGTATTTAAAAAGCATTTTGGTTATCCTTATACATTTGAAGAACAATGCAGCAGTGCTCTTTGAAACGTTGAAACTGATTTTTAAAAGACCCTTCAAAATGAACTCTGACATAATGTAGAAAGACATCCCAAAAACTATGTACAGTACCTATCCATCCATCCATTTTCTAACCATTATCTTCAATACAGGGTCACACGGGCGCTGGAGCCTATCCAAGCAAGTGGGGTACACCTTGAATGGGATGCCAGGCTATTGCAGGGCACACACAGACACAAATATATCAATTATCTCACCTGGGACAATTTGCCTTCCAATACAGTATGCCTTTAGACTGTAAGAGTTAAGCCAGAGGTACCAGAAGGAAATATATGTAATAATAATAACATCACTTTATTAACCCTTTACAATTTCTTGCAGTAGGAATTATCTTTTTGCATACCCCAGCTTGCTGTCCATGAGACACCCAGACAGGGAGAGAGCCTGGGGTCAGAGCGCAGGGTTTGCCATTGTACAGTACCCCTTTAGCAGCTGGGGTTAAGGGCCTTGCTCAGGAGCCCAATGGAGTAGGATTCCTCTGCCGGGTGCAGGATTTGAACTGGCAACCTTCCAGCCACAGGCCAGATCCCGATCCACCGCTCCGCCCCAACAGGGAGAAACAGTGAGAACATACAAACACAGATAGCACCCAGGAGCTGAACCCAGAGCCCCAGCTCTGCGAGACAGCAATGCTAACCACTGTATTATATATAGTATATAGTTTTAGAATAGGGTTTACATTTTCTGAAGTTTTGTGATTCCTCTTGCTTCAGCACCATATATACTGTGTTTTAAAAGTAGTTTACAAGAGATTAGCAAATCATCTTTCAAAGTAACTTCAGTTTTATTTCTCCTGAATACCATCCATGCATTTGAAGCAAAATTAGGATACAATGTCTTCATTCAATATGGAGATCCCACACAACTGGATGTTTTTGCAATGTTACAGTACAATTTTACTTCATTATTTCTGGATGACGTTCCTTCAAGGCACTGCTGTGTTTGACTGTGCACAACTGTTTGACTCTTAGCATGCCTGACAGGAGGCAGTTCCCGGGCAGAGAGAGTAGTGTGTTGCCACATTTTATTTGGACACAAAGCCAAGAAAGCTAGAGGTGCCTGAAGCAGGAACAAATTCAAATGCACAGCATGGCCAATTGCTAGAGGCAATCTTAAGTGCCTCTTCTTTGTCATCTATTGCATCTTTTTCTTGACTAATCATTAAATACGTTCTAGCTATTCTTCTAATGACATATAGTAAGAAGTAGTGAAACGGCAAGGAGGCGCTTATTCCTCTGTGATGCACATCACAGGACAATCTAAGTTTCCTACCTGAACTGTTGCTTCACTTGATTTCACAAAGTAGCCTATTGTTCTGAAACAAGGATTAATTTAAGAGCCTCACTTAATCCCATGAATTTGAGAAAGAACACATTTCAGTTCCAAAGTTTGAAAATGCTCCACAAAACCTTTCAGTCTTTTCTATTCTGACACGACTGACTCTAGCCACACCCCTAAAAGAATGGTAGATATTAACCCTAAGGGTAAGATTACTCAGTACACTCAAACTGTATTGTGTTCTGCTAGACATACACAGCTCTGTGTGTTAAAAAGGAATTAGCAAAAAGTAATTCAATTGTTTTTCTCAAAATATCTGCTGCAATTTAAATTTTGATTGATAGCAGCATTCATTTACCTTCTGACTTTCACTAGCAGGACCTATCTATGAACAACATTTAGGAGTTGTAATACATAGAAACCCACTTCATATCCTGTATTTGGTTTTAGATTGTATGTCTGGGTGTATAGTGTCAGCTTTCGCTTCTTAAATTGCATAAGATTTTAAGTCTCAAATCATTTCTGATTACCTGTGAATGCATGACAATATTATTTTCATTAAAGGGGAAATATTTCTTCTTCTTTTACGCACCACAACAGTTATACTTCTATGACTCTTTCATGTTCTAGAAATAAGTTCCTTTTTCAGAGAATTCATAGAATTGTCTGCCTTGTCAGGCACGTCTGAAGACAGTTATCATTTAACAAGAGTACTGTATCTTATTTTAAGAATCTTGGTGCTTGGCCTTATAGAGACAAAAAAGCACTTTCTTTCAAAACCACCAGAGAAGAAACCAGCGAAATCGATATTGATTTCATGAAGCAGCACACTTATCTGTATATTGCTCTCCATTAGAAGAGACAGGACTGGTTGGTGTAATACTTGCAAGGGGTTAGATTGGTCTCATGACAAAGGTGAAATGAGACCCAATGTCAATTTCTACCAAATTACCCTTCACTGAAGCCAACAGTGAAAAATGAGTATGGGTGTGCTTACACTTTAAAAAAAAAACTGAGTGGGTTGTGCTTTGATTTGAAGATTGAGTTAAGTTCCAAACAAGCCTTCCTGGCTTCATTGCTACTATTGCCTCAAAATCCATCTAAATTGAGGTAGTGTCATACAACAACATACAAATATTTTCTTATATTACTTATCTAACAAATAATTGTCCTGATTTCAGTTATTGAAGGTCTTATATGGATATATTATATATTATGAATATATTCTTTCAGAATATGTATCTTAATGTGTGTAAAATTGTATCTATCTCTAACAAGTGTAATGAACTGCAAGATAAAGTGACCAGATGCCAGATGGCCTCATAATCCCCAAGACACCTTTGAGACAGAGAACGTTTTCACATTTGCCACAAACCTTAAAGCAATTAAAGTGCAAATTGAGTACTAAACCATTCCAAAACTAATGCTGGTGTTTAATGAACATTAATTTTCCTAAGTTTTTGATTTACCTTATTTATTCATCTATAATTACCTTTTTGTCTCTTTATGTCATCTCTTTACAGCAATTTTCTCACCATTTTATCCAATATGGCAGCCCTACATCAACATTCCCTATTCAAAATACTGTAGGTTAAACTTTTGTCAGGCTTTTCTGGTACTCATGAATACTATTTACTATTGAGGGTCACTGTGCAAATTATTTTATTAAAAGAAGTTTAAAAGAAGATGTCAAATTAAACATAATGGTAGCGGCAAAATAAATATTGCAAATATTGAAGTAGTGACTAAAAAACCACATATCAATTCAAGAAAAATTAAGCACTAAATTTCTCTCTCAAATGAGACTCCATTTAAAATCATTTTAAATAAAACTGTAATACTTCTTTCATGAAATAATTATTTCTTTTTCATGAAAGTACGAAAGAGAAAAATCAGAAGAGAATGCATTAGGATATGAGGAGGTTGCTACCTGTACAAGCTACATTACGTACACTTAGAGCAAGAAAGAGAACAAGAACAAAGATGATGATGTAGGAATTCACATCACCAAGTTAATTAGTTTGGAAATTTAGGATAGTTATTGGTGGCATTGGCATTGGTTAGGAAATTCTGGCTCTGGGGGAAGAGTGCCACCTATTGATGCTCAAACAGGTACATCTTGGTTTTCCTTCAGGTTCTCCCACTTCAGAAATGACCAGACCCCCTGTGGTGTTAAACCTGCTTATAATCCAGTGATCCCGAACTCCAGGCCTGAAGGGACACAAAGAATACAGTTTTTGCCTGAAATTGTTAGCAGACAAATTAACACAGGCTCGCTTAACTCAGTCATTTCTTATCTTTCCCCATGTCTGTGCGTAGTTAGAACTGATGACCTAAATTTCAGCAACACTAGAATCAATAAACAAGGAAACAAAATATATTGCATTGTAATACAGAGTGAAAGTCCAATATTGTTTAAAGAAAGGATAAACACTATTTAGCATGATTGTATTAATTTACAGCATAATCCCTTTCAGGTATTGGGCAACTTTAAAATATTGTTTTGTGTTAAAGACTCCCTGGACTGATGAAGCTTTCTCAACAAGAGTACTGAACTGTAACAGAAAACCAAACATTGGTTTCTTCTTTTAAAACAATTGGGACATGGGAGAAATTGCAAACTAGAGTGTGATTTTTAATTTGGAAGATAATATGCAGTTCCTAATAATTCCTAGTGTAATATTATAGAGATTGGCCTCTTAGGGTAACAATATAATGACTCATTTTGGAGAATTAGATAACATTTAGACAATTTACCACTTATGACCGACAGGTCTCTAATGCCTGTCTTCTAAGTGCATGCTGAAAAGGATCAATCATAAGTCTACATTATGGGTTTACATGAGAGGGATTTTCATAGGATTTCTCTCAGTTTGTCATGTTCTAGCATGCAACTCACAGAAACCCCATCCTCCCAGCTGGCGTGTTTCCATTTTCCACTTTATTATGTAGACAGGAGTGGTCTGAACCAGTAAAAAGCAATTTTCTTAGGCATAGAAAATATATTTGTTTCCTTACTATTTCAACAAATATAGCAGTATTTTTTATTCTGTTAATTTAGAATATGAATTTTATTAGTCAATTGTTCATTGAACAAATATGTCTTTCTTTGCATCTCAAGTCATAACTGCAATAATTGCTAAGGTATTTTGCACAGAAAGAGAGCAATCTTGTTTAATAAGTGAATCAGTATACATATATTGTATTCTAACACAATCGAAAAGCTGTTGCTTGAAGAATTCTTTCTATTTCATACTACTATTTCCTTAATGCTTGTGCGTCTTCTAAGATAAATAAATCATCAACATGAGAAGCTGGGTTGTGAGCTCGTGCCATTTGAAAAGACTAGAAAAAGAACAGAAGAAAAAAATACTTTGTTGACTTGTGAAAACAATGCAGAAAGTTTTTTTCCTCTTCTCAATTCTCAATTCAATTGACTCTGGCTCTTACATGATGAGCCATAGACTCAGTAATTGCTGTTTCACCAGAAGGCTGTCTTAAGTTTTTTGTGTTGTTATCAGAATATTTGAATTAGAATTGAAGCAAAAGCTTGATAATGGAAGGTCCTAACCAACACTATTTTGAATGTCTAAACAGAAAGATTAAATTCATTAGGGCAAGAATGTATGCATTTACTAAAAAAAAACTGTAACTGATGGTGAAGATGGTGATAGTGGTTTGCCATCTGGACCTCTGCATTATAGATAGGTACAGAAAACAGACGGTAAAACCTTTTTTTTCTGCGGACCAAATGTAGATCATTAAGGTTTTTAGCTGTGGTTGCAGTCCAGTCACATTTTCAGGTCAGCTGTTTGGAATTAAAAAGGGGATCAAGAGATAAGGGGTAATCCACCTGAGGAGAGCAGGCCGAGCCAGGGTGGCCAAAGATTACAGTATCTTTTTCTAATTTCTCTGTCAGACAGGAGCAGTTGGCCTTAAGTAACAGTTTTCTCTCTCAAACCTCACAGATGAGGGACTAAATAAGGTATTAACTGCCCACTCAAAGGCTTTGCTCTGATCCTTAAGGTCACAGCATTGTCTTTCTAGCTACTGACCTGGGAGAACATTCTGTTTGGCAAAGCTTACTAGATTTAGTGGAAGATAATACATGTATTTAAGAATTAACACATATGGCAAGTACTTACACCTATCAATTCTATTGCCTGCTGTATTGTTCGTCAATTAAGCAATCTACAGTAGAACATAAGCAGAATGTGGGGGGTGGACATTACGATGCTTTCACAAAGAAAAAATAAAGTGCTTGTAAAATAATGAAATTACTTCTACTCAAGTAATTGACAATACTGAATTTAGTCAAGTTTTTTCATTGGTTCAGTATTCAAACAAAGAGTTCATAAACTGTGGAGTTTCAACAATCAAATGCTAGGAAAATGGTGTATTAGTTGAATATCCGTTATCTATAGAAGCTTATATTTATTTATGCTAAAATAGTTTACATGTAAACAGGTAAGATCTGATCTGACTTAAAAATATATGAGAAAAATAAGAATGAAAAAAATAGAATAGAATTTAAAAAATTCTAGTCTACTATGAACTTTATATATTGTATACAAAAATATTAAATGTAAAATAAAAGGTCTCAGATAATGTGGATAACTGTATAATGCATTCTAAATTGAACTGTTAATAAACATTTTTATAAAAAGGTTATTTACACTAACACTTTTTGTACTCCTGTGTTTGGACTGAGGATTTTATAACAAAAGTAATCTTTTAACTGGTCTCCCAGTGTTAAAATTATATTTCAAATCCAGCAGGTGGTGCTACATTACAATTCACAACAAGAAATTGTGAAAGCATCTCAAAAATGACCATCACAATGTGCTAAACATCCTCCCCAAAATAATTAAAAACAAAACAAAGAAAACATTTTTGTAAATATCTTTGAAACCGTCCATATTCAACAACCCACTTATTCCCGGCTAGGCCTGCGGGAGTCTGCAGCCTGTTCCAGAAGCATTGGGCACAAGGCAGGGCAGTATTCAAGATTAAGATCACTTTATTAGCCATATACAATTTCTTGCGTTAGGAATTTGTCTTTTCGCATACCCAGGTTGCTCTCCATGAGACCCACAGACGAGGAGAGAGAAGCATGGGGTCAGAGCGCAGGGTCATTTATACAGCACCCCTGGAGCGGTTTGGGTTAAGGGCCTTGCTCAGGGGCCCAAAGGAGTAGGGTTCCTCTGCCAGCCGCAGGATACAAACTGGCAACCTTCCAGGTACAGGGGCAGATCCTTAGCCACAGAGCCACCACTCCGCCCCTGTTCATCCCTATTCTGGGCAGGATGTCAGTCAGCAGCATGGCATCTGTTTGTCTTTGGAAGGAAAAGGAGCACCTGATGAAAACCTACATGAAGACCATGCTTACTCCTCACAGAAGGTACGATAATCATATGCCCTGGACCCAAGAGCTAACTGTGAGGTAGTGGTGCTAATTGCCATACTACTCTGCTGCCAAGAAATCATGAATGTTTCAATGTTTACTATACTCTAGCACTATACTCCTTTTTACAGACTCCGATTCCGTTTAATTTGCATTATATGGTGTTATTCTAAGCAGTGTTCTGTGAGTAAAAAAAACAGTATTATGCTTTCAGATTCTGCACACAACTAGCATGTGCAGTGTTGGCTTGAATTTAAGTATATTTCTTTTCACTAAAAGAGTCTTGGCACTCTAATTGTGGACAAATGTATGCTAAGCATGCAGTAAACGAATAGTACTCCCACATGCACAGCACAACATTATATTGATGCCTTGCTGGATATAAGCAAACAATTTGATCAGAGATTCAACACACTTTCTTTCCCATACTGTTGGTTAAAGCACCTTTTTATCCAAGTGCAGACAACATGAATTTAAAATTGCAGCAATTGGATATTAAATTAAATTGTTATTTACCTCTAACCTCTAAAATCTATTTTTTAAATAGATTTAAAATATTTTATTTTTTAATATTTTTAAAATAATTTAAACAGTGAATATAACTATAAAAACAACTTATATCCATGGAAAGTTAGATGGAGTGTGATACAGAGTGAGAGAACGAGAAACTTTGACATTTTAGACACTCATATCTTTTTGTTATCAACCAGGGTCCAAGATCACTTTAACTGGATTGAATTAGTGAAAAACAAATCCCTACGTAACGGCCTGTGCTGTCTAAATGCCTGAGTAAACTTGCATCAGCATGACTGCTAATCTTAAAAAAAAGGTGCTTTTGCTTGCCTCCAGATGCAATTTAGATGATCAAATATCAAAACGGTTATCATTTGACTCCCTCAAATAATGTATTGTGAAAAAAAAATAGTGAATGAGTATATACAGTATATACAGAACTGTGCCTGGATATTAGTATTAGTTCGATTGTAAATGTCTACCATCTGACAGATATTACCAAATTAAGAACCATTTTAGCTGCTGAAGCAGCTCAAATGATTGGTCACACTTTTATGACCTGGTTAGAATTTGCTGTTCCCTGACCTTGACTCAAAATTGCAGTAGCCTGAGTCTTCACTAAAACATGGCAGGTACTGTACAAGGCACCTTCATCTATCATATTAACCTTCAGTGACATTGAAAGTTTATTTAAAATTTTGCTTTTCATAAAGCCATTGAGGGAGTGAGTGAATTTGAAAAATGCATGAAGGTTAGTGGATCAAGGCCCCTAGTTTAAATCTTGCCTCTGGAACTCCTGTTTACATTAGGAAAAAATATTATTTAAAATAAAATGTTAAAACATTTAATTGCTGCGGCTTGTTTTTGAGCATTATCATGTATTGATCAAATGGCTTTTCTAAATTATTATTATTTTATTTTTTTATTGTAAAAGATTTGGAAATCCACCCCCATAACCTAATTGAGAGAAGTGGAAGTGGGTGAGGCCAGTGCGGTGATGCAGTGGTTAGCATTCCTTGTTAGCATTTGGGGCGGAGCGGTGGCTCTGTGGCTAAGGATCTGCACCTGTGGCTAGAAGGTTGCTGGTTCAAATCCCACAGCTGTCAGAGAAATCCTACTCCGTTAGGCTCCTGAGCAAGGCCCTTAACCCCAACTGCTCCAGGGGTGCTGTACAATGGTAGACCCTGTGCTCTGACCCCAGGCTCTCTTCCTGTCTGTGTCTCATGGAGAGCAAGCTAGGGTATGCAAAAAGTTATTCCTAATGCAAGAAATTGTAGGGTTAATAAAGTAATGTTATTATTATTCCTGCCTTGCAGTGCTGGGGCTCTGGGTTCAACTCTGGACCTGGGGTGCTATCTGTTTGGAGTATGTATGTTCTCCTCATGTTCACATGTGTTTTCTCAGCGTGTTCCAGGTTCTTCCCATAGTCCAAAAACACACTAGTAGGTTAATTGGCTTCCAGGAAAACTAACCCTAGGTGTGAGTGCATGTGTGTGCGTGTTATTGTCAGTGTTTGCGTCCAAACAATTGACTGGCATCTCTTCCAGGGTGTACCCTGCCTTGTGTGACTGCTTGTGCGACTGGTCCTGGTCGCCCACAACCCTGAATTGAAAGAAGCGGATAAAAGATGGATGGGAGTGTTTGAAGTAAGGGATTTGCCAGACAGGGTGAAGTTACATAAGAACATATGAAAGATTACAAACGAGAGGAAGTCATCCGGCCCATCTAGACCATTCATTTCTTCAAAGAAGGCAAAACATCAGCTTGAACCACACAGCCAGATATCTTGTTCCATATTCCCACAACACTCTCCACACAGTCCACACAGTTTCCACTTTTTTGTGTTTTACTGTTCAATTTGAAAAAAAAAAGTTGGATCTCCTCTGAGGATTTAGAATACTTTTATTAAAGTCCAATTATAGTCTTCTCTGTTCAAGAAAAAACGTTCAGTTCCTTTAGCTTGTCAGTTTAGGACATTTTTTTAAGTGTGAGAACTAGTCTGATTTCTCTTTTCTGGACTGATTGCAGAGCAGCAATATTCTTTTTGTAACATGGTGACCAACATTGTACACAACACCTGACCTCTTGTTGTGTAACTTACGTCACATACAGTATCAGTACCAGAAGGACAATGGCTTAAAGGCTCCAGCTCTGGATAGTCTACAAAATGGCTTACTGTAATGTCAGGCACAGACAAGACTGGTGTGGGAGGCCAAGCCCTGGGGGATTCAACAGTGTTATTCATAGCTTTAACTGCTCCAAGAAAATATTTGCAGAGAGATGCAGGAAGACTTCACATAGACCTCATGATGCCCTTGAAGCCTCCAATGTCTAACATCAGTGAGGCAGGCCTGTTTTTTAGTGTGTGATGTTATTTTCTATTTTTCGTATATTTGGAATTTGGGAGAAAAGTCTTAATTGGTTTTGCATATTTTTTATCTCTATAATTAGACTGCAAGTTTTGTGGGAATTTTCTTTTCTGGATTGTTCAATTTCATATGTGGTGCATTTGTACATCGGAGCTCCATAATCAAAATCACAAACCGAAATAATAACTAAATTACTTTCTGTGAAAGAAAAACAGGTCTCAGGCCCGCCCACGCACCAGAGCAGTGGAGCGAGCTAGTGTTTGCCATGGTAGCCAGCCACTACCTGTCACTTGGTACTGGTTACCATGGAAATGTTTTCTGACAGAAAATCTGCATCACCTGTGAACAGTTTCCACCCATGTATGTATCAGGTGGTGTGGAAGAATTAATGACAGCTCTGACATGCCTCAGGACTCTGGTATAGATCTCTAGTATACACTGGGAGCCTCCCTGTACAGGTATTCCTACTTTCAAGTTCCTGAGATATCTAGTCTTGTGCTGTGTCTTTGATGTCTGACCCTTGCCTTATTCTTCACCTAGTCTCCCTGAGATTCCTTTGGGGTGCTTGGCTACGGTGTTTTCCCAGCTTTGACCCCTACTGGACTGGACTTTTCCCCCATCCTGCTACAGCTCCATGCTGCAGCCTGTTCAGCCTCCCTGTGTGTGTGCTGGTTCTCTTAGCTGTCTTGACCAGCACAAGGGTTCGCCTTATGGGAACAAACTTCTGTCTGCATCAGTGCAGCAGTGGAATCAGACAACAGGCATTTTGGATGCTGCGAAAGAAAATAAAAATATATATATATGACCTATCACATAAATATGGCTTGGCAAAATCAGCAATATACTGGAATATAATGAATTTGGAAGAAACCACAGCTAAAGCAGTTAAATGAGAAAACAACTGCAGTTTATGACAGAAAACCCATCAGAGCTGTCAAGGGAAACCCTGTAGTAACTGTCAATATAATCCCCATACTTCAAACTGAAGTTTTTGAAGTCCAGAGTCTGCAGAATTACACAACCTGTGCCACAGGATATCTTATCAGCACCATGAACAGGAAAGCTAGAAGGATGTATGGGTTTGCAAGTACAAATATTAATCAAAAGTGTTTTGGACAGAGTTTTATGGAAAGATTAGACTAAGACAAACCTTCACCATTGAGATTGAATGGGTAAAGCAAGCATCTGCAGATGGTGCAAAGAACAAGCAGCCTGTGGAACTACCTCACTCATCTTTATTAATGATAGACCTAGTGATGGCAATAAGCACAAATTCTAATATTTTTGGAAAGATATGTCTACTTATGCAGGGGAATGTACTTCCATGATAATTGGGTGGCACTTCACCAAGCACTATGTCAATGACCCAGAACTTAAGGCCAATGCAACCAAGGAATTTTGAAGGAGAAAAAAAAATATTGATGTAAATTCAAACGAATTCAATCAATTTTACTTGCTGAGAGAAAAACTGAACTCATAAAAAAACAGGAACTCAAAGGGACAGCAGTTAAATTTATCACATAATTACACAACACGTGAGCTCAAAGACCTTTGCAAGTATATAAGATGAAATTGTGAAGTCCCCCCTGTGATCTGTTTCAAAAATTAATTTATTTTATAATTGCTTTATCTAAAAGAGGATTATGGGGGTGCAAATGCCTATCCCAGCAAACAACAGGCACAAGGCAGAACATGATGCTAGTCCATCACAGAGCAACACACACACACTCACACCAGGACTAGTTTTTGTAGAAGCCGATTAACCAATAGGTACAGTATGTCTTTGAACTGTGGGAGGAAACTTACATGAACATACAGGTCCAGAATTAAACCCAAGGTCCCAGCACTGCAAGGCAGCAATACTAAAAACATTCCACTTTAATTTCAGTCCAAGGAACATATTAATAGACTGTTTTTTATTCTATGTTACCTGTTATATTTTTCTTCATTAAGAAAACAACCCAAATAAATTGGATAGTGTCACATAAGTCTTCTGGGATGCTAATTTAAAAGCTGATATCATAATATCAAGACCTTGTTTCTCCTATTTGAAAAATTGAAATTATTCTTCAGACTATGTCAATGCGTTATGCATCTTGAATAAATATAATCAAGGCTGTATAACAGATTTCTCATTTTCAAATGAAAACACACTTGTGTTTGTTTTTGTAGCTTCTCTGAGCTAGAAAACAATAGGCATCATTTTGTTTCATTCATTTTACTCTTTTAATGTGGCTATTCTGTATTAAACTTCAAATGAAACCTTATTAAGCAGAATAATACTTAAGTGTTATATTCCAACAGATCCCAAACTTCTATATACAGGACAAAGCTTTAGTACTAGCTTAAAATAACAGTGGACTTAAAGAGACAATATCTATTAAAAAAAAATCAAAAGCAACATATAAATAAGCTTCCCTACTCATTGGGTCTTAGAAGGCTCAGCGTTCTGAATAAAAACCCAATTTGTGGTCATGTTAGTGGTGAAGATACCTTTTTGACACATTAAGGGCATCTTGCAATTTACCAGTTTTAAAACACATCAAACTATAGAATATAGGTGCTGTGTAGTTTTTTCATAGCCGTAAGGAGACATAACTGTTAGACTCTGAAGGTCTTCAGCCCCTTTTGTAAGAACACAGTAGAATGTTCCACTTTACTTTTAACTGACAGTCAGCTGGGAGAAGGAGAGGTGGTAAATGAGTTTATACTCACCACTAGATGGAGTGAAATAACTCGGAGAAGATTACATTTTTATGAATGTGGTTTGCCACTGTGGCAAGCTTTCTGCCATCTCCTTTTCCCTTTTTGTGAATACTTTTTTTTCCAGAAGAGGTTATATCCAAAATGTTTCTTTCTTGTTTGTGGAGAATTATTTACTCACCAAAAATACTATTCTTTCCATGTTTTCAATTTTTCTACTCAATGTTTTGGGCGGTGCCCTGCCTCCAGACTGATACTGGGGCCATTTTTGTTTTTCTTCATGGGATTGCCCCCCTCCCCCCTTGGTTGGGGACAGCATCTTTACATGGTGTCAGAGTGTGAAGGTGTGTACTGTACGTGGATGGTCTGTCTAGCCAGCATGTCCATTTTTCACTCATTTCCCTCAAGGATGATGCTTGTGGTGTGGTAATGTGATGGTGCAAGCCAAGACTTTAGCCAGGGTCTCTCCTGTGAGTGAAAACTGTCCACACCTGGCTTGATTGCCTGATTAGTGTCTTGTGTGACTGGAATGCCTCTGAGAGGAAGAATGACAAATTTGATTGATCCAATTGATAAGATCACTTTACTAGCCATATAAAGTATGGCCATATACAATTATAAAGCCATATACAATTTCTTGCATTAGGAATTTGTCTTTTCGCATACCCCAGCTGCTCTCCATGAGACACACAGTCGAGAAGAGAGAAGCTTGGGGTCAGAGCCCAGGGTCAGACATTTATACAGCACCCCTGGAGCAGTTTGGGTTAAGGGCCTTGCTCAGGGGCCCAACGGAGAAGGATTCCTCCTCTAGCCACAGGATACGAACTGGCAACCTTCCAGCCACAGGTGCAGATCCTTAGCCACAGAGCCACCGCTCCACCCAGTTCTTTGGTAACTGGGTGCCAAAAGGATTGAGAGAAATATGGTGTGCTGGTAGATCTTCAAATGACAAGAGACATATATCTTCCTGTTAAGGAAGCCTGACCATTTGTTGAAGGGATGAGCCCAGTTTAGTGTGTCAGGGTGTTCATGGGTGTGTTGGAAATTATTTTTTTTAAAGACATGTCGTGATTTCAGCAGTCCCATTTTCTCCTGTGGATTAAAAAAGACCTGAAGAGTTGATCTGCAGGAGTTGAAGAGGATGTGAAGATAATATATCTATTACCTCTGTGGTGGACTGTGGTTTTGGGACTGTGCAGGCTTCTCCATAAAGGGACTCTCAGTACATTCTTGGAGTGTGGCGAGGTTCTGAATGCCAATAGTCACAGACTGCCTGAACACTCACTTATAATCTGGTGATATGCTAGCTCAGAGTCTTATATATTGTTTAAGGGTCAGCATGGACCAGTACCACAGTATATTTCTTTGTAAAGAACAATTGAGGACATTTCTAGTTCTGGAACCATTAAGTACAGTACACACACAGGAGTACTAAAAAAACATGCATCGAACTTGAATACATGAGTTGGATCAATACTTTGATATACCATATTGTATAGATGTTTTGCCTCATTCAATGACAGTGATGTTTACACATTCTATCAACATTTAATGCTGTGACCCTATCTGTAGATGGTACTGTACTTGAGCTTCAGTCAAAATTAAAAAACTTGGAGGGGATATTTGATTTGGGCTTGAGATTTGACCCAGATGTGCAACATATTGTCAAAACATCATTCCTTTACCTCAGAAATATCACCAGCCTATGTCAAATGTTATCACTGTTGCTAAAAAATGCTGATCCACACATTTGTCTTCTCCCAAATTGACTACTGTAATACTCGACTCGCTGGGGTTTCTAAATCCACATTGAACAAACTCCAGAATGTCCAAAATTTGGCAGTCAGAATCCTGACTAGGTCTAATGCAAGTGATCACATTACTCCTATCCTGGAGTCCCTGTACTGGCTTCCTGCCAGGTTTCATTTCAACATCAAATTCCTCATGCTCACCTACAGTATAAGGCTCTGCATAGCTTGGTGCCTCAGTGCCTGTATGAGCTACTATCATCCTACTCCCCACTTTGCAACCTTCACTCTTCTAGTTCTGGTCTCTTATCTGTGCCCCGGGCCTGTCTACACAGGTGACAGGGCCTTCTCCTGTTATGCCCCAAAGCTATGGAACTCTCTCCCTAAGGATATCAGAGATTCAGCTTCCCTAAACACTTTCAATCCAGACTCAAAACCTTCTTCTTTAGAAGGGCCTTTACTTAACTGGTTCTGTTATTTACCGCTTTGCTTCTACCATGTTCAGTGCCCCCATCTACTGTCCTCTCATTGTGTATTTTCATTGAATATCTTGTGTATTTTTGTGTATATCTTTGTGTACAGTATATTGTTGTTGTTGTTGTCGTTCTGTAAAGAGCCTTGAGAAGCTGCATTTAAAGGCACAATATAAAATAAAGTTTTTTTATTATTATCTACTGGGATGCCTGAAAACCAATGCTATTACTGTATGCCAATATTATATGTCAATATAAAATAATAAAACATTTCATTATCCAAAATGTAAATTCATAAAGTGGAATTTGCATTATGTACCCACATTTTCTTTTTTCCAGAATTGTTATAGTGTATATACAGTACAATAGACAGATTTTACATGGTTACAAAATGTACAGTCCACAGATAAAAACAATATTTAATTTATTTTATTTATCATGTGAATGATGTTTATGTATTATGAACATACAATTCCGTGATGATTCATGTCTTTGGATATGGGATGATGCACTATTTTACTGTCAGTCACTGAGACGTTTCAGCTTCAAAGATTTTTTCACAGTCCAGTAATCTGGATTCAAATGTCTGCAACTCAGCTCATCCATCTATAAATGATGGTATCGAAGCTAAGATGATGTTACTCTAATGCTGCTACATGGTTGCATTGTGTCTTCAACAGAAATGTCTAACAAAGTGTCATAGCAATCAAAGCTGGAACTCAGAGAAAATATTAATTTATTTTATGCAAGAGCATGAATCACTGGACACATCTGCAAAGGAAGTGGAAGACTTACTTGTTCCATCAAATATCACCTCAGGGTAGTCAATCCATTTTAATTAACAACAGGAGTTTAGGTATTGATGCAGAACAAAGTACAATAAATAAAAACAGGCTAAATGGTTAACAAATAGCAGGACTTCATAGTCAGAGTTATATTTCTTTGCTACTGTGTGTAAGCTTTATTTAGATCCCTAATTATGATCTGATATAACGCTTGTAATGTTTTTCTACTTCTATACACACAACAAACAAATTCTTATTTAGTCATATGTCTATACGGTGACTGACAAAGAACAAACAACCCAACACACATGTAAACAATATCTTTCAGGAACATAACCCCCTCTGTTCTTAATAGATATGTTCAAATACAGTAAGACACTTCTTAAAGGTTTATTATTATGTATTTCCATGAGTCATTACCTTATGCACTAAAGTTTAAAGCACAGTAAGCATCTGTATGAATAAGCCTAGTAGTAGACATTATCTGGAAAGAATCCCAAAGAACAATAGACAACGATATGGAATTTTTAAATTAACATTTATATTAAGTCATTACATTTGTAGATGATAGTATCTTCAAATAACTACTCTATTTCTTTGTGTTTTATCTTGGGTTTAATCTCTGGAATTCTATAAATACTGAAATGTATTAGCATATAATGTTATCTGCATTTTGCCTCAGCATATAAAAGCTTCTAACTGTCCATGCCAGTTTACCTAATGTAGTTTAAGTGATTCTTTTTTAAAAATCATTGTAAAATAAATGTAATCTTTATAATCTTCTTCCATTTGTGGTCAAATTTGTATGGGAGCGTTTTTAAGAAGGATCCAGGAATATTAAATCTGGACCCTGTTGTACTCCACAGCATTATAACCGGAGTCTGAAGGACCTTTTACTTAACAAAAGAATCAATTAGATGAGGCGTATTGTATCAAAATCCCCAAAATCAAACAGTAAGATCGAACCTGGGTATTGATAAGAAAGGCTCTGCCAGATTGAAGAGCTGTTGTATATCACAGAGAACTATTAGCAATAAAAGAAACATTTAAACACACAACATCATTAACAAAAATATCAAAGCACAACAAAACTGCAACCACTGCCTTCTATTCCAGTATAATGCAGTAAAGCAGTGGATTAAAAATGTTGCACAATACCTATACTGTATATAAACATATGCTAATTCAATGCTGAAATAATAAATGACAGATCAATAATGATTACAGTAAATTAATATTAACCTGGAATCAGTAGATGATATGTTAATAACATCCCTCTCTTCACAGTTATGCTTTTAATCCCAGGGCAAAGTCTTTCTCCATTATCCTTGGCAGCTAGTCTTAAAGCTAAGTACCGCTGTTTAAAATACTGTAGTCTCTATTTAGACTATTGGCTACTTTGAGTTTAAAAAAATAGATAAAACATAAAAATATAAGAAAGCCTTTTATTTTTGACTACCGCAATAATAAATACGATTTTTTGTCTGTAGTCACATTTATCAAGTACTGTAACTTTCAGTGCAGTAGCAGTGAATATGTGTGAAACACTGATACATTTATAAATATGAAAAAAACAAGAAACTGTAAAACTATGACTTATTTGAAATAATTCCCAGTGTTCTACTATGCCAGCTATTTTATTTAGCTTTATAGAGGAATGTAAATCTATTAAGAAACCAACAAAGGGTAATGGCTTTGAACTCTGAACACTATAAAGTGCTGCTTCTATAAAGGACCTGATTTTTTTTTACACAAGAAATTTAAAGCTGTTCTCCAATGCGTTTGTAAAGTAACAAGGGAGCATAATAGCAGCTCTTCAAACAATATCTTCAGAAGCATTGATGTTCATTTAAATTAGCATTTAACCTTTGAGGGCAGTAAGCAGTCATTTATCATCTTTCCATAAGTAGTCTCCTTTTTTAAAGCAAAATATTTTGATAAACTCCAGCGGAATATTTATAGAAGAAACAAGTCTGGCAAATGAATGTCTGAGTGAGAGGTCAAACATTTATAAATCCCACTTGAAGAGTTGCAAGCTGTGCTAAAATATTGTGGTTCTTTGATAAAGACTTCTTTGTGCTACCACAACTAGTGTCTGTTCTCTAGTTTGACATATTGAGACTGGATATCTGTTCAGTGCACAGTACAGTACTGAAAATAGTGAAGATTAACTGCTTTTCCAGTTCTACTGTAGCTACTATTTGAAGAAAAAAAAAATATACAGTACAGTATATCAGCTCTCAGAAATGTTTTAACCCGATATTCTTTAGTATCTTTCATCCTCAGAGTATGAGTAACTGCTAGAAATATATTTTTAACACGAACATTTTTGGACTACTATTGTATCTATAAATGTTCACTGGATATCCCTTGGATTTGTTTTGTTTTTGGCTCCAGTTTCAAATTAATCAGGTTCTTCAGCAGTTAATCTAAAGATGACAGGAGAGATGTCTGTCTATGCGTCTTGGTCTTGTCTATATGTATCTTTTTTCATTTTCATTTTGTCATCTCTAGGACTGTCCAATTCGTTTTATGCAAATAGATGTGTATCTTCTTCTGGTGCAACTTGTGCTGAAAACCAGCCTATGTTTCAGAAGTACAAAGTATATGAAAAACAAACATTGGAGTTTTATTCTAATGTTCAATTTCAACATACCAGAGATGCCAAAGTGTTAAAGTGAAGAGCTAATTAAAAAGAAATAAGTACTCATGCAAATTGATTGATTTATTAATAAAAACTCTCTGTATTGGGCCTGCTTTGGATGTACAGTATACAGTAAACTGTAACTATTGTGCCATGAAACATTACAATAGTACAAGTAACAACTTATGCTTAGGAATAAGGTGCCATAAACCTTTCAACAATGCAAACATTTTCAGGACAAATTCGAATGCTAGTCTGATGCTGATTTTAATGTATTTTTATAATTCTATATTATAGATTTACATTTTATAATGTAACAATGGCACACCTAAATCAAAGGTTTGCAGTCACTCACAATAATATTAAGATGCCTGCAATATTGTATGTTTGTCTCAGTTGATTTTTACATTGGTTGAAAACAAAGAACACTAAACATCCAAAGTCAACCGCACACAATTGAAGCAATGAAGAAAGGTCAAAGAATTAGTCTCTGAGCTGCTCTCTGGGTAAAATGTCTGGTTTCAATTTTGGAACCACTTTATGAACTGTCAGACTCCCTATGTGAGACCAGGGCTAGTAGATAAGCGAAGAGCTATTCAGTAGCAGTGAGCAGATTCTCAATGAATTCTCAATTCCTGAGAACTAAATATATGAATTATCATACAATACTGGAGTTTTATAAACAGCTGAGCGCTGGTAAGCATACATTTAATGCTATTTTAATACTTTTTAAAAACAGAAGTCATATTAGAAGTCAGAAGGCATATTTTATAATTGTACTGGGACACTGCTGTATAGAAAATCAGTCGAGAGATAAAAAGTATTAGAAAATGCTGAGCAGAGTCAGCATTTATCAAGGTTGCTTATACAATCAACCTTATATTAAAAGGCTTCTTTAACAAACTGTACAACAATATTAAGAATGAGACTAGAAAAATGCAATGAACAAGTTAAAATCACCTCAACTATCTCATGATGTGTACTAGATAGACTAATTTGCTCTAGGATGAATACATACTGTAGACTAGATTCATGTGACATGATAGCTATTTATTTTCATATTTTTATAGAACCTAAAATGACTTGACTGGCGAAGATGATACATTGATTTATCTGTGTGTTGTTAGGGTGTTCTAATAATTAACAGTAAAATCATGAGTGTAATCTAAAATTTCCTTTCTTCTCTTGGCTGGTTTATCAGTTTCTTTCATGCTTCTCACATACTGTAGCACTGAATCTGCAATACATGAAGACAAATACACTGTAATTATTTTACACTCCTCAATTCATATTAATTTCTGTCTGGTTCAGTGCACTTCATACCTGGGTGGGCAACAAAATAATGATGTTAAAATTTACCAAACAAATTTCAGAAGCAGGCATTATAACATACTACCAAGTTAGAATGATGGAACTAAAACTTCAGCTCAAACGTCTAAAATATACTATAGAACATTAATTTAATTCATTGTTGGTATGTTGAAACTGAAATAACCCCATAATGTGCTTTGAATACAACTGTTATTCATTTAAAGTTTAGAACTCAATTGTCCCATTTTGGAGAGAGTATAATCATAAAAAACTATCTTGGTACTGTATAATAATTTAGATGTTTACTTTTGTTTTTGGTGCAATATTAGATATCTTAACATCAAAATTGCAACTTGAAATAAAGTGTGTACTCTTAATGGAACCATTAAATAAAAAAAAAAAACATCAGCCTCCATCAAGTGCTAGTAACTATATCACCTGTCATTTTCTGTTGTTGGCATAAAATAATTTAATGCAGAGCCTGAATATTGGGTGTGGCAGTTAATCTTCTTTTTTTGTTCTGTTTTTATACTGACACAGCGAGTCTCTGACCTCCTTTGGGAAAAGGCTCACACACTGGGTGATGACAAACTTGCTGTTGGCACATGAGGAAACATAAACTGCGCCAGATACAGCTCGCTGGACCAATTGCTACAAGAGCCACTGCTAACAAAAAAAGCCTTCTTCTCTTGTTGCCATCATTGGTACCGTACCCTGAGCTACTGCTGGAGGTGTTCTTGCTCCCTCCTCATGCAGACTTGCTCATGTCTTTCTTACTCTTGTGGATGTAGGCTTCAAAGAAGAATTGGCAGAACAGCACAAAGTAGCTGAGGTACATGAGTGAGGACCAGACAATGTTCTGCACATGGGAAGGGCACTGGCCTTGTTGCATCCAAGAAAAGACCAGGTAGTTTACCACGCAGCCCACCACCATCTGTGTGATCTGCGTCAGGGTGATGAACATGGCGAACTTGCGAGAGACCCGAAAACCGGCTGCTCGCAGGGCGTAGTAAGAGTACATGACAGCATGCACCAAGTAGTTCATGGTCATGAACCAGCCTCCTCCAGCCACCATGTCCTTGTAAGAGTACCAGGAGTAGAGGAGTACAGTGATGTGGTGGTACCAGTGGAGGAAGATGAGCTTCTGTTTCCTCAGGATGATGAAGATTGTGTCCCCTGCAGGAAAGACAATGTCAGCATTGTTGAAGATAAAACAACAAAAACATGCAACCGGGAGACATTAAACCTCTATCACATAATGCAGATCTTAAAATAAATCAGTAAATATGCAAAACAAAGCTTTTGAAGTAATGACATTAACACAAATATTTTTACATAAAAATCTCTCATTAAAAAATACATTCATCCTGAAAAAATAGAAAATGTTCTATAATCTGAAAGGTAGCTATTCCAAAGAATTTTCCTTACTATACTGTAGATACACTGATAATAAATATACACTTAATAAAAGTGTTTGAACCTGTGAGCTTTATCCCTTGACTGTGTAACTGCAGCATAATTGACACAAAACAGAAGTTTTACTTGCAGACTTTGTTTTATCACTAGACACAACACTAAATTCAACTGCTGAAGCAAATTCTCCCTTCCCCAACTGATCTATTTTGTCTTGCTGGTACATATTGGCTGCCTTATGTTACCTAGGAGGTTGGTCATCTTCAGTGATTACAGTAGGTCCCCTCCTATATGTGAAGAACTTTGTGGTAAAAAGTGTTATACAGTACATATTCAAACAATTTTTGCTATTAACAAAACTCGGTGCTCATCCAGTACATGAGGAAAAATGCACTAATGTTTTCTTTTAACACACTTTGCTATGAAAAGTATTGCTGATTTGGGATATTCTGTACTGTTGCCTAAATCTGGTATTTACTGCTTGATTATTAGTGATAGTTTCCAAATCACAACTGTTTCTGCTGGTACAGCTCAGTTACTCTCTCATATGGTGTATATGACATTTCATCACTCTGTGCATTTTATAGCCATAAAGGTATTTTATTGGTACTATCAAGTAATTTTTCCTGTAGAACTAACCATCATTACTTGAAATTTTATGTGTGACATCATATGATTATTGCTCTGAGTCATCTACTGTAGAAATGCATTTTCACTAGGTTCTAACTTATTAGTATACAAATATGCTCAAATTCTCTCAAGGAAAAATTTCAGAAAAATACTCAAAAAGAGCATCAACTGTAACATTTGAAGTACAAATGATATGAAGATTACTATTTTGAGTACTTAAACTGAATCCAGGATCATTAAAAGTCAATGTTGACATATTTGATCACAATATAATACAAGAGAATAAATCAGAACAAATTCAGATTTTCAGATTTCAGACATAAAATGAACTCTAAGCATTGTGACAGAGTAGATAGAGCTTGATTATAATTAGGTTTTGTGTGGACATAAAGTTGGATCCTATCAGCTTATAAATAAAAACTGATGCTATACTAATGAAAAACCTGACCCAAAGATAACAAAAATATTCACTGTCATTCAGCACTTACAGTGACTTGCAAAAGTATTCAGACCCTTGCAAATTTTCTTGCTTTAAATCTTTAAAGTCATAATTCTTTGAAGAAGGAATTATACTCCACACATTTAAATAAGACCCCCCCCCCCAAAGAAACAAGTAATTAATACGGAAGAAAAATGCAAAAAACTTGATTGCATAAGTATTCGTACCCTTTGCTGTGGTAAACCTTAATTAATTTAGGCGAACAAAATTACCTTGACAACAGTTAGTTAATTGGTTTCTGTTGGTATCCAAAAATAGTGGTTCACAACGTTTTAGAGTACAAATACCTTCATGTCTCTGTGCATTTCCTTATTCACGTAGTGAATTTCAAGCAAATATTCAAGAAATAAGGAAAAAGTTAGAGAGTTAGAGAGTTCAATGGCTAAGATGGGAAAAATGTGCGTGAGTCAACAATATCTCAGTAACTTCACAAAGTTAGCCTGAAAGCCAAATCCTACACTGAGTTTGCAACAATATTTAAATGACACTGCACACATGTGTCAAAAGTTTTTATGGTCAGAGAAGGCAAATTGGAACTTTTTGATCAAAGGGGTGTTTCAAGAGAAATTTCGGAGGAAGGTCAGATCCTAATCTCATCTACATCAACTTTCCTAAGTATAAAATCTTGTCTCCTGAGCTTCCCTTTGCACATATTTCTTGCACCCTTCCTTCTATCTCATCTTCACTCTTTCAGCAGCTCCCAAGCTCATTCCTCAAGTATGTGTGTGTGTGTGTGGGGGTTGGGTTGCCGTTCCATCAGGAGCTAGGCTGGTTACGCCAAACATCCTCAAATACATCCTCTTACCGAACTAAGTACAAAGTTAATGTACATCTGACAGAACCTCAAGATAGTAAGGAAGTAAGGATGAAACAAAATTAGGATGAAAAGAACCTAACAAAAGCAGCTATAAATCACATGCAGGGCAGCCCTTTTTAATGGCAGTTTTACATGATCTCCAGTCCAACACAATTTTCTAAGAGAATGTCTGAACAGTGCTGACAATATAACACAATGTGCTGATTCTTGTGGGCAAACATCATATAAATAGCACAATGTTTCATAATTCATTAATACTCTTCTGGTAAAGAACATGGCAATACCCATTTACAACATACCCCGTGTGCATTTAACTTCAGATTCCCTAATTCTGCTTAAATGTCAGCAATGTCTTGCTTTTCAAAAATGAGTCTGTGTGCCCACTTCAAGTATTCTATCTCAACATAATGGTGACCTGATTGGAATGTTAAGAATAAAATGGGATACTATCTGCCAAGAGATAAAGCATTGTAATATCAGAAAACAATGATCAGTGTCCTGTGGGACAGCTCAAATGTCACAGGCACCGAATTGTTATTCTTACAGGACACTTACAAAATCATTATTGGCCATAGCACTTCAAATAAAGTACTGTGATTTGGAATTGCAATTATATTATCTTAGAGGCTCAGCTGCCAGAATAAGAAACTGTGATGGCTAGGGTATGAGCAAATACAATGAAGCAAAGCAAGTGTAAAATGAAAATACAATACATTCAGTGAACCTTGAGTTATGAAGTATGGATCAATTGGCTGGCGTTACTTCTTAAAATGTCTATTTTAATTTGGGTTCAGGTGTGTTTTTGTTTCGTTACTGTTTATGAAGATATATTAAATATACAGTATGTGCAGTTTTTGATACCAAAAACTGAAAATGTCTGTGGTCTAAAATGAGCAGGCTTCAGTGCTGTTTGGCAATGGGAAGAAAACAAAGGCATAAGGATTGAATAAAATAAAATTAGGGAGAGAAAAGGTAAGGAAAATATATGGAATCTGTTTAAATTGCCATAGACTTAATTTAATTTTGTTAGATGTCAGTAATCCCTTAAATTAAAATCATAGACCACCCAGGCCGCATCATTCATTAGACATTTTGACACCAGGAATACAAAGGTTTAGGGAAATACCTATTTTGCGTATTCCTGGCTAGTTGTGTACTATTTGGTTTAAGTACTTTGTATAACTACATACAATGTTTTATTATACAACATTAATTTGCTCAATTGATCTTTCATCCGGAGTAATTTACAGAGGATTCAATTAATTGCTTGTTTTTTGACAATATAATTTGTAACTATGCATGCAGATGACTTTTCTTAAAACAATTTGGATGAGGTATCTTTGTCAAGGATAAAGAAGCCATGTTGCTATCTGGGATTTAAAAGAACAGACCAAAGGTCTAACCAACCTACCACAGTGCTGCCCAACTTGCTGAGTCTAAAGAGCTATCTAGGCTGTTCTATACAAATATAACTATTTTCACATGCGTAAACTTGTAACCATTGTAAATCTGTATATAAGCCTTCTGTGTACAAAATAATGATATCTTTATATTATAGTAACAAGTTACCTTTAGGCTTTTAGTGTTAAACTACACACATTTCTGTGTACTGTGCATATGATTGTTATATTGATTGTTGTAGAATGATTTTGCAGCATGTGATAGAAAGTTGTGAATCTGGCAAAAAATTCTAGTGTATATGATATTTTCATCGGATGCCAATTTGTACAGTATGTGTTATTTAGCTGCAATGATTGTTTATATACAGTACCTGTAGTTTTATAATTTTTATTTGTGGATGGATTTTGATTTAGAAGCAATATATCTTAGTATTTACAGTAGGTTTTATACCAAAAGAATAAATGAATGATAAAATGAATAAATGAGTTGTTTAGCATGCTGTAAGAATAAAACTAACTAGGTACTGTATGTAATTCAGTAATTTTATTAAAATGGTATCACATTGATTTAACTCCACCTATGTTTCAGTCAGAGTTATTTTGGTATCTCCACCTATATACTGTAGGTGTAAATAGTTTTGAGGTGTTCTGAATCTTGCACTACATTTTTTAATTTACTATTTTATTCAAATGCTAAATGCTTTACCAGCTTTGCAATTTGTTCTGGGTTTAAGGTCTGAGGAAGGTTTCCCTTTAAGATTTCCTGTAACATTCATCTCTGTTCTCCTCTCTCTTAACGAGCTTCACAATCCTATCTGATGAGAAGAACACATTATAATGCTGCCACCACTATACTTGACAGGAGGGATGGTGTTGACTGAATGATACAATATGTTAGGTTTTCACCACATGCAACACTTTGTAATTAGATAAAATCTTATATGATGACAAAACCCATTTTGCCCCAATATTGTTTAAATCTATTCTTGGAAGCTACATGTGAGATTTTAGATGGATTTTCCACTTTGCCATACAAGCCAACTTTGTGGACTAACAGCGACATTATTGACACATGAACATTTTCTCCCACCTTGCCACCTAACATTGTAACTCTTTCAAAGTCACCATTGGCTCAAAGAGATATTCATGGATCTTGAAATGCTTTTAAGCTCCTCTACTACTCAGTACCTTTATACAACTTTACCCCTGAGCTGTTTTGAGAGATCCTTAGTCTTCATAGTTGAAACTTTGCTGGAAATTCACTACCAGACTTAGTAGTGAATAGTAGTGAGTAGTTTAAGGCCTAGACTGGGACCTTAAACAGATACACTAGGTTATTTATTCTGAAATAATGTGAAACTTCTAATACAGACAAAAGCCATTCTTGTACTTGTGTGGTTCCTTAAAGTAATTGTGTGTCTCTCCAGTAATTTGGTATGCCACAGAAAAGGATTTGAATTCTGCAATCATGGCTTTTCCATTTTTCTTTCATAGTAGCTACAGTATTTACTTTTTGCTTTTTTGGCTTTCAATGTATGGAGAAGGTTGTATATATAACAAGTATGAATTGAACTTCAACGTGTCATGACTTCAACCTTTGAGTAAGCAAAGGTGGAAGAATTTGAATACTAAATACTTTTGCAAGGCAGTGCAGCTGTACTGTATTTGCAGATACAATAACCTGCTTGATTGTACTTACAGATCTTAAATGCTGCAACACTATATTCTGAAAGAGCATTCTATGTGTTAATAGCTTTATCTCTACTGTACCTTATAAAACAGCCCTAAAAATTAAACATTCATCTGAAGATACAATGTAACTCTATGAAATCAGTACCTTCTAAATGTGATGCTGAAGACAAGTCTGAATATAGGAGAGGTGCCTATGTAGACATAGGGAGAAAAGTCAAATTATTGAAAGCTGGTTTAAGGGCCTATAACAGGGCAGTTGTCGTGACAGGAGTTTGGTTTGACTGAAGCATGTAGGGAACCATATAAGGGTTAATTGGTGATGAGAGATCATGGCAAAAATATGCAAGTGGTTTTGTACTGTATGTATTTGCATGTGTAAGCAAAACAGTTGCATATGGAACAGCGCATGTCCATTAATAAACAACTGGCATCACTTCATGTGCTTAGAAATAGTTATCATTAACATCTCCCTCATTATTAGCACACAGCTGTATCCAAATCAGTCTATCCAAAAAGATAACTGTTGCCAACTGTTAGCAACTAGTGCTCTTAACATACACATGAGTTTGTTTTCAGAATGTCAGAACCTTTTCTCTTTATCAGCAAATGGAATGTAAAACAATGTACTGTAGCTCAGTGTACACTTGAGGAGAAGGACTATGCAGTGAGTTACATTTTTGCAATTATCTTTAATTTGATCTTCTGCTGTCTTTATGTCACATTTGATCAGGTAAAATGTATTTAATGAAAACAATAGGATATTCTAATATGCTTTTTGTGAAAGAGTTATATCCTGTGTGTCATTGTAACTTTCACATTTCTTACATACTGTAGGTGGAGTATCAATAGTATCAGTATATCTGCAAACAAAGTTACGTGATTATGAGTAGTTTTATTTGCAGGTATTACCTTAATCACATCACTGCACTGCTTTACAAATTGATAATTGTACACAAACTCCTAAATCATTTCCATCAGTTCCCATTCGGAAAGTACTGTTTTTCCTAATTTATTAAATTATCCATCAATCCATTTTTTAAACTGCTTCATCCAATATAAAATTGAGGGTAAGCTAGAGCCTATCCTAGCAAGCAATGGGCACATGGGAGGACACTGCCTGGATGGGATTTCACTGCATTGCAGCACACACACAGACACAAACTCACATCAGGGCTAATTTTCCCAGAAGCCAATTACCTTACCAGTAAGTCTGTGGGAAGAAACCAGAGCACTCACAGGGAACCCACTTGCAAATTCAGAGAACATACAAACTCCACACAGATAGCACCCCAGGAACAGGAAGTGAACCAAGAGCACCAGTCCTGCAAGGCAGTAATGCTAACCATTGTGCCACTGTACTGCCCCTTTTAAATTAAATTTAGTACAAATCTTGGGTATCTGCATTTAATACATGTAATACCATGCAATTGTTTACCCAATGAAAAATTTGCAGATCTTGAATGTCTTAAGCTAATGCTCAAGTCTTCTCTGCCATACCTAGCTTGGTGTGTTGTATGTTTTCTAACTACACGTACAATTATAAGAAGATAGTTTGAATACATTAGAAAGGAGAAGATACTTTTAAAATGAATATAAGCTCTTATGCTGATTTTACAGGTCTTATAAAAAGGTCTCGGCAAGAAACTTTTACCAGGAAATCCATGTTTTGCAGGTGTAAAGATGTTTGATATTTAATGCAAGGATGTTGAGTCCTTGTCTGGCAGGGCAGATACAGTATGTCTGCAGGTTTTCTTAGAATTTTTTAAGCCACAGCACATAAAGTGCTGAACAAAAGCTGTTAAAGTGGTTCAGTTAAGCTAGTAACCAGGTATTTTAGCTCATTAAGTGCTGAGATGGAATGAAAACCTGTACATACAGTACATTCTCAGGATTGGACAGCCCTGTATTAAAGCAGGTATTGAGCAGATACAATAATGCTATGAGATTTAAGATGCAAAACTGTTTAACTAGATTTGATGCTGATGTCCATACTGTCCTTCAAATGTTTTTTGGCTATTTTATTTCAAACTTAAACTCATTTTAGCTCGCCTGAGGTAAAATCCAGTGGATGTGCTAACAAGGCATAGTGTACAGTATAAGGAACATCAGATATTATATCTTTCATCTGGAAGACTGAATCTCTACATTTTCTGTGACAATACGTCGTGGTGCATCAGTTTGAAATCCCATATTAGGCACAAACCAGCAGTTCCCAACTTTTATCAAAAAGAGAACCAGCTATTTTTGCAGCTTTTACAAACTACTCCCTACAATACGAGCTCTAAAAAAGAAAAAAATGTATTTCTAAAATGAATTGCAGCAAAATAAAAAAAACTGTAATATTGATTATAATACACTTAATGATGTCTTATTTTAAAGTTGCCAGAATCGTTAATAAACCTTTTGCTTTCCAAAAAAAAGTATAATTAATATATAATGTGCAGCTGGTCTACATTAGCATTGCTCTTCAGCTGCTGTCCCTTTGTAAAAACTCTGCTCTTTTGGCTTCCTGTTCAGCACGTTTCAGAAGTTTCAGATCACTTGTAACACATCCTTCTCTGGGGTAACATGACTTGAAGGACCTGCATATAAAACTGTATACTTGTAGCTATGCAACTAACTCAGGCAAGATCAATCTGGTGCTTCCCTACCCTTCCTTGTGATCATGTAAATCTTTCACCCGTTTCTCCTCTTAGTTCTGAAGTATTTTATAACCCTGTATCTAGGTGAAGGGTATCTTAGTGGATAATGTTTGGCCAGAGGTCGAGAATATAAAAAGTAGGCAGTTTTTCTCTGACAATATGACACAGTAACCTTCAACTCCAGCTACCCTACAATATCACTATTCGTCTAAAGTTCATTTCACCCAGTAGCAATCATGTAGCATCTACTGTACGGTCTCCAGCCTAATGCTGCAGACCCCTTTGTCTGATCTTACTTGGTTATGTAGTTGGGAAATCAACTCTCTACAAGTGTTGCTGATTTCCCTGATTCCCTGTAAGGATTACTGTAGATACACAGCCATTTGTTAGAGTGATGACACACTGATTCCAGAGCTTTCTTCTGACTTCATCAATCCAGAGTCTTGTTTCACCACACACTGTTTCTTAATCCTCTAGCTTTCTCTCTGCCTTTGTCTTCTACCAGTCCATACATACTACCACTTCCACTCTCACTGCACTAACTTGTTTTCCACAGCTGTCACCCCATCCTGTTTTTTTTTCTGAGTTTTAATGTCAAAACAATTGCCAATAGTAAATATTTTCACTTCCAGAGTTAAATGCCCCCCAGCGGGGGGCACTCACCCTGCGGTCCATGTGGGTCCTAATGCCCCAGTATAGTGACGGGGACACTATACTGTAAACAGGCGCCGTCCTTCGGATGAGACGTAAAACCGAGGTCCTGACTCTCTGTGGTCATTAAAAATCCCAGGGCGCTTCTCGAAAAGAGTAGGGGTGTAACCCCGGTGTCCTGGCCAAATTTCCAATTGGCCCTTACCAATCATGGCCTCCTAATAATCCCCATCTATGAATTGGCTACATTTACTCTGCTCTCCTCCCCACTGATAGCTGATGTGTGGTGAGCGTTCTGGCGCACTATGGCTGCCGTCGCATCATCCAGGTGGGGCTGCACATTGGTGGTGGTGGAGGGGAGTCCCCATTACCTGTAAAGCGCTTTGAGTGGAGTGTCCAGAAAAGCGCTATATAAGTGTAAGCAATTATTATTATTATTATTAAATGCAACCAAGACAAAAATTAATTCATATACCATATATAGTATACATGTATTGTATATAATATACATTTCTTTAGATTACAAAAGGTTTAATTCACTTTAGATTAGTTTTTATTAAAGAATACTGATTGTAATTGTAGACTTTTTCATTCAGCATGGTTATTTTACAAATGTCTGCTATTTTGCTAGAAAACTTAAATAGTAGGTCTTGCCTAACCAACATGTTCCTTGAACAAGCAACAACAGTAATAGATACAGTATGACATATGATATACTGTACTGTATTTAGAATTTAAGAAGGCTTTTTAATAAAGTTCCCAATAAAAATAATTCTCAAATTGCAGGTGGTAGAAATTCAAGGAAACACAAGTTTTTAGATTTAGATTTGGTTATTAAAATTCAGGGTACATATAAAGGGTGAACACTCAAAATGTAGTGCTGCAGGGATCTGTAGTAGGGCCTTTGTTATTCTTAATTTATATCAAAGATCTAGTCTCTGGAATAGTTATTAATCTGGTCAAGTTTCCAGATGTTAACAAATTAGGATGAGCAAACACTGGAGAAATAATAATGAAATTCAAAATGATTTAGATAAAATTAATCACAGGGCAAACAACTGGAACATAACGTTGAATGTAGACAAATGCAGGGTGTTGCATATAGATAGTAAAAACATTAATTATAAATACTAAATGGAAAACACTGAGCTAGAAATGGCCACTAATGAAAAAGGTATTTATGGTGTTTAGGTGTTTAAGTTGATGCGTCATTTACATTTTCTAAAAATTGTAGTGCCGTTATTACAAAGACAAACAGGCTAAGATTTAGAGTTAAAAGCATATAATTTAAAGTCATGTTAAAATTGTATAATGCAGTAGTGAGGCTTCATTTAGAATTTTGTGTACAATTCTGGTCACTATATTATAGAAAAGTTATTGCTGCTCTGGAATCCATCCAGAAAATAGCAAACAGATATATTCTGGGCCTTAGGGGAAAGTACTACAGTGATAGGATAAAGGAACTGAACTTTTTTTAATCTGGAATGGAGAAGAAAGTGAGGGGGCCTGATACAAGTATTCAAAGTCCCCAAAGGCATCGATAAAGTCACAGCAGATTTCTTCAGAATGAAAATAGAAACAAATCAATTGGTACACGTGGAAATGTGAAAGTGCATTTAAAACTGAGAAAAGGATACTCTTTTTTACTCAATAGATTGTGGGAGTATGGAACAAACTACTCAGCCATGTTGTTAAGGATGAAACAATTGTTTTTTTCAAATGTCTGAAAGAGACCCTTCAATCAATTAATCTCTATCTACTGTACCAAACACACTAGATGGGCAGAATGGCCTTCTCTTGTTTGTAACGTTTTTGTTTTCAGACTACTAACAGACATGATTAAGACTTTTTGAATTCGATAACGAAAACATCCAATTCCTGCACTACTTGGAAATAAAGGTACTATGGTGCAGGGACACCATTTTTACATTTTTACGTCATTAAGAACTGGCTCTGGCCACAGTGTCATTTGGGAACCACTGTCATAGACTAAGGTACTTTTACTGACTGATTTAATTTTAACTAGCATTATGCCATTATATAAACAACCAGCATTATATAATGAACACCTCCATGTGATATTGGTATTTCTGTATCACATTAGGAATGGATTTCCTTCTTACCTTTCAAACTTACACACATAAATTAAATTTACCCAGATGTACTTAGTCTTTTGCTTCAGAAAAGTATCTCTTAAGCTTTTCTCTCAAACATACCATAAACGGAAAACAAAACCCATAGAAACCAGTCTGGTTTACATAATTTTCAATTGGAGTGTACATATTTCCTTTAGAATTTTACATGTACAGTAAATATCAGTACAAAAATTAAGTTTCTTTTACTAAGATTTAGGCTGCTGCTACTTGATTCCTTATTCAGGTCCTTCTTCTTGAGCATGAACAGTATTTTCAATTTTCCAGTTGGCTGGCACAAACCTGTTTTGATATGAGCAAGAGCATAATGTCCTTCCATCCCTTAAGTACATCTAAAAAGATAACATCTGACCTGATTGATATGGTAAAGTGTTTCAATTCAGCTGAGTTTGCTCCAGACTGGGTATAGGTAGTATATTAATAATAAAATATTATATTATTAATAAATTATTTAATAATGTATATTATGTACAAATAAATAAAATATATGATTAATACAATTGCTCTTGACTTTCCATTTTCTAGATTGATCTCTAGATCTAATCGGTTAAAATCATTTGTTTTATTTAGCATTCTTTTAGAGTCCTTCCTACCTGAATGGATAGGAGCACATCACTACTGCCCAATTTAACCCATAGCACAGCTTTGGTGAACCCATTGGTCACTAAATATCTAGATATGCTCTGGAACAAAATCACTTCCTCTTTTAAAGTAAGATATTGAATGAGAAAACCATATTGCACTTGTTCTAACATCCCTAAAAGGTAGAAATGTATGCAGTAACATTAAAACAAAAAAGAAAACGGTAAAGTGTTTATATAACTAAATATGTACATCAAAGCTCATATGTGAAAAGTCTCACAGGATGTTCACTTCATGTCTATTGTGACCTATGAAATTCAAACCTATGGTTTGACAGCATTATGATTACATGACAACTCAAACAAATGAATGTTTACTTACCAAGTTCAGGTGCTTTACTGAGGACAAAAGCATAAGCCCAAAATTTGCTGACTGGTCCATTGTAGAAACTCTGATCACACACAGACTGTTTTAGCCCTTTGGCCATCAGAATATATACCATGTATCCTCCAGTTCGGACAGCACCAAAAATACTTTCAAAAAAAAGAAAAGAAAACATATTAAAAGTGGATTTACATGAACTGAAGAGGATGTTAACATATAAATAAAGCCCAGATATATTGTATCTAGTATGAATATTAGTGGTGAAACATTTTATAATCTTCCTTACACGTCCATCACAGAAGATTTCAATACTCGATCTGGAAGTAACTGAGGGAATAAAACTGCCTGGACTGAAGTTAAAGGATTAGTAAGCATAACAAAAACAACTGACATACTGATTGATATTTCATTTGACGGGTAATACAATACTGTATATCTGTCAAAGCCCTTAATAGCCAATTAAAGAGACTTTGAATAACAAAGCTTTGTTGACAACCATACGAAAAGAAAGAAAGAGAACAACCTTTGTATGTAATACAAGTCATATTGCACAATGCATATAATGCATACATTTAAAGGTTATCCCATGTGGTGCAGCAATATAAGGTATCATGTTGCGAGGAAGCACATTTTACTCCTCATTGGAAAAGTGAAATACACATAAACGTGTACTGATATACTTGTGAAAATACAATGAAACACATTTTAAATGTACATCTATTTTTCTTCAAGTATATTAAATATATGTATTTACAATGTCTGAAACAAATGACAAAAACAAATATACTGTACAACGAGCTTTTTAACATATCACTTTATCCATGGATGGTTCTAGAAAAATAAAGTGATTAAGGTGATTGACATTTACAGTACTGTAACACTGTCTGTGATTCACCTGAGTGACATTATCAAATTGAAATTATACCGGTGAGATTTAACCCATTATACAGTACATTATATCAAACCTAGACAAAGACATGCTGTTAACTACTAAGTGTACAATAGACACATTTATAGTAAGATTTTCTGGAAAAAATGTCTAGTTGTAAGAACTAAGAGGTCATACAATTTAACACGTTTACCCAGATACAGCGGAGTTTACAGACAGGTAAGCAGAGGGGATCAAAAGGGATTTTTTCTGGTTTACTCAAGTTAATTAACTTCTTGTTAAATCATTAGAAGCAATTCAGTAAATCATTCTTCATCAGTCCCAAAATACAGCATAAGAAACACACAGAGAGGAACTGAAAAAGAGACAGGGAAGGCAAGGAAGGAAGACACACAGAGAGAGACAGATGGAAGAAAGACCACCACTTGTCTCTTGCTCTAAGTTCATGCCAAATGAGATGACCTTATTGGAGACCACATTCACAGATTCTAAGTAAATAATTAAAACCTTGTTTATAGAGTTTATTGTCCTTTCATTTAAGGAAAGTCTCATTTCCATTGATGTGAAATGCTAAATGTTCTCTCCTAATCTGTTGCTGTATCTTTAGAACAGAATCCCATTAGATTTTGGGCATCTATGCTATATGAAGGAAGATTTAGTACTGCGTTGCAGTGTTTTATTTAGGATAAAAGGTACAATATAACTGTTGTTAACGTGTAAAGATATTGCATAGTATTTCATGTTAAAGGCCTAATATTCTTGGTTTTCTGAGTCTGTAGATAATGGGCTTCTAAGATACCCTGGTTTGTATATAGTGTAATTGGTATATGTTTTTTTGTTTAATGTTCTATATTTGTGTCACTTAGTTGCATATTTTTAGTAAGAAATATTTAATTGTAATAGTTTGCCACTGATTTATTACTCTTTAAACAAAGCTGGGCCAAGAATATGGAACTCGTGTGCGAGAACTCACATGCATCAAATTAGATTTATTTTCTTCCTTGCAGACTATTTCCCCTATAATTTGAAACAATATTTTACCTACTGTACATAATTTCTGTTCAATAAAATTCCAGTGCACCTGCTATAAAAACAATTGTCTTTTTTTAAATTTGATAAATAAGGGATACATATGTTTCAGTGCTCAGTAAAATATACTTTATTATTTACATTCTGGATGTCTATTAATGTATACTATACTTCCTGCAGTTATATGTAATGGGGACACATTCATTGATACATTGTTATGTGACTACAGAAAGTCATTCATTAATATGTCCTTATGTCCATAAAGGACATTTTCCACAATTAGAAATTAGGTTTATTAGTATAAACCACAAGAAGTGGAACATTAGGATTCTGAACCTTTTATTGAATGTTGTTTATAGAAAGGCAGAGATTTAAAAGGTATAGCCGCATCCCATGGTGCACATACAGTATGGACAGATGAAGGTACAAGGGTTTTCTGAGCTAATTAGACTGACTGGTTAAACTCAAGAAATATCATTTCATCCAATGAACCAAATCCACCTCACACATGCACCAGCATTTTATAACAAAATGCTGGTTTAGTTATAATTCATTTAGTTATATTCATTAGAAAATGTTGCAGGCTGGATTAAGAACGATACCATCAGTCTTTAGATTGAAAGCCAAATCTGTGTAACTTTTTTTTTCCTAAATAAAAAACAAGTGGTTCTCAAAAGTAAAATGATAAAAAGGGGAAAAACAAGTCCTCCAGGTCATCCCTTTGTTTTCTCTTAGTTTCCTACAACTGTCAGCATCCCTGCTAAGAAACATGTTTACTCATGTCTTAGTTTTTAGAAATTCTTCTGCATGAAAGACTGTATTTGGCTCTCCCTCAGACTACCGGTGTACAGTGTCTTCCTCCAAAGCTCCTTCGTCCTTCATACACCTACTAAAGAGAGAACCAGTTTATATATGGAGGACTGCAGCTGCCATCTAACTAGAATTAGCTGACGGCCTGTGGCAACATATGTTTAATATTTTTAATAATAATAGTTCATAATAGTTTTACCCAGACCAGCACTGTGCCACAGTTATTCAACAGACAGCATTAAAAATGATAAAAATATTAATTCCTATTAATTCTCTAAATATAAATTTTTCATTATAAAGTAAATCATATTGTCACAGGCTGAGGCAGGTGACAATGGAGGTTTTTTCAGAATCTATATAAAGTGTGTAACACCTGGCAGTGTAAACATATCCAGTTTCAAAGCAGAGGGGATGCTTGCTATGATGTGGGGGCTGATCGAAGCAATCATAAAGTTTAACTTGCTTTACCTTAGTTAATTAAGTTCTGGGTAAATTATTAAGTGTCAATCAACAGTCCAGAAAAACGCCATACTGTATTTAATCAGATCAAGAGAGAGAAAAGGGAGAGGTAGAAAAGAAGGCCAGACCACGAGAGAGAGGAGTTAGGAGAAGTTGGAACTTGAAGCTTGTACCAGGCTTAAGTAAAAAACGAAGGGATCTAAGTACTTTATTTGAATCTTGCTAAGAGAGCTAGCTACACTGTAGATTTTTGGAGAACCTGGAGTTCCTGTGTGAAGAATCCCTTGGTTAAATATTGCCACTGATTTTGGAATAGGGAGATATTCTCCCATTTATTTTGTGACTTCTGTATTAGAGAGATTTAATCGTGGGTTGTAACCTATTCATTTTAGAAGGCAGTTTATCTCTTCTTTGGCCTCTGTAGGCATTATATAAGGTCAAGTACTGTACTCGGTGGAAGCATGGAGTTTTCTGGGAGGTTTACATGCAGGTCTCTAAAACACCTTATCTGTAAACTTTTAAACACAGTAACTTGTGTTTTTGTACCCCCACTCCCCACAATTAGTATTAATATATTTATTTGAAATGATTACATACAGTTCTCTAATAAAAAACAATACTACCATTCACAAATGCCCTTAACCCAGAAGATGACTTTACTACTTTGGACTTTGTTGCTAAATCCTACGTGTTGCATGGGGTTCAGGATTTTGTAATTAAGAAATATACAGTAGCAGACCACAGTGTGTTTGGTGGTTTATTGCTACACTGTGAAAATGGCATCACAACACAAACTACAGCTACATAATGTATTTATACAAAGGTATCAACAAAGACTAAATACAGATTAAAATATAGAATTTATCAGGGAGCTACATGGCACTTTTAGAGGGAAGCTTTACAATTTCAACACAGAACTGATGGGAGAGACTTACACTATGTGCAAAGGAGCAGTTCTCAAGGTAAATCGTGACTTGACCACTAAACTGCTAGATATGATTTGATGAGAAAAACCAAACTCTACATAGGTGAGAAATAATGATGTAGCTGTAATAAGATGATGTTGCTGTGATTATGTACTGTGGCCTTTTCCTACCGTTGCAATATATTTTTCTTGGCACTAATTATTCTTATGTGTGTCCCAGGTGTAAAAAGACGTTTATAATGGGGTACCATTCTACGTAAAAGACTTATCTCTAGAACTGAGAACACAATAACACAAACATAGCTATACAAGAAATTACCATTGAATACTTCAAACAGTTTAAATGTTTAAGCACAGCATCTCATTTTTAACTTGCTCCTCAGATTTGTTCATAATGAATACAGTCCAGCAGAATTTTATGTGCTCCTTATAGGATTAACTCTATCAAATGACTTAAATGCAATTGATTACTTAGTTCAGTTACATAAGTAAGAGATCAGGTGGAAAACCAGAACACTTCCATTTAAATACTATCTTGAAATAGCTTTTACAGATTTAAAACTGTGGTAAGAGAAGCAAATCCATTTCCTAAGTGATGTAAGTTATAGCATGTTAAATGAGAAATCTAAGGAAAACTAATTTTGTTTCTGAGCATAACGTGACACAAAATGTAAGAGAGCTCCTTTTTATATTCTTATATTGACATTTTTTAGATATTTTCCAATAACAGCAGCAGCTGGTCCTTGCAATTTGCTGTATAAGCATTCCAGAAATGTGTGCCAAATAGACAAAATATGAGCTAACAGAAAACTGTTCCTTAATAAAGGAATGACAAAAAATATATCCAAATAACATAAGAGAGACAACGTATAAAGAGGACAACCTGTAGCTCTGTAATATTTTACTACTCATAATGCCTTTTGGGACATTACTGAAAGGTACTTTTTATATGATTAATGTTGATATCTGGTATTCACTGCTGTAATATATACATTAAGAAGAAGTGAATATTCCAATATAATATGCTATCTTTATAATCCTTATTTTGCATGCATTGCCTAATATAAAATAGGCTTAGGCAAAGCCATACTTTGGGGTCCTCACCTTAGATTCCATTATTGAATGTCTCTCCATCTGTTGTTGAAGCCCTGACTGCTATCATTAAAAAAACCTGATGAAATCAGAGATCTACAAGTGTCTTAGTTTTGACTGAGACAATAGTGCTAAGGAACCCTTACTTTAGCTTCTGTACTTATCTAATTAAGTACTTCTGGTCCTAGAGTGCTGCTCTGCCAGCTGGTTTTCATTACATGCTGGATTCTTAATGACTTCATTTGAATCAGTCAGTCACTTAATTGGTCTATAATACCACTGCTTCCGGCTCTTGACGTATTAAGGATTTTAAGGTACTGTACCTAAAACACCTGGTGAACCTGGCGAGCCCTCCAGAATCAAGAATATCGGGAATATCACTGTCAATAAGCCTGACTTTTCTATATAAGTGAACAAGGTTAAGTGTCATATGTGTCATATAGCATTGTTTTCCATGCACAGTGGACAATGCCACACCAACCTGTCATAAAAGCACCAACCAGACATAAATGTCAAACTCTTAGGCACTTAATTGCTTTTCACACTTTTTATGCTCTAATAAAAAGTGAATTTGGCTGTATATTATTAATAATTGGAAATGGTGGTGTGAACAATGGAGGAGGAAGATTTATTGTTATTGAGTAGCTTATGTAAAAATGAAAAGTAGTGCTAGAAGGAGAGAATGTCATGTTGAATCAAGAGGTAGCATAAGACAAGGTATTGTTAAAGCAGTATTTCAGGATAAAAACAGCTTAAAGCTACTGCAGGAACTGGTGACAGAAAACCTGGAGCTGGATGTCACTCAAGTTCAGGTCAAGAGCTCAGGCGTCTGTCTGCCAGAGAGGATTTTAACATGCTGCTCTGATCCACAGAGCTCTGCTGTGTTGCAGCACACAAGTCCAATATATCAAAATTAGAAGCCAGAAAAAAGAGGAAAAACAAAATTGGGTACAATGTGCATTACCTCCATCCCTGGCTTAAATACTATATTTAATGAAGTTATAAAACAAAATACTCAGATTTAATATCCAGTGTCTGAACTTGGGATACATGACTATAATTAGAGATAATTAGTCTAAGCTTAATTTTCACTGTATCAATATGTGATGTTTGCCAACTCCACCATCGTTCTAATGAACTATTTGCCGTCTCTTAGTGTAAAGGATCTATAGCACATGCTAAAGCACAATTGAGTCACAATTTAAGAGGGAACATAAAGGCTACTCCCCCAAAATAATTACTTTACTCCACTTTTCACATTTGTGGAGTTTATTTTAGAAATGTAAAACAATCCTTTGTTTAAACCAACACATAATATAGTTGTGATACAATGCTTGTGGACCTCCAATATACAGAGACAGAGCTCCCTTACAGCTTGTAAATCAGTTAATTGTTCGAATAGTTCAAAACCCTGATGTCCCGCAACTGGAGGAGGGGGGAGAGATCCAGCCATGCATACAGTATGTGTGAAAAATGTGTGGAACAAAGGGCAGATCAACATCCACAGACATTGACCTAGCAACAAAACTGAAGATAAAGTACGTCCTGTGACATGGACAGATATAGATGTAAAGACATGCTCTACTCTGCTATATGGAATGTAACTTCCCTTTTTTAACCAAAATCCCTTTATTGAGCTTGACCTTGATTCAGGGTAGAGTCATGAAGATGGAGTGAGGAAATGATAGGAAGCCTCAGACAGCTTGCAGCCTGAGTCAGGCAGGCGCAGATCCAGGGCTCTGAGACAGGTATAAATAAAGTGAAGAGCTCCGGGGACTGCTTGGAGAAGTCACAGAACCCTCCATGGATGATGCCAACAACACCTCAATCATCACTTTGATTAGCCACTTAGTCTAACTGCCTAGCAAGCCATAGGAGATGCCATTGAACAGAAGTATAAGAGAAGTCTTGATAACTAATCGCAACCCTACTCCTAGTAGAGCTCTACCAATTGAGGACACCCACTCTTCTCACCCAGAACCTACAGCTTGATCTCTTTACCTTTCTTCATTATTTGGAAGTTGTTTACACTGGTAAACACTCTGCAGTGTCCGATTAAAACTATCTTTTTATAAAGAAATCTCTTCCAAACAATTTTTGATATGACCTGTTAAAGACAGTTCTATCAAAAATGTAAAACTGATTTGCTCTGTTGGAAAAAAAAATTCAACCATATTTCACTTACCTAAAGACAGCAAGGCTCAGTGACCAAAGTACTAGAGGTTTTCGCAGTTCAAACTTTTCCCTCTGTTTCATCAGGTGGCGGCCACCAAATATAAATGCAGCATACAGAGCTGAGAATAAAAAGGATTTCTTCCTACAAAAGAGAATTACAAGATATTAGGGCAATTCTGATTTTTTTTAATAACTTTCATTTATTCAACTTTGAATAAGTCATTTTTATAACTGTTCAGGTGTGTGGTGCTTTTGTTATTCCTTATGTCACTTAAAACCTGGATCCCCTCGGAGTTTTATCTGGTGTTTGACATTGGAGTGAAAACAGGAGCAAATAGATACTAACAACATACACACCCATGAACGTCATACACACCCATGAATTTCTAACAACGTACGCAGTTTGGATAACAGCAAGACAAAATTAACTCCTGACAGACTATAATTTTTTACATTTGTATTTTTTCACTTTGAGACTACAAATTTTGGACTCCCAATTAGAAACTATGTATTGATTGTCAACACTGTTACAACCACTATATTATGCATATTTGCCTATAGAAATGTACTCTGAGAGCTGAACACCATTTTTCATATTTCCACTCCCTGTGTCTGGAATGAGTTAGCATGGAATGGAAGATTTATGAGGTTCTCACTGGCTTTATACCTCATTGATACTCAGTGGGTCACAGCAAGCCAGGAATATCCTGTGCAAATCAAGTCCAACCCTCATGGCTCTTGGCTAGCTGTGCACGTTTAATTCCTCAGCCCTGGTCAGTCGATTAATGACACTGTCCAGATTTGACCGTTCAGTGTCTGGATTATAGAGCTCAACTTGTGTTTCAGGTGTTTGCAATTATTGCAACAAAAATATACATTTTAATATAATACAATGGCTTCAGTTGATTTCATGCGTTTGGCTAAAATGTATATGCGTTCTTTTAAATAAAAAAATAAATAATTCCTGACAGTATTCAATTAAAAATATTTAAAAGGGTGTTTTATCAAAGGAGTGAAATCAAGCTACTAAAACCTGAGGATATGAAAAATGTAGCTTTTTTAAACTTTCAATTACCTACACAATCTATGGCAATGAAAATTAAATTTTCACAATTTCTTTTTCACATTTTCACAACTTTGATTTTTTACACCATACGGATACAGAACCTGTAATGTTATTACAGTTGTTCAGCACGTGAGAAAAAGTAATTTTTAACAGAATAGTGAAATATCTTTGCTGTGTTAATTTAGTGATGGCATGAAGGACTGTGTTTCCACACTTGAACAACAGAATAAAAACTGTCAAAAATGGAAGATGAATAATATCCAAAATATTTTGTAAGGATTGAGATTTATATCAAAAGCAGTCTACAGGACTTTGAAGCTAGGCCTTAAACTATCATATCAAAATAAGCTGTCTACAACATCTACATTAAGTTCATTCATTTTAAAGTAAATGGCCTAAAATAATAAACTGATAATCAGGATTATCATCTAAAAAAAGACAACTGCATTCAGGCACAGTCCTATTCAAAGCCTGTGTGTTGTGCTCACTGAAGGGATACAGTATGTCTGAATTTCTGCTGTTGTAGTCCATGGCAGCAGATGTTGATTGGGTGCTTCACAGATATAGCAGATGATCACTGAAGACACTGATTCAAATTGAAGATCAATGCTGAATTCAAACAAGTGAGTCATTGAGCCACTGGGGTAATGTGACCTATTCCTTTACAGCTGTTTCCTGTTCACTAACGCCGCTTTTTAAAACACAACTTAACAAGCGGCGAGCTGAATGTGCAGTATATTTTGAAATGAGCTTGAAGGTATTGTGTACTTTATTGTTCTGCGTACTAAGATAATAAGATGAAAGTACAGTACACATAGTACCATGAACCAAGTTGGATGCTTCCATTATAAATCTTTTACGAGGTACCAGATCCAATGTGTACAGCTATGGTAGCTCTGACCCTCATAAAATGCAGAACACACTAAACAACTTTTATCCTCTTTATGTGTGCATTTATGACCAGAGACAGCTCAGTGTTGACCAGTTGTGCAAATCTCTCTTAGGAAGAAAAATTAAAAATATACAGGACCATCCAGACCTAAAAAATGTAAGGATATCTCAAATCAGCCTTCATGTTAATTTAGATAACAATACAAAAGTGCTCTAAGACAATTAACAATATTGGATTTCTACACATCCAAATGTTTTTAAACACTTTTAATTCAAGATTTAACACAGAGGATGTTTGTCTGTTCGCTCATCTACAGTTTAAATTTAATATAAAACCCCAAAAATGTGAAAGAGTAAAAGAACCTCCAGGTGCAGATAATACTGTAAGAGAAATAGGACTGGCAGAAGTAGAGGTGTCATGAACTTTGGCTCTAAGTAATAATGCTAATCTCTATAAGTACCCTATCTGTGTATATTCCAAACTTAGACTCACAAATTAGAATGAAAATCAGCCTCCTATAACTGCAATTACAAAAAACTGGCAGTGGTAAATAAAAAAAAGACGTACATTTTCTATTACATCTGTCTATTATGCTTCCATTCTGGTACTTTAATGTTTTTTTTTTCATTTTGCAGTTGAAGAATTTTTGCATATTAAGTACTAATGTTATTAACAATTCTAGTAACAGTGTTAGAACTCTGCAGTATTATTAGTAATAATAATAATAATAATAATAATTGCTAACACTTATATAGCGCTTTTCTGGACACTCCACTCAAAGCGCTTTACAGGTAATGGGGACTCCCCTCCACCACCACCAATGTGCAGCATCCACCTGGATGATGTGACGGCAGCCATAGTGCGCCAGAACACTCACAACACATCAGGTATCAGTGGGGAGGAGAGCAGAGTAATGAAGCCAATTCATAGATGGGGATTATTAGGAGGCCATGATTGGTAAGGGCGAATGGGAAATTTGGTCAGGACGCGGAGGTTACACCCCTACTCTTTTCGAGAAACGCCTTGGGATTTTAATGACCACAGAGAGTCAGGACCTCGGTTTTACATCTCATCTGAAGGACGGCGCCTGTTTACAGTATAGTGTCCCCATCACTATACTGGGGCATTAGGACCCACATGGACCACAGGGTGAGCGCCCCCTGCTGGCCCCACTAACACCTCTTGCAGCAGCAACCTTCGTTTTTCCCAGGAGGTCTCCCATCCAGGTACTGACCAGGCTCACACCTGCTTAACTTCAGTGGGCTGCCAGTTGTGAGTTGCAGGGTGATATGGCTGCTGGCTAATAGTAGTAGTAGAGAGAAAGTTATTGTTATTAGAACAGTGGAATAACCTTGCTCTGTTGCTGTAGTGATGTCAAGATGTTCTGTTTATTCTTCTATTTTTGTGTAACAGAATAAAAGCAGATCATTGACGCATGATCAAAAATCCACTTATTCTTGGCAAGAGCTTGCAGCAACCCAAAACCTATCCAGAAAGGTGAGGCTACAACCTAAAAAAGAGCACACACACACGTGCATACTGTACACACAAGGACAATTTATAGATGAGCACATCTTCGGAAGATGAAAGAAAACTGAAGCATCTGCAGAAAACCCACATTCCCAAGCAGTCTCCAAAACTACTACTGTCTGGTATCATACCAGAACCCAAGACTTGTGAGGCAGAAGTGCTAGCTCCTAAGACACACTGTCATACATGAAACAGTCCACAATGCTTGATTAAAAAAATATATTTCTTATTTATGCCTGTCTCAACAGAGAAAAATACAAGGAGTATATAGACTATCCCACTTCAAATCATATAACAAACTCCCATAATGCTAATCGTTAATTGGTGTTGATGAATTAATGCATAGTTATGGCTATTACCATAGAGATGTTAAATGCATTTTTAATTATGCTAGCAATTATCTAGTGTTGAGAGAACAATTTTGATCTTGGCATTCAGACTTCTACTGAACCAGAATATCGCACACAACTCCATACTATTAATGACACTCTATGTAGACATTCTATAATATTATGATTGTTTACCTTATACAACACCAAACATTGAAATATACCATACTGTTAAGCTTTAACCATGAATCTGGCTGCATTATTAATGAGAAGCAAAGTTTAAAGCTGTATTTCATAATCCACAACTTGAAAATCTTCACATCACCTAGCACTGAAACATAATTGTTTCCTATGCCTCAGTCTGTATTTCTCATCCATTGCTACAGTACCTGCCGAAAATATATTTATTTATTTTCCACCCTCAGACTTTTTATCATCCCATTCACTCCCTTGCTTGAAATGTGAAGGGTATATTATCCGCTCAGTTATCAGTGTCTTGATTTTAACTTTAGATTTCTGGAATGTCACAAACTGACTTCATGCAAACTATTTTTCTGTCGCTAATACATACATTCTGATATCATCCTTTACAGATACAACATAGTGACTGTTAAAATGGCGATACTCTATGGAAAAGACAAATGCTAAGCTACTTCAGTTTTTCACAATAACTCTAGTCTATAAATCTTATTGACAATCTAAAGTTGTGCATTTCTACTGAACATTGGCATTCCATTTAAACCAAATAAGACAATACATTTAAGAATAATGCAGAAGCCTTATGAAAATGGTGTGAATTTAATTATTTAATGAGGTTCAACATTTTAATTTCTTTGAGTTTTTGTTTTTTTGGTAGCACGTGTTAATTACAGTGATGGCAGCGCCTTGTCTGCCAGAAGACCAGGTTGGCCAGAAGACTGATCCATCCATTTTCTAACTGCTCCTTCCAATTTAGGGTCACGGGGGAGCCAGAGCCTATCCTGGCAAGAAACACGCCCAAGGTAAGCTACGCCCTGAATGGGACTGAATCACAGAGCAGACAGACACAAACACAGACACAGACACACTAACACCAGGGCTAAAATTTCTTAGATGTCAACTAACCCACCAGTATGTCTTTGGACTTTGGGACTAAACTAGAGCACTCAAAGGAAACCATGGGGAGAACATACAGTACAAAACTATTCAACTACACAAACAGGTCTGGAATTGAACCCCAGGCCCAAGCACTAATGCTAACCACTGAGTCACTGTGCCACCCTGGCCAGCAGATACAGCATGCAATTTCACATTGTTACAGAACTGTCATCAAAGGCTTCACTATGTCACAGTGATTCATGCTCATGAAACTGTCTCAGAACAGTTCAAAGCTTCTGGTACGGATCTCTCTGAAGTTAAAACATTAAAATGTTATACACTAGTACTGCCACCTTATTATTTTTGGCGATTTCAATAATCTGTTTGATGGATTACTTCTTGGAGTGGCCAGCCATTCAAAAGCCAAAAAAAACATGTCTGACTCACTGGGGATTATGCAAGATTGAGTGTTTCTGCATTTTTTAAACATGGTTTTACTTATTCAGCAGCCTTTGAGCCATTATAAATCATCTAGAACAAAAGAGACTTCCCCTGTAAAGACCTGTATGATTTTAAGACAAAGTGCACATTAAAATTACCTCACAGATATAATTTAATTTTTTTTTATTTTGATTACATTTTCTCAAGTAACTTGAAGCATTTAAAAATAATTAATATGAATGTGAATTGATTTGATTTAAAAAATCCAATAAAAATAAATAAGACACCGAGCCAGTTCAAAACAGTTTTATAGTCTGTCCAGTCTGTCTGATTATTGTGTTTGAGGAAAGTTTTTGCTTATTTTTAAATCTGTCTAAATAGTGCATCACAATACAATATTAAAAATAAACAACAGAGGACATGATATCAAATAAGCTATATAACTCCTAAATTGCTTTTTTCCTTTTATGTAACTATTTCAACTTAGTGACTGCAATGCCTATTTTGAAATGGCTATGATGTAAAGGAGGGTTTCACAGGTAAAGTGACTTGCATGGACCTTCACAGTAATGAATCTCTAGATATATGTCAACATTGAGGCAAATACAACAATGGGATCTAAGACATGTAAAAGTCCAAAATTCTTCATCAGCAAACTACAAATGTAAACACTGTTCAGATTCACAGTAAGTGACTGAAGAATGGTGCACTTTGCAATGTGGTTGTAACGCTTACGGCCGACAGGCACTGTGTAAGAGCCGGCGTACCAGAGCGGGTGACGTCACCGCCCTTCCCTGTGATAGCAGGACCACAGCTACTGGGCTGTGGAGAGATCTCTCTTTGGCTCACGGGGCTAGGTCGCTGCAGAGAGACACGGGAGTCCCGGGTTCGAGCCTCCAGTCGGGATGGGGCCGACCAGATGCGACAAGGGCGCCCGCCTGAGCCCCCGTTGCGTTACATTGGTGTCAGAAGCGGGGCGGGATAGCCCTTCGCCGGTGACGGCGATTTAAGCGGGGGAGAGTGTAACGCTTACGGCCGACAAGCAGTGTGTGTAAGAGCCGGCGTACCAGAGCGGGTGACGTCACCGCCCTTCCCTGTGATAGCAGGACCACAGCTACTGGGCTGTAGAGAGATCTCTCTTTAGCTCACGGGGCTAGGTCGCTGCAGAGAGACGCGGAAGTCCCGGGTTCGAGCCTCCAGTCGGGATGGGGCCGACCAGATGCGGCAAGGGCGCCCGCCTGAGCCCCCGTTGCGTTACATTGGTGTCAGAAGCGGGGTGGGATAGCCCTTCGCCGGGGACGGCGATTTAAGCGGGGGAGAGTGTAACGCTTACGGCCGACAGGCACTGTGTAAGAGCCGGCGTACCAGAGCGGGTGACGTCACCGCCCTTCCCTGTGATAGCAGGACCACAGCTACTGGGCTGTGGAGAGATCTCTCTTTGGCTCACGGGGCTAGGTCGCTGCAGAGAGACGCGGGAGTCCCGGGTTCGAGCCTCCAGTCGGGATGGGGCCGACCAGATGCGGCAAGGGCGCCCGCCTGAGCCCCCGTTGCGTTACATGGTATTAACATAGAACTTTAGCATTGCCTGAAATCTGTGAGCTGATGATATGAAGACTTCCTTAAAAAATTGTAAGAATTTCATAATAATTGAATTCCATAAAAGAAAGGGGTTATATTTATTAGTAATATTGATAATAATTAGGATTCTATTAAAATGGAATTATTAGCATTCATTTAAAATAAATTCAATAAAAATAACACTTTGCTCTTTGGAAGTGCAATGAAAGCTTCTGGATCTGTAGAGAGGCCTTTGAAGGTTTCCCGTTTCCCTCCTGGGGTAAAAAAGGAGGTAATACAAGGAAAACATTTGGATTTCAGTCTCGTGCGTCATCATGGTTAAGGTCAGAGAGCTCTCTGAAGACTGCAGGCAAATGGCCATTGACCTCCACAAATTGAATGATGGCTTTAAAAGAATCTACAAAAAGCTGAATCTTCCACTTTCTACTGCCGTGTTCTTTTTAAGAAATGTAAAACTTCTGGTATAGTTGTACCCTGTTAGGAAGAGGACACAAGTGCATCTTGTCACCACAGACAGTGAAAAAAGTGAGATTGGGAGTCAACTACAAATTCAAAGGCAACAGCTAGAGATCTCCAATATACTGTAGAGTGGCATTGTCAGAATACAAAGTGTTGAAAACTAATGTCAATAGTGCCCCCGCATTAATGTGGCATTCATAACTGGTTTGCATGAAAGAAGCCAAGAAGCCTCTTCTGAGGGTGAACCACAAAAAGAGATGACTCAAACTTGCCAAACTTCACATGAATGACAACTGAAACAATGTCTTAAGGTTGGATTAAATGAAAATTGATCAGGGTCCTGGAGCCTCTGTCAAGACCAAGGAAATCGTGAAGTCCAATATGAACAACAGCATTTTGACCAGACACTTATGTTTTCTTTGCCAATGATTCAAGCTTGGCTGGAAATGGACATTACAGCACAACAAAATAAATGTTCTCAACTGGCTGTCACAGTTTTCAGAGCACAATTAAATGGAGCATTTGTGATCCTAATTCGAGATAGCAGTTCACTAACAGAAACCTAAGGGGCTGAAAGACTTAGAGCTATTCTGCATAGAGGAATGTTAAAAAAACCCTCTAACATGCCAGAACCTCATAGCACACTACAGGAGGTGTCTAGTCACTCAGAGGGCATTTCAAAAAATACTAACTACAGGGGTGTGAGCAAATGTGGATTTAAATTATTTATGACAAACATGACTTTGTTCTGTGCCACTGCATTAAAATTACTGTATAATATGTTTGGAATTTTAAGCAAGGAACTTTCCAATCTGTAAGTCTGTCATTTGATGTTTACTGTTCCTCTTTCATTTCATTTGGGGTATGAATAAATTAGGTGGACACTGTAACTATTTCTCTGTGGGGGTTTTCTACAGAATTGATTCTCTGGAATATTAAAAAATAAATAAATAGCAGCTTCCAACTCTTCCTACTGGTGTGATATTTTCAGTAATATGTTTTAAGATCATAAAAAGGTATGAATAAGTATTTACATGACTGGAATAAATAAGTGACTCCTGTTCTCTATTTTAAACTAACTTCCAAGTACTGTCTTCTTGTGCCTTCTGTTTTGTGTTTCACTGTTCATTCTGGAGGAATATGCTAGGTAGATCTCTCAGTGCGGCACATTACCTTAAACTGCTAAATGCATCTTATTGCTCTTCTCTGGATGGATTCCACAGCAGAAATACCTTTTCTATAACTTGGTAAACAAGACATACAATATACAATTTACAACACAATACATTTTTTTAACATCACATCCCTTGATTTTAATTTTCTTTTTACTATAAATCCCAGCATTGTGCTTTCCTTTTTAATTGTTTCCCCCATTGTCTAGAGAAGATGTAAAGGATGCATCAACATAAACACCTGTCTTTTGCATAAGTAGTTCAAGTAGGTAGCTGCGTTAGCATGCATAGGCTGCAAAGGAACAAATAAAGGTTTATTCCTTGCTGAAAAGAGAAGAAAGGAAACACAACGTTTTGGCCATTGTGTTTCCTTTCTTTTGCATAAGTAGCCTATTCTAGCTCAGCATTTCCTATTTTGTATTAATGGTGTGTTGTTACTGCCAGAATGCAATACCCACCATTTATCTACACACTAAATATCATCTGCCAGGTGTTCACCCATTAGTGCATTTTATCTAAATCTTTTGGATTTTTTTTGCTGTTTCTAAAAGTGTTTACTAATCCTCCTAATTTGCTTTTGTTCGCAAATTTGACTAGTTTACTAATTATTCTAAAATCAACATTATTGATATAAATTAAGAACAGCACTGGACCTTGTAAAGATCCTTGTGGTACTCCATTACATCATCACATAATTTTTTTCAATGTTAATATTACTAGATATGTTCAAAAATGACTCGAGTCACTTTTAAAAATTATATATTTTTTTGTTTTTTTAATTTTATTTTTTAATTAAGTCTTGATTTCCAAAAATGCGTTGAGGAGGACAGATAAAACAGGACAGATAAAAATCTTTTAGATTTCCATTATTTTTTCATATTTATTTCTGTATTTTATTTATAACATACTCTTATAACCTTCATGGAAAAACTAAGGTTGCTGCTGGAAGAGGTGTTAGTGGGGCCAGCAGGGGGGCGCTCACCCTGCGGTCCATGTGGGTCCTAATGCCCCAGTATAGTGACAGGGACACTATACTGTAAACAGGCGCCGTCCTTCAGATGAGACGTAAAACCGAGGTCCTGACTCTCTGTGGTCATTAAAAATCCCAAGGCGTTTCTCGAAAAGAGTAGGGGTGTAACCCCCGCGTCCTGACCAAATTTCCAATTGGCCCTTACCAATCATGGCCTCCTAATAATCCCCCTCTATGAACTGGCTACATTACTCTGCTCTCCTCCCCACTGATTGCTGATGTGTGGTGAGCGTTCTGGCGCACTATGGCTACCGTCGCATCATCCAGGTGGGTGCTGCACATTGATGGTGGTTGAGGGGAGTCCCCATTACCTGTAAAGCGCTTTGAGTGGAGTGTCCAGAAAAGCGCTATATAAGTGTAAGCAATTATTATTATTATTATTATATAATCAGAATATGAAATTTCAAGATATCAAAAATATATGCACAGTAAAAAAGTAAAATTTCTGTCAGTCAAAACTACTGTACAAACTGCATCCCTGGCACAAGCAATGGAAAATAAACAATAATGTTACTGTATGTCAAAAGGCCAGTGATTGTGGGGATTTGAATTGTTTTGTGAGTCCTGGGGAGTGACAACGCTAGAACTGTCTCATCTTATATTAAGAGATTTGCACTCTATTATGATGTATTGCTCAATTTTCATATAAAGGGAGTGTAGTTAGGACTTACACATCATACAGTGCATGACTAACCAGATCTACAATGTGATTAGAGAGTTAGCTGCAGCATAATATTTTCTCCTACAGACTTCTGAAACATTATTTTTCCTAAAGTCCATCATCACGTTTAGTTGTATAGATTGGGTTAGTTCTTTCATCACAGTACACATCCATGAGCTCTGCATTCCATGTCACTTCCAGTACTGTACTGTTAATGTACTGTGACATCAGCAACACTAGTAAAACAACTGAAGCCATGCAGAATGATGATAGCATAACAGCATAAGCATAGAACAGCTCAGTATCCATGAATTGCTAATCGCATCTGTCTAGAGTAGCAGTTTCAGTGCTTGGCTACAGGAGAAAATTCCAAGAGTGCAGCAGAGCTGTTTAGATCTGCCTCAGGGCCATCTTCCAGTCCCCATTTTCAGCCCCTTCCATCCAGGTTCCCCAACCCCTTTTTGAGGGCAATGCAATCTCCATGTGTTTCTCCACAAAGCTTAGTGTTGAGCATGAAAACCCACCCCCACCATCAACTGCAACAGTGCTATTTCCAGCCATCTCTGATAATGATAATGTTTCTTTATTAGCCCTATACAATTTCTTGCATTAGGAATTCATCTTTTCGCATACCCCAGCTTTTCTCCATGGAGACACAGACACACAGACAGGGAGAGAAGCTTGGGGTCAGAGCGCAGGGTCTGCCATTGTACAGCACCCCTGGAGCAGTTAGAGTTAAGGGCCTTGCTCAGGGGCCCAACAGAGTAGGATTCCTCTGCCGGCCACGGGATTTGAACTGGCAACCTTCCAGTCACAGGCACAGATCCTTAGCCACAGAGCCACCGCTCCGCCTGGATTCCACGGAAAAAGAAAATAACACACGGGCTTCAGATGAAGTCTCCAAATGTTACAGGCTGTCTGAAAAACTAACAGGGCTAGGAGAGAAAAAAACAGCGCAGCAGCAATCTTTACTCTTCTACCAAAATATCAAGAAAAGAAATATCTTAGACTCAGGTCTCTAGCCATCTGCACATCAGGATGCTTCAGTATGGCCGATCTCTTTCAGCTCGTTCACTCTGTCCGTTCCCAGTGTCAGCCCTTCTGGCAGTTTCTCGAAGCTGCCGTCTTTGGCTCGTTTGTCCAGTCTCTCTTTTTCTCTCTGTCTGTGGAGCTCGAACACAGAGCTCCAGTGCATGGTGTCCCTGGTGTCTTCCACAGCTACCTCTTAACTTTAACAAAGGGAGCACTTGTTTATATCAACAGCAGCTGTTGGCTATCATGGAAGTAACTACTTACAGTTAGATGCCATGAGCTTACAGTTTGCCAAAGATGTGGACCCATTTTCTACACTTAATATTTTATTGAAACCTCAATGGTCAAACTGGAGACTCCTAAGGGTAATATACAGTAAATGCAAGCAAAAACCAAAGAAAGTAAAATATGCTGATTCCATAAGTATTCAGTATTGAATTCAGACGTATAAATTCAATATTAAGTGGAAGGACCTCTGGCAACAATTACAGCCACGTGTTTTTATGGGGCTTCATGTTCTACTGTAAGTCTTTAACAACTTACACACCAGCTTGGTGCAATTTTTGCCTATTCTACTTGACAGATACAAGCTCGCTCATGTTACTCAGGGATTTAATATGGACAGAAGTCTTTCTGGGAATAAGCAACAGGATTTGACTTAGGACTTTGACTGGTCCACTCAATGACATTCACTTTACTATTCTTAAAGAACTACATGGAAACTTTGGCTTTATTTTAGGATCCTTCTTACTTAAAAAAATCACTTTTTTTCTCTGAGAAAAGGAACCTGTTTCATTTATGATCCTATCATTTTTGACAGCTTTCCCAGTCCCTGCTGATGAGAAGCAGAATATTAATAGCATCCTGCCAACATTATATCACGCTTGAAAGTTGGGACGGTATAGACTGACTGATCCACTATGTTGGTTTTGCACCAGAAGTAACAGTTTGTATTTAGGCCAAAAGGTTCCACTGAGTGGAATTGTATGGCTATAAAAAACTTTTCCATATGTTTGCAGTATCACTTAGGCACTTTGTTACAAAACACATGCAAGATTTGAATGTTTCTTAAATTCCATATAAGCCCCTTTTTGAGTGACTGTGATATTGTTGACCCATGGACATTTTCTCCCATCTCAGCCACTGAACTCTGTAACTGTTTCAAAGTCACCACTCGCCTCATGGTGACACTCCTAACCAGTTTCCACCTTGCTTTGAGGGATAACTTGATCTAAGCAGTCGCTGGGTGCCTTTATTATTTATTTTATTTTGAATGTTCCTTGCTTTTCCTGGTCTGAAATTCACTACCTGATTGAGGGACCTTACAGAGAGAATGTATGTTTTAAATGTGTGAAGTAGGTTGCGTATATAACAAATATTAATTTTTACTCCAAAGCTTTTAGCAGGCTTTAAAGCAGGCTTTAAAGTAACAGTGTGAAAACTGTGCAATGGTCTAAATACTTTTGAAAGATACTTCATGTGAATTGTAAAAGCTACTTCACATACTGAAAATACTGACATTTTATTATGCAGTTATTAGAAGATTTTGCAAAAATTAATAAATTGATTTTTCTACAGTACAAGTAGTATGAGAGAACGTATGAGGAATACTGTTACAGTACATTATACATTTTCCATGTATGTTATCCAGTATGTTTATATTTTAGCTTTCATCAGCAAAATACATTAACAGGTTTTCCTTGCATGACTTCCTTGAAAATGCATTTGTAATGAGCTGTCAGAATTTATGGTGCTTTCTTCACTGGACATAGTAATAAGTCCAGCCTCATCTCACATTTACAAAATCTTTCTTGAATTTTCAGAAATAAGCTTAATAACATCTGGGAAAACATTCTCATTCTCTTTACATGCCAGACTTTGCTGGTTGTCCTCTTTCCCGCTTATTCCTCTTTGCCCCCCATTTTTTCTTCTTTCTCTGTTCTTTGTCTCTGGGTACATAACAAAAAAAATGACTTCTTAAGCTCTCTTCTGGTGTTGGCAACTTTTAAACAACATGATGCCAGTTACAAAAAAACATAATTTGGCTTAGGAAAACATGAATAGTTTTCTGCCTGCAGTCTGTGTGGAGTTTGTATTTTCTCTCTCGTGTTTGTAAGAGAAAATACATACTGGTAGGTTAATTGCCTTCTGTGGAAACTGGCCCTAATATGAGCGTGTGTGTCAGTGTCTGTGTGCCCTGGGATGGACTGGAATCCAGTCCAGGGCATATCCTGCATTGCTTGCAGGAATAGGCATGATCCTGTATTGGATAAAGTGGTTAGAAAATGTATGTATGTATGGATTATTGTAACAACTTACTTGCAGCAGTCTCTAAACCTTCCCCTAACAAGTTTGTTAATTTGGAGCTAGAATCCTGACTTGGTGCACAGGTGATCATATTATGTCTGTTTTTTTAATCCTTGCATTGGCTTGCTGTCAGGTTTCAAGCCAAATAAAAAATCTTTGCAGTTAAGTTCAAGGCTCTACTGGCTTGGATTTTTAGTATCTAGCCAATATTCTTTTTCATCTAATATAATGTACGCTACCCTTTTCAACTAATTTCAGCTAATGTGTTCCCAGTGTTTGTCTGCACTGTATGCATGACAGGACCCCAAAGTTACACATTTTACTATGTAATTATCCAAGTGAAACAAGTTTAACATCTATCACATATCACATATTGTGATATATAGTGAAAGTATGAACATTCTTTACTGTAAATAAAACTTCATACAAAACAATGATCAATATTACAATGTTCTTTTTACAAAGCCAGACAGCAATGCAGTAGATTGTATTTCTACTACCGAAGAACTTCCAGGAATCTGAACAGTTGAGATCTTAGTCTTTCAACATCTCCTCTCATATTTCAGAAGAAGGCAATCAAGACTGTGTCTAAACATGTGGACTTAAGTTACAGATCTATCTAGGATCATCTATTTGAGAAACAGCAGAGACGGCATGAATGCAACAAATCCTTAATCTCTGGTAGGTAACAATCTGAAATTGTTAGCTGCATTTGTGCTAACATCTTTTGGCATTAAATGGTTTAATAATGCAATATTCACAATACATTATTATCAAAACTTATTCAATCTCAGGACTATAGTACAGTATATTTATTGTGACCGATTCTTTTTTAATGGAGTGTGTTAATTATAAAAACAAATATATATATATATCAACAAGGGCCTTTCCATAATAGAAAGCTGGGGGAGAATACAGAAAAGTAAGTATTGAAAAGAAATATAAAGAACTGCAAAGATAAAAAAATAGAGATAGAAAATGGTATAGCAATGAAGGCTAGCATACAGTAAATTATTACAACTGTAAAAGAACTGTTGTCTATTGAATACTTATGGGACACTTTTATTAAGTATTAGACGTGTTAAATTAATATCCCCTCATAAGAAAACGTCCTTTATTTAGGAAGAAAAAGACAATATTCACCTGGCTGATGAAAGACAAATATCCATATTAACCAGCTATAGAACAGAAGAGACAGAAATATATCAAATTTGCCAGAAGCGTGTATTGTACTGTAAGATCAATCAAATTTCCTTAGATCTCAAATTATATCAATTATACTTAAGGAAACAAGTGATGCTATTAACAAAACTCCAGCATTTTCTCAAGAAAGAGGTAACACAGATAGACTGAAAAACTGCTATTGTTGTGTCCAACCACATAAAAACCAAATCAAGTAACTACAGACACTAAGTTGAACTTCTGCAAAATTGAAGGTTGTGTAGACACTGTTTAGAACTAAACTGGAGGATCTCGCATGGAAAGAGAAATCTAGGGGATAGTCTAAATGGATTAATAAATCTTACACTTATATAGCACTTTTCTGGACATTCCACAGGTAATGGGGACTCCCCTCCACCACCACCAATGGATGAAGTGTTGGCAGCCTTAATGTGCCAGAACACTCACATCAGGTATTAGTAGGGCGGAGAACAGAGTAATGAAGCCAGTTCATAGATGGGGATTAGGAGGCCATGATTAGTAAGGGCCAATGGGAAATTTGGCCAGGACGCCAGGGTTACACCCCTACTCTTTTTGAGAGACACCCTGGGATTTTTAACGACCACAGGACCTTGGTTTTACGTCTCATCCGAAGGACGCCACCTGTCTACAGTATAGTATCCCCGTCACTACACTGGGGCATTAGGACCCACATGAGCCGCAGGGTGAGCGCCCCCTGACACCTCTTCCAGCAGCAACCTTAGTTATTCCCAGGAGGTCTCCCATCCAGGTACTGACCAGGTTCACACCTGCTTAGCCAGTTGTGAATTGCAGGGTGATATTGCATGAATATTGCGGAGAACAGAGTAATGAAGCCAGTTCATAGATGGGGATTAGGAGGCCATGATTAGTAAGGGCCAATGGGAAATTTGGCCAGGACGCCAGGGTTACACCCCTACTCTTTTTGAGAGACACCCTGGGATTTTTAATGTCCAGATCTTGGTTTTACATCTCATCCGAAGGACAGCACCTTTTTTTACATTATAGTGTTCCTGTCACTATATTGGGGCATTAGGGCCCACATAGACCACAGGGTGAGCGCCCCCTGCTGGCCCCACAACACCTCTTCCAGCAGCAACCTTAGTTTTTCCCAAGAGGTCTCCCATCCAGGTACTGACCAGGCCCACACCTGCTTAGCTTCAGTGGGTTGCCAGTTGTGAGTTGCATGGTGATATGGGTGCTAGATAAACAAAAGTAATGGATACACACCGAGTATACAATATGGTACATCTGAATGTTCAGAAGGCTTTTGATAAAGTTCCAAATAAGAGATTAAATTGCCATTGGTAGGCATTCAAGGTAATGCATGTACTTGGATTGAGATCAGGTTAATGGAAGGAAACAAAGAAGTCACAGATAAGGCAGTGGTTAAATTGTATTGATGTAATGAGTGCAGTACAGCACATACCTCTATTAGGACCATTTTTCTTCTTAATTTATATATCAAACATCTAGATTGTGGTATAACCAGTAAATGTAAAATTCACCATTTAAATAAAAATAGGAGGATTAACAAAACTGAAGCAGCAAAGGAAGTTCCAAAAGAAAATTCAAGACAATACCTTACAAAGTAGACAGTGTAAGCGCAGAGAACTGCATGATCAGATTGGCCTAATAAGGTCTGTGCACAATCCTGCTCTGCAGGTTGTTGTATTTAAAAAAATGAAAGATATATTCATATATAATAAAATGTGTATATTTTTAGGCAGCACGAACGTGCAGTTATTGGATCTCAGAAACTATAGTACTGTATATGTGCAGTGGTTAGCATTGCTGCCTCACAGTGGTGGGTTGTTGGGTTTAATTCTTCAATTCAGGACCTGGGGTGCTATCTGCACGGAGTTCGCATGTTCTAACTGTTTCCTCCAGGTGCTCTGGTTTCCTCCCATAACCCAAAGACATAATCAACTAGCTTCTGGAAAAACTGGCCCTGGTGTGGTTGACTCTGTGTGTACCCTGTGTGCTCAAAGGTGTATCCCACATTCGGCCCTTTGCTTGCCAAGATAGGCTCTGGCTCCCCAGCTACCCTCTATTGCATAAAGTTGTTTGAAAATGGGTGGTTGGATAGGTATTTTTATAGACAAAGATGACTGTTTTTGGTCATGTTAAGTTTATGTAGGATAACACTACAATATACAATGCCAGTACATGTATAGCATACAAGGAAGCTTCTCTTTAAAAGTCATCTTGTGTGGTAAGAAGGTGGCAAAACTTCTATGATAGAAACCAGACTCCTAAGCCAGACAGTTAGTTCTCAGAGCTCAGTGGTGACAGAAATATTCAGTCTTAGTGTCAAGTGATAAAATAAAATCTATAGTAAAATTTATTCTTCGGCTAGTGTCCAGAGATTTTTTTGATAAGATTGGGTCTAAACAGAGGGCAGACTGGGGCAGAATGGGCCCCAGGACTATGAGCCTGAAGAAGCATCTTGAGAATAATAGTTCATGCTGACACATCATTTTCATTTTCTAGACACGCTGGGGAGGTAATCAAAAAGCAAACAAAGTGCAGTATATAAAGTGCAAAATTAAAATCAGAGGAAATTTTAAAATGTACTAGTGTCCAATACAGTAGTACATTTTATACTGGGAACACCTTATTTAGAATACAATGCATCATTTTGTTTATATTCCAGAACTGATACTGCTGCTCTGAACATTGAAGTCTAAAGAACGGACTTTTCAGAATCAACAGTAAAGCAGAAAATAGATGACACAAGTGGACGCAACATGGAAGTGCATTTTAAGGGAAACCAACACTTTTTAGATTTTGGGCTTAGAAAGAATAATCATTGATAAGCGCATCAAAAACCACAAAGAAAATAAAATGTGGACAGTAATGTGTAAAACCTCCAATTTACACCACAAAATAGACAAAATTTGCCAGAAATGCACAGCACCTTGTTTTTGTCATTGTCTGCGGTTCAGAATGAGGCAATAAAACATCCATTGTCTTGAACGGCATCATTACATTGTAAACAAGTAGGCTTGAGAATACTGTACATCTCTTCTAATCCAAAGGAAATATTGCTCTCCACATCGAGGCAGTTTTGCTGACAAATACTTCTTACTTGTTAACTCTGCATGTAGATCACATTTGAACATCTCTGCAGCGAAATGTCTGCTTGCACAACCATACAACCTATACTTTTTCTTATATACATCATATTATATTAGTTATTACATTGACTAGTGAGCAGGAAGGGACACTTCAGGTTGCAATTTGCATGGGCTCTCATCAACATGGCGACTATGCAGTACTTTCACAAAGTTCATGATTTTGTATTAAATTGGATTTTGTAAAATGTTGCAATACCTTCAATTTATTTTTGTTACCGAGATTAAATAACTGGTCTGTGAAATTGGGACTACAGTTCCCCTTTAAGATGAATCTTAATAATGTCTTTATGCAAAGGTTTCTGGGAGACAGGAACCAAGTTATGTTTTTCAAGCAGACACCCTGACAATTTTTAAGTACAAATAGCAATATGTGACTGAATGTTGTGCAGTAAAGTAAACTTAGTAAAGTGTTAACTATTATTATTATTATTATTAATTATATGAAATAATTCATTTATTGGCCATTTAATCATCACAACTGTGAGGTGTTTTGCAGAAATTCCAGCTATTATTAGCTCATGCCATAAATCCCATCAGCACATCACTTTTGATGTAACATATCCATCATATGATATTTGGAAATTAAATGACATTTTGACTGTAATGCTAACAGTTTATTTTAGGAAATATAAGACAAGTTTAAGAAAATGTATTTCTATGTGTTATCAGAATAAATATAAATATTTGTGGCTGAGTAAGTGTTAGATTTGTCTATTCCAGTCTACCAAATTTGAACGAAGGTGACATTCCGCAAAGCCAAGGGGCTGTAAATCTTTGTAGGCAGAAATTTGGGCAGGTTAGCTGGGCCCACAGTTAGAAAACGTTGGGGAAGGAATTCAGAGATGAATCTGACAGGGGGCCAGCAGGGAAGGGAGAGGAATCTGTTGCTAATATGCTAGAAGGAGCAGGAATGCCAAGCAAGCACCAGAGCAGCGAGAGTGGTGAAAAAGAGCGCCCAGTTCCAAAGCAGAATGAGCTGCACATTTGCCATATAGAGCAATCATCAGTGCCTGGGAGGGCTCCTGTAGGACAAAATAGAGAGGTGAATAGGAAAATGGATAAAGACGAAAAAGAAGATATTGCCAAGGCTTAAAGTATGGTAGGTAGGAAACCCAATGACAAAAAAAGGGAAAGTGACGAAAGAAGAAAGAGAATAAAAGGGCAAGAGAACACTCTGTCACTCTGCAACAGGCATCTGCTGAAATATCTCTTCATCATAGTAAATAAGAACAAAACCTACCTGTCAAAAAATAAAAAAGTACATTTCCAGTAATACTTTTGCCATTTCTCATATTCAGTTTAGAAATATTTGTAATTTAAGATAATGCTTAATCTATTATGAACCTACTCCATTTGAAATAATCAAGATTACTACTTGCCAGAGAATTGCACCAGCTCTCTTTACATGACAACACCGAGATTCTAGTGTTTCATGGGTTTGGCCAGGATACACAGAGTACTCTATCACAGTGTGATAGAGTTACAAAGGAGGTTTCCAGTCTTAACACAAAACTATAAACCATGCTGTACATCATCAATAAATCATCATCACTTCCTACTGATATAAGCAGATACATAGATTGAAGAAAAACAGTGAAAAACATTTTGAAGAGATTGAATTAAAATGGGTTTAAGAATATCAAACTAAGATGTACTGAATGTTACACTTAATTTACATACAATTACACCAAATGCTATAGTACTTTAAATTATACTTGTCAAAGTATATAAAGACATAAAAAGCTTGCAAAAAGTTTCACAAATTTGTGTTTTTAAGTATTAAATTGTGCATGGTTTATCAAGAGGGTAGCACGTTGGCACAGAATTGGGCCATGCTGGGGCCCTGGGTTCAATTCCTGGGATGCTGTCTGTTAAAGGCTTGTATGTTCTCCCCATGTTTGCACGAGTTTCCTCAAGGTGCTTTGGGTTCCTTCCAGTCAGGTTAACTGGCTTCTGTAAAACTGGCCTTGTTATAACAGTGTGTGTTTGTGTCTGTGCACACCCTGCAATTGACTGGCAACCCCACCAGGATGTACCATGCCTCATGCCCAATGTTTCCCCAGATAGACTCAACTGGATAAGCAGTTTTTGAAAGGAATGTGATGGTTTAACTTACAAGGGAGACAAATTATTTAAATGCTTTTCTAATCCTGATTTAATTGTTGTTGTTTGTCCATTTCATCCCTGAATTGGATGAAGCAGTGAAAAAATGGATGGAACAAATTATGTAAAAACTGTGATCTGCCTCAAAGGGTGGAAGTTGATTGTTTAGTTTTTATTTAACCTTAATTTTATTGTTTTTCATGCTTGAACTATTTAACATCCTTTTGTACACGTTTTCTCATTCTGTGTACGTACATTCTCAGCCCATGAAAGAACCCTATCTACTGTATATAAAAAGTTGTTTTTATTCAGTATTTATAGCACTACGTAAATAAATTGGACTACTGTGTCCATTTTAAGCACTATAAATTCATACGCCTGCTCAAAAAGTATTTTGACAGATTTTTTCAAATGAAAAGCTAAATATGAGTACTCTAGGTAAAATTACAACAAAAAACTATTTTCACCAAAATGATAGACATGTTCTAATAACATAAGGTAGGGAAGCTTTTTGAATGTTCAAGACTGATGGCCAGAAAACCATTACAGCAGTACATTATAAAAGCAAGACTCTGGCACAGCAAGAGAGGCATAATTCTGAACAACTGACTACAGCCAGGTGTCATCAACAACATAATCTTTGTCTACGCTATAAGGTGCTAGTAATGAATAGTGATAAATAGTTACCAGTCACTGTGACTCTAAATACTAGTGATGACAAGAGAAGAACAGGGGGCTGTCTTCTCTGGTAGAATGGAATCTCACTGAAAATATGGCTATTTTCCAAGAAGACACTACACTTGGACCCTGGAAATAATGTAGCCAAATAGCAACCACAAAAAATGGACTATTTCTTTCATAGGAAAAGAAAAGAAAAACCTTTGCACCCTGTTCATCAAAATCACAAAAGGTCACACAGAACCCCTAGAATTGCTATTATCTGTATTCTGTAAATTTGTATTAATATCATTCATCTACCATTATTTTCCTGGAAATTGGAAAGCATCCAGTAACAATGATACATTAGCAATGTCTGTATGAATGAATAGCATAGTTCCATTGTTTGCATAAAGAAAATGCTGATCCAGTTGTGATTAAATACATTAAAGTAGAAACAGAATTGTAAAATTATGACATAACCAAGTCCATTAGTAAGGAAGTGTTATTTGGAAGACAAGGACACTGCAAAATTCTTCTTATACTCTTACAGAGTACACATTAAGTCATGCTTATTCTGGAAGATGTTGAAAGGCATATATGTTATGTCTACATCTGAGGAATATCTCATGAAAACCAATTTGTCACCTTGGTCATCTATGATTGCTGAAACTTTACTGTCACTTTTCAGGGTAATATTTTTTCACTGCCATTATTTCAAACGTCTATGCAAACACATAAAACATGAACTTTGGCATTAATGTAAAGTTGTGTCCCAGTTAGAGTTACAGTCTGCAAAACTTGAGGAATTCTGAAAAAATGTTGAAATATAGTGGGCCTTGTGATGCCAAAAGTCCACATTACATTTTTGATCATGACAAGATGATTAGTCACATAGTTTGGTCAACATCTTGGATTTGATGAAACATGCACATACTGTCCTATACTATATGCATACATTATATTTTTGTTGTACAATGTGCCACACTAATGAAACATCACGTTATTCCACAGCTCACATGAATGTTCAGTGACAGTGGAAATGAGGCTGATTGGTACATAGTCTGTCTCACCTGTACAAGCATTCAATAGTTTCTCAAGCTTTCCAAAAATCATCATATGCAAAACCAATGCAACTACTCATTTGAAACTTGGTCCACAAGTTATTTCATGACAAGGACCTAGACTGTTTCAAGGCATAGTTCAGCTCTGGGGGCTATAGTTATCTAAAAACGTTCAAACATTTTTTTTTTCTCAGAATGTGCTAAGCCAATTGCAATCCATATGCATTACATTACATTAGAAGGTACAAATAAAATCATGGTTATTGTGCAACAAAGATATAGACTCTTACTGTACATTCTTTGTTCGTTTTCATTCAAGTTTGTTGTCATATGTATCTGACTACAATGAAATGCTTACTTGCATGTTTTCTTCATATGACAAATGACATAACAGATGCTATAAAAGATGACATACAATAACATTTACATGGAAAATGAAATAGAAAATGACATCACAATTCTTGTAGACAGAAACATGGTAGCAGCTATAATTTTAAGCAGCACTCAGATAGCAGTAGTGTGCAAAATTCAAGCAGTGGCAGTATTTTGAGTTCAGGGTAAAAACAAAGGGGCATACTGTAAATGGTGGCAAGAGTCTTATGGCTGTGAGGCAGAAGCTTGCTTTGAATATATACATTTTTAAAAAGGTTACTTATGGACTACACAGGAAACCATACTATTTCTGCTATTAATAACTTTAATACTATACTATAAAAAAGTTGTGTGTAGCCTTTGAGTGCTTCTTATGTGACATGCAAACCTGTAGCTCCTTAGAGAGCACAGACAGGGTCATGATTATAGAACAAATGTACCATAGAAAACCATGTACATTCTATCAAAACATCCTTGTCAAATGAAAACTGATATGCAGGCCCACCCCTGATATTCACCACTCACAGCTATGTTTCTTCTTGAAATATAAACTATTTATTAGAAACAGAAAAACAAGTTGAAAGCACATAAAATAAAGTTTGATAAGAGATACAGTAGATTATACATAAATCATAACCAGGTGAGCTTATATCTCCAAAAACATTTTAATCACTGGAGAGGTGCAGTGGGACAAATTGTCCAGGTAAAACATTTGAAATGTATAGCTTCCTTACACCAGCCTGACACTGTAATAAACTGAAGTAGTTCACGTAGGTACTGTAGCTGTGTTAGCATGTGTACAGTAGGTTGCAAAGGAACAAATCAAGATTTATTCCATACTGAAAAAAGAAGAAAAGAAACAACTTTTCAGCTGTTGAGCCTTCTTCGGGTGTCAACTGGTCTCACTTCAAAACGTTGTGTTTCTTTTCTTGTTTTTTCAGCGTGGAATAAAACTTTATTTGTTCCTTTACTAAGGTAAACTATTTCTTTACACAGCTTTAAACTGGTTTCCATGACACAATGTCACCACATAGATTTCTAGACCTAGATAGATGTTTAGATTTCTTAGAAACCACATTTTACCTGACTTTTTCAGTGAAACTAGTGCTGGAACACTACACACGTCTAATCAGCATTTCAGCCCATAATGTTTCTCATGATAGGTACAAAGGATCTTCTTCAATAAAATAAGAAGTCTACTCTAATATAATCAAACAATACAATGGACACCTCACATGGTACAGGACCATTTTACTTTTGGGTCAGGCAACCTGTCCAGACTAAAATGAAAACACACATCGAAACTCCACTTATGATGTAGATCAGTCCAAGAGAGAAAAAAAATACCTCTAAGCAGGAAGTGTTTAGTGAATATGTCCCTGTGCGTTTCAGAAGTTTTTGAGCTTCAGGTTAAAACAGCAAATTCAGTGGACAAAGATTTCTTCTTGTGATTAATTACGTTTGAACATCACTGCAGTTTTTTTTCCAACTGTACTTGCACTAATTTACCAGATGCAGCACAAAAAAAGATCATGAGGTAGTGAAATCCTGAAACTACTAGAATCAGCACAGCTACTTAGTCATTTTGAACAGGAAAAGAAACTACCCCCTTCCTGGAAGTTTGCTCTGATATATACAGTAGGGAGGCAGTTTTATTGCCAAACTCTGGGGACAAATAAACATAAATGAGACAAGTTTACATTGCTGACATCACCAGCTACTGCTTTTGGTGAAACTTCATTTTAATTTGGGCATTGTAAAGAACTATATTATTATTATTTGCTCATTGTGTGAACTTTACATGGTTATAATTAATGAAAAAAGCACAACATTTAAACAAAAAAATGAGAAAAAATCACACAAAATAGTCATTACAAAGAGATACAAATAAGAAATGGTTCTGCCCTACTATATTTTAATTTATATGGAGAAGGATATTATTGAAGAAAAAACGTAATAAATGCTTTATTTTGCTCTGAGAAGAGAACTAATTATTCTTTGTTGTTTTCTTTCACCATAAACTCTGTCCTTATCAAAGGCCACCACATGTTTTTCTTTCACTCAGCCTTGATCAGAAGTAAAGAATAACAATTTTCAAAGAAAAAAAATGATGTGAAAAGCAAAGACATCTCATTTAGTTAGTCTTGGTCAAAAGGTACATTGCTTTAATTTCAGGAGGACTAGTATGTTGATGCGAGAAGTTGGGAAGATATGAAGAAAAAAATAAAATTTCTTATTTTCATTATACAACTGATTTATGTGTTTTTTAAGCTCCATGTAATATGTGCAGACAGGTAAAAAGTGAAAGTGGAAAACAAAACAGGCCTCGACGAGGGACTGCACACACTGCCTGTGAATACTGCAGCATTGGCTACAGTGTACTACATAACAGGATCAGTAGACTTCACATGGAGAATAAAATAAATACAGTAAGTTAGTTTTAAGATAAATTAGCTCTAGGAAACGGAAAACTACCTAACATGACGGGAACCCTAAATATCCAGGACAGCAGGATAGAGAAACATAAGATTAACCAGTTCAGCATGGAATGTGTATTTACATTCTTGTATAAACACAGTTTGAACAGATTGTTCAGGATCTCATACACTGTACGTCCACTGTGGGATGATTTTTGCATTCCCAGCTATTGTCCTCACTTCAGCTCCTTGAACTCATTCTATGCCGAGACTGAATTTTCAGTTGAGAGAAAATAAACACTCTACAGCATATGCATTATAGATTTGACTTGGAAAACCTGTTCTATGGGGACTCTGAAACATACTGTATATTACTTTGATCTTGCCGAAGTTTCATTAATTCTTCTGGCTTCTAATTATAGATTCCAAATAACCAATTCCAAAAATAATCTTTTTATTATGATTACATCCTCTGCTCTGACTCATAAGGTAAAAATTCAGCTAAATATTGAGAAATCCCTGAAACTCAACATTATCTGATATTCTAATGTTTTACTCTATAGTGAGAGAAGCTGTACACAACATTGGTGCATTTGGATGTTTGCTTTTTCAATAGTAATGTTATAATATTATAATGTTCCTACACATAAGCCATTTACTGTCACTAACTCAGTCACATTTCATCTCACATTTAATGTCAGCATTGCTGTTTGAGCACCTCTTGGTAGCACCTTTGTTTGTTCACCCTTTGTAGCAATGGCCTCACTATGACCTCTTTTTTAACTGCACTTAAAGGTTGTTTCATAAGAGAAAAGCACATTAGCTAACTTATTTGATTTAAGTTGATGTGCTGAGCACCCCTTTGAAGTTCAGCTTGGATGTATCTTGAAAAAGGAGATTTGACATGATTGCCTTATAAAAGTAATAGTACTAATATCCAGGGAGTTTATTTGTGTTTAGCGAAGAACTTTGAAAATAACTGAGACAAACCCTCATTTTTTGATGATGCCTGCCAGCAATTTCCATGGTCCTGAACAGTATCTCAATGCACAATTAATGTTGTTGTAGGTGATTTTGATTACAGGTACTATGCACATACAGTATGATACATAGATGCTTCTAAGTAACACAAAATTGTATTTTTGGAAAAAAATAGACTTCTGTTAAGAACAGCAATACACATACAGAAAGCAAAGCTGAAAAATAAATCTGCAATCTTTCAGGACATAGACATATGGTCAAATCAAGAACACACATTCTTTTTTCTTAATTACAAAAGGACTAGAAATAAAAAAAAAATATCTAGGTAGTTCAGAGATAAAATGCACACTAGAATTTATAATCATGGACTGCATGAATAAACACACATCATTATTATCTGATTATACTCCACAAAATTAAGCAGGTAACACTACATATTAAAAAGTAACACATTAATGTCTTCCACGTGAAGGTTTGTTATAGGATGTCTTAGAGCTTGACAGATGCTTTTTATACAGAGATAATAGTTTCAGCTTATTAAGAGCTTACAGCTCCTTGGTGAAAGTCAGGTTTATTTATATAACACTAAAAGGGAGGTAAGGGGATGTCTAAAAATAAAGCCCTTAGTAAGGTTAGCACCTGCATAATTAGCATTATTTTTAGGATGCATCACAATAAAAAGAATAAAAATAAATTAATTGGAGTGAATCCATGAAGATGGTAAAAACACTCATCATATATTTTAATATGAAGAACAAATTGTTTGAACTGATTAACAATGTAACCTAGAAAAACATGGAAAAAAAGGTATATGTTTCTTACTCAACCGATATTGGTTCTGTAGCATAAGCATTAACATATACTGTACAGTATGTGTACCGTAAATATGTTGAGAAAAAAAACAAGCAGCAGGCCCAAATAGTCTTATATTGTTGTATTTACAATCCTTATTTGTTGTTGCTAGCTAAGCTGAAAAAAACACAAAGGGAGAAATGCAGTGGAAAGCAAGGTTTATTGAAAGAATGGCCTTCTAATAGCTGAAGGCTAAGATAAAAAGCAGTGGTGCTTTCAAATTCCAGGAAAAGACCGACCAACCTCATACGCTCTTCCTTCTTATGTTTATTGAAAAGACAAATAACCCAGAAACACAAATCATTTAACTTATTTAGGTATTGACCAGTCATACCCAAACAATTTATAAACTTTATCAATCAAAACTCAAACAATCCACTCAAATAAATAATCCATGGTTAGTGCCAATTCAGGAAATGCAGTTGGCACACACAACTAGCTAAAGGTATAGCTAAAGATATACTATATGCCGTGCAGCTAAAGACTTACTAAACTCAGGCATGCCACATGAGTTCTTAGATCTTACAGGGAATTCAGAGAAAAATGAGTGCAAAGAAATGACACCCTCTGAATTCGTTATGGTGAAAGGATTATGACTATATGGTTTCTGAAATACAAAACATTACTGAGATTAGCTGACAAATCAAAGTGAGATCTGTTAAAATATATAAAGCTTTTCTATAGCTTTTTCTATATTCTAAAATATTTCAAGCTTTTTCTTCTTTTATTTGACATTGGTAAATATCTATATATTAATTTATATTAAATATAACATATTATATATATTATATAAGCATATCTCAAGGGATATGGCACAACAAAAAATGCCCAGTCTGAGAATTCTTGTATGTAAATCAGTTCATCAGCCTTTAGTTGTCACTTGTTTTGGAGATTCAGCAATATAGAACCCCCACATTTGATGATAAGGTGTACCTCTGTGCACTTTACCTCAGCAACCCAATACAAACACTAAAACTCTCTAAAATAAAAGGCTATGAATTAAAATTTAAAAAATCCCCAAATTAACATTTTCTGACATCATTCATCCTATATTCTAGATTCCTCTGTGTTTATTTTACAACTTAATATTTATTGTCCTTAATTTATAGAAAGCTTTAATGTAACCAAAGCCTATTAACGATAGAAAAATTAAACACAGTGAAATGATGCAGTTTTCAATGTAAAGAGTTAGTGAAAGCTTTTAAGGGTTGGCAAATTTAATTTATTTTTTCACAGAATCTGAGTGAACCTTTTAAATGATGGTAATTTATGGAAAAATGACTTCAGGCATTATGTTCTAGACGAAGCCTAGAATTCTACAATAACTTCTTCCCAGACCCTTCAAATTTTGAAAGTTTTAATTGATTTTATTAAATTCACACAAAGGAAGCTCTTCATAATTTCTATATTTGACAGGAAAGAAATAACAAGAATGAAGGACCATACAGTACATATATGTCTATTATCTGAAACAAATACTATCAGTAGGAAACACGAAAAAAGAAGTTTACGTTCATCATAAGAACAAGTGCACAGAAAATCTTATGAGGAAGAATGTGTCTTCTGTTACATGAAGAATTATTGCACAACTGCCACTAAGAATATATATATTTAAGTTTGAATCATAACAATACCTTGATTCCCATAATAATGGCCAAAGTTTTATTCCAAATTTCAAAAAGCAATATTTTTCTCTTGCAGAATATGGGCCACTTTGACGGACTTAATTTAGGCAGTCAGGTCCCTGACTGAGTGGGCCTATTGGTGTGCAGTAAGCTGTACAGCTAACAATACTTTTTCGCTTTAATATGAATATCTGACAAGAAACAAACAAAAAAAAAGAAAATGGTACATTTGTTATTTTCACTGTGATACTTTATCACTGCAAGCTAATAATTGGCATGGCATACCAAGTATGACAAATATTACTTTAACTTCAAAACATTTTAAGTACTGAATCTACCATTTAAGTGGTTTTGTAACAAAGTACTTGTATAAATCCTGTTGAGAAACAAAGATAAGGTTTCAGCTATTTTTTGGGGGCTACACAGACATGTGCTTTTGACCTTGAGGGACCTTATTTCTGTCTAGTTGACATTGTGAGACATATCAAAATGTACTAGATTCTAACCATGTTTTCAAAACACACAAAAAAATGAATTTAATTTGCATCTGATAAGTATACTTATCAATCCTCTATGTCTCCATATTAAAATAAACTATGGACCAAAAAGAAAGAAGCAAACAAACTACATATCTTTCCTTAGGGCTTTCCGAATCATTTCCTCGTGATTTGGATTTTGGCTAAATTGAGTTCTCAGTTAATTAAACAAATTGTTAACTTAATGATTGTACTCCATTTTAATTGTTTTAGGCTCTTCATCATTTTCGTATCTGTGAAATTGTATTGATATCCTCTGGAAGAGCTAAAAAATAAAAAGAGCCTAATTAAACTAATAATTAAATTAAAGCCACATTACGTAATTAAGGGCTCAGCAGAAACAAAAAAACGTCAGATACCACAGACTCCAGGAGTCGGATGAAGAAACACTATCTCACACCTTTCCACCTCCTAGTGAACACTCCTTTCAGAAGATCACATAACACTTGGTCATCTAACCATGCTGAATACATGCTTGTTGAAAACAAATATGAAAATAAAAGCAGTGCTGAACAAAGTTGTTGTCCACCCACCTCGCCATGTTTACAGGAACCTCTATTGCATTTCTTTCTCTTTAAAATACTGACATCTCCTAAAGGTTTTGTGTAAAAGCAGGCATCTTGTACTTTTATCATAGCTGCTATAAATTACACCACAGTTGGATCTTGATGACCTGCAATGTGTCAGGTATTTGTGAGCTTTTGTCACCAAAGCTCTGACAATAAATCACTGGCTCATTCAATGTTTTCATCCATGCATTAAGTAATTTTCAATAACCACTGGACACCAGCCTATTGCTGGGGCAAAGAGTCACACACACATATAGAAAAAAAAGATTTAGAGATCTCAATTAACCCAAACAGAATGTCTTTGGAATATGAGGAGAAACAAGAGCACCTATCGAAAATTCACACAGACAGTGAAACCATGCAAACTGATACCAGGACCAAACCGCTGTGAAGAACAGCAACTTTATTTAACACTATTTAACATTTGAAAAATGCACAGCAAAACACACAGGTGTTCAATTAAAATAAACTGTTTCACATAAAACTAATAAAATCTCTCTCATTTTATCATTTCTCTGGGTAAAAACCTACATACTTTCCAAATGGAGACAAAAAAACCTGCATTATTCTTCTATAAATATATACACATTTACAATATTTTAAATTTTCCTGTACTTAAGCCCTGCTGGGGCACCCTTCTGGAGAAGATGATTTGATGGAATATTGAAAAAGAATCTTGAGTTTTGTTACAATTTTTTTTTATCTTGGAAAAAAATGTGACTTCACAGGAGTAAAAAACATAGCCCTTTTATAACAAAGTGAGGATTAGATTTATGTTTGTGAAATGGTAGCTAGTACTCAAACATTTTCAGATATTAAATTAAATATGTTTGCATTGTATTGAAGAATAAAAAGGGAAAACTTTTTAGCAGTCGGTATCAATTCAAACTTTTTTCCTGTGCATTACAACACCTGCCCCCCCCATCATTTTAATATCGTGTGGTGATATTTCTGCTAAAACCACAGTAGTAATATAGTAATATTAATGGCCTTCCAGATGTTCTGGCTGTGCTAAGAAGCAAGTGGTAAATGTTTTGGAAAATTACAATTTGTTTCTTTCTTTACTTGGTAAAATAAAGGAATAAAAAATGCATGCAATGTCTCTTACTATAAAAGATGCAAATCACTGCAGATTTTACTACACAAACTACAACTCACAAATGACCTCAGCTAACAAAATCACACAGCTATCAGTGTTTGTTTTATTGACTATGGCAAAAAGAGTGCAGTGATGAGAGAGGAAATATATTACACGATGGGAGTCCAGCTGCTGACTAATACTGAAAAACAAAGCTTCGTTTTCTGCACTGCTAGAATGGTACAAGTGAATGTCACACTTAGGAAGAAAGCCACCCATTTCCCAGGAAGACCAATGCAAAACTGACAGGTTCAGGCCAAGCAATGGATTAGGAAAACCATGACAAAAAGCTCCCAAACACTTCACCATACAGTACATATTGTTCAGAACCCTGTGGAAGATGTGTTCAACTTTTTTTTCCACCATTCACTCTTAAATCTGTGAGATTATGTAGTAAATCTAAAATTAACAACATCACTGACAGAAAAAAATATCAAATACGTAGACTTACTCAATATTTGCTCCCAATAATTTCCTAATAACAACAATAATTTTTATGAAGTACCACATAAGCCTTTCAAGAAACTCACTTCTTTTACTGCATGTCTAGGACATGAATAACAATACGTTTGGGTTCATATCCAAAGAAAAAATATTTGTGCATGATGGTGGTATGGAATGCCTATGGAGTGTCAAAAGCAATTGCAAATGCTGACCAGATTCCTGTACAGGCCCATAATGCACCTGTGGTAGACTCACCAGGCAGTGAAAACTACAGTCCTTCTCACCCCATGAAGTTTTCTGGAAATAATTCTGGAAAACAAACTGGCCATGGAAGGAGTGAAGATTGTTGGTGTTGGGTAACAAGTGCAGTATGGAAGCAGTGATTATCCCAGTGCAGTATAAGAATAAGGACGTAAACTTGTAAGATGGGAATGATGATTGGGCTAATAGGTTTTTATGTAGCCATTGCTGTGAGCTAGTGTTCTCAGCAAATGTTAAAATTAAAACCTTTATTTATCCAAAATGTAAAGTCGTTTTCAAAATTGCTTTATGCTCCTTTCACTGTGCAAGTCATTCATGTTTCACACATACCAAAGGTGGTTAAACCTGAGTTCTAAGTACAGTAAACTAATTTTAAGATTATATTAAAATAATCCAACTCATAGATTCATTTAAATCTCAATATACATCTTTCTGTTTTTTTAGTTCGGAAAATTCTGCATATGTGATTAATCTTATGGAGTTATGGATTTTTTTTTTATAAAGTACAGTATGTATTTTACATGATTTTGAAATGTGCTAAAATCAATGCTGCTGCTGTTGATACTGTGAAAGCAAAATTATGTATTGGAGCACTTAACCTACAGACCACAGTAGGCTACTATTATTTGTTTTCAAAACTACTGCATTCTTGAAGAGAACATACTTCTAATTTGTCTAAACTAAGGATATCCGTACCAGATAATCCTGCACTGTTAATGTACAATCAGACATACATCGGCTGTCTTTCTTCAAATTTTCAAATTGTGACAGCACTTGAGCACTCAAATAATTCTAACCAAAGAAGAATACATTGCAACCTCACTGTAACTATTTTTTTTTTATTTTAGAGATACAATACTATCAATTTATCCTACTGAATAAATACAAGTTACCATACATGTACTAATTAGTAAACTGGCTGTAAGCTTTGTGTGCACAATTCAGTGAAATTATAGCATATACTTAACTCCCTCTTTTGTGACAGAAATGTATTTCATTGTGGAAAAATACTGGAATCACAAAGCTTGCTTGGAAGGTCTACGCAGTTTCTTACTGGGAACATAATACATGTATATGGCCTATTCACTGTATGTTGAAAACGGCACAGTGAAATTTTCCTCGATCCCATCTTTAAAGTAACTGCTGCTTAGTAAGTATTCAACTTCTGAACATGTGAGTAAAAAAATAACAACAGTTTCCATCTTTATACAGTAACTCATGCAAATATGAGAAGACTTGTGTCATTATGTGCTGTAATCCACATGACCAAAATGAGGGGCAGGAAGATTTCTATCTACAACCAATATAATGAGCAAGACAATAGCAGCCATTGCAACTGAATGACAACTGGAGCAGTGCCCCCCTGGCCACTGTGTACATCAATAGCTTCCCCTCTTAAAGTAAATAAGAAAAGCTTATACAGTAGAAAAAAGTGGAATTGAAAATGTGATATGATACATAATAGTGATATCATGGACCAGTTAAAAGTAGCCTTCACTGAAAATGTAGTTCCATGCATTTTGTCTGGAGTCTTAGTTTATTTTTTTCACAATCCTCTCATTATAGTGAAGAAAAAATGCTCACTTTATAGTAGCAGCTGAAGCACAGATCAAAAAACGTGCCACAATACCAGACTGGGCACTGCTTTGAAACTCCTTGTTTACAGGGAATAATGCAACCAACTGGTTAATCACCATCGATTATTACAACATGCTATAATTACCTGTGAATCATCCAATATAGACTTAGAAATGTGGTGTTTAGCTTCTGCATACTGTTGAGGGTTAATCTTCTGTAGGATAAGACCAAAAATAAGACTTCACAGTGCTCATACCTGTGCTCTTTGGGTTTATATTTACAAAATTGTAAACTGATTCTACAGCCTGAGCTTAATGCATGTTTCTCTCTAAAATGTATATATAGTTCTACTTCAATTACTAAAAATGCAGTTTATATGCTTCCAAAGGCTTCAAGCCTTTACATACTACCATTACATATATTTTTTTAAGATCAGTTACACTCACAATAGGAAAAACAATTTAATTTTCCCCAACTCTTTCATTTTATTATTTATCCTCACTAAATTAAAATTACAAAGTGATGTGATGTGAACATGAACCATCTAAGTACAGTTAATGTCAAAAATAATTCACAGTTATGTGGCACAACTATCAAATATATTTCATTGACGAGAAATGTGGGTCCCTGTTCTGTTGTAACCTTGGTTCCTGTCATTCATATGATATAGGTCAGGTATTCTACAACATGACAATGTCACAGTCAGTTGAGGTTCAATCTGAAGAAAGCGTACTTATTGTATGCCTAATAAAAATGATGATAGCAGCAATCACTCATTACAAACAGTAGTGATCCCTGATCCCTCGACCATATTATGAATGCTGCAAACGAATGAGCTCTGATACACATATTCAGAGAGATTCATTATATGCGAGTGCCCACATCTACAGAATTGATTTAAGCCATATGAAAAGCATATGCAAAAATAAGCACTTGATTGCTAGCTATAAGACATATTCAGGTCAGAAAATTTATGATAAGCAATACTTGATTAAATGCAATATGTTATTTCCACTTTATTTTTAGATCATATTACACCATTCATCCATGCACATTTTTTACTTAAAATACTGTATATAAAAGAGGATTGCACAGTGGTACAGTAATTAGCATTGCTTTATTGCAGTGCTGGAGTTTAACACGAGACCTGGGGTGCATGGAGTTTGTATGTTCATGTACGTTTTAGTCAGGTGGTCAGTCCAAAGGCACACTAGGAGCTTAATTGCCTCTGGGAAAATTGGCCCTTGTGTAAGTGTGTGTCTGTCTGTGAGTGCCCTGTGATGGACTGGAGTCCTGTCCAGAGTGTATTCCACCTTTTAACTGTTATTTGCCAGAATAGGCTTTGGCTCCCCTGCGACCCTGTAGTGGGAGAAGCTTTTAGAAAATGAATGGATGGATAAACACAAGTGATTCATATTTTTATCTTGCTTTTTTGTAATTAAACCAATGTGTAAAGATCAGCATTATATTATATATTATATATATATATTATATCCACACGAATGTTATTTAATTTCAAGGCTGGATCTTTTACCTTGACTGAACTACAGTATGATATTAGCTTTAGTTGTGAGTCAGAGACTATTTTTAAAGACTTCACGCCAAAATGCATGCTCAGAAAAGACAGAAAAATCAAAACTGTTAATAAATATAATTTTCATAAATACTATTTTCTGTAGCAGTAATTACATTTATCAGTAATGTTTTAGCATTAGCAGGGAATTAGTAAACGCTGCGGTAGATTGATTGCATTAGTGGAAATAATTCCAAAAAAGGATTAAATAGTAAAACAGATTTGGGTATGAGTTTTTAAAGACCCTTCTATCATTATCTTGAACAGATGTGCCATTGAAACAGGAAACAAAACAGATGTACTCCACTAATCTTCCAAACAATGTTTGAATAGAGGGTGAAAAGTTCAAAATCTGAGAATAAGTTCAAATCCCGCAGTCTCCTTGCTGAACAGGTCTATGAAAATCCATCCACAGAAGAGGTCATATAAAGTATGGGTAGTCAGAGGACATCATACCTGGTGACAATTGGGGACCCTGTTTCAATATTTCTAGTTCAGACTTTTGCTCCCTGCATATAATACTGAGCCCTTGTGTAAATTAAATATCATCTTCCAAATGTTTTACCAGTCTCTAAATCTTCTGATTTTCACGTCTGTTACAATAGTTGGCTAAATCCTATCATGCTATAATTTAAAAACGTTGTCTAGTTTACTACTGTAACTATACCATAATATCTAGCATTAATTGAAAGACCAGTGGCTCCAGTACAGATTCCTGAAGTACTCCACTAATTACAATACATCACCCCAATCATAGTGTTCACCATTACCCGTACTCTATTTTCTATGCATTAAACAGTTCTTAATCCAAACACACACATTCCCCTTAATACCTACTGCCTATAATTTGAGAATTAATTGTTACAACCTCCGTCCTGTGGAGTTACACTGCCTGCAGCTGCCCCTGGAAACTACTGTATGAGTATTCTCACAAGGGCTCCAGGTTTTCTGTGGCTCTCTACCAAGGCCAGTTCTCCTTTTGGCAATTCACCTCCATCATTAATCAGGCCCAATTATTAAATGAGCCCTCCCCCTATATAATCTAGAATCTTTCTACAGGACAGTCTTCCCATCTGAAACCCCAGACCTCACTTCTGCTGTCTCACTCTCACTATAAACCCGACTTCATTCCTGAGCGTCACTCGTGCGGGATCCCAGGGCTCATCTCGAACAGACTCCACTCCACTAAAGCAGTCTTCAATCCATGCAGTCTAACCAGCCTGTTAACCCCAGGCTTCTCACCAGCCGCCTCATCCTTGCAGTCTTCTCAGCTGTATTGGATTTGTTGCCTGCTCCCTTTCCCCGAGCTCCGTTGACCTCCACTGTCACCGCCCCCTGTCTGTCGACCCGGCCTTCCCTGATGTGCTTCTCCAGACACTTCCGGATTATACCGTCACGCATAGGGTCTTTTACAACACACTTCACGGGAGTCGGAACCAGTCCCGTGACATATCTAGTGATACTAGGTATCACTAGTACGGCCAGAGCGGTGGCACTGTGGTTAAGGATCTCCGTCTGTAGCTGGAAGGTTGCCAGTTCTTATCCTGTGGCTGGCAGAGGAATCCTACTCCGTTGGGATGAGCAAGGCCCTTAACCACAGCTGCTCCAGGGGCACTGTATAAATGGCTGACCCTGTGTTCTGACCCCAAGCTTCTCTCCCTGTCTGTGTGTCTCATGGAGGACAAGTTGGGGTATGTGAAAAGACAAATTCCTAATACAAGAAATGGCCAATAAAGTGATCTTATATATATATATTATATCTTATATTCCACAGCAGCTTCAATTGTCCTGACTGCCTCCAAACAGCTTCTGAATCAGGCTTCACTACATGCAGTCCATTCACTCCTACAACTCCGGACCTCTCTCTGGCTGTCTGATCCTCACTTCTACCTGGCTTTTTCCTGAGCAGCATCATTCTTCCGGATTCCCAGGGCTCACTTAGGACTGCCCCCGCTCCACTGCTGAATCAGCCTTCACTTTGTGAAATCTCACTCTATCGGGAATCCAGCGCTCCTCTAGGTCTGCCTTCATTCAGCTGTTGAGTCACTCTTTTCCCCAAATAGTCCCGACCTGCTTGAAAATTCATCTCACCAGAAGTGCCAGCACTCAACGTGGACTGCCCCTGAACAGCTGATGAGTCATCCGTCACCTCAGACGGGCTCTTTTCCAGAGCAGCGTCACTCGTCTGGGACCCCAGAGCTTATCTTGGACTGCCTCTACTCCAGCTGCTGACTCCACCTGACATCTGGACTGCTTCTCGGGCTGCCTTGGCCAAACACCTGCTTTCCTTTTTACCACTGCATCCTCTCTTCTCAGCAGAGCCCTTCCTTTTCCCGGGCTCCCTCTGGGAACCCCGCTTCAGACCTCTTCTCAACAGATGACAGCCCCAGCTCTGTCTTTTTGATGTGCCTCCAAAGCCCGGACAGCAGGTGCTGGATGAGACCCTCCACAGAGCACGCCGTTCCTTACAGTTTGGCACTGGGCCGTCTTCCTGTAGACTTCCTCAGCACAAGTGTGCTGACCAGCCTTCTCGCAGGACCTCTCCACCTTGCACTGCACCCTGGAGCTATGCATCTGAGTGGCTCTCCCCTTTTCCCATCCCTATGCCCAGAAGTCCCACATTGGACCCAACCGCCTATGGGCTTATCATTCGTTTTGATGTTGAGCACCCAGTCCATCAGGTCCAATGCCAAGCTCCCTATTCTCCATACTGTCCAGCTGCGGCTAATTAAGCACCGCCGGTCAGCATTCAATTATTCACTTAACTACCAATTCCCTCATCACTTTCCCTCTGCTGTTCCTGAGTACTCGATCCCCTGGCAGTTGGGTCTCTTTGGATATTTCCTTAACTCCCCGGTCCCTTGCACTTGGACTCTGACCAAGCACTCCTTTTACTGTGCTGAGCGCATAACTGCAGCATGACATCAATTTTATTTCATGAGACATTATTTTATTTCCAGGTGGGCAAACTGCGGCCAGCCAGACTGCACTTCTAATGTTGTGACTGTGGAGTGAATAATCAGGAAACTTATAAATGTCATATTATTAATATCACACTGTTCATGAACATATGTCTTACACATAACCTGTTCAATCATTTGTAATAATTTCTAAATTTCTAAATTATCAGTGAACATGTGTAAAATTTGGAGAAAAATTATGATTAAACATACTTTGTTTCTTATGGAAAACATCATCATACTGCATCTTATTTTATTTAGAAAACCACACACCAATGAATTTGAATTGTACTTTCACTGCAATGCTTTTAGCACTGCCTTCATTATTCTTACGGTTGACTTGTCAAATACATCCAAATACAAATAACACACAAAGAAGAAGCCTTTCCATGCAAACTGTTTACCTAAGGGGTGTGGACTGACACAAAATATCAGATAGTACAGCAGAGAGGATTCTAATAACTATCAATTACAATATATAATCCAATTTATAGACAACCTGGCATCAACAAACCACCATTATAAAATCTGTAATTTTCCAATTGAATATGTATCTCAAATATTGTCAACTAACAAAAACTACAAATAATCCACATAGATTATCAAGGTTTTATAACCCAAATGTCCTGAAATGTTCCTAATTAATGTGTTTTTGGTGTTAATACTGGAGGACTTAGCAGTATTAGAAATAATTATTTGCTCAATTTGTTTGCATGATGTTGAAATGTTGACACATTGTAACACCCTTTTGATATATTTCTGGATACAACTTTCTGATTTGTGTGAGAATGGCAAATATTTGAGGTTGGGTTGTACTGTGCCGGCTGTATTGTTCTATGCCACGTGTGATGTTTTAATAATGGAATTAGTCCAATGTAATGGTAAAATGTAAACATGCTATGTAACAAAAAACACAATGATAATCAAAATAAAGAAAAACAGTATGTGGTCAATCACTCTCAGAAAGTGCAGGGGCACATCCTTGTTTGAAAACATAGGGACACTCTTGATCACTTACTGTAGGAGAAATGAGAAAAATAATTGAATGAAATAAATAGTGCTAAAGGGCTGAGTAATTCCTGCAGGCGAATATGACTTACATTATAACATTTTGTGTAACGTTTGGATACATTCAGAAACATTTGAAGAGCTTGTCCTTAGATCTTAATATGAGGTACACAAACATGGAGATCATCAATTTGTGTCAAATCTGTGTCACGGGCTTCAACCAAGGCTCATCTGAGGCAGCACTCAACTGGCCAATTGCCAGGAGCATTTTGTAAAGCAAAGCTGTCTATGAGATTTTTGGTTTGCCCTTAAACAGGGATCCTTGAAGCTAACACACTTTCTTAACGAGGCCTTTGTGAGGCAGTGGTGAATAACGATTTTGTTTTCCGCTTGGAAGAGCTTGCACCCTGCCACCTTTACCAGCCACTGTAATTAGTATTTCATCCCATCCCCCCAGTTGTATGATAACAAATGAAAAAAATATTCCCATCTCATCTATTTTCTCTTGATGCAATGACAAAATACATTATTTTCAAGCCTATAATGATTACAAATACTTTCCACAGTCACCATAAGAACATGCAAATTGTTACTATTAGCTGTAGTGAACAAAAATACTACCTGTCACAGTGGTCATCCCTCCTCTAGAGGTCGCTCCTACCTATTTTGTATTATGTTTAGTAAGTACCTACACCTGCGTCTTGTTCCCCTATTTGTTATTTAAGGCTGACGTCTCCGCAGTTCCGGGCTCAGCTTTGGAAGACGGACATCTGAAGGCCTGCCTATCCACTGGGCTCAAGAGCAGCCCGAGGGCATAGGCCTTATCCCCAGACGTCCCTGACCTCTGGAGCGCACAGTCTCTATGTTTTTATCTTTTGTGTTCCAGATCCCAGTTCCCCATTCTGGTTTTTAACTGTCTTTGTCTAGGATGGAATTCCCAGCATTGGACATTGGACTGAGACTGAACTACCCTACTGGACCTCCCTTGGATTTGTTGCCTGCTCCCTTTCCCCGTGCACCGGACCACCACTGTCACCGCCCCCTGTCAGTCGACCCAGCCTTCCCTGATGTGGTTCTCCAGACACTTCTGGATTATACCGTCATGCATAGGGTCTTTTACAACACACTTCACGGGAGTCAGAACCAGTCCCGTGACATACCTAGTGATGCTAGGTATCACTAAAACGGGCAGAGGGGTGGCACTGTGGGTAAGGATCTGTGTCTGTAGCTGGAAGGTTGCCAGTTAGTATCCTGCGGCTAGCAGAGGAATCCTACTCCATTGGGATGAGCAAGGCCCTTAACCCTAAGGGTGCTGTATAAATGATTGACCCCAAGCTAACCTCTCCCAGTCTGTGTGTCTCACGGAGAGCAAGTTGGGGTATGCGAAAAGACAAATTTCTAATACGAGAAATTGTATGTGGCTAATAAAGTGATCTTATCTTACTGATTTTGTTATTTTGTAGGTAAAAACATGCTCTACCTTTTATTTCATGAACAATCATCCTACAGAATAAATCAGATTTCTAGTGAATTACCTAATTCAAGAAACAAGGTGTAAATAGTGAGGCAACTTTATAAGTCTAAGTAGCTATGGAAATAATTTTGGGACTCTTGTCTTAAATGAATTACTTCATTAGAAATCCTAACTACCACTTATTGGGATATATATGTAATACATACATACTGTATATAAAGTTAAAAAGAGAAAACACTTTGAAGCAAATACATCCGCCCATTATCAGAAACTCATAACCTGCCCCACAATTATAGGACACTATGCAGGACTACACCCTGGATGACAGGCTCATCTCCAAAAAATAGTTTAGTAATATTTATTATACCTGGGAAATTAGTGAATAACACTGATTGACATGGTAGGTGCAGATATTTATGTCTGTGACATTACATCAATATGCACATTTACTGAGATATTGCTTCATTCACAAATCCCTATGATATTAAAATGATCAGTCTCCGACATATCAATATGACACAGCACACGAAATATCATCCATTTACATGAATACGTGCACTAGATTTAACTGCATTTGTATCTGTTCGAAATTGTGTTTGAGATTACGTAGCGTAGATTCTGAAGCTTCCCATTTTACTAGAGTGGTTTGTACAAAGTGTATTTAATTTCTTTAATCCAATGGGAGTCGTTCAATTCTTAGATCCCCAAAAACGTCAGACTGCGGATCAGATGTACAGTAAATTTGTTTTAGCATTAAACAAAAGTAGAACATCACATATGAAGATGGTACTTTACATATAAATGTGGAGGCGTACTACTGTACATAGTATGAGCGATTGTGAAAATCCCACCTCTTACATTGCATGAGCTTAAAACCCACGACGTTATTCATATTTAGTCAACACATGAACATTTCAACGCACAATAAGTTAATTCAGGAAATTACATGCCAACTTTAATAATTACTCCCACCCTGCAGATCGCATGCTGAATTCATTACACTGACAGCAGAAAACACTTGAGTCAGAAAGGCTCTGTGATGCAAGAGTAGCTTCGAGCACTCCGCATCGAACAGCTGCCATCTGATTGGCCATTATGCTGTCAGCCGACATCACAAGATGGGTACGATTGGCTACTACATTCCACTTCTGAGGAGGTTTGGTCCTGTTCCATGCGCCTGCCATCAACCGGTTACATGGTAGGAAAATAATGATGTGTAGATGGTTTTTGTGTGCTGCATGGTGATCAGAAATTGATAGAAACTGAAACTAAACTTAAAAAAGACTCAAACTGATATTCCGTTTTTTCCATCATACTGTAGAGCCCTCGAGTTCACGTGGGTATGCGCCCTAGACTACATATTCTAGAAACAGCAATAAATTGTATGAATTTTGTGTAATCACTCATTTAGTTTATAACAAATAAAAAATTAATCTACTTTAAATTGTTGTATTCACACTAAAGGTACCCTTTTCACTAAAAGTAAAAGTTTTCAATTTTTCCTTTTAAAATTACGACACTGCTGTGCAATTAAGAAATGTATTTCTGTGATTTAAAACAAGCTTGAAAATATATTTACATTTCTTTATTACGTAAAGGCATAATTCTTCTTACTTCATTAAAAACGCATTTTGCTGTAACTGTATGGTGCTATTACGTTAGATTCGAATGGACTTTTTCAAACTTATTTATAACTGCCTATTAAACGTGGTCATGTACAGCTCCAAACGTTTTTTTTTCCCCACACAGCCATGTGCCATTAAGTGTTCTTTTTAATCGCTTTACTTAGAAATTAACTGATTTGAAAACCCCATCTGAAGGAAACTTTCACTAACTTTCAGTCTCTTCATACATCTAAATACAACATCTAAAATAATCAGACTTAAGGTAATACAGCAACAAAATAACGAGCGTCCAGCTAGACAAGCACCAAGGTAACAGGAAATAGCAACGCTTGGTACACATACAGTATACAATAGAAGAATAGAACGAATGAGAATGTGTTTCGTTGGCGCACAAGCTAATGTCTACATCACTTGATACGGGATTATTACTTCTACATTATCAGATTCCCAGTTTTCGTAATCGATTGGCAGATATATTCACGAAATTCACCTGTCGTACGATTGTATGACTTGATATGGATGTACAGTAGTAGCCGGTACTTTCTAATCAAACCGCGTGGCATTGCACTGCCATAGTATATCCTGTAAAATTGAAAAGGGGGTTATGTTATTATTAAATTAGCTAAAAGGAAAGCAGATGAATCGGCTCAGGTGAAAAGCATGCAGTCTATATCCAATTTATTTCGACAACGAGCTACCGTACATCAAATGTGCCCCATTACAGTACACGTGTTTATTTTACCAGGGATCTCCATTTCCTTTATATTATTCTTCAATTTCTGTAGATTTTGTGATTATTAAATATTCCCTCATTACAACACCTTTCAACTATCCGGCCTACCAAATCTATTCTAGCTTATTTCAGGATCATTTATCACACAGACCGGGCAGTGCACCTAAGAGGATGAAATTCTTCCATGTCATTGAAGGAGACAGATATTAGTACAGCATCACCTTGAATACCTGGAATCTCATTACAACGGCAATGCTTAAAATACACATCTCCCCCTGATTCAAGCACTGAAATTCGCATCATCCTGCCGGTAGTATAACTTAAAATAAAGCAATTAATCGTGCAAGGATTTACACACATATACACACTTTATGGTAACAATAATTGTGTGTGCGCACATAAAGGCCCTTTCTCAGAAACCGTGCTCTGTGTTATACATCCAGTCTTTCCTTTCTAATAAGGAACACACCCCTTTCGATTCAACACCACAAAACACTTCTGCGCTAATCATCATTTAATCACGTAGCCTACCAGTTTTCCTGCATCCATTGGATGGCTTCGTTTTCGTTGAACTGTCTTTCAAATTCATATTCTTGCAAAGCCAGGACTGACATGTTCATGCAACGTCTTCCAGCAGACAGATTTAAAGCGCACGTAATAGAATATGTTTTTGTTGTATTTTTATTTAACCCGTGTTCACTTATCTGTCTGCCTCAGCTATACCCTTGATCTCGCATTGCTCTTGCTGCTGCCAGCAACTCTTCCTACTCCTCTCGAATGTCAGACTGTGTGCTATCCACCTCCAGGGAGCATCCGCCCTCTCTGGCAAGAAGGGGGATTCTAGGTCCTAAAGCCTTTCAAAGCCGTTTCGGCTTCTTGAAGCTGCGCATCCAGTTCTTTCTCAAGCGTTTGAAAAACAGAAACTCATAAAGTTCATGTATTCGTATAGGAATTTACTAAAAAAATAACTTGGCAGCACACTTTAAAAACAGATGGAAAATTGCTCTAAACTAATAATATAATAAAATTTGATTTTGAAAAGGCAGTAGACGATGTTTTGTTTTTATTTAATTACAAAAATTTCTCACTAAAATGCTTCCCCCTTCTAGCTATCACAACTGCTCCTCTTTCAGGTATTCTACCACATTAACTCCTTGTACTTATGTAATTTGGTGGCTTTGTGGCTAAGGGTCTGCACCTGTGGTTGGAAGGTTGCTGGTTTGTAATCCGTGGCTGGCAGAGGAATCTTCCTCTGTTGGGCCCCTGAGCTAGGCCCTTAACCCCACCTGCTCCAGGTGTGCTGTATAAATGGCTGACCCTGTGCTCTGACCCCAAGCTTCTCCCTGTCTGTGTGTCTCATGGAGAGCAAGTTGGGGTATGCGAAAAGACCAATTCCTAATACAAGAAATTGTATCTGGCCAATAAAGTGATCTTATAATTGTATTGCCAGAATGCTGCATCCTAAAGCACTTTACATACAGTAAACTGAAAAAGGGGACTCACATTATCCATCACTGATGCGCAGCACCCACCTTGATGTCAAGACTTTCGGCTGCAATTATGTGTCAAAAGCCCCACTACAGTGCATTTCAGGCAGGAAAGTGAGAAATCGCTGCACTAATTGAATTAAATTGAGACAAGAATTAAGGATAGTAAAAGATCAGAATGGGAAATCAGGAAGGACACCAGGAATAAAACACATGCACTTGTGCACTTTTGAAGAGACCTATAGGATTTTTAAAGACAAAATAGTCAGGAAATTTCTTTATGCTGACTAGCATCACACCAGACCACCAGTCAAGAGACATTTTTTTAGATTTTTGGGGGGTGATAGAGTAAAAGTGCCATGCAAAAGTATTTAGATCCTTTCACAGTTTTCAAATTTTGTTGCTTTAAAGCTGCAGTTATTAATGGCATATACAATATGTTTTGATTAGAGTAAAACATGCAGTACATTCAAAGCAAAAAAAATAAATACAAAATAAGTAAATAGTATGAAACAAAAATGGAAAAGACATAGTTCCACAAATATTTGTTGCTGTGTCAAAGCTAAATTAATTTAGGCATGGAAAATTAACTTACCAAGCCACACAATTATTTGGACTTTATGAGATATTGGTGTTTTTCATGATTTCATTATCTCTCTATGAGGTTCCTTAGTCTGTGAATATCAAGCAAGGATTTATCCATGAAGACAATGGAGCTTTCAAAACAACTTAGAGATAAAATTGTAGGAAAGCACAGATCAGGAGAACAGTGTACAAAAAAAATCCAAACCACTCAATATCTCTTTGAGCACTTTGAAGTCAATTATTAGACAGTGATATGTGTATCATAGCTCCCAGACACTACCTAGATCTGACTATATCTCCTAGTCAAAGAAGAAACTGGTTAGAAAAAAATCCTGTGGTATCAGGGCCAAATTGTCCCCTGGTCTTTTTCCAATCATGTCCTCCTAATAATCCCCATCTATGAATTGGCTTCATCAGTCTGTTCTGCTCCCCACTGATAGCTGAACTGTGGTAAGAGAACTGACGCACTTTGCATCATCCAGGTGGGGGCTACACATTGGTGGTGGCAGAGGACAGTCCCCATTGCCTGTAAAGTGCTTTGAATGGAGTATCCAGAAAAATGCTATATCATTGTAAGGAATTATTATTAATGGTCTTTATTTGAAAGAGCTACAGGATCCAATGTCTGAGCATGACTGAAAAAGCGCACGACTCAGCAATATCACCACTCATTTCACAAAGCTGACCTACATGACAGAAAAATCTATAAGGCAGACTGACATGGAAATCCAAAATCCTTAAGGAGTAACAAAGTGTTTACAGTAAATGATACTGCAAACATTTGGCAAAAGGTTTTGGAATCATATAAAGTTAAAATTGATGTGAACCCACAAAAGTTTATTTTCAAGTATGAAGGTAAAGTATGAAAGCATCATGTTATATGCTATGTATCTGCAGGACTGGGAAATTTGTCAAGACTGAAAGGAACTTTCTGAAAGGATTTTAGTCAAATCCTAGACAAAAAAGTGCTTCAATCCTAAAGTGGAACAAAAAGTTACCTTTCAGTAGGAAAATGATCAAAAGCACTAGGCCAGAGCTACACTGGAGTGGCTTAAGAATAAGAAAGTGAATGTCCTTGAGAAAAGGTTCACTGAAGTGGAAAAGACAAAGTCCTAACTTGAATCCTGCTGAGAATACTATTGCAAAGGCGCGAAACCTATCTGCCAAGAAGAAAAGGCAAAATGTCACATAACCAGTGTGCAAAGGTGGTAAAGACTTTCCCAAAAAGACTTGCTGTAATAGCTGCCATATATTCAAATAATAATAATAATAATAATAATAATAATAATAATTGCTTATACTTATATAGCACTTTTCTGGACACTCCACTCAAAGAGTTTTACAGGTAATGGGGACTCCCCTCCCATTACCAATGTGCAGCATCCACCTGGATGATGCGACAGCAGCCATAGTGCGCCAGAATTCTCACCACACTTTGCAGCATATATTCCAATATGCAACGAAATAATGAGCTCACAAGTCTGAATAATTTTGCAATCAACCTTTAATTTGTTTCTGTTATTTTTTTTAACAGCATTTACTATCACGTGTCTTACCCTTAGAACTCCACAGTTTGAATATTCAGCTTTGGAATAATCTTAAGTTTAAAAGAAAATTCATTTTGTCAACTTCTTCAGACTTTTTTCTATTTTTAAACCTAACTGTCATAATACCAGCAACATTCAATACAGCAATATATTTTCTTTAAATAAACCCAGAGGAGTTTCGGTTGAGTGGAAATACATCAACATGTATTGGGTCTGGCATATACAAACAACAGGAGAATTGAGTCTTTTTAAGATGAGATATTTAGAATTGTCCTCCAATTTGAAATCATTCATTGGTATTCAGCTCAGCTAGCTATCATAAACCCAATCCTGTGGGGAAGAATAAGGACCTGTGCAAATACTCCTGTAGCATACCCACTTGTCAGAATCATTTACTGTCTGACACATTCAGGCTCAAAAGTACTATATACTATAAGAGAGTGGAGGAGACTGGATACTAGAGACTGGAGGAGAGATGCATCTCTTAATGACAGCAATGCAACCTTCTATACTCAGGTCATAGAAGATGGCTGACTCAAACCCACCCACCCCTGGTGCTGCTCAGACAATTGTGCAAGTTCACGGTTTACACCATTTATAGGCTTACACCAGTACACATTATCTAACATTTGCATCAGTCTCACTAAGACAATGAGTAATATTCATCAAATTAGATCAATTATGAGCAACATGATGACAGGCAAAAATGAAACAATATTATGGAACCCAATGTTATACCATGCAACTGACAATCTGGGAAATCACTGTTAAAAATATTGTCCATTATTATCAAGTCAGTAATTATTTTAATAATTTAATAAAAGGTTTTAGTAAATAACATTTAATGCTATTATGGTACCACACATAATAGCATTATTGTTCCACATTTATGTCCAAGAGACATGAATAATTAATTTGATTGAAAGGCATGTTGGTATAAAACACAGGCATTAATGGATTGCATTAAACATTGGTTAAATAAATTGGGGGTAATTAAACACCATAAACAAAATGTATTTTGAGAAATGCTTTTCTTTTTCCATTAGATTGGTCTTATTCAATTCCTTGAAAACATTTACTTGAATATATTTATTATTGTGCAGTTAAGGACATTTTCCAAGTAACACAAGTAACACAACTCTGTTAGAAAAAAAGTTATATTTTGTCAGGAAGGATGTGTACTTGATGTGTATGCAAAAGGGCAATCTATCTTGGTCTTATTCTTATGATTGCATTAAGCTTTCTCTGACTGGTGATATGATTTCATGTCTAAAATAAATGTATCATTATAAATCACTACAAGGACATTGCAAGTCAGAGACAAGTATCCATCTCATATGTTCTGTGTTGGTGGGGCCTTTCTATAAAAACAGTTGAGTTGCAAAAAGTTTTAAAATACTGTCTGATTACAAAGTTGTTTGGAATTAGTGTGAGACAATTCTTCAAATGTTTCTGTCAACACAGTTGAAATATTTACAGCTACACGTGTTGAGTACAGTCCAGAACTTTTTTCAATAAACTGGAATTTTGTATACAGTATGTTGGCAGTTAATAAGATTTGGAAAGATGCATGGATTAGAAACAGCTCTGAAATTCCTCACCTACAGTACATTAACATTAGGTAATTCCTAATTATATGAATCACTAATGTAACCACTGGGCTGTGACTTTACAGTGTTGTTATTTTTATTCCTTTAGCCTATTGTGTCACATTCTAGTAAATAGTTAAAAAGGCTGGAGTTAATCTGGTATGAATGAAAATATACAGTAGCTGCTAGTCTTAGATTTAGGTGTTCTAAAAACATTCCAAAATGGTACAGTATGTTACAGCCATAATCTGGCAGGTTGATTGTGCTACTCAAACACAAACATGCTCACCAGAGCTATATAGTGAAGGACATTCTTCTTTTTTTTGCTAGCAATGTTATACTATACAACACTAACATGAAATGTAGAAATCCTGAAACAAAAAACAAAAAAAGAAATGTACAAATAACAGCTAAATAAATTTAATAAAATATACCTAGAATTTAGAATGAATCTATGTGTGATCACATGGTTTCTTGGTTTCTGGCACGGTTTAATGGCAGAGTTAAAAGCAGGATAAAAACTTGAAAGATAAGGATTTATCTACAATTAATACAAACTAATAATAAAATGCAAGGCACAAAATATTACCTACAAATGATGCTAAAGTTCACTGAGTCCAGGCCTTTTATAATATGAAACTTGCGTTAAGGATGATTCTGAGTTTCCTTCAAAGACAGACCAATCCTTAATGCAAACTAACCAAGACACAATTGCTTAGGGAGATTATGCTTGTTTCAGTACAACAAACACTCTCCGAAGGACTGTGTGCTCTCTAAAACTGACAGAAAAGTAGAGAGCCATGCCACAGAATCAGACAGTTCTCTCTACAGATACAAGATCTGCACTGATACTAAAATAAAATTAATATTATCTTAAATATAAAAATATAGCCTTCTTCCCCCTAAACTTTCTGTCAGTCTGTTCAGTGCACAAAAACTCCTATTAGTTTTTAGTTCTCAAAGAGTAGGCCCAAGAAGTGAGTGATAAGACCTGTAGGAAGGTGTTCATTTAAGACATACTGTACTACTTGCTTCTTCAGATCCAGATATAAAAAGAGAGCATTAACATGGTTAAACCTGTGATAAACTGAGCTGACTTGAATGACATAGACTGGTCATTCATGTCTTAGCTTGCATTATTATTTTTTTAGCATTTTTTTATTTGGGTCTATTTAACTCATTTCTGCTTCTTTATACTTCCTACTCAAAGGGAAGAAGTTCAGTATATGTAGCTCAACTAGACTGTCAGCTCCAGTACAGCAATATATAAAACACAGGCAAACTACAACAAAATTGGCCTGTATTTATAATATGAAATTTGAATTTACAAAATGTTACATTAAACACGTACTAAATATAATCTAAAGAAAATTCCTGATAACAAATATAAATGCTATTGTTCATTTATTTTAAATGTGTTGTTTAACAAATTTAATATATATGTACTATACAATTCATTGTGGGTGGTGGGGTTTCCTTCTACAGTACAAAGACAAAATTATAACAAATTATAACAGTACAAATTATTAACTTAAGTTCATTGGCTTCTGGGAAATTTACCCTGGCATATGTGTGTGTCTGTGTTTGTGTCTGTCTACCCTGCGGTGGACCGGTGTCCCATCCAGGGTGTAACCTGCCTTGCACCGTTGCTTTGTCAGAATAGGCTCCAGCTCCCCCACTGATTGGAAGAAGCGGTTAGAAAATGGATGGATAATTTATTGTCTATATATGAACTAATACAGTTTTTAATATTTGTCTATGCTGTTCAATAAATGTAAAATATATAGTTCATAATATTTAAAGACTACTTAATCAATGTCTTTGTTTATAGCAAATACATTTTGCTTTGTTCAAATTTAAAGGAACAAAAATCTTGTTTGTAATTATTATGTTGGTGTCATATACTAAACAAAAATATATCTAGTCATAGGCAAAAAGGTACTAAACCAGAGTCTGTTGTTAGTTCAACCTTTTGGAATATTTCAGGAAGAAACTGCCCTTCTTGTTTTAAATCTAGTGTTGCCTATTACAGTATGTGCAATGTATAAATGTACTGTTTGAAAACACTGCATATACATAAATACATTAATATGAATGTTATGTCCAAATTAAACCTTTCAATGTTTCTGAGAGAAAAAATAGACATGTCAATATATTGGTTATCTGTTTACGATAGATAATAAAGCTTTTCCCTTTTTGTCATGAAATACTGGGTGTAATTGCATAACTTCATCATTGTACTGTAGCTCAGCATGGTTTCAGAGCAGTTTTTGACAGATATTTTTATGTTAAAGCAGAACAAACCTTTCTCTCTATACCAAAAAATGCATGAAAATACAACAGATAAGATCACTCTTGCCTGGTAAATACTACAAAAAGGACATAATATTTCCACTATTAAGAACCCTTTTCAAAAATTAAATTCAGTTTCTTCACATCTCAATTACCTACTAAATTTGTGGCTGTTGATTTTTTCTTTTTAGAGATTTCTAGAGAATTTCTTCAAAAAGGCACAAAGTACTGGAAGTCTGGTCTATAAAATATTCACAAAGCTCTGTGCCTATTGTATGTCCTACTCAGAAAAAAAGTCTTATGCCATCACCTTAATTTCTGCTTTGTCTTGACATGACCATGAAAAATTAATCTGCAATAAACAATTGAGGGGTAATTAGAATTCACAGTGACTCGAATCTAATCTAATACTCTAATCCATAATGTAGGTACCCATAATAACTCAGAGGCAAATAAGAATATACCCTCGTAAAAATGTACATAATCACATAATCACAATTGATTACCTTATAAGATAAAGAGAGTATATCATCAGATAACTTGAAAGAAATATAATACTTTTTCAGCTCTTACCTGAAATATATTCAGACTCACAACCAATATGCTATTTAACATCTCTAGTTTGAAAGGAGACTGATACGTTTATTACTAATATCATTAATAATTAAGGATTTGTCTGATTGTCAAAATTATAATGAACATTGTGTGTCCAATATGGGTATGGTCAGTTTGGACTAACATGAATAATATTTATTGTTTATCTACAGGTGGTCACCTAAGTGGGGTCAAACCATCTTGAAACTGTAGAAACAATTTTAGTTTATGTTTGTGCTAAATGTATTTCATACATAAAGAAAGCTCAAGGAAAGTCATCCAAAATGTGTAGTCACATTTGAAATAGTCTGCAGATATGAAAAATAAAGCAACTGCTACTTCCTTGAAATTTTTTTCAGAGTTACTTTTGTCATTGTGTTTTAACATGAATCCACAATAGAACATATTTGGAAATATTTGGCAAGAAAAAAAACAAAACCTACAAAAATCACCATAAAATCTGTACTTTTGCAGTAATTACATCTTATAATGGATAAAATGAACCATTTCATTCACATAAAATGAACATGTTACATGCCCAAAGAAAAAATATTAAAAAAGAAAATTAACACCCACTAAAACAATTACCAAGATGCCAACCATATGGTGTGCTCAGTTTGCCCTCATATTTCAACAATCTCTTTCTATGCACAGCATTTGGTTTAGGTCAGGCCTTCAGCTGATTCCAATGGATGACATCATTGATTTTAGCCCGCACAGTTGTATGGTACTGCTCAGTAATTTTGTGCTTTCATTGCTTAACACACATATCTCTGTGGATTATAAAACCAAACAGAATTTCATCATTCAAGTGTCCCTTTATCCAAATTCAGATTATGCTATGTTGTGAAGTTCTCAGCAGCTGTTTTCAGAATATTTGGCCACTTCTGCTTTGTCTAGGTTAACAAAGGAGTTGATTATCTGTGACAAACAATGAAGCACTATACACAATAATAGACACAGGTATATAAATATCTCTGTAGCTATTAACAATATTACATTGTTGATTTTTGTGTCAAATAAAAAATGCATTTTATAGTATTATATATATTTAAGCTGTGCATTTCAGGTGATACTACATATACAATTCCCTATATCCTATAAAGATTTGCAAATGTCCTGATGATTATGCACAATGCAACCAGTGAGGAGAGAAAGTGATTGCATGAAAGGGCTAAACAAACATTTGCTAAGGAGATTTAACAAAACAAAATGAATGAAGTAAAGGTTTCCACGCATGTAAAAGCCCATTGAGACCATCCACGTTTTAGCAGAAGGCTGCTTATATCAGATTGACCTCATGGCAACATAATGCCTATCATGGAACAACAGGGACTAAGGCTGGACTACATCCCGAACCCTCAAACAAGCACATGGGGACTATTTAGAGACACCAGTTAACCTGGTTAGCATGTCTATTGAAGGAGACAAGAAACCTGAGCACCGAAAGAAAACCCATATAGACACAGGACAACACATACACTCCGCCCAGAAGATGACCATTTCTCACAAAGAAACAAACATTTTCTCCTGTACCTGCAGCAAAGTGAGCTTCAGGATCTTTACTAGATCATCCTCTATCACGTAGAAAATATACTGTGTGCTGAGGAGGGAGCCTTACAATGTTCAAGAGTCCAGCCTTTATTCGTGAACTTTTCCAGTGCTAACAGAAACAAGTTTTTAAGTACAGTATCTCCCTCAGCAAATACAGTGCTGGTTGAAATGTGAAACAGGGTTGTAATCTGATGACAGACGTAGCCTTCATTAGCTGTAATTTTAATTTCTATTCCATTGTCACATGGGTTTTCCTTCCCAGGAGCCATAGTGTTCACCACATATTTAAAACTCCATAATTGTATCACCATTATAGCCTTGAGGCATGTGAAACGTTCTGTTGGGTTACCTGATAACAAGTAGACATACAGTACAGTAAGAACAGTATTAAGGTACAGTACAAGAATTAGTACCTCCCTAATTGATCTCATCCATTTCTTCATGGTAGCCAGGGGTATCAACTTCCACAACAGCTGAGTACATTGTTCGATGTTCTCATATCCCTTTGGGTAAAAAAGTGCTTTCTGTTCTGAGTTTTAAATACTCTTCCATATGTCTCCTCTAGTTTAATGTCACTCACTGTTCATTCTAAAGGAATTCTTTAGACTGATTCTATCAATTCCTTGAGCATTGGTTTTGGTTGATGTTTTGAGTACTAGTAATAATACTTGTCCATGTGTACACCTGTCTTGAGCTGCTTCTGGAAGAGATGTGTTAGTGGTTTATTTTTAAAATATTTTGTTCCTTTTACACAATATTACATACAATTGGTAGGGTATGCTCTTGACCTGGGGTTTAATAATCTTGAATGTATATACAGCAGTACTCAAAACACTTGCGGCTCTTCTATGCTCATACTCATTTATGAAGGTCTTTAACTTTCCACTGCCCAAAACTCCTTGATGATTTCTTCCTTGGTGAACAACTCATTATGTACATCAGCCATTTATTTTTTATTATGTAGAACTATTAATTTTATAGATCACTTTCTTTTTTCCTTACACTGTATTTTATTTTAACTGATGATTGGGCATTGTTGAACATTTTGAGATACTGTTTTTTAGCTGTAGATTTGCTCACTGTTAAAATAGTTCTGTGCTTCATGCAGAATCTCTTTGAATTGTTTCTGTCACGATCGTTACTCCCCCTCTTAAGGGCGCTCCAGCCCTTCCTCGTTCTGTCCCATTCCCCACACCAGTTCCTTATTCCAGCCCCTCTTTAGTTCCACCTTTAAAGCCAGACGCAGGCGTTTGCCCGGGGCTTCTCATTGAGTCCCGTTTCGTGAGAGCCTGGGGTCCTGCTGCGTCTGGCTCCGTTATGGTTTTAGTTTCCTGTTCCTGATTCCTTGTTCCTGCCGGTCCCGACCGGGTTCTGGTTTTCTAATTACTTTGGATGGATACCCTGGTCTTGGACTTTGCCTCCCGTTTTGGATTTCCCTTTTGGATTTATGCTTGGATTGTTTGCCCCGGACTCACTTCCCCTGGACACTGTTCACCTCGGACACGCCCCTTGTCTCCTGACCCACTCCTGCATGATATTTTTCCCTATTGTTTCTTCACCCTCCGGTTCGTGTCGTCCGCATAGGGTCCGGAAAGAACTGTTCCTGACAGTTTCATGTCATCATTTTATCTTTTTCTATGTTGTTTCTCATAAACTCATAGTTCTCATAAACTCATTGTTTCTCATTCATTCAAAGTCTGCTTTCCTGATATTTTAACTTTTGATTTGAACTCAACATGTACAGTTAAATATATTTCAAAGCATACCATATTATGTTCACGGTTCCATAATGGTTGCGGCTGGGAATTGTTTGAAAAGATGAGTTCAATGTAATCATAATCAGGTTGTAGGTGCTACCATCTGCCTACAATTATCATGTCTTCAGCTTCTGTTGGGACACTAACTTGCAACCTTTCTAATGCATGAATATCTGTTTGGCCTGTACAAATACTTTGTCTACAATTCATGCTTGTTATCACTCTTAAGTATGACATTTGTATCATTCTAATATCATATTCAATGACTAAACATTTTAATATAAAACAATTAATTTCTAATGAGTAATAAAGATAACTAATTTCTGCTTCATTTCCATAATTATTTCAACAACAGAATACCCTGTATTGATGGTCTTTTTTTAAAAGCACTATACAAAGAAATAGTAACAGTAACAATGGTAACAGTGATCAGAATTCCTGAGTGAATCAGATGTTTAAAGGACTAAACTCTAAAAGAGCTGGCAGTCTATGATTGTTAGGGTTCTTAAGGAGATAAGCTAACAAAACTAAGATGGCATCTGCTATTTAGCAGTTTAAAGGAATTTCCACTAGAATCCTTCCCTAGGGCATAAATTAATTTAGAAGGCTTGAGGTTAAAGATGGGTTTAAACTTAGTCTTGGGGCAAGCTTGAGAGAAGGTAAGAAGTAACAATGCTGAACAAATTCCCTGGATTTATTTGAAGCCCTGAGGAGATGATTTATTGGATATTCTTTTGTACTGTTGGACTACCCACACACACATATGGTGTGTATACTTTATATATATCTATTATGTCATTGTAGCAACAACTGTCAATGATACCACTAATATTAATAATCATTTTATTTATTATTTTCAAGACACACAAAGCACAGTACACATATAGAACATATAATACACAGCATAAGAAAAAGAACACAGCATACACAGCAGATTGGCTTTTTGAAACCAAAAGTAAAACTAAATAATACCATACAATTCTGATTTAAAAGACTGGCATTTAAGTTAGTACGAAAAACATTTATAGTCAAAGACTTTCTAACAGATTCGTGCAATGTGTTCCACAGATTCAATTTATCCATTGTGTACAGCTTTTTCTTTGGGAGAGTAAGAAGATTCGCAGATCTTAAGTTAAAAGCTAAACTGTATTCATGCAATATCACCCTGCAATTCACAACTGGCAACCCACTGAAGCTAAGCAGGTGTGAACCTGGTCAGTACCTGGATGGGAGACCTCCTGGGAATAACTAAGGTTGCTGCTGGAAGAGGTGTCAGGGGGCGCTCACCCTGCGGCTCATGTGGGTCCTAATGCCCCAGTGTAGTGACGGGGATACTATACTGTAGACAGGTGGCGTCCTTCGGATGAGACGTAAAACCAAGGTCCTGTGGTCGTTAAAAATCCCAGGGCGTTTCTCGAAAAGAGTAGGGGTGTACCCCGGCGTCCTGGCCAAATTTCCCATTGGCCTTTATCAATCATGGCCTCCTAACAATCCCCCTCTATGAATTGGCTTCATTACTCTGCTCTCCTCCCCACTGATAGCTGATGTGTGGTGAGCGTTCTGGTGCACTATGGCTGCAGTCACATCATCCAGGTGGATGCTGCACATTGGTGGTGGTGGAGGGGAGTCCCCATTACCTGTAAAGCGCTTTGAGTGGAGTGTCCAGAAAAGCGCTATATAAGTGTAATTATTATTAATATTATTATAATATGTCCTTACATTAATCTCAAAGACCATTCAGTGCTTAATATGTGAGAAAGAGAATCTTAAAATACAATCTAGGGTTCATAGGGAGGCACTGCATTTTACAGACAATGAGACATACAGTATCTGCTCATGCAGAGTTTTTTTATTTATTTAACTGTAGATTTTTAAAGTCTTAGAAGATACATCAGTGTCTTGCAGCAGTTTAATCTTGAATAAATAAAGATGTGTCTAAAGAAATGTTATGGTAAAGTAAGAAAGAAACTTCAAATTACAATACATGGTCAGAGGTTCTCAAAAAAGGTTTGATTTCAGCACCATCAGCAACAACATTGTCACCAACAATAAACACGACAATGTACTGTTGCAGGAGCAGGAAAATAATAAAACTAATTTGCTAATTTGCTTATTCTATGGATGGCATAGCGGATAACTGGTACAGTATGTGCTCCTTGATTTAGTGTGTGTTTTCTCTACGTTCTCTGGTTTCCTCCCACAGTTCAAGTACATGCTTTCCGGGTTAATTGTTATCTCTAAATTACTCCTGTATGGATGTGTGAATGACTAAATGTGAGTGCCTGTTCAAATTAATGTTCTGCTGCTGCCAAAAAACAGCTACTCTAACACTGTGATACATCTAAGAGAGAAATGGTGGCCATATTTGAAGACCCCCTTATTGTTAATATAGGTTCTCTGAAAGTACAGAACTCATCAATTTCAAAATTGACATACATGACTGTACTGTAGCATTGCTTAAAGGTTGCTCAACTGAAAGGTTTTCAGTTAGAAAAACAAAACTGCTGTGTGTGGGCCAGTCATGATTTATTATTCCAGACAAGCTGATTGGTCTCGTGGGTTAATGTTATCAAAATTCACACATTCATAGTATTTGAAAGTGACGCAAAGAAGCAAAACCAATAATGCAGCTGTTGTATAAAATGTGCAGTTCATTCTCTAAAAATCGTTCTAAAAATATATACTGTACTTCAAGGAAACATAGTTTAAGCACAGGTTTTGTTTGTATATAAAAGAAAAAGTTACAACGAGAATTTTTGCATTTTAGAGCCTTTTTAACAAAATGACACAAACAGTGTACTTAAAATGTATTTTATAAATCAGAAAGAGGTATGAAACCTTTTAATCCTGTTAAGATTTCTTATGATATATTCATTTTTAAGAACTATTTTTAGAGGTAGATATTTTCACTTTTTTCCTACATTAGTGGTTATCCACAGTTCAGTAAGGAAATATAGGATATAATATGACTTAATATATCCTTAAGGGTAAATCAAGATAATAACAATACCCAGTAATAGGAATATTATGTAGACTTTAAAATAAAAAGGTTCTCTCTGTTGGATATGGATGGTTTTAGTCAGTCCTTATTAATTCCAAATGCAGAATAAAATAGCATACAGTACAAGTAGTCAGAGGCTTGGCTCTTTATCTGCTCTCAAGGACCAGGTCTGTGTCCCACTTCTCTGTGACCTTGTCTTGAAAGCAAGCTCATGCCCTTCAGTCCTGAGGGCAGGTCTGTGCCCTTGTCTGTGTCATTTTGTCCCTTAAGTAGCTCGGTGCCCTCATTTTTCAAATTATGTTTTAATAAACAACATCCTGGTTCTTCATTGGCCTTGGAGGATCATATGTTGATGAAATCAGTACTGAGAAAAGATATAGATGCCAAAGTAAAGAAAAAAGTTATTATTTTTATTATTATTTTAAAAGATCAGTTTAAGGAATAAATCATTAAGCAATATTCAACATCCATAACAATTGTCAAAGCTTTATATTTACTTTATTTCCAATGATTTAATTAATTTTCACTACTTTCAAGAAAGGTCAAATCAATCAAAAGGAAAAAAACATCTGAGTCAAAGGAACCACTTGAGTCAAGATTTAGAAGAATTACAGTTTGAAAAAGTAAGTAAACCGCCTTAAGTTTTACTGGTTTAACATACATCCATTTTCTAAATGCGTCTTCTAATTCAGTGTTGCTGGGGGCCAGAGCCTATCCTGACAGGCAGCGGGTGCAAAGCAGAGTACATCCTGGATGGGACACCAGTCCATCCCAAAGAGTTTAACATATTTAGACATATTTGACCTTCACTTAGTCCTCATTGTACAAATATTAGATACTCTAACCTCATTTGACAAATAACATGCAAAACTCAGGCTTTGGCATTTTTTAAATGAAAAATAAAATCAGCAAACATTCAATATTTTTGTGTAAAAAAGAAAGTGCATCCTTTGTACTATCATCTCAATTAAGATGGGATGTAGAATAAAGTTCACCAAAACATGTGCAAGTGATTAGTTCATGACCAGGAAGTGATTCCACCTGTATTTAAAATCAGAAACTTATTTTCAGTTTAGTTGTAAGCACTTTGTGCCAACACATCATTCCCAGATCAAAACCAATCTGTGACAATTTAACACACATACGTTTGCTGCATATCAGTCTGGGAAGGGTTCAAAGCTATTTACAAACAATATGAAGCCTATTATTCCATAGCAAGAAAGTTATCATAGAAATTGTGAAAATGTAGGACTTTTCCAATCTACCCAGGAGTGACTATCCTACCAAATTCAAGATCTGACTGTATGATACCCCTAGAAATCCCAAAGAACCCTAAGGTTACATCCAGGGATCTACTAACCTGCTTTCCAAGAAGATTGCTACACTCCTGAAGCTTGCAAAACAGCACTTGAATAAAAGCAAGACTTCTGAAACTGTGCTCTGGATAGATGAGTCAAAAACTGAGTTTTTTTCATAATGTAAAATGTCATGTTAGGTGAAAACTATACACTGTCTTTGACCAAAAGAACAATACCAATACTCAAGCACAGTGCTTATATAACAGAATATTCTAGAAGAACATTTTAAACCATCTCCCTGACAGCTAAAGATGAATGAAAAGTGGATGATGTTACAGGACAACTATCCAAAACACAAAAAACTGTCCGAAACACATGCAAACTACAACAGGAGCTCAAAAACAAGACATTCAGGATTTTCTAATGGCCAAATCAAAGTTCAATACTACAGTAAATTCAATGCTGTGGCAGAACCTAAAGAGAACCATGCTTGCAAGACAGTCCTCAAACATCACAAAGTTGTAGCAGTTCTGTAAGGAAGAGTGGATCAGAATTCCTCCCACAAACTGTGAGAGATCTTTCATTTTTGTTTTTTGTTCTGTTAATTTAATTCATTTTATTGCTGCTAAATGAGGTGCCACTAGTTACTGAATCGAAGGGTAAACTTTTTCTTGCAAAAATATTTAACGCTGGATGATTTAAAAAAAATAATGTTAAAGTAGATTCTATATGTGTAATTTGTCAAATGAGGTTAGTTTTATCTACAATTCGAACTTTGTGAGGACTTGATAAAAGTCAAATGATATGCTAAACCATAAAATCTTAAGGGAATGTATTTACTTTTCAACTACATTTCATGTCTCATTTACTATTGTTATTGTTGTTAGTTTTCAAGAACTTATTGCATCACAACTAATTTAAGTGGCTCCTTACAAAATCACAAGAATTCCCAATGAACTCTGATGAATTAAAGGGTTATTTAGCCACTGAGGTTATTTAAAAATCAATACAGTGGGCAAAACGGTCATGTTAGGTTCCACTTCCTTCATATTTTCAGTTCCTTCAGCAAATCACCCGTAATGGCTACATGGACATACAGTACAGTTTTCATTGTATTCAACTTGGACATAATGTATTACATACACCCTGGACCCATCACAGCTCTTTTTATATTGAGCTTTCTTTGTTTATTTTATTCAACTTCTATTGCACTATTATGTATTATTATGTAACTTTATTTTGTAACTTTAATTTTGTGTTTTTTAACCCCTCCTCCCTACGCTGGTGAGCTCGCAGAAAAGATATTTCATTGCCAGAAACTACTGCTGCTGCTGCACGCTGTATTGTTGTGCATTTGATAAATAAACTTTGATTGATTGATATACAGTAACACCATTCTTGCACAGTCTTCTGTCACTTCTGGTTTTCAGCCCAACTGAGCACTTAATTAATTAACCTTTTCAACCCTTAAATTGAATCACTATATTGATTTTTAGCTGAATCTAGTGTTACAAATAATCTCCTTTGTGTACAGTATGTCAATTCCAAAAGTTACATTAAGCAGAATTCTGTTTTATCTTGATTTAACCTTTTCCCCTGTATTGCTCTTAATGATAGTATTCACTGTGCTGCATGTTTACTAAATTCAAACATATCATTTAAACATGAATTAGAGAGACGTTTCATGTTAGTTTCTATTATTTAATAACTGAAATGGTAAGTTATAAAACTACTTAGTATTCAATTTAAGTGCAATGTTGGAATGAAAACCAGAAAAACACACAGGAATCAAGCTTCAGGATCAGGAAACACTGCTTCAGATTGACTAATACAATCAATAGACATGGAGATTGTGTAACAATTACTTAAATCAGGGTTTACGCTGACAGTATGAGCTTTGATTGACTAGTATTAATCAGAAGAGAGAAATCCAGTCATCTTATCCGACCATTGTTCCATTAACTAGCCTACAAAATAGTGATACAGACAAGTTGGCAACAGAAACAGTTGCACAGCAAAGGAAAAGCAAAATCTCTTTTATTTTAGATTAATGAACTTTGCCTAAAATACATTATAAGATATGTGGTAGAAAATCGTTAAATACAATACAAACAATGTACTTACAGACACAAGTGTGATATAATGAAACTGTTTCTGTTCATTAACCCCACAGGTTTCACAGGTTTCACTTGCAATGGTTCTGTCTCAGAGGCCTGAGGTGGACAAGAAACTTGTATAAAATGTCGTGACAAATATCGTACAGCAATTAAGGAAAACCCACAAAGGACTGCATTGCATTTTTAACCTCTGAGAAACTTTTCAAGGAGCAAAGGAAGAGATGGATTAAGCAATATTCTAGGCATTGGGAGATAAGGTGTGATGGGCTGAGACAGAACACTCACACAATAAAAAGGGTCACAGTTACGAATCCAAGTCAGAAAGTAGAAGGACCCTATGCAGATGAGAGAGAGGGTCGAGGTAACAGTAAGAACACTGGAGTCTAATCCGAATCATCAGGCAAGATTGCGGTCAAAGAACGGAAAAACAAGGTCCATATCCAAAGAAGTCGTTAACAAGAGGTTTTCAGAAAAGGGGCAAGGCAGGAGCTCTCGAGATGAGAAACTAATACCAAGCATCGAGCAGAGAGGAGTGAGGGTTTAAGTCTGCTGCAACTAAGAGATGAGTGGAGCAGGAGGTGATAGTTAACATGTGCGGTGGCGCTTGCTATAGTTACTCAGCCGCTGAACCCTGTTAACTCGTTTGTGAGTAGATCTCCAATGGTGGTCATGACAGTCATGCAGCTGTGAAGAAGAAGGAAAAGTACCAATACACCACAAGCCTTATTATTTCCTTCTCAAGCATCAGCAAGCTAAAAGCATTTTGTATCTTACCAATAAACACATACAGTATAATTAAGTTCAAGTGCAGCATGGTGGCGCAATGGTAAACTTTACTGCCTTGCACCACTGGGGCCCAGGGAAGAATTCCTGGGGTGCTATATCTGTGGAGTTTCTATGGTTTGTTTATATGGGTTTCCTCCTAGTACTCTGGTTTCCTCCCGCAGTCCAAAGACATATTGGTAGGTTAACTGAATTCTAAAATTGGCCCTGGTGTGAGTGTACATGTGTTTATGTCAGTGTGTGCCTGTGACAGACTGGTGTTCCCCAGGCCTATGCTTTAAAGTAATAAAATTAACCTACATGCATGCTTTTATTATAAAGACTCATATAATTAAGAGCTCATACTGTTGCATTGTGAGTTATGCTGGCACATGTTATATATTTTTATTTTTTAACTGTGTAGTTACCTGGACCATTTGACTGAAACTGGATGCATAACACCTACTGCACAGAAATTTCATTATCTGCAGAAACGTATTGACACAGACCAGGACAGAAAAACAATTCACTCTTAATGGCTATGGTAGAAGTAAGGTTCCTTCACATTCTATCTCAAGGATAGATGAAGCATGTGTCATGGCAAGGTGACCCCGTCTGCCTCGTGTACAAGTACGCCACCTAGCAAATACAAACAGGGTGCCTCCTCTACTTTACCACAGGCTCATCAAATACATCAAGATCTACTATTATGAAAGAAAAAACAGCATCCTCAGTAAGAAATGGTAAGTTCAAGGGGCAAGGTGGATTCCAGAGGGTCAGGGGTCCTTTTAAGTAATAAGAAGGGAGAGTTGCAATGTCTTTTTTTGTCTGTAAAAGTCATCAATGGTAAGGAGAAGAACAGCCACACAGAGAAGGATGCTATTCAATCCAATTTCTTTCCCAGTCTCTGTTTAAGCTATATTGGAAGTCCTCCCTCAGGCGGTGGCACATTCCCCTCAGTTCAGTATTGGCTCACCAGGCCTGTTTCTTTGCTCCTTGCCTCCAGATTAGGTCTCTGTACCTTCATTCCACTGCCAGTGTCTCCTCTGGTTTGCAGGTCCTGGACCAATAGTTCCTCTCCTCTGTGATCTCGCAGGCTGCAGTTTGCCTTGTCTGTGTTGTGTTGAGGGGCTTGTGAGAAGACAATAGATAGCCCTCTGTTCAGATTTTTTGATCGGTTTCATTTGCCAATCCCCCTCAGGGGGTTTTCTACTGTCTCATGGAGGGAGCAGGAGGGAGCATAGGTCAATTGAGAACTGTGATTATGCAAAGCATAGGTGTCATGGGCCCTATCACTTCTTTGTTTGCTTTTCTGTTCCCTCCTTCTGCCCAAAGTCAGGTCCAAACAGGTTGAGCAACTCCTCACACCTCCATGCGTCAGTACCTAGGGTGTGGTAATTGCTTCATGTCTGGACAATCAGTGTGTTCTTAAATTGTTGCTAACTGTTTCCTGCCCCACTGTCTGCATAAGTACAACTTAATTAATGACAGGCTGTTTCTCCTTCAATGGGTTTCCATTCTGTGACACATGACATACACTGGTTGATTAGTTAGCATGAAATATGATTGAAAGTTTTCAGATTCTAGGCTTCTGCGTAAGCACTTTTTCTTTTCAAACATGTTTTACAAAATTAACATAAGATCACTACAGATAAGATCATAAAGGACGACTGACTAGACTAAGCTAACCATTGAAATCTCTTCATATATTATGATATTATTGATAAAAACCTTTCAATTTAAAGGAAAAAAGGCCCTTCAAAATGCTGGTGTCATCAATGCGAAAATGCTTCTTTCTTCTTTGCTTTTATTATGCTAATCCATTACTCCAGTGCTTCTGCTGGCTCATCACTGCACTCTGTCCACTTCAAAACCCTAGTCCTCATCTTAATCACTCTGCTTCTGCCTATTGTCAGTCCCTTATCTCTCCTTACACCCCCTCCTGTTTGCTCTGCTCCTCCTTTTCTGACAAAATTTCTGTTCTCTCCATTTTTCAACTTAAAGTAGCAATTTATTATTCACCCTTTCTCAGTGTTGAAATGAAAACTACCCACAGAAATCTTAAATGCTCACCACCTTCTAGTGCCATCTTATCTCAAAAAAGAAAAAACACTCATCTGTTTAGACAGTGCCTGTGCACACTCAGTGGTCAATAATATTCTTCAGTTCCTCTTGCACCATTATTGCACTAATAGAAATGAGATTTGCTTGTTCCTCTTATTTGCTGTTTTCTATTTGCAAGCTGCCTTCATAATTGCTTTGTACCCATTATTGTCGCTGTACTGTTTTCATGCTTTTTATTTTTTTTGTGTAATGCAGCACTTGTATTGCACTTCCAGCTTTGTTAGTCTAATTTAGAAATTAAATATATCTTGTTGTACTTACATGAAATACAAGCTCAAATAGAAATACATTTATTTTATGTCTCAAATCTACACTATTTTTACACGCAATTTAAAAGAAAACACTGAAATGTCTTAATTTGATAAGTAAATTGAGTCCATGTGCATCCAGTTTTCTTGTAGGATTATGCCAAAATTTTACTGAATTCCATCTGTACTCAGTTGAATTGGTAGACATGATTTCTGAAGAAATTCACTTGTCTTTATAAGGTCCCTCAGATGGCAGTGCATGTAAGAGCAGAAACTCTACGATGTAAATTAGGAGCAGTCTTTACTACTCCACATCTTAAGCGGGCACCACACTACATGACTTTTTCTAGGATTTTCAAGTGTAGCCTTCATTTACATAATTGTAAGAAAATCACAGTGAGTTGAAGAGAGTCTCAGCGCGCACCAGTTACCGTCAGTTGTCTAGTGTGACACCCCCAGCAACTCAGTCATAGCATTCAAAATAGCCCCTCGCTACATGTTTTCTCATAGCAAGTCGCAAGTCGTAGGGGTGAGCTCTTGTGTCTGCAACAGTCACAGCCAATGAGCGCTCAACCGGAAGTACAATGCCAACAAAGCGGCTGCAAGGAAATAAGGAAAGCTGGTGTTTTGGACTGTGCAAATGGAGGAGAGGCTCGTCAAACTTTGGAGCCAGCACAGATATCTGTCTGATGTTTTGTGTTTGTCGTTTTGTGTTTGTTGTTTGTTTACTTTCGTGTGGTACTCCTCTTCCTGTTCCGGTGTGCTCCACGTTGATTTGCTGCCAAAACGAGGCAACCTCGCAGTACTTTCGTGGCGCAAATCAAGATTTGGAACCGTGATGAAAAGTCGTGAGGGAATCATATTATTAGTCACTCCCTGCAATTCCTAGTCGTTTGATGTCCTCTAGGACAGAAAAGGCAGCGAGATTCAACAACTGCAGTCGTTAAATTTGACATGCTCTCTGACTAGAAGACGTGTCAAGTCCTGTAGTGTGACAAAGGCTTTAGAAGAGGCATAGATTTTGTGAGGTAAGTGGTATAAAACATACATAGGGTGTTGAAAGTTCCCAGAAACACAGTTAGATTCATCATTATAAAGTGGAAAGAATAAGGAACCACATAGAATCTTCCCAATGCAGGCCCTTACCTCAAAGGGAGGACCTTGGTGAGAGAAGTGAGCAAGGACCCAATGACCACCTCAGTTGAACAATAAAGTTCCATGGCTCAGATGGGATACAGGAGAAGCTGTCCAGACAACTAAAATCTTTGTAACACTGTACAGATTTAGTGTTGCAGAGATTGTAAGTGTGTCTAGACATAAGCCACTCCTGAGCAAAAGGAGTATGTAAAGGAAAAGCCACTCCTGAGAAAAGCCACATAGTAACTCACCTGGAGTTTACAAGAATGCACAAGGAAGACCCTGAGATCATGTGGCAAAAGTTCAACAATCCAAACATATAGCCAGTGTGACACTAGAGTGGATTCAGAACACAAAGGCGAATACCCTTGAGTTGCCCAGTCAAATCCCAGATTTTAGTTCATTGAGAATCTGTGGAAGGACTTGAAGATTGTGATTCATCAACATCCGCATCCAACTTGACAGAGCTCGAGCAAATCTGGAAGGAAAAAAATGGAGGAGATCCTCAAATCCTCAAATTCAGTGCTCTGACATTGAGCTACTCGAATAGTGCAATTCCCCGCCTGCTTCTAGAACCTATTGTTGTGAGATTCTGATTTTCCTAAACGTCGCTTTCGTTTCAGCCTTCTGATACTCATAGCTAATAGCACTGATTTTACTGGTGTTCTGCACGCCTGCTCGCACACAATACAGAGTCTTCTAGCTCATAACTAATAGCTAATGTATAGCTAATTAGCTAATAGCTAATTTAGACAAATACATGTTGGGACTACCTTAGCACTGAACTACTCCTGCTGTCGGGCCTCCACATATGCTATGTGAACACGCAACACAACAAAATAAAACAAGAACAAACATTGGAGAAATGCTCTCCCGCTTTTGTTTCTCTGTCCTGCCAGCTCTCCCTGTCTGAAAGGAGGGAGGCGGCTCTTATAAGCCATTCTGGTATAAGGCTGCTCACATTGCTTACCAAATCACATTCATGATTATCTAAATTTGCAGGCTCTTAAGAAGCTCTGCCCCTGGCTGACCTTACACATTGGACTAATATCACCAGTGCTGCTAGAATCTGTGGACTCTTTTCTCTGGATTGTAATTTTCAAACCAATGTGCTATAGGAGATGCCTTCTTTTTAACTAGACACTAAAATAAGATCCTGATTACTTGGTCAGTATAGAACCCATAACAATGTTCATGGATTGAGGGGTGTTAAACCGTCTTTGCACACTCTGCCCTCTGTAAAGTTTCCCCTTAATTCAATTTGTAAAACAATTTCTCACAATTTTTCTCTTGCTATCTCTAATGTCCAGTCTAGTGGTGAGACTGATCAGGGATTCCAGGTCTTGTCTGTAAGTCTCTGCAAGCCACTTTGTCTTATAATTCCTCCAAAAGGCTCAACAGCCAGTGTCTGAAACTGACTAGCTAACTGAGAGAGAGCCTGGTTACCTTACTTTATACAGAACAGGAGATGAGAAGATTCACCTGTGTGACCAGGGAAGTTGAAGAATGGACAAAACTTGTCTCTGATCAGATGGACATTTTTTACAAACTGGATCATTTTATTCCCACAAGGCTGTTGTCCAGGCTAAGGTTTCCAAAGTAAGAAGAGAGATTTCGTAAGCCACTTTTGCCTGGTCAGTAGAAAAATATTATGTTTTCATTGAAAAGACCATAAAACTCTGGGTGAGGAGGCCACAGCAACATAAAGATTCACCAGTAAAAAGCTGAGAAAGGTGAATATGAGGCTCTGGAACACTCCTGGTAGGAGCGCTAGGTAGAAGCGGAGCAACTGAGGAAGCTGGAACTTCAGCAGAAGCACCTGTGCTGAGTGTGGTTGATTTTAACAGCACGTTTTAACTCGTCCATACTTGTCTGTTGCAATCTACAGTAATTGCTGAGCTATGACTGCTGAGAGCCCATTGAATTTAGGTCTTTCCCGCTGGATTCATAATGGCTTATTCATACTGTAATGGAAAACAAATGTTAAAGGACACAAATGTAGACATGGTGAACAAACAAGCAGAACAGCACAATCCAGAAACATTGTTGAAAACAAACAAGCAGGTCTGTAGCCAAGAGAGTCGTGTGACAACGCATAAGGGAAATCCAAAAAGTGAGGTTAAAGGAAAGTGAGGTCAGAAATTCTAAAGTGAACCAAGAATGCCAAGGCGTAAGGGACAAAGCTCTAAGACTGAGCATCAGAGTAATGCAAATCTGATATAATACAGCCAGGTCCCAGCGAGAGAGATGTGGTCATTAACTGTGCACATGTGCAACAGATCTCCTACCAGAAACTGTCACAGAAACTGGCTGATGAACAGGTTTAGCTGAGGCTTCACCAGTTGCCATGGAGATTCTAGCAAGTTCTCCAGCTCTCCAGGGTCAATGAGTATGACTCTCAATAGAACAAAAACCACACAGTAGGTATGTGGGTCCCCATTACTAGGATGGGAATCCCTGAAATAAAGCAAAGTTAGAGCAGGTTTTGCACTCCACATCACAGTTTAAAACAGATCTGATAAATGTGACATATGTAATGTGACACAAGTCACAACCAAAGTAATATTATGACACGTACAGTTACTGACAAGAATAGTAATATTGTTGTGAATCAATGAGTGCCCTACCTGTATCATTGTACAGTATGCAACAAACTTGGAGATTAAGATGAAATAGACCAATAGACTGGCGAACACATTTAGCCATCCCCCTCGGACCACACCTACACCATCACCATCTACCTCTTTATGATTTCTTATCTATTGCACATCTCCAGTCATTGTTTACATGTCTGTATTGTTTACATTCAAACTGTCTACATGTTTACTTGCATATTGTCTATTGTTTGTTTGTACATTGTCTTGATGCACTGTTTGCACTTTGTCTTGTTTTTTACACTTGTTTTACAATCGAGAGACTTTCTGTAAGTAAGAATTCCATTGTACCAGTACCGGTTACATATGGCAATAAAGTTCAAGTTCAAAGTTCAAGTTCAAGGAACTTATACCCTCTATGCATATTGCCATATACTGTAATGAAATTCAGAAATAATATATACAGTTAGTACATCTGTGATTCAATTCCCTTGACATTGAAAAACTCATAAAAGCTGAATAGAAATAGAAATAAATCTTGTAATAAAATTAGTTTACATGGATGCTTTTGCGCCATGTGCCATAATAATAAATAACTGTGTCTTTCAAGCTAAAAACATCCATTTGCAATAAATAATATAATCACTACAGTACTTTAAAGACATCTGTCAAATGGGACATGTCTTTGGACTGTTGGGGGAAACAACGTAAACTCATCAACAGGAAGACCATGCAAACTACACACAGATGGTGACCCAGGCCAAAATCAGACCCAGGATCCAGGAGTTGCCACCATGCAGCCTTCCAAATCACAAAGGCAAGGAAATGTTCTCAATTTCCATGTTCATGTGTATGTGGAACTTTTTTTTTCTCTGACAACACACAAATGCACATATACATGTGCATTTCATTTGGTGCTATGCATTCATCAAATAAACATTTGCATGTGGAATAATAGACAGTCATGTACTGTTTTGGCTTGGCAAACAAAATTGGCAAAAATCCCTACGTAGTTTACCCATTCTGTCCTTAAGGGAAAATAAATTGTTGATCTAGAATCTAATTTCCGTGACTTTTTATTTTATATGCTAAAAATAATTAAAAAAAAACACAATTCAAGACTAAGACAGAAAGTCAGATAAAAACATGCTGCTAAAGACATTTTATAAAGAATATTATAATAACAAAATAAGATTACTAAGTTTTCATTAGGTAATGAAATGATATAATCATCTTATATTTCCTCAAAAAGGAGGTGTTATTTAGTGTATTTGTGAGGTACAAGAAAAAAATAATGGATAAAACATTCCTAAAACAATGTACACATTTCAATAACCAATGCTTTAAATTTATATGTCTTTTTCTCTACAACTTCACACAGAATCACAAAGTCAGATTTTGAAGTATTTTGAATTCAGCCTACAAAAGGTGTGGATTACCCATGGACTGGTATTCCAAATGGTGGCTAGCTTTCATGGGTGGTCTGGAAATGACTGTGGTAGATCTGTAGGCAGGTAAGATAGAGATTAATCTCATCCCACACTTGTTCAATTGGATGCAAATGCTGCAAATTAAGATGGCCACGAAAGAAGTGATGCCTGTTGCAAAAACTGACAACAAATGCAGTACTGGTGTCAGGCCTTAGCCAGCTGCAATAAAATATGTGGGTCATGAACGTAACAAAGAGAGAAGATGATTGGGTGAAAAATGTCTCCTTTGTGGCTGCCATTGATAATTCAAAGTTACACTTCGAATTAGTGAATATCTCATTTACTTTATGATTAGCATTATGTTGCCCCAAGAAGAAACTAAAAATACATTGGGCCTACAGTGTGACATGCTCCAGTGATTTTCCTTGTCACTTGTTTCCATGTGAAAAATGTGTTTAGCATATGCTGTGCGCAGTGTGTTTCTTTTCCAGGGCAGTAGATACTCAACTTAATTTTGAAAAAGATGTGACTCAGCTTTAAAGGCAGAGGCAGAAGGAACAGGAAGAAAGACCAGAATAAATGAATGGCATCTAATTAAGTTATTGTTCCTGAATAATCAGATTTGTCAAGGAATGAAAACTATATATCAATCGGCCCTGCAATGAATTGATCCAGTCTTATGCTCTGGGTCCTACCTTGTGCACTTTGCTGACTGGATGGACTCTGGTTGCCATGACCCTCACCAGGGTAAGCAAATAAACCTGCAAGGGTGGATGGATGAGATCAGTTTTTATCAGCAGGTGTTGTCTCCAAGTAACTTCGTCATTATTTTTTGCAGCTGATTTAGCACTGCAAATGTATGCGAATAGGGAGCAGCATGGTGATGATTATCATTGCTGCCTTACAGTACTGGGGCCATGGGTTCAGCTCCTCGGGTGTGCTAGACCCTTTTCTCTGTAAACCACACGAGTCTGGTAAATCAAGCTGGAGATTTCTTTATTGTAAAGAGATTTCTTTATTTTGCTTTCCTTAGAAAAACAACAGGCTTTTATGCTTGAAGATGAGCAAAATTTTCAATTGAAAACATACATTTAGGATTATTGGTCAGTAATAGTTACTTACCATATAAAATGTAAACAAGGTCAGACAGTTGGCGGTTAGGTCCCTCTTGAGCAATTAACTAAGACCCTAATCAGCTAAAGCCCTATTCCTTTCATGTTGCTAAATCACATATAGGATACATGAGTGACACCTCTACCCAAGAGACTGTGAAGAAACCTCAGCCAGCTGGAATGTACAAAACAGTGAAACAGTTCTTGAGGACTGAATTATTAACTCTTAACAGGCATGCAGTAGGTTCCTTCAGGTACTATCTGTACGGAGTTTCTATGTTCTCCCTGTGTTTGTGTGGGTTTCCTTTAGGTGTTCCGGTTTCCTCCCACAGTCCAAAAAACTTACTGGTAGGTTACCTGACTTCTGGAAAAAATCACCTGGGGTGAGTGTGTTTGTGTCTGTATTGTCAAGGGTGTACACTTTATTAAATTAAGCCATTTGAAAATGGATGGCTGGATGTAAGTGAATGTTAGGTATTTGGATAACACTATTAAATATATCATTTTACATCAATGAATTTTTTTTGGTGGTTTTCCCATTGCACAAACTTTGTTTTTAACATTTGTCAACATTTTAACATTTGTTTCAGAGATGTTAGGAAGGGAGTAGACCGGGTCTCATAGTATAAAACAAGACGTTTATTGTAATGCCACTCTTTCACCTCACTGTATAAGAGGAAACAGTCTATTTGGAAATCCAGTTTTAAGGCTTTAAGGCAATTTGGGTGTGCAGACTGGGCACTTAGGTGTGTGCCAATAATGGCGGTTCACAATCTTAGGTTGTTAAAGGTACAGTACATAGCACAAACAAGAAGTTTATTATTACAAGGTGAGTATTAGTAGCACTGCTTTTCCTGTTTTATATCAATGATCTAGACACTGGTACAGTGAAAGTCAAGATTGCTGATGATTCCAAATCTGAATTCCAGCCTTTCTGATGTTTTTATATTTCCATACATAGTTTCGTAAAAAGCTATAAATTGCAGATACTGCCGTGTTTATGTTTTCTCTGTTTTTTCACCAATATATCTTAAAAATAAAGACTAAGAACAAGTACTATACTTCTCTATGTGCTATAAATATGAGACAATAGATTGTGTTTGAAGAACTTACCTATGAAAAACATTTATTTCTGTAATGTTTACTACACATTAACCACTTCTAGAAAATTTAGAAAATCTCTGGAAGCAAAAAAGAACTGTACTGTGAAATGTCAATGTACAGTATATAAAATGTAGAATTTAAATCAAGGGAATTAAAAAATTGTACATTAAAATTGTACATCAGAACTCTTTTATAATATTGTGTGCAATTTTCTATGATGTATTATTAATGGAATCAGTAATTAAGAGCATATATACATTTTGTTGCATCTTCCAGGTGGGTGCTAAACAATTCTTCTTATTTACTTGAATAAAGACATTTGCTTTACTATTATTTACTTCAATAAAGGAAGAGTAGTACACTTGTTATTAATACTATAAAGGTAGTCTATTTTAACTAATATTCAAACATACTGTATGTGCCATATTCCCACAAAAGATGTTTGCATCTTGTACTTTGTTCTAGTTGATCATTAATGTAAAATGACTGTTTTACCATAACTATTTTACTATAAGTTTACAGCATAAGTACAAAGACAGTCTAATTTAAATGCCTTATTATAACTGAGCTTTCAATAGTGTCCATCCATTCACAAATTTATTTTAACCTTTATTTATAGAATGTAACTCACAACCTCCATGTGAAGAACAAAACAATCTTCTGATAAGCTACTTGGTGGAAACACCTTTGCTTGAACTACAGTCATAATTCTGTTTGCTTAAGTCTGTAACAATGTACAGTAGCACACCTAGATTTGTCAATGTTTGCACATTTCTTCAAATAACAATGGGTGTGTAGGCTTTCTATAGGCATTGTACTGCATTACTAAGGAAACCTGTATATTCAAAGTCATGACTGGGAGGGAGCAATGTGCTAAGCATTGAAGATCAATAGATATGTTGTAATCGGTTGTAATCCTCTGGCTGTTAGTGATCTCATCTGTTGATCCGTAAATACATGACTCAAGTGTTAGTTAACGTCTGTATTTATACTTTTAAAAGTTATTTTTACCAAGTACCGACTGCATTTTAAGTCACAATTCCCTCCATTTCTTTTTTTATTATATTTTCTACCTCAGGTACAAGACTCAGGTACAGTATTAGTTAAGGTCTACATACATACTGTATGTACTTTTTAGATTTTTTTACAAAGTGCCAATTGCATTTTAAGTCATGATTCCTTCTTTTCATTTTTATTACGTTATGTACCAACATGTCTATGCTTTTATTATGGGTGCCCTGCTGCAAAGCCAGTTCTGTGAATCAGCACTGCCATAACCGTATAACAGTAATGATTTAAACAATAGGCAAGTGGGAACTTTCTCATTATTTGATTGAACTGTTCTGAATTCTAGATTGTTTTTTATGTAAACTAGAACTGTTAAGAAAATAAAAATACTGGTTTTCCTAGTTAAATTACTGTGGTTTTATTGGATTATTGTTCCACTAGAGGGCTCTGGAGATCCCTGGAGGTGTATGCTTCTGTTCCTTTACTGAGGATCATGGATCTGGTGCCTCTTAAACTGACTTTAGACACCAATTGCTATACTTGAAACCGTGAAATAAAGTAGAACTGTGTGGTTTATACAGTGCCTGCTCTAATCCTATGAGTCTAGGCATTTTCATCTAGTATTTTCTGTACTCGCCAGCAGAGAAGTCCCTGTCTCTTATTATTAACTCAGTGTAGTCAAGTCCTTAATAGGACTCTCTACCTGTGCAGGCATCTGTTTTTAAAAAGCATGGTAAAATGTATTATTCTCACCACTACATTACCACAACAATGCTGGTGTATATAGCTTTGAATTAGGAGCAATACTACTGACAAGCAAAGCAAGACATATCTGCCATGATCAAATCCACTCAAAAATTAACATCTGCAGTAATCGCAGGTAGCCTATCTAACAAAAGATCACAGTTAAGTTACCTGTTTGCTTTTAGCATTAACTAGTACAGAGTTCTTATCTTAGATTGTCTCCAGAGTCAAAGTAAAAAAAGCAACAAAGTTGTAAACTGCTTGATTGCAAGGGATGATAAATGTTCATTACTAATTTGAATGATGTACTGTAATACTCTAGAGTATTCATTAAAATCAATAAGTGAATAACTATAAAATGCTTAAATAATACATTTTATGACAAGAAATAAATGCGGTGGGCTGTTTGTTCTCTATAAAAACTATCATGCTAGACTTGACTTACAGGATAAGTGCAGTATAGCATGAAACACCCAAGATTAACTGACGTCATAGTCCTTCCAAATTTCCCACTTAATCACAATAATGAGACTGGAACCACATATTATATACTACCATTCAAGCAAATTTGTATTGAGAGTACATTCCAATTGATTTGTAGCAACCAAATCAATTAAAAAAAAACATCAAGATAACAAATAATTTAAATCACTCTCTTAAGGTTTTGATAATATTTTTTGAGTCATTTGCTTATAGAAACACAAATAAATTTACGGAAATGGTTTGAGTTAAAAATCTCAAGACAGTCCTGTGGTATTAGGGTGGCAATAAAGCTGTCTTTTAAAAAGAACTTTGGTGGGTAAATGATGGGAGCCTCACCACAATGTGGGGGAAAGAGAGTATTGTATATATGTTATTTGAGAGCTCCACTGTGCCATTCAGGAGAGTTATCGATGACTGGTGGAGCGATGTGTCTATGACTGACACTATTTTGGGGGGATCATAGCTAAACGTTTTGGGAATCCCAGTGAAACTTATGAACAGACAGAAAATGGAATGTAGGGATCAGAATGTGCTCTAAGCCACTTAGGATGCCTTGTGAGAAGCCTTTTTCAATGCTGGTACTGGTTTCAATGCAAAGTTTTATGTTATATTCCTTCTGATTTAACAGCATAGATGATGTGTGAATTGCCAGTAGATATTTACAGATTTGCAAGCAGAAAAAATAATTTATGCTGTATTAAATACAGTATATTAAACAGAATTAAAAGGAACAATTTGGATTGATATGATCATATGGAAATGGTATGTTTACTGCACATGTTTAAGGCTCTGAACATGAACTAGTTTTGCCAATTTTCATGAAGTCTTGGTTTTTCTGTTTTCCCAATTACTGGATCTCTCAGTATTTATTTTGGAATACAGGATCATTTATAAATAATACCATTAACATGATAAAGAGCTGTGAACAATATTATTGGAAAGAAAATATTTTCTGTAGTTAAAATATAGCTTTTTATACTTATTAAATCAGGTTTAACCCTCCAACTTCATTTTAATTTAACATTTTAAAACTGTACAATTTATTATGCTCAGCCTGCAGTGTGTACCGGGGGTTAATCCTTCTGGGGGTAATAGGCCAGCCGGAGCGTGATGCTGACCACATCACCTCCACTTCCAAGTGTCGGATGGTCAAGAAAAATTGTGGCCCTTGCCCCCCCATTCCCCATGGGCCTTTATGGTCTGAAAAAGGGACCTACCTACCTACAATTTATTATGACAAAATAACAATTTTCTTTCTTCAGAATCAGAAATGCAGGACCATCATGAAATGGCACCCATGGTGAGCAGAGCAGACATAGACCTTATGTAATATTATGTATTTGTAAAAAGTAATGCAGTATTGGCACAAGTTTAAAATATTTTTAGAACTATGTGGACTCTACTTGTTAAGGTTGAAATAATCAGTATTCTGTGCTTAAACTGAATGACCATATCTGACAAAAGAAGAAAACAAATACAAGCATTACAGTTCTCTTAGTAAATTTAAAGAGTAATTGAACCAGGATCTGAACCATTCAACAAAGGTCCACTATTGGAGTGGGAAGCATCCTGTGAAGAAAATATTAGAATGTTATTAAATCTATTCAGCAAATAAGTAATGGGAAGTCTGTGAGAGATTTGTACTTTAGCCAACACAGCAAAACAAAATGTCACTGTGTTGAATTTATACCTAAAAGTGATCTAGCACGGTACATGTGATGATCCTAAACTTGATGAGTTTTATCTGATGTATTGTTACACATGAACAGGTGTGACAGTTATTGTTTTATGGTTATTTGGAGAAAGGCAATTAAACATTTTATTGCCAGGGTCAAGGTAGAATACTTTCCTACACTATAAAGACATACCGTAAAAAATAAAAGATTGTGAATGATATTTTGTGATGCTTTTAAGAGATAGACCATGAATTTCGGTGTGAATAATTCTTCTCTGAGGAACAGAGAGCCCTAGGGACATTACCAATTGGTTTATCCATTACACACTTGGAATGATGATATGGATCCAATGCCACATAGGAATGCATCTTATGTGAATGTAAGTTCTTTCTGCCAGTTATCACTAAATGTGAAGGATGGAGCAACTTTATGGGAACCCCTGATTCGAATGCTGATTTTGTTTTTCTCAACAACAGGTACTGTTCAAAGTTTCAGATATTAAACAATTGTAAAAGTTAAACATTCCCAAAAATGACCTTAGCCCCATGATATTGCAAAAATTCTAGAACTTGCTGTTACAATTCAGTTATATAACCACTTAATTGCAAATAACCTTTTTGAACCCCTCCAATCTGGCTTCCGTTGACTTCACAGCACAGAAACTGCACTGGTCAAAGTTACTAACGATCTTCTAATAGCTTCTGATTCTGGTTCTCTTTCTATCCTCATTCTTCTTAATCTCACTGCTGCTTTCAACATTGTAAACCATGATATTTTACTTTCTCATCTTGAGACTGTGTTTTGAGTTTCTGACACTACTCTCAAACCATTCAAGACTTACCCACTAATTGCTGTCACTTTGTCTCTCTTGGCAGATTTAGGTCTGAAATTGGACACATTAAGTCTGGTGCTCCTCAGGGCTTGATATTGGGCCCCTTACTTTTCAGCATTTACTGTACATGTTTCCACTTGGTCAGCTTTTATGATCACATGGCCTCAAATATCTATGCTGACGATATTCAAATCTACATCCATGCCAAACCTGACACTAATGTGGCTGTCTCTACTCTACTTAATTGCATCTCTGACATAAAAACATGGACAATCAAAATTTCCTTAATCTAAACTGTGACAAGACTGAAGTAATGCTTATTGGCACCCCCCATCAACTTTGTAAAGCACATGCTGTAACCTATCTGTGTCACGCCCTCTGCAGCCAGAAGGCGCTCCCACTCTGTCCTGTCCCTAGTTTCCTCTGCTCTGCTGTCCTTCCGGTGTCTCTCTCTCTGGGGCTAAATATTTCCGGGTCACTGTTTCCCCTGGGCTCAGCATTGACATTCAGATGTCCCGAGTCCCGCCTAGCACCAGGGGCCCCATGTCTGCTGCCTGAGGGCATTGGTTTCTATACAACTCCTGAACAGCGGAGCCCGGGCTAAACCCCGTCGTGCCACTACGCATAGGGTCCTTTTCTGCTCTCCTGCCATTCCACGGTTTGTCCCTTCTGACATCTGTGACAATCTGTGGACGGTACTGCTAAATTTAGCTTCAGTCTACATTTAAAAACTTGGGTATGACATTTGATTCAGGCTCAAGATTCGACCCACACATGCAGCATATTGTCAAAACATCTTTCTTTCACCTCAGAAATATAATTAGATTACATCCTATGTTATCACTAACTGTGGCTGAAAAGCTGATCAACAGGTTTGTCTTCTGAATCGACTACTGTAATGCTCTACTCGCTGGGCTTTCTAAATCCACATTGAACAAGCTTCAGAATGTTCAAAATTCAGCAGTCAGAATCTTGACCAGGTCTAGTGCAAGTGATCACATTACTCCTATTCTTGCACTGTCCTTGCACTGGCTTGCACTGGCTTCCTGTCAGGTTCTGCATGGCTTGGCACCTCAGTGCCTGTATGAGCTACTATCATTCTACTCCCCACCTCGCTCTTCTAGTTCTGGTCTCTTATCTGTCCCCCAAGCCCATCTACACAGGTGAAAGGGCCTTCTATTGTTATACCCCAAAGCTCTTTAACTCTCTCCCTAAAGATATCAGAGATTCAGCTTCTCTAAACACTTTCAAATCTAGACTTAAAACCTTCTTTTTCAGAAGGGCCTTTACTTAACTGGTTCTGATATATACTCCTTTACTCCTGCCATATTCACTGTACTCCTACTGTACCCCCATCTACTGTCTCCACTCATTCTGTATTCTCATCGTGCATACCTTGTGTATTTTTTATTGTTTTATTTTGCAAAAACACAGTGCCTCTTTATTTTCCATTAGGTTTCTTCAACAGGATGAATGTCTACTCAGTTTACCAGGTAGTTGCATTACTATAGGAGTAATAGGAGTGATCCCCTCCTCAAATGCACAACAGCTTGCAGTTTCTGAAGCCCCTGAAAATGTCTTTAACACTTCTCCATATTGCCTAGATGCTCCTTTTCTGTCCGCCCTGTAATGAGGAAGTTGTCTAAATATATGACCACCATATATATTGCCATATATCTGTAGGAGATTTTCCATGAATTGTTGGAAAGGTTTTCACACCAATTATTATCTTTATCAAAAGGTTATCTGAGATACTGATAGCGGCCTTAATGGTATCTCCATGAGTTAATCAATTCCTAAGCTGATAGTTCGGTATGAGTTACCTCCTTTTTAGTTTTGTAGAGAGTTTAGAAAAAAGGCTGTGGTGCCACAGGGTTTGAGGCTGCCATCTTGGGTACAAGCAGGGATGTCCAATCGCTGGACAATTCAGACACACCCCTCACAGCCTGAGCCTGACCCTGTGCTCTGACCCCAAGCTTCCCTACCTGTCTGTGTCTCATGTAGAGCAAGCTGGGATATGTGAAAAGACGAATTCCTAATACAAGAAACTGTATAGGGCTAATAAAGCAACATTGTCATTATCATTACATTATATTAAAATAATAGCTAAGCAGGATTTTTCCTTAACTGCCTCACTGAGTCTGAAGCTTCCAATGCCTTACAGATGCAAAACCAAACTTACAGGTGATTTCAAAAACATCACTTTTTCACAAGATGATTTTGACCTGGGGTTTAGAGTTGGAATTTGTTGATCAGGGTTCTCTTGTCTCCTAGTGAATAAATGACTTACAATGCCCTATTTGGCTTCCAGGTGCCTACAGGCTTATGGTGTGATACACTACTTGTTCAATCAAAACTGAATACGAATGGACCCATGGGCAGGTGGTTCTAAAAGGTTAGGCTGTTTCCCGTGTCATTGTTGTAAACAAAGATGTAGATATATACGGCAATTCCAAATTGGATAGATATTCTGTATAATTAAAACACAATTTTGGATTTAAAATTTACTTAATATTTAATTAATAAATAAAATGCTATGGACTGACATCCCATCCAGGGTGTACCCTGCCTTGCTCCCATTGCATCCTGGGATAGGCTTACTCAGTTTTTCCAGAATTGGAAAAAGTGGTTAGAAAATGGAGAGATGGATGGATTAAAAAAAGCATGTTTTTAATGTTTTATAACAAGATTCTTCCAGATGGAAAACTCAGATTAAATAAAAAAACAGAATAAAATAAAAAAAGAACAGAAGACACCTTCATAAGATTAACTGATCTTAAGAATGTAACTTTCAAGTTTGCAAAAAGATTAGATTATAGGAACCAAACATGTTTTGGTACATCCATTCATGTTCTTGAAGAGGTGAGTGAACATTTTGTCCACCCTGCAAAAGGAGAGGTTCTGCTCCTGCAAATGCAAGTGCAAATCTTCACAATTTTATTTTTAAGGCTTCATTTATTTTCCTGTCTTGCATTTTTTTCCACCAAATTCCTTAGGGCATTATGCAACATCTGGACTTGCACTTGTAAAAATGTTGATGGTATTCATTATTTGCGCCCTTCTTGCCATTAAGCTCCAGCAAACGACACCTCTGCTCTGATGAGACAAAGAATGTTTTTGTGGTCTGGAATATAATTTTGCATTATGCAAGATGTACAAAACCTTAAACACTTTTTCATAAGATCTTTCATTGTCGGGATAGATTGACCAAGCAAACTAAAAAAACTCATAGACAGAAGACTGATTAGATTAAATAGGAAAAATAGGAAAAAAATGTTTCTTGTCAAAACTGAATCTAATTTTCTTGTTCACAACACATAGCTTTAAATATAAGTCTTATGGGATGTATTGTGCATATTAACTCATGCAGACCTTGAAGTATAAAATCCAAAGTTGATTACAATTTATCTTAGTGCTTTACTGTTATCTGGTACGTTTTTTAAATACATCTTTAAATACTTTTGATATCTAGTTATACTGTACTGTACAACATCACGGAACTTCCCAGTTTAAGCTCTGCATCTGCCATTGATTTATTGCTTGTCTGAGCAAGTTACTGAACTTCCCTGTGTTCCTTGAATTAGATATGAAACCAAGGTCTTACTGTAAATTACTCTGCAACAGCAATTTTCAAAGCATGAATTTCCCTATAGTTGCAATAAACATCTTCAGATAAAACCATCTAAAAAGTTACTAATTATTATTAATAGTTCTTCTGAAAATGAGTTGTTCCATGATCTTTCCCACAGTAAGTCAGAGGTATTAGCAATGATATCAAAATTTATTTCTGTCTAGTGTAGTTAACATTTAACAACAGAGTAACCATGCTAACTCCAAATATCCTTGCCTTACTACATTTATTCCATAATTCAAATTCAAAAGGTGAGATGAGATGTGCTGGAGGTGTTCAGCACTGGGTTAAAATTCAAATTCATTTTTTTCTTTGGAACCAATGAATCTTGGTTTTCGTTTTATATAATCAGGTTGATTTGATTTGAGCAACTAATCTGTCTGAGATGGCAGAGGTGTGAAGAAAACTGGACTGCTCTAACTAAGAAAACTGAGTCTAATTCTCATGAACTGGCTGAGCTGCCTGCTCTGCTAAAGGAGTAAAGGGAAAAAAGTGCCTCATGTCAACACTGAGATAACAGAGTTCCCAGTTTGCTGCAATGATAGTGGTTCTTGAAAATAAGTGTGAAGACTTAATCTGTTATTCAGTCTCTCCACTTTCATTTAGCAGCTGCTCTGTGTTATTTATGTATTCAAGATATCCATCCCTCTTTGACACTGAATTTGGTTTCTGATATGCATTTCCATATGACTACATTTTGTCCTCGACTATATTGTGGTTAAATTCACCTAATAAATGACTAACAATAGTTTGTCAGTCCCCTTTTCTGAGCAGAGCAAAACAAAGTGGGATTTAATTGTATTGAGAAATAATTTTCAAATTTTTATATTGGGATCAATGAGTTATAAACTAGGTACATTGGTATAAGTGAAAAATAATTTACACTGCATTGGCTCATAACCCAACTAAACGTATAACAGAAAACATAACATATAAACTGATGGAAAAAAGAAACGCAACACCTCCTCCTCCACACTCTGGCCCACCTGTCTGCGTGGACCAGGCTGAAGATTTTGTTCAAATGTTGAGGGGGACTGCCATTGGAGAGTGAGAAGAGACAGCACTGCAATGGATGATAAGAAGAAGGGTGTTTATCAATGATCCAGTGGGGGTGGGAAAGGAAGAGAACTGAAAGCTTGTACAAAAATGTATCAGTGATATCTCAACTTTTCTTTATTAATGACAGAGAATTTTTGCTTCTACAGCTTTCTTTATAGAAAACAAATTGCTTTCAAGGACTAAACTCCAGGGGTGTGGGCTATTCCTTCACAGGAGGAGGATACTCCTTGTAGCTGTAAAATCTTTAATTGTCAGCATTGTGGCGGGAAATGTTATGTTTAATTTGTGTGTAAATTCTAATGCACAATGAGTGAAAATGTGTAAAACACAAGGTAAAATTGAATACAAAACTAAAACAGATTAAAGTCCCCTTGAGAATCAAAGTCGAGTGACATTTTGTCTCCCTTCTTTGGCTCACTAAGGCCATCGTGTTGGGTTAAGTTTTCCCCCCTCTTCTTCATCCCAGTTGCCCTCTTCAGGTGTTCTCTCTGCTTTGCACTACTGATTGCGGTGTTGTGTAGAATATTGAGGGGTTAACCTTTGCTGCCTTTTAAACACAAGTGCTATTATTGCTGTCATTATGTAGATGAAATTATAGTTTTAGTTTAGTTTTGCTTTTATCGTATAGCTTAAGTGTACATGAGTAATGTGAATATTAAGTAAAACTGTACTTGATGTAGTAGAGGGCCTTTCATTGTGTATTTTCCAGTAGATGCAGCTGTTTCCAAAAATGTAACTGTTGCGAACAGATCCAGATTTGCCACAACATGTATTACAATAGTTTCTGCTTAGTATCACAGACAATGTGCATATTAATGGAATATGTGTGTTTTCTATTTATACACATATGTTCATTGTCCAATGGAGGAACTAGAGGAATGTGTGTGATTTATGATTCCGCCATAGTGAGGCATCAAGCACCTAGAGTACAGCAAAATGCTGATTGTTTTATGTCACTGCTGCTAGAAAAGAACCTGACATTAGAAAATGTACAACTGAGCTTCACAATCACCAGAAAAGAATGTTATCTATTGATGCAACATTTTATGTAATTTTTTGTTTGCTCTATCAGCAAGTTAAATAGTGTGGCTATTGAGCCTATATTGGTTTGTTATTTATTGCTCATTAAGCTGGAACAGGGCGATCCTAGTAGAAAAAACCTTCTCTTCTATGTTCTCTTTTATCTCAGATTATTTTTCTCCTTGTTGAAATTACAGCTGACTCTGTCTAGACAGATCTCTTCTGTGCCATCCTGCCTTAAAAGGCTAACACGATCACATAATTTACAAATTAAGAGGAATATTCAAAATATAAACACAATATACAAAATATTTTCCCATTTATTGCATGGTCTACATTTAAATGCATATGCACATGAACATTTACATGAATTATACAGTGGTGTGAAAAAGTGTTTGCCCCCTTCCTGATTTCTTATTTTTTGCATGTTTGTCACACTGAAATGTTTCAGATCATCAAACAAATTGAAATATTAGACAAAGATAACACAAGTAAACACAAAATGCAGTTTTTAAATGAAGGTTTTTATTATTAAGGGAATCCAAACCTACATGGCCCTGTGTGAAAAAGTGATTGCCCCCTAAACCTAATATCTAGTTGGGCCACCCTTAGCAGCAACGACTGCAATCAAGCATTTGCGATAACTGGCAATGAGTCTTTTACAGCGCTGTGGAGGAATTTTAGCCCACTCATCTTTGCAGAATTGTTGTAATTCAGCCACATTGGAGGGTTTTCGAGCATTAACCGCTTTTTTAAGGTCATGCCACAACATCTCAATCGGATTCAGGTCAGGACTTTGACTAGGCCACTCCAAAGTCTTCATTTTGTTTTTCTTAAGCCATTCAGAGGTGGACTTGCTGGTGTGTTTTGGATCATTGTCCTGCTGCAGAACCCAAGTGCGCTTCAGCTTGAGGTCACGAACAGAAGGCCAGATATTCTCCTTCAGGATATTTTGGTAGACAGCAGAATTCATGGTTCCATTTGCCACAGCAAGTGTTCCAGGTCCTGAAGCAGCAAAACAGCCCCAGACCATCACACTACCACCACCATATTTTACTGTTGGTATGATGTTCCTTTTTTTGAAATGCTGTGTTACTTTTACGCCAGATGTAATGGGACACGCACTTTCCAAAAAGTTCAACTTTTGTCTCGTCAGTCCACAGAGTATTTTCCCAAAAGTTTTGGGGATCATCAAGATGTTTTCTGGCAAAACTGAGATGAGCCTTTATGTTCTTTTTGCCCAGCAGTGGTTTTCGTCTTGGAACTCTGCCATGCAGGCCATTTTTGCCCAGTCTCTTTCTTATGGTGGAGTCATGAACACTGACCTTAACTGAGGCAAGTGAAGCCTGCAGTTCTTTGGATGTTGTTGTGGGGTTTTTTGTGACCTCTTGGATGCGCTGCGCTCTTGGGGTAATTTTGGTCGGCCGGCCACTCCTGGGAAGGTTCACCACTGTTCCATGTTTTCGCCATTTGTGGATAATGGCTCTCACTGTGGTTCGTTGAAGTCCCAAAGCTTTAGAAATGGCTTTATAACCTTTTCCAGACTGATAAATCTCAATTACTCTGTTTCTCATTTGTTCCTGAATTTCTTTGGATCGCAGCATGATGTCTAGCTTTTGAGGATCTTTTGGTCTACTTCACTTTGTCAGGCAGGTCCTATTTGAGTGATTTCTTGATTGAGAACAGGTGTGGCAGTAATAAGGCCTGGGTGTGGCTAGAGAAATTGAACTCAGCTTTCCAAAGATGTGATAAACCACAGTTGATTTATGTTTTAACAGGGGGGGGGGGGGGGGGGGCAATCACTTTTTCACACCACTGTATATGAAGAACGGATGTGTATGCATTACACCCAGAGATTTCAATAAAATTACATCTTTCAGCCTTTCCACTTGTATAGTAAGTATAATGCATATTTTTCAGAAATATTGTTTAATGTTTATGCATGATAAACAGACACATGTATCTTTTAATTTTGGCTCTCATAATATTTTAAATTTTAAAGTTTATTAATATTTTGACATTTTATATCATAATCCATCTATACCATTTTCAAAATTAAAATGTATTTACTGTATAACTGTGTCCTTATATAGTTAGTAGATTTTTAAGTAGGTTGACACTGTATAATTTGAAATAAAATGAATAAATCAGCAATTTACTCAGTAAATGTTTATTCCATATATGCTGGAAAATGCAAGCCAGCAGTTTACAAAATGGATTGCAAACACCAAACGGCAGATGAAAGTAAATGACAAAAAGGAAAACTGCTTGCAGCATATTTGAATTCCTCTCGTGATCTCTTTGTATTATAAAACACCAATGGTACAGTGACTTGCAAACGTTTTCACAATGATTTACAGTTTTACATAAAAATGTTGTAAATAGCTTTAAAAATAAAAAAAATAAATAATCATAATTATCAACATTATAGGCAAATGAAGCTAAATGTATTCTCATGTGGGTAGCCCTGTCAGCATGTGTAGGCTACAAAGGAACAAGTAATAGGTTTATTCCATGCTGAAAAAAAGAAGAAAGAAAACATGTTTCAGCCGTGGGATCGTCTTTAGGTGTGTGCTCACAGCTGAAGAAGGCTCCATGGCAGAAACGTTGTGTTTTCTTTCTTCTTTTTTTCAACCCTCACACCTGAAGAAAGGCTCCACGGCCGAAACATTGTGTTTTCTTTCTTCTTTTTTTCAGCATGGAATAAACCTATTAAATGTATTCTCATTTGTCACCACAAATGGCAAAGAAAAATTAATCTAATCTAATCTAAAACTAATCTACATTATGTTGATTGCACGAGTATTCAACCCTTACTTCAAAATTAGGTGGAAGCACTTTTGGCACTACTTATTAACTTGCAAGTCTTTTTGGATAAATTTCCACCAACTCTGCACACCAGGATGGGACAATTTTCACCTATTCTTCTTTGCAAACTCTTTCAAGCTCTGGCAAAGTGTTTGGGTACTGTTGATGGACACCGATAAATAAAAGGCTGAATTCTTTGGCATGGCATTGCATGTCTTTGAGAAAATGGCAAATGTGTCCCCACATTATGTATTATTTGCACATTATTTATCTACATGCTGTTATGGGTTCGGTAATAGGGACCGAACCAGTGAGTGAACCCACTTGCAGGAGCGAACAAAACCAAGTCGTAATCCGAAAGCAAACCGTAATCGTAGGAACGAGCCGAGAGTCCAGGGGAAGCCAGTAATCCAAAACAGAGCGAAAGTAACCAATCCAAGCCGAGATCCGAAAAGCCGAAGTCCAAAGGGAAAAACCCCAAACCGAAAGCCAAGACGAACACAGAGTAGAAGTAGCGCAACCAGGAAGCTCGAAAGGGAAAACCAATACTGAGCAACGAGGTAGGGAAGGACAGGTGTTTAAGTAGGATGAGACGGGGGTGTGGTGGTGAATGGGAAAACTGATAGGTGAACTGATGGATAGGGGCTACGCCTACTTCTGCCTCCTCCGTTGCCGGGAGGCAGGGATCGTAACACATGCTTCAGAAGCTAAGCAGATACTAAGTGAACGAGTGGTTGATCCAGCAGTTGTCTGGAGGCCAAGAAAAAAACGTGTCCATATCTCGTGTCACGGTACTACCTAAAGAAAGCTATGTCTCTTGCCTCATATCACCTTCAGAGAGGGTTCCCCATTAGTGCTATTACCATGATACAAGGTGCTTGTAGGGTGCAGGTTTCCACCTTGTTGTTAAGGGACTGGCTCTTTCTCCAATAGAACATAGGTAATGAATAGGTACAGCACAAGCCTGCCAGTGCATGTTAAAGCCAACAACACATTTGTGCACAATGTATTCCTGCCAGAATTGATGGTGGATGCAAAAGGACAGGGAGCTTCCACAACCTGAGCAGTAGAATGTTCTGTCCCACGGCCATCCTACACTTAATGGGGTGCCAGTTCATTTGTCTTCTGGTTTTGAACTTTCGCTCGCCTCTTGATCCTGGCTGTGGCTTTCCCTAATTTACTGCTTAGGATTTATGTGATCTAGAAACCCGCATAGGGTCCTTTTCTTGTTTCCTGAGCTGTGGACCAGCTTAACAATAAGTGCTGTGGGATCATAGCAAGAACAGAAACGTTGCTTGTAATAAAGGCTATGATTCAAAATGACCATAAGAAGGAGTACAACCCTATATATTTGAACAAGAGCTACAATATTGTAACAGTCCCCACATTGCCCAGTGTCCACAGTCCCCTGTGTCCTCACATAGTTTCTCACCACTAGAAATGCTCGTAAACCACTAAACTACTAAAGTGTGATCTAGGAGGGCTGGCACATTCAGTTACGATGCCATTACAAATATCAATGTGGGGGTGAGAGCTAAGGTGAACCTAAGGGAGAGGAACACGAATAGAAGAACATCAAGTATATATATATATTTTTAGCTCCTAATATCTGTTAATTAAAAAAAAAATTAAATTAAACTCTGAACTCAAGTTTTGAAGTGACCAGCGGTAAATTTAGAGTGCAAAGGCTTAATTTTTATGTTTGGGGGAATGGTTGTTTCCTTCCAATAATCACAAGGCAATAGCTGTCTGTCTGGCATGTACTATAGTGTTTAAAGAAACAACTCTTCCTGGTCAGTGTTAGTTTAAGAGAACAGACGGTCCTGTGGAGAGTCTTGTTATGTAGTGTAACACCAATTGGGGTACCCATCACTCAAGGACAAAAGTTCTACATTTCAAGAGAGGCAAATGTTATGGATGTTGGAAGGGATGAACTGTGGAAAGGCAGGAGAGCAAAAAAAGCCCCTCGTAGCGGCGGGACGGGGGTTAGCCTGGGCTCAGCCGTTCAGGAAATGCTGTATAAAAACCTATGCCCTCAGGCCACGGACGTGGGGTGACCTAGGCGAGTGAAGAGGAAAGCGTGACCTGGAAACATATAGCCCCAGACAGAGAGACACCTGAAGGACAGCAAAGGACAGGAAACTAGGGACAATACAGAGTTGGAGCGCCTCTAGCTGTAGAGGGCGTGACAGCAAAGAGGTCATTGATGGCTAATTTCCTGGTAAATTAGCTCCAGCTATCAGATGTTGTCTGGTCCCTCTCTGGATACAAAAGGGCATTGCAGAAAAGTCTGATGGGTTTTTTTAGGATGGACCTGCAAGGCTGCTGGTCTTATTTTTCTATACTTTTAATGTTTGGAATAATCATAAGAAAAGTACTAAGAACATAAAATGTTTGTATGTATAGTTTGTGTTCCAAAGAGGTTTTGGTTTTGTTAGGTAAAGTTAGCCTGGGTTTTTTCTGGCCTACACTGTGAGCGCATCGGAATCTGGGCTGGTTGTGATCTGGCAACCCTAATAGGGCCACTTCCTTCCCACAGAGTGGTGTTCACTTACACTGCCTTATCAGGATAAATAGGACATGAGGTATAAATATTGTTTCTTTCACTCACTCTGGCTGAGCCAGTTTGCACACTGAACCTCTGAGCCCTTTGCCCATGGTATCCCAGGCTCAGAGTCCTGCACTCCAAACACACTGTCCTAGGTGCTATCACAACTCTTATAAAACTCTCACACCTTCCATGACCACCTCCAAGGTCAACTCAAGGTTCTATCACACATCTCAGAGGCTAAGCAAACCCAATACTTCAGGTTCTCTCAGTCATAAGTCCCTTTTGGGGAATAGCAGCGGAAGATCTTTGATATGTACATTCCCATTTGGCCAGAACAACTCTACTGCCTTCTTTACCTCACCCAACTGGGCAATGACTGAGGCTGCTACAATACTGGAGCTGCTCCTAGACATCAAACACAAAGTCCAGTTCTGATCCTCAATGTCACTCTCACTCATGGTGCCTCCTTCATTCCTCGGTGTGTCCATCTATCACTGTCTCAGTCAATGGCTACTAACTCCCTCACACTCTGCCAGTCAACATTTGGACTAAGTGTCTGCTTACAGCTGTTGAAAACACAACGTCCTGCACCACCAAGCTATCTCTCACACACAGTGCAGTCTCCGTTGCCTCAACCTCACACCCTAGACTCACAACTCAACCACTGATTTGTCAACTTCAGGCCTTAGGCTTTTCTCTTGCAGTTGCCAGTGCACCTCTTACTCTTGCCCAGTTACCATTTTGCCTTCAGTTTCAACTCTAGCTCAGTCAGTTGTCAGTTGTCTGGCACATCCCCATCATGCCAAAATCTCATTGTCTTCACATTCTCACAGTCCCATTGCCACCACATCCTTATAAAACATGACACCCAAAGGGAAGTTTTACCCTTCTCATGTCCTCCAGACTCTGCATCTTGGAGTCAACAGAGGCCAAAAAGTAAACAGATCTCCATAGCTACCTAGTACTTCAGTTGTAGGACAGGGCCTCTCTACCACATCCCTACTCTCTGGTTCTCTCACTGCCAAAGACCAGCAGCTAGTCAGACCCCATCCATCACTTTGTATTATCCGTCTAGTGTGAGGATATCCCTGGCCAAACCCTTCTCTCTGGACTTCACTTACTCACATATAAACTCTCACACAATGAATACTTCAATACAAGCAGCCATGTTCTCTCAGTCCTTCAGAAGAGACACTTATTTTCAAATACAAAATCCCCTCCAGGACTTTTGTTATTCACTCCCCTTCTGGAGTATACCTTTTACGTTCCTATAAGCAGGATCCCATGCTCTCTGGGATTATTGTTCTGAATTCTGGGGTTACTGCTACCCGCTTCACTTGCTAGTTTCCACTTTAATTCACAAACACAGCCATCATCAGCCTACTGCTAAACTGCAGCAGCTGCGCATGCTCCTGCACACCCTCACTAACGGGAGATCAGCTTGCTCACAATATACAGCCATTTGCTCTCACTCATGGTCAGCAGCATCTCAAGTTCACTGCTGACACACAAACAAAAGCCAACCTGTTTCCATTAAACCCTGTTTCTCTCTCTCTTAGCTTCAGCCCAGCCACTCTCACTGCTGGGCACCATATGTCAGGTGAACACGCACTGTACATACATACACTGGCACCTTGTAAACTCTGGCTTGGCTAGGTCTTCCGCTACACCCCATCTGTGCAAGGCCTACTATTCACTACTGTGCGTGTTAATGGGAGACATGAACTTACTACCTCTCTGTCCTGAGGCTCCTCAGAAGTGACAGCATGGCTTGGTCTCCTTGTAAAGTATCCAGCTTGCACTTATAGGACTGCCCACAGCTGTGTCTCATTGTATCACATAGCTTCTACAGCTGGGGTTGCTTACAAACACACTCTTCACAGACAGCAGTTCTGCCCCTCGGCATTCCTATGCCTTGACAGCATTACAGTAGTTGGACAATCTACAAGGGTATGAGTGAGAATTTGGCCTGTTGGAGGCCTAAATGCAGGGACTCAGCTCCTGTAAATAATTTGTAAATAAATGTTTAGCTTTTGTTTATTATACAGCCAAGACAACTGTGCCAGAAACTAGGAAATCAAGTGAACATGCTCAGACTATAGGGGGCATTGCATCAACTTCATTTTATCATTATGTTTGCTACATTTAATACTTCTATTTTTCATATGGCATGAGTCCTATATATATAACATTAAGTGTCTGTGTGTGATATATCATACAGTAGTTGACATTTACAGTACCACTGACATTACATTAAAGTTGCTTTTAAGTCAGCTGAAAAACTAGTCATGTTATTCCCTTTGATGTCACACACCTCAACAATGCTCTAGATCACAGGGTTTTCTCTAAGTCATCACAAAAACTTCATTATCTTATCTGTTTCTCAGAATGAAATACTTAGTTGTAATGGTAGAAAGGGGCATTAACCTAAGAAATTCAGCTACGTTTTTTTTACCATAGAGATAAATAAAGAAAACCAGCAAGGAGACAACATAATTATTCTGATTAAAAGGTAGTTCTTGAGGGAGATTTGGTTTAATGAAGAGAATTTTCATCCTTTGAAAAGCAATTTGATTCAAAACAAAATTTACTTAATTTCAGCAATCAAAGTTTAAAGGTGCAATTTAAATGTGTGTTGAAGAGAATAATATACATTTTATTTATTTCCCAATAAAATTATTTTTTGAATATCAGCATATTTGTCTGGAGACTGGAAAATAACAGCATTTCTTCAGCAAAGAAATAAAATGAGAAGTTGAAAGCTGTTAAAAGAATTCCATATTTAAGAATATGGAAACATTTTCTGTACTCATCTTCTCAAAAACATTAATTTTTCACTCTACATATTTTAATATTTTAATTTAGCTAATTTTAGCCTGAAAAAACATATTTGGGCTCCTTGACTGTACAAGCATTAATATTTAAAAGAAAACAGAAACACATGCAGTACATGGAGCAGAGGTTGTCAAGTATTGAAAATGATTACACATTAAACACAGATTTTCTAATGAATTCCATTCTATGGAGAATCCGCTTTACAGTTCAGTGAAGCTAAAGAAAAACACTCCCTATCACTTATTGTAATAGATGTTACGTTGTACCTCAATCCCGGTTTTGTGAGTAATGGAAAGTCTGACACTAGATTATAACTAAAAAATGATATCTCACATGAATAACACTACTGGAATGTGAGAAGCCCATTGCACCAAAAAATCTTACACTGAATACTGAGGACTATTTATATAGAATTTTCATTTTTTGACTGATGCTTTACACGTACAACACAGAGCCAAGGACAACTAAAATGAAGATGACTGATTAACCCTGCAAGGGTTTTTATGATTAAGTGACCTATTAAGTCAGTGTTGCAAGACAGGTTGAAATGATAACCATAGAGGTTTTACAGCTGTGGACAGAAAAGAAAAAATATCAATATCAAATATCAATTGTGACAACCCAACAGCATAATAAAAATAAGTGGGGAGAGGCCAACAAACACACCAAACATAACTGTAAGGAAATAAAAACACAAGTACACTTTATTTACAGTGCAGGAAATATAAAAAACACAACAAAAAAACAAACACCAAAACAAAACCCCAAGTTCCTTTTCGAAGTACTGACTGACTTCTTCTTGTAGTCCCACACTATCACAGCCGAGCTCTTAAACTGTTTACTGACCCAAAAAAAACAATTCTCCATCTCTTTTCAAAAACTGTTCAAAACTCAGATATTCATTTCACTGATCTTTCAGTCTACAGTTAGTCATTCTCTCCTTCCAGTGAATCACGCTCAGAGGGGTGTGAGAGACGCAGAGAGGTTCTGTCCTCTGCCTTGTCTTCCTGCAATTGAGCTGTTGCTAATGAGCAGCGGCTCATTCCCCCAGAGGTTTCTGGGTAATGTGTCTCCACATAGGGCTGTGAAATCACACAATACTTAAGGAAGATAGTGCCAAAATAATGCCAGTAAAGGGACAATCTGTTGTTATTTAGGTATTTTTCTAAACACTGGTATACTCATTTATTAAGAGTATTTGCAGGCCTGCTTTCATTGTCATCCATACATACTTCAATTTTACTTAAAAAAACAATTCTGCACTTAAGACTAGTACACATAGATCACACATACTGAACAAATGGTTCATTGCATTGCTCTTTTTTGGCCAATTAATGTTCCAGAGATGCTAACTACGAGTGACTTGAAAAGCATACTCACTTTGTTACCTAATGGTTAACAGTAACGCCTACAACATCATGTACAGAAGAGCAAGCAATCAACAGTCAGGGTGATGCAGGATCATAGAGGCAGACCATAAGGCCTTAAACCCCATGGAGGGCTACACTGGATCCATGACATTGGATCCTTTTTGGAACCAAGACTGATCTGCTCCAGGTGAGCATGGTCATAAAGGGATAAAAAAGTGGTTGAATTGTGTAAAACGCAAATTACCAGGGGGGCTTAGATGAGAGCTTTCATCCAACAACTGGATGCTCTCCAAAATCCAGCTGGTTGTTTAGAGGGAGATGCTGCAAGAGTCTGAAAAGTCCTGATCAATGGTCCATAGAAGACTGTTATTCCACAGACCAACGTCATGTTGTCTAATGGAACACAGCTGAAAACATTTAAGAATTTATTTCTCAAAAAGTTGAAAAACGGTTGTGACACAACTCTCGTTTAGCATAGACAGAAGAAGGTTCTGGATGAAGTAGCAAAATCCAACTTGACAATTCTAGTATGTGTATTCATTGGTGTGGGCATTTTATACAATATGCAAAAAGTGAAACATTCACCAAAGTAAAGTGGTTTTGTACTTCTTCTTTTATTCAAATTTACTTTCTATTTTCAAAAGCTGTCACTTTTGAAAATCCATACTGTACCTACAGTAACAGTGTTAGTAACTGAACCTTCACATTTTCTGCTATTTAAAGACAGCAGAATGTGCCAGAATAAATTATATATTATCTTCACTATCAAAATTAATATTCTTTACTTATGTTGAACTAGTTTTGTTATTAAAATTGTACATTCATGTATGTTATTTTTGATGTTTTTTAAAATGATAAATCAATTGATATGTTCCATTTGTTTATTTTAACATGCATATTAACAGTAAAAAACTTAGCCAGAAAATGAATATATTCTCAAATTCATACAGTATATGTTTTATTTAACTCCGTATCTCAATTTTAAAAAGGTTATACGACCCTATTGTCAGAAACTAAGTCCTTCCATATATAGTATACAGTACCTATTATTTAGCTATTAATCTACTTGAACAGCTGAAGGAGCTTCTGGTTTTTACAAATGTAATATTTTCTATATTAAAGTACAAACCTCACATGCTCTGCAAGTGTTTTTGCTCAGTGTTCCATAAAATGTCAATATTCATGCTATGTTACAACTGAAGACTTTCACAAAACGTTCAAGCATGTAAAGGGGAAGTCATGTTGTAGAAGATTCAATGGTGTTGCCAGTCACAGACTGCTAATCATAACATTTATACTGTAGTTGTCTCCAGAATAAGGAGGAAAATGATTATTTTCAGAATGCAATTAGTCTGGATGTACTGACAGCCATTAATAAGTGAAAAAGAATTTGACTGCCAAATCTTCACCCTGCCTCTACTAATAAAGGGGGAAAGTAATGAAAAGTAATGTTCCAGAAGCTGTATGACTCCCACGTGTAAAATAAGCCCTAAATGTAAAATCATCTGCTCAATAGTGTAAATTGTACTTTCCTCTAAATATAGTCTAAATATGTCCCTCCAGCTCTAATATGCTGAGTATAATACTCTGGTGAATCTCGTAAAAGCAGTCTCAAAATGCAAACATAAGCACTCATGAACTCAAAGAGGATAAGTAAATCTTATATCAAGTTCACGATAACACATTATTGAACATACAGTACCTGTTTGGAATAATTCCAATCTAAGATAATTCTGAAGTATGAATGTGCATATTGAATGTTAGGCTATTGTTTCCTACCAAGATTCGAAAGTTCCACAGAAAGGGAACAGCTGGAGTTGACTCTGTAGTTTTCTGCTGGATGCTGTGCCAAGAGGCACAAGGAAAGGGAATTGCACTGTTGTGGCTTGATTCCTTCAGAGGGTGCATGCATAAAACCTCAGATTTTGGAACCTAGCCACAAGTTGTCTCTTGGTTGTGAAGAAACTTGGAAAGTCCACTTGCAAAGACTTTGTAGCTGCTATTTTAAATGTGCCTTGATATTTAGTTAGGTTGTAAAATGTTCAACTTGCACTGTATCATTTCAGTGAACCCACAAGATCACGGTTGGGAGAAACACAAAACAGTACTTCCTTTGTTTCTGAGGAGGTTTTTAGGCATAAGTCTGTTTAACATAGGCCTCTCTTGATGAAGGGAATTTTTTTCTTCAGTTCTTTTGTCTTTGGTGCGGAGAACAGTATTCACAGACAAGAGACAATCTTTTTTTTCAAAGTTGGCAGGAGCTAGGGCAGAAGAGCAGAATGCAGTGCAACAATTTTTAAACCAGATCATCACTTATGATGATAGGTCAGAAAGTATAGCGGCAAGCCCTGTGGCACTTTCTTCATTGACTCATAATTAGTGGCTCATTCCAAGTCTGTCCATGGATTTATGTCTGGTGACATCCAAATGGAGTGTGAGTTCAGATGTGCTTTCCTTTAGGACCACTTGTTAGTATAACATTTTTTAGAACATTATATCCCTGAAGTGTGTCTGGATGGATCCGATTTTACATGGTTTGGCTTGTTAACAGAGTTTGTTAACTGGTTAACAGAGGTATATGCCAGAAACATTCCGAAAGAGATAGTTCAGAGGAGTGGGCAGGTCGACAGAGGAGTAGATCAGTTCCTGGATTTAAGAAAGAGACAGATTATTCAAATGTTTCTTGAACAATTAATTTGTCCTGGCCATGGCCTTGCAAGTACAGTGGGAAGCCATTGTTTAACATATGTGACAACATATCTTTGTACATAGGTCTAATTTTTAATTATACTTTAGGTGCAGACATTTTGTACATTGTGTCAGTTTTTTAAGTTTATTTTATGTGGTGTTGTATGCATTGCCCTCAAACAGTATTGGGACAGTAGTTATTTTGCTTTTCAGTCAGGTAATTTATATGAATGATGATAAGATTAATATGAATTCTGAATTAATTTGTGTAATTGTGTGAATACATCAAATCATATCAGAATAAAAACATTTGTTTTTTAAATGCAATGCTTCTGAGGGAATGGATTGAAACACATTAACTGACATTAAAGTCAGCATTTGGCTACATATCAAATAACCTTTTAACATCTATGACCTATTAAACTCGTCATGCGCTTTGTAAAATCCATGCTCAACTATATTTAAATTTAAAGATTAAAATGTCCAATCTAAGATTTTCCACTTTTTTTCTTGATGAACTCCTCAGTTGCATTGCCTGTATCTTTTGGATCATTGTCATGCAAAATAGTGAAATGCCTCTCAAGTATTGGAAGCATTTTGTCTACATATGTTTCTGGAAATGTCAGAATTCATTCTGCTGTGGAGTCCATTAGTTACATCATGAATAAAGATGAGTGAACCAGTTCCAGTGGTGGCCATGCATGCCCTGGTCATGGCATTGCCTCCACTGTGCTTCACAGAAAAGCTGGTGATCCGTGCAGCAATTCTTTGCAATTCCTTTCTTTCAGAATAATTTAACCTTTCCTAAAATAAGTTTTATCTGACCATAAAACTTTGTTTAACACAAAAACTCTTCTGGTTCATCTTTGTACTTCTAAACAAATTATGTTCTGGCTTTTCTGTTCTTGATATTGATGATAGGTTTATATGTTGGATTGTAGCCTTTGTAATTCTTCTGTTTGTCTTCTTTGAACTATAGATTTTCATACACTTATCCCAACATTCTGGATGTGTTTTGGAATTTTACTGACGGTTGTTTTAGGGTTTTCTGTCATCAACTACTGATGTTTTTTTCTTGGCGGGCTGTTTGCATTTATAACTGATAACTACTGATGTTTTTTTCTTGTTCTGTATCATCCAAATTGTTGATAGTTTTCCATTTTCTGTGCTCTGGTTCTGAGTGAGTTTTTCTTTCAGCATTCAAAATTGTCTGCTTTTCATTAACTTAAAATTCTTTGGTTTTCATTTTCACTTCTGACTGCACACTCCAAATACTGAAACAAAAATGAAAGCTGTTGATAGGATGTTAACAGCTAATTGCTTAGGCAGTTTACCAATAATTTTATTCATTCAAAATAAAGAAGTACAACTCAATCAGTGTTTTTAACTTAAGATAGATTGACTTTATCAAAGATAAAATACTTAAGAGTTGTACTTATCACTCTTAATTTGTTTCATGAGAAATGATTATTATTAGACTTCATAGTGATGCGAGAGTTCTCGCATTACTTTTGTAGATTACTGTAAATATGTTGTACATATACCAGTAGAACGTTTACATTCGAGATGGGGAATATTACATTTAAGTTAGGTTTACAGTGTATTTGTATTTACCTAGTTACTTATATGAATTAAACAGTTAAAATCCTAGTTAAAATAATCAATCATATTTACTTATGTTTTTTAAAAGTAATAATAATAATTCCTTACACTTATATAGCACTTTTCTGGACACTTCACTCAAAGCGCTTTACAGGTAATGGGGAGTCCCCTCCACCACCACCAATGTGCAGCATCCACCTGGCAGCCATAGTGCGCCAGAACACTCACCACACATCAGCTATCAGAGTAATGAAGCCAGTTCATAGATGGGGATTATTAGCAGGCCATGATTGGTAAGGGCCAATGGGAAAATTGGCGAAGACATCAGGGTTACACCCCTACTCTTTTTGAGAAACACCCTGGGACCACAGAGAGTCAGGACCTCACTTTAACATCTCATCTGAAGGATGGCGCCTTTTTACAGTAACTTTAATGTTTTATCAATAACAGGCATCATAAATTGATATTATATATTTATATTGTAAATAAATATATACTTATATAGTACATATAAGTATATATATTTTTATATAAATATAAAAAGTATATATAAAAGTATACAGTATATAAATATTCATGTATATTTATTCATACTTCTAAATAGATATATATATACTTTAAATAAATACTTATTAAAAACATATTTTACTTACTCTAACTTTAATATATTAATGAAAATTAAAAAATAATCAAACACAAATATTTATTTATTAGGACAAAATAGTAAACTTATTCTAAGCAGCACAGTTTATGCTATAATCAAAATGACACTGTATTTTGCAAAGAATACTAATTTGTAACAGATTTGTCTCAAAAAAGGAAAAATTAAATTTTAAAGTTAATTACAAAATAAGCAAAAGTGAATTAAAATGTGGTAGTCCTACATTTAAAATATATGAGAAAGAGTACGAAAATAAATCACATTAGTACTTCTAAAAAGCAAAATAATAAAAAATGCAACAGTTTTCCCATAGTTAAAAGAAGGCCATCAGAAACAATGGGATGAGTAATAGGCTTCTAGTTTTTCAGTTGCTCATGTGAAGTTAAGAAACTCGGTAACCCAGCTGCTGATAACCATCACACAGCTGTTGTAAATTTGTACAAATGACTATATCTGCTTTGAAAGGAAATGTCCTCCTATCCACCACACACAGCTTTTTCATGGATCTAAGGGCATTATAAGGAAAGACACCTGCTTTGCTGGCATTGTTTTTTACAGGTCCCCACATCACACAGTAACACAGTCACTAAGCACATATGATTTCTTCAGATCTGGTGGAAAAACAAAAAACAAAAGCATCTTGATCCAAAAATTGTTTTAGTCTCCATAGAAAGAACCCTAAGAAATTTCACTTGTCTTAAAAAAGTCATAAGATTATCACAGCCCTTGTCCTTTTAGGAATTTCACATTAAAAGACCTTGTATCCATTTTGCTCATATTCCTATTTGGTTTCAATCAAGGCTTATTGTGAAATGTGCGGTGAAATTTCTACTGCATAGTGTGAATATTTTGAAAGTTCAGTTTAATGAGACTGCAGGTAATGTAGACGTTTTCTTTTTTTGGTCCTTTAGAATCCATTTTGTGCAGATTGACACTACTCAATTGCTCTCAAGAAATGTCTGTTATCAAGTAGTTAAGGATATTTTAAAATAATGATATTATGTTGTTATTATTTCAACTTTTTGTCATTATAAATAAAATACTCACATTAAGAAAATGGAAAATGCATTTAGAGATGGTTATTAAAAAGTTAAATTCAAGAAATTTTGGCTGAAAATCACTTGGCTGAAGAGCAGCCATCTGGCCGTAGGACAAGGAAGTTAATATCCCCATAAAGAGGGATAAGTTAACCAAGGGATAACTACAATGGTAGAGATGTCGTGTAGAAGGAGTGCATAATAATGTAATAATAATAATAATAATAATAATAATAATAATAATAATAATAATAATAATAATAATGTGAAGGAAGTGATGTCATTGAGAGTTAGAATAGTTAAGGTGACAGAGACTTTGGATGCTGTCATCACTCCCAAAATATTACCTTGGTAACATGTTTTTTGAGGATCTTAACTTACTTTACCACTTTTCTTACTTGTATGCAGTACTGAACTGTACCATCAAAGTCAATTAAATAGTGAAATCTATATGCTAAGACCAGATTTATTTAAGTGAATGCCAAAATACAGGTATATCAAAGTTTAACAAACAGATGCAAAACACAAATTAATTCTGGAAGAAGGAAGAGAGGGAAAAAACATGTGATTAACCAGTATGTTCCTCCTAGTTATACCTGTGTTTGTTGTTTTTGTTTTCTTTTCTTTTTTCTCTTCAGATAATTAACATTTGTTTATACTTTGTTTTTCAGAAAGTCATAGTTAATAACAGTGTGATTTAAACTCGGGATGTCTTAAAGGTAGTAAAGTGCTGATGTATTTTGACAAAAACAGAAAACAATTTGTCCCTAGGAAATAGCTTGGAGGCAAAATTGATTGTTTTTGTGGTGAGTTTCAATAAACTAATTTAGTTTAACTATGTGTGTAATACATTCTTGAATATTTTTAAATAACAAACTCTTCATGACATAACTGTAATGATATTTTATATGAAAGATTGGAAGAAGGTCAATCCCTATTCTCACCCACTTCTGCCTATGTAAAAATATTGTAACGCATACGGCCAACATTACAGGTTGTGCGAGCCGGCTTGCCAGCGCGGTGATGTCACTGCCCTTCCTTGTGAATTGCAGGGACCTCAGCCGCCGGGCTGAAGGGAGATCTCCCTTTAGCTCAGCTGGCTGGTTCCCTGTTGAGTGATGCTAGAGGCCCAGGTTTGAGCCCCAGTGGTGGAGGACTGACCTGAGGTGGGAGTGGTGAGTGCACATACCCATGTGAACCTGAAAGTGCGACAATATCAAAATTTTAGCTTGTCTAGTATTTCATTTTCACAGTACCGTTCTGCAAATATTCTCATTAGAACCAGACCTGACTGTACAGCTCTTCTCTTCTTGCTTGAATGAAACCACAATCCAGCTCTCCTACCAAGGAAGAAATAGTTCACCACTCCTACCTCCATCTCTCCCTTTTTAACCTCATCAGTTTTCATACAACTGCAGTCAAATCCATTTTCTGTTTCTTCTCCAAGCATGTCTTTTTTACAGGCAAGCCTTACCATTTTGATACCTGCAAAAGGGATAGGTAAAGGTTTATTCCACGCTGAAAGGAAAAGAGACACAACGTTTCAGCTTCTGAACTTCTTCATTCCAATATCCTTTTGTCTTAGAATCAATGTAATCCGAGGAACAGACATGCTGACCTCTTTTCCTCCTTGATCCTACCAAATGATGCTGCACAAGTGCGCCCTAATGTCAGCTTCTATCCTGTCCTCTAATCCTTACTCTTCAGTTTTCTTTCTTTTTTTCTTCTCTTACAGTGTTGGGCATCCTACCCACACTCCTACAGCCACGGAACAGTCTTTCATGTTTCTACTTTCCTTCCTCTATCAACTTTGGTAGTGTTCTGCAGGAGTCCATCCATCTGCTGATGCTTGCTCAGCCCTCCATGCGAGGCTGAATTCACAGCACAGTGTACGTTTAGTCTGTGCTCCTCTTTTCACAATCCTCACTGCTTCCTTTGCCCACACTGTGGTCCTGTTATTCTGAGCACACCACCATGTCGGGACCTCGCCTCTCCTCCCTCTTCTGTCATTTCTGGCATCCAAGATGGTTCAGTGTTGGTCCTCAGCTCCCCTCCTTCCTTTCCCCCTCCAGTTTTAATATTCACCACATACTCAGTAGTTTCAAACAGACCTATATGAAAGGTGGAAGAGATGTATGACTTAAATGAATGCTACTTGTATATGCTAGTATGCTTCATTGATGTAACTAGCCTAGTTGAAAAGCACGAGAACCTGACTATGAAGATGGTATTGTCATTACCCCCAAAAGAACCAGAAGTGAGATCCTTAAACAGGATTAGAAAATGACACATATATGTAAATAAAAAAATAAATAGAAATTCCAAGATGGGTCTTGCAGACATGATGTTCTGCAGAATATTGTTTGTGTGTGTTTGATGAAATTGTTTGAAATGAATTATACCTGTAGCGGCAATGCTTATTAATAAGATAGAATTAAATGTTGCTGTGTTTTTCACAGAGAGGCCCCTCTCTCTCATCTCTGTGGCACAGTCATAGAGAAACTATTCACACTATGTGCTCACTGGCTTAGGAATGTTTGATAAGGACAGCTCCCAGGATTGGGAGTAACAAGTTATCATAATGGATTGCCTACTCCTAGAGCCTGGATGTCTGGATTGCCTACTCCTAGGGCCTGGAACCCCACCTGCCCGGCAAACTTTTGATCAATCACTGGCCGTATTGTTCTCAGGTTAAAAGGTAAAGCACAGACTTTAGCTTTGCTCCTCTGTCCTCCTCCTCTGGCTCTCTCTCCGACTTAATCACGTGACTGCCAGCACTGTTGACAGAGTGTGATTGCAACTTTGTTCCAAGCTCTGAGCCAGAGGAAGCCCGTACATAAACACAGAATTCCCGGGGTCAAGCCTGCAGCACAGACCTCGTGAACGCTAGCAAACCCCCGTGGATGCCCGCCTGATCAACAGAGCATAGGGTTAGGACTTTGTCGACAACTGGATACTTTTATCCAGAAGTAGCTGCTACGCCAGAAGCTAACCAAGTTTCTTCCCCCTAAGAAGTGACTTGCCCTGGACCACGCAGTCACCCCTTTGTGCACAGAGAGATTTCCTAGTTCAGCCCATGCACTAACTAGAGAGGTCCTTGGAGAGCAACGCTTTCTGGGGCGCCTTACCGGTAAACATCTCTCTCTCCTTCCGTCTCCCCATGCCTCCGAGCACCAGGACTGGTTGGCCCCGAGCCAGCGGAGAACCAATTGGATCGACAGAGCCAATCAGCTGTTCTTCGTTGTTCGTGCCGGAAGATATAAATTGGTACTGGATAAGTAAATCCAATGTCTTACATTGCCGATTGAGAATTCAGTTGTATATCAACACAGGTTGATATCAATTTAAGTCGTATAAGTAATGCATTTACTTATGAGTATCTAATGTAGATTTGGTGTTAACGAGACTGATTAACAAGATAGTATACTGAATGGTATACTAAATGGATATTCCTTGATTTGTATCTCTTCATGATTATATATCTCATATACAGTGACTCATCAAGAAGGCTGGCTCTGTGTTGGGGTTGAGCCTTGACCACCTGGAGGTGGTGGCTGAGAGGAGAATGCTGACCAAGCTCACAGCCATCATGAACAACGCCTCTCATCCGCTTCATGGGACTGTTTTGGGCAGCGGAGCACTTTTAGCAACAGACTTCTCCAGCTACGGTGTTCAAGGGAACGTTTTCGCAGGTCTTTCCTCCTGGCGGCTGTCAGGGTGTATAACACTGCCCCTGGCTAGGACTGTTAGCCCTTCATTTTCTCGTCTATAGACAGCATGTTGCTCGTTGTACTTTTTGGACAATCAAACTGTATAAACCTATACACATTTTGCACATATTTAATTGTTTCTTACATTGACTATGATCATCACATTTTGCACACACCTATGTATTTATGTATTTATTTTATTTATTTTGTATAATTTTTCATCTATTCTGATGTCTGGTTTTGCTTGTCTTGGGCTGGACAGCTGTAACACATCAATTTCCCTTCGGGATCAATAAAGACTTATCTGTCTATCCATATATTTTCTATCTTGGTAAGCCTCTGTAGCGGCAATGCTTCTTAATAAGACAGAATTAAGCATTGGAATGCTTTCCTAAATGAGGCCCCATCTCACCCTCCATCTCTGTGGTACAGCGGCAGAGAAAGTATTCATGCAGGCTGATTTAAGATGTTTTCTTTTGATAAGGAACAGCTCCCAGACGGGGATGCACTTAGCTAAGCCTGGCTATCGTGATCAATGGTCATCCATTGGCGCCTATCTGTCTAGGGAGTGCCGAATGGACATCTGGACTGCAGTCTTAAGTGTCAAGAGTAAGTCACTTATATCTCACCTTGACCAACCAATCAGGGACTGGCAGGGCGTGGTAATACCATGTGGGTCTCCAATGCCCGCCAAACTCTCAACCAATCAGCACACATCTGTGTCTTGGTCAAAAAGGGAGCGCAAGCTCAGATCGGGGCTCTCCTTGGCCATTTTCGCGCATCCTCAGAGACAATCACATGACAACTGCTGTTGTCTGCAAAAGGACTTGGACTTTGTTCTAAGCGCAAGGCCGAGGATCCCGTACGTACTCAGAATTCTACCAACGTGAATGCTCCGCTTGATCAACGGCAGCCTACAGTTGGACCCTCGGCGACAACCTGAATAGCTTATTCAGAAGCAGCGCTGGACCGGGAACGAACCAGCTTCTTCCCAGGCAAAAGAGTGACTTGTGAGGACTCGTGGTCACACTCTGTGCATAGAGACTTTCTACTAGCCAGCCGGACTGCTGGTAGATCCCCTCGGAGCAACGACTGCCCTGCGCGCCGCAGTCAGATTCCTCCGCCCGTCCTACTCCGAGCTGCACCTCGACTGGTTGGCCGGTAGCCAGAGGACACCGGGACAACGCCCATTGGACAACCGCTGGAACAGAGGCTGCAACAGAGCCTGTCAGCTGGTTTGGTGTTCGTGCCGGGAAATTCCAAATCCATACACAGTGGATAAGTAAACCCCATGTTCTACATTGCGTCTCGAGAATTCAATTGTACCTCAACACAAGTTGTTATCAATTTAATTAATGAGTAATGTATTTACTTCCGAGTTTAGAGTAACAGTGGGTAATAACACTGATTAGCGATTTGGTAACCGAACGATATATATTGACATATATTCTCTGTTGTGTATCTCTGTGTTTGCATCTCTTCGAGATTATATACCTTGTATATTGATAACCCTCACAGTAAGGTCTGCCGCTCGTATCCAGGCAGACTAGTATATGTTTGGTGCACAATTTATATTAATAAATGTATCTCGTGTATTGAACCCGTGTGTGTGCGTTGTTAGTTGTTCTGATGATTGATTTTCTAAAAGCTGATGATTGATTGTTTTCTAGCGTTTAGTGTAACGTGTGCTGATTGGAAATCCATCTGCTCGGGTGTCTAGATTCCATACTGTATTTTGGTAAAAGGAAAAAAAGTAATACTTTTAAAGTTTCTCTGACGTAATGACAATGGCTGCTAAAATGTCGGAAGTGGAGTCGCTTATAAGTACTATTTCTAGCGGCGACAATCCTGGTTACTGGAGCGGTATCGAAAAGTTGAACTTTGATGATATTGAGAAGCTGCAAGTAGATTTAGTAGCTAAGGTAGCGAACCAGCTTAACACAGGAGGGTCTGTGAACGCAGTTCAGGTCCTATCGAGATTCGCCTTAAATCTAGCTAAACAGCTGGAACTGTCTTTGTCCGAGCTGTCAAAGTTTCAAAAGCTTCAGGGAAAGCTAGAAAGATATAAGGCGGAGCGAGTTGAGTTGTTGGATATAATCAGAGAAAAGAGAGTGAAAAATGAGGAAAGTGAAGACAGACTCAGGGAAGTTTTAGGTAAATTAGATGACTTGTCTGCTAGAGAAACTGTGGCTGAGGTAGCGAGGAGAGACCTGGAAGCGAGCTTGAAAGAAAAAGAAAAAGAAATTGAGAGTTTAAATGAGCTCAGCCAGGAAAGGCAAAAGGAGTTAGATGCTGCCGTACTGGAAGCAAAACAGGCTAGATCCCACTTGCATGCCAGCCCACCTAGCAGCCCGGAGAGCTCACCCAGCGCGCCGGGAGGAGGTTTCTCCCGGCCAGGGTCTGTGGTCGGATCGGCATGGGGGAGTTCGCCGAGTCCTGCGTGAAACACAAGGGCGAGTCAATTCAGGCATAGACCCCCTGCTCCTGATCACGGCCGTCTCCCTGCCCGCGGAGAAACCGTAAAAATTAACCTCCACTCCCTGAGGCAGTTAGCCAAAGATGTAGAAAGGTTTGACCCGTCAGTGTCAGGGAATAATGTGGAGACCTACATCGATGAGCTGAGATATACTTTGCAGTTTATGCCCGAAGCGTCCGAACAGGAAAAGGCTATGTTAGTAAGGAAAACTACCAGCTGAGTGGTCCACGAGTGGATGTCTAGACAAGGACCGAAGGTCTGTAATAGCTTTGAGGAGCTGTGTCAGGCAATGATCGGAGAATTTTCGGCTTTTATCGATCCCATAGCTGCCGTGGCCGCTGCGCACCATATTAAGCACGAAAAAGCTGAAGCCCCTCGCGACTATTATGAGAGGCTTAGGCGCAGTTATTTTGCAGGGCGGAATGAAGAGGGTTGCGAAGAGAACGTGAATTTCAAAGGTTTATTCATTGCTAATCTGCATCCCTCAGTCAGGAAAATGATTGTGACGCACACTGATGCAAAAGCGATGAAAATGGCTGACATTAGAAGGTTGGCTCAAAAAGCCTGGGGAGCTGAAGTCTCTGCTTCCTCAGAGCGAAAACCTGCTAAAACGGCCGAGTTCGCCACTAAAGCCAGCAGGGTTGACGACTCGCCTCAGCTCGAGGGAGCTGAGGTTCCTGAGCCCGCTAAGCCCCGGCGCAAAATAGGCAGGCAGGACCGCACTAAGCGTCAGAGCCGCCGTGAGCGCTACGGGGAAGGCAAGGGCTCAGGCAGAGCCTATCATAAGGCTAGACGAAAGGAGTCGACTGCAGTCCGCCTGGCCAGGCTTGAACAAGCCCTGCTTGAGAGATCAGGACAGGGTAAACCTTCCGCACCGAATGGCGGAAGTGTGAATGAGCTTAGGGGGACCACGCCCCTTCTCACTGGAGGAGGCGGGGATCCGTCCCAAGCCCCTCCCTCAGTCTATCTGATTGGGTGGGAGGGTTCCTGCCTGGAAGAAGGCTGTGACTCTGAGTTGGGCGCTGACCCCGCCCCTGAAGTCAAAGAAAAGGCAGGCTTCCAACAATTCTTAGGGAATCTCAGCCAGAAAGGCAAAGCAAGGTGTATTTATATCAAGGTTTCTCTTGAAAACGTCTTAGATAGAGAAGCACTGATTGACACTGGGGCTGAAATTAGTTTGATGTCAGCCGATCTACTCAGCGAGCTCAAACGAGTAGCGAACGGAAAAGGCATCAGACTTCAGGTAGAACCGTGTAACATAGATATTTCCAGCTATACCCAGGATCATGCCAGGATCACACACCGAGTGTGGGTAGCACTTAGGTTCGGGCCAATGAACGTGGTGCATCCTGTTTACATCTCTAGGTTTAAAACAGAGCCACTACTCATTGGCCAAGACCTGCTTGACAGGCTGGAGCCTCTGGTGGACTGCCAGCGTGGAAAAGTGTGGGCTCAGGTCAAAAACCCTAAGCCTGTCCTACAGCAAAAAGGGGGGCTCAGTGGTTATGCTGTGATCACACAGTGCCCACTGAACACTATAGCTGAGTTGGAGGATCCTACTGGTTCCTCTGGACGAGAAATAAATGTCTCTACTTGCTTTCCAAAACTACAGGGAAGTCCTGCCCAGGCCAGCACTCCCACGTTCTCCCAACTACAGGAGCAGTGCTCCGAGCAGCTTGCCAGGTTAAGCACACCCCTTTTCCATCCCTGAAGAAGAGTGGATCTCCCTGTCCGGTAATGAATGGGAGTCCTTTCTGTGCACCCTGGTACCTCAGGGGGTTGGTTCGACTGGGCGCCCAGCTGGACACAGTAAACAGTGTGCTGTGGACACGGGTGAACCCAGATGCCCACTCTCTAAGCGGCGACCCCGAGAACATTCGGTCAGGTCAGACGATTCCTCAGGCCTGCCAGGTAGTAAATGAATCGGACCTGATCGTTCTTGCGTCAACAGCAGGGTTCCTGGTACGCCTTGTCCTAAAGAAGGGACAGAGAATGGACGCTGAGATGGTTTTCTTCCAACCATCATCTCAGTTTATCAGACTGAACCTAGCAGTCTGTGGTACCCCCAGACTGGAACGGAATGGCCTAGCCACCTGCCTGTTGGTGCAGAACATAGCAAAACAAGATGTCAAAATCCCTGCTCGCACTGACATGGGACTGGTAATTGACAATGGTTTCTATGATTTCGAACTGGCCATCCCAGAACTGGGGCAGCTCCCTGGTCCCTTGGCCAGGGAGGGGGGAACCGAGCAGGTGTACTACACCTACCCCCGGCGGATGATTGCAATTATGCCAATAGAGGGATTCTGCAACCAGGAGGTGTGCAGCGTGGACCTTAGCGATAAGGATGAGATGGTTGTGTACACAGTACACGCAGGTGTTCCAACGGACCACTCAGCCGAGAGTGCGACCCGGGATACCGCCATGCCGTCAAAAGCGGGGTTCCTAGAGCAGGTACAGGAACAGGTTGGTAAGGCAGATGCCCTGGAAATGGAAAGCCAGCATCAGCAGCTGCGTCAGATCTTCCAGGATTTCCAGGAAGTGTTTGCACGGGACGCCTATGACTGCGGGGTGACGGATTTGCACACAGTGCGCATTCCTACGGCCCCTGGCGCCCACCCAACCTATGTCAGGCAGTATCGCATTCCCCTCACGGCATACGAGTTCATAAAGCAGACGTTGGATGCTCTACTAGAGCGTCAGATCATAAGGGAGTATAACTCCACTTATAACTCCCCACTGTGGCCGGTGCTGAAACCCAATGGTAAGTGGCGTCTGACAATTGACTACCGGCAGCTGAATAAACAGGTTCCTTTGTCACGATGGCCAATGATCTACCTAGATCAGGAGTTAGCCAAGGTGACAACAGCGAAATATTTCACCACAGTGGATGTGGCCAATGGGTTCTGGACCCTTAAGGTAGAACCGACAGACCAGTACAAACTGGCCTTTTCCTTTGGAAACAGGCAGTTCACCTGGAATCGATGCCCCTTTGGGTATTCCAACTCCCCAGCGGAGTTCAACATATTTCTGCACAAAGCCATGAGTGATGCAGCCGCCAGGGTCAACCTGGTCTATGTGGACGATATTCTGATGCGGAGTCAGACCTGGGAAGAACACATGGCCGAGATCAGGCATGTGTTGACCCAGCTCTCCCGTGCAGGGGCCAAACTGTCCCTGGCTAAGGAACAGTGGTGTAGGACCCAAGTGGAGTACGTGGGACTATTGGTTGGAGCCCAAGGCATACAGCCACAGTCCAGCAGAGTCCAAGCTATCCAGAATATGAAGTCGCTCACTAACCTGTCTGAACTGCGCAGCTTTCTGGGAGTATGTAATTGTTCCCGGCAGTTCATTGAGGATTACGCTGAAATAGCAAGGCCCCTCCACAAGCTGTTGCAGAAAGACGTGCCCTTTGAGTGGGGGCCTTCCCCAGAACAGGCTGTGATGGAGCTGAAGCGCAGACTCGGTAGTGCGCCGTGCTTGGCCTACCCTGACAAAAATAAGGTCTTCTACCTTGAAGCAGGGTTGTCAGAGCACTGCCTTGGGGCTGCTCTGAGTCAGGAATATGACCAAGAGCGAAGGGTGGTGGTGTATGCCAGTCGAGCCCTGAGCCCAGTGGAGCAAAAGTTCTTGGACTGCGAGAAGGCCCTGTTGTCTATGGTTGGGTCGGTAGAACACTTCCGTAGTTATGTTGGGGGACAAAAGATCATCATCGAAACCTGCCACCAACCTGTGACATTCCTGCATAGCCAGAGACTGAAAGCGGGCAGGGTGTCAAATAGCAGGATTGTGGCATGGATGGTGGCCATACAAGGCTATAAGATAGAGGTATGTTATGCACAGAGCAAGAAAATGTACCTGGGACAGGGCCTGGCTTTGGGCCAAGTGTGTCATGGCTGTGACACTGACATGGAAGCTCCAGAAACTATTCCCGCTGCTGAGCTACCGAACAATCATCGGTACTATGATGAGAACGTGGGCCAGGGCTTACCCATGGCCTATGTTGACGGTTGCTCTTTTCGCCATGAACAGCAGGCGCTAGCAGGGGTAGGAGTAGTCTGGCAAGACAATACTCCCTAATACTCCTAATACACGAGGATACATTTATTAATACATAGAATATGCATGTAAAACTAACAGATCTTATCGAGAGGGTTATCAGAATACAAAAGATATATATTCAGTCAGTTACAAAGAGTTACATATATCAAGAGGACATACGTTCAGTATATCATTCATTAAGACCGTTTCATAAATGAACTTGATTATAACTTCTACATTAGATACTCAAAACAAGTACATAACTCTTAGGAATTAAATTGATATCAACTGGTTGGGATAACAATTGAATTCTCGAGCTGTAATGCATTGAAGTTGAATACTCATCCAATCTCTGGGGATTCAGATCTCCTGCGGGCACAAAGAAACAGTTGCAGGCTTGTTGCTGTCCAATCCGCGCTCTCTGGCTAGGTGCCAGGCTGTGCTGTGCGGCTTGCGACAGTGCGCTGCAGATGCTAGTTAGTGTTGGCTTTAACTAGCAAAGTTTGCGCACAGGAGAAAAGATGACTGTGGGTCCCAGCAAGTCAGGAAGAGGACCGGTTCGTTCCTGATGAAGAGCTAGTTCTGAATAGTGATTCAGCTGTCCACAGTTCTGACCTGTTCACGAGGCCTGCTGCTGGTGCTAACCTCGGGTGGATCCTCTGGTTACTCTCTGGCAACCTCCGCTCTAGACTCTTAGAACAAAGGAAAGTTCTGGCACTCGGACACACTGGCCGTTCCGTGGTTGTCCGGGCTGAGTCTCAGGATGGTCAGGAGGCGCGCTGCGAGAATGTCCTGCCCTTGGGAGCCTTCTGCTCCTGAGCTGTCCTGCCCTGGAATTCTCCTTTGAATTCCCTTTAGAGAAGTCCACAGAATCCTCTGAATCTCCACTGAATCTTACTGAATCTTACAGGCTCTCTGTGTTGCCTGTTTTTACCTGGAGGAACTTCAGCTCGTTGATTGGCTGAAAGTTCCATGGGCATCAGAGTCCCACGTGGGTTGCTCGGCCCTACCAGTCCCTGATTGGTTGATCAAGGTGAGATATGAGTCGCTTACTCCTGACACTTAGGAATGCAGTCCAGATGTCCATCTGGCACTCCCTAGACAGATAGGCGCCAATGGATGACCATTGATCATGATAGCCAGGCTTAGCTAAGTGCATCCCCATCTGGGAGCTGTTCCTTATCAAAAGAAAACATCTTAAATCAGCCTGCATGAATAGTTTCTCTGTAGCTGCACCACAGAGATGAACAGAGAGATGGGGCCTAATTTGGGAAAGCTCAGAAACACTTAATTCTGCCTTATTAATAAGCCTCGCCGCTACATATCCCCCCTTTTTGAAGGTCACGAGGTCCTGAGGCGTTGTTGCCTTCAAAACAAAACAGAGTTAAGTGATGTCCCTTGCCATTAGAACATTAATCTTAAATGTCCACATTACTCCTCGAGAATTCATACCGGAACCAGCATTGGGAACAAACAGGATGAATAACATCTGGAGTATGTATAAACACGGTAGGAGACATTATCTAAGTCTAGGAATTACACATCAGGAAGTTCACTGTCAATATCTAATACCTCTGTAGTAGATATTTGGGGAGAAGTCACTTCCTTTCTTTTGACATGCTACCTTTGACTCATTCATGCTACCCAGAGTACATCTTGATGTGAGAGTACAGCATTCAGAGTACACTGTCAGTCATGATCCAGCTTCCCAGCAGCAGTGTTACAATAACAACAGTTCCTGTTCCCAGCCCCCCGATAAACCACAACACCTGTGTTGGGTATCTGCTAGGGTGGTTTGGAGGTTTGTTCCATTAAAGCAAACTAACTACCTGTACCTCTTCAGGGCTTACTGTTTCTTGGATTTCTATCCAATTCAATAGTGGGGCACCTGAAGGCATCCATGACCTCAAGTTTGGTCTTATGTTGTCTGGTTCTAGACAGTACAGTGTTAAGTCACCAAGCTGTACTATGGCCTCCTCGGGAACTTGCAGGAAAACTGTTTGATTAGGTATCTGCATTGCGGTAGCTGTATCATGCCTGTCACAAGTCATGGTGACAGTTAAATGTGGTGTGCTGACCAGCCATTTACTTCCCACCTGCTCTTCATGGGGCTCATTAACCTCCCTCTGCCCATTAGTAGCTTTACACCCTTCATTGGTGAATCATTTAGACACAGCCAATGGATAGCTTTGGTAGCCATACCCATCTCAAGATTTGGAACCGAATTCAATCTTGGATTGCCTTCTGGGTGAGCTATGAGCGATGGGGTTAATGTCACATACTCCTCTACTGAGAAGAGTGGAATCAAGTGGGTTGGGAATTGTGCCGTGGTTAGACTGGCTACAGTGGCACTAAACTCCCTTAACAGGTCTTGTGTCAACATTCTGGCCTGTTGCACACAAGCATAAACCCACTGTATAACACCAACAATCATGTCCACTGGTTGGGGAATAAGGTTTAACCCTGTTGCATAGGAAGTTGCCTGTAGGATTTTCCCTAAGCTTTCCAACTTTTGCTGCTGTTGATACAGTCTGTCACTACCCTCTGGCATTTCTGACACCTGCCTTCTTGGGGCAGTCAGGGTGAGAGTGCCAGTAGCACACAAACCTACCAGAAAAAGCAAACGTGCAAAAGTGGCGGCAGCAATCAGTCCTCCCAAAAGTCTTTTTGGGTGGCTGATCCCAGTCATCACCTTCTGAGTGACTGTTGCCTTTCTAAGCTGGCACAGCGTACATGGTGTCTTTCTCAGTATGCCCTGTGGCATCTTGGGCACCAACATCCTGGAAATCTGGGGAGATCTGACGCAGCTGCTGATGCTGCTCCTCCTTTTCCAGGGCATCTGCTTTTTCAATTTGTTCATGCCTGTGCTCTAGGAACCCTGCAGGGGGCGGTGCAGCGGTGGAGCATGCCTGACCCTCGGCTGAGTGGTCATCTGGAGCACCTGAGTGATCTGGGATTGTTATCCCATTCTCACTGTTCAGGTCCACCCTGCACACCTCCTGATTGAGGAATCCCTCTATCGGCATGTTTACAATCGTTCACTGGGCGTGGGTGTAGGACACCTGCTCGCTCCCCCCTTCCCTCGCTAGGGGTTCAGGGAGCTGCCCCAGCACTGGGATAACTAGTTCACAGTCTTTGAACTTACTATCACCCACCAGGCCCATATCAGTGCGGGCGGGGATTCTGACATCCCTCTTTGCGATGTCCTGCACTGGCAGGCGGGTGACTTGACCATCCAGCTCCAGTCTGGCTGAACCACTGTTGGTCAGACTCAGACTGACAGACTGAGCTGGTAGCTGTAAGAAAACCGGCTCGGCTTTCATTCCCTGTCCCTTCTGGGGGACTGGGTGTGTTGGCAACCCTGCCGTTGAGGCAGGAACAATCAGGTCAGTCTCACTCACTACCTGGTAGTTGTGAGAAATAATGTTACCTGACTGCAGGTTCCCTGGGTCACAGCAGAGGGAATCGGCATCTGGGATCAGGTGTGTCCACAGCGCAGTAGTCTCAGCGTCCAGCTGGACCTCCTGTCTAACCTGTGAATGTTGCACCAGAGGCACCTGGCGGTGGCCCTGTGACAGCTGCTCAAGCAGATCCTCACTAATAGAGGACCTCTCAGGGCTAAGGAAGAGGGCTACATCACCAACCTGCTCTCCTACCATCTGGATCCCTTCCACCACTGCAGGGTGGTGTTCCTGACCCCTCTTGGGTGCCAGGGTACACAGGGAAAGCTCCTTTTCATCGCCAGGTGGGGAGATCTGCTCCTCTTTAGGGATGTAAAAGGGGTGTGCTTTACCTGGTGGATCAGGCGGTTGCTTGGAGCACCACTCCTGTGGCAGGGAGGCTGTTGGGACCTCGGCCGGGACACGACTTCCCTGTATATCCGGGGAACAAGGAAATATTTTTATTTCTTGTCCAGAGGGAACAGAAGGAATCTCCACATAGGCTTCTGTGTTCGGTGGGCACTCTGTGAGCACAGTCTGCCTCTTGGCCCCCCTTTCCTTCTGTACAGAAGGCTTAGGAGCCTTGACCTGTTTCCACACTTTGCCTTTCTGGTGATCCACCAAAGGTTCCTCTCTGAGTCGCATGCCCTTTTCTTTTTCTACCCGTTTGAGCTTGCCGTGTGACATCAAACACCTCTCAACCTCAGTGTCAATCAGTGTCTCACTGGATAAGACATCTCCCATGGCAGCCTCGAGGTAAAAGCTTCCTGCTTTTCCTCTCTGTTTTATTGCCTGCTCTGTGACTTCAGGGGTGGAGTCAGCACTCACTTGGGAGTGGCTGAATTCATCCAGGCAGGAACCCTTCCGCTCAATCAGATAGACTGAGGGAGGGAGAGGGGGCGGGTCTCCCTCTCCTCCAGTGGAGAGTATCAGCTCATTCACGCTTCCGGCAGCCTTGGGGAGCGGTTGTCCCTGTCCTAATAAAGCTTGTTCAAGCCTAGCCAGGCGGGCGGCTACTGAATCCTTTTGTTCAGCTTTATCTAGCCCTTTCCCTCCCCCGGTGTTCTCACGGCACTTAGGACGCTGGGTGCGGTCCTGTGTGCCTGCTTTGGAACGGGGCTTAGCCAGCTCAGGAGCCTGTGCTCCTTTGAGCAGGGGGGAATTAACCCTGCTGGCTCTGACGGCGAACACAGTCGCTTTAGCAGCTTTTTGCTCAGAGCAACTTTGGACATCATACTCCCAGGCTTTCTGCACGAATCTCTTAATATCAGTCATTTTCATGGTCTGTGCATCTGTATGCATTAAGATCATATTTCTGACTGATGGGTGGAGATTCGCAATGAATAAACCCTTGAAATGTATGTTCTCTTCGCAACCCTCATCATTTCGCCCTGCAAAATAAGTTCGTCTAAGTCTCTCGTAATATTCGCGAGGGGACTCTGCTCTCTCGTGCTTAATGTTAAGGGCGGCGGCTTTCGCGGCAGACGGGTCAATAAAATCATTGTATTCTTCGATAAGTGTTTGACACAGCTGCTCAAAATCATTATAGACTTCTTTCATCTGCCTAGCCATCCACTCATGTACAGCTCTGCTGGTAGTTTTCCTGACCAGAAACACTTTCTCCTGTTCTGTGGCGTTTGGCAGGTACTGCAGGGTATACCTGAGGTCCTGAATATAACTCTCAATATTATTCTCTGACACTGTGGGGTCAAATCTCTCTATGTCCTTCGCTAGCTCTCTCAGAGAATGGAGATTTATTCTCCTAGCTTCTCCGCTGACGGAGATATGGAAGAGATCGTGGTCAGACCTGTCGCTGCTAGAGAGAGTGCTTAATAGCGACTCGAATTCAGACCTTTTAGCAACCATTGTTAAACTTAAAGAGTATTACTTTTAAGTACGAAATCACAGTTTTACCACAGAAAACCACAAGATCAAGTATGCAATCAACCCGGTAGATCGCAAAAGATAACAAAACAATCAAGCACTGCTTAAAGAGCAAGGGGAACTTTTTTCCTTTCGGCTTTCAGCACACTGTATTGTCGTGTATGAAACCTGTGGCGTTTTACATTTAATTATTCCGCTTGGTTGACTCATTTCAGTCTTGCCACGCCCACCCAGGGACGCCAAATATGTAATGTAGTGTGGCTCTTTGAAGGCACCAGTTCTGTAGGGTTTGGGCATTTACTGGAACAATTATTAATTGTAGCAGTAAATCACAAAATTAATTCTTTTGATGGCTTTAGAATCCAACCATGCGACATAACTCAAACAACGCACACACACAGGTACTAATACACAAGGATACATTTATTAATACATAGAATATGCATGTAAAACTAACAGATCTTATCGAGAGGGTTATCAGAATACAAAAGATATATATTCAGTCAGTTACAAAGAGTTACATATATCAAGAGGACATACCTTCAGTATATCTTTCATTAAGACCGTTTCATAAATGAACTTGGTTATAACTTCTACATTAGATACTCAAAACAAGTACATAACTCTTAGGAATTAAATTGATATCAACTGGTTGGGATAACAATTGAATTCTCGAGCTGTAATGCATTGAAGTTGAATACTCATCCAATCTCTGGGGATTCAGATCTCCTGCGGGCACAAAGAAACAGTTGCAGGCTTGTTGCTGTCCAATCTGCGCTCTCTGGCTAGGTGCCAGGCTGTGCTGTGCGGCTTGCGACAGTGCGCTGCAGATGCTCATTGACCGGCTAGTTAGTGTTGGCTTTAACTAGCAAAGTTTGCGCACAGGAGAAAAGATGACTGTGGGTCCCAGCAAGTCAGGACCGGTTCGTTCCTGATGAAGAGCTAGTTCTGAATAGTGATTCAGCTGTCCACAGTTCTGACCTGTTCACGAGGCCTGCTGCTGGTGCTAACCTCGGGTGGATCCTCTGGTTACTCTCTGGCAACCTCCACTCTAGTCCCACGTGGGTTACTCGGCCCTACCAGTCCCTGATTGGTTGATCAAGGTGAGATATGAGTCACTTACTCCTGACACTTAGGAATGCAGTCCAGATGTCCATCTGGCACTCCCTAGACAGATAGGCGCCAATGGATGACCATTGATCATGATAGCCAGGCTTAGCTAAGTGCATCCCCCTTTGGGAGCTGTCCTAGGAAACCTTATCAAAGGAACCTTAAATCGGCCTGCATGAATAGTTTCTCTGTAGCTGCACCACAGAGATGAACAGAGAGATGGGGCCTAATTTGGGAAAGCTCAGAAACACTTAATTCTGCCTTATTAATAAGCCTCGCCGCTACACTGCAAAGGGACTTGGACTTTGTTCTAAGCGCGAGGCCGAGGATCCTGTACGTACTCAGAATTCTACCAACGTGAATGCTCCGCTTGATCAATGGCAGCCTACAGTTGGACCCTCGTCGACAACCTGAATAGCTTATTCAGAAGCAGTGCTGGACCGGGAACGAACCAGCTTCTTCCCAGGCAAAAGAGTGACTTGTGAGGACTCGCGGTCACACTCTGTGCATAGAGACTTTCTACTAGCCAGCCGGACTGCTGGTAGATCCCCTTGGAATAACGACTGCCCTGCGCGCCGCAGTCAGATTCCTCCGCCTGTCCTACGCCGAGCTGCACCTCGACTGGTTGGCTGGTAGCCAGAGGACGCCGGGACAATGCCCATTGGACAACCGCTGGAACAGAGGCTGCAACAGAGCCTGTCAGCTGGTTTAGTGTTCGTGCCGGAAAATTCCAAATCCATACACAGTGGATGAGTAAACCCCATGTTCTACATTGCCTCTCGAGAATTGAATTGTACCTCAACACAAGTTGTTATCAATTTAATTTATGAGTAATGTATTTACTTCTGAGTTTAGAGTAACAGTGGGTAATAACACTGATTAGCGATTTGGTAACCGAACGATATATATTGACATATATTCTCTGTTGTGAATCTCTTTGTGTTTGCATCTCTTTGAGATTATATACCTTGTATATTGATAACCCTCACAGTAAGGTCTGCGGCTCGTATCCAGGCAGACTAGTATATGTTTGATGCACAATTTATATTAATAAATGTATCTCGTGTATTGAACCCGTGTGTGTGCGTTGTTAGTTGTTCTGACGATTGATTTTCTAAAAGCCCCAACGAACAACCTCGTGATTACTGCTACAATTAATAATTGTCTCAGTAAACCCATCAAACCACTACACCTCACAATAAGATCTACCATCTGTTTCCAGGCAGACTGATATATGTTTTTATATATAAGTTTATGTATTAATAAATGCATTTAATGTATTTGAACCCACATGTGTGTATTGCTGATCTGATGATTGATTCCCTAATAGCCATAAAGAACCACCTTGTAATTTACTGTTAAAGTTAATAAACTGTCCCAGTAAATTCACTAAACTCCTACATGCCCAGTAACATGAGGATAGAATATCCTTCAAAAACTGCAAAACAAATCACAAAATGCAAATGAGGAATCCATAAATGAAAACTGGAGTCATTTTGCAGAGCAAAGGGGGTTCAAATAATCTCTTTCATAAGCAGATGTCTGGGACAGTGAGTAGGGGGATCCAGGGCCTTATCATAAAATGAAAGTATTCAATAAGGGGTAAGGATAAAGGATAAAGGTCACATTAATTAATTGATCTGATTTTCACAAATGAGTAAAATACTGAAATACTAAAATATGTAACCCTCTTTGATGTCTACCAAGTTACAAAAATATTGCTGGAATCAGTCCAGATCCAACCAATTATATTCTGGGTTTAAAGTAATGTCCTACACTGACCGCTAAAAGAAATGACCTTTTTCTTAGTCATGATGACAAGAGGACCTGATCTAAATGAAATGATCAAAGTAAACCCAGGAACTACCACAGTATCTGCAGTGAACCACAAACAAGAGGTTACAAGTGCAAACACCATGTGGAAGTGCATTAAAGTGAAATGGTTGTGAAAGTAAGGAACAAGTTTAGGCCCTCCATAATGTTGAAGCTGAAACTCTGGAAATGTTATCTCCCTACAATATATCTCCCACTTTCATTTGTGAGACCTGCCTGTAGCAAGTGTCAGCTGCTGTTGTCTGTTTCAGTGGAGCTGCTTTTGTCAAAGAGCAAGTAATTTGTTCTATTTCAAGATACTGGTTTTGTGTTTCTCATTGTTTTGCGTCTGATGAGAAGACTTCAGTACCACCAAAAGGCAGAGGGTAGAGAAACTGGAGCGAACCTAGAAAGCAGGAGTGGGATCTAACAGACAAGCAATAGGTTCTGTTTTAAGTCCCAGATTTATTAGGCTTAACTGGAATATCTGTGATATGTATATGTCCGTATATGTCTGTATGTCTGTATATGACAGTAAAACCTTATTCATGTGAATTAGAACATACCTCTAAAGTGATTAAGTTGTATTCGGGAGAGAGAAACAAGCTGGAAGCCGAGAGGACATGGGCAGTGACTGGCCATCACTGCTGACACGCAGGAGGAAGTTATGGATAAGGGTTGAAAGGCCTGAAGAAAGCTGGGTTCCATCTGACAATATCAATTCCTGGCCAACAGCAATAATCAATGTACTGTAACCAGTGACTAAGGTGAGCATCCATAGATGCATACAAGTATCTCCACAGACCTTTAGTGCACTAGCAGGCTATAGGCACTTAGGCCAGCCATCTGGGTGCTAACCTGTAATAACAATAGTGTATAAGGTACAGTAAATAAAACTGTCTTGTGGAACAGGAACATTGAGCAGACCCAACAAAAAAAATCATAGGCACCACAATCCTGAACTGATTAATTGATCCAGACGAGCCTGCTCCAGTGGAAACAATTGTAGGCATTTCTATGTTTTCCAGCCCCAAAGTCCCAATCAGCTTTTGGGCACCCTTTTCTAACAATCCCACAATACACTGAGAAATTGCATATGTGAAATTTGGAATATTCCTGTATTTAAATTTCCTAAATGTGCTTCTCCAGCTGCAACACTCATGTGATCAGTGGTGCTACACACAGTGAAATGGCCGACTGTTAGGATCAATATTACCACAATATTTATTTTAGTAGCTACTATGACTGCAGTCACATAAAGTCAGTTATGAAGGGTAAAGATAACATAAGAGACTGCAGCCTTGTTTTAGTAAAAAAACCTGAGCAGATGGGCCTGCTGTGGATCTTTGTACAATTGCCCCCTTATCATCTGAGGGAATATCCCAAGAACAAACAGGAGGATTGGAAGCCTATTTGACAAACATTCATTTAACAGGTCCTGACTCAGTGACCAGAAAATCTCAGAGGATTCACTATTGGATAATCAGCATTGTTATTTAATGCACTCAAGGGCTATTCTGATGTCATTTCTGCTAGCTATGCTGTGATTCATGTAATAGGTCAAATGTTGTATCGGTAATAGTGTTTTGTACAAAAGTACCCAAAACGTTTAACAGAACTATTGAGCAATCTCTTGAGGTTATCTGTGGAATTAATTTATTGAACTTGGTGAACAGGTCAGTGATTACTAACTGTATTATACCAATTCACCCATTATTCTGGCTTAGAGAAAACATATGAAGAGAGTGAAATTACTAAGGCTTAAGAAACCAAACCACTGAATAGAGAGAATGTTGTTTACTCTTGAATCAGATCAGAATTGATTATGTCTGTCCATAGCTGAAACATTACATATTACTTACTTAGATCAACTATACTCAATACCATATATTCACGTTGTCTATTGTTTTGGCTTGTTTTCATTTTGTTGTCATTTAAATGTACAGTAAATAGCATATCTAAACTTGTGTCTGTGCCTGTATCGTTCCAATACACAGTCTCAACCTCTACTCAAAGAATTCACTTACTAGTCACTGAATATTAGTGATAATTAATCACCAAACCACTATATTTGATGTGTGACCTTATTGATCCTGGTTGAAGAGAATGTCTTTATATTTGTTTTCTATGTGGGTACTATTGATAAGCATTTCTTGTGTCATTGATATTTTATGTGAACTTAATTACAAGCTATTGTTTTGATGTCAAAGTGAAACTTTACTACCGGACACATGTTGAGTTTTACTGAAGATGTGAAAAACTGAGCACAGTGGGAAGATTGTCTCATGTGCACCACTTTCATGACATCAGACATTGACTTATTGTGGGTGAACGCCCTAAGGAACATGGCATGTGGCAGAAGCAGTGACAGGCAAAGATAGATTAAAGATCAAAAGTCATCCTGTTTTCAGATATTAATTTGCCATCACAGTTCTCCATAAAAGTGGTTGCATAATAGCTTGCTATTGGATTAGAACATTACATAAACGATCCAAAGACAGTCCTTTGTGCCTTAAATTGCAGGTACAGTACTTTCTGCTTTTCACACACTTTATATCTCTCTCTTTCAAATTGTCTTATGCAGATGGGATTAAAGGTGATTTATTGATAAATCTATAAGGAATGTACCAAAATCTCAGTGACCTGGTTCAAATGATGGTCATGCCTGTATTATCACTGGAGAAGAAATTATGGGTCTGAATCAAGAAAAATCCTGGAACAAAAAGAACAGCAAGAGAGGTTTGATTCATTAGTCCAGATAAAATGTTAAAATACATATTTTTTCTTGAAATATGTCTCATTGTTTTCTGTCCTACATTGATCATTAATCATCTGTCTACATATAATTTTTTAAATGTCACAGACTAAAGTCTTCAATTAACTATAAAATACACTGCTGGTTTTAATAGTTACTACTACTTCAGAACGTTTCTCTGTTAACAATATGTAGTTCACCAAAGTTAACCAAGTTTGGTAGAAAAAATAAATGGTGTTATTTAACAGATGTTCAGGGGGAGATAAAATTTTAGTCTCACACTTCTGCTTTCCTACTGTACATATTAATACTCACTGTCTGCCCACAGTTCTGTGCACAATTTTTCTGGCACCACTCTCTCTACCTCAGCTTCAGCATTTTAGCTGCCTCCCTGGTTCATTGCTTCACCAACTCAATTTAAGGGAAACTGTAATAAGACTTTATTTTATGTGTAAGCCCAGAGTGGAATTTAGCCTAAACAGCATCAGGACCCCATCTCTTATGAACAGTGCCACACTATATATATATTAGCTAAGTAATTAGGACCTTAGTTTAATGTTTATTATGAAGTACAGCACCCCGTCCAGCACAGTGTTCCTAGTCACCATATTGGGGCATTGGGTTGCCAATTCTGGTCAAGAAGAAAGAGGGTCACCTATTGATCTATCAATATCACCGAAAGCAACAATTCAGTTCTCCTTTTTTTGTCTCCCATCCTACTACTGACCAGTACCAACTTTCGTCAGCTTCTGAAGTCTGACCAGATCAGGCTAAAAAGTGGTAACGATGCTGTCTACAGAGTCAAAAGGGGTTAATATAGCCCATAGGTTATATATAACACCCCTCCCCCAGTGTCAAATGGAATATTTGACAGTGTGTGTGAATGTTATCCATTTATATTGTTAGCATACTGATAATGGCAGAATGAGCCTACCTTTGTCACTTTTTTACAAACCACAGAGATATAAGGTTGTAAAGTATTCAAGGTCATTAAGTTATTTGATTTTACCTCCCCACTAAATCAGCCTTCTTAGAAAGGAAACAAAAAAGACAGCTGAAGAAAAGCATCATAGAATATTAAAAGAACATTTTTACTCTACATTTACAATTTTGTTAGGACTTTTTTATGAACACATACCCTACTCTTTGTGTGTTGCCGTATCTTTTGTTCCATTTGGTCCTAGGAATGTTACATTTTAAGTCAGTATAACAAGTTCCTTTTCAATGACAGATCCAAGTTCTTACAATAAGAAAAAGGACCTTGCTTATACTATACTGAGACCTATATAATAAATCGGTCCATCTTGAAGAATCCTGCCTTCTGTCCTGAGACCTCAGCCTCAAGAATCCTGATCTGGGCTATAACTGGCCCAGCCCTGGGCCCAGCCCTGGCATTGAGCCACTTTTGTATTAAATTTGAAACGAATAATCGAGGAGATTCTTTCCAGACTTAGAATTTATCCTCGATCAGTCCTCTACCTGGGATCCCCAGATTTCTTCCATGAACTTCTATTTTTAGGTGCCACTGTGCATTTTTCTCCTGCGAACTTATTGTTTCCATTTACAGTAACTTTTCCATGCACAGTTTCTTGATTTTGGCATCTATATGTCAATTATTTGTAGAGATCTGCATGCCGGTCATTGCCATTTTAGCTTCTCCACTCTTAATATTAAAAAAAGTGACACTTGACACTTTTAGAAAAAAATGATTTTTAGCCTACATCATACCATGCCTCATTTCCATAAAGCTTCCTATGTCATTACAGATAACAAACACAGAAATACCTTCTTCTCTCTTGGAATGAAATGTATTTTTGTAAAGATTGACTGCCCATTTTTGCATACTTGTATTTTCAAAACCTGTTTTGTGAACTGCTGATATTTGATAACCCAAACATTTCAGTTTATCATCATTTGCTTCAATTTGCTAAGGAGGAATGTCTGTTAAAAGTATCTTCAGGCTTTTTGAAGTTAGATTATAGGCCTTTTAGACAGAATTGAACCCAAAATTGAATTGTCTGGGTCAGGAAAGGTTTGGTCTGAGATAATAGTGTAAATATTTGGTTTATTAGCTGTATAAATAAAAATATTTAATTTTTATGCAGTTATTATAGGAAGATGAGTAAATCAACAAATTACTGCAACTAATTGCTAATAACATTTACATCCTTTAGTATATTATTAAATTACACAGAATTTGTTCTAGTTAAGTTACATTTTTATTTTTGGATACAAAAACACTTTGGTACTTATGACATCTGCATTGTTCGGCTGGGACAGTACATGTGTTTATAACAGCATGATTGTTGAGAATACCTATTTTATTGAATAACGTGCTATTACATTTGAAATAATGTATATTATATAATTTACGGAGAAATGTAATTGCGTTAGACAAGGTATTCAGGTAACTCAGGTAAATGTTTTGAACGTGCATGTGTGTTTTTCAGGGCACTTGTGAAACATTTCAGGTTTTTAACTACAATATGAAAGTGTTTTCTGTGTAAATATAGGTTCTCTATTGTATGTGTTATGAAGTTAAATATTGGAACTCACTGCATGAACTTAATCAATTTATTTTAAGATTATTTAACAAACTGTTGAAAATAATTGTTTACATGAATGATGCCAAAACACTCTTTTCTGTGACTTTTACACACATATATGAAAATAATGTGTAACTGCAGTTATATACAGTATTTGATAAAAGATGTTTGCTTTATTCACTAAGCTTAGCAATTTTTTTGTTCATTTTTACGCCTCAAGCTGAAAATTTTAGTATAAACTGCACTGACCTATGAAATTCAGTTTTCTCAGAAAAGCAAGTTAGAAGAAATCTGGAAATACTTTGAGGTAACAACACAAAGTCAGTAAGCTACTCAGCTATGATGGTTAAAACACATCATCTGTGGCTTTAAGTGCCCACAATCATAAAAAACAGTGGATGTAAATGAACAGCAAAAGTTTAGTTTATTTTGATTGGTTACCTTTCCCTTATTTTTCTGAAACAGTATCATTTCACAGAATGTAAGCATTATATTTAAAATGCAGACTGTAGAATGTGTCATATTTCAGAGGTAAACATATTAAGCAAACATTTAAAACTCTAAAGTGTATTGTCTAGCCACAGCCTTTAAGGGTTTAAGTCAGCAGCATATGAATATATAATAACAGTGATTTTAGTCTTTGGACAGCAGGGTGATTAACTTTTAGAAAAAAAAACTACACAGACTGGTATGTAAGATTTATTTTTTTTAAGTTTTTGTGTAGTTCTCAATAACACAAGCAGTGCATCCAAATCAAGTGAAATAAAGTCATGTTCTTTACAATCCATAGATATCCTTGAACCAAGTCCATTGAAAAGAGTGTATTTTCAACGCTTGTAGCAGATCTGTCCATATCTTATGCAACTGTGGGCAAAGGTATAATTGGGCTATGTTGCTTTTAAATACAAACCTTTACCACGTAATCAGCACTTACTCTAAGGTTTTCTTAAATGAGGCATACTCTTCACTCCCACTGCAGGGCACACTATGGTATTTTATCCTTTTTCTAAACTGCTGACAGTTACTTGGCATGTGATAGCTTACAATTGCTGATTAACATACCAGTGTTTTATATTTAACCCAAGGAGAGCATGAGTAGAGAAACAGCACTGTTTCTGCCTCCTGTCAGAAGCTAGACTTTAGCCAGTGTGTTCCCTTTTCCTCTCTGCCTGCAACCCCCTCCCCTCCTTCTCATACCCTTAGGAGAAGAAAACCAGAGAAAGGTTTTATTGTTTGTTTTTGGTAGTTATCATTTTAAGGAAACGTTTCATAAACTTGCCACGGACCAGATTTTGTTGGAGAACAGAGACCTTTTCATGGACGGGTTTGAGGTATTCTGTTCTGGGCAGATTTTGTTTGAAATCAAAGCGCTTTCAGAGCAGTGAACAACTTCTCAAGCGAGAAAGCAGTCATGCAGAACCTGGAGTGTGATTGTGAGCGTAAGAAGAGATACTGCATGAGGGGTAAGCATGTGGCCATCATATGTGGAGTTGTAGCGGCAGCAGCCCTTGCACTAGGTCTTGGTCTAGGACTCTCCAGACCTGAAACCTGCAAAGCTCCAGAGGAAATTCCAAGCACGCCAAAACCAACAACAAGTCCTCCTGAACCTCCACCAGTGGAGCTAGGACCTTGCCAGCCCTCCAACAATAGCAACGGAGAATGGAAAAATTTCAGACTGCCTGACTATATTACTCCAAGCCATTATGACCTGCACCTGGAACCAAACCTGGACACCGACATTTACACAGGAAGAGTCATCATCTCTCTTCAACTTAAAAAAGATACTAAATATCTATGGCTTCACATACGTGAGACATTTGTGAGTGCTCCTCCCAAGCTTCAGAAGAAATCAGGAGACAGTGTGCACGATGTTGCATTGGTCCAGTGTTTTGAATATAAACCCCAGGAATATGTGGTGATTGAAGCAAAGGAGATGCTCTCCCTCACTGCTGAAAATGAGGAATACCTGCTGACACTGGATTTCCAAGGATGGCTAAATGGGTCGCTGGTTGGATTTTATAAGACCACTTACATGGAGA